>NC_081307.1:32330000-33580000 GCF_030435805.1 Mustela lutreola
GCATGTTTATTTTGTTTCAGTAAAGTAAAAGGAATTGTTTTGAATTTAACATCAAGGCTTACTTGATGATGGATGGCATAAGTATTATTTTGTTAAACTTTTTCATATTTTTTGGCTTTAGATTGTTGTAACTTACTCCAGAATCAAAACTGAATCTTTAATGTTGACAAGGAAAGCAAGCTAAAACTGTGCCATCAACAGTTGGTTTCACTCTACACATTTTATTGACTATCTACTATATACAGGTTTATTTGCTTATCCCTACAGTGATCTTTCTCGTACTGTAATAAGAACTATTAGACTCATTTCTTTTTTATCTAATCAAGTACTCTGTGTAACATACATTGTGTATATTCCATAGAAAACATTTGTACAAATATTGGGCTTTGGGTCAGGGAAATATAGAATATTGGGTTTGGGTCAGGGAAACATGTATTTAATATACTATAAATGAAAATTTTTAGAAGATTGGGGCTCCTGCGTGGCTCAGTCAGGTGAGCAGCAGAGTCTTGGTATTGGCTCAGGTCATAACGTCCTGATGCCCTGTCATGAGAGCCAGCACCCTGTCCATATGGTTCTCTCCTCTCTCTCCATATGTCCAGAGGAAATATGCATTTCCTCTGCACCACCCTCACACTATTCCAGTGCACACATATGTGCTCTCTCTCTCTCTTTCTAAAAAAAAGTTCTATAAGACTAATGAGTTAGAAAAATACATGATGTAAGTTACTGATTTCAACAGGCATAGAATGTAGACAGGTTAAGTATCACCAGGTAGATTTCTGGGCAAGTAGAAACTGAGAGGTAAGAGTATAAATGTTTGGGGGCGCCTGGGTGGCGCCTCTGCTTTCGGCTCAGGTCATGATCCCAGGATCCTGGGATCGACCCCGCATCGGGCTCTCTGCTCAGTGGGGAGCCTGCTTCCTCCTGTCTCTCTGCCTCCCTCTCTGCCTACTTGTGCTCAAATAAAACCTTAAAAAAAAAAAAAAGCATAAATGTTTGTTGAGAGTTCTAGCTGGTACACAAGGTATCAGTCAAAGCCATAGGTTTTTGACCAGTGAGACCACTGCTATGTCTGCCAGGTGAATGTCCTCTCCGTGGAGCAAGCACTTATGCCTGAATCAACTAGACTTGTAGGTGTGGGGACGGCAGAGTCAGCCAGTGGATCACTATAAGTGGTATTAACTGGGGCCACTCCTGCTCGACATCTTGGTCCTCAAACCCATGGGTTCTCCCTACAGGGGACACAAGGTAAAAAAAAAAAAAAGTCTCTGAATTGATATGCATACTGTTCCCAGAGTATGGGAACACCTTCCCCTCATGGTATTGTTTCTGAGCTGGCTTTTTTCAGGCCATCCCCATGCTTTAGCTAACGGGCAGCTTCTGGGTGGTGTGGTATGTGATAGGCATGTGAGTCCCTAGATGACGGGCCAATACCCGTAACTGCATCTCTGTAGAAGGCATTCCTCCTCACAGTCTGATATATGCTCTTTTGAGGAGGATTTGAGTTAAGCATCTTTGTATCTGCCACATCATGTAACCTTTTAAATTTACTGTATCTCTCCTTTCAAAAAGGAAAAGAGCACAGTCATGACATACGATAAAACACATTAATAAAATTGGGATATGAATTAAAATGACTTGGAAGGAAAGAAAGAGGAAGTCAATTTGTTTACCATAAGGGAAAGCATGTTGTTGTAATTGAGGATTAAATATGGCCCTGAGCCTCCTGACAGCCATATCAAAATTAGTAATGGCATGCATTTCATAATTGTCATCAAGAAAAAGGGCAAGGAGCAATCTCTCAAGGATGATGACATTCTGTTACAGCAGTACATTTTAAAATTTATTTCTCATGCATTACCATTTAAAGAGGAAATCTATTAATAGAAGGAAGAATATTCTTTCTTGCAAATATTTATTTGACAATAAACATGATTGTAGTAGGAAAATTTCCACAGCCTCAGTTAAAAACTAGAAATAGAATTGTGCTATATCTACTAAGGAAATGAATTAATAACTTAAATACTTCCCAGTAAATAAATCTCAACTCCCAACTCTTTTCACTGGAGAATTTGACCAAATGTTTAGAAAATAATTAATGTCCACTCTACTTAATCTCTTATAGAAAAAAGAAAAGAGAGAATACTTCCTAATCAAATTTATGAAGTTAGTGTTACACTAATATAAAAGTAGATCTTGTCTACAAAAAATAAAACAGCATAACAATATCCCTCACGAAGATAGACTTAAAAGTCCTTAAGAAAATAATAGCAAAAAAGAATTCATAAACATAAAACTGTAAAACTTTTGGAAACGAAATACAGGAGAAAAATCTTTGGGATCTAAGGTTAGGTAAACTTAACATTAAAATCAGAAACCAGAAAAGGTAAAAATAATATATATATATTAAATTAGACTTCACCAAAGTTAAAAAATTTGTTCTGGGAAAGACCCAATTAAGATGAAAATACAAGTTACAGAGAAGAGAAAAACATGTTTAACCTATCTGACTGCCAAAGTACCAGAATCTAAAACATACAAACTATCAATAAGCAATTTAATTAGAAAAAGATCAAATATCTGTTGCAGATATTGCAACAGGATATACATATGGCAAATAATCCAATGGAAAAATGACTGACATCATTAGCCATGGGGGAAATGCAAATTAAAACCACAATGATGTTCACTCTACCCTGTTTAGAACGGCTAAATTGAACATAGTGACCAAATGTCACTAAATGCAAAAATAAATGCAGAGGAACAATCATTCATATATTGCTGGTGGGAATGTAAGATGGTGCAACCACTCTAGAAATAGTTTGCTGGATTCTAAAAAATAACAACAAACAAACATGTAGATATAAACTACCAATTGTAATCTCAAGCTTTTATCCCAGAAAAATTAATACTTAAGTTCATGCATAAGCCTGTATACAAATGTTTATGGCACTATGATGCATAATTGCCAAAAGTTGAAAAGAACCTAAATATCTTCAACTGGTGACTGGTTACATGGCAGGTGGTGCATCTGTACCGGGATGTTTGATTCAATAATACAAAGGAACAAACCGCATGACAGTCTCTATAAATCTCCAGCAAACGGTGCTCATTGAAAAGTCCAATTCTAAATGCCACATACTGTATGATTCCATGTCTGTAATATCCTTAAAATGACAAAATTATAGAGATGAAGAAGAGATGAGTGGTTGCCAGCGGTGAACAGAATGAGGGCAGGTGTGCTTTGAGAGAGGCTATGAAAGGGCTACAGGAGGGATTCTTGTGATGGCAGAAATGTTCTGTATCTTGACAGTATCAATTTTAATATTTTTGGATGTGATATTGTACTGTAGTCTTATAGTATGTTACCAGTGTGCAAACTGGATAGAATATTATGTCTTTCAAATGCATGTAAATTTACAATGATCTCAAAATAAATGTTTAATTTAAGAAAATGTCCTCAAGGGGCGCCTGGGTGGCTCAGTGGGTTGAGTCCTCTGCCTTCGGCTTGGGTCATGATCCCGGGGTCCTGGGATCGAGCCCCGCATCGGGCTCTCTGCTTCTCAGGGAGTCTGCTTCCTCCTCTTTCTCTGCATGCCTCTCTGTCTGCTTGTGATCTCTGTCTGTCAAATAAATAAAATATTAAAAAAAAAAAGAAAGTGTCCTCAAGATACCATGTATATTCTGCTGATATGAAGCCTAAAATACTACCTTAGCATTTCTTGTAATTTTTCACATGTAACTATGTATACAGCTATGTAGATAGATAGGAGGAGAGATAGAGAAAGTTATTTATTTTGTGTAATTATTGAACAGTCTCATATTCAGGTCTAAAATATTAACAGGTCTAAAATACTAACAGAGGTTGTATGTCCTGGTTTATTTTCAGAGATGAGAGTAAAACTCGGCTTCAACCATTGATGAGAAGTTTTATTTGCTTTATTTTGATATGAGATAATTACATAATTGTCTCTTGTTACGATTTTTGCACTGCTGCTTAGGATATTGGGAAAATGGCAAACCACATGCAACTTTATAATGGAAGGTATTCATCCATACAGGACAAGATATTTAAGAGATTCTTGAGCCTCTAAAAAACCCATAATTTACAATAACAACTTGCATATAGAAAGACTTCTTTGAAATGTGTATATTATTAAAATGACTGTGTCTGGTGAACCAGATGGCCAAGATGAAGCTCTGCAAATAATAGTAATTTTACTTGTAAGAAAAGGTAAGTTCAGATGTGCTCCTTATGTAAGCAATCTTGTCACAATGCTAAATAAGATATCAATAACTGAAATAGTTACAATTATGGAGCTGAGGAACATTTATTTAAAAAAAATGATCTCTGCACAGGCATTTCTGGGCTTTGATTGCTATTATTTTCATTTCATATAATGCAAACACAGTATGATTAATGTTTATTTAGGGATTGTTTTTTGAAGTCTATTATTTGACTTCGAATTTCTGTGATGTGGCAATATTATCAAGTATCTTATTACAGCATATAAAATATGCTCATGACATATTGGAAAATGTATCCCATATGCCTTTAACAATATTATTCCAGGCCCCAGCAAAAAGCTGCCTCTTGTGATATTTCATGCTAATCAGAAACCCTGAAACCTAGTCACCTGGAAGAAATCCTAATCATTTCAGGTCAGTAGGTGTTTGGTATTCATTCAGAATTGATATTTGGATTTGAAGTTCATCTGATCAATCTTCTTATTGAGGCCTTAAATTCTATGAGATTACACACGATCTGTAGGATGTCTCTGTTACGTGCTGCAAAGCACTTTTCTTCAGGCCCTATGTGAGTTGTATCAGTGTGAACATGCGTTACCCTTTTTAAATTTCTCTATTACTTCTATGTATGTTTTACTTTTCAGATGCAAAATGAGTTTTTCTCACTTAACCTTTTTTACTCTTTTTAGTTCCAGAGCTCCCAAACATTACAATCATCTACATTAAGATGAAACTAAGACCAGCGTGATCTTGGGCTGTCCCTATATTACATTGCATTACATTGTTTCTCCTTTCATACTTCCACACATCCTGTTCACCTGGAAGTTAATATCATTTATTTCTCTAAGACTTCACTGCATTTAACCACCAAAGGAAAACCTGGAGTGGGAAATAGTTTTGCTTAACATACTCTGTTCCTCTTCATACTCCACCGAGAGATGACTGGATCAGGTTTGGACACATTATTCTACAGGTGGAACTATGCATGGTTTGTGGTTGGCTCACAAAAATTCTATTTAAGGCTAGAGAACAACTAGAATAACAACTAGAATAACTATTTAAGACTAGAGAACACAATATGCTTGGAAACATGTCGGTCCAAGAATAAAGGCTCAATGAAATGTCACACTGTCCTGAGAGATAAACCCACAGATATAAGAATCTGAACTAAGAGATGCAAAAGTTTGAAGTTGGGACAAAAGACAAGTTTGAGATACTATGTTCAATTTGAGGCTGGAATACCTAATCTGAGTCAACTACAAGATGAATTACCAAATACAAAAATAGAAATGCCCACACTTTATGACACAGAGACGTTTGTAGAGGAAACACGGGGAGAGAGAGTCATCAATGGAGTGAGAAAAGGACATGTAAGTGTCTTGGGGCTGTCAATTCATACACTTCCTTGTGCTTTGTTGTATATTTTTCCTGTGTTCTCATGAGGCCTGTATGGTGCAGAATGTCTCTTCAAATTTCACTGGTTTGAGTGGATTTCCTTTCTAGGAATCGAAAACAGTCTGATTACAATGAGTATAAAATCCAAGTATAAAGATTGTAGCTTCTAAAGGCAGTAATGCAAACATAATCGGAGCAGGAGTTTGATGATAAAAGCAAGGACAGAAGTACCCTCCATCATATAGCAAGTATTTGCTTTAGCCAGCAAATGTTACCTCTTTTTCTTGGTACCGTCTCCTTTTCCTGTCCAGACATTCCAATGGCTCTCTACCGTCACTGAGACTTAGTGAAGGCTGAACTTGGCCTAAGTGAATGGTTCATCCTTCCATGCAAGGAAGAAAGGGAAAAGAATCATTACATATAGAGATGAGGATGAAAACAAGAAGTTTCCTTAAGCATGTAAATTCTCTTTATGCCTATAATTGTATATCATAATAACAACAAGAAAGGAATGGGAAAGTCTAAAAGCATGGCAGTAAAGATGCTGGTATTTAGGAGGCTGTCTGATACAAACAAGAGAACCAACAAATATTATTTAATTTATTATTTATCCATTAATTTTCACTGTCAATAATTACTGAGACACAGTGCCCAGTTGCAGAATCTGTATCTTACAAGAGATGAAAAGGACGTGGAAAACAAAAATCCAGAGAAGATATATTAAAATGGCTAATGATCTGGCAAACAGTATTTAGGAATATAGCCTAAGAAGAGATTTAGTTGGTAGCTGGCGGTGGGGGTGATAGATGAGGTATTTCTTAAAATTTTCTTTAAAGTCCATGAAGAGTGATTTTTGGAGATAGCGGTTCTATATTACTTTTGACAATATTACAGGAGGAAATGGGATTAAACTTATGTGATTTATGTTAGGTGTCAGGAAAACAGAAGAGACTAGGAAAGGTAGTTAGAACATTTCCATTATTGGCAGTCATGGGATGAGTACTTTCTCCATAATTATTACACATAATGACAGCACACAGTGACAAGAGTCTGAATAAAGGCAATTTCAGTCCCCTTTTGTGACTCTTTAAGATAGATATTGTGAGGATCTCTCCTTATCAAATGTACCTATGAAATGATGTTATGGAGTGTGAATTATACTTCATGGTTCTAAATATAGATATTTTTGAGTGAGTCAAATACGTGATGTTTCTAAAAGTCACCATATTTGGATATGATAAATTATATTGTAAAATGTTCCTGGATTAATCATTTATAGTACTAATACCATCGGTTGTAGATATCCTGAAGAAAACCCCAAATCGGGTTCAGATGTCAACAATGATGATGCCACACATATCCCAATATAGTCTGAAAATTTGTATTACTTACATAATAAGACTTTTGAAGCCCAACAAGACAGGATTTCTAAGACAATCTACAAATGGCTTCAGAAAGGAAGGAGAGACTGGGTTGAGATATTAGGAGAGAGAGTAATTATTCAGGGCTAGGGTATCCATGTTTGGGCAGGCAAGGGTTTGCATTGCCTGTTGGGAGTATCGCTCTCCCTGGAATTAGACCTCCCTGGGCAATGCTAGGCTTGCACTTCTCAGCATGCTCAGCTGACTTGTTCTTCCCTTGCTTCTCCTTTCTTTGTGATGAGCAGTACGGCAGTTCACCAAATATTTCCAAGGATCTGCTTTCCACACACTTATAAGATCACTTGAGGAACTACTGAAAAAATAGATTTTTAATTTTAACAAATTTAAACTTAAATTTATACAGCCATATGCGGTTGGTGGCTAACTTGTTGGTAAATGCAGCTCTAAGCTCCAGACATTGGTACCAGTTCTGCAGTAATTGACAGGTGATTGCCTCCACGTTTGAAAGCACATTGCCGAAGAACCTTGCTATGGAAGATCTGAGTAAAGTAACATATTTGATCCTGGGAATTGTTTTGGAAGAAATATTGTCAAAACCTTCCAGAAGCCCACATTGCTTCATTAGATTCTGTTTGGACTTTGAAAATATCTGAATCCAAAATGTCCTACCAGGGTATTTCATGACGGTTGCTTCCCAAGTCAACATGAAGATATTGACTGAAATTTGGATGTTCAATTTCCTCTCAGATATCTGGCTAAATGAACTTTTTTTTTCTTTTGTCTGAAATTGCCATTGTTGGCTCTAGGAAATTGCAACAATTTTGACTTCTCACATTTTATTGACAAGTTGATATTGAAACTACTTATCTCAGATATTTCTTGTAATAAACATAGTCTCTTCCTATTGTTGTCTTATTGAATTAGTGGAAAATTTAAAGATACTGTACTTTGCTTATCACAATCAAAGAGAAGCAGATGGAGAATAGTATAGTACTTGTATGTATCATAGTTATGGTTTATGGAAATTGACTAGATATATTTGTTTATTGCTGGAAAATAATGCATTATGAGTAATAAATAAAATCTTTCCACTATCTAATGTGCTCTTTGAGATTTATCTAATAATATATTTCTTTCCTTCTATGTTTCTTGTCACATGTAATTGAGTCATGATAGATTATATTTGACATTTTGGTTCTGCTTGCCATGTTTTGAGTATAGAATAAAAAGTAGCCACCAGTCCTTTGTTGCATAAAGCTCTGTAAAACACCATTCTACTGACAAGCTCATTAGTCACTGTGTGAGGAAAAAGCTGTATTTCCATACTTGACGTGCAAAAGTAAATCAACCCTTTCCTAAATGCCAGCCATGTTCCAGTTGTAAAAAGTAAGAAACTAAAATTCATGCTAAAGGCATTAGAGTGTGCACTGATGTATCCACTATATATACACACACACAATTACCCAGAAACATTAAACCGAGACAATGAGAATTTGCTACTTAGTACCTAAAATTTTACAAATTTTGAAAATATTGACCCAACTTTTAGAATTTTTCTACTGGTTTCTTAAATAAAATTCAGGGATGCCTAGTAAAAATATTTTATGTTGAAGTTTCTGATTTAATCAGTGAAACAAACACAAGTAATCAGACTAAGTTTGGTGTATATTTTAGTGCAAAAATCTTTACTGATTCATTGTACCATAATCATCAACAGGTATGCATAGTATGTCTAGATTCTAATTGTTAAATTGGAGAAAAGTATTGTTTCGGTCTGAAAACCTTGCTTTGATGAGAATATGAGGGACACGATCCTTCAACAACTTCCAGTGTGGGAGGTAAGACAAGACAAGAAGACTGTAGGAACACATTATTCTCTCAGTTGAACCAATCCATGCAAATAATTTGCTTCTTTGATCTATTTCTGGAACATCATTTAGAAATGTACCTCATGGAGTGAACTGTATTTTCCCCAAGTCCAGATAAGATTCAAACAAAACAAAACTATTTAAGGCTAGAGAACACAATATGCTTGGAAACATGTCTGTCCAAGAATAAAGGCTCAATGAAATGTCACACTGTCCCGAGAGATAAACCCACAGATGTAAGAATGGCCTCTGATTAAAGAATTGAGGGTTTTTCTCCTATATGAAATTTTTGGAAAGGAGAGTATTTTGTATATGACTTATACATATAAATGATCACATTAAGATGTTTATATATTTTAGGCTTTATCATACTCTTACCAAAATTATTCCAGTATTAGTTTTTATTTTTTTTATTTTTTTAAACTTTTTTTTTTTTAATTTTTATTTATTTATCAGAGAGAGAGAGGGGGAGAGAGCGAGCACAGGCAGACAGAATGGCAGGCAGAGGCAGAGGGAGAAGCAGGCTCCCTGCTGAGCTAGGAGCCCGATGTGGGACTCCATCCCAGGACGCTGGGATCATGACCTGAGCCGAAGGCAGCTGCTTAACCAACTGAGCCACCCAGGCGTCCCTCCAGTATTAGTTTTTAAATAGTGAAACTATGCTTTGCCAGTGATAATCCAATGTATATATATTGTGTACATTAGATGAGTGATTGATTTTTTAAAAAGATGATAGATGTATTACACAAACAGTGAAAAAGCAACTTTTTCCTCAAAGTGTCTCTGAAACAATATGTTATCTTTTTATAGGCTTAAAATGCATTTTCTATCATTATAAATACATTAAATTCCAAATTTTTATATGGCATAAAGTACCTGCCTGATGTTTACTTTCTACAAATGGTAGAAGCTGTGGGCTTTTTATGCCCAGTGGGTACTCACAAGGATTTTTCAGTGAGATAAAAGTTTGAACATTACAGACTTCTTTAATTTGTAATGTAAACTTCTAGAAGTTATCAAATCTCTCTGAAACTCAGTAGAGTTGATCCAAAAATGGGTCTAATTATGTTATCTCTCATATGCTTTCTAAAGACTCAATGACTGAGACTCCCAACTCAAAGTTAGTTTGTTAACACCAGTTTCTTCATCCCTCCCCCCAATACTGCAGATAGAAAAGAAAAAAAAAAACTTGAATTAATTCATAATCATTCTCAACTACACTTCATTTCTTTCCTCTTTTAATTTTATATCTTGGTTATCTCCCAATTCACTGATCTCATCAGTGCTGGCTTAAATTTACAGAAATGTTGATACGTTGGTTACAATGGTTGGCTATACTTACAATAGGCTTCTATTGGTAAACATTAGGAAAGAAATTATACCATCTTGGATGGTAGGGTGGGTGGTGGGCAGAAATAGAGGAGAGCAGTTGGCCACAATTAAGCTTCCATAAATCAACGTGAGTTGCCAGTACCAACTATATGTGCAAAAAAATAATACTTAGGTATAGATAACTGAATACCACATGCCAAAAATACAATTGCTAGCTGTTGGTTCACTGTAGAGACCTGCCTTCTTCAATAAATGTTGGAGTAAATGGTTATTAATTTTTAAAAGATTTTATTTATTTATTTGAGAGACAGAGAGAGCATGGCAGGGGGGCTACAGAGGGTGAGGGAGGGAGAGAATCTCAAGAAGACTCCCCACTGAGCCCAGAGCTGAAATGAGCCTGCATTTCAGGACTCTGAGACCATGATCTGAGTCAAAACCAAGAGTCAGACACCTAAACAATGGAGCTACCCAGGCATCCCAAATGTTTACTAATTTCAAAATATCTCCTATTTTGATAGATAAATGATATTGGCCTTGGTGTTTATCTGCCTTGTAAAAATTATAACTATCATGATGACAATAATAAAGGAAAACGTTCTGTTTGAATTTTAATTGTTTTATATGTTAATAATTAGCTTCGTGTTAATCTTATGTTTTAGAAGTAATTTGTTTTGTTCTTATGAAATTAACCTTGTTAACATAATTTAAATGTCCCTAAGTCACCCAAACTTGTATTGTCTCTTCCTGTTTCTTGGTTACCATTTCTGTAAATCCAACACCCTCTCAAAGATATCAGTGAAGGCACACTCTGGAGATGGGAATCCATACATTTTTGTATTAATCACCCATAAAGTCTTGCTCTGAGTTTCAACCCTAAGGATTCTTTTAATCACCGTGGAATCCTATTATTATCAATTACTGATACTCATATTGCTTATGATTATCCTCTGCCAAAACATGAACATACTCCTTTCACCTAATCAGTTAACAACATTATAGACATTTTCTGACTATTTGAGTCTAATGGATGTCAATTATTATCCTGGAGAGAAAGAAATTTAAGTTTTAATATTAGTCATTGTAGCATCATTAGAATTTACCTACCATATAGGATTTCTTACCGGCCATCTCTCCCCTTAGAATTCACGATTTGACACATTCTCCTTTTAGCATATTTTTTTCCTTCATTTCCTTCCCTTCAACCCTGAGTTCCAGTTTTCTTCTCTGAAAATTCCTATTTCTTTAATAGGCAAAGCAATTCATTTGTCTTCTATCTCAGTTTCTCCATTTAGTCTAGATCAGGAAGGTGTATTTTTATAAACCAACATAGTGTGTTTGTAAACATGCCAAAAGTCAATAAAGCTGCATTCTTAAACAAGTGTATTTTCCCAAGATAGATTATAAAAGTCCAAAATAATCATGAATGGCAACTTTCTTCCTGGCTATCTGATTTTATTTTTTTATAAGCACATACAATATATGTGAACGATTACGTGTTGACAGTTTTCATAAACAATGTTCCATCTGATCCTCACAGAAACTGAATGAGATCGGGAGAGCCCACACTGTGATCAGCCTTTTACACTAGGGGGACCTGAGGTTAAGACAGACCAAGCCCCTTCCTAAACCACAAAGTGCCAGCTAGCTTTATGTTATACCACGACTTTTATATTACACCACTTAAGTGTAAATAAAGTTCATTCTTTAAATGGAATCTGGGCTGCATATGGGTATGGTCTTTATACATTTTATTATCTCAATAGACATAATGGAGTGAACATATAGAGGTCAAATGAGAGGCAGTCTGTTAGAAAAGCTAGCTCCATTCTTCCTAAATCATTATCTGTCCTTCCTCTTCTCAAGTTTGGGAATGGGAACCAAAGCTTCCTCCATTTTCAGTAAACCTAATGTCATGTTGGCCATTTACCCCTGTAAATATTTACATTGGAAAGTATCTAGCAATGTCTGACAAATTGATAGCATTGAGTAAATTATGTCCATTCCTTTTTAAGATGATTATATGGATTTTGTCTTTTTAAAAAATTTTATTTATTTGTTTGAGAGACAGCATAAGAGAGAGCACAAGCAGGGGCAGGGGCAGAGGGAAAGGGAGAAGCAGAGTCCCAGGAGAGCAAGGAGCCCAATGTGGGGCTTGATCCCAGGGCCTTGGGATCATGACCTGAGCCGAAGGCAGACGCTTAACTGACTAAGTCATGCAGGTACCCTTGATTTTATCTTTTGTTCTATTAATATAATGTATTATCTTGATTGATTTTGGATGATTAACCATTCTGGCATTCCTTGTCTGAATCTCATTTGTCATGTATATAATTCTTTTTAAATGTTGCTGGATACTGTTTGTTAATATTTTATTAGTTTTTGTGTGTGTGTGTCTCTATGCATTGAGATATTAATCTGAAGTTTCCTTGTAATGTGTTTGTATGGTTTTGGGATCAGAGAAACATGTTGGCCTTACAGAATGAGTTAAGAAGTATTCCCCGTCTTTTGTTTTTTGGAAGAATTTGTAAAGAATTGTATTAGTGGTAGAACATACCAGGAAAGCATGTAAGCTCAGGTGTTTCTTTGTGGTAAGTTTTAAAATTATTATTATTAATTAGAAATCTTTAGTTTTTAAATGACTGTTTTCTGATTCTTCTTGAGTCAGTTTCAGTATTAGAAAAATTTTTCTGGGAATCTATTCATTTCATCTGACTGATCTAACATGCTTACACACAGCTATCCATCGTATTCTCTTAAACATTTTTTATTTCTGAGAATTCAATAGCAGTGTCCCCTTTTTCAGTCCTGATTTTAGTAATTTGAGGCTTCTCTCTTTCTTTTTTTTCTTGGCCAATTTAGCTAATTGTCAATTTTGCTGGATTTTTTTTTTTTGAAGAAACAAATTTTGTTATTGTTGTTGATTTTCTCTATTATCTTTCTACTCTCTACTTAATTATTCCATCAGACTTTATTGATTCTTTCCTTTAGTTACATTTAGGTTTGTTAGCTTTTTCTAATTTCTTAGATTGGAAATTTAGGTTATTGATTCGTACAGACTCCATGCTAAGCACAGAGCCCAACTCGGGGCTCAGTCTTGCATCCACTAGATCAGGACCCGAGCTGAAACCAAGGGTCGGATGCTTAACCAACCATGCCACCTGGGTGCCCTGTCTTCCTTTTTAATATAGACGTTCATGCTATAAAATTTCTTCCAGTTACCATATTAGCTCCATCCCATGATTTTGGTATGTTACCTTTTCATTTTCATTCATCTTGGTATGTTACCTTTTCATTTTCATTCATCTCAAAGGATTTTCTATTTGTCTTCTCCTTTCTCCTTTACCATCAATTATAATGATTAATCTTTACTTTATTTCACTTATCTTTATCACCATCTCCAAGAAGCAGGTCTTGTGCTGTTTCATGGAAAAAATTATTAATGATTTTATTTTTATTTATAATAATTTTATAAAGTATAATTTTCTAGTGTATTTTATATATACACAGACATCCCTTTACAACTGATTACATATCAGAACACATATATGACTCTGCACGATACACTTTTTTATACACATACATTTATCATGCTTATAGTTGACGTTTTCTTTCCCGGGGTCCATATTTCCCTTTATCCCTATTACCTAGTATATACCCTGGCCCTTAGAAGGCATTCAGTGAATGTCATGTTTGAATCGATTAATGAAACAATAGCAACAATGAATGTTTAAATACTTTAACATTCTAGTAAGTATGGATTAATTCCTCAGTTCTGTGAAACAGAGCACTAATATTAACTCATATTCAACTCTGCTGCCAAATAAGCGTTAGCAAAGTAAAAATTCATGACCTGGTTATTTCTTTATTGCTCTCTGTGAGTTTTATTCTTCATAATGATTTCTCTCAGGACTAGAAGGATTTAAACTGGATATGAATAATCAATCTCATTTTCTGATCAGGCTCAGTGTTTGGGTTTTAACATTACTATATGATTATGAAAGCAGAGAAGCTGCATTGAATTTTAAATTAGCTCACACGTAAATTCAATAGAGCGTAGTGTTTCAGAGCCTTCTCTTTGTTATTTATGTTCTTTGTCACATGAAAGTCATCTTACACAAAAGCAAACAAATATACTTTTTGTAATTGCAGATATTCTAAATAATTTTGTGTAGGTACGTTTAAAATTTGTTCCAAATCAGTGTTTTATTAGTAGCGTGCACTGTTTATTTTTATGATGAAAATATATCAACAGAACTCCTTTTTCTGGCATAGGTTTTTCCCTTCTTGAAAGGAATACATTGTTACAAATGGATGCCTTTTGGATTAAGTTCAGGACTGAACTGTTTTCAGAAAATTACCTCCATTTTGGCTGACATCCCAGGGGTATCAGCACACTGTAATGACATTGTTGTACATGGGCCACCCATATTTTTTCATGATTAACAATTCTGGCATTTATTTAAATGTCTTCAACAACATTCTGTTGCCGTTATCTTACAGAAAGAGCACTTTTGCTTTTTTTTCTATGTTCTCCCACTGAAAATTTAATAATCTAAGACATAAACCATTTTTTTTTCTATTATCAACTCGTAGTAGTGGATTTTTTTTCAAATTTTAACTTTTAAGTTTAGTTAATTTGTTTTTTCCTGTTATGATTTTTTTAAAGATTATTTATTTATTTATTTATTTCCTTAGAGTATGAGTAGAGGGAGGGCAGAGGGAGAGAGAGAATCTCCAGCAAACTCCCTGCTGAGTGCAGAGCCCAATATGGGGCTCAGTCTCAGGACCCTGAGATTGTGACCTGAGCCAAAATCAAGAGTTGGATACGTAACTGACTGAACCACCTAGGCACCCCAGCTATGATTTTTTAAAAGCAGACCTTATCTTTTATTTTCTTCATATGTGCATGGCATTAAAACTCTGAGGCCACAGTTACCATTAGCAATCTGCACCCTCCCCACTTTTTAAAATTCTTTAAATGAATGACTCATAAATTATAGGATGCCTTGACATCAGTCATGTTCCTCAATTATGCAATTCCACAAAGGGCCTCTTCTCTTACAGCTTCCCAGTTAGAAAATAGAAGGAAATGAATATTAGGGACTATCAAACGTTCCCCACATTTTTAGTTACATAAAGGTTACCAACAAGATTTTCTGAAAAAGTAGACTCCTGGGGCCTGTCCCCTGAGATTTTTGTTTCTGAAGTTCTGAGATGAGGTATAGTCATTTGCCTTGTAAGTAGCTTGCCAGATATTTGATACAGGAAACATAAGTTATTCCACTATCTTATTCCAGTGACTCAAATTGCATTACATTTGTTGTCTCGGGTCTTAGAAGGAATCATTCTTCCTGAATTCTCTGTATCTTGCTTTTAAATCTGTATATACTCACCCATATAATTAGTTTTCCATTTTATTCATGAGCTCATGTCACAGAACTATCTCAAAATTAGCTTTAAACCTTCCTTTTGTCACTTTTGTATTGTCTGCTTGACTAACGTTTGTAGAGCCAAGGTTTGCCTACAACTCTAATGGGAGGGAAAATGGTTATAAATTGCAACAGCCAAAGACAGTCCCTGAAAAATGGCTATAAATTGCAACAGCCAGAGACACAGTTCCTGAATATCACATGGTGCTTGCCATTCTCAAGCAACTCATTTCCGTCATTTGAAGTTTAGGAGACATGTAGGATTCACGTGCGGTGCTTAAATCACTTTTTGGATATAAAAATACAATCTACTATTCTGGGTTAAATTTTATAGGAATACTTTTCATACTTTCAGAAAGCCTCAATGTTGAACTTCCCCCATGAGATCCTTGTATAAATGAAGTAGATGGATCCCTGCCCCCAGGCTCTTATTGAGAAATCCCACAGTGCAACCAGGCTCATAAGCCACCAGGGAGAAGAAGGGATAGGTGTTGTATTTCTTTTACACATGGATATGGATTTAATTTTCATCTTGGAAGGCAGAGAAGACTCTAAGAAATTGGAAGGTAAAGCAGAGGATAGTAAGAGAGAAGGAAAGCTAGAGTCAAGCTAATGACAATGAAGTTGCAGACAGAAGAGATGAGAATGTAATAAGGCAAAGTGGTACAGCTCAGGGAGCCTGATGTCCTAAATAAACAGAGCACGGTATATCCACTAATATCCGGCCTACAGGTTCACGATTGCATAGAACGTCATTTTATCTCAAGAAACATGGGATGAAAATTCCTCCAAAAAGCCAGACAAGGACTTCTGATCTACAATAGGACATCTCCTCGCTCTTCCCTTCCCTCCCCCTACCCCTCCTGGGCTCTTATTCAGACCTTCAACTTCCCCATTCTTCTTTTCCTGTATTTCTAATTAGCGAAAGCTCCTTCGATCTGAGATAAATCTGACTTTATTGGTCGTTAACTCATGTCTGGCAGGAGTTAAACAAATGAAAACTTTTTCTTAGTGACATTTAAGAGAAAATGTCAAAAGATAGTACGATTCTGAGGTCTATCAATTTCATTTCTATCTTATTCCTGAATATAGTAATCCAATTAAAAGAATAAATTCTGGAAACATTACTCAAGGTTAGATGAGAAAGGACAAATAATTTCTACTCATTATGTATGTATGTGTATATATATATATTATGCTTATACACATGCGCGCACACACACACACACACCATATCATCACACACACACACACACATAATCCTTTGGATGAATAAGCAGAAATTTAATAAATTAAAAAAAAGAAATTTAATACATTTATTAACTATTCCTAGTGTATAAAGAGTGACATATGGAGGCACCTGGGTGGCTCAGCTGGTTAAGTGTCTGCCTTCGGCTCAGGTCATGATCCCAGCAGTCCTGGGATCCAGCCCCACATCCCTGCTCAGCAGGGAGCCTGCTTACCCCTTTCCCTCTGCCACTCCCCTGGCTTACGCTCTCTCACTCTCTCTCTGTCAAATACATAAAATCTTTAAAAAAGAGAGAATGACATATGAAAAAAAATATTTAGTTCGACTTCATGTGTTAGCATACAAAATTTATACTTCCTTTCATGGAATTTATTAAAAAGTTAATTTAATAATAACCTATATAAATATTTGTTAATCCTATTCCTCTTCTCCCCAAATACTTAGATACCTGAGAAGCAGGGCTTGTGTGTGTGTGTGTGCGTGTGTGTGTGCTGTTATGCTATTACTTTATTCCCAGCAACCAAAGAAAGACTAACATCTCACTTCCTCAATGAATAAGTTGTTAATTGAATGACTGACTGAATGAATGAAGGGCATCTATTATCTAATTTGCTGTGGTATTTCCCATCTAAGTTAATGCATATACTCATAGAGAATGTTCCATTTAAAGCCATTAGTATTTCCATGTAGGGCAATTTAAATCCAGCCACTTATTTTAGAATTCAGCTATTTAGCAAAAAATAAGCTCTATAAAATTGAGACAAATTGAATAAGTAAAGTTGAAAATTATAAAGATGTAAATGGCTAGCTGGAGTATTCTTTTACACAAAGAAAATAAGTATTGTGACAAATCATGTTCAATTTATTAGTGGACAAATTTAGCAAAGTAAGAAATACTTTGATCTTGTAATCAGCAAAATCTCGTGTCCAAATGCTGTGGCTGATAGAAATAGGAGGATCTAGGAGTGGAACAGAAACAAATTTTGACACATTTGAGTCAGAAATTAGCTTACAAAAAATTCTTCCAATCGTTAGACATGGAAAGTTGTCATCAGAGGTTCATTCTTAGTAACTCCTAATTAAAATGGAGGTTGATTCCAATCAGATATGAAAACATAAATCCCAGGGAATGAATTTCCTATACTCGCTCTTTGACAAAGCAATTAATGACTATTACCTATTCAAACAGTAATTAAAAGGTTAGACCCTGTGCAAGAAAATTTGAAATACAGGAAATCTTTTTGTATATATGTATATATATGCATATACATAAAATATAACAAATAAATAAATAAATAAAACATATATAAAATTAAGTCTTTCTCTAATTTGAGGAAAAATCCAAACACTTACTTGAAAAATTTTCCCCCTCATTTGATAGAATTCTTTATTATGAAGCAACATGTTTGTTTTTATCATTTGGTAATTTTATGTCCTGAAACAATTATCTGGAAGTTTTTGAGGAAAAAAAGGTAAACTAATAAAAACAGAAACAAATTTATATTAACAATGCTAGAAGAAAAGCTAATTTTTTTTACTTTCCCTATCAAAACTATTTTACTTTGTTGTCATACAAAAGACTGGTAGAAAATTATGCTACTAAAAAGAGAAGGGAGAAGTGTTACAGAGTTGCAACATTTAGTTAGTTAATGAAAATGTTATAGTATTTTTCCAGATATTGTGGTGTTTTTGTAATTCATTGCTTTTTTAAAAAACTAAAATTTGTCGTGTTATCTTTTTTCATTCTAGAAAAATAAAATTTCACTACAAATTTCACCCATTTTCACACCATTTTTTCATACGTAATTTGACTTAGACTGGTCTAAATTTTGTAAGCTTCAAGTCCCCAAACATCTACATTCTTCCTAGATTAAGAGGATATATCAACTTTTAATTGAGTAAGTATAAGGATTACTCACTGGCAGGCATGTAGAATTTTAGTATTCCCATGAAACTAATACACTTGGAACCACATTAGAAGAATAGCTTGAAAGTGAAAGAAAACATATTTTAGAGGATTCGGTGGACTGAATGTTTATACCCACACTCCTCCACATTCATATATTAAAATTCTAACTTCAAAGGTGATAACATTAGGAATAGGACCATTGAAAGGGGATTAGCAGGGGGGGTGGAGCTCTCATGAAGGGAATCAATGACCTTATAGAAGAGACCCCAAAGAGCTCCTTCACCCCTTCTGCCATGTGAAATTTACAGAAAGCCAACTGTGACGAAGCCAGTTCTCATCAGACATTGAATATACTGACACCCAGGTCTTGGGACTTTTCCAGATTCCAGAACTCCCAGAAATAAATTTCTGTTCTTTATAAACCACCCAAATCTATGGTATTTTGTTAGAATAGCCCTAACAGATTAAGACAGAGGATATCCAATAGAATGTATTTAAGAATAAAATACAGTGCAAACATAATAATGTAATGTTATTGGAGTTTGATAGTTTCAAATAAATTTCGAGAAATGAAGAAGGGAAAAATGAAAAGATACCTGTGGGGGTGCCTGGGTGGCTCAGTCAGTTGGGCAGCTGACTTGATTTTGGCTCAGGTCATGATATCAGGATTGAGAGAATGAGCCCTGAATCATGCTCCACACTAAGCACAGACCCTGCTTAAAATTTTCTCTCTCTCTCTGTCCCCAAACCATGCTTGCACGTTCTTTCTCTATCTCTCTAAAAAAAATTTAAAAAAGATATCTTTGGATATGGTGTTAATGATAAGAAAGTATATTGCAAGAAAAGGATTGTTTCTGAAGACTGGCGAAGTAGTAGAAGTTACATTGTAGTAACGGGAAGAAAAAATAAATGTGAGAATGAGGTCAAATACTATTTAAAGTGGTTGGTCAGTAAAATGATAGATGCAATAAGAGTTGAAGATAAATTAGGCTGAAGACAAGATTTTTTAAAAAATATTTTTGTTTTAATGGATTCCTTTCTCACATTGAGGTCCTTCATCCATTTTGAGTCTATTTTCATGTGTGGTGTAAGGAAATGGTCCAATTTCATTTTTCTGCATGTGGCTGTCCAATTTTCCCAGCACCATTTATTGAAGAGGCTGTCTTTTTTCCATTGGACATTCTTTCCTGCTTTGTCGAAGATTAGTTGATCATAGATTTGAGGGTCTATTTCTGGGCTCTCTATTCTGTTCCATTGATCTATGTGTCTGTTTTTGTGCCAGTACCATGCTGTCTTGCTGATGACAGCTTTGTAACAGAGCTTGAAGTCCAGAATTGTGATGCCACCAACTTTGGCTTTCTTTTTCAATATTCCTTTGGCTATTCGAGGACTTTTCTGGTTCCATATAAATTTTAGAATTATTTGTTCCATTTCTTTGAAAAAGGTGGATGGTACTTTGATAGGAATTGCATTAAATGTGTAGATTGCTTTAGGTAGCATAGACATTTTCACAATATTTATTCTTCCAATCCAAGAGCATGGAGCATTTTTCCATTTCTTTGTGTCTTCCTCAATTTCTTTCATGAGTACTTTATAGTTTTCTTAGTATAGATTCTTTGCCTCTTTGGTTAGGTTTATTCCTAGCATATGACCTCCCTGATATGAGGAAGTGGTGATGCAACATGGGGGCTTAAGTGGGTAGGAGAAGAATCAATGAAACAAGATGGGATTGGGAGGGAGACAAACCATAAGTGACTCTTAATCTCACAAAACAAACTGAGGGTTGCTGGGGGGAGGGGGTTGGGAGAAGGGGGTGGGATTATGGACATTGGGGAGGGTATGTGCTTTGGTGAGTGCTGTGAAGTGTGTAAACCTGGCGATTCACAGACCTGTATCCCTAGGGATAAAAATATATTATATGTTTATAAAAAAAATAAATAAAAATCTAAAAAAAATTTTTTGTTTTAGAATGACAATTGAGTGTGTATGTAAGATAATTTTCACCCTGTACATCCTTTCCCTTTTAGATCTGGTGTCTAATTTGAGACACTAAATGCAAGTCATGTGACTTCAGCACACACTCCTTTCTTTCTTTCCATTGGATGCCTTCAAACATGGCTCCCATATTTATCACTAATTAGCACCAATCTCTCAAGGTCTCTCATAACATTAATCTTTCTAAATCCAATAGGAAATCTCCCTAACATCATCCTTTCTGACCCCACAATTGCATTGTGTTAATCACGCTTTCCTTCTAAAAACAAGTTTTTTCTTTGCTGACCATGCCACGGCAATGTCCTTGCTTTCTTCTTACTTAGACATGTTTGTAGGCTCATCTTCCTCCAATTAGCCACTATGTGCTGGAATTGCTGGAGGCTTTGAACCAGCATGTTCATGTCTGACTCTTTATCTTTCTGCCCTTTCTCATAGCTGTGATTACCACCCAAGCAGGAATGACTCTAATATTCATGTCTCTTGGAGATATCCTCACTGCGCTATACTTGTCCGCCTGACATTTTTGCAAAAGTCAAACTGAACTCCGAACACTTACTATTTTCTACCCAAACATGGCTTGTTCAATTCTAATTTGTCCTCTCATTCTCAGTTCATTAATAGGTTTAGTCATGTGCGTTTTCTTTTTCTCATAATATACCCTAATTTTGTCTATTTCTTTCCAAATCTATTGTTCCATCCTAAGGCCAATCTTCCATCACCTCCATATTCACTAACCATCACCCTAGTTTTCTTCTCTACAGTATGGCCACAGTGCGTATTTTGAAAAATAAATCTAATTATGATTGCTTCTTTTTAACTCTCCATTGAAGTTTTCTCTTTAGATAGCTTTGCTCTTAGATTAAAAATCAAGGGGCGCCTGGGTGGCTCAGTGGGTCAAGCCGCTGCCTTCGGCTCGGGTCATGATCTCAGGGTCCTGGGATCGAGTCCCACATCGGGCTCTCTGCTCGGCAGGGAGCCTGCTTCCCTCTCTCTCTCTCTGCCTGCCTCTCCATCTACTTGTGATTTCTCTCTGTCAAATAAATAAATAAAATCTTTAAAAAAAAATCAAAACAAGTGATACAGGCAAAAAGGTCATATAAAGTCTCACCTGTGCTTAAATCTTCAGTTAGCTCTTGTACCATAACACGTCCCTGGAGTGTGTGCTGAAGCCGTATGACCTGCATTTTAGTGTCTCATAATTCGTTTTCTTCTGTCATAGAGTCTTCTACATTGTGATACTTCAGTCTAGAATGTTTTTTCTCCTTTGCTTAATGAACTCTTACCAGTGTGTCAGATCTTAACTCAAGCCTGATTTCATTAGTGACAGCATACTATATTATGGTTTTACATCTATCTCCAGATATATAGTTATATATTTGTATATAGAGAGTTTCATATGTACAGGAATACATTAGGATAAATACAGATGTATATTTATAGACAAATAGAAGTAGATTAATGGATAAATATATAAATATCTTGTTTTATACATTGGCAAAAATTAACAGGATTAAAATTATGACAACTGTCCTTAGGAAATTATGCCACAAACTCTTTGCCCATTCCCCAAATGCAGAAAGGACTGAAAAAGAGATGAGTTAAATCTTTACATCATTTTTAGAAAGGCAGAATAGCTTCTCCTTTTGCTGGGATGGTCAACTAATATGCCCTCTAGAGACTAAGTTGTAGGCTACAGTCAGTCAGTCATCACTGAGCAAAAGTCCAGGGTCATTCTGTTGCTGAACTGTCCCAAACAGATATTGTTTGGACATTGCATTTGATGTGGGATAATGAAACACCTTTCACTTTTCTTTCTTTGTGGTGTCCTGAACACATGATGTATTGCAGTTGAAACATCCTAGTCTAGCCCCATTGGAAGTTCTTTCTCAAGTTTTCAAACCTACTGAAAGGATATAGGCTATAATAAGATTTATATTAAAAAGACGTATGATCCAATGGTAAAAATGCAAATAAGCTTGACAAATATCCAAGTGGAATTTATTGGTTAAAGTCATGGACATATATTTAGTTTTCCATATATTTTGACAAATTGCTTCCCAGAAAAGGGGTAGCAATGTGTATTTCCACCGGAAGTAAGTAATACTTCTGTTTCCATAAACCCTTGCTAGCATCAGTTACTATTTTTATCAACTGAAATTTGACACTGGGATTATTACAATTTTACTATTAATTCCTTTAATCAGTACTAAGTTAAATATTTTCTCATATGCTAATGCACTTTGTGCTATTTCTATTTGTGAATTTCAAATTTAGGTTTTTGATTTATTTTATCTACTGTTTACACATATGCATCCATTTTGTTAGAATTTTAATGTAATTGTGTCTATCAAATCTATAGTAAGGATGCTACCTTGGTCTGTACTTTAAACAAATACCTCCAATTTGTCCTAAAAATTTATTTCCCTTGTTTCTTCATTTTCTTTCTGAATTCATCTTTTGCCATTATCAACTTCAACCATTCTGCTCCAACATACTGGTCTTACTTCTGTTCTTTCTCTTGATGTTTATATAAATGTGTTCTCCCTGTCATTCCTGTCCCAACTGGAAGAGCTTCTCCACAGAAATGGTTTCCCATCACCCAATCTAAAGTAGCCTCCTGAATGGAAACTGGGGCAACCACTCTGGAAAACAGTATGGAGGTTCCTCAAAAAGTTAAAAATAAGACTACCCTATGACTCAGTAATTGCACTACTAGGTATTTACCACAAAGATACAAAAATACAGATTTGAAGGGATACATGCACCCCAATATTTATAGCAGCATTATTTACAACAGCCAAATTATGGAAGGAGCCCAAATGTCCATCAACTAATGAATGGAGAAAGAAAATGTGGTGTACTGAACCATCAGAAAGAATGAAATCTTGTCATTTGCATGACATAGATGGAGCTAGAAAGTATTATGCTAAGTGAAATAAGTCAATCAGAGAAAGAAAAATACCGTATGACTTCACTCATATGTGGGATTTAAGAAACAAATGAGCATGAGGGGAAAAGGTGGCGGCAAACCAAGAAACGGACTATTAATTACAGAGAACAAACTGAGTGTTGCTGGTAGGGAGGTGGGGGGGGGCGGTGAGCTAAATGAGTGATATATTAAGGAGGGCCCTTGTGATGAGTACCAGATGATGTATATGCATGATGACTCATTAAATTCTACACCTGAAAAAATATACATTAAAAAAATAAAAATAAGGTAGCCATCTAGTCACAACTTGCCATACCATTTCCTTAGCCTTTACTTTTTTTGTTTATTGAGTTTTTAGCATATTTTCTCTTTCCTACAGAATTTGCTAACCCCTTAAATTCAAAGGTCTTTTCTACCTTCACTTAACACTATGGACCCAATGTCTAGAACATATGTGCTTAAGAAATACTTGCTTAATGGATGAATGAATCAATCTTCATAATTTTTAGAATTTCAGTAAAAAAAAAAAAAGTGAATATATTTTCCCCCCCATATATTCAAGCCTTTTTTGAACTCCTACCAGTACACAGCCTTAGGCGTAGTGACATAAAACCAGCTCACATGTTTATTTTTCTTTTCTAAAATTTGCATTGCTTTTGTGAATGTGACTTGTTTCACTTTCAGGGAGGGGGAATTTTGTGTTTAATAATAGGATAGGCTAAAGCTAGCCATTAATATGGACCTGTTTGCTCATCAATAAGTTTAATAATAATATCAACCTCATATTTTGTGAGTGCATGATAATTAGATAATATGCATAATGTGGTTAATCTGTTTTCTATATAATCTATTCCCTTTGAGTGGATATTTCTCAGTTTGGAGGCAGCAGGAGCTCAGGAGAACAATGAATTTAGCAAGCTTCTCGCAGTCCAAGTCAAATAACATAAATCTCTATACCAATTTAAGGATGGATACTAATTCCGCAGTATCAGAGAATTTCCCAAGTTCTTTCTTCTCATTTACATTGCCAGGCTTCTACTTATTTATTTTGTGCTCACTACACAAACCCCTGTTTAATTTTGCCAGAGGGTTTAGCCATTCCTCTGGAATGTGCATATTGCATGCAAAATCTGCATTAAAAATCCCTTTACAGGTAAACTCTCAAAAATTTTATCTATTACAACTTGACAGTAATAGAAATATCAGGTCAATTTTAATGCAATAAATAGAATCTAACATACAATGCACATAGTTGTAGACATTCCTAAAACATTTAAGCAATATGAAGTTTGATCTAATAGACATGAAGGCATAGTGGTCAGTGGAGTTCCCAACCATTAAGAATCTCAGGTTTGTTAAAACTATTCTTCTCAAAAAAAAACCCACAAAGCCCCAGCTACATAAAACAATAACTTCTAGAAGGGGGATTAGACACATAAACAGCATGAACAAGATGTTAGCATGTTGTTCTCAAATTTTCCAAATTTAACAAATGCTTCTTAGCATGAATTCATCATAAATCTATTCTTGTAAGTTTATAAAGAGAATTTTTAATGAGCAAGAAATACCTTTAAGCTGCTTAAGTTGTCTATACTAATTAAGAAAATTGGCTGCAAACCCACACATAAAACCTGTTCCTCATGTGATGCACAAGAGTTCTATCTACATAGTTTATCTTTGGAAAATGACTAGACATTTTCACTTTACCTCTGCAATTGGCATATTTGAAAATATTCCGAAAATACATTCCATATTTGACCGAGCATTTCATAACCTAACTATGCCGGTGCTTTGAATTTTGATTTAACAAATAAAGGAAATCGTGTTCCCTAAGTATTTTTCAGTCATTAATTTGATCTAACTGGGGGTAGATCTAACTGGGCGTAGGCTACATTTGGTAGCCTTCCACAGTGGATGCACTTTTAAGCCAATGGAGGACTGGTCTAAGAGGGAAACTAATGGATGATATAACATTTTAATTCAAAAGATTCCCTGACATTATGACATATTGATTTTTTTGCTCTCAAATGTTTTTAAAGGCAATCAGAATTTGAATTATGTCACTTTAAAACATGTATCTGATAAGCTTTGACAGCTTTATATAAGTTCACACCATTACTTTCTACATGAAAAAAAGAAGAAAATAAATATACTTTAAGATCGTTATTCTCTTTGTCCTGTAACTTCATGTAATGAATGACTTCACTCCAGTGTTATTCTACTTCCCCGTATTTGCTCACTAGCAGTTAGGGATTCTTTGATCTTCAAGGTTGCTATTGTATAATTGATCAAAGGTTTTGAACCTGAAGGTAGAGCGTAAGAGATTGGATTCTGAAATGTCAGTTCACCCACTAACTTTGACCAAATACATTTCTGGACAGATTATTAAATTCATAAAAAAAGGAAAAGAAAAAAAAAAACTTTTGCTCAATTAAATATTTTTGGACACAAAAAAACATTTTAATTGCCAATTACAAATGACAGTTTAGGCATATATGCTTGGATTTCTTAAAATACATTATTTAATGGACTTTTGGGGGAATATTCATATAATTAATTGTTTCTTTTGTTATTAAAATTAATAACAATGCCAAAAATGTCATACAAATTCTAATCTTCTGGTCTGAAATTAAATCATGCCTGTTGAATTTTGAAGAGTTTGGGCATTATGAATTATGCATAATATTTCATGCCAGAAGAGTTCTGACACAGGTCATTCTAAAACCTTGGAAATTCAATGTTAGCCTTCACTCTGTACAAACTGATAGTGTAGCTATTTAAAAAAAAAAAAAAGTGAACTTGCAAAGCAAATGTCATTGTAACCTCAAACTACTCTTAGTGTGTTTAAATATCCAGCAGTGATACTGACCAGAGATAGAAATGATATCTTGCTCATGCCATTACCAAGAGAATATTGATTGTGTTGCATCAACCAAGCTTAATTAAGCTGTAGTGGGAGCTGTTACTGAACCTACCATATCGAAGGCTTGAAAATCTATTGTCTTGGAGTTGGGTCTAATGTCAAGATTTGAGAGATGCAGAAACAGTATTTCCTTGTATTTCCCCTACTTCTTTCTTTTTCTTATCCATTTCCTGACATATCATACATTCAACAGCTTTTACTCTTTCAGTACAGTTTTGAAGATTAAATCAATGTTGTTGAGGTGCGAAAATCTATCACAAGCTCCAGTTGCCTTTAATATACTGGTGGAAGACCGCATGATTTTTCTATTTGTAGAGATACCAAAATAACACGGAGCAAATGCTACCATTTTAGGGGAGACACCAAAAGAATTCAGCTCCAAATGGAATTTAATTTTCCCATTGTCTTTTTTCCAGTTACTCTTCTCCTGATATTCCTTCTATATGTGTTCTACTAAACAAGTTTATTTTTAGAGCCAAAACCACCAAGAAAATAAACACAAAGTATATTATCTTTAGAACACAAAATGGTAAAACTTAGTCCTGATCTATCAAGGCTTTTAAAGTATAAATAAATAACAGAGTATAAGTTGGGGAGATCTTTGGTACTGTTTACTAGGAAAAAAATTTGAATACACCTTATTGAGCTGCTGTTTTATATGGACTCTCTCACTCTCTTAAGCCATTCATTCCATTATTTTTACTTTTCTATAATTTGTTTCTTTTCCCATGACAATAGGTTTCAGCAATTTTGGGTAGCATATTTTGTACCATAAAGAATGTATTTCTGAAAGGTTGAAAGTATCATCACAGTCCTAATAAAAATTGAGTTATTATTTTGAGCCATTTGATCCATTTGCAGGCATTCAGAACAATTTAGACTTCATCATTCCGTCTTTTCATGCAGGGCTGACACCATGTTATTATCCAACATAAAGCTCTTTTACAGATCCAAAAATAAGTCCTGCATGGGTGAGTAACTGACTCCCACCACATATTTTCAAAAACTATACAATAATTACATGCACATGGTTGATGTATGCAGCATACCAGCTCTCTGAAAAATGAATACCAGTTTAATGGACATTTTATTTTTATGTTTTCCATTGTATTCTACTTCTTGCTATTAGCTCAGCATAGGCTATAGCACAGGAAATAAAATGTCTCTGTTTCCTTCTCTCTCTTTCTTTTCTCTAAAGTTGGAAGGGAAATTAACCTTTCCAGCAGTGTATTTATAACTTCCTATAGCTCCCAAACTTTAACAACATTTACCTAAAAATATATCTTGATGAATATTTATGGGATGATGGCAACATTTTAATCTTCATTTTGTTGTAATTTGCCTTTAGGTAAAATGTGAACAAAACACAGACATCACACTATAGTGGTGTAGTATTAATACACAAAAATACATCCTCCTGCCTCCACATACATGGGCGTAATGTTAAAGGCTATAGAATAAGAAAAATAGTATCCGAAAATGTTAAATATATGTCTTGGTTTTATTTTGCAGGTAGCATTCTTGATTTTTTCAAATGACATTTAAAAGCCATTCTTCCAGGACAAATAAATCTTAATTATAAATTATAATATGTTTATCACAACTATGTGAAAGCGAATTTATTTAAAGTTTTTAATTCTTACAACATCTGTACATCATTTAGAAACTCGTTGATTTTAAAAAAATAAGCATACATTATTTTGCAAATGGAAAACTTCATGACTGATAGTAAATGCATGGATTCATTTTTTTCATAGGTTGTATATATCAACTGACAAAATTCCTAGAGTGCTATTATTCTTGATACAGATTTGAGGCAAAATACCACACCTTCATCTTCTCTGTTCAGGGCTTGCTTCTCTCCCTGTGATTTTGGGAGAAGAAATGATTTGTTTCAGTTTGTTCATTTCCGTTTTCACTCTCAAGGGAATAATATTTGCAAACCTAATTTGCCTGCAGAGCACATTCTTTTTTCTTTTGTTTTTAATAAGGATTTTATTTATTTATTTGACAGAGGGAGAGAGATCACAAATAGAGAGGCAGGCAGAGAGAGAGGGGAAACAGCTTCCCTGCTAAGCAGAGAGCCTGATGCGGGGCTTGATCCCAGGAGTCTAGCATCATGACCTGAGCTGAAAACACAGGCTTAACCCACTGAGCCAGCCAGGCTCCCCTGCAAAGCACATTCTTATGCTATGCCTTGGGTCTTTGTTCTCACAATGTCAGGAGTGGGCTTTTTGTTTCAGATGGATGACGCTCAGGCCAATCTCACCTAGATGGCTGCATATTGAAAGACCACACATTATTCTGTTCAGGTCCTGTACTTTGAATATATATTTTCATCCTCTTGGCATATACTGTTTGAGCATCACTTACTACTCATTCACTCATACAAGAAATATTCTTGAGTTTACAGGAATACAAAATCTTGCCTGTACCTACAGTAGAAGAGCTAATCACACAGTACAATCAGATTTCTTTCCTGTGACTTTTCCTAGCTGTTATCTTGGGACTTCATTAGAGCAGGGTGCAGCTAAGGGCTCACCAGTCTGGAGGGGTGTGCTAAGGTGGTATTAAAGCAAGTTGGTCACTGGATGTGTTCATCAAAAGAAAGGAGGCCACGGCATCATCAGTGTTTCTCATGCAATAAAACAGTTCTTGTGGCTTGTACAAGTAGAGAGTACAAAGCATCTAAAAAGCCTGGATGCAGAAACCATGAGAAGGCTCCCAAAACTAGGCCTGAAGAGATCAATAAACAAAAGCAAAGGTGCAAGCCCTGAACTGAGAATTCTCATCAGTTCGTAGTTTGAAGCATAGAAATTGCATGGCTTCTAATGTGTGCATGGTAAATTCAGAGTGGACACATTACCCGATAGGCAATAACTACAACTCTCAGGGCCACAAATTAACCTCTGTGAACAGAATCTTGACAATTTTCTAGCATAGAGAAATGGCACAAATAGGCACCAATAAAAGAAAATTTTTACTCTTTATTTAATAAGTAAATTAAAAAAAAAAAAACAGCCCTCTGGTATCACCTTTTAAAAATAGACTTAGTTTTTCAGGCCAAATACATTTTCTGAATGCAGCTAAAATGAGCTTTGGCAAAACTCCAAAAGGAGTTTATTTTCTATGAAGTGGTGCTCCAAAAAGAAAGCTCTAGAAATGAATTAAAGAGTCAAAAGGGGAATCCATCCCATCAACTTCTACTCTGCAGATTTTCAGGAATTCTGATCCTTCAAAGAGTCCAGTCTCAGGGCTACGTGCCTTTTTTTTTTTTTTAAACAAAAAAATCAACACAGTAGCAGAATGGACCGGAAGCCTGTATCAAGGAGGAACTAGTGGGCTGTGTATTTGGCCAGGAAACTCACCTATTACTATACAAATCTTTCCTTGAGACTCGTGTTTCTTCGAGTTTTTAAATCTAAATTTTGCTTCCTAACTATGCACACAACACTGGACAAAACACACGATTGATTACATTTTACCCTTCACAACAATCCTGCAAGGTGTTGTTAGCCCCATTTAAGATTAAAAAATACTGAGGTCATCAGAAGTTTTAAAATCTACTGTAGTTAAACTACGGACAAGGACAAGATTGCAAAGTCTATCAAATTATGAAGTCAAGTCTCTTTAGACTGTACCATCTTGTCCTACTTTGTGCCAGAGAATGGGCTTCATATTTTCATGCATGGAACTGCTCTGAGTCCTTTCAAAACTCTGTGAAGTAGATAGCAACATGTCTCATTCAGATGAGGAAACAGCACTCAGAAGTATTGCAAAATGCCAGACTACACTCAGCTAGTAAACATCGTAAGTTGCACTGGAACTCAAGCTGTTTCTCCAAAGTTCATGCTCAATTTCCATGTATCCATTCAGAAATAAATATTAAACTAACTGAGATGAGTTGCTCTTGCCAGTTTCCCAGACTTAACAAATAAAACAAATGTAACAGTGCAATGCCTAGTTAGGAGTTCCTTTACTCTTCAATTTCTCTGGAAGACCTACTTGTGCATCGTACTGAAAAAAAAAAAAGTGTGCATTTTATTTTATCGACATTCAATCATCACTGGTTTACTTGTACTTGGCATCTGGGAGTCTCTCTGTGTAACAGCCATATTATGGTCACGACTGAGTTTGTCCAAAGAGGAAGGCATGGAGACGGACACCTCTTTCCCTAGCACTCATTCTCAGAGAAATCCAGACATAAATACACAGAGAATTTCAGCACGTTTGGTCATGATGATTCTAAAGCAAAGATGGCAGAGAGAAGCACTGATTTCTTAATTCTAAAATATTAGGAGGAGGAACTGGAGAACCCCAAATGTGTGGTTTTTCTGTGGGTCCAGAGCAAGGACTGGCATCATTGTGTGGCAGAATTCCTGTACCAGAAGGACAAGTTGTGGACATGGATGGGCTTCCAGGCCTTCATGAGCCACTGGTACTGTGGGTGGCTTGTCTTTCAGTGGTTGAAGACCTGCAGGGTGGAGGAATCCTCATTGTCCTACATGACCCCACCAGCTGCAACTAGAACAGATCCCTATACCTTCCACATCCACCTGAACTCTCCACCATGCCCTAACCACAAACATTTTAGGGCAAAGAACAGCCCATCTGCTTGACCACTGACAGTCTCCTGGTTGTGGCCCCTGTGGTCTGGCAGTGTTGGTCATGTCCCTTCCTCCCAACTTGCAACGTCTACCCACTCTGACTCTGGCCTCCTGTAATAAACTTGTGTCCATTAGACACCAACTATCCTTTAAAAAGATGGCTTTTTAAAAAATGTGAGAATCTTTATTTGACAAATAATTATAGTATGAAAAATTTGACCTGAATAGTAAACAAACAAACAAAAAAAAAAAGAGGCAAAAAATAAGTATGTTTACACATTATTGCAGAAATAATACAAAAGAGGTAAAAATTCTCAGTCAGGAAAAACCGAAATGTGTGTGCTGTTAGGTAAAGGCTCTTCCCTTGAAAGAAAAGGGGATAAAGCTGAAGACCCAGTTTGGTTTCCCCACTGGAAAATGTACAAAATGAGAAAGAGTAGTTAAGATAAAACACTGTGAACCCACTGTTTTCTTTTCACTGCCTACTTTCGATCTGAGGAAGGCGGATGACCACAGGACAAAACAGCTGACAGTAGAAGAGACCCGAATATCCATCAAGGACTTCATCATCCTACATTCACCTGCAAGTAGAAACTGAAATAAAACAAGCCCTTAGAGAAGTCTGAGCTCTGCCACTGGCTGTCAAGATTTCCTTCATTGGGGACACCTAGGTGGCTCAGTGGGTTAAAGCCTCTTGCCTTCGGCTCAGGTCATGATCTCAGGGTCCTGGGATCCAGCCCCACATCGGGCTCTCTGCTCAGCGAGGATCCTGCTTCCTCCTCTCTCTCTGACTGCCTCTCTGTCTACTTGGGATCTCTGTGTGTCAAATAAATAAATAAAATATTTAAAAAAAAAAGATATCCTTCATTGTAGTGCTCGAAATGGTTTATATCTTGGCCAGCAGAAGCATGACCAACAACATCAAAAAATGCCTTCCTTTTGGAGGAAGAGTTACTAGACAACTAGATTTTCCATCTATTTCTCTGGTGGTGGGGGACCTAGGATAGAGAGGTTGTCAGTCGATCTGTCAGTAAATCTGTCAGCCTTACAGATTTCATTGTGTTAATATGCCCGCCATGGCCAATTTCAAGCAGCTGATGTGACTTCACTAAACATGGAGTTGGAAAAAGACATGCACAGTTGGTACACAGGGGCCAAAAGGAGTCTGCAGAGGCCAGCTCTTGCCTGAAATGCATATTTCCATATACGATCTGGTCCTTCAGCCAGCTTTCCGGTTTCATCTTCTCTCCTGCCTTTGAAGTTCACTCTTGAAAACCACTCTGGTGTTTCCGTCTCCAGAGCCTTTCCTCTCAGTGTTCTCTCCCTGACTGCTCACCCTCAGACACAGGCATTTCTTTTCATCTTTCAGAGGATGTTTCAAGTGTCATTTCCTAAGAGAAGTATTTTTTTTTTTCCCTTAAAAAGCCTATGTTAAGTAGCTCCAAGTCTCTTCCCACCCACCAGCCCACATAACTATTGACTCAAACATTTTGTTTTCTTATTTAGTTTTATTAACGTTGTGATTGTTGTTGGGTTTCTCTGGCAGAACTTAAGCTTCAGAAGGCAGCGAGGGTTCTGTTTTATTTACTTCTAGGTTTTGGTGTGTAATAGAGTTTTCAGAACGTACTAGGGACTCAGTAAATACTTGTTAAATGAATAAGTAAAGAAAGAGATTGTTTACAAATGCTTCAGTGAATGTACTAAACTTGACTTTTAAAAAATGTTGGAAAGGATTATAATCCTTTTAAGAAGTAATTGTCTACAATTTTAGCCCGCTCACCTGTTACAGTGGCAGCTTCAAAACAAAAGGAACATCTATGAGAAATGGTTACTGAGCCTACATTCAGACCAAGTTTTATGGAAAACCTACTATCTATCTGTTGGACTGAATTATGTTAAAAAATTATTTTTAAAAACTGTGTATGGATTTCTTCACATTAAAACTTTTCATTTAAATAGCTGCAGATACAGAACATCTTTCAACCAAAAGATATTAGAGGTAGAGATGTGTTGTTTCTGGGTAAAAATAATCATTGTAAATTTTATTTCCAAACTTGAGATTTTCCCCCTTATCCTATCCTAAAGGGAGAGGTGGCCCTTTAAGTTCTGTCCTGAGAGCAAACATAATCTCTGTCTTTCTCTGAAGCTTGGTAGGGCACTGCCTCCCATGTGTTACCCAAACCTTGTCTGAGCCTACCCTCCCTTACTCTGCGCCTTGACATGGCCCTCCCTCCAAATGTATTAATGCTTAAAATTTGCTCAAGGCTTCGCGGTGCAGGTCATTCTATTTTAGAATTAATATATTACTAAATACATTTGTGGGACAATAAAGCCCACGCTTAGTAGTGGTCCAGGGCAAAATGGTCCATTTACACATTTGGCTTTACATTTACTAAAGTTTGTTTACATTTTACTTTTAGGTTATACATTTAGTAATTTTACATTCTAAGTCCTGCTACAAGTACCAAGCCTACTGCTGGGACGGATTTCTGTTCTCTCGATCTTTTTGCTTACTTCGTGGGCTATACCAACCTCCAATTCTCATTTTATATTCTCAATGGCCTCCTCTTCCATTAGTGCCTTCTTTACCACGAATATCAAAAAAGTAATGGGTATTAAGTATGTATATATCTTTAAATATTAAATAAACAATTCATTAATTATCACCATTATTTATCATATAGTTTGGTGCCTCCTACACTGTGCCCAGGTCAGGAGGATGACTGAAATACACATAGGATATGATTTCTAACCATTAAGATGCTTACTCTATAGCACAGAGTATAAGACTAGTAATAAATAGAGCCTTGGAGGTGAAAGAGATAACCTTTTTTTTTTTTTTTAAGATTTTTATTTATTTATTTGACAGAAAGAGATCACAAGTAGGCAGAGCAGCAGACAGAAAGAGAGAGGAAGGGAAGCAGGCTCCCTGCTGAGCAGAGGGCCTGATGCAGGACTCGATCCCAGGACCCTGAGACCATGACCCGAGCAGAAGGCAGAGGCTTAACCCACTGAGCCACCCAGATGCCCCTGAGAAAGATAATCTTAATTGAGCTACACAGTAAACTTCGGATCAATTGTATTGTCCTGATTTACAGATGCGGAAAAGAGGCTTGGAAAACTTAATTTGCTCAATGTGTATACTCCAAAATTTGAACCTAAAACTATTAATCACCAAGACTCCTGGGTTAGCTTTTCCAAAGAACGCATAACTTGAGTTGATTAGGCTTTCAGAGTTTGAATGGATTAGTGCGACAGCTAGTTGACCGACTGTGAACAATTATGTCCTAGCAAACCTCAGGAAATGAGTAGGGGTGCATTAAGACATGCCACCATTAGTATGTATGTAATTGTACGTAAAGTAACAGTAACAGCAGCATGAGTAGTATGAAGAGTGGTATTAGTTGTAATAGTGTTAGTAACAGCAGCACTATGGCAATAATAGACCGCAATCTGTCAGGCACTGTCTGCGTCTGCCTAAGTCTTTGTTATCTAATTTGAGCCTAATAATCACCTTTTATTGTTAGACAAGTTGTGAAACCTAATTTTTGTGTCCCTTGGCTTGGTTATTGTAACCAGTTATTTGATCACACATCAGTTTAGATTCTATAGGGAAGTATTTTTCAGATAACTTTAACATATATCTGTAGAATCTGAGTAAAACAGATTACCCTCCATAATGTGGGTGGGCCTCATACAATCAGTTGAACACCTTAAGAGTTAAGATTGAAGTTTCTCAAAGAGGACAGAATTCTGACACCAGCCTGCCTTCAGACTCAACTACAACATCAACTCCTGCTAGAATTACCAGCCTGAAGATTTCAGGTGCTTGACAATCACACAAGCTACCATCTTAAAATGTATTCCCTTCCCTCTCTATATAATTGGGCTCTGTTTCTTTGGACACCCCTAGTACAGTTTCATTGTCTGTTGTTGAGATTCAAAGCCAATAAAGTACACCAGACAATCTATGTGTCTTCAGTGTTTCAGTTTTTCTATGAAAAGAGTCCTTGTATTTCAAGGCTCAACAGATTAAACTATGCAATACATGATACCACTCAAAAGGGGATGAATGCTCCATTCCTGGGCACCCTGGAGAAAGAGCAGTGAAGAGAAATCCCCCAGAGGTACAGCTTCAAGCAGCACAGCTGGTTGCACATTTACTCAGAAAAATAAACAGCAGATATTTGTGGTAGGTTATATACGGACTTGTTGGCTGTGGCCAATGATTTGACTGGTTGTCAAGGACTTTAAAAGAACATCACAAGGAGGTCTGAGGAAGAGGAATATGGATGGAACTCTCTGAATGGGTGAAAAATGTGAAGGTATTTGTGGCCCATGTGAATCCTTACCAAAGAGGAGGATTTTAATAATCAGGTGAATAGGATAAACTGTTCTGTACACATTAGTCAGCTTCTTTCTTTAGCTACTTCTGTTATTACCTAATGGGCTCATGAACAAAGTGGCTATGAAGATAGCAATGGAGTTCATACATGGGCTTAGCAACATTGACATTCACCTATCAAAGATGACCTGGCCATGGCCACTGCTGAGCACTAAATCTGCTTGCAGCAGAGATCAACAGTGAGTCCATGAAATGGTACCATTCCCTGGGGTGACCAGTCAGCTCCCTGGAGGCCGGTGTGGATTACACTGGATCACTTCCATTATGAAAGGGGCAGTGTTTTGTTCTTACTGAGATAAGCATTGACTGTGGATATGGATTTGACTTCCTTGTATAGAGTTTCTGCTCAAACTACCATCCATGGACTTGCAGAATACCTTATCCAGCATTCATCAAGCCATTCCACACAGCACTATTTCTGGTCAAGAAACTCATTTCACAGAAAAAGTAGTGCAACAATGGGGCCATCCTTGAGGCATTCATTGGTCTTACCATATGTCCCACCATCCTGAAACAACGTTTTGGCAGATCAGTGAAATAGCCTTTGGAAGACTCGGTTAAATTACCAAGTATGTGGCAATACATTGTAGGATCTGGCAAGTTTCTCTAGGAGGCTATATATATTCTAAGTTACCTTTCCAAAATATGATACTACTTTTTCCATAGCCAAAATTCACGAGTCTGAGAATTAAGGGGCAGAAATGTGAGTGGCACCACCTACTATCACCCCTACTGATTCAGAAACAAAATTTTTGCTTCCTGTTGTACAACTTTGTGCTTTGCTGGCATAGAGGTCTTAGTTCCAAAGAGAAGTGCGGGCTTACCAGGAAAAAGTCAGACAAACACAGGTGGATGGTGGCAGCTGCGGTTGCTAGTGAGGGTAGAGGGTTGTGGTGGAGGATATGTTTATTTTGTTGGTCCTTGAAATACAAGGACTCTGCAGAGACAAATTAACCAACTAAAGGCCAATATACCACTTGATACATATTGTTTGCTTTGAATTTTCCACAACAGACTGGATTTGTATGTCAGGTTCTCCAGAGAAACAGAATCAAATGGATCTATGCATGTGTATATATATATGTATATATTTGTATATACTCACACACATATATATGTCTGCTACAACCTCTATATTATCTATTTAATATATATACAACACATTTCTCTATTATAGATTATATAATATCCATATAATATATATACAATATATAGCATAACATTTATATAACACAACACTAAGACTCTATCTTTGCATATGTATATGAATAATCCATCTATAAATATATACATATAATTAGTATTATAGTATTACTCAACCTTACAAAAAAAAGAGGAAAATCCTGCCATTTGTGACAACATGGGTGAACCCAAATGACATTATGATAAGTGAAATAATCTGGACACAGAAGAACCAACAGTATATAATATCACTTTTATGAAGAATCTATAAAAATGTCAGCCTCATAGAAGCTACAAGTAAGATAGTGGTTGCCAGAGACTGGTGAGCAGTAGAAAGAGGGAGGTATTTTTCAAAGGGTACCAAGTTTCAGTTGCACAAGTTAAATAAATCCTAGAGATATTGCCTATAAAGTAGTGCCTATAGTTAATAATACTGTATTGTATCATTAAAAATTTACTAAGAAGAATAGATCTTATGCTGTTTTATCACCAAAAGAAAAATAATGAATAAAGAGGACAAAAAACTTCTGGAGCAGATGGGTATCTTCATGGCACAGACTGTGGTTAGGATTTCATGGGTTCCAGACTTACCAAGCTATACACATTAAATATGCACAATGAGTTGTATGTCATTCATACCTCAGTAAAGTGGTTTATAAAACAAACAATTAAAACTATGGTTTAAGGATTGAGTGTGGATATGTGCATAGGCTATATGGACCACAGAAGGCTCAAAAAATTGAAAAACAAATCATGGTTTAACATTTTAAAAAGAAAAAGGTTTATTTTATTCTTTTTTTTTCTATTTGAACAGCCCAAAATATTATAAGTGAAAATATTAAGACTTAGACGTTCAAAGACATGTTTGGTTTTTAGAGATATATCTTTCAAAACTTTTAAAGTAGCTTCTGGTTCTTCACAGTATTATACTTTTGGTATATTTATGATCTATATTTTTTTAAAAGCAGTTTTTACTTTTCATATAAATGTAAACTTTAGTTTGTGGTATTTGTTTTTCTTCATTACTTTGATATTTGTCTGAATTCTGTGTGTTCTAAGACTATATATATATATATATATATATATATATATATATATATATATGATTGCACCCTTGGCTTTACCTTTGACTTATAAATTATTCACCAAAATTTCCTTTCCAAGTTGGTCTTTGAAGGTGGTATACTGTGAATAACTAAGTTGAAATTTTATGGGAGAAGGGATGATTTTCTTTCTCATGCATTTGATATAGAAAACTTTAAAGGTGTGGTTTTATCCTTTCAGTATGTGCTTTGACCCCATGATATGTGGAACAGAATTATGAAGGCACAAATGCTATGCTGACATCTTTCCTTGAAAGTTGCTATACTTTGCTTTACTTTTTCACATTTTATAGAAAAAGTCAGTAATTTTTCAAATAAAATTATAGTTTTGTAATCAAAAAATCAAATAAATCAATTCTCAAATATCATTATGTATATTATATATATATCCAATTTTCTTCCAAATATAATCAATAAAAATCATTTGGGGTGTGTGTGTGTGTGTGTGATGTGTGCACAACCAGAAGAATAACTATAAAGTTTAAGAATTAGAAATATCATTATCAGATAGGTTTTCAGATTGAATCTTTCAATTTTGTGAATTTCTTAGGAATATATATGGATTGCCCATGTGTAGCTTCTGGGTCGTAAGGTTTCACTTTTAAACAAAATATCTTCATATTGCTTGAATACCACTAAAAATGCTTTGACATTCTTTATTGGCTATATGGAGTCTTATCAAAATACCTGTATATTAAATATAGACAAATTAAATTTGAGCCATTAATGGGAGAGAGACAGCATATAGTTCTTTCCATTTTACCTTTCTTCAAATAAATTGTGAGCTAGTTTAAGTATCTTATTTGGACAAGTATGTATGTTTCAGTGTGCTTAATTACACAGTAACAAAGCCTAATATACACACATAAATTACGTCTAAGCTTGTGTGTATACATAAGTTGCAAAATAGATAAGACTTAGTTAATGGAATGGAATGTTTCACAGCAATCTTTTCAGGGATATAAATTTAATAACATAGCTTTTGTGGAAAGGTCAAAGCTAGACATCTATTAGGCACAAATTATTGTTAACTAGCAGGAACAAACAAGTTATCAGATAGTTACATCAGGAGGTTAGAGTGGACAGCCAATCTTAAAGTCAGTAATATCCTTGAGATCATGAGTACCAGCAAACAGATATAACAAACTGTCAGCGTGACTTGGCAGAACACAAAGAGAATATAGGAAGAGTCAGAAAGGACTTGAGCTTAACTTGAAGAAGTGTGGACACCAAGGGATCTATTTAAGGAACCTTCAGGGTGTATGCTAAGTTTGTCTTTTGTCTCAGGTGGTCACAAATTATGTATGCTATAAATGCAAGCTAGTCTGTGTGCTAAAGGATAAGATTAAAGGGCTATAGGAGCATCTCTCTGTGCACTGAGGTTTTTAAAAGGCTAAAAGGCTAAATGGTATCAAGAAAGAATAAGAAAAATAATGCAAGAATAAAACCAGAAAGAAAAAAAATTGCCAAGGAGAAAGAGACAATCCTAATGAAAACAGCATATAATGGAAAGACCTATTTACAGAAGAAAAAATAAAAAGAAAGTATGCATCTGGATTTATGAGCTATTACAAAGTCTTTCTAATAAAGATGAAATTGGGAAAATTAGAAAATGAACAGAATTTCATGGTTTGTATACTAATAAAATCCTAATAAAGATAAACACATTCATGGGATCATTTTTTTTACTAATATTCATCCATTCATTGACTCATTCAATTACTTGGGTATTTTATTAATTCCGATATCACCAGGTTTTGTAGTATGTGGTGCCACCTTGCTGAAGAACATGTGGGGCTTCATACGTAGATACGACATGACAAATGACATGCTCTTTTACTAGAGAGTAGACATGAAACATGAGAGAGATGGCCAAGACTCACTGAACTTCAGGTTGTTAACATTTTCTGCTTAACTGAACTGTCTCTTTAGTGATTTTTATGATCCTTTGCAGCAAGATGCTTGAATTAGGCACATATGCTTTCCTTTTTTTAGTCTAGAGTAGAGATTCGGGAAGATGAAATAAGCTAAAGAAGTGGAATATTTGTGGCGTTAAAGATATTCGGACAATGAATTCTAATAGTGAAGAATCTTCTTCTTGGTGATAAGCTGAAGGAAAAAGGACAGAAAATAACGGACCCGTTGAAAAACCATCCACTGAACAACCAGAATTTTAAGATACACTGTAAAGGAAAAAGGAATTATAGGAATATAAGTTTCTGAAATTAGATATTATAGAAGAAATAAGGTATATCAAGTTGAATTGAAGTGGTTCCAGTTACATAATAATTTTTAGTTGGGAATAATAGGAATAAGTGCTAAGAAATATGACTTGTGAGTTTACATATGAATAGTTCATACATATACACATGTACATATTAATTTAGATAAGAAAGGTAAAGCATTCTAATGTAACAAAGTGGAAATAATTTTATATACATGGATCTGAAGACTGGGAAAGAGCAATGGTGAGAAATAACTTGTTCAAAAGAATCTTTAAAGAAAAAAAAAAGTCCAAGAGTAGAATTTTTTTTTTTTTTTTATTTTTTTTTTATTTTTTATTAGAATTTTATAGGCAAGGACTATTGAACAAACAGGACGTTAAGATCAAGTGTCGGTTACTTTAGTTAAAATCAACAAGACCTAATTTTGTTATGAAAATGCAATCTTGGAGATTACTCATCTAAAAAAGAAAAAAAAAAAAAGACTAGTTTTCTTTCCTAACTTTGATTATAAAATGTGTGCATGACCCCCAAAATTTGAAGCATCGGTCTCCATGCATGTAAAAAAGTCTCATCCTGATAAGTGATAACATATGATAAATCATGTATTTACATTTTCATGTATATTGAGGAAGCAACAAATAGAATTTACTTTGAATCAACAAAGTTGGTGATTTAGATGTAATGAGCAATGAGTTTCTCAGAGATCTTATTAATGTCAGCTTTTCTCAAATCTCAAGGAATATTGTAAATAACAATATATAGCCCAACTATACGTCATATTTGTAAGCATATGATAGAAGAAAAGATATGAGTAGTCCTGGCATCATAAAGTCAGGATCCAGGGACTTACGACGATCTCTATGAATTGAAAAGGATGAGCTACTATGTGAGCACGTAGCAACTGCGACTATCTGGGCAAATGGGACCCATAGGAGGCCAAGAGAGAGCTGCACACACTGTTGTCCAGCCAAGAGATGATTCCCAATCAATCTACTCTCCCTAGGTAAGGAAGTATTGGCTCAGAGGAAGGGTTAGTTTTGTCATTTTTGGCCTAGAGAGTATGCTTTTCTATTTTAAGTCATATGAAAGCACTACAAATGCTATATATATATATATATATATATATATATATAATATAAATATATCTGTATCGATACAGATATATTTATATATATATTTATATATATATATTTATATCTATCTATAAAGGTTGGATTGCTTAAAGGAAATTGTTAAAAAGTTGTATGACTATATATAAAAATATATAAAGAAAACTAAAGTTCCAAATGTGTTACACTTAATGAAAAACATGAAGGAAAAAGAAAGCACATTTTCAAATCTACAATAAGAGCAAAAAGAGAAACAAAACATTTCTTGGTGTGGGGATAATATTTGTATGTTAACAGATGATAGAGGAAAAGCAGAACTTCTCAATGTCTCAGATTTATCTTCTTATATAGTCATTTTCTTCACCAGTAATAAATATCCATGGTTAATAGTTATGATATGAAGAGACCATTGAAACTCTAGATAAGCCAAGATACAGTAAAATTAAGCTGGCTGCTTTAAAGATGTGAAATCACTATGACTTGGTGAATCACATCCCAGACTACAAAGAGGTTTCTACAGACAAGATCAAAATTCCATTATTAATAACCTTTATGAATATGAATGCCATGATATTTTAAAGTGGATAAAAGTGGACATTGGAAACTGCACACTAACAGAGTTGATGTTGATTCCAAGGAAAACCACAGAAATATGTATACATAGCACGGAAGAAAAGAACAGGACTCTATAGTTAAACAGATATGTGTCTGATCTCTCATTTCACAATATAATAATCATGGTTCTTTGTGAAAATTTTTCTAAATTTTTTTTTGAGTTCATATGAAAAGAAGGAATAGTTTCTACCTAATGAGGTTGTTCAGAAGATAAAAAGAACTAATATCAGGATATAGCTTACAATGTAATTTGTACTGAAAATATGATTTTTAATAGTAATATCAATAAATAAAATGTACTTGGACATCCAGGAGAAAAAAGTAAAGCAGAACTTCCTAAGAGTTATCATGAGGTCACAAAGAATAAGCCATTCTAAATTGAACTCATTTCTAGTTCTGATAGAATTGCTAAATTGATAAATTAAAATAGAGCCATATGCATAATCTGTCTTGAATTCACAAAGACATTTGACAGGACCTTTTAGAGCTGAGCACTCTAGGGAAAACAAAAGTGTCTTGGATGAAGTTAGAAGTAGTCATAGGGGCGCCTGGGTGGCTCAGTGGGTTAAAGAAGTAGTCATAGATGACAAAATAAAATATACTAACAGTGATGACCAAAGTTAGCACAGAATGATTTTTTTCCAGTATTACGTTGAAAAGAAAAGTGCTTTGATCATGTTCTAGGTAGTATTTTAATCAGAAGCATGAACTTAGAAAGAAATGCCAGGCTAATCAAAACATAAAATGATTAAAGGTTAGAAACTATAGCTGATGTGATAAAAAAGAATTGAGATTTTAATATGTCTTATAAATAGAATGGAGCAAAACAAAGTACAAATTGTTATAGCTGTAAGTAGAGGTTACTATTTATATTAAAAAATAAAGTAATTTTACCATAAAATACAGTGTACCTTTAAGAAGAGCAGTTTATGGGGGGAAAAATCTTTGAAATTTTTAACTATGAAGACAGTATGAATTACCTGAGTAAAGTGACCCTAAAATAGCTTGTGTAATCAGAGATAATATGAATAAAAATAATAAAATTTTATAATACTTTATTACATGGGGCACCTGGGTTGCTCAGTGGGTTAAAGCCTCTGCCTTCGGCTCGGGTCGTGATCCCAGGGTTCTGGGATCGAGTCCCGCATTGGGCTTTCTGCTCAGCAGGGAGCCTGCTTCCCTTCCTCTCTCTCTGCCTGCCTCTCTGCCTACCTGTGATCTCTGTCAAATAAATAAATAAAATCCTTAAAAAAAACTTTATTATAAAGAACTCTATCCCAATAATGTTCTTTGATAATTGACAAAGTGAATAGAACAGTTAGCCTGGCATAAAGTAGGTACTTGGTAAAAATTAATTTCCTTTTTCTTACCTGTGGAATAGTCAAAAATAATATGTATGGGTTTAGAGAAGTAATTCATAACTAATGAGGTACCATAATATCAAAGAGAAAAAGCATAGTTTGATAGAATATAGTGATTTTTAACTGTGATACTTTATTTTTTAAGATTTTATTTATTTATTTGAGAGAGAAAGAGAGGGTGCACATGCATAATTGGGGGGGGATGGTGAGAGGGAGAGGCAAAGGGGCACACAGACTCCCCATTGAGTGTGGAATCTGAGGCTGTGAAGGTCCACGTGGGGTTAGTCACAGGGCTTGACCTCAACAGGGGTCTTGATCTAAGAACCCTGAGATCATGACTTGAGCTGAAATCAAATGCTCAGTTAGCTGACTGAGCCACCCATGTATCCCCTTCAACTGTGATTCTTAAAGGAAGATGATATAATATTTTCCTAAGACATTTCAGCATTTTTGGTAGTGTAAAGAAATTGGAGAGATGAAGTCTTCCAAGTTTGTATAATTACCAGGAGAGGACATGAATTAAAATTGTTAAGAACTGTCTTTCTAAGGACAATATGGGGATAATTTTCCTCAAATTTGGAGGGGAACACATTTTAGTAATGCACATGCATTTTAATATTTCTCCACTATTAATATATACTGTGGTGCCATGAAAATAGGGAGTATCACATGAAGTCACAAACTTGGCTGGCCAGCTGCTGTGGGTCTTATTAAAGAAATGATACTGTAAGTATGAGATTGTCATCCATGACTTCTAATGCCTTTCTCTTTTCAAGCATCTCTGGGGAGAAAACACCAGCTAAAATAAATAGATATTTGGAAGTTTTCTGTGTGTCATTTGTAATTTTAATGGTAATTATACCTAATTCCATACTCTACGAAAACCAATAGGGCTATGAAATGAGGATTATTATTGCATTCTATATTAAAATAGGGAATCTCAAGTACAATGAGAATGCTACCTGTTGTAGTTCTCACATGCAAAGGAAGTTGAGATAACAATCATTACGACTCAAAGCCTCTGAGATTTCCAATAAACAAATTTCCCCATAAATGTATCTATCATCTTCCTTAGTAAACATGAACTTTTTATTAAAGTATACTGCTTATTGCTGATGCACTAGCAGCAATGGACATAATTAAAACCACTTATTTTATTTTCCTTTTTAAAGACTGATTTATTTATTTTGGGGAGAGAGAGAGAGCACACATGTGTGTGGTGGGGAGGAGTGGAGGGAGAGGGAGAAAGAGCATCTCCATCAAACTCCCCCCTGAGTGAGGCGTGCGATGCAGGACTTGATCCATGACCTGAGATCATGATCTGAGCCGAAATCAAGAACTGTACACTTAAGGGGTGCCTGTGGGTTAAGCATCTGCCTTTGGCTCGCGTCATGATCTCAGGGTCCTGGGATGGAGCCCTGCATCAGGTTCTCTGCTCAGCAGGGAGCCTGCTTCCCCTTCTCTCTCTGCCTGACTCTCTGCCTACTTGTGATCTCTGTCAAATAAATACACAAAATCTTCAAAAAAAAAAAAATACTTAACTTCTTTATTTAAAAAAAAAGAGAGAATTGTACACTTAACTGACTAAACCACCCAGGTGCCCCTAAAACCAATGATTTTAGTTCTATTATCAGTAAATGTAAAGAGTCCCAAAGGGCTTTAGAGAGTTCTGCTCATCCTTCCTTGCTTCTTAAGGACCTGAGGGTCATAATGCAATGCCTTTCTGGAATTTGAGAAAAGTATATTTCAGATGTTAAGTGAGTTACCTGTAGTAGAAATTAATGTTACTTTCATATTTAAATATGTTAAATTCTTTGCAAGGTAAAATAATTTAATAATGTAAACTCATTTAAAAGCTTAATTATAAGGATAATTATGCTTTATTTTCCTGAACTTTCTCTTTTAAAATATTTTAATATTTAAAATATTTTCCACCAAGTGACAACTATAAGTTATAAATATTCAAATTTGTCACAACTGAATATTAAAATTAAAAAAATACATAACTGGAAGACAAGGAAAACTATTGCAGATATATTAATTTAATATTGTTTTATAGTAAACAAAATACCATTGAAAGAATTAGAAAAGATATTGATATTAAGTGGTACAAAGACATCATGAATTCTTTTCCTGCCAAAACAAATAGAAATGTAAGATGGAAGTTCTATAGTATAAAATAAAATGATATTGGACCTCCTCAATGACTGTTGATTTTTATTGTCTTTTGTTTTTTTATGAATTTTTTTCTTTTTGATCTAACTTCTAGGAGTTATCCTCAATTTTATTTTCCAGCTTTTTAAAAAAATTAAATTATGTGATATGAATAATATAATGTAATGCAATATAACGTATATCTGGGCTCAAAAGAAAGAAAATAGGTGGTATGATAAACTGAGAATTCCAACTTTCATAATGCCAGCTCCCTAAAAGAGCTGCTTCTCAGGAAAATTATTACTAACAGTAAAGTTATCTACTGACCTATGAGATTACAAGGAAGTTCACCTCTCTACCTGGAGCTCTTCATTGAGAAAATAAAATATCATTTGTGAGAATGATACAGAATCCAATTTATACTATCCAAAAGAAGCATGATTCTTCAAGCCTACAAATTAATGTAAATCCCCCCCAAATATAAGTATCTATAGGGAAAGGGAAATATAAACTTGCTGTGCTATAACATGTCTACAACTCAGTAAGCAAAGGTATCCTAAAACAAGACTCACTGAGATATTAAATAGAATACATGTGCAAGTGATGAAGATGTCAACATAAAAGGCAAGAAAAAATAATAAGAATCTGCTTCAAATTTCAGAAGGTGAGACTAAACGAAGGTTGAGAGACAATATTCAAAATGATTGTATTGATAATTTTCTAGGATAGATAAAATTTTGAACCCTTTAACTAGATAAACTCAACAGGCTTTAGACTGTGAAATTACATTTTCAAAATGTTGAGGAAAAAAATCATAATTCTAGAATTTTATACTTAGCTAAAGCATCATTTAGGAGGGAGAATGGAAAATCATCTTACGTATTTTGGGGTTGGGGGGACAAAGACTGAGAATGTACATTTCGTTGAAGCCTATATGAATGAAACAAATAATTTAACAAATAATTATATACTCTCAATATTTGCTTTTGTTTTTCCTATACTGTATCTGCAGCATGAAAGAAACTGAAAACCTGAATTCAAAAGGCAAGTTTGAGATTTAAGAAGCAATTTTGAGCTAATGTCAGTTGCATGTTGGTTAAGCTAAATAACAACTAGCTGAAAATTAATGATTCAAATAATATCTACTTTGGGAAAGAGGATAAAAATACAGTAAAGTAAAACATTGGATAATAAAATCACAATAGTTTCAACAAAGATACATAGATGTAACCCCTAATTGTTTTTACAGTTCTTGAGGAGGGTACATTTTCGAAAAAATTCAACTTAATGTTTATTAACAAGTATATATTTTAAAATTTAAAAGTAAATACTAACATACCATCAATAAGATATTTAAGTTAGTGAAAGCAGAAATTTAATTTAACAAATCAGACACTAGGAAATCAAGAATAGAATCTAATATTACATTCTTTGTAAGAACTACACATATACCATGGTAACCCAGAAAAACTGAAAGGATGGAAATATCAGACAAAAGATTTAATGCAAAACATACTATTATGAGAAGTCAGTTGCTATATAATGATAAAAGGAACAGTTTCTTAGAAAACATAAAAATCCTTAATTTATATGCCCTGAAAAGTCATATCCTCAAAGCAAATATTGGACTATTTGGAATAGTGGAATGTTTTAAATGTACAAATTCTATAGTGGGGTATTTTAACACAAATAAGCAAAAATACTTAAAAGAGAATAGTTGGAAATAAAAAAAATAATTGAAAACTTGAAAACACAAGGAATAAGCTGTATTTGGTAGACATATATAGACTCCCATAGCTCAAAATAAATAAGCATTTCTTCTAAGCATCCATGAGAAATGAAATTGAATTGGCCCTGTATATGTCCCAAAGCCAAACATAAAAAATACGAAAGAATCAATCACTTACTGACCACATATTTGGCCCAGATGAAGTATAATTAGAAATCAATAACAAAAACAAGATTCATTTAAAAATATAAGCTGGAAACTTAAAAATTCAGTTGACCAACATTATTCATGGATTCCATATTTGCAAATTAGCTTACTTGGTGAAATGTATTTGCAACCCCCAAATCAATACTTGCAATGCTTAAGCACCTGCCATGCACATTCCTGTTTGAGGTTAAAAAAAAAAAAAAAAAAAAAAAAAAAGTGACATTGCCTTCTTGTTTTAGCTCTTATATCATAACAAGTGCCCTTCCCATGGTGTATTTAGAGCCACAATTTTTTCATTTTGTCTTTTTTTTTCGTTGGTTGTCATTATGTTTAAAAAGGCCCCCAAGTCCATTTCTAAAGTGCTCATGTTCTTAATAAGCACAAGCACCCTGTGATTTGTCTGATGGAGAAAATGTGACAGATAAGCTTCATTCAGGTATGAATTAGAGTACTGTTGTCCATGAATTCAACATTAATGAGTTAACATATATATGCAACTATGTATTTATTATATGTACATATATGTAAATATATATAAACACACAATATTTAGTATTAAGTACAATGTATTTGATGTTACACTATGTGTTTGCTATATATATGTATACTATATATATAATTTACATATATAATATATAACATATATAATTAATATATATAATAAGATGTCTTTAAAGAGAAACACACAAAACAAGGTTATGTATCAATGATCAGGTCATGAAAATGTGAACAAAGTTTCATAGAAACCTAACTTTGTATTCCCCCTAGGGACAATAATTTTGTATTTGCTAATTTAGTCTTCACTGCAACTTGATAAAATAGAACATCTACAAATAAAGAGAATCAACTGTACATTTCCTGTTAGTTATCAGTCCAAGGAAATAATTATATTTGGAATCAGAGAATATTTGAGGCTCTTTAGAAATGATGAAAACACAAATAGCTATGCCTTTATTTCTACACACAGCACTGCCACTGTATTTTCCCTGCATTAACTGATAAATCTAGTCACTTAGTGGACTTAGTTATTTTCCCAAGAGAAAAGTATGTTGTCTATATTACACAGTTCATGAAATCATTAATTAGATTAATGTCTTCCCCCAAACCAGAAATCTGGGTTCAAATTCATGTTTGTATTAACTTTGTCAACATTCCTCTTGAATTTTCCTGGTAGTTAGCACATCGAACAGTTTCAGTTAAAGCACTAATAATAGATATATTAGAAGCTAAGGTATAGTGATAACTGGAAATGGAGAAAATTTCCCAGTGTTTGCCGAGATTAATCCCGCAGCTGTCACACCAACCCACTTCCTTGCATGTTGATTCAGAGGCATGAGGAATCTAGTGTCCAGGTGGCAGTCTTAATTTTGAGTTCAATGACTATTGCTATCCCTAATCTAGTGTAGGCATTCCTCCCACTGTAACTAAGACCTTAGACCAGAAAAGCATAATGTCATGGAACAGGAAAGAAGAATTTTTGTTAGTAGATCACTAAAGGTAATAGTGAGTGATGATACTCATGTTTCCATCCTTTGATTCCTGGACCTATGGAACCCGGCTAGGACAGAAACAGCACCATACTGAGGATGCTGATTCAAAACATACTTGGCTCTCTGAAAAACCTTCCCTCACCTTGCAAGTTACTGTCATCTACCTGATGTTGTAACTGACTCTTCAAAAGGCCTTTCCAAAGTTCTATCAAGCTGGCTGCTTTAGGATGGTGGGGAACAAAGTAAAAACCAGTGAACCCATTAGCATGGGCCCATGGTGGTACTTCTTTTGCTGTGAACTGAGTTCCTTGATCAGAAGGGACGCCGTGTAAAATAACATGATGATTAAAAAGGCATGCTGCAAGTCCACAGATGGTAGATTTGGCAGAAGCATTGAATGCAGGGAAGGCAAATTCATATTCCAAATAAATGTCTGTTCCATTCAGAGCAAAATGCTGCTTCTTCCATGACAGAAGTGGCCCAGTGTAATCAACTTGCCGCCATCGGGATGGCCGATTACCCTGGGGAATGGTGGTAGATCAAGGTATCCCAGATCTGCCACTCGAAAGATTTCCCTACATCACTGTGCTGCAGAGTTGGCCTGGAAAGGAGTTATAGGACCACAGTTGTTCACTTTTGGGTAGTACATGCGTACCACACAGATGCATGTATAAATCAGGTTCAAATCTCTTTCTCTGCCAGCTGATGGTGAATGCCCCACAAGGCCATAGGTGCAGTCTAAGAAAGAGAAGGAACTGCAGCCAAGTGAGGTCCATTGCATCTGGGCCACCTAGTCATGTACCTTACTTGTGCCTTAAGGACCTGCTTGGCCCAGTGAGGTACACACCTCTTAAATTTCATCATAGAGTACTGCTGTGCATACCCAACTTTATAGCTTGGTAGATCACACACCACCAGTTTATGAGGGCCTTTCAGGTCAAATGTTAACTTGGTGGCCCATGGTCAAGGGTTTAGTCTGTATCAAGGCGAAGAAACAGGCCAAAAACTGTTTCTCAAATGGAAAGTAGTAGCCTACAGAGGATAGTAGAGTTTTGCTTTAAAATCCTAAGGGTCTGAGCTGATTCACATAGAACCCTGCCAAAAGCTCCAAACAGAGATACTTCCCTACCTCTCATTGATATTTTAAGCAATACTGGATTGGCTAGACCATGGGTCCCAGTAGCAGGTGTGCACAATATCCTGGACCTGCGCAGAGCCATTCTTGTTCTGGGCCCCACTCGAAACTGGATACATTCTGGATCACTCAGCAAATGCACTGAAGTAACACCCAAATGAGGGTTATGTTGTCTTCAAAACCCAAACAGGCCAACTAGGCATTGTGTTTCCTTTTTTATTGTAGAAGGGGTCAGATTCAACAACTTATCCTTTATATTGAAACATGCTCTATGTTGATGGACTTCTAGAAACTTCATTATGTTAGAAAGAGCCTGAATTTTTGTCACATTTATTTCCTACCCTCTGAAAAGCAAAATGTCTTACCAATAAGTCTAGAATAGTTGTCACTTCTTGCTCCAGTCAACATAATGTCATCAGTATGATGGACCAGTGTAACACCCTGTGGAAAGGGCAGGAAATCAAGATTTTTGTGAACTACATTATGACCTTGGAATGGACAGCTGATACACCCCTAATGTAGGTCAGTGAAGGTATATTGTTGGTCTTGTCTATTGAAAGTGAACTGCATCTGGCGGTTTTTACTATAGGTATTGAGAGAAAACAAAACAAAACAAACAAACAAAAAACATTTGCCAGATTAATAGCTTTATACCAGGTACCAGAGGATGTGTTAATTTGCTCAAGCAATGAAACCACATTTAGTACAGCAGCTGCAACTGGAATCATCACCTGGTTCAGGTTATGATAATTCTCCTTTATTCTCCAAGATCTATCTATTTTCTGCATAGTTCAAACAAACAAGTAGAATAGGGACGTAATCGAAATCACCACCCTTGCCTCCTTCAGCTCCTTAACAGTGGCACTAATCCCTGCAATCTGTCCAGCAATACAATATTGCTTTTGGTTTACTATTTTCCTAGGTAAAGACAGTTCTAGTAACTTTCTCCTGGATTTTCCCATCATAAATAACCACCCTTACTTAATAGCTAAATGAATCAACGTAGGATTCTGCCAGGTGCTGAGTATATTTATTTTAATTACCTTCTAGAGCAGGGAAAATAATCACAGGGTGGGTTCCGGGACCCACTGGGTCCCCTGTGAGATGAATCTGAGCCAAAACTCTGTTGATCACCCAAACGTCTTAAACCTCTACTCAGACTGGTGGATCACAGTGGATCACAGTCCAGTCTCTTGGAATTGGTAATTGCTCAGAGCCAGTGCAGCAGTTCCCAAAAAGCCCAATTACTTCCTTTTCCCCAGTGCAGTTACCCTGGTAAAGGGCTGTAGATCTCTTTGGGAAAGGCTGAGAGAAAGATGAACACTATAAATTTTGGCAGTGTTCAGGAGTTTTTTCTTAAGTAAGCTATGACTCACTGTTGTTATGATTCAGATTAGACTTTCGTTAACTCAATCTGGAACTTTTTAGCTAAATTCTTCTAAGAAAAGTTTTCCTATTTTTTTCATGTCTAAAACACCATGATCCAGCTTCATGTTCTTTCCACCACTACCCCATATCCTTAGTATCCATTTCCACATACTACCACTACCCCATATCCTTAGTATCCAATTCCACAGTCCCCAAGGTTTTGTCTGTATAAATTAGAAAAGTTAAGTAGTTATTTTGTATTGTAGTATACTACCTCATGGGTCACACATAGCACTTTATTATTAGGGGCTTGCTGGAATTTGAGTCTAGTTGGAGGTCTATGTGCAAAGAGGTGGTAAGGATGGGTCCTGGAGAGAGTCAGCATGATTCCCTCCTTCAGAGGAAGGTGTTGTCATTTCCTTGGGCAAGTCAGTGTTAATCCTTTCAGACAGAGGTGGAGAGGCTTTTTCTTTTCTTTTTTTTTTTTTTAAAGATTTTATTTATTTATTTGACAGAGAGAAATCACAAGTAGGCAGAGAGGCAGGCAGAGAGAGAGGAGGAAGCAGGCTCCCCGCTGAGCAGAGAGCCCGATGCGGGACTCGATCCCAGGACCCTGAGATCATGACCTGAGCCGAAGGCAGCGGCTTAACCCACTGAGCCACCCAGGCGCCCCGAGGCTTTTTCTTTTGAGGTGTGAAGGTCATTTCTTGTACAGATGGTTGGCTGCTTGCACTGTCACATAATACTCATCAGAATTTAGGGGCTCAATATCCCCAGGTTTATTACTGTCTTCACACACATCCACATTCCAACTTAGAGTATCCCATTCTTTCCCAGTCAACAACCTCAGTCAGCAGTAGTCACCCTGTGAGACTGGGAGTTCAACTGACATTGCAGCCAGTCACAGGATAAGATTCTGAGTCTGTTTTTCAGCAATCTCAGCCCTGAAACCGCAGGAGATAAAAGTCTCCTTCAGAACAAACAAAACGTTCAGGTTATACATATGGTACCTGAGCAGGGAATTTGAATCTCAAGCTCATCCTTCTTTTTTACCACTTGGTCCAGCATTAGTAGCAACCAAACTCATTAAACCCAAAACATTGTGGGGGGAAAAAAAAAAAAAGTTTCAAAGCATGATATGCAGTCACCCAGTTCCTTGCTTCTTATAAGTAGTTTCTTAAAAGTAACCCATGGGAATGTAGTACGTATCTCTATTGCCAGGTTGTGCTATACACTATTGGTCCTATCTCTTTACTAGTGGAAATTAACATCTTTCAATGTAATTGTATTAGAGAGCCAATTCTAGAAAACACAGAACCAATTCAGGAAACTCATCCTTAAAATTATGTTTCTCCATCTACCCTTGGTACCAAAATCTGTATTAGTGTTGGTTTCCTAGAGAAGAGATCCAAAAGGAGATGATATAAAGATAGATAGGTAGATAGATCGATCCATAGGCGGATTTATTCTAAGGAATTGGCTCTTGTTGCTTTGGAGACTGAGAAGTCTAAGATTTGTAGCCAGGAAGCTGAAGTTCTAGGAGAATCAGTGGCATAGTTCCATTATATGTCTGAAGGTCTGCAAACCAGGAAAGTATACGGTATAGGTTCTAGTCAGAGTCTGAGTTGGAAGACACAAAAAGGCAAATGTCCTAACTGGAAGACAGAGAGAGAAATAATTCATTTCCTCTCCCCTCCCCTCCCCTCCTCTCCTCTTTCTTCCTTCCTCTCGCTTTCTCTTTCTCTTTCTTTCTTCCTTTCAATTCTTTCTTATTCAGTCTTTTACTCCATTCATGCCCAAGACAGATTGGACTGGATGAGGCCCACCCACATTTGAGGAGGGCAAAGGGTTTTGCTCAGTCTACTGATAAAATGTTCATGCTATTCAGAAACCGCTCATCAACATAACCAGAAATATTGTTTAACCAAACATCTGGCACCCTGTGGTCCAGTTATGCTGACATAAAATTAACCTTCATGATGCATCGTAATGAAGCTGTCAAAAGCAAATTGAAAGATAAATTTTCAAAAGGAGTGAGAAGGCAATGATTTATATCTTTAGAATCCATGGAGGCCAGAGGTAGAAGAATGACATAATCAAAGTATAAAAGACATATATTCATCCAAAAATTCTAAACCCTGCAAACTCCTTCAAAATTAAAGAAAACCAAGACATTCTTAGATGAAGGGGGGAAAAAATGGCAGAATTCAATGCATGCAAACCTGTCTTACAAGAAGTTCTAAAGTAAGTAAAACTAGGCCATTAAGTAGAAATTCAAATCCACATGAAGAAAAAAAAGAACAAATACAAATAACTACATAGGTAAACACAGGACATTAAAAATAATATTATTTTATATATCTTTTTTAAATTATATGATTAAAAAAACAAATTTGTATAGTAACACAAATTTTGTGTTAGTGGGTATATAATGTATAATTTTGTGGCAGGAAAAAAAATGGAGAGGGAATAGAACCAAAATATGTTGTATAATATTGAAATCAATTTGGTGTTAACTTAAGTAGATTGCTATAAGTTAAGATGTTAATTTTGATATACAGGGCAACTCCAAATAAATGTTTATTTTCCTTCCTTCATATGAGTTGCTCTCTTTAAATACAAAAAAACCAAAAAATCAAAAAAACAACAACAACAAAAAACCAACAACAAAAAAAAAAACCAACCAAAAAACCAAAAAAACCCCAAAAGCTGGCATCTATATATATCTACCTATACCTATATCATCTATATCTACCTATAGAAAGAATGCAAAAATGTAACAATTAAGCTTTTTATATATTTGCTAGTCTAATGTGTTAATTCTGAAATTAATGGTATAGTAACTAAAAAATTTGAAGAGTTCAGGATTTCATAAGCATTCATGTACTACTGAAATATTAGGATTTTCATGAAAATATGACTGAAATATATGTTTATGTTAGATTTTTAAAACTAATTTATCTCACTTTCAGTACAGTTAAGTAATTTTTCTGAGGACTGATTATTTTACTGACTTTAGAAAAATCCATTATTGTTGAATATGTAAGGGAGACTATAATTTTAGTAAAACAAATATTTGGGTGTAGTAGGGTTTTATCAAAATGAATATACAGAGAACATTATGTTTTCCTCTGATTGTTTACATATTATATGCATAACAGTGTCCTCTGAAATTTTATGTCTTGAGGGAAGTATCATATAAAATATACAAACAATCCAATCCATACCCGACTATGGTACCTGGTGGTAGAAAACCAGTATATTTAGTAAACCCATTTATGCATATAGGTTTGGCTTCATAACTGTGAGCTCTTTGAGGCACAGAATTCTTCATATTCACTTATTTTTCACTTATTTTAGTATCTAGCACAGAAGATAACAAAATATGCTAGGTATTCAATAATTATACATGAAATAAATTAAGGTGATCAAATCTGCACTTAAAATTTCACAAATTTGATCAACTTTTTTTTTTTTTTTTTTTTTTTATTTTTTTATTTTTTATTTTTTATAAACATATATTTTTTATATACATATATTTTTATCCCCAGGTCTGTGAATCACCAGGTTTACACACTTCACAGCACTCACCAAATCACATACCCTCCCCAATGTCCATAATCCCACCCCCTTCTCCCCAACCCCCTCCCCCCGGCAACCCTCAGTTTGTTTTGTGAGATTAAGAGTCACTTATGGTTTGTCTCCCTCCCAATCCCATCTTGTTTCATTTATTCTTCTACGCACTTAAGCCTCCATGTTGCATCACCACTTCCTCATATCAGGGAGATCATATGATAGTTGTCTTTCTCTGCTTGACTTATTTCGCTAAGCATGATACGCTCTAGTTCCATCCATGTTGTTGCAAATGGCAAGATTTCATTTCTTTTGATGGCTGCATAGTATTCCATTGTGTATATATACCACATCTTCTTGATCCATTCATCTGTTGATGGACATCTAGGTTCTTTCCATAGTTTGGCTATTGTGGACATTGCTGCTATAAACATTCGGGTGCATGTGTCCCTTTGGATCACTACATTTGTATCTTTAGGGTAAATACCCAATAGTGCAATTGCTGGGTCATAGGGCAGTTCTATTTTCAACATTTTGAGGAACCTCCATGCTGTTTTCCAGAGTGGCTGCACCAGCTTGCATTCCCACCAACAGTGTAGGAGGGTTCCCCTTTCTCCGCATCCTCGCCAGCATCTGTCATTTCCTGACTTGTTGATTTTAGCCATTCTGACTGGTGTGAGGTGATATCTCATTGTGGTTTTGATTTGTATTTCCCTGATGCCAAGTGATATGGAGCACTTTTTCATGTGTCTGTTGGCCATCTGGATGTCTTCTTTGCAGAAATGTCTGTTCATGTCTTCTGCCCATTTCTTGATTGGATTATTTGTTCTTTGGGTGTTGAGTTTGCTAAGTTCTTTATAGATTCTGGACACTAGTCCTTTATCTGATATGTCGTTTGCAAATATCTTCTCCCATTCTACCAAGGAGTGCGGTTTCAATACCAAGGAGAGCAGCAGAATTCCAGAGGAGGATCAACTTTATTTTTGAACCAAGTATTTTATTAAAATAGTACAAAGACAGATTTTTATTTTTAAATTTTAAAGAGTTGTTTTATTTTATTTGAGAGAGAAGGAGCGAGAGAAAGAGAGAATATGTGTGGGGGGAGGGGTAGGGAGAGACGGAAAGGGGGGAGGATCTCCAGCAGACTCCCCACTCAGCGTGGAGCTCACTGCATGGCTCTATCCCAGGAGCCCGAGATCATGACCTGAGCTAAAACTGAGAGCCAAATGTTTTCCTGACTGAGCCACGCAAGCACCCCCATCAACAGATTTTTAAATGAATACGTAGACAAAAGCTATAAGTCAAATATGATCATCTGTCTTATATTTTTAAAGTTGACTTTGTTTCTTTCTTTGTTTGCTTTGTTTTCAGAGAATTGAGCATAGGAGAGAATTTTTCTAAACCTCCTAGGATATATTTTGAATACACAGGAAATAATATATTCTGGAAGGACAATTGTGTTTTTGTATTAATGTCAAGCATTCCATCTTTAAATCTACTCAGCATGCTTTTAAAGAAAGAAAAATGGATAAATGTGAGCCAAAATATAATTAAACATTAAAAATTGTTTGCTTTCCTCAGGCAAGAGAAATAAAAGCAAAAATAAACTATTGGGACTATACAAAAAAAAAAAAAAAAGGGTTTTGCATAGCAAAGAAAATCATCAACAACAACAACAACAAAACCAAAAAGGCCACCTACTGAATGGGAAAAGATATTTGCAAATGACGTATCTGATAAGGGGTTAAGAACCCAAATATAAAAAGAATTCATACAATTTAATACTGAGAAAACAATCTGATTTAAAAAGGGGCAGAATACTTGAATAGATATATCCCAAAGAGATATAGAGATGGCCAAAGACACATGGAAAGATGCTCAACATTACATCATTAAGGAAATATAAATCAAAACCACAGTGAGAAGTAGCCTTACACCTGTCAGAATGGCTAGAATCAAAACCACAAGAAATAAGTTGTGTTAGTAAGGATGTAGAGAAAGGAACCTCTGTGCACTGTTGTTGGGAATGTAAATTGGTATAGCCACTGTGAAAAACAGTGTGGTGGTTCCTCAAAAAGTTAAAATGGAAATAGCTTATCATCAAAAAATTCCATTACTAGATATTTACCTAAAAAACAAACACACACACACACTAATTCAAAACAATGCACGCTCCTTTATGTTTAATGCAGAGTTATTTACAAAAGCCAAGACATGGAAGCAATCCAAGTGTCCACCAAAAGATGAGTGGATGAAGAAGTGGTGTGTGTGTAGACATATATGAATACTATTCAGACATAAAAACAATAAGATCTTCCATTTGTCCTTTGTAGAGCACCTATCATATGTCTGCTGCACCCGTGTGCTCCAGCACTTTGTTCCTTTCTCCGGCATGCCCACACCAGCCATATGGGTTTGGTTTACCAACTGAACAAACTAACCAACCAAAAACCAAAACTGGAGCTCACAAACCTTAGTTATCTTCCCCAAGTCACACCCACAGTGAGCAGAAGCCCAGAGATTCATCCCAGATATCGCTGGCTCCAGCAGTAAACTCCTTTCTTTGGTTACAGAGGAAAGGAATTTGTGGGTGACTGGCCAGAGTGACTTCTAAATGTAGAAGTGATATTTTCTACGTTGAGCCAATAAATCAAATTTTATAACATATGTTTAATTTTTATCCAATAATTTGGAGTGAATCAATCTAGTTTATGTAGTTACTGGACAAAGAAATTTTTAATAATAGTTTTTTGTCACTTGTGGAGGGAGGAAAAATAAATTCTGAAAATAAGTTATCCCCATGTTTTTTTTTTTCTCTTTGTTGTAATAACAATATTGAAATAATCTCTTTACCTCACCTACTTTTCCTTTCCACAGTGTTATTAGTGACCCCAACAGAAAATATTAATATTACATTAGGCTCATTAGTATTCAGTTTCACATTTCAATCATTATACAAGAAAGTATTTTCCATATAATTGCCAACTACTCAATAATCATGATTAATCCAATTTTCAAAATTTTATTTCACTAGGGAGGGACACCTCGGTGGCTCAGTTGGTTAAGCGTCTGCCTTTGGCTCGGGTCATGAACCCAGGGTCCTGGGATAGAGTCCCATATCAGGTTCCTTGCTTAGCGGGGAGCTTGCTTCTCCCTCTGCCCCTCACCTCACTTGTGCTCTCTCTTTCCCTTGTGCTCCCCCTCTCTGACACACAAATAAATAAAATCTTTAAAAAATTTTTTTGTTTTCCCTAGTAAAATATTTATGGCAACTCAGCAATTGTACTACTGGGTATTTACCTCAAAGATACAGATGTAGTGAAAAGAAGAGGCACATGCAGCCCGATGTTCATAGCATCGATGTCCACGATAGCCCAACTGTGGAAGGAGTTGAGATGCTCTTTAACAGATGAAGGGATAAAGAAGATGTGGTTCATGTGTACAGCACACTATTACTCGGCCATCAGAAAGGATGAGTACTTACCATTTACATCGACATGGATGGAACTGGAGGGGATTATGCTAAGTGAAGTACGTCACTCACAGAAAGACAATTATTATATGGCCTCACTCATATGTGGAATACAAGGACTAGTGTAGAGGACCACAGGGGAAGGGAAAGCTGAATGGGAAGAAATTACAGAGGGAGACAAACCATGAGACACTCTGACCCTGGGAAACAAACCGCGCCTTACAGAAGGGAGGTAGGTGGGAGATGGGGTAACTGGGTGACGGGGATTAAGGAGGGCACGAGCTATGATGAGCACTGGGTGTTATACGTGACTCATGAATTGTTGAACACTATATCGAAAACGAATGATGTACTATATACGTTGGGTAACAGAACTTAAATTTTTAAAAAGGGGAAACAATGGATATGGTATCCATAATACTTTATCAAAAACACTGACGCCTTGAAAAAATGGTTTTTATGCTTTAGTTTGAATCAGAATCACCTGGACAGTCTGTTGAAAAGCATATCACTGGGTATGTCTTTCAGAATTTCTGATTCAGTAGGACCTGGGTAAGAATTTGCATTTCTAACAAGCTTTCAAGGTAAAGCTAATGCTGTTGATTCCAAGAACTCCAAACCGAAGATCACTATCATTGAGGACCACTGTTCCTATATTTGGAGTCAGTACAATCAAAAACCAATTTAAGAACTTATCCTTTTTAACCTGAGGTCCATTTCCAGCTTCTCAGCTGGGACTCAGGCTTTAGTCTCAATAAACATAGTTGGTGCTTACACAAGGTCTTTCAGCTGTTAACAGGACCACTGTAATGTATTTGGATGGCATTTTGACAGCTAACAATTTGATTGAACTGTTTGAATAGACCTTTGGGTTAAGTGGACAGCCTGCTTAACACATCAAGGGCACAACCTTGTCTGGGGAGAGCCTCCTTTCCAACAAGATTCAAATACAACCAGCAGCCAAATTTCTCATTTCTGTGTAAAACTTCACTAGCCAGTCTTTACTGCAGGGATAAGCTTTTAGTTCCAAATTGCAATTTTCAAGCTGTCAAAGGAGAACTAAACTTTACTGGCATCCGGAGATTGTAGTAAAATAGATTGTGCTGCTTGTTTGCTGTATTAGCAAGCAAACATCCTGGCTTTTGTGTTTCTAAGACGGTGGTATAAATAACTCGTTCAAGGGAAAAAAAAAAAAAGGCAAAACATATTTAATATCTATGAAGGGTCAGAATATATGAGAATCAATGAGATACATGATATGATTGGGATCTTCCCAGAGTTGATCATTTATGCCAAAAGTATAAAACTCCTTAATTTATATTCAAGATTAGCATCTACATTGATAAAACAGCTTCAACATAGTTTTCATTCTCTTTTGGAAATATATATCAAAATTCTAGTAACCTTAAGATCTGATGGATTTACACCCTCAAAACCTCAAATTTTTAATCCTACATGGTTCTGTCATCCTTTCCTTTCATTTATATCATATTAGGAGATGAGCAGAAAGCAAACAAACAAACAAACAAACAAACAAAAAAGGACTTTTTTTTAGTGTCATAGCCATTTAATTTTAAAGTAGTTTTTATAGGGTTTTATCTGGATTAAGGGATGGAATAGTGTCACTCAAGGTGAGCTGAAAGAAAGGTACTTAGTTTGGCTATTTAAGATTGGGGTTTAGAGCAACAGATTTGGTTAGAAGTCACCAGCTCCCTGACTGGTTGTTATTCTTGGAGTCTGATTGAGGGGAAGGCCAACTAGGAGGACAGCAAAGCTGTCCTGCTCGTGGCCATGTTTCATGGCCATATTGGTTTTCCATAGCGAAGCATCTCCATTCAGAAGACTTCTTCAACTTTTATGGATGCTTTTCAAGGACAAAAGAGGTGCTGCTTTCCGGGATCTGGGTATCATGAAGAATAAACACCTGGAAATTCTTCTGTACTGTGTTGGCACAAGCCAGAACAGGAGGTTGAAGAGGCTTTAGAAGGATCATGGCTAGTCCTGGTTCCCCCGTCAGGCATTCTGCTGCATAATCAGGAGTGAAAAGGGAGTCACAGTACCCTCCACCCTTGCATTCCTAACACTCATGCCCTCCTAGTACCCTTCTTGAGTCCTCTAGGTATAATTTTCTCCTGTTTATCTCAAGCACCACAAGTGTCCCAGAATCTCAGGCCACCCATTATGGCCTGGAAACAGGAGACAACTATGATCAACTAAAACCGAAAAGGCAACAAAACAAAATTTTTTTGGAGTTTTTGGAGAAAAGATGGGAAGGTCACTTTTGGACTTGTTATTAAGGATCTGAGTGGAGAATTCCAGGAAGCAGTTGCATATATGCGATTGCAGTGTGGGAGAGAGGTCCCAAACGGGAAAATCAATTTGGGAACTGACAAGATACAGATGGCATTTTATACCATGGGATAGGATGAAGTCACCATGAGAATGAGCGTAGAAGGACAAAGGAAGAGCAAAGTTTGAAACTCGAGACCCTTAATATTAAGAAATCAAGGGGCGCCTGGGTGGCTCAGTGGGTTAAAGCCTCTGCCTTCAGCTCGGGTCATGATCCCAGGGTCCTGGGATCAAGCCCCGTGTGGGGTTCTCTGCTCTGCAGAGAGCCTGCTTCCTGCCCACTCTCTCTCTCTCTGCCTACTTGTGATCTCTCTCTCTCTGTCAAATAAATAAAATCTTAACTAGTTAGAATGGCCAAAATTAGCAAGACAGGAAACAACATGTGTTGGAGAGGATGTGGAGAAAGGGGAACCCTCTTACACTGTTGGTGGGAATGCAAGTTGGTGCAGCCTCTTTGGATAACAGTGTGGAGATTCCTCAAGAAATTAAAAATAGAAAAAAAAAAGAAAAAAAAAAGAAAAGAAATTAAAAATAGAACTTCCCTATGACCCTGCCGTTGCACTCCTGGATATTTACCCGAAATATATAGATGTAGTGAAAAGAAGGGCCATCTGTACCCCAAAGTTCATAGCAGCAATGGCCACGGTCGCCAAACTGTGGAAAGAACCGAGATGCCCTTCAACGGACAAATGGATAAGGAAGATGTGTTCCATATACACTATGGAGTATGATGCCTCCATCAGAAAGGACGAATACCCAACTTTTGTAGCAACATGGACGGGACTGGAAGAGATTATGCTGAGTGAAATAAGTCAATCAGAGAGAGTCAATTACCATATGGTTTCGCTTATTTGTGGAGCATAACAAATAGCATGGAGGACATGGGGAGTTAGGAGAAGGGAGTTGGGAGAAATTGGAAGGGGAGGTGAATCATGAGAGACTATGGACTCTGAAAAACAATCTGAGGGTTCTGAAGGGGCAGGGGGTGGGAGGTTGGGGTACCTGGTGGTAGGTATTATAGAGGGCATGGATTGCATGGAGCACTGGGTGTGGTGCAAAAATAATGAATATTGTTATGCTGAAAATAAAAAATAAATAAAAAATAAATAAAATCTTAAAAAAAAAAATCGAGGAGAAGAGAAGGAACCAGCTTTAGAATCTGAGAGGGAGGCTGCATCCAGGTCTCTCTGAGTCTGCACTTGACTCTGTTGCAAGTCGGCTCTTAGTGAAGTCCCAGGGATCCATGGAAAAGGCAGACCAGATCCCAACACTTCTGTGCTCCCACTCTAGAAGTTTGTTCTTGACTCAGAGTAAAAGTCAAAAGGACAATCAATGAGGTCTGTAGGGCCACAAGTACTTTTGGACCCCATGAGCCCTGACCTGCTCTCACCTTCATACACTTCCTCTATGTTCCTTCACATGTTCGGTATTAGTGCCTTCCTTCTAGTTTTGTCGTCTTTTGCCTTCAAAGTCCTCCTCCTCGATGTACACTGGACTACTTCAAGTCTCTCTCAATGAACTCTGCTCTGACTTCCCTCTTCAATATTGCAAGCTGCTCCCCATCCATATCCTGTCACTCCAATGTTCCCATTTTCTTCTGCTACATTTTATTTACACCCACTACCTTTGTCACTGATTAGCATTCTGCCTCATCTATTTGTTATGTTAATTGTTTATCCTCTGTGCTCCTTCCTAAAAACCTAAGCACCTTGAGACAGAGGGAAGGAAATCCTCTTTCTGTATATTGGGATGTCTAACCTATATACTTTGAAAAAACTTCTGTCACAAAACTCTTGAACTAAGGGATTTTAAAACTCAATTTAAATAACTTTTTTCCCCCCCCAGAATTTGGTTCCACCAGAAGTGGGAATGTTGAGTAGTCATCCATAACAGGATAATAGATGGCAAGCAGATAAAAGACTGCTTGGTCCGGGGTTGGCATTCAATACACATTAAATTTCTTTCATCTCCTTGTTTTCTGGCAAAGAGAACATATCTATAAGCCTACTATTATGTAACAGAACATAATATTTTTACATATAAAACCTCTTGGTCACTTTTATTCTTCAGGTCACTTTGTTAAAATTCATTACCATGTCTTCAAAAAGGCTTTTTTGTGACCTAACCAGGGTAATGTGTGTACACGCACACACAAACATACACACACGTACAGCCTACACGGATGTCATACCGATAGAAAGGCAGGGCAGGCATTTTTATTCATCATTCTACATAGAACTGTACCTTCCACAAAATAGGCCATGACTAAATTAGTATTGAAATTAAGCTATAACTTATGTATCTATGAAGAAATCAAATTCTTTCTTGATATTCTCCTATAATTCAGTAAATTCAGATTATCTCAGTGTTTAACTCCTTAGAACAGAGGTATAGAGTAAGACACCATATGATGTGTTGGAGGAATTAATGGTCACCTTCAAAACCTCAAAGAGTGTTTACCTGGCCTGTGTTTCACATATCTTTTGGATAACTTAGAGCAACAATGCAATAAAAACTTTTGGCTAAATCACTAAGTACTGTAAAATACATCTATAAGCAATTTCATAAATGGAAATTCTTGTTATTTTTCAGTCATTGCTACTAGTTGGTACCAATTGAACTACTTTCAACAGAATCACTTAAGAGTATATGTTATAATTTTAGAAATCCAGGCTCCATCCCAGATTTGTCAAATCAGGGTCTAAGGAAACTGTTATAAATAAGTTTCTATGATAATTCATTAGCCACTGTTTTGTAAGAGAATAAGGCAAGAATCATCTGAGAGAATCCAGATTGTTAAGGAAATAAAAACATTTCAAAATTCTTGGTTTGAGTGTGTGACTGTTTAAAGGGTCAGAATTCAGTTATGTATTGAGAACTGAATTGAATTTCAATTTATGCTTGTATTCTAGAAGAAAACAAGAAAAACACAAAGTATTTTTCATAGGATTTTTGGCTGCTTTTCAAATTCACTTGATGTTAATTATGTGGAAATTTTTTTAAAAAGGTATTAATGTGATTCACAGCTTTTCTTCCAATTTCTAAATGTAAGCTGTATTTTTCCTTGATGTTTAATTTTCAGGTACCCCACAAAGAACAAAAAGAATTCTAAAAATATTAGAACTCTGTTTTCTAAACATCATCAGGCATGACAGAACAAGTCTATCTCTAGCACAAGCAATTCCAGCCCCATGGAACCCTTTCTTGAATCCTCTTTCCTTGACTAATTTTGTACAAATATCGTATTTCATAAACACATGCTGACTCCTTCGAATTCAATACGGTAGATTCAATGATAGTTCAATAGGTACCCGATCAACAGGTCCTTGATGTCTAGTCTAACAACTGTCATAAATAAAGAAATAATATCCGTGGGTCAGACTTTGTTCGGAGGACACATATATTGTTTTCTCTGTTGTATTGTTGTAGTATTCAAAGGAAACATTCTTTTCTAATTTACATGAAGGGGCAATAGCATTTTATTTAACATTGTGTAGATCCTGTATTGTTCCCCTTTTAAAAAATCAAAACTCTAAAACAAACACAAACAAAACCCCTCTACTGATGATTTTAAATGCACAATATAAAGCACTGCCTTGCCTTTTACACCTCTGCTGTGTTATATAGGTGCACGAACTGAAAACACATCAGGCTATACGCTCCTGATTAGTGTTCTTTTAGGTATAAATGGCATATTTTAACAATTAACTACCTACTGTTAATCAAACAAATTTGATTGATTTTTAAATCTAATTAACAATGAGTGTTTCAAATGAATAACTGAATTATTTATTTAAAAGGTGCTCATTTATGAATACTGTTGCAAATCTGAAATAGTTTGTCAACTTTAAATCATAGCTGAGGGGTGCCTGGGTGGCTCAGTTGGTTAAACCTCTGCCTTCAGCTCAGGTCATGATCTCAAGGTCCTGGGATCGAGTCCCGCATGGGGCTCTCTGCTCAGCAGGGAGCCTATTTCCCTGCCTCTCTCTCTCTGTCTGCCTCTCTGACTGCTTGTGATCTCTGTCTGTCAAATAAATAAATAAAATCTTAAAAAAAAAAAAAGTCACAGTGGAAAGCCTCTATTTGTCACTTAAAAATAGGGTTAGCTATGAATGTTACTCTTAAAGATGGTTTAATCTTAAATTATATATTAGGGTCATCCTCCATTTACTTTTTTTACACCTAATTTAGAATTGTGTAAATACCAGTTTTGATAGAACACTCAAATTAATCTAAACATGTACGTATATGTATGTAGGTAAGCATATAGGTAGTATATATATAATATGCATATGCTAAAAATAGCAAGTTAGCTGTCACTTTGACATTAAAATATTGAACATCAGTTAAAAATAGGACATCAGTTAAAAATGACACAAAACATAAAAAGTTAATAATAAATAAAAATAAATAAATGAAACAAAATAAATTGTTTGATGGTTGCCTTCAAATGGATAGCAACATGCGGAAAAGCCACTGACTTTATCCTGTATACATTCTTCGTCTATGCTTTTTTATTTCTAATTTTCTTACTCCTTTTGACCTAGTTGACAAATGCCTTCTTCTCACTTCAGAATAAGCTATTAGCTGATAAAAAAAAAAAAAAAAGTTTCTGTATTACAGGATTAGGCAAAATTTTATGCAAGATTAATTGTAGTTATTGTCATCAAATATCCTATCTGACAAGTCCCAGTGCTGGCTCTCTGAATTTAATGAGACTAGTGTTCCAGTCTTTTATTGTAATTCATCATGTATTCTATTTCTTTTTTAAAAAATATGATACTGTGCTTATTGTTTTACTGTGTCTGGGTTTGGTAGGATGGATAATTAACTTTTGAAGTTAAACAAAATTTGCAATGATAGAAAGTGAGAATATTTTCTGTATAAAACAAATAATGTCTAAAGGTAAATAAGATATAACTGTGTATGTACAATATAATGTTCTGTCCAAAACAGGAGCAACCTGAAGGCACCACAGAAGGCATTTTCCCAAGAAGAACACGGCATGTCAGTGCAAATCGGGTCAGTTCCCAGCACAGCGAGAATTAACCTCCGGGAACCTCGCGGGCACCAGAATATTTCAGACCAGTTCAGTGTGCGTTATATGTGTTCTGTAGTTCTGTATATTACCCCAAGTGGGAAGAAAAATGTGTCTTCTTCCATGCTACTGTAGGTTCATGAATCAGCTGGGTTCTGGTGGCAATGACAATTATTTTTTTCTTCAGAATAAATATAAGTCCTTTTTTTCTTTTTCTAAAAAAATGTTTTCTTGAGGTAATTATATAAGTCATATCATGGCAGATTCATTATAGCAGTCCATGTTCCATACCTTTTGTTCTGTGTCATTTTTTCTTTAGATATTTTTTCCTAGACAGCCCTGGAATCATATAAGTGCACAACAACATAGCACAAAGACAATGGTTGTAGGATGTTTTATGTGTGGGGAGAGAGAGGTTATTATTAGAGGATGGGTTATAAGAGAAATGAGGATCAAACAAAAAAAAAAAGAGAGAGAGAGAAGGAGGTGGTCAGGGAACAAAGTCTCCTGCTGAATGTTTGTTACGTCATTCATAGACTTAGTGCAAGGACACAACATGTTTAGTGTATCTGGATGGGTCAAACATATTTCCTAATTGTCTTTTGCTATTTAACATATTACCACACAGATTTAGTGGCTTAATATAACACAACTTCATTATCTTGCATTTGAGGAGGTCAGCAATGCAAAACAGGTATCAGTGAGCTAACATCAAAGGGCTGCACTGGAGGCTTCTAAGGAACAATCCATCTCATTGACTTTTCTAGATTCTAGATACTCTCCTAATTCCTTGGTTTGCAGCTTCCTTTCATCTTCAGAGGAACCAATGGCTAGTGACTACAGTGCTCAGAATCCAACCCTTCCTTCTGCATCTTCCACATTGAAAGGAACCTGGTGGTTACCTTGTGTTCACTCAGGTAATTCAGAGTAAGTTCCATCTTGTAAAGTTAGGCGATTAGGAGATGTAGTCAATCAGCAAGCTAAATCCCTTCTTGCCGTGTAAAATAACGTATTCACAGGTATTCGAATTAGAATAGTCACATCTTTGGGGAGCTAGAATTCTACCTATTTTATCATACCAGTAAAATCAGTGCCCTCTAAATGTAGTCTTATCTACGTGGTAATGTGCATAGTAGCCATATCAAATTTAATACTCTCGGGCCTTTGGCTTAAATTTGGCCAGACTGGTATATGAATATATGTTTCATTTTCTCATTCCTCAACATGAACAATTCTCTTCGTGCTTTAGGAAGACTAAGTAGCTATAAATAAATACCGGGAACTCATTAAGAGACAACAAATGCTTGGGAGAGAGAGTCCTAAAGAAACACTCCAGCTGTTATCTCCTGAGAACTATGAGGAGTCTCACATCAAAGATCCTAGACTTAAATCTCTTTCTCCAACTCATGTACTCATCACACATTCTCATTGAAATTTCTATTGTTAAATGTGAATTTGATCATATTATACCTCATCTTAGTATTTATGCTAACATTTACATGGATAATAGAACTCTCGAGCTTTCTGCCACATCCTCATGTTCCTGTCCACTCTGCTATTTGTGATCTTGTACATGTCATACTTTTCCAATCTTTTTTTTCCCAGTTTATCTGGCCTCTTTCTTTCAAAGTTTATTGTTTTTCTACTAAGCACACAGGTGGTGCTTCATAAAAGAATATCATTTTGAAGAGCCACATTACTCATTTATTTTTGTAAAGGGGAAGTTAACTCTTTTTTGATGTTTATATTTAAACCCACTTAAAGAATCAACAAAGGCATCAGGCTGGGGGCATCCTGGGTAACATTAGCCATTAATACAGAGGGCAAATATGCAGGGAAAAAAGTTAACTGCAAAATATTTAAGCTAGCTTAGACGCCCATTTTTACTAGATTTTTCTACATGTACATGTGCCAATATTCTATAAATGGAATGTTACTGTATCTCACACTTAAAATTCTTACTAAGGTATACAGATCCCTAGAAAAAGGTTTCAAATGAAAGCTCTTTTTGGTTGTGTTTTCCCTTCCTTATCTTATAAAGGCTATTTTCAATCATCATTCTGAGACAGCATTGTTCAGAGTGCTACCTAAGCACTACATAACTGTAGAAATAACTGGAGTGCTACCTAAGCACTACATAACTGTAGAAATCATTCATGACACAATTTTTTCTGAACAAAATTCTTTTAATTTAGAACTTTTTCTGTTCTGAACAAATTTTTTTTAATTTAGAACTTCTAATTTGTAATAAGTCTTTGTATTTACCTCAAGTTACATTTAAAAAACTAGGCACATAAAACCATTTAGAGGGCTTAAATTTTATATATATATGAAGTAAATTTATATATATATATATATGAAGTAAATTTCAAGTAATCCTCTATGTAATCATATTTTAATAGCTTAGTTCTCCTTGTTTAACAAGTATAATTTTAATTGTATAGCTAAATTTTTTTAAAAAATTACTTGTGAATCACCCTTTTTAAAGGATTTTTATTTTATTTTATTTATTTGACAGAAAGACACAGAAACAGAGCAAAAGAGCACAGGAGCAGGAGGAGCGGGGGAGGGAAAGGGAGAAGCAGACTCCCCGCTGAGCAGGGAGCCCAATGCAGGGGTCCATGCAGGGGCTCGATTCCAGGACTCTGGTATAGTGACCTGAGCTGAAGGCAGATACTTAACTAACTGAACCACTCAGGTACCCATGAATTACCTCTTTAAAAGAGATCTCACGGAAGTCCACAACATTACACAGAAACACAGAAAAAAAAAATCTAGTATTTTCATACTTTTAGGTTATAATGAATGAACATCTTTCCTTTCATGGAATATACTTTCTCAGATACTGAGAGCCTTGAAATTATTTCAGAAATCATGACTTATACCTTTGGCAATTATAGCTAAACCTAAGATATTTTCCTTGCCCAGAAAAACAGTTTCTTCTAGTCAGATTTCATATCATCTGATAATAATTAGGCCACATTATATGAAAGGGCAGAAATAATTTTTAAAATATTTTATTTATTGGAATGCCTGGGTGGCTCAGTCAGTTAAGGTCTGCCTTCGGTTCAGGTCACGGTCCCAGGGTTCTAGGATCAAGTCCCGCCTTGGGCTCCTTGCTCTATGGGAAGCCTGTTTCTCCCTCTGCCTGCTTCTCTCTCTCTCACTCCTTCTCTCTGACAAATAAAAATATTTTAAAAAATAAAGTTATTGCCCATGAGGAAAAAAAAATTATTTATTTGACAGACAGAGGGAGAGAACACAAGCAGGGGGAGCGGCAGGCAGAGGGAGACGCAGAAGCAGTGCCCCCTTCTTTCCTCCCCTGCTCCATTCTGTAGTGCAGGGAGCCAGATGCGATGAGGCATGGCCTGAGCAGAAGCAACCAACCAACTGAGCCACCCACGTGCCCCTTGGAGAGGCAGAAGGTTATAAGGAGAAAAGGGATTGCTTTCATGAATCCATATCCAGACTTTGAGGTATTAAGCATTTGATTAAATACAGAGAAATTTCTGATCATATTTCATTTGGAAAATTATATTTCAGAAATTCAATTTTTGCATATTTATTTACAAACTCCTTTCTAGAATTATTTCCATGTGTAATTATATAATACAACATAAAATGAATATGTTACAATATCTTATTAAAGTCATCCAAAGAAGCCTGAAGGCTTTACGTAGTGTTCAAGAACCTAGGTCAGTGCTTCTCAGTGTGTTCCTCAGACTGATGAACTTTCTGTAAACTTACCCTGAAAAGGGGTAAGCTGTAAAAAAATTTAACTGTAAAGTTACCCTGATGGGATGAGATGATGAGCAATGCCAGAATATAAACTGATTGTATCACTAAGTGCCCTTCTGGCAGACTATGATTCTAAAGATTGTTGCAACAATATTTCACATCAAAAATGGTGCTTCTCAGAGTGATGGTGCCACTTCCCCCAGGAAGAAATTCAGACTTTTTCTTGTCCCCTTAGATATGGGCTGGCTCTGTGATCTATTTTGAGCAACAAAAAGTGGCAGAAGTCATTTCGTAGGACGACTGAGTCTAGGATTTAAAAATCGAAGCTTCTGACTCTGACTCTTGGAAGGGCCCTTCCCTGTAGTAGCTGGCATGTAAGAAGTGTGACTACACTAAGACTTCCACGCAGCGGGGGCCTGCGTGGGGAGAACAGACGGTCAGTATAGCCGTAGTGGAGATATGAAGGAGACAAGAGAAGAAAGCAGAATGTGGAGAGAAGAAGGAAGATAAGGATAGGGGAGGGGAGAAGGAATAAGAGGATGGGGAGGGATGGGGGAGAAGCAAGAGAGGGACAGGGAGAAGAGAAGGAGAAAGAAAACACTGAGGCACCAGACACCTAGAGCAAATGAGTAGAGGGTTTTCCTCTACTCATCCAAATCCATCCAAACACCAGCTGACTATATCTGAGCGAGTAATCTAACCCATGCCACGTGGAATAGAAGAAAGGGTTTGCCTTAATTCCTGAACCACAATTCAAGAGCAGATGTTATTGTTTTCAATGCACACTTCCTATATCACCCCAGAAAGCATTTGTGCTAGATCAAGGGTTTACAAACTTTTTCTTTAAAGAGTCGTATAGTAAACGTTTTAGGCATTGCGCGCCATGTGGTCTCTATTACTGCAAAAGCGGTCATTGGCAATAAACAGATTTCTACCTCTGCAAAGTGTCAAACTTAATTTTCTTTAGGGTTGTACACTTGTTAATCCCTTCGTTTAGGCAAATATTCACCTAATGCTTGCATGACCTGCTCCTTCTGAACATTCAGTTCCAGCTTAAATGTCATCTTTTCCAGCTAACATACCATCCCACTTGAATATGACATCATCTTATTTCATTTTCTTCACAAATCTTAAAAATCATTTGGCATTATCTTATTTATGAATATACTCACTAACTTAGTATCTTTTTCTCCTACTAGGACGGCAAGATCTATGGATCAATGCATGTAGATCAATGTTAGCACAGCGTAGGTGCTCAAAACTATCTTGTGAATGAATGAATGAATGAATGAAGCAAGCTGATATTGAGCCTAAAGATTGCTGTCCTGATTTAGTTAATTATATTAGCTCATTTAGTATAATAATGAACAAATAAACATACCTAGTAACATTGTTTTTAAAGTTAAAATTCCCATTTACATTAAGATTCTCTAGGTAACACAGATGATGCAATTATTATTTCACAAAAGAGGAAAACAAAAAGCAGGTTTTATGGCATGTATATTTTCACTCATCTAGAAAAGATATGCAACTTAAAGTTTTCCTAGCAATAACAAATTAAAACCAACCATAATCACAGAGACAATCTCCTCATTTCTGAAAGTTACACTCAACCTTAGGTCCTTAATTTTTCATATTTTCAGTTATTTCTCACAACCCAGTAAGGTTAGAGATTATTATTTTACCTAATTTAGAATGTATCAGATTGAAGTTCAGGTGTTTTAAGTAACACCCAAATTAAACAGTAAGAAGAAATCAAGACCTTATCATAGTTTGATTCATAACTAGTTAGTCCTCTCTTTCCCACCATCCTGTTTCTAAACCCTCTGTCCATGTGTCAGTGACACACCTCTGCCCAGCATCTTCAAACTCAAGCTGAGATAAGTAAGCATAGTTGTAGTTCTATTTGAGTCTAATCTCGCAACATTCTCACCAAGTGAAAGGCAATATGGCAGGGATGGAGTATGTATGGTTTCTTTCCTCTTATTTACTCATTAATTATGTGTCCGAGCCAAATAGGGGGATTGTGTTTCCTTGCTAGCCTATGCTTTTAGTTTGAATTTTATGAGCAATAAAAGAACCTAACCATTTACTTGATTTTTCCATAATAGTAATAAAAAGGAAAAAAAAAAAAAGGCAGTGAAACTTAACCAAATATTGACTGAGATGATTTTCTCTTCTTCTGAGTCAATATTAGCCACCATTGAAATGGTGGAGTCATGACTTATTTTGGTTCAGTTTTTGGCTTTCTTTAATAGGTTTAATGTTGACACTATTGATATTAACATCAACGTGGGGACTATATCACTTAATTGTTGATTTTTTTACTAAGGAATCTCCTAGAAATTGGATATCCCTGACAAAATCTTTTTCCTGAATAACAGAAGGATGACCAGGCCTGGTTTGTGATACATGCATTCTCCGAAGATTTTCTTTGGATCACAGCTTCTTTGACCATTGGTGTTTGACTTTGTGGCCAACGGTTGAGTTGTAGAATTATCATTTTGAAAACAGAGATCTTTCTCAAGTATCATGCTGACAATATTGCCAGATGTGAGGTAACCTCAGTGATCTCTGCCCACACCAAGTGCTATATTAGGTTCATGTATTTTTTCCTCCCACTATGAGTGAGAGCTGAGGCTATAGAAAAAGTGCACACTCATGATCACAGTGTAAAAAGAAGTTTCCCCTCCTAGAAGCTATTAAGAACCCATTTTGTTTTGATTTTTCATCTTTATTTGTCATCATGACAATTATAATGTAAACTGTTTCCTTTCATGGCTGCAGGACTCAAGGGATAGAGATGCTAGAAATCGATATGCTATAAACAAAGAGTTATTGTCATCAATAATCCCCATGGAGAAACATCTTTATGAGCCACACCAACCTGGCTACCTCACGGCTCATAGGGTCTCCTAGTCTGCCGTGATTTTCCTTCTCAGATTTCATTACTGCTTTTGTCTTTCTCATAAGTCTTGAGAAATCATTATTTCTCTAACCTGAAGCTATTCTTCTCTACACAATTTACATACCTAGAGTGATTTTCCATAGTCATATTTAAAACAATTTGTGTCATTAAGTTCATTATGACATACAAAGACAGCTAAATCAGTAACCAACTCCTTGATTTTAGCCACTTTTTCAGCCAAAGTGAAAAATTACTGGAAAATTCACAGTTATTGTGTCTGACTTGGAGTAAATGAGTATGTGGCATTAATTTTCATGAGATATGGATAGATTTAAACATTCAGAAAACTTACTTTATGAAAATACATGCAAACCTAGAATAGTAGCAGAGGTAATGTGATACCATAAAAATACGAGACAAACTGCATAAATAGGCTGTGTATAGGCAGCTGGGTTGAAGAAATGCAATACTTCATCATACAATCAGGGTGTACTTAATACAAAACTCTTATGACAGTGTTCATCTTAATGTATTTTTTTATTTCAAATAAAAGAGATTTGGAACACCTGGATAGCTAATAAAAAAAAATACATCATGTGCCTTCAGTATGTTCTTTTTTATTTGAAATTTAAAATAAAACTGTATTTGGGGGGGTGCCTGGGTGGGTCAGCCAGGCATCTGACTGTTGATGGTGGCTCAGTTCATGATGTCAGGGTCCTGGAATCGAGCCCCGTATCAAGCTCCAGGCTCAGGGACGGGTCTGCTGGACATTCTCTCTCCATCTCCCTCTCCCGCCCCCCGCAAAAATAAATAAATAAATAAAATCTTTAAAAGATTATTTTGGAAAGGCTGAAATGATTCTATGCTAATTTTAGCAGTATATTGTATAAGAAATGACCCCCAAATTCCCTTTTTGATATCTTCTGAGAGTTGGAATTCGTTATATTTCTCTTGCTCTTTCTTCAGATGGAAAAAATATTTACTGATCCCCAAGAAATGATTATTTCTCCCTTTCCCATGTCTAGAAATCCTATGCTCCCTCAGACAGTTCCTCCTTCAATGAACTTTCCTCCTTCCCTCACTCAGCCCCAGAGGGTTTATCTTTATAGAATCTGGGACTGGGACAAGAAGTATGTCCCCGGATGTTTCTTCGCTGGGACTTCCATGTGTTCTTAATGTTTAGACAAAAGCTAGTCTACATTACTATGCACCGACATTTGTATGCATACATACACGCATATATGCATATGCACTTTAGTTATTTTAATAAAGAATTTTCAGTAAAAAATAAAATTTATTATCACCATATTTCATATTTATCACTGATTGTGATGATACAACCCACATGGTTTCTTCATCAACAATTGAAAAAGGCTCAGTATATATCTGTAATGGCTACTGAGATTTCAACCATAAAGCTTGGAGGAAACTAATTCCATTATACTCTAGTACAATATCAACTCTGGCAAATGGAACAATAAGCTATAATAATCATAACTGACTTACCCAATTGAAAAAATAAAACCTCTACAAATATAATGTGTAAAAAACATGATTTCACATGCTTGTCTTTACATTACCTGCACCCACAAAGCCTTCACACATACTCAGTTATATTCAAGTTAAGGCATCTACTGTTGCTTTTCTCCTGAAAAGCAATATATATTTTAATTAATTTCTCTCAGTATTCTTCATTTTCAAAAACGTAAACTTTTTACAGCTCCTTTCTCAGCTTTCCCCCACCATATATACTGAATGTTTGCCATGTATATACTATATGTATATATAACATAAATATATACAGAAGCACCCACCCCCCCACATACATATATTAAACCCTACACATATATACACCTACAATTCAAACTACTGGAGGTGGAATATAATATGTATTCATATGTTTTGAATCTTCTACATTTATTTCCTCCTGTTAATAACCCAATATTATAAACTTAATCATAATTCCAATAAATACATATTCCTTAAAGTTAATGTTTATACAAGATTGTTAAAAATATATCACATTGGAGTGCCTGGGTGGTTCAGTTGTTCAGCATTAGCCTTTGGCTCAGGTCATGATCTCAGGGTCCTGGGATCAATCCCCATGTTGGGCTCCCTGCTCTGTGAGAAGCCTGCTTCGCCCTCTCCCTCCCCCACCTCCCTGCTGTGTTCCTTCTTTGGATGTCTCTCTCTCTGTCAAATAAATAAAATCTTTTAAAAAATATACATATACCACATTCATTCATTCAGTTCTTTAAGGAGAAAACTCATCTACTCATACTTGACTGAATTTATCTGTCCACTTAAAAAATTATTTCATTTGACCATGATACAGCATTATGACACTGAAATAAATTAAAGCATGCCATTATATATGACTCTTCTCTTTTCTTCTCTTAAAATGGTGATCCACTAGACATATGTTCCATTAAATGCTCCATTATAATATACAGCAAGATGCACATTGTATAACCACTGTTAGTTAACAATATTTAGGACTGTGTGTTAATTCCCTAAGTGCTTATATGATTTTTTAGTATAAAAATACACATTTTTATGAGAGAGAAAAAGAATAAATTGAGGGTCATTAAGGTCCAAAATCATAAAGCAAATACATTCAGAGCCAACTCTAGAACCCAAGTCTCATTGATTCAAATTTTGTGCTCTTTACTACACCACAGCCTTGATGAAGAGGCTAGCAAAGTTCACTGTATTGACAAGAAAAATCAGTAGCTACAATACAAATACAAGTGTTGACAAATCAAAGCTTGACTGTTAAAAAAACAAAAATAGAAGGAACTATTTCTATTTTATTCTCAACTCCCAAACTTCAAGCAGGAAGATATCAAACAGGGAACATAAGAGATATGGGATGTGTGTATAGTTTTTTAAAACTAGGATGTAACCTATTCAGAGAAACACTCCAACTCTCTAGTTATGTCAGATTAGCTGAGAGAGAGAGAATATACCAAAAATTTCCCAGAACACTTGTATTACATAGAAATGTGTTAACTGTCACATTGAAAGTGAGGTGTAGTCCCATCTAAATGACCTGGGGTTTTGTTCTATGGGGGAGGAAGCAGATATCCCTGAAAGCAGAAAGTAATATTAATGGCTTAGGGCCATCTTATACATGCACCAAATGCTAGTGCTGGGTAGACACAAAGGAGCACGACATTTAAAATGACCTACTAACAGAATCAGAAAAATAAAGACTAAAATCTGCCTGATTTCTTAAGAGAAAAATAAGAGTGATTTCTATAAAATAATAGCAGAAAACCAAAACAAAAGAATACTTTTTTTTTTGTAGAGGCTAAAATTAACACTGAGATAACAGAAATAAGGAAGAAATTGAAGCAGAAAAATAATTAAAAATAATTAATCAAATATAATTAATTAAAATAATTTAAAATATTCATTCATTTGCATTTGCCGGTTGTAAGAAATATTATTGGCTTGAGAAAAAGAAAAATTTTTTTTGGTTTCTTATAAACAGCAAACATCAGAAATTCAAAATATGAAGGAAATATATGGATAAATCAGAGAGAGGAATAATGATGAGGAAAGAAAGAAGAGAGAGAATTGAGAGAGAAGGGAGAGGGAAAAGGTAAACAGAGAATAAATATGCAATTAACCAAAATTGTTCATCAAATTTTAAACAGAATCAATGAAAACCAGCATCATTAGATACAGTGTGGTGTTTATAATTCCAAGGCTCAAAAACAACAACAGAAGTAACTTACAGTCATTCTGACATTACTATAATGATTTGTATTCTCATTAAGCTTTCTGGGGTGGAAAAGAGTTGAAGGGATAGTTAGCCCTCTGGGAACCACCATTATCTACAGGTGACCTTGTCAATGAGAGAGGTTTTATCAATGGGACAAAGATTAATCTTTAAGAAACTAATCAAAACCCAGGACTCAGAATGAAATTTCATAGTAGTAAAGAAGTAAAGTGTCATGCTTGTTATGCTTACGACTTAACAATAAGGTACTGAAGGTAAATAATAATTTCTGGAAAATAAATAATATTCATTTCTTTAAATATTAAACTTCATAAAATTGTATTACGTTTATAAGGGTATGACTGGGAAGGGTAGAGATTGATTATTAGTGGACTAAGGGTGGACATTTTCTTGCTTCAAATAAGAAGTAAGAATAAAAATAAAAATAATCAGACTTGTTTATTCCTTGGCACTAGCAGACAACTTTTACTTAAGTATGAATTTTATTAAACTAAAGCAAACAAGAAGAATGAATAGTATACAAGAATAACAAATAAATACAATGGAGAAAATGAAATAAATACATGTAGCATTAAGAAAATAAATATGATAATGAAATAAAAATATACCAATTATAAAAGTGAATATGATGGGCTAAATTCTCCAATTAGAAGACATAAATTCTAAAACTGGGATAATAGAAGCTCATACTCCATAAGAAATAGAATGAAAAATAGCAGTAAATAAAATTAGAACTCAAGAGATAAAATAGTAAATAAAATACATATATATATACACACATATACATATATATGTATATATATATAATTTTAGAATAAAATTTAGAGTAAATAGAATTCAGTTCAAAAGCATTTAATACCCAAAAAACAAATAATCCAGTCAAGAAATGGGCAGAGGAAATAAACACTTCTCCAAAGAAGACACACAAATGGCTAACAGACACATGAAAAAATGTTTGACATCACTAGCCATTAGATAAATACAAATCAAAACCACAATGAGATATCACCTTACATCAGTTAGAACAGCCAAAATTAACAAGACAGGGAACAAATGTTGGTGAGGATGTGGAAAAACAGGAACCCTCTTACATGGTTGGTGGGAATGCAAGTTGGTACAGCCACTCGGGAAAACAGTATGGAGGTTCTTCAAGATATTAAAAATAGAGCTACCCTACAACCCAGCAACTGCACTATTAGGTATTTACCCCAAAGATACAAATGTAATGAAAACAAGGGGCATCTGCATCCCCAATATTCACAGCAGCCATGCCCACAATAACCAAACTGTAGAAGGAGACGAGATGTCTTTCCACAGATGAATGAATAAAGATGTGATGCATATATACAATGTAATACTACTCAGCCATCAGAATAGATGAATATCCATCATTTACATCAACATGGATGGAACTAGAGGATATTATGGTAAGTGAAATAAGTCATTCAGAGAAAGACAATTACCGCACGGTTTCACTCGTAGGTGGAACAAGGTATAGTGCAGAGGACAAGAGGGAAGGGAGAAAACTGAAGGGGAAGAAACCAGAGAGGGAGGCAAACCATATGAGACTCTTGACTCTGAGAAGCCAACTGAGAGTTGCAGAAAGGGAAGGGGGTGGAGGGATGTGGTAACTTGGTGATGGGTATTAAGGAGGGCATGTGCTGTGATGAGCACTGGGTGTTATTTGCAAGTAATAAATCATTATTGAATGAATCATTATTATACATCGTACCAAAAACGTGTTACATGATGTGTTACATGTTGGCTAATTGAATTTAAATTTAAAAAAAAGCATGAAATAGAGAAAAAGGATTACTTTATATTTATAAAGGCAAACATACTTGAAAAAATATGATATTTTTATATAAGTACATACGCACATAGATTTTATAATAATTGCATAAATTTTCAAAGAAAGTCTTATGAAATTGATTCCACTAGATTTTTTATGGGATGTTATGATTTTGTTACATGTGATTATTTTAGATAAAGTAAAGATTAAGGTGGATACATAGATGAATCAAAATCAAACAATCCTAAAAATCTGTAGATATTAAAACCATTATTCATCTTCAAAAAATTTCAAATAATAGGAATGCCTGGATGGCTCAGTTGGTTAAAGGGTTCAACTCTTGGTTATAGCTTAAGTCATGATCTCAGGGTCAAGATCGTAGGGTCCTGAGATTGCACCCTACTTCAGGCTCCACACTCAGTGGGGAATCCACTTCCTCTCTCCCTCTCCCTCTCCCAGTTGTGTATTCTCTCTCTCCCTCTCTGAAATAAATAAAACTTAAAAAAAATAAAATCCAAAGAATAGCAAACAGTAAATTATAAAGTAAATGCTTTGTTTCTTCTATATACCATCCCTAAAAATCAAACACAACCACCATATATATGTTTGAGCTCCTTATATGAAGATACTAAAATTTCAACATTTATTCATGTATATGTGGATTTATGTATCTAGGTTAACTTCTTAAAAAATGGGATCTGACAGTAAGTTTTTATCTTAATATTTTCTTATTTCTGGTAATTTTTTTCTGTTTCTTTCAAATAACTGCATTATTATTTTAAAATTAGGTTAATGCTCAGAAATTGTCCATCCTTCCTAGGACATTTACTTTTCAGTTCTCTCTCTTAACGGATTTATAGTTTCACCAAATAGCAGCATTTTCTTCCACAATTTCAAGATAGGACTTTTAAATCTCTTTTTGGATATACCCTTCATACTCTGCAGTAATAGCCCGTGTATCCTTGATTGCAGAGAGGCCCTGGCTGTTTGGTATTCATTTTACCTTTTTTTTTTTTTCTCTCAGTCTCATCATTTCCAGAGGGAAGCAAAAATTTCCATTCAGGAAATCTTATGGCTTGTGTCATTATGTCAGTCTAAAGATTATTCTGCAAACAAGCAAACAAAGTAACAAAAACACTTAGGACTCAATAAAGCATTGAAATTCTCCTTCACAGCACAGCAGCCAGTGATACAAATTGAGTTTCACCCCATGGAACTGAAAAGTAGCTAGTCTCAAAAAGCTGGATTTCAGCATTAAAAGATGGTGGTTGTCATGGTAGGTACCATATGGGACCCTCTTAGCACTTTGCTCTTCTATCATGATGCTTTAAGAGACTCAGTTCATCTGAATTCTGTTTCAAACACTTTAAGAAGTCACATAATTATATGCAGCTAAAGATACATCTGAGATTTATTGAAAATACAAGAGGAGATGATAGTTCTCTAAGAAACATTAGGTTCTCAGAAGAAATCTTTGTAATTAGAGATGGGTTGGATAATACGGTGATTTTTTAATTTCACTGACAGGGTATATTACTCTAGCTGCTATGCTTTGTCACAGAGTTGGTTGGTTTATTTCTCTAGTGCTAAATATGACAATATGCTCTGTAAGAAATATTTTCTCTTGGAAAGTCTAGCTATTAATGCAAACCAAAACATCTGGATAAATGCATGGTAGAAACATATAGGAAAAACAAACAAAAATTGTCAAAAGAGATTAGTTTAGAAAGATACTGGAAGCTATTGAGGGAGAATTTTTAATAAATACCATGCAGAAGCAAAATGTGAAAAAGTGATTTCTGATCTTTTACCCTTTGTTGACAGAGAATAAACAGACTGTAGAAGGAGCCAATTAATTTCTTTTTTCTTTTTTTCTAATGATACAGACCTGTTTGGGAAGTAGAGCATGGTGATTGGGATAGCATATTAAAATTCATGTTACCTTTAGATGAATTCTCACTATACATGGGCCAGATTCTGGTTTAGCAATCTCAAAGCAAATTAGCCCTTAATTTCTATTACACCTAAAGTTTATAACAAAATGTAAGAAGTTTCTAAAACAAAGGTATTCCTATTCCCTTGGTCCACATTACTCTCAACATTTTGATAATTTTTCAAAGCATCCATTAGCCAAAATAAATACTTAATAATTCTACTGAATAAGTAGTTAAGTACACAGCTATAACAGTAGTCCTTTGTGTCAAAACATGCTGTTGTTTTCCTCAAAAATTGAAAATATGGCCACAGTGTCCCTTCAATTCAGTGCAACATCCCAGGGTACTAGTTTGGGAATCACTAAAGTAATTTTGCCTATAAACTGTTATCTAAAATTTGTTCGAAAATAAGTTAGGTTTTAAAATTTGTTATATCAACTTTTATTATATTTGTAAAGTAGTTTTTAATAGTCTTTTTTTTCCTTATCAGAAGCAGTGCAAAAAGCTGGAGATAATAATTTTTACTTCTCTTCACTTTTTCCAGGTTTTTCCATTTATTCAAATGTATATTATCAAATAATTCAGACATACCTCATACAATAATATTCCTATCTCAGAGGGGTTTTTTTCCTCCCATAAACATCTTTCCTGGACATGTATAGGTCAAATGAACTTTCCTCAACTTTAGCTTTATCAAAGAAAGGTATCATTTAAAAAATCCATAGAATTAAACAAAAATGTTATTTTTATTCATGAGGCATACTTAAATATTTATGACATAGGCAGTGAGAAATAAGCCTCACATAAGGCATTTGGAATTGCTAAGCATTTGTACTTTACTTCAAACTGGGAACAAACTCAACACCAACATTTTATTCATTTAAAGAATCACCACCTAATGGAGATCTATGCCAGTGTCAACATCATAAAACACAGCATAAGGAGATGGGTTGTGCACTAATTTTCTTATTGCCAAAATTGTACTAATGCTTGTGTCTTTACACATTGCATACATTTACTCCCATATTCAAATGTGAAAATGCCAGAAAGAGTCATGGATAAACACAGATATGCTCATATACTGTCAAGAATATTGTTGACAGTTACTGAATTTAATGGTTTGAAATAATAATGAGTGAAATGTTATAGAGATACTGAAGCAGATAGCTAGACAAGTATACATACAGATGGACTGTGGCAGAGCATAGTATATTCTTGTCAGGGTGTGTGAAGAAATGTCCGGAAGTAATGATGTGTGCGGATGATTTGTCAAATCCTAACACTTCTTAGCTGTGTGATCTTAGACATCTTCTTCAAGCTACTTGCCTCTCAGGACCCTTTGTGTAAAGTGGGGACCATACAATACATAACTCTCAGGTTTGTTACAAAGATTAAATTAGTAAATATACGTAAAGAATGTAGGGGCGCCTGGGTGGCTCAGTCTGTTAAGTGTCTGCCTTCTGCTCCGGTCATGATCCCAGGATCCTGGGATCGAGCCCACATCAGGCACCCTGCTCAGTGGGGGAGTCTGTTTCTTCCCTCTGCCTCTCCCCTGATTGTGCTTTTTCTGTCTCTCTGTCAAATAAATACATTTTAAAAAATATAAATTAGTGCCTGCAACTAATAAATGATACTGAAGCATTAATAATTGCCAACATTATTGTTTTTGTTTTTTAATAAAATAAAAAATAAAATAAAAAATGTCATGTACAAAATGTCAAAGATCCAGAAGTGAACAAAGGCATATTTTAATTTTAGAAAATTAATCAAAGAATAATCTTAGTTATTTATATTTAGTGTATATAAAATTTAAAGATGTTTCATATTTTATTTTGTGTCTTGACATAGAATAATATTCAAACATTAGTAATGTTTCTGCCCTAATAAAAATGTTTGATGACAGATCTTAGCATTTAATTCACTGAAAAGCTACTATAAATTAGTTAACATTTTAAATTACATTTCTCAAAATTTATACCTGCTTTTCAAAATAATAAATGGAAGTGATTACAGAAGATTAGCAGAATATGAATAATTGTTTTAAACAATTATATAAGCAATGAAATTTGAATAAACAGGATGAATAGAAAGTAAAACTCTCTAATATTAACAATTTTAACTTACTTTTTTGGCCATTCTAACTGGTGTAAGTTGGTATCTCAATGTGGTTTTGATTTGTATTTTCCTGATGGCTAGTGATGTTGAGCATTTTTTCATGTGTCTGTTAGCCATTTGTGTGTCTTCTTTGGAGAAGTGTCTCTTCATGTCTTCTGCCCATTTTTTGACAGGATTATTTGTTTTTTGAGCATTGAGTTTGAGAAGTTCTTTATAGATTTTGGATATCAGCCCTTTATCTGTAATGTCATTTGCAAATATCTTCTCCCTTTCCATGGGTTGCCTCTTAGTTTTGTTGACTGTTCCCTTTGCTGTGCAGAAGCTGTTTGTATTGATGAAGTCCCCAAAAGTTCACATTTGCTTTTGTTTCCCTTGCCTTTGAGACATGTCTTGAAATAAGTTGTTATGGCCAATGTCGAAGAGATTACTGCCTATGCTCTACTCTAGTATTTTGATACATTCCTGTCTCACATTGATGTATTTCAACCATTTTGAGTTTATCTGAATAGACCAATAACCAGTAACGGAATTGAAAGAGTAATCAAAAATCTTACAAAAAGCAAAAGCCCAGGGACAGGTGGCTTCCCAGGGGGAATTCTATCAAGCATTTAAAGAAGAAATAATATCTATTCTACTGAAGCTATTTAAAAAAATAGAAACAGAAGGAAAACTTCTAAACTTCTATGAGGTTAACATTACCCTGATCCCAAAACAAGGTAAAGATTCCATCAAAAAGGAGAATTACAGATCAATATCCCTGATGAACATGGATGAGAAAATACTCAACAAGATCCTAGCCAACAGGACCCAAAAATACATTAAAAGGATTGTTCACCACAGCTAAGTGGGATTTATTCCTGGGATACAAATGTGGTTCAACATTTTCAAATCAATAAATGTGTCAGAGCACATTAGTAAAAAAGATAAGAACCATATCATGCTCTCAACTGATGCAGAAAAAGCATTCAACAACATACAACATCCATACCTGATTAAAGCTCTTCAGAGTACAGGGATAGAGGGGACACTCCTCATAAATACCATTTATGAAAAGCCCACTGTGAATATCATTATCAATGAGGAAAAGTAGAGCTTTACCCTTAAGGTCAGGAACATGACAGGGATGCCCAGTCTCACCAGTTTTGTTCAACATAATGGTCTAGCCTCAGCAATCAGACAACGAAAAGAAATAAAAGACACCTAAATTGGCAAAGAAGAAGTCAAACTCTCTCCTTTCACAAATGACAGGATACTTTACGTAGAAAATCCAGAAGACTCCACTCCCAAATTACTAGAACTCATACAGCAATTCAGCAATGTGGCAGAATACAAAATCAATGCACAGAAATCAGTTGCTTTTCTATACACTAACAAGGTCACTGTAGAAAGTGAAATTAAGGAATTGATTCCATTTACAACAGCAACAAAAACCACAAGATACCTAGGAATAAACTTAACCAAAGAGACAAAGGATCTATACTCTAGGAACTACAGAACACTTATGAAAGACATTGAGGAAAACACAAAAAGATGGAAAAACATTCCATACTCATGGATTGGAGAAATAAACATTCAGCATTTTTCAAGGAGGTGGATCAAACAATCCTAAAACTTGTATGGAAGCAGAAAAGACCCGAAATCTCCAAGGAAATGATGAAAAAGAAAAAGCTGGGGGCATCACATTGCCTGACTTCAAGCTATATTACAAAGCTGTAATTACCAAGATGGCATGATATTGGCACAAAAAAAGACACAAAGACCAATGGAACAGAATAAAGAGCCCGATATAGACTCTCAACTCTATGGCCAACTAATCTTTGAAAAATCAGGAAAAAATATCCAATGGAAAAAAGACAGTCTCTTCAATAAATGGTGCTGGGAAAATTGAACAGCTACATATAGAAGAATGAAACTGGACCATTCCATTACACCATACATCTTGACCATTTTTAAGTGTACAAATCAGTGTTGTTAAGTGTACTCACATGATGATGCAATAGATCTCTTAAAACCCAACATGGTTCTTTAATTGACAAATATAGAACTAATTGTATTTTTAAAATTTATTTATTAGTTTTTAAGCATTTTATTTATTTGAGAGAGAGACAACACGAGCTGGAGGGAAGGCAGAGGGAGAGGGAGAAGCAGACTCCTCGCTGAGCAGCAAATTCAACAAAGGGGACCAATCCCAGGACCCTGAGGTCAGGACCTGAGCCAAAGGTCAGAGCACTGAGCCACCCAGTGACTCCTAACTCTACTTTTTTTTTTTTTTTTTTTAAAAAACCAACTCCTTCCAGACAAATCACTTAGGTATTGCCCACACAATTTTCATGTTTAGTTAAATTTGAACACATAAGTAAGTTTCAGAGTTGCATTATAGAGTTTAGCTCATGTCTCTGTAATTTTCTCTTTGGACAGGGATGCAGTTTCAGTCTATCTGCTTTAGGCAGATAGAGAAAATGTTTCCAGGGCATTTGCTCCTATTGGTGGAAGTCATTGTCAAGGATGCAAAGGAGCAGATCTGCTTCAGAAACATAGTAAATAGAAAGAGTTGGCCAAGAATGCTTTAGAAATAGAGTGAATAGAGGTAGGAGCACAGTATATATATATATATATATTTTTTTTTTTCTTTTCTTTTTGTTGAATGAAAGATTTTATCTCTGGTAGTTAACCAGATCATTCCTACTTACAAATGAAACATTCTGCTCTTAGAAGGCTTCATCTATTTCCTAGTTGGTGCTTTAAAAGTAAAAGGGATTTAAAGCCAGTGAATTATTAGTGAATAACAACTTTACCATTATCTCTGTGATCCTCAATAATTTACTTAAGCATCATTTGCTTCAGTTTCTTCCATAAAAAAACATTAAAAATTCCCTTTAAGAGATTTGCAGTTATATGAAGTACATTGAAGAATAAGTGAATTATATTAATCTACACCTTGTTACCTCTTGCTCTCTACCTTCTTATCCATACCTGAGCATTCAATATCTGTCTCTGATCTACCATTTTAGATTCAATTGAGGGCCTTCCTGGGAATATGTGCTCATTTCGAATAAAGTAGAATGAAGTCAGGAGGAAGAAGAAAAACCCAAAGCTCATGGGAGATGACCTATCCCTTCTTAGTGTTAATGTCATCCTCTGTGACAGAGTCCGTCTTTGTGTTGGGATAAAAATTCACAATACTGAGATACTGACATTTTTATATTATTTAAAATGCCTAGAGACATTCAGGAAGTTTCAATTCTGAAAATTTATTCTGATAGGGGTCCTTCCCTAAAACACTAAATCTTTTGCCAAGTTCATGACATTTTAACCAAGAAAAAATTCCCTGCCTAAAACTCTTTTCTTTTGAGATTAATTTTAAAATTCATAACAAGTAAAGACTGATAGTTGATATTTGAAATAATATTTTATAGTTATAAATAGCACAACTTTTTCGTTAGGATTTTGAAATTTTTTTTTAATAGCTCATGAATTTTTGGAAAATTTTTGTTTGAGAAGAAGCAAATATTACTACCTTTATTTTTTTCCTATGTAGAAACAAAAGTTAAAGAGGTTTGTCTGAGGGCATTTCATAGATGATAGAAATTGGGATTAAAATTCATGACTTCTGATGTACTTCTCTAGGCATGAGAGACTATGTTACCTTCTCGAATATCTACAAGTCTCATACTTCTAAAAAATATTTTAAGACTATGAAATTCTATATTCATTGTCTTATTGATAGTCATTTATATAAGTTTCCTTGCTATCTATAAATATTTTAGGAATATATTTTATAAAAAACATTTCAGAAATGCAAAAAAAAACCCATTATATATTCTTTCGGGGTATTCTTGAATGGAGTAATGAATCTTCACTGGATACAAAACTTGCTTTCTTAATGTTAGCTTAATGATTTTCTGTTTTCGTTGCAGTTGTCAGCTTCGCTTTTTTTTTTTTTTACACTCACTTCAAGTAGATAAAAAAGGTTAAGTATATATATTTTTATCTTTCAGTAACAAAATGTCAACATGTTTATAACGTGCTAAATGTAAAAAAATGTATATTGAGCATTTTCTCACCTACATACAGAATACTAACTACTGAGTAAACTTTATTATATATTACTACTTTATTGTGAATTAAACTTTTAAAACTGATTATGTCTTATTTGTGAAACTTTTGAAGAAATCATTAGATATATAGAGATAACTTTCTAATATGAATTTCCAGTTATGCCTATACAATATATTTGTGTTTGTTTCATTGCCTAATGTCATATAAATTGTCGCTTTTATATAACTTATGTTGTTTGAACTTCATTCAATAAACAGCTCACAATAAAATAATTTTTTAAAAGACTATTTACTTATTTGACAGAGAGAGCAAGAGAGGGAACACAACCAGGGGGTGGAGCTGAAGAGGGGAAAGCAGGCTCCTTGCAACAGGGCTCATCCCAGGATGCTGGGATCATAACCTGAGCCAAAGTCAGACACTTACTGACTGTGCCATCCAGGCAACCCACAATAAAGTACTTTTAATAGAATATCACGGTTTTCAGTGAAATAGTCAATAATATATCTCAATGACCGCTTAAAACATTTTGTTATAAATGTTAAAGGTATTAAATCATGTAGTCATTTTCATTTTTAAATACATCTTCATTTCTAGAATTCATTTCTTTGTTACTTCTGTGTACTAGTTAGGAAGATACAACAGATCTTCTCATTTCAAAGTTCAAAGGGCATCAAAATGCAGTCAGTTGCAGCTTTGAATTAATTATTGCTATTTTTGTAATGCATAAAGAACCTGTGTCAAATTCAGTAACCTTGATCTTAAAATCAGTGCCATATCATCTCGTATTAAAGTACCAGATGTTGTCAATTTGCAGTTTACACATTTAAATACTACACTAATCTAAAATATGCCCTTATTAGAATTATAAAGAAAACGTGATTCCTTAGCTTATCACTATTGTATGAATAAAAGGGACTGATGAGTTATTTTAAAAATTATAATAGCATTTTTAATTCAAATTCATTATTAATGTATTTCTATGTTTGTGGCTAAAATATTTCAGAACTAACAATTCACAAATTATTAATTTTCCTATAAAGTAGCTCCCTAACTATGGAAATGACCCAAATGAAGCAAACTGTAAGAGAAATAAAATACATTCCCCGTTGATAAACTAAAAGCAAAGTGACAAAATTCTTGGCGTACTTGGTAACATCGTATCAACATTTGATACCTGCCTAATTGCTGCCCTTTTATGTTGGATCTCTCAGTGTTCATTAAAACCATAAGCAACGGCACATCAGTAAGCAAGCTACATTTGCAAACCAGAACTAAAAGTAGGGGTGCCTGGGTGGCGCAGTTGGTTGAGCCATCAGCTCTTGGTTTAAGCTCAGGTCATGATCTCAGGGTTGTGAGATCAAGCCCCACATGGACTCTGTGCTCAGTGCTGAGTCCTGCCAGAGTTTCTCTCTCCCTCTTCCTCTGCCCCTGCCCGCCCCCCCCGCACACCTCCTTGAGGGGAAAAAAAATAAGTAAAAGTAAGGAATCTTGGAAAAAGAATTGGGTTTATTGACCTTAAAGTTGCTATTCTGAGCCAGGATGTTTCAGTTTCTAATTTCCTCACGGATTTTCTTTCTTAGCATAGGCAATCTTTATTGTCATGTTAATTTTAGAATGAGTCACCTTTGAAAAGAAAATATGTGAAGTCTCCCATGCTTCTGAGCTGTTCTTTCCCAACCCTGCATATGGAATTACAGCCCTTTCTGACTCCCACATAAAGAATCATGTGTAGATATCTGTACCTGTATCTACATGTATGTATGTCCACATCTAAATCGTCTATATAATCTTATCCATCTGCAAGTAAAACTATATCTGAATATGTATATGCATTTCCATGCCAACATACAGACTACTGTTTGGCTACTCAAATCTCAAAAGAAATGGCGCTTCTTTGACCCATTTTGCTAATCTGCTTTCTTTTTGTACATCAAAGCAACTGAAGGCTCAATGATGTGAAGCCAAGTCCTTTACACTTTAGTTTCCAGGAATTATACGTACAAATTCCTGTTATTGGGTTGGCTTTCTGAAAGGATCTGGGGCCCTGTGGTTGTCACCAACTTCTTGGGCTGTGACATCTCACCAGAGATGTCCTTTGAGAACAGCTTCTTAGGAAGCTGTAAGTTTTACCTGTGTCAACACGCCAACCATTCTTCTGGAGATTGCTTGAGCATTTTAAACTAACCTGAAAGGGATTTATTGTCCATCCTTTGAAAGCATGGTTAGCAAGAAATCTGAAGTAGCTGCGTGTCATTGCTAACAAAGAGTGAACTTTTCAATGATAGCAGAGTGACTTTCAGTGACCTTCGTAACACTGTTTCCTATTTTCCTGTCAAGACACTGTGCAGTATGAAGTACTCTTAGGGTGGGAAAATTTGACAATGTTCTATTTCCCCAAGAATTTAGGACCATAAAATTTAAGTGAGTGACAGACCTACTCAGTTTTAGTAAACAATAATCTCACAAAATGTACTCCCTGCCTTTCTTCTTGAGAGAGCCAGGATTTAAGCCTGACTTTTTCTTTTCTTTTTTTTTTTTTTTAATTCCAAAATGATGCTGGTGTAAGATTCTAAAGTACTGTCCTTTTTTTAGATGTTGGATTTACTATTTCTTGAAGGAAGTAATTAATGGGCTACTGAGTTGTTTAGAGAGTTTGTTCCCAAATATTTAGAGCTCTAAATAATTGTACTGGGGAGATTTAGAAATGTTAGCATCACTACCACCTAGAAAAGAAAAAAGAACATGCTGACTAGCTATGATGCTGAAAAGCTGGACTGCTGACAAAAATATATTTTTTCCCACTGGGGGAAAAAAAAGTTCATCCGTCTGAGATAAATAGTTGTACAGGTTATGAAACGAAGATATATGCTTTCAAAATTTTATTATGAAATTCTGAATTCAAATTAAGAATTATTTTTATTCCAGTACAATTTTAGTCCTTTTACTCAGTAGTTTTCTGAAAATATTCTGGCTCTACTGTGTTATTTCTCTAATTTTGCTTATATCCTTACATAAAACTCTGTCTGCTAGTTAGTTTGTAAAAATAATTGATTATTTTGAGTTGAATGGGAATATGTTCATTCAAAAGGAAGAATAATACATACACAGCTGTTGGAAAATAAGTTTAAAAGTATTACTGTATATAAAGACTCTTCTTTTTCCCCTAAGAAAAGAAAAATGATGCTAAGGAAATAAATCCAAAGAGGAAAAAAAAAAAAAATCAAGATGTGCTGAGTATTTTCTTTGACTATGATCCTAAAATGATGTTCTTAAAATAAGTACAGAAAAGTACACACAAATTGCATCTGCGATAAATCTCAAATTAAGTCTAGTCATTAAAGTAGACCTGGTCTCATAAAAATATTTTCAAATGATTGGATCAAAAATAAAGAAAACAAGAAGGATAGAGTAATAATTCAAAATTACAGAGCTGGCCAAAATGAGAAGTTAAAAATGGCACTGATTTTCTTTATTTGGTAATTACTGTCTTATCTCTATTTAGACTTCTTCTATTTTGTGCATTTTTTGGATGGAAATTCATTTCTACTGAATCTACATCTACTGTTAGTTTCAAATCCAACCATTAAGGCTCAGTACTTCTGAGACTTAGTATTTTTATTGATTCCTAATTAATTCACATTTATAGGCACCAACACGGTTTCGCAATGTAGTTATTTTCTAGCTTGTTTGAATGACGGAGAGAGAAAAAGAGAGGGGTGTTTCAGAACATGTAATCCTTGAAGCACTTCCACTTTATACTACTGGTAAAATATATTGATATCCTGTTGTCCCAATGTTTAAAATTCTTTTCTTTCCTTTTTAATTAACCATTGTTTATTAAGTGTATATAATGTGTATACAATCTTTCTAGGGCTCGAATTAGAGTATTTTGCTAGCAATAAACTCTTCTCCATTAGAAAAGGTGAAGCTGAAGGGCAATTCTTGGTAGAATGGCAGAAAAATGGTGCTCTGAGCAGTTAACTCTTTTTTTTTTTTTTAAGATTTTATTTATTCATTTGACAGACAGAGATCACAAGCAGGCAGAGAGACAGGCAGAGAGAGAGGGGGAAGCAGGCTCCCTGCTGAGCAGAGAGCCCAATTCGAGGCTTGATCCCAGGACCCTGGAATCATGATCTGAGCCGAAGGCAGCGGATTTAACCCACTGAGCCACCCAGGCACCCCTGAGGAGTTAACTCTTATTTGTAACACATTAATGCTGGCATCATGGTGACTGACACATACCACGATTTGTATAATCATTTAAAAATAAAAAGCGATAAGTAGTATTGGTCAGAAAATAGATCACTTCTTCCCCTCAAAGAACACTACATACTTGAGGCTTAAGTAACTTTTCCCCAGGTACCAAAACAAACAGACAGATACGCCCCACAAAAAGTGGTGAGTAAGGTTTCTCTTTGCCTAATGCATCACTAATTCATAGCATTTACAGGCTTTATTAATCTCCTTAAGCATGTTAGGAAAATACACGTATTCTTTCGGATGATGATAAAAGAAATCTGCACAGCTAAAACAAACAAACAAACAAAAAGATAGAGCCTGAAGTACAACTACCACCCCAGGACAGTCCCTTCCTCTTCTCTGCTGTATCACTCTATGATGAGCTGACACACTATATAGTTTATTTATTTATTGTGTTTTTTGTCTCTCTTTTCAAAGTTCAGTGTGAGTTCCAAGAGGCCAGGGATTCTGTGTGTTTCCTTCACTGCTGTTATCTCGAGCGCCTACACCTGTTGCTAGCACACGAAGGAAGCTTAAAACAAATTTATTGCATGTTTGAATAAACATATACTTCGATACAGTTCTTCCTTCTACTTAGATCCTAGAAAGTGCCATAAGTACTCTCAATTAGTGATACATGATAATTAACTCCATCAGGATTTAATTGGGTAAAACCTTCAGCTGTAGTTTGTGACATAAAAATATAATAAACAGATGTCCCTTTCACAAGGACCTACAGCATAGCTTATCAAGATACCACAGAATTACATGGTAGGAAATGACACTGGACAAATGTGGATTTTATAGAACTGCAAAAGTGGGATTTATACAAGATAGGCAGACTTGTAAGACTGAGAACACCAATTCTTATTCCTACACACATATATATATATTTTTTTCTCTTCAAATGGATTTTTTTTTTTTTTTTTTTTTTTTTGCTTATAGGACTTCTTATTACCCATGAGAGATTATTCAACACAGAAGCAAATCTCAATGTTTCTTCTACTGATTCTTTCTTGCAAGAAATGATGCTCTGAGAACATCATTTCTAGCTCAGTCAACTGTCTCTTACTTTCCCTTCTGCTTTGTGAAACAAAGAAAGCTTCTCGACCCAATCACTGCTGCTTTCTTACCAACAAGAAAGAGTGGATTTACATATAATTCCTATATTGTTCTATGGAAGCAGCCTACATGTGTAAATTGCTAGAAACCCTCCATTTCCTTTTGGGGAAGTTGATTCTAAGTCGGAATCTTTTCATTTTATTTAGGTGCTGGTGATGAAGCAGTGGAATAAAGTAAAGATCAGAGCATTACCAATATGTAATTAAAAATAGGACACATGGAATCCCAGTTTTAGGGTCTGTGGTGAGTCACTGAAGTGTGTGTTGGGAACACAAAAAATGAGATGATATAACAGAATTGAAGTTATATTGGCACCAGGTCTCAGTGAGCTGATTGATGTTCAATTCAATTCTATATTTTTTTATAATTAACTTTTCTTTGAATTTTATTTTAGATTTACAGAAAAAAATTTTGAAAATTGTAGAGAGTTCCCATATATTCCACACCTCATTGCCCCTATGAGTAACATCTTACACTAGTACTACTACATTTATCAAAAACAATGAACCTGTACCATTATATTATTAGCTAAAATTCATGCTTTCTTAGTTTATTGCCAAACGCCCTTTTTCTATTCCAGGATCCTATCTATGATACCATATTATTCCAATTAGTTTAGTTTTTAATTAAACAAACAAAAAATTCTGATTTTTTTTTTTCATTGACATACAATGTATTATTTGCTTCAGGGGTACAGGTCTGTGAATCATCAGTCTTTCACACTTCACAGCACTCACCATAGCACAGACCTTCCCCAATGTCCATAACCCAGCCACCCTGTCTCTCCCTCACCTACCTGCCAGCAAACTTCGGTTTGTTTCCTGAGATTAACAGTATATTATGGTTTGTCTCAATTCTATCTCATCAGCATTGGCTATTGCTTTTTTTTCCTTTCCTAATGCTTTACAACGGTTATGTCTACCTCAGTGATTTTATGCATTTTCTTTGTTCTTAGAAATGTTTTTAAATGTATATTATGTTGAAAAGTGCTGAGTTTCAAGGTTTAGTTTAAGGACTACCCAGCTGTTTTTATTTTTTTTTTCCCCTCCTTACTAACTAAATCAATCCATTCACACCATTTTCTGAGCAACTATAGCAAGTCAAGCACTAACCAGGTACTGAATTCTATCTATATGGCCACAGAAAGAGAATATAAAATTAGTTATACATGCTCATATAAAAGTTGCATAAGGAGATATGAGCATAAATTACTGAAGTACTACATAGGTTTGGGGGCCAAGTTGGATAAACACCTTCTGGCTGCTAGAGGGATTCATGAATGGCAACACCTGAATGTCAAACATAAACCACACTTCTGAGGATTTACTTTCTAGGCAGAGAGTCCTAAGGCAGGAATGAGCTCATGCCCAGTACACAATGGAGGGGATACGGACATGGCTCCAGGGTGGTAAGCAAGGTGGCCAGAAGTGACAGCGACAGAAGATTGGATGGAGAGGTAAAGTCCAGCTCATGTAAAGCACCGTGATTTCATTTTTTTTTTTTTAGTTCAATCCTAGAGGATAATTTTATAGCCCTTTCCTGATGTAAGTCTATGATGGTGTGGCCACAGTTGGAATTGTTAGTATTAATCTAATCTCAATGTCCTCTTTATTTTAGTTAAGGAGATTATCCTGAATAATAATTGTTCTTGATAACAAGATCCATAGGGAACCCAAGTCAGAGGGGGACTTTGAATTTGATATATCTGTGCCCATGAGAGCACAGAATCAAACAAACACAACATATGCACCCACACATACATCCCTCCTCACAGTGAATTAAGTCAAATATCACAAGTAGGCTCCACTGGTCTTCTCTGGCAATACTCAAAACAACAACAACAATGACAACAAATCCAACCAAAACAAACAAAAAATATTTCATGAAGAGAAAAGCTTAGGAGATAGATAACTAGATACGTATATCGGTAGATACATAGATACATAGATCTGATACACTGAGTTCATTGAGCTGGACATTTAGACATAAGATATATACAAGACTGGTCTGTCTCTTGACTATGTTACTTCGGACATTCTGGGCAGGCCAAAACTACCAGCAGGTTTGGAGAATCATATGCTCCACAGGAAAACTTATCTGATCTTTAAATAGCCGGCAGGATAGGTAAGGTCATTCTCAGTTCCTGCCTAGTTGAATTAAAAGAAGACAAAGTTTCTCTATAAGAGAATGCAGCAACTGCCCTATAACTAAAACAGAGGTTCCATAATCTCAGTGTGACTTCATTTCTATAACATTTTGATACTTTCTTAAATTGTTTATTTCTTATTTTTTACATTGTCCCAACTAAAAGTTTTTTTCTGTGACTCCTAATGTGTTAAATGGTTTCCGAAAAATTTCCCTAAAATTCTCAATGTTGATAGTGATGTAAATCTAGTCTACTATAATAAAAATAAAGAAAAATGTTATATGAACTTAATCTGAAAAGTTTCAGAACTTCAGATCAGCAAGGTAAAAAAAAAAAAAAAAACAAAACCCAAACCCAAAAAACAGTAGGAATAGATGAAGAAGATGGAACAGATTTCAGTAACCAGATGGACTAGGTGATACATGAAAGATGCCATATTGGTCCAGATCGCTTGCTTTGGACTCAGAGAACATCAAATTTTAGACTGGAATAAAATGAAAGTATGCCAGTAAAAATTATTAGCATGGCGACTAGCATATAGTAAGCTATCAAAAACTGGTATTTATTAGGATTTCAGCATTCAGACTTTTTCATGCCTTGAGTATAACGTGTATGCACATTGTAATGTGAACTTTAATAAGTTATGTAAAAGGAGATTACAAAGTATTTATGTTTAGCCATGTCTACATTGTTGCTTGCTTTCTATAGCACATCATTACAAGAATCTAACATCCTGTTTCAAGTATTTTGTTTTTATTTGAGATATGAATATCATTCTGTATAAACTTACATTTGAAGTTCATATTAAACATTTACAGTTTTTGTTTTTATAAATATATGTTACTTTAGGTGTAAAATTTACATATAAATTGAAACAAAAATAAAACTTCTCTGAAAGACAAATCTCCAGCCATAATTTAATGTTTATCTTCCTGTATTGAATTTAAGCCCAGAAAAATTGATGCGGATAATTCTTTCTTAATAGTACCTTATAAAACCTCTTAAAAGGATTCATGACAAGAGCTTAGCTAATCTAAATTCATTTGTATTTGGCCATATGAAACACACTTAAAGTATGCCTGTTCTTTTATTTTTAATATATGTTTCAACCCTGTAGTACAATATGTGTGTTTTCATATATAAAATGTATTCTGTGATTGTCATGTGTTTTCACATTTTTGTGAAGAAAGGTTTTTCGTTGTTGTTTCTTTAATATCTTAATTGAACTCAATGTTTCTTGAGAATTTTTTCATATCCTAATAAAGGAAATAATCAGTGAAACAAGTCTCTTTTTATTCTAGAAAAATATATGAAATCGCAAAAAAAAAAACCCTATACATATTGCTATTCAGAAGTTTATACATTCAGTCAATGTGTGTATTACTGGACATCATCACAATGATAAAATAACACTCATTTAACTCACTCTCTTCATCATCTCTCCTTGTGTTAAATGTAGGTGAGGAAAAAAAGTGCTACTTAATAAAGATGTAATGAATGTTTCTTTTCATTAATGTGTCTTTTCATAATTAAAATTTAAAAATATTTACCTCCTATTTATTCATAAGCACACCGAGTATTATAAAAATACTAACATTTAATATTTGGAAAATAATGCAAAATTTGTTTCATCCAATTTGTATTAATTATGATGTGTTCTTAATTATATTTGTATAATTTGTATATTTGTATAATTTGTTTCATCCTATTTGTATTAATTATGATGTGTTCTTAACTACAGTTGAGGGACTTTACTTTGGCCATTTGGGCTAAAGCATAAAGTATACATTTAATCCCAGAAGAATAAAATGAGAGAGATGAGACACCGCTTTTTTACAGACCTGTAATACCAGGATACCATAGTCAGGCTGCACTGTGTGGGCAGGGAAGAGCTATCAAAATACATGGGTAGGAATAGAGAAAATAACATTTCTTCAAGAATATTAGCCTGGCCTTTCTCGTGAATAAAGACTAACAGAAGATGAGAAAGGGAAGGGGAAGGGAGGAACCAGAAAAAGAAATTAAGTTGAAATGTCTTTGTTGTTAGATGATTTGTGTTGCAAGTTATGGGAATTACTAAAAATAGTAATGAACAAGCAGTTGAAGATGGGTCAGAGGAGATGGAACCACCAGTTTGGGGCTGGAAGTATAGATTTTAGAGCCATATAGCTATATTTGGAAGAGAAACAGAGACATTAGGAGGAGGAGAATAACCCCTGTAGTTTAGTATATGGAGGAAAAAAATGAACAAGAATAGTATATTAAGAAATTATAATGGAAGGAAAATTGAAGGAAGAAATAGCCCCAAAGGAGATGGGGCAGTTGCAACCAGGGACTGCAACGAGTCCCAGGAGACTAAAATAACATGAAGGACAGAGAAGCAAGAGTCTCCAGGCTTGAATGAGCTTTTATATCTTGTTGATTATTTTTGACAGCAAAATGTCCCTAAATGTGTTATTCCGATCTAGTATTTGTAAATTATGGACATTGTTCATAAATCTGAAAGCCACCAGAGGATTATTAGAGCGAATTTGAACTTTTAACCATCAGAATGTTTTTCAAGACATACTAAAGCTGCAAATAGTAAGAACAAAATCAAACTACCTTATACTGTAGGCAGTAAAACGTAAATCAGTTGATCAGATCACACTGTATTTGGGAAGTGGGTATTTGCCTTTTACCCAATCAGATTTCTGTATGTTCACTTAAACTCCTTCAACAACTCCGGTAGAAGGACAACTGTTAACATCCATATATCAAACTTATTGTAACAACTACCACAAACATTGTAGCTCAAAAGAAGACATTTATTACATCTTACAGTTCTGTAGGTCATAAGTGTGGGTGCAAGGGCTGCCTGGACAAATATCCTATTCCAAGCTGTGTTAACAGATGTTATTTGGCAGCATTTGGTGGACTGTTCATCTGGTTTGGATGATTCAGTGTAGCTTCTGCTCTTTGTGAGGATAGCTAGGAGTTTCGGCTCAAATGGGGTGCTATCAACTAAATCTTACATGTGGGATATCTATGTAGTTTGGTATCTTTAGGGTAGATGACCTTAATGTATTTACTCACAGCTCCTGAAGGGCAGTGAAGCTGTCAGTCTTCTTAAAACCTGGGACTAAAATTAGTATACCATCACTTTTTATTTAAAGTTTTTATCTTAATACCAGTTAACATACAGTGTTATATTAGTTTCAGGTGTATAATAGAGTGATTCAACACTTCCATATATCACCCTGTACTCATCAAACAAGTGTACTCCTTAATTTCCATCACCTATTTAATCTATCCGTCTAAACCCCTCCCCTCTGGTAACCATCAGTTTGTTCTCTATAACTAGGAGTTGGCTGCTTGATTTACCTATCTCTTTCTCTTATTTTTTTTTTTCATTTTGCTTGTTTTGTTTCCTAAATTCCACATATGAGTGAAATCGTATAGTATTTGTCTTTCTCTGACTTATTTTGCCTAGCATTATACTCTCCAGCTGAATCCATGTTGTTGGAAATGGCGTAACATGACTTTGACCATTTTCTTTTGGCTAAGCAAGTCCCCTTGAACAGAATGGAAATTTAATTCCACTCCTCAGTGTGGGTAACAGCAAAACATTTCCAAGTATCTTTAATCTACTATAGTTGAGAAAAATAATGATTAGTTCTGTTTCTGCCTCTGTCATACCCTCACATGCACAGGAAAGAGGAGATTCATCAACAGATAAGAAGGGAAAGGAAAAACGTATCATGTAGGAAAATTAAAAAAAAAAAACACCTTATAAGCATCCTCCATAAATAGAGTGACTCAAATCATTATCTCATAATGAATCTTCTCCCTAAAGAATTTAGTAAATATATAATAAGTTATTTGGTTGTGGACTTTCTGAAAATACTACTATAATAACTTTTTTCTTTTCTACTCTGACAGTCTGTATAATACAGTCTAAAATTGAAAAGAAACATGAAATAAGCCTTCTCCCTCAACTTTAACATAAAAGACCAAAGTAATTAATTTTGTGTTATGCATTTATCTATTTTTTTAGAAAGAAACAACATTTTCACTGAATTTTGAAATACATTTTTAAATTAAAGGCAATAGTGACATATTTGATTAGAAGTTCATGGATATACATGACTGACCAACCAATGAAAACTCTTTCATAAGAACTAAGAATTAATGAGAAAGAAATGGAAATACAATAGTTAGGAAGAAAGTGGTACTGTGGATTTGACATTTATAATGGATTAGCTGTTAATTTTTCCTCTTCTATATGTTGCTCTAATAAGATTTGTCAGAATACTGTACAATTTATCTTCTTGCACATTTCTCTTACAAATGATGGATCACTGCATATTATAAGCCAAATTTTCAAATAAAATGAAGAAGAGACTTGCTTCCAGCAACAGATGCATTTGAAATAATGGCATTTATATGATTATAACTATGACACCTATGTCCTACTTTTCTTTTTTCAAAAATATTTATATAATCATGGCTAGACTACCAATTAAATTATATTAGCATTTTGGGGGGGAGGGGGTTAGAGTATCGTAGTTCATGTGTAAAGCAGGTACTATTTCTACCTCTTTCTCTTTAATTTTCTTACCTTCCTTTTTTTCTGTTTATTTTCCTTCATCTTTCTTGCTCACTGACATGCTGCTCTATTTCTCTTTCTCTCCCCAATGTCTTTGTCCCCCTTTCCTTGTCTGTTTCTGTATCACCATCTCTGTCTCTAGTTTTCTTTGTTTCTCTCATTGAATTTGGTCTATTTATGCCAAAAGAAAAGAGATTCTAAAACACCTTTTAATAGAACATTCTCAGTAGATTCAGTAGATGTTTGCTGAGTCAATGTCCATGTAGAATGTAGTCCAAGAAAGACAGTTCCAGTGGGTCTGCGTGTATGAAGCTAAAGCCAAGTGGACCAGAGGTACTGCAAGTATAAAACTTCAGTACTTCAAAGCCAATATAATTTTGGTCCTGGGTCAGTCTATGTCACCAAAATTTTAACCTGACCTGTCACTCTCTTTGGGATTAGGTATTAATCCTCTATCCTCTCCTTCTTTTTATTCCTCCCAAAATAAATATGCAATCGTGACCACCTATTAAGAAACATCACAACCTCTCTACTCATGAAACAATCCTTGTGTGCTACTCTGCAACAAACGTATATGGGCAGAAAGGTCAATTTTTCAACCAGCATAGACACATGAAGTCTAGTTTTCTATAAATCTAATTGGATTTTCAATATTAGCTAAAATTTACTCTTTAGACCTGGATTTGGAACCCTAACAGCACTATTCATACTTTGCTGTAGAACTTCATCAGGAAAACTACTAAATAATAAAAACTGATACAGAAAACTTGTTATCGATTATTTATTAAGATATTAACACAATGTTCTCTTAATTATATATGTAATATTTCCCTCTTTAATTTATATGTAATATTTAAAGATATTTGAATAATATAAGACATTTATATGGGTCCACATAAATTAAAATGAAAAAGAAACGTTTTTTTCCATTTTGACATCTTTCTTATGTTCAGTTAGCTAGAATATAGTACATCGTATGTTTTTGTGTAGTGTTCAATGCTTCATTCGTTGAGCATAACACCCAATGCTCATCAACCTTTAAATTTATTCCTACTCTAAATTAAAATTGTTTCTATTTTACAAAATCTAAATTAATTAATTCTTATTTGTAAACTTTATCATTGATAAACATGGTTTTGCATTAAATGATTTAGCTAGAATAATTGTTTCTTTTTAAAAAAAATCTCATTTTCGCCCAATATATAACTTTTAAGGAAACGGGGTTATAACACACTTAACATATTTAACACCATTTATTTCAGGAAGTTTTAAGGGGCATTAGTATGAAATAAAATAAATTGGACAAGATATAGATGAAGTCAAGAAGGACAAATGAGTGGAGGGCTACATAAAATCTTTCCAACATGTATGTTGGCCTTTTGTGAGTTTTGCCAAAGGGCAAAAACATTTTTATAATATCCATAGTAGAAAGCAAACCTAACACTTAAAAGAAAACTATTTATTCTTCATATTGAAACCAAAAATTGCAGTGAGGTGTTTTTTTAAGTGACCATTAGTTTATCAAGGAGATGATGTTCATAGTACTATTTATTATACTATTCCTGACATAGATTCTTCCCAAATCACTATTCCGTAGGCAAAATTCATACATGTCAAATCCATACATTCAAAGTTTGTGGCTCTCTCATTGTCTGACTCTAGGTATGAGAAAGTGAATTTAAAATATGGCCTTTACATTTTGAAAGATAAAACTTGATAAATCTTTTTTTTCCAGAAAAAGGCACAAACACCTTTAGGATGTTTTGGTTCCATAGAAGCACAGTTGAATAATGACGAAAAACAGCATTTAGTTCCTGACGAGTCTGATTATGAAAATAACCTGGGAGTAATTTTTCTTTTGAGAGAGCAATGTTATACGATATATTATATTATATTATATTATATTATATTTTTGGAAAGAAAGAGAATGCACATGCATGAGACAGTGGGGTGAGAGGGTGAGGCAGAGGGAAAGGAAGAGAGAGAATTTAATTCAAATTCAATTAATTAGCATATAATTAGTTTCAGAAGTAGAGTTCATTGATTCATCACTCATGTAATACCCAGTGCTCATTGCATCATGTGCCTCCTTAATGTCCGTCATCTCATTACCACATCCTCCCAAATCCCTCTCCTCCTGCAACCCTCAGTTTGCTTCCTATGATTAAGAGTCTCTTATGGTTTATCTCCCTTTTTGACTTCATATCTTGTTTTATTCTTCCCTCCTTTCCCCCCCAAACCAGTTTTGTCTCTTAAATTCCACATATGAATGAGATCACGTGATAATTGTCTTTCTCTGACTGACTTACTTCACTCAGCATAATACTCTCTAGTTCCATCACATTGTTCCAAATAGCAAGATTTCTTTCCATAGTTAGGCTATTGTGAACATTGCTGTTATGAACATTGTGGTGCAGGTACCCCTTTGGATCACTACATTTGTATCTCTGGGGTAAATATCTAGTAGTGCAATTGCTGGGTCATAGGGTAGCTCTATTTTTAACATGATGAGGAACCTCCAGAATATCTGTATCAGCCTGCATTCCCATCAATGGTGTAAAAAGTTTCCCCTTTCTCTGCATCCTCGGCAACATCTTTCATTTCCTAACTCGTTAATTTAGCCATTCTGACCGATGTGAGGTGGTATCTCAGTGCGGTTTTGATATGTATTTCCCTGATGCCAAGTGATGTAGAACATTTTTTTCATGTTTTGGCCAATTATATGTTTTCTTTAGAGAAATGTCTGTCTGTGTCTTCTGCCTATTTCTTGACTGGATCATTTGTTCTTTGAGTGTTGAGTTTGATAAGTTCTTTATAGATTTTGGTTACTAGTCCTCTATCTGATAAAACATTTGCAAATATATTCTGCCATTCTGTCAATTATCTTTTGGTTTTGTCAACTATTTCCTTTGCTGTGCAAAAGCGAAGTCCCAATAGTTCATTTTTGCCTTTGTTTCCCTTGCCTTTGGAGATGTGTCTAGCAAGAAGTTGTAGTGGCGAAATCACAGAGATTTCTGCTGAGTTCTCCTCAAGGATCTTGCTGGATTCCTATCTCACATTTAGATCTTTGATCCATTTTGAGTCTATTTTTATGTATGCTGTAAGAAAAACATCCAGTCCATCTTTCTGCATGTGGCTGTCCAATCTTCCCAACACCATTTGTTGAAGAGAATGTCTTTTTCCCATTGGGTATTCTTTCCTGCTTTGTTAAAAATTAGTTGACCATAGAGTTGAGCATCCATTTCTGGAGTCTGTTCTGTTTCATTGATCTATGTGTCTGTTTCTGTGCTGGTACCCTACTGTCATGGTGATTACAGCTTTGTAACAGAGCTTGAAGAACAGAATTGTGATGCCATCAGATTTGGTTTTCTTTTTCAACATCCCTTTGGCTATTCAGACTCTTTACTGGTTCCATAAAAATTTAGGATTGTTTGTTCGAGCTCTATGAAAAATGTTGATGGTATTTTGGTAGGGACATTAGCATAGATATATTAACACAGACATAGCATAACAATATTTATTCTTTCAATCCATGAACATGGAATGTTTTTCCTTTTTTTTTTTTTTTTTTTGGTATCTTCCTCAATTTCTTTCTTATTTTTATTTTTTATTAACATAGTGTATTATTTGTTTCAGGAGTACAGGTTAGTTGTTTCATCAATCTTATGCAATTAACACCCCTCCCCATAGTACTGTGCATTGAATTTATATACTGACACTTTGCTTAACTCCTGTATGAGTTCTAACAAATTTGGGTAGAGAGAGAGAATCTTAAGCAGGTTTCAGACCCAGGGCAGAGCCTAACATGGGGCTCAATTCACAACCCTGAGATCATGACCTGAATGGAAATCAAGAGTCAGAGGCTTAGCCAACTGAGCCACCCAAGCATATTTAAAAAATTTAAAAAATTAAAAAATATATATATATAATTTTATTTTTAAAAAAGATTTACTTATGATGGCTGCATAGTATTCCATTGTGTATATATACCACATCTTCTTGATCCATTCATCTGTTGATGGACATCTGGGTTCTTTCCATAGTTTGGCTATTGTGGACATTGCTGCTATAAACATTCGGGTGCACGTGCCCCTTTGGATCACTACGTTTTTATATTTAGGGTAAATACCCAGTAGTGCAATTGCTGGGTCATAGGGCAGTTCTATTTTCAACATTTTGAGGAACCTCCATGCTGTTTTCCAGAGTGGCTGCACCAGCTTGCATTCCCACCAACAGTGTAGGAGGGTTCCCCTTTCTCCGCATCCTCGCCAGCATCTGTCATTTCCTGACTTGTTGATTTTAGCCATTCTGACTGGTGTGAGGTGATATCTCATTGTGGTTTTGATTTGTATTTCCCTGATGCCGAGTGATATGGAGCACTTTTTCATGTGTCTGTTGGCCATCTGGATGTCTTCTTTGCAGAAATGTCTGTTCATGTCCTCTGCCCATTTCTTGATTGGATTACTTGTTCTTTGGGTGTTGAGTTTGCTAAGTTCTTTATAGATTCTGGACACTAGTCCTTTATCTGATATGTCGTTTGCAAATATCTTCTCCCATTCTGTCAGTTGTCTTTTGATTTTGTGAACTGTTTCCTTTGCTGTGCAAAAGCTTTTGATCTTGATGAAATCCCAATAGTTTCATTTTTGCCCTTGCTTCCCTTGCCTTTGGCGATGTTCCTAGGAAGATGTTGCTGCGGCTGAGGTCGAAATCTTGCCATTTGCAACAACATGGATGGAACTAGAGCGTATCATGCTTAGCGAAATAAGTCAAGCAGAGAAAGACAACTATCATATGATCTCCCTGATATGAGGAGGTGGTGATGCAACATGGGGGCTTAAGTGGGTAGAAGAAGAATCAATGAAACAAGATGGAATTGGGAGGGAGACAAACCATAACTGACTCTTAATCTCACAAAACAAACTAAGGGTTGCTGGGGGAAGGGGGGTTGGGAGAAGGAGGTGGGATTATGGACATTGGGGAGGGTATGTGCTTTGGTGAGTGCTGTGAAGTGTGTAAACCTGGTGATTCACAGACCTGTACCCCTGGGGATAAAAATATATGTTTATAAAAAATAAAAATTAAAAAAAAAAAAAAGATTTACTTATTTATTTGCCAGAGAGAGAAGGGAGAGAGATCACAAGTAGGCAGAGAGGCAGGCAGAGAGAGAGGGGGAAACGGGCTCTCTGCTGAGCAGAACGCCTGATTCGGGGTTCGATCCCAGGACCCTGAGATCATCACCTGAGCTGAAGGCAGAGGCTTAACCCACTGAGCCACCCAGGTGCCCCATATTACCTATATTTTAAAATATAGATTCCTCATCTGTCACCTAAGACATAGTAGATCAGAATTAAGGAAGCCAGTGGTGGATATTTTTAGAAGTGCCCAAGTAAATATCATGGCCAGTGAGGATCTGGAACTACTAAGGAAGAATGGGCTGCCATTATTCAGACAATCTTCCACATATAAAATAGATTAGACCCAGACCAAATGATAACAACTAGAAAACAAAAGGTAATATGTGAAAACACTGATAAAGAAAACAATAGATTACTTTCATTTATCTTTCAGTGTATGCTGCACAGTATGTTAATTCTTAGTATCGGGTACCTCATTAATTTCTCAACTAAACAGAAACAACAGGTACTATCACTGCCATGCTCCCCAAACCACTTCATCTGATAAAAGTAAAATTTAGAAAGGCTCAGTAACTTGTTCCAGATTTCAGAACAAGTAAGGGGTAGAGTGTGATTCAACTCCAGGTAGCCTGACTATAGAGGCTGACTTCCTAACCACTGAGCTGGGTGGTAGTATGGGTAAAAGATCTCAGTACAACACAGACAGGAATCACATTTTTTAGAAAATTTATTTATTTATTTGAGGAGGGTTACAGAGGGAGAGAATATTCAAGCAGACTCCCTGTGGAGCACAAGTCCCAATGCAGGGCTTGATCTTCAAGACCCATGAAATTATGACCTGAGTCAAAGTCCAACAGTCAGTCATTTAACTGACTGAGTCACCCAGATGCCCTGTGAGTTACATTTTTATGAAGGACCACAAGTCTGTGGAATGGAGATCCCTATGGAACAAGAATGCCCCTGCTATCTACTAAGATAATCTACGTCTAAGTGAAGGCAAGATTACTCTACAATCATCTCTAATGAGAAGTTCAAGGTTACTTATTTATTTATTTATTTGGTAGGTCAGTTACACAAATTCTTTTTTTTTTTTTTTTAATTATGTTATGTTAGTCAAGGTTTTTTTTTTTTAAGAAATAGGCAGATTGCTGGGTGTCAATGGAGCAATATATGCATTTCTTGGCCTGACTTTTAGAATCTTTCCAAAGCCTTACAATATGTCCAGCTCTTTGCAAAAGTTCAAGTGAAATGAAAGATTTCTTCTATTAGAAGATGAAAGTTATGATTATATTTCATAGAGTCAATTACGGTGTCAAGTTTCTTTTATTTTGATTCTTGGTTGGATAAAGAAATTTACATCTACACATGTGTTTATAAGGTAATTAGATAGACAAAGATGAGTCAAAAAAGAAATGACAGAGCTATCTTTATGTATGTTTTTACAAAGGTCATCTGAAACAGAAATTTTTCAATTAATTTTCTGAAGATACTTCATTTCTATTTATTCCTGAAAAATAGTTAATATAGGATTATATCCCAATCATAGTAGGTAATGTTGTCACACGGCAGCTTTTTGGAACCAGCGCACAACTCTGATTGTCAGGGTAATGGAGGACGCCTATACATGAATTATTCAAAGGCTTGTATAATCAGTACAGCATTCAAATTAAACCCCAGAATGTGCAAATTAGGCAATTATTCATAAAAATTATTAACATTTTAATTTTTCAGAGCTCAATGTGACATTTTGCATAGTTTGCTTAAATATAGCATGGAACACTGTAATTAGAGCCATAGTTCCAGTTCCCATACTTAAGCACTGTATGTTTGGATGAGTGATTACAAGTCGATAAGTAATATTATTGAAATAAAAAAAAAGTAATAAAATATTGATGATTCTGCAAATGTGAACACATGTCTGATTAGGTGAACTTGTCTATTATAATCAATGAAATATCTTGAAACTTGAATTTAATAACTTGTCTACCATTGGCCCAATTTTTTTCCCTTGGAGAATAAAGTTCACAATAATTAATGTCTCACCTGTCACACATACTATAGGCACACATGCTTGGATATAGCATATGTAGACATTGAAATACAAGAACACTTTTATTCACTTTAAAATATCAGTATATACAATTTTTCAATGACTTAGCAAAAAAAATAGTGAGGGGCTGAGAAAATGGTGAGGGGGAATTGTATTTGGATGCTAGAAGGATTGACTGACACTGACTTTTCTGGGAGAGGTATATATTAAGAACAGCAGCAGAATTTCTGCCTTATCAAACTAAGTGGATTGTAATACAACTGAATAGCTTAGGGAATTGAAGAAATGAGCAATTTGGGAATATAAAAATTTGGTTCTTGCAAGAAATCAATGAATTTGATTTTGGACAAACTAAGTTATGGTATCATGGGAATTTCATGTAGTCATGAGCTGTTCAAAATGCTGTTGGGGTGCTATTTCAGGATTAGGCATAGGCAACAACAGATATAGGAGATTACTTTTTGGCATGGGATGGAGTAGCCCATATAGAAAGTAGCACAATAAGAAAAAAGCATTGCAGAAATCCTCACCCAATAAATAAGGGTGAAGACAGAAGATCCTGGAATACAGAAGAGAAAAAAATTTTGAAGCAGAAGGAAACCCAGGAACAAATAATATCTGGGTTAGAAAAAAAAAAAAAAAGGAAGAATGAATCTATTCGTTTTCTACTTTGCTGTAACAAATTATTATAGACTTGGTCACTTAAACAACAGAAATGTATTACTTTATAATTCTGTAGGTTAGAAGTCCAATTTGAGTCTCACTGGCCAAACTCAAGGTGTTAGGAGGGCTATATTGTTTTCCAAAACTCTGGTGGAAAATTTATGTCTTTTTCTTTTCCAATGTCTAAGGTCTACCTGCATCCCTTGGTTTGTGGTCTCTTTCTTCCATCTTCCAATCCTACAGGGTTGCACACTTTGGCCATTTTCTTATAGTCCCATCTCTCTCTGTCCACAGAGATGGAGGGTTCCTCACTTTTGAGGACACATGTGATTAGACTGAGCCCACCTAGATAATCCAGAATAATCTCCTCATTCAAGATCTTTAACTTAATTACAGATGAAGAGTACCTTCTGTCATGAATGTTAGCATGTTTACATGCTGTGGGTGTAAGGATGTCTTTGGGAGGATATTATTCTGCCTACTACAAATTTCAAGACAGACATCAAGAAATGCAAGTTTAAGGAAATATTATGGGTATAGTATCAAACATTGCACAGAAGGCAAATACTGGAATGTTGCTGCTAATTTTCCATCTTTCAGAGATGCATATTAATCCATTCTCGAGCTCTTCCAACTATGAAGATGATTTGTTTAAGCATAATGTTAAGGATATGTAAGTGAAACCAGGGGGCCGTTAGCACAGAAAGAGATAAAAAACTTTGAAGAGAATTCCCCCCCCAAAAGACTCTACCAAAGTACTTAAGGGTAACTTTAAAAACCAAAGTCACTTGAAACAGGAAACACAAGGCAAATCAAAAATGTTAAAAACAAGGTATACAATGTCTTTTTTTTTTTTAAGATTTTGTTTGTTTATTTATTTATTTATTTGAGAGAGAGAGAACAGGAGCAGCAGAAGGATGGCAGAGGGAGAGAGAGAAGCCAACTCCCCACTGAGCAGGGAGCCCAATGTGGGGCTCCATCCCAGGACCCTGGGATCATGACCTGAGTCTAAGGCAGAGACTTAACCAACTGAGCCACCCAGGTGCCCCTACACAATGTTTTTAATTCTTGATAAAACTGTAGAATCTGACCGGCTACTGTCATGTTGCCTTTAACTATCTGTGGGGAATTCAGCCCAGCTGCTGTTTCAGTCACCGAGCTCTAGCTGGAGAAAGAGCATATATGAAAGGGGCTGGACATGGTTGGAGGCTGGTGTCCTCAAACACCAGAGTGGCTCATAATGCAAACTCCAGTACTGCCAGTGCTGACCAATGTACACATGAACACCATTTGATGGAAAGAGAAGAACTGTTCTTCCAAGAATTGACATGATACATAGGTAGAGTTAAATGCTGAGAAATCAAGCCCTCAAAATAACTTTCTTCAATTATACTTTGAAAGCTGCACAATGTATTAACCATTCATTATTTTGTGGTTTTTTAAAAATAAATAAATCCTACAGAGAGGAAAAACAGAATCTTTAAGCATATGTAAGGCACATTTCTCTCTTAAATCTAATTCTGTTTAAAGAGAGCATGAAAAACACATTGAAAAAGTAGAAAAATGCCACAATGTGGGGTAATCTTCAATTTGATAATGTGATTTTTTCCTAGAATCATGATACAGCAGAAGTGATTAACTTTTGAAACAAAAAGCTCAGAAATAAATCTCTGATCTCACATTGTGCTGTGTGATCTTATCCAATATATCTGTTACATCTTATCCAATATCTCTTGTTATTATATAAATGGATACAATGATACTAATTCTGAAGTAGTGATAAGAAATTAGAGAAATACAAAGTACATGTAACAGTTTCTGTTGAACAACAGGCATTCGAAGTTAGGAAACAATAAGAGCACTAGAAGTATTTATCTCCCAGAGTCTTGAGATACCCACAAGCTTATACTTAATTTTTGGTTGATGAAATATGTTTATTATATGTATGTTATTGTTTATTCACCTAAACATTGAAACCAAATTGAAATATAAGATACAGAATGCGAGAAAATATTTGCAAACTACATATATGTTAAGAAGTGAATAACCAAAACATATAACTCAATAGCAAAAGAAAAAATCCAATTAGAAATGGGTAAGGATAAATGTAGTGATCTAAAGGGGCATGTGCACCCAAATGTTTATAGCAGCAATGTCTGCAATAGCCAAACAATGCAAAGAGACCAGATGTCCATCAACAGATGATTGGAAAAAAAAAAAAAAAAAAAAAAAAAAAAAAAGAAGAGGTGGTATATATCTATATCTATATCTATATAGATACACACACACACACACACACACACACACACACAGGAATACTATGCAGCCATCAAAAATGAAATCTTGCCATTTGCAACAACTTGGATGGAATAAAGGGTATTACGCTGAGGGAAATTAGTCAATCAGAGAAAGACAATTATCATACAATCTCACTGATATGAGGAATTTGAGAAACAAGACAGAAGATCATAGGGGATGGGAGGGAAAAATGAAACAAGATGAAACCAGAGAGGGAGACAAACCATAAGAGACTCTTAATCTCAGGAAACAAACTGAGGGCTGCTGGAGGGGAGGGGGATGGGAGAGATCGGGTGGCCGGGTGATGGACACTGAGGAAGGTATGCGCTATGCTGAGTGCTGTGAATTGGCTAAAACTGATGAATCACAGATCTCTACCCCGGAAACAAATAATACATTATATGTTAATAAAAAGAAAAAAATGAAAATAAATAAAAATGGACAAGGGACTTGAACAAACATCTCTCCAAAGAAGACATACAGATGGCCAGCAGGTGCATGTAAAGGTGCTCAACATCACTCATCAGTAAGGGAATGAAGATTGAAAACCACAATTAGATCTCACCTGAACCCTCTTAAGATGGCTATTATCAAAAAGACAAGTGATAACAAATGCTGGAGAGGATGTAGAGAAAAGGGAGCCTTTATGCACTGTTGGTAGGGATGTAAATTGGTGCAGGCAATGTGGAGATTCTTTGAAAAAATAGAACTACTATATTGTCCATCAATTTCACTACTGGATATATATCTGAAAGAAATGAAAGAATTGTCTTGAAGAGATTATCCGCACTCCTATGTTCATTGTAGCATTATTTACAACAGCCAAGATATGAGAACAACCTAAATGTCCATCAGGAGATGAATGAATATAGAAAATGTGGCGTGTGTGTGTGTACACACACTTACATATGTATATATGTTTATACACACGTATACATACACACACAGTGGACTGTTAGTCATTAGGAAAGGAAATGTGTGATCAAAAAGTATATAAGTATAGTTTTTGAGTGGCATGGCGCAGAAGCAGCAGCAGGACTGGCGATGAGAAGAAATGAAGAGTGATGTCAACAGACGCTACCTCCTGAGAGTCTTGGAGAAAGGCCATTTGTCTGATGGTCTCAATTTCCTCATCAGAAAAACTGATACAAAAAAATACCTGACATTATTTCTGTGAGCTACTTTTGTGAAAGTATTTTTTTTTGTATTGTTACTGTACAAATGCAAGATATCATATTATTTCTGATTATTCTTTACGGTATGTTCAAGGGAGTAGGAAAAAAAACATTGTGTATGACTTTTAAAAAATCCGATATAATCAGGCGGTATGAATGTTAATCTATGATTTTCCCCTTACAAGATGAGAGACCTTGAGTAAGTCTTGTAAAGTCTCAGAATCTAATCTGTAAGATGGGTATAATCCTATCTGCTTTATAAGGTTTTATGAGAAGTTAATGAAGTTACTTGAAGGAAATCCTGTCAAGTGTGACATGGATGGACCTTAAGAACATTACGCTAAGTGAAATAAGTTAGACATAGAACGACAAATATTGTATGATCTTACTTAAATGTGGAACCAAAAAAGAGGAACTCATAGAAACAGAGTAGAATGGTGCTTGACAGAGGTGGGGGTGGGGAGTGAGAGACATGGGTGAAAGTGGTCAAGGGGTAAAAACTTCTATCTATAAGATGAGTAAGTTCTGTGGGTTTAAAGTTTAGCATGGGACTATAGTTAACAATACTGTATTTTATATTTAAAATTGGCTAAAAAAAGAAAATTTTAAAAGTTCTTGTCACACACATAAAAAATTGGATTTATTCTATATGAGATGGGTAACTTGGATTAAGGTGGGGATAATATATTTTATTTCATGAATTTCATATATTAAGTCACATTATTTTTGAGGCATTGCCATACATAAGCATGACACATAGGGGGAACCCCATTTTAATCTTAACTGTGCACTCACAGGCAAATATTTAACACAGCTTTTAATTTCAAATTAAGACACTACAAGGGGTTAAACTTCTGAAAGAACTTACATCTCAAGTGTTGATGATATCATTAATTCTATATAATATAAAAAGATAATTATATTTCATTTTCTTCTGAAGGTTTAACTTGGCAGTGAAGAAGATTTCCATGCTGAAATGTGAGATTAAAATAATTAAAACAGCCCATAAAACTTAATGATTTTTAAAAGGTCTATTTTTTAAAGTATATGACTTAAACTCTAATTTTCTTTCAAAAGTCATTGCCTTCATAACTAATTTGAATTGTCTGACAACACCTAATAGTGGACAACGCATGTTTCAAGAAAGTAAAAATCGTGAGTAAAAGAAGATTACATTCCAGATGTAACAAAAATATGCAGTGTCCACTAAAGACTACACATTTCAAATTTGTTGATGTATAAATAAATATGCCCTCTACTGCAATCCTCTCCTACCTAACGCATTCATATTCCAACTTTGGCATGGCTTAAAACATAATCAATGATATTGGGTGCCAAAGAAGGACTGACTGCTTCATAATGAAAAGACAGATTGAAGTATAGTTTTTGAGTGGCATGGCGCAGAAGCAGCAGCAGGACTGGCGATGAGGAGAAATGAAGAGTGATGTCAACAGACGCTACCTCCTGAGAGTCTTGGAGAAAGGCCATTTGTCTGATGGTCTCAATTTCCTCATCAGAAAAACTGATACAAAAAAATACCTGACATTATTTCTGTGAGCTACTTTTGTGAAAGTATTTTTTTTTTGTATTGTTACTGTACAAATGCAAGATATCATATTATTTCTGATTATTCTTTACGGTATATTCAAGGGAGTAGGAAAAAAAAACATTGTATGACTTTTAAAAAATCCGATATAATCAGGCGGTATGAATGTTAATCTATGATTTTCCCCTTACAAGATGAGAGACCTTGAGTAAGTCTTGTAAAGTCTCAGAATCTAATCTGTAAGATGAGTATAATCCTATCTGCTTTATAAGGTTTTATGAGAAGTTAATGAAATATTTTTACGTGAGTCAGGATATATAATGGCTTATATAGGGTAGGTACCCCATAAATCTCAGTTTTCAATCCCTCAGACTATCTAATTTATGGAAGTAATATGTTCTATGTTCTGTGTATTAACACTCTTATCAAAAGACTTATTATCAAAACTAATAAGGCCAGGTGCCAGGAAGGCTCACTCAGTTAAGAGTCTGCTCAGGTTATGATCCTGGGGTCCTGGGATGAAGTCTAGCATTTGGGGCCTTGCTCAGAGGGCTCCCAACGCCCCTACTGGTGCTGTCTCTCTGGCTCTCTTTCAAATAAACAAATAAATAAAATCTTAAAAAACAAAACAAAACAATAAAATAAGATATTGTGAAAAAGAAGCAGGAAAAAGCCAGTGAATATTTTCTCTGTAATTGTCCTCTTGTACATTATTTTTGGCCCTCCTTGTAATTCCTTGTGATTTAAAAAAATATATTTATTTCATAAGAGAAAGATGGCTTGAATGTGAGCAAGAAGAAATGGCCATTTTATTTGGGGACTTCAGATGCAGAAGCTAGGAATGGTACCAGGGAAAAAACACTTTTTCTCCTCCTGGCTTTTTCTAGAATTTCTCCAATATAAAGTACAGGGAGAAAAGAGAAATATCTTTAATAAAGATAGTTTTAGGTCTTTTAACAATGTGAGTTATGGGCTACTCATATATGCAATTTCCCATGGGATGATAATATGTCATCTAATAAAGTAAACTGTTCAAAGTTAGATATAGCTCAAACGCGTACATATAGACACAGTATCTGTGGGCAACCCTTTAAATAGAGGTTCCATAATTCACAGTAACATCATGTCTTCTAAATAGCTTTGCTAGATTCTCTCGTACTGTGTCAAAGAGGAAGCTATCAAATTCTCTTTATTTTAATATCATGAATGCTGCCGGTCCCAACCTACTTCTAACTCTCCCAGTCAAGTCATGATTTATTTTCTTGACACTAAACACGTTAAAAAGGCTTAATATAGGCCAGTAAGTAACGTTCTTAAGTTTACTTCTCAGAATTCTGATTCATAAGGAAACATGGCCCAGATAAGAATGTACAAAAAAAGAACTCTTAATAAACCATTAAATCTCATGAATTCAAATGGGTGAAATAACTCAATATTTCATATTAATCACAGGTTAACTTGTGACAGAAATGCCTCTGCAAAACCTGCTCAGTCAGTGCACCTGGGTGCCCTAAGAATAGCTGGTCTCCTCTGAAGGTGTGATAAACTAGGTCAGTTGGGAGGGGTAACTTACAGAGACACTTAGGCCACCACTGAGCTAGCTTTGCTGACAGGCGCGGACATCTGTGGCTCCCTGGGAAAAGAGGCAGTCCAATTTTCTTACAAAACAGTAAAATGGGAAGTCACTATAACTATAACCATGTCTTCTTATTTTTTAAGGACAAAAGCCCCGATTCACCTAACATTTTGATTACATCTGAATTTTGAGGCATCTATATTTGCCTAGAGAAATTGACAAAAACATGTATGTGTGACTGGAAAAATAAGATATTCTGTCTGAATCTGCTAAATAAAATGTGTTCAGGAGAAATTAATGTTGATTCTAAAATGCTTCTTAAGGTATCCCATCTTTAATTAGTATATGTCCAGTTTTACTTCTGTTGTCTGAACATTAGAAATCACAACTTCAGAGTATTTGGTTGTTCTTGGCTGTCACTTTAAACAACCTTAAATACTACTGAGGAAAAATGCCACAAGTACTAACAACTGGTGTTTTAAAGATCTTATGGTCTTTAAAGGTCTGATTAAAAGATAAAGACATAGAGAAGTTAGAAGCAATTTAATTGGGAAGTGGGTATACCAAAAAGAGAAATGAGAATAGAATAATGCATACATAATTAATTCATTAACACAACAAACATAGTTTGCTAGGTGCAGAGTATTGCTCTGAATACCACCTTGGAAATGGCCCTCTTCATGGAGCCCTGCATCAGGCTCCCTGCTCAGTGGGAAGCCTGCTTCTCCCTCTCCCACTCTCCTTGCTTGTGTTCCTTCTCTCACTGTCTCTCTCTCTCTCTGTCAAATAAATGAATAAAATCTTAAAAAAAAAAAAAAAAAAAGACAGAAATGGCCCTCTTCATCTAACAGAGAAGAAAGACAAACAAGAAATCTCAAGAGAGTGCAATGAGTTTATGTTAATGAATCACCATGGGAACACTACCCAAGGAAATAAGCATTTGATAAGGATAAGCATCTCAAAAGCAGTGACAACTCCAATAATATATTTGAATGAAGAGGAGGGCCCAGATAGGGCAGTTTCCAATTTAAGGTAAGTTTCCAGGAAGAGCAATGGCATTTGGTAAGGTCCAGTAGTAGTGACAGAAAATACAGGACTCGAAGAATCAGAGTCCAAAAGACTTTCAACATGGCCACAGCAGATAATGTAAGTGGTGAGAGATAAGCTGGATGGGAAGTCTAGGTGAGGCTAGATCTTGAAGGACCTCATAACCCACATCAGGAAATGTTTATGCATCAAAACTCTAAGAGGTCACTGGCCAGGTTTAAGCATGGTGTGGCATTTCCTCATTTGCTTTTTAAAAGAATCACACTGGTTATAGTTTCCAGAATGTAATGAGGTAACCCAAACTCATTAATGAAGAGGCCAGTTGCTTAGGGATGATTTTTAATTAGATTGGAAATAGGAAATGGGAAAGAAGGGTATTTTTCATTTTTAATATTAAGGAGATAGAAGTGACAGTACTGGAGATTAAACCTATGGAAAAGGTACAAAAACAGAGAGGGTGAGCCAATGATGACATCTTTTTACTGGTTGAATAGCTAGGAGAAAGGAAATGTCGTTTGTACAATTGACAAAAAAGAGGAGCAGTTAGTGTAAGAGACTGATGAACTCATTTGTGGTCATGATGAGTTGAACAACTTGTAGGATATTCAAGGGCAGACATAGTTAGCTATTTAAGGAGGGGACCACGGACCCAGAAGTCATCAGACTATAACCGCTATTTGAATGCCTGGGAATGAATACCATCCTTCAAAGCAAATGTATGACTGAGAATAAAATAGTGTCTAGAAGTAATATTAAAATAGGCTAAACCTTACAGGAATGGAAGAATATAAAAAGTTTTCCTACAAAAAAGATTGAGAGGGAGCAACCCCAACTAGAAAGAGAGCCAAGATAGTGTGTTGTCGGGACTATCATTAGTGTATTTTAAGAAGGAGAAAGGAGGTAACTAGTCTGAATATCTTTAAAAGATCTATGTAAGGTCTGAAATTTCCTGGATATTAATAATACAGGAGTCATGGATGATTTTCTTGGGAGGGATTTTTAATGGAGTGGTAAATGTCAAGGTGACCTTGCAGATAGTTACGGAGTGTTTGAGCTTAGTAAGTAGAAATGGTCAAAACATAACAAGAATTTGATATGAGGCACGTGTTACAGGTGAGGTTCCTCAGGAAGCAAACACTGAGGAGGAGTTATCAGGAGTTTTGTTAGGGAATGTCCTTGTATGAACACCTTTAGAGAAAAGGGGAGGGGGAGTAGAATCGAGAAGCAAACCTATGATTTAATACTTAGTACATCTTCAGCTAAATCCGAAAAGCTCTGGAGTGAAAATGGCCCATTGCTGGTCTAAAATGGCTGGATTTTTATACCTATTCTCGGATGAGTCATTAGTTGTAGACTGTTTCGGGAATAGGATAACTGTAAAAAGGTACTTCTGCATTTGAGGCAGTTCCTGAAGGGTTTTCAACAGCCCTCAGAGCAATTATACAGTAAGTGGTACATGCTCGGGGATCTGGGTGGCTCATCATTGTGCTCAATAGGGTTATCCCTCTCTCACTTCCTGAATGAGTGACCAGGGATGGGCTTAGTAGAATGGCCCATGTGGACTGCCAGAGCAGTTCTAGGTCAGGATCTCTGGGCCCAGACCCCGAATCTCTGTGCTGAACGTGTCAGGTGAGAAGGTGATATCATGTGTGTCTAATTCTTAAGGGGCAGATCCTCTAGGATACTGGCAGGACTTTTTTCTTGGAGGAACTTTAAAAAAGAGTTTAGTGGGAACTTATACCCCCTCCAGCTTATACCTAAAGTCCATATCTCTATTATCAATCTGTATTCTTCTAGCCATCCGCTATTACCTCTACAGCACAGGGGTTTACTTGGACATGGGACCAAACTTCTCATAGCCCAACACCTCGACCAACATGCCCTTCTCAGACCAGGACTGCAATGTTTATACATTTATGATCAAAATTGGATGAGAGAGACATCTGGCTTCCAATTCTCATGTAAGGGCCTTGGAAGTCACAACTCCACCAACAAGTGAAAAGGTAAACAGACTGAAAAATCAATACTCTTCTTGAATCTGGAAGTGAGGAGAGGATATAGGGCAAAGGGATGCCCCCACAAATTGGAGACACAGAGAGCTGAGGCTAACCAGAACGGACTCATAAGGGGGAACCAGTACAGCAACCAGGTCCATAGTAGGAAAACCTGAACTGTAGTTGACAAATGGCTGGGGGCTCAGTGTGGACAAGCCTAAGAGTTTCAAACTCCAGGGGGATGCATTCATAGGGTGGGGGGCACAAGATGGTAAGGTTTACCTCCAGGATCTTGACCAGGTCCCCACAGTAAATATCAGAGGAAAACTCCCTTCCTGCTTCTGGCAAGGGGAGGGGAAAAAGGAACCAGTTTGAAATATGCCAGAGCTCTCTGTTCTTCTGAACAAGGCAAGATGTCAGGAGAAACTTGTTAACCAGAGCCTGACCTATGGAGTGTTGTCAGAGCCTGACTGCTCCAGAGGAAGGGAGACACCTGCCTAGTCAGTTCTGGCCTTCCGTGTGGGCGAAGGGAAATAGGCATGTTTGGCCAACTCTGGAGCCATTCTGACCCACCTCAGGAGGGAGAAGAACACTATGAAGCTCTTAGGCAGTTCACAGTCCAGAGGCAGAGGCTCGCTCTAAGACTGAGACCTGGTCACAGGCCTATAGAATGCTTCCTCTGCCCCCACAGCTCACCCCCACATTACTAAAGACCTATTTGTGGCAGTTCCTTTTACCTGGTGCCACAGGTCTGGCTGTCAAGAAAAAAAGTCACAGCTTAGTCAAAGTAAAACAACATAGTTTGAAGAGAGAGAGAGAGCAAGCGTTAGAACCAGACATGGCAGGGATGTCAAAATGATCAGACTGAGAATTTAAGACAGCTATGATAAATATGCTTAGGGCTCTAATGACTACAGTAGACAGCATGCAGAAATAGTTGAGCAATGTAAGAAGAGACACAGAAATCCCAAGAAGGAACAAACACAACAAAAAATGCTGGAGATAAAAAAAAAACATTGTAACTTAAATGAAGACTGCCTCTGATGGGCTTAATAATGGACTAGAGATGGGTGATGATGGAATCTCTGAGCTCAAAGATATATGATCAGAGTTCTTCAAAACCAAAAACAATGTGAACAAAGACTGGGTGAAAATGAACAAACAAATAGCACAGAACATTCAGGAACCATGAGACAACTAGAAAATATGTAACAAATTTTTAATGGGAAGATCAGAAGGTGAGAGAAAGGAACAGCAATTCTCCAAATTAAGAAGACCCATAACTGATTAGTCTGATACCATTCCACCGATCCAGGAAGCTGACGCAGGAAAAATGTCATCACCGAAATGCAAAGAAAAACAACAATGAGATATCACTATACACCCAACAGAATGGCCAAAACCTGGAAAACTAACTACACCACTGGATGCTGACAAGGATGTGAAGAAACAAGACCTCTTCCTGATTGCTGCTGGAAGTGAAAAATAGGGTAGTCACTTTGGGAGTGAGAAGTAGTGCAGCTGCTTAGAAGACAGTTGGTTTCTTATAAAACTAAACATACCCTTACCATATGATCCAGCAACTGCACTCGTTAGCATTTACCAAAGGAATAGAAAACGTTGGTCCACACGAAACCCACGCACAATATTTATAGCAGCTTTATTCATAAGTGCCAAATCTTGGAAGCAACCAAGACATCCTTCATTTGGTAAGAGGATCAATAAACTGTGTTATATCAAGACAATGGAGTATTTTTCAGTGCTAAAAAGAAATATGCTTAAGGAATGTGCAGACACGGAGGAAGCTTATATGCCTATCGGTAAGTGAAAGAATCCGATACGAAAAGCTTACATATTGTATGATTCCAGCTACATGACATTCTGGAAAAGGCAAAGCTATTGAGACAGGAAAGACATCAGGGATTTCGAGGGGTTAGGGATGGGAGAGATGAATAAATGGATTACAACAGATTTTCAGAGCAATGAAAATATATGATATCATTATGATGGATTCATTTCATTATATATTTGTCCAAACCAATGGAATGTTCAGTGCTTAACTGCAAACTGTAATATAAACTATGAACTTCCGATGATTACAATGTATCAGTGTAGGTTCATGGGTTGTGACAAATGTCCCACTCTGAGACAATGTTGATAATGGGGGAGGCTGTGCTTGTGTGGGGCCAGGGAGTTAGTGGGAAATCTCTGTACTTTCCCCTTAATGTTAATGTGAACCTTAAACTGCTCTAAAAAAAAGAAATAGGTCTAAATAAAAAATAAATAAATTAATAATAATAATAATAATAATAATAAGGGAATACCGAGTATTGCTCAAGTAGACTATTTGCCACATGTTCTTCTCTGTTACTGTGTGACAGCAGTCCTGTGCCTACAAAGATGGTGACTCACTGTCTTGCCGTCTGGTCCCAGACACAGCATCCAGGAAGCAGCTATAGTTCATACTTGAATGGGCCTCTTGCTATGTTCCCTGAAGGACTGCGAGTCTCTTCTGAAACTGATTCATCTCACTATGCAGAGCCCAGGGTGTGGAGATGATTAAATATGAATTCCCCAAGTATGTGATTGGACGTGATGATAAAGAGAGCCACTCTTGCTTTTCCTCTTGCTTCCCAAGTCCTCATATTTTTCCTATGGAGGACAGAATGCCGTCTGAAATTTAGTGATTTCAAGTACATATTGAATCTTTTGTATGACATGAATCCTCCTAAAACACCTCCTCCAAGGCCGTGCTTCAGTTGTTCTTTTAGCAGACATCCCCGAAACTCTATTAGGCTCACAACTTCAGGGCCACGGCCCCATACCTACATATCGTTTTTTGTAAGATATTTTCCTTGTCTGATAGAATGTTACGTGGGAAACTCTTCCAGGATATAAAACACTTGGTAAACCTTCAGGTACGGGTGTTGGCTAGACTACCCAGAATGTGTATTTACTCGTATGGAAATGAATTTCTGGCCCTTCTGGGGTGGAAGGAATCAATGTAGTGAATTTGCCATCAGGTGACTGAATGTCTCACAGAGGAATTAAGCCAAGTAAGGGGTCAGGGCTCAGCCCTGGTCTCTGTTTCTCATAGGCTGGGCATTCAACCTTGCATTTAGTATCCGAAAAGCACATATTGTCAGTCTCTTTGCTACCATGGCCGCTTTATTCATGTGCTTGTGGTGTCTGCACAGAGCTGGGGAGGCTGAGATGGAGGTTGAAATGGAGGCTGAGTCATTTTATCTCATTGGTTGTTTAGTGCCTGTTCTACGGTGGGTATTCTTTGCTGGACATAAGGCATGATGTAAAGATTTTCAGACTTGTCCATTCCATTCCATTTAGAATCTGTCTTTAGACCCAAATCACTTTGCCCCAGATCTTCCAAAATTATTCCTTCCAGAAGACCTCTGCCTAGAAAGGCTCATTTGCCACTATCCAGGAGACCATGAATATCCTAATCTTATGTGACTTTTCTGTTCATACAAAGTGGATGACTGGTGCCTGGCAGGAAGCTCGATTAGGAGGATTTTCCCTCATCATCCTTGCATTGCTACAGGGCAGCCACAATCCATTTTCTGCTAATAGCAACATACTGAGATGACAGGGGATGTAAGGAAGTTCCCATTTGGTCTCTGGTGTCAGCTGGAGAAGGGGCATAGTTCAAATTTGGTGGCTAACGTAAGGGTTTAAAGGCTACTTGCTCATGCAGCTTCTAGGGTCTTCTGGTCATGCTTGGTTTGAACCTGAATGTATTTCTTTCATTTTATGCGATATCTGCCTGGTTCTACCTTTCTTTATAGAATTGTGTACCTGACAGAATATATCTGACAGAACTCCTGTTGAAGATAAGTCAAATCTCAAGTAAAGTGGTGAAAACATTTTATTCCGTTAACTACTGACAGTGGGGGGGGGGGGGGATGGAGCTCCATTCTGACTTGTGCTGAGGTTATGGGCGTGATAAAGAGAGAAGAAAGGAGCAGGGAAGGGGAAGGGAGATTCAAAAGAAGTTTCAAAGGGTTGGTCAGTTTAAATGGGATTAGGCCAGGGGTGTCTACTCCATGGCCAGTAAGGAAGTTAGGATTCAGTCTTCCCACAGAGACTGAGATACAGAAGCCCTTTTCTTCCTGATTACATTTTAGGCCTTTGAAAAAGACAATCCTGAATTGTAAGAGATACATATATATGTGTCAATGGGCAGAAAGAGAGTTCACAATTGTCAGCCATTTTTAGTAAAAGCTCTAAGAGGTCAGGGGTCTATTGTTAGTTGTTGGCTGGAAAAAACCGGAAATTCTTTTGACATCCCTAATTTATTTTCCAGACAGGAACTTCAAAGAGGACAGGGTTTTCCCAGAGATACATCCTCAGGCTGATAAAAGTCTTGCTCCATCTTGGCCAGTCTCTTAGCACATAAGCTTGAATGGAGTGTCTGTACCAAGAGACTTTGCAATTCTCACTCATGAAGAGTACTTTTGGGGACCCAGTGAACTGGTGCCCTGCAGTCAGGTACTGTGTCTACAAGGTGCTATTTCCAAAAGGCATATAATCTGCTCTTGCAGATGTCATAACTTTGCTCCAGACCACTCGTGATCTGTGTTCTCTCTCTTGAGGCTGGCTTTACATTCCACACTACATCTTGCCCCACCACAGATTCATTTAAGCTCGGAGTGTTTTCTGGATCAAATGGTACAAGTGTTAGTTCGCACTTCAGCCTCAATCTGCAGGATCTTATACCCCACAACAGAAGTTAGTAGCCTTTTGTTTCTGGTAAATGGGTCAGGAGAGTGTTTCTAAGTGTGGGCGATATAGCCTCCATAATGTGATGAGGCCTACTAGGCATTATACTTCCTTCTTTATGTTAAGGAGTGCAGGACACAGTACAATTCTTTTTTCTTTACTGAGGATGGCATATTTACTTTCCTAACCATTGGAATTCTGAAATTCTCTTAAGATATCTCACCCTCTGGAGTGCATGTTCTCAGCAATTCATCTAATGTGATAGATTCTTCTTGATCATCTGGTCCAATTTGTATGATGTCTTCGCTATGGTGCTTTAATGTGGTGGTGTGCAGGATGTCCAGATGGTCCGTATCTCTTTGGACTGTATTATGACAGAGAATGGGAGAATTAATATAGCCCCAGCCAAGAACTATAGATGTGCACATTTATTCATGCTTGGTGAATGTGAGCTGTTTCTGATTTTCTTTCCTGGTCAGAATAGAAAAGAACACATTCACCAAAGCTATAATCATTTACCATGTACCTGAGTCTGAGGTAATCAGCTCTGGCAAAGATGCTACATCTGACCCAGCAGCTGCAGTGGTCTACTATTGTTCTTGAAGATCTACAGAATGCCTCCAGGGGCCATGCAGTGAATTAAATATAGATATGATGGGAACCATAAGCCTTGCAACTTTTAGGAACCTCAAGTCTGACACTAGTCTGTTCCCCTTTCCAGAATGGAATATTTTTCTTGACTTAATACCTTGTCTGGTGGAGGGATATACTTTCAGAGGTCTATCACCATGATACACTTTACCCTGGAGGCCAAGATACCCCTTTTGGGATTTGTACCAACTACCAAATAAGGACAGATCCTTGAAGGGAAGGAAAAGGTAGATATTTGGAGTAGAAAATGGTATAAAAGGCAGTGGTTCCTTTTTAACAGGAGGTCGATGGGTATAGCAATCATACGTTTGAAAATCCAGGGAACTCCCAACTGTTGACCCATTTGCTCTAAGAAGAGGACACAGGATTGTCATCAAAAAGGGCAAATCCAGAGTTCTGAGAAGGGTGGAGAATATTTTGCAACAGGAAGTGTGGAAGCGAGGGAAATAAAAGTATCAGAAACATCCAGAGCTCAGTTGAAGCTGGCAAACAGGAATTCACCGTGGCACGGATTACCTGTCCGTGTAATTATTTCCAACGGTGCTCCCATCTGGGGGTAAGCCCTGAGAATTCTGGTGAGACTGAGAGTTCGCTGACGTGAGGGAGCAAAGGACACGACCGAGAGGATAATTAATTGACTAAATGGTGAATAAGTATTTGTAATTATTATTCACTTTCAAAATGGTTCAGTTTGCATTATAGATTTTTAAAGACAATTCTTAGAACATCTGAGGTATGGAAACCTTCATTATTCTAGAACTAATTTTGGTTGATGCAAACTCAAGGTAAAAATAGGTATAGGGTTAGTACTGAAGGGAGGCAGATGTCTGGTGCTTATTCCCATGTACTGCCGATCACGGTCCCTGCATGTAGCCATGTAAATATTGAAGGAAAATCAATGCACACATAGAGAGTGTATTCACTATGGGGAGTTACAGATTACTTTTAATTTATCTCCTATATTGGGTAAAGTTAAACTTTTCTCTTCATCTTTTATGAGGAAAATTGTAGTCTCCTGATTATAGGATATAGAACAAATGGATAAAAACGATCTGGTTCACCCTACATTATAATAGGTAAACAGTTAAATCGGTGGATGGCTTTTTATTTTTCTTTCTGGCTGCTTTCAGATTGACTGATAGAGATGTGACAGTTGATTCAAACACTTCCTGATTAGTTCTTAGAATCTGAAAAATTTGCCTTTTCAAAATGTATTTAGCTTTCCTTTTATATAACAAAAACTACACACATACACACACACACACACACACTACTTTATCCTTAAGAAGAGCACATTTTAGGGTAGAGTTTTGCTTAAATGAAGATGAAATCAAATTTATGTTGAAATAGTCAAAAGAATAAGTAGCTGACATCACTAAATGTAGACAATGCTGGTGAGTATTTTATTTACTTATAAATTTCAATCACTAGAAAGAAGTTTGAAATTCATAATATCTGTCTGATGAGTATATAACTGAAATTAAAATGAGAACACTGTTGCAATTATTTTTCTTAATTTCAAATAATCCTGTGCAATAAAAATTAAATTTGAAATGACAGCAAGTCACGAGATATAAATCTGTTAGTGATGTGCTCAGCAAAGATTTGCCAAAAAACATTAGGAATCATATAATTACTGAAAGAGATGAATTATTATGAATATTTTAAATATGCATGAAAATGTAGACCCAACTTATTCATTTTCAAGTTCTGAATTACCTTGTACTTTGATGCTTGCTCTTAACTTTTTTTTATCCATTTAAAAAATCTGCCTTGTTATAGTTCCATTGCCTCTAATAGAGGGAATACTTCAGTCATCAACTAAAAATGATGTAATACAAACTCCCTATTCTGCAAAGTAATCGTTACCTGGTTGAAAATTACACCCTTAGTGCCAGTTGTTTATTCCAAGCATGTGAACAGTATAATAATTCTATATAGAAAAAATAGCTTTATTTTTAAAAGAGATGAATTACACTGTTGCATTAAAGAAATAAGACTGGTGTTCTGAAGTTGTATTCTAACAGCTACTACTTGTGCTTTGGATAATACTAGCATATACTTTAACCTCTGACTGGATTATAGATTCTATGAATGCAGGATGGGTATCTGGTAATGCCTCCTAATGCTTCAACCAGGTCTAGAAAAACACATGACATAAGCTGGTGTCTAATCAATATTTTTTGAGTGAAATAATAAATAGGCACAAGGTTACACTACTGGGAGCAATAAAATACATTCTAAGCAAGACTTGCAGCAAGAAGGTTTGCTAGAAGTAGGATGCTTAAGATGTGTATTGAGATGATGAAGAGACTATCTTGACAAGAAGCTAATGGATTCTATTAAAGGAAAAATGGACAATTAAATTCATTCATTCATACAGCCTTGGAAGATTTTGAGGTTTAGAGAAATTAAACATTTTGCCCAAGGTCAAGCAATGACTAAGTGGCAAAATAAGGGTTGTCAGAGCTGTCAGACAAAATATTCTGAGTTCTTAACTAAATGGGCCAGTGGAGAGATCACGGAGATGCTAATCAGGAAATCTGGTAGCTCTGCCTAATTCTGTCACTAATTATCTACAGCCTTGGGCAAGTGCGTCATTACCTCTTGCCTCCATTTCTTCATCTCTCACATGGACTTAAAAGAGGACTATCCTACATCCTTCCTAGGACTGAGTGAAACCCAAGAGTCACAAAAAAGTTAGAAGGACTACATTACACATGTTGATATCACTGTTGATACTGTTAGTCTCAGTGGTGAAATCATTCTCTAAATACAGATAACTGGGATCTTCAGTACCTTGAGGGTATCCTGACTCCTGAAGACCTACTTAATTCCAACTGAAGAACAAATAAAGGCAGATACATTTTAATATAAAAATTTAAAATGGTCAAAAGTCAACTTGCCAGGTTTGCAGTCTACCTGGCATTCCTTGCCAGATAGTGGAATGTCCCTCTAATTGACCACTGAGGTGTGGGTTTCAAGTGTGTATCACCAGTCCTACCTTCCTTCACCCCTACTTTGGAGCAACTTAGCATTTCTTCTTTCAAGACGCACTATTTTAATCCATCTAGAAGATTCAGATGCAGTTAAAAGTTCCAAATGGAAGGGTCAGAGTTAACATATTTTCTTCCCAAAATATCCCTTGTTCTGTACATGGTTTTACCCACCCATTGATGCTCAAGGAGAAGACTCTAGCATTCCAGGCAGTGTAAAGCAATACATTCACATTTACCGAAGTCGATAACAGCCCACTAGTTACTCAAGGTATAGAAGGGGATTCCAAAGTGATTTTCTGGTTTCCCTACATCAGAGAAGTTGCTGACAAATTTAAACATTAGTGTTTATCACTATAAGACAACATAACACAGTCACACACTACAATAATAGAAATATTTTATTTGTAACTTGAATTGTCTTTCTTGTCCAGTATCCATTCCTTTTCTTTTTTCTGTTTATAACAACCCAATTTTCCTATGAAGAAAAAGATTTGTGTGTCATTTAGGGTTCTGTGCAGGAAAATGAAACCCTGGAGATATTTTCATCAGAAGTGTGGTTTCTACAGGAAAATAAGTGCTTATAAAATTACTTGAAGGGTGAGAGGAACTGGAGTCAGCAGAACTCTACTAACCGAACTGAGTCCAAGCACACACACCACAGTTGTCCTCCAGGGATCAGAAGGCCCCATCACCCCACAACACCTGTCAATCAAAGCTGGCAACTACACAAAGAGTGCTCAATAAAACCACCAGTTACTTTGCTGCCTTTGGAGGTTCAGGACTTCTTTGTCCTTTCTTTCAGAAACCCGAACAAAATTGTGGCAGCAACAGCAAGCCAAGACAAAAAACAAAGCAGGAAGATGTCTTCCACCTCACGTTCATCTTACAAATCTCATTCTAGTGCATACAAATAGCAGGCTCTTATTTGCATTTCAAAATCTAGCTCTAAGGGGGTCTAGTAACACAGTCTTTCAGCTTTTCTGCCACTTCTGCACCCCGAAGTTCAACTAAGAATATGCAATGAATACGAACTTCCCATCAAACTTAGATACCCTATTCTTTGGAAACTCTCCTTTTGGCAATTCAACAGCCACACACACTTAATTCATCTACACTTTTAAACAATAAGATAAAATAAAAGCAACAACAGAATATGCTGTTGTGTTACACAACTTTGTGCCAGAATGATGCACCTTCAATGTTTCTACCTTCGAGGAACGTTTCTTCTTCTTTTCTAGTCCAAATCTTAGGTGAATTTTCTGTAATCCAAAGAATAAATTATTACTATTATTCATAGTCTGTAATGATTTGGGTGGGATTGAGGAGTTTCCTTCTGTCTCCAGCAGTATGGTATAGGATCTGTCTAATTAAGGTAGCCTGCTCCTCTAAAGATAATAATGAGAACAATACCATGAGAGCCAACCTTGGGATCTTAGGGGGAACAACTGAAACATGGATACAACTCAAAAAAAAAAAAAAAATCACAACCACATTACAGAGACATGACATTGCTGAATATTGTTACCATTTTGCCTAAAGCTAGCCTTTGCCTTTGTCTTTTCATCTAAGTAAACTATTCCATTTCTTCTTTTGTTTAAATCTATTTGAATCACAGTTTTACAAATTCACAACTAAAATATTGTTATTAACAGAGATATGGTTCCTTAAAGAATTTTGCTGCAAATGAGAGGACCTAAAATGTGGAATTGACTAATTGAAGCTTGAGTCTGAGGGAGGGTGAGCTGTCCTAACCCATGGCTGGGAAGTTTGCAATTCTTACATAGTAGCAAAACAGCAGCTTAATATTGGTTTCATCTTGAGACTCAATCAAGTATTTAAATGGGTTTGATATTTAGGAGATATTATTTCTATAAAATATATTCAAGGAGGTTTGTTATTTCCTGTAGCCTAGAGTAATGCCCTAGAAGAAAGAATGCTCTAAACCATAGCCCATCTGAAAGCTGAAAGAAAGAAATATAGATTTTATTAAGGGGCAAATTCTGCATCAGAACAACAGGAGAAGGATATTAAAAGTCAACCTTGAGGATTTGAAAGAATAGGGAGTTAGGGAAAAGTGGGATGAAATTAGGATAATGAAACTCTGCTGTATTCATTAAAGAACCACCACTTTGCATATATCTTGAAAGACTAACAAATTAAATCTGCCTTTTCCTGTCAAGCTAGAGTTCTAAATTGATGGAGTCACATTTCAAGATGGAGGACACTGAACGGAGAGCTAGGAAAACCATCAACTCTAAATGACAGAACTCCCTCTTTCCTCTTCTTCCAGGCTTCCATGTCTTTCTGGCATGGATCACGGTCTCGTACAATTTCAAAACTTCTAGTAAAAAGAAAGCCTAAAAATGTTTAAGGGTGTTTTATTCCTGAAGATACTCTAAGCCTAGAAAACAGAGACTCTTAATTTCTTAAACACAAATGGAAATATTCAGAACCTCCAAACTTACACTAAAATTAAGTTGACTCTGATAGCAGGACACCCTTAAGCAAGAATACTCAATAACATCAATTCGATCAAAATCCCAGAACAATGGATAAGGAAAGTCCTTCAAGAGAAAAGAATTAAGGGAGCTATATTGGCTGTCTAAGAAAAACACTGCATCTGCCAGACTCAAAAATCTTTGCTTTTCTTTTGTGACAGGATATCACTGATGCTTAATGATGCAAATGACCATTCTATGCTGTTCCTATCTTTTCTTTTTTAAAATGTGATTTTTTAATTGTAATTATCCTGAAATATAATGCGGTTGGGTGGGAGATAATTTATTATTTAGCCACACATTTCTGAGTCTTGGGGACCTACCTCTGAACCTGATGTAAATGTATGAATTTCATTTAGAGATTCCTGACGTGGACCGGGATGCAGTAACTGGGTAAGACTGCATATAGGACATGACTGCTTTCAGTTTTTGGAATAGATGCATGAAATTAGTCATTGACTCTTTAAAATTTGAATTACCAGATTAAGAGTGTATGCTGAACAGTTAGACTGTAAAACTTATTCAATCCCCATATTTCTGCCTTTTTGTAATGGTTCTAAAAACTTCCCTTTGGGAAACCCATTTCCATTCCTCCTATCCATGTAATTTGGGTGGAATTGACATGATGCTCCACCTGTGGGAATAGACATATACCGCAGGGCTGTTTGGTCAAAATGACAGTCCCAAAGGATTGACTGGAAAATGGGCTTCCAGCTGAAGGAGAATCAGCATTGGAGTCCATATGAAAATCTTATGGATGTTAGTGAAATGGTAGGATGCAATCCTAGAGCCGCTAGGGTCATTGTTTAGATTTCCATAAAAGTGGTCTACTTACTTGAGAATAAAGTCTGTATGAAAAAAGTAATGCTTCTGAAGCTTGATATGCTTCTTATGAAATAATGGTGAAAGAAAGCACTGGCCTGATCCCTGTGGATGAACCATCACTGATATTAACATAAACACAAGGTAGGGTTTTGTTGTTGTTGTTGTTGCTCTTTTTTGGGTTTTTAGGCTTTTTGCTTGAACTAGTTTGAGTTTCCATTCCTTCAGTTGAACTAGTATAGACAGACACATTTATATATCCATTGGCTACAGGTATTTTTTAAAAGGCAATACTACCAGCTTAACATCTGAATTTTTATTAAACAATTTGACTTTTCTAGAATTTGTGGACACACACGGACATCTGTGCACAGACGCTAGCATAACTGTAACTGGCATCTCTAGTAGTTGTATCAGAGGACACATGGGATTTCTCCCATCTATATATTCAGCAGAGCAGTGTAATGACTGAAATGTGGAAAAAGCAAAGTCCAATTTCATTTTGGACTAGAATTAATTTCTAAAAGCAAGCAGAACTATAGAAAGAATTTGAACATAAATACAATGCCATACTTCAAATGTGAACTAATTCTCTAGCTCAGAAATAACTCTCTATATAACTACATTAGGAAAAATGTGGAAGGATTCTTTCCAAGTACTTGATAGCTGCTAAAAGAATCAGGCTACAGATCAGTAATAATAATAATTATTATTATTATTTAATAGTCTAGTTAGGAGAAGTGAATCATGTTTTACCTTACTTTTGATGGAATATAATTATTATAAAATAACTATTTGGTAGAGAAAAATAGAAAAATATACAAGAGACACTTTGCTCAAAACAATGCTTATGACTTCGGTTTTATTAGATCCCTCACTATCCCACTTAACCTAAAATATTTGTAGATTCATGGTGAATCTATTCCATGGAACAATAAAAAGCACTTACTCCAAAAGAGGTAACAAACAAATCTTGTGTATAAGCAAATGTAAATAGTATTTAATTAAAAAGGTACTATGTTTTCTTTCTGTTCAGAGTGCAATGGATCCTTAAAACGGACACTATCTTTCTTGGTGGCTTGGTACTCAAAGCCAAATGTATTATTTTGATAGCAAGCTGTAATAATTCTTCCTCTTATTATACATAAAGAAAAGGATTTCTGCCATCTCAGTGTAATACCTAAAGTGCTGATTATGACAGCAAGATTCTACAGACGAGGAAACAGATGACCTACATGAGGTAAACCCTGCAATTAGGAAATCTGCTGAGATCAATTAAGGCTTGATTATAAATGGAAAGAGATACTCTTGTATCTCCCTCCTTTTCCTGCCCAGAACTGAACTTCAGAGAGATTACTTTAGGTAGGAACCAATGACCTGTAAAAATGTACTTGAAGCTAAAACTGCCTTGACTGGTCATGATAATCTTCTAAGCAATAACCTTTTTGATTTAGCCCCCCACTGAGAATCATACCAGCTCACATACCTCAGACATCGCTAGGAAAATGATTCAATAAATTTAAAAATTAAACTAATAACTTCCCTGACTCAAAGTTATCTAGGACACATGTAGAAAAAGGGTTGACCTAACAGTGTTTTAACTTTGCTAGTGCACAAGAAATGGGCTGCATAATTTTAAATTGACATAATGTGTTCTTATAGCTACAGAGTAACTGTTTCCTTTTTATGTAATAAACTAAGATTTGTTAACAATAGTCCAACTGAAAACATTTCAAAATAATTTTTTAGTTTATGGTCAGGTTAGAACATAGTTCCATAACTGCTGAAGAGTGAGTGCTGTAACCATAAGTGAATTATTGATGTATGGGAAGTCTCTTAAGTCCTGGAAGAATTTAAATCATGACTAGAGAAAGCTTTGCCTCATAAAGCCAATTGTTATCATTTTATTGTGTATTAAAAGTTAGTCAATTTTAGATCATGTTAGTATTTTCTCCTACGTTGCTTCCCTCCACCCGGCCAATAATAAAGTTCAACCAGAATCTTGAATATATTTCGTCAGAAAGAAATAAGAAATGTTCCGGTTCTGATTTGACACTTTTTTTTTTTTTGGCCACTCTTAACTATAAACTGATGGTTATGTAACTGAGGGTTAGTGAGGAAGAGGTGGGTAGAGGAATGGGTTATATATGTGATGGGGAGTGAGGAGGAGGGTGTCTGTGATGAGCACGAGGTGTTGTATGGAAGTGTTGAATCACTAAATTCTACACCTGAAACTAATATTACATTGTATATTAACTGGAATTTAAATAAAAACTTGAAAAAAAAAAAAAGAAATGACTGGTTCTCATATTTTTCAGAATCAGAATATTTCTTCATATATGTATTTCCTAGGACCATATAATAATATTTAAAATGTTCAAGAAAGCTATTTATTTCCTACAGTTCCAAAGTATATAGATAATTTTTTTTTTAAAAAATTTATTTATTTGAGAGAGAGAGAGAGCAAGAGAGGACAAGTGTGGTGGAGGGAGGGAGGGAAGAGGAGCAGAGGGAGAGAGCACAGCGGGCTCCCCGCGGAACAGGGAGCCCAACCGAGGGCTCACACCCAGGACCCTGGGATCATCACCTGACCTGAAGGCAGATAGTTAACTGATGAGCCACCCAGGTGTCCCAATGGGTATTTTACATACATACACACACACACACACACACAGAACTGACAGAGATTTCCATGATTTCAGAAACAGAAGAGTAGAAAATGTCCTTCTGCTCCATGACAAAGAAGAAAGAGAGTTTCCGTGAATTATGCTTTGTAAGCATAATTCTCACTTTATTGTGAGAATATATAGCAAGGATCAGATCCCTCTATCTTTGGAGCACGATGAGGATAATTCAATAAATAGATTAACCTACTACATTAGAATATGCCAGCCTATTATCCATGCAATGTTTATCAAGTAAATTAACCCATAACTTAAAAACTCATTTGCATTAAAACCTTGCTTAGATTGACTTAAATTCCACTCCGCGATATAAATATGTAACTTCCAAAGTGTCTAAATAATACCTTGTTTTTTCTGCAATAAGAAAACAGCCAATTTTTTTTTTCCTATAGCAACTCTATACCCTTAAGATTTCAGCTTGTCATTAACACAATAAATGAATAAACACAATTATCTGGCTAGCAAGAGAGGTGGAAATGGGGCAACATACAAAGGCAACTGAATGCGAGCAAAGGACCTTCTAGGTATAAACCAAAATAGACGACTCTGGTCACTTCCGGGAGTTAATCCAGCATCTTTACCCCCTATGTTGGCTCATAGTTGATAAATACATTTGAATATTTTAAAATGTGCATGAGCACATCTTATTCTTTTTTAGCACATCTTATATGATTCCATGTCTCCCACCCCTATTCATAGTAATTACAGTATAAATAAATTTATTTATAAATATAAATACACTATTCACAGTATTTACTAGTATAAATACCATTAGCTGCTACATATATCATTAAAAATGCATCTTTTTTTTACACAATGAATTTTAAAATAAATCTCAGTTTTAAATGTATGCCTTTTTACATCTGATATTCATATATCATAGTTAAATATATATTCCAGGGTTTGAACTAGGGGAAAAAAAAAGAACAAAATTGTTAACTATACTTCTTTTGTACTCACTTACTTTTCCAGAAGTAAGACATTCTTAAATGAAATGTATTTGTTTCCCCCAACTTTGTAGTAACTATCCCCAATCTATGTAGACAGATACTAACTCTTTAAAATATTTTCTATTATCAGCTGCTTTAATAATGATGAATACTTTTAAAACTAAATGCTGTGCTCAAGCATAATTCATATATTAAATAAGTTTGCTGATTAAGCCCCTTGCTCTGAATACTAGTTTTTACGGTCTATATATCTATATTTCACATGCACATACACACACCACTTAAATCATTTGTACTTTTCCAAAATTTTAATTGATGGAATCTAGCTTTTATTTATTTCTTCAAATCTAGCTTTTAAATACATGTCATGATAATAAGTACAGATATGTTATTAATTCCATTATAAGAATAAAGTGAAAAAATAATAAAGTGAAACCAATTTTATAATTTACATTAGACATATCAGAAAACATTTACTGATTTGATAACAAAATTAAAACAACTCAACAATAAATTGAATATTCATTGCTCTAAACTATAATTCATGTAGCTGTTCTGTCATCTAATTAGTTACTTGATCAAAACCAATAGTGATAGTTGTACTTGGTATTTTGTTTTGATATATAATCGAAAGGAAGAATTATGTCCCATGAATATTGAATGTGACTAAAAAGAAGTTTCCTTGTTTTTCTTATTAAAAAAACATGCATCATTTTTCATGACATTTTAAGCATCACCGTTATAACTGAAAAATTTATAAGTGACAGAATACATTCAGATTTCTTCCCTAGGTAGTATATTACTTTAATACAATGACAAGGAATATGAGCAAAGGCAACGTTAAAAAAAAAGAAAAGGGACTAGCTTACATAATACTAGTAATGTGGCTACATAGAAAAGCCACATGATCTGGAAGATCATGCTTTCATGCATGTTGAGTCAACAGCATATATTTTATTGACTGACCAGAAATACTTTATATCTCTTTCAATAATGGTCTATTTTTTCACCTAACTAAGTGTATCAGAAAAAGATGTAAGCATCCCTAAGCATAAACATTTAGAAGGAATAGGTTGAGGGAGCAATGTTTTAAAACAGATTTGTTTTGGAGAGTGGTATCATAAAATATCGTCAGCTTTGAGAATAATGATGAAATATGTTCCCATTAGAAAGTTTCTATTAAGAATTTTTAAATTAAAGAAGATCATATAATATTTGAACTGTTTCTGAAGAAAACAGACTTCTCTACTGAATATGTCTCATATGGTCAAAGACAGATCGAAAGAGGCAGAGAAGCCAACATGGAAAGCAAAAGACCAAATACGGATTTGATACCAACAAAGTGGCCTTTAATAAACCCTACTCTATCAGATGTAGAATTTCTCTACTTTTCCATCTATCACTGTCCACCATACGTTTATATTAATGAGCATCTTGCACACAAACGCTGTGGCAGTTTATATTTTGGAAAAAGAAAGGTGAAGAACTAGTGTCACTCTAGGAAAGGAAATAGCTGTTGAGTAGCTAGTCGATACCTGCACTGTATTATAGGATTTACATGTGATATTTACGTTGATCATATTAAGAGGGCATTTATTAAGATGGTATTCGTATATAATGTTTCAGAAAATAAAACAACTATACAAGTTAATTCATGAAAGTGTTTATAGCTAGTTACAGCAAGCTAATGACTGACTCCAAAATATTCTGATTTATTGCAGATTATTTTTGAAATATAGTACTCATATACCATTTTAACATAGCTGTTAATCTTCTTAAACTTTACTTTAGGTGTTGAGCATTGAACTCATGAATTATCTTGCAAAAGTCCCTGTCCAGCAATTAGTAATTATTAGAGTAGTTCAAACATATAACATTCATGGAGTGCTTCTTCTGGTCTAGGCACTATTCTTGTGCTTTCATATGCATTGGCTTACTGAATCCAAACAAAACCCCTATGACCTAAATCACTGCTGCTACATTGTGACTTAGGCAACATGCTGTCCTCAGAACAGAATTGCTGGATTTTGTTGTCCTACACAGGGCCTGCATCAGGGGCCTGCTACACCAGAGCTCTGGTGTCTATCAGCATTTGATGGCTGTGCTGGAGGTGATGGTGCCAATCACTGCCCTCATCCACCACTTCCCAGCCATGTAGTAGCAGGTATCCCTACCTTGTGTGGAAGTAGGTGAGTGGGCATTAGAAGTAGAGGCAGAAAAATCCTTTAAGCAAAGGATAAACCGTAAGGGAAGATGGGAACCAGTAAACTGGGCTGAAGATGCATTACTGGGTCCAATACAGCAGTAAAAGAAACTGCACATATTATAAATAAAAAAATAAATATTGGTTACAAGATGAAAAAAAAGTCGTATGTCATTAGCGCACACATTTTATTTATGTATAATCACATTTTTATGCTGAGTGACTCATTTAACTTGGAGAGAAAAATTTCATTATGAAATAGGGTTATTGATATATGTTACTGAGAGAGAATTAGTAATAGAGAAGATAGGCCTGAAGAAAATATCCAGATAGAAGTACAGAAACATAGATTGGAGGATAATCCAGAAACGAAGATCTCATGAACATACAAACAAAATATATGAAGCATAGTAAAAGGATCTAAGATTCAAAAAAGTGAAGCAAAGAATGGGCAGAAGCCATATTTGAAGAGTTAACGGTGAGAATTTTCCAGTATTCATGAAATATATTAATCCTCGTGTTCAAAAAGTAAAGGCAAATAACAAGCCAAATAAATACCTTATTCCCCCAAAAGATACATTTGCCTGAAAACAAGCAAAGAGAAAGACAATATAACAAGTGGAGCCTGTTATTGGAAACAAATATGAGAGAGTAAACTGAACAAACATATCAGTAATTATACTGTATATAGTGGAATAAAATCCTCAATTACAAGAGAAAGAAAACTGACTTGAATATTAACTGACAACCATGAGCTTTCTCCAAGAAAGACAATAGATACGAGGCTATGGAAAGGCTGAGTATAAATGAATGGACAAATTACTCCATAATTTTGTTTGCCTTAAGCATGTTAAAATATTCCACAATTCCATATCTGAAATTCTGAAATCCAAAATTCTTAGTGTACCAAAAATTTAGAAAACAGTTTCAGTTCAAATATTTGACACACTTTTGGCAGAAAACCTGACCTTAACTGACTCAAAGTCGTCTTTATGGTCTTTCTTAGGCTTCATAAGATTAAGGTTCATATTGCATAAGATGTATTTATGAATTTCCTAAAGTTCTGCCCATTCCCTAAAGAAAACATTCCATAATATGGAAAGTGTAGGAAGTTGCATTTTATTTACAAATAGTTAATCTACCAACCCCTTCTTAAAATAGTACTATTCTCTGTTGCCTTGATATAGGGCCTGACCGTGCTATTTCTCAGCCATTAGGACGTGACCAGGTAAGACAAATCCCATCTCTAAACAGAACTTCATATCCAAATACAAGTCTGCATTGATTATTTTCTCCTTCTGTGGTACTTCCACTGTAAGCAAGAGAGCAGTATGGACTAGATAGAACCCATTCTTTCAGCCTAGATCCTCAAATTTAAAAAAAAAAAAAAATGCAGAATTACTGCAAGCCAGCCCATAACTACCAACAATTCTCACCTAAAAGGAGTAAGAAATATTGTTGAAAAACTGTGTGTTCTTTGCTTTGCCATGACTATGCTTTCTATTACCATGCAAAAACAGACTTACAGTAATATATCACATCGTGTTTCTAAAAACCCATCCTAAATAAAAATAAGAATAAAAATCCATCCTATTCTCAGTGCTAAAACATACTGGCCTCAAGAGTTTTGGGTAGGCACGGAGTTTACTCATACCAGTCAAGTCAGTCTTGGCCCAAGTATCTCAGCAGCTTGGTGAACCCCTGGAGAAGGCCCTTCTTTATATCCATCCATGATGGTCTTTACATAGAAAGTAAGGTAAAAACAAAACAAAACAAAACAAAAAACAAACAAAAAAATCAAAAAAAAAAAAAAAAACCACCAAAAACGATTGAGGGTGTTTTGCAATATACAGAAGAAGGAGAAATTTCTTTTCATTTCCAGAAAATTTCTTTTGCTTATCTTTCTGTCCCCTCCCATTTTCTAGCTATCTCTCCCAGTTCCCAGGACAAAGGAGTACCAAATTTGATTTGAAATAATCAGACACCTTGATTTTGCTAGCAGGAGGGACCACTGACTGATTTTAGAAAAGACTCAATTCTGTGTCTTTCATTGGCTTTTCTTAATCATGCTCGAAAACAATGGTTATTGTACGGGTTCCTGAACAGAGTAGAAAGTGATAAGATGTTAGCATTTATATTGGAGGAAGAAGGACGTCTCATTTATGTCTTACATATTGAATTGATTTCTTTACTTAGCTTTATCATCACAATTTCTGTTAGGGTTCTTAACACAATAGTAATAATAAAGTGTTATTTATTTTCCCCATTGAACCCTGGAATAAGGAAGGTATGAGTTAAGCATTATTTAGGCGTTTCTGAATATATAAGCATAACATTACTAAAGACATTAAATCCCCATTTAATTCCATCAGGCAAGGGAGTTATTAAAATAATGCATCTCAGAATGTACTGAATAATATAGGAAATATGAGATCTGGAAGGGTTGAAAAACAAGGAAGAAAATTTATAGCCAAATGTAAATTAACGTGGGGTTAATTTACATGTGAGTAAAGTCATGTAAAGCCATGTGAGTAAAGTCACAATCTATTTGGAAGGATAGGATATTACCGTATGCTATTAGACATTTTTAGTGCTGGATTTTAAAAGTCTATGAGGTGGACAAGGAGTGGATGGTTAATGATGTAGATATCAAAGCTACTAGAATTGCTCAGGTCAGCAAACAAGGTTAAGAACCATGTATATGAATACTGAAATTCCTCAGTTTAAAAGTCAAAATTAGGATGGAGTGCAATGGTGTTAAATTCACACATTTTTGGTGGGCTATTCGTTAGTAGAATACGAAAACAGACAACAAATCTTATAAAAGTAGGTGTGAGGATTGAAGAGAAAGCAACTGCTAGTGGTTAAGGAATGTGATGGAACGAGTGGTCTTCCTTGAAGACTGCGCAGGTACCAGAATTCTTGGTGAGAACAAGTCTTCAGCAAAGAATTGGTATGTGGGTCCTGAAAAAGGACTGATGGTGACCAGACTCAGTTTATGAAAACAGTTTGCTCTTGAAGGAGTAAGTGTGAGGATTGGTAAGGATTGGTAGGTAACTTGACAACAGAAAACTACTGGGAATTTAACTTGGATGACTTCTTGCCCTTAAACTAGTTAAAATACAAAAGTCATCTTCAATGAGGATTTACTAGATGTACACTTCATAGAATGTACTTGAAATCGAGGGATCTTAGAATCTTGTCCAGCATACTTAATTAGCAAGCACCCAAACATCTATTTTACATTAATTTCTTCTAATTTTATTTGGAGTGGCAAACTATATCCATAGATGTAACTTTAAGAGCTAGGTCTCTTCTCCAGTATCTGTCAACACTCCCTGATCAGCTCAACAACATTTACAAGTTCCTGTGTTATTCTTTGGGATTCTCATTTGTGAGGGAATCTGGACTCATTTAGAGCTATGGGTATTCTTTTGTAATCTCTTTATGTATCATGGGCTTCAATTACATCCTCAACAAGTTTGTCTTAATCTTTCTTTTTCACCAGTCTTCCTAAAAATTTGGAAAGCAAAGTAAGTGTTGTTTGCTCATTTCTTTGTGTATTGTGTATTATACTCCCAGCAGAGACTTTTATGTATATTTTAAAAATTATTTTTGTGGATATGAATATTTTGTTGAAATATCTGTAGAAATATTGAAAGCCTCTGAACTTGTTATGGCTTACTTTGAAAATATCATTATGATATGCATACTCTATTTTGTCCATCATTTATTATGCTTTGAAACTTTTGCTTTTTCTGTATTTTTCCAGAGCCTCATATTTTGAGTTGATTAAGGTTTCCTGTACTAATTTCCTCCTTTTTTTTGGTAAGTTATTTTCTCATCAGGATCATTGATATATACAACATAAGAACTAATTATTGTAAAAGATTCACACAATATATGTATGCTTCTCTGTATCTGTTTCCTAAAATCTGAAATCTCTCTTCCTAAAAAGTGCTATATAATAGAAGGTATTTTCTGTGGTATTTAAGAATGAAGGCATAGGAGTCAGACAGGTCTGAAGTTGAATTCAGGGGTTTCTGTTTACTGTATGTGAACTTAGTGATACTTAGTAAGCATCAGGAACTTCAATTGTTGATAAAATAGGGACAACAATATATACCTCTTGAGTTGCTGGGACAATTTTATAAAATTATGATATAGAACAATTAATCATATATCTGGCATCTCACAAACATTAATTATACTTTGTTTTTATTGCTATGAAAATATCTTTAAAAATACATGTGCTATGATTTCTTCCCCTGAAATTTATTTTGATTCAGGAATTAGCATTTTTAAAAATTTGCATTTTTAAAAAACCTCACAGCAACACAGAATTTTGGAATCTTGTTTACTTTTTAACACCAATATATTAGAACTTGCCTTTTTTTGTTTTGTTTTTTTCTGGCTTTAGATATTTCTTAATTTATCTCCTCTTGTTTTTGTTTACTTGTTATTCATTTTACCTCTCTGTTGATGATTGCTATTCTTGTTTTTTCATCATTTGTCTTTTCTTATTTAGCATCAGGGTTTTTTTTTTTTTTCCCTCACTTTTCCATATTATTCTACATGAAATTCCATTATTTTTTTTCCCAAATATCATCTTTATTAGTTTTGAGGTTTTACTACATGTGGGAAAAATCTCCTACATTATTATGACTGGAAGGCAAATTACAATTATATCCTGCTAGTAATGTTTTAATTAAATTGTATATAGCAGGGGTCAGGACCACATAGACTACTTAGAGGACTCTCGAGGGATCAGCAAAGATCCGTTCATGACAAATGATTTTATAGTTAGTGGAGACAAATATCATTGTGAAGATGATACCTGGCTAGTGTTTCTTTCTTCTTCTAAACATCTATTTGTTTTTACTATTTATGCCATTAAACTTCATTTACTGAATGCACTAAACACTAAATACTAAAAATACCAATACACTAAAATGTTAATACTTAGAATTTTGTGGAAATAAGTAACATTGTAATCTATTTTATTTTATTTTTTAAAAATTATTTATTTATTTGAGAGGAAGAGAGCACATGCACACACGTAGGCATAGCGGCAGAGGGAGAGAATCTTCAAGCAGACTACCCCCAACCCAGGAGCCCAACCCAGGCTCTATCACAAGGTTCATGAGATCATGCCCTGAGCAAAAACCAAGAGTCATTCACTTACCAATGGGCCACCCAGGTGCCCCAGTAACATTTTAATTCACTAATCAATTAATTTTTAAAAAGATTTTATTTATTTGAAAGAGAGATGGCACAAGCAGTGGGAGCAACAGGCAGGGGGAGAGGGAGAAGCAGGACCCCTACTAAACTTGGAGCTCCATCCTGGAATCATGACCTGAGCTGAAGGTAGATGCTTAACCGACTAAGCCACCCAGGCACTCCACATGTTAATCTAAATAAACAAAATGTAACCCTGACTAAACTTAGAGTGAGTGGGAAATACAAGTAGTTCTAGGTTATGCTATTCTACAATAAGCATTCTTGGAAGTCAGGCAGCGTGAATTCTGTGATCAGTGACTGTGGGTCCACGAGGTTCTTCTCCGTTTTTGATTTTTCCCATTTTACAGCAGCATTTGCTTCTCTGAAAGAAAGATAACTAGAGAGTGATGTTCCAGTAGTCAGTGCTTTTTGCTCACAGGTTTTGTGATGAGATATCAAGTGGTTCAGTCAACCCAGCTACTAGAAGTTGGGAAATATGCAAGAGCACATGGGTATTTGAGAACTAGGGGATATCCCAGCCCCATTAATCTTTATCAGACTTTTCAGTTTCCTTCTATTATCAGTTGGCTTGGAATTTTTCAAGGTGATAGCCCAACTGTATCATTTGCTTTTCCTGAATCTATTAAGATGCTCAAAAATGATATATATATATGTATATATACATATATATAACACATATATTATATATGTATGTTTTTCATTTTTCTGTTTGTCTAAGTAATTAAATAAATTGATTTTATAACAGTGATTCTTCCTGTCACTCTGTGTTCATATCATTATTAAAATATATCACTGGATATGGCTTGCTAATATGTTAACATTTTTCCTGTTTGCTCATATAATAGGTTAGTTTGTAATTTTATGTCCATGCAATGGTTCTTCAGATTTTATTTTTTTTTATTTTATTATTATTTTTTTAAAGATTTTATTTTGACAGATAGAGATCACAAGTAGGCAGAGAGGCAGGCAGAGAGAGGAGGGGAGGAAGCAGGCTCCCTGCTGAGCAGAGAGCCCAATTCGGGGCTGGATCCCAGGACCCTGAGGTCATGACCTGAGCCGAAGGCAGACGCTTTAACCTACTGAGCTACCCAGGCACCACCAGATTTTAATTTCAAAATTATTTTGGCTCACTGTAGCAGAGTTTCCTCTTGGTTTTTTTTTTGTTGTTGTTGTTATTTTGTTCCCTAGAAAAGTTTACATATGATTGGTGAAATATTCTCTTTAAATACGAATAATTCATAAGATAAGCTATTTTGGAACAGAATTTGTTTAGGTTAAAATTCAATTTTTAAAAAAATATACAGTAAAGTTTTCATATTTTCTACAATTTTCCCCTTCCATCACCATTTAACTCTAAGTTTACTGCTAAAAATGTTGTTCTAGAATGCTATGATTCTTGAAATGTCTACAGAATTTATAGGGATATTGTGGTTTTTACTCTTGATAGGTAACATGTTTTCTTTCTTGATTAAACCCGCAGTGTTCTTTTCCTGTGTGTATGCGTGTGTATGTTCAAACAATCTTAAATACTATTCATTTATTTTGTAAGAATGTACCCCTCGTCCAAAGTAACTATGTTTTAAAAAACTGGGGGCCAAAAATTCTACAAAAACCTTTTCAGTTCAACCTAATAAAAATGATTTCCAGAAAATATTCCAAACTATTAAATCTGTCTTAAGAGGTCCAGATTCTAAAGCATTCCTAAGGCATGATGTTTTGGAAGACATGCTTCTACTGCTGTTGTGTGATACTTTTGTTTGTTTTCTTTTATGATGATGATGATGATGTTCAATTAGCCAAAATATTTGAAAACATGTTTATTTTCAATTTTAACCTTTTCAATGAACAACTGTTGCCTTTAGAGATTTCCTTACTGTATGTTCATTTTATATATACTTAATTATTATCTTTATCATCATAATTTGCTTTCATTCTTTAGGCTTACTTATGTACTTTTACCTGATTTGGGGCGGTAACTTGTTATTAGCCATTAATTTCTACTATGTGCACTTAATGCTGTAAATTTCCTACTGACCACTGTTTTAACCTGAATTGGAAAAGATCTTATATAATACATATTCATTTTTTGAAATTTATGCTCATTTAAAAAACTATATAATTTTCCAAAAGGATACCAGTGAATTAAAAATCTTCAGTAAAGCTAGTATCTATTTCAAAAATTTTCTCTTTAACAATACCTCATAAATTTGATTTCTAATTATATATTTAATAATAGTATATTATTATGGAAGCACCCCCAAGTGTACATCAACTGAAAAATGAGTAAAGAAGAGGTGGTATGTATATGTGTGTGTGTGTATATATATATATATATGGATAGATAGATAGATATAGAGATATATATACCTGTATAGATACAGATAGAGATATAAAAGAGGCGGCGTATATATACACCACCTCTTTTTTATTAACATTCTATTATACTAATATTTCATTATTGTAGTATTCCATTTAATATATATATATATAGTATTACTCAGACATTAAAAAAGAACAAAATCTTGCCATTGCAATGACATGGATGGAGCTAGAAGAGTATTGTGCTAAATGAAATAAATCAATCAGAGAAATACAAATACCAAACAATTCCACTCATATGTGAAATTTAAAAAAAAAAGAATCGAGCAAACGGAAAAAAAGGAAGAGAGAGAGGCAAACCCAGAAACAGACTCCTAACTGCAGAGAACAAACTGGTGGTTACAAGAGAGGAGGTGAGTGGGGGACGAGTGAAATAGGTGAGGGGGATTCAGGAGGGCAGCTGTGATGAGCACCAGGAGTTGTATGGAAGCGCTGAATCGCTCCATTGTACACCTGAAACTAAGATTACACTGCATGTTAACTAACTGCAATTTAAATGAAAACTTAAAAAATATATTAGGCCTGCTCTTTGAATTCCTGAGAAGATTATATAGGGGAAAAGAATATCTGTTTTTTAAAACAAAAAGCTCAACAATATTAATAGTTTAATTCTCTATTTAGAAATGCATATCTCAATGAAAAACCAGTTAGGATTTTCAAAATAAATAATATTTCATAAAACATGTTAAGAATTACTCAAATACATATATTAGACATATGTAAATATAATTCTATATTTAAATCCACTAATATAAATGCTTCCAGATTTCTAATATTATGTTACAGACAATATATATTTATTTATTTACTTTTTAAAGATTTTATTTATTTGTTTGACAGACAGAGATCACAAGTAGGCAGAGAGGCAGGCAGAGAGAGAGGGGGGAGAAAGCAGGCTCCCTGCTGAGCAGAGAGCCCGATGCGGGGCTCGATCCCATGACCTGAGATCATGATCTGAGCTGAAGGCAGAGGCTTAACCCACTGAGCCACCCAGACCCCCTACTATAGACCATATTTAAAGTAAGTTATTAAAAAAAATAAGTTATATATGTTGATATTAATCAGATCAGTGACTGATAAACTTTTTTTAATGCAGACTTAAAAAATATTGTTGACTAGCATATTGTAACAGTCTTTGTGTGTGCATTCACATTACTTTAAAATTAAATACCTAAAGAGAAATAGTAAGTTTTTAATAACCTATTCATCATTTACTATCAACTTATTTTGTTATATATGTCATGTTTATTTTTATTTTCCACACTCTGAAGGTACTAAGTTGCACATCTGCTATCTAAATATTTTCATTGAAGTGCTGCTGAAATTGAAATCATTTCTACTCGTAGATACTAAAATATCAGCTGCTTCTGGTTAGTTAATTGAACTAGTGATTATTCTTGAACATGTGGGTTGGTTGTTTTCTGCCTGAAATAATTACCCAATGAAGCTTACACTAAGGCTATCAGCAGGAAGCTAACAATTGGGGTGTTGGTGAGAAGAATGTACATAACACTTCTGTGTCTGCTGCCAGATGGAGAAGCAGATGGGTGTGTAATACATTCAAAACTAACTACATGACCTCAAATCTTCTCAGTATCTATTACCAACAAGGTCAAGGTTTTTGAAAATCAAATATTCCAACCAATAAATTACTAAAAATTTGCTATGAACAAGTTTCTGCTTAAAAGTCTGTATTTTTACCTGCAAAATCATGATTGAACTAAATAGTACATTTGTTGCCTAAAATGTGTAGCAGTATTAATTCTTATTAATACATATGACTAAATAAACAGGTACTTACTAAAAAAGAAATGGTTATGTCTTAGTGTTTCACCTTTATATTATTCCCAGGGTAAAGATTTAAATAATTTTAGTACAATTATTCTTCTAGACTATGGTAAAAAGAGATTTTAACTTAAAGACCAATTTATATTTGTTCAATGTGTATGAGGGTATAGGCACATCTATTATCCCTATGTATCTAAATATATGACTTGTTATTGTACTAGGCTGTCTTAGAAAAAAAAGTTCAAATATTTCCAACTACTTGTTTAACATACCTGTTGGAATTTTAATCTTAATTATATGAAAACATTATTTAATTCAAATTAAAACAAAGTACATTCATTTCTGAATATTCTTAGTTATCCATCAGTTTTTCCTCAGGCATATTGTTATTACAAAGGAAAATTAAAACTATAGAAGAATGTGTACATGTCACTGATCTGAAAAGGTATGTTAATCATAATACGCTGAACATAGCACTCAGAACATACATTTACAATCACAATAATACCTGCTACGGTATTTTCCCGTGTTTGTCATGCTATTATTTACATTTGTTAAATGTAATTACTGCATTGTACTTTGTGTCACAAACATATAAATGCTTTAATTCTTCAAAGTTTTATTTACCAAATTGGAAAATAGTGAAGGAATCATAACAAATCCAATTGACATTAGTGCCATAAATTCATACCATAAGCATAGTATTCAAAGAGCAGACATTTGCTAACAAATGAATTTGTGAAATTTGTTTTATATAATCACATATTAAGGAAAAGTTCAAATAAGTCAGTAACTTTTAAAAGTGGGAGGTTTACTTTTGCATTGTTGATCTATTATTCCTAATCCTAAGAGAACGCACAATACTATGAAGAGGCTTGTTATGTATCTTCAAAGTTATTGACAGACATGGCCAAAAAATTGCAACGTTTTCTGGCAGTACTTGTCAATCAAATCACACTACTGCATAATGACACTAGATGTAAAACACTATTATTACTTTGCTGTGAGATCAGATATTTTATTTTGCATGTGAACAGAAGTGGAAGATCAAAACATATCCAGCTTCTGGCATGTGTTGTGTATATACAAGGGATAAATGTTAATGCTTTTTTATTCTTTCAGAAGTAAAACCCAAAGCTCAGGACTTTTGGTTTTAGTTCTCATGTGTAAAGGGCTTGCAAATTTTCTTTCCCATCTTTGCAACAAGAAAAATCGGACAAACAATGTCCTTAACTTTTCTTGGCCCTATCAGAAAGACTGGGCTTGCAGGGCAAAGTACAGCCTTGAAATTCAGGGAAAGAGAGAAGAAAATCCAGAGAATTACAGCCAAGATCTGCTTACCTAGAGAAGTAATTGTCAGACCCACAATCTAGTAAGAACACTTACGCAGTATTTTGCTTAATTACTGGAGGTTTAATATGGTTTTGCATGAACATGAGTAATTTATGGGGAATGAGGTCCCGAAGGCCCCTCACTTCCATGGGTTTTAGCTCAAGGATGCCTACTTCTTTCTTATGTTAAAGATTTGGGTAAGATCTCCTTATGGCCTGGCCAAGTGTAAGAGGAGAGTAATCCTTGTAAATATGTCTAGAGCCATCTCCATTAACAAAGACCTACTATCAGGGGAAAAACACTACCAGAGCATTATTCAAGGTGGGGGAAAGGTATTCCTCTAACTCCAACCTCTGTAGTCTTCCTGTCTTACTAAAGAGGGAAGGAGCTAAAACTATATAAGAAGAAACATTTGTGAAGTTCAGAAGCTAAAAACAGGCCTACAAAATGACAGAGATTTGGTCATAAGATTTTAGAACATTCCCCCTCCATTCTACACCCACGTGATTCCAATAGACAATAGTGGATTAGAGGTGAAAGACCAGCAAGACACAGACTCTTTGTGAAAAATCACATATGGAAGTCCAAAGTCTCCAGCATCTATAGAAACAGCAATCATTAAACAAAGTCAAACTCCTAGTCAAATACACAAAAATCCTCACAGGATAGGCTTCCTTATCTCAGTTGCTATTACCATGTGTCTGGCATTCAACAAAAAAATTGCAAGGAATACAAAAAGGCAAAAAACAAAAAACAAAACACTGTGTGAAGATACAAAGTAAGTATTAGAAACCAGATTCATATATGAAACAGATGTTGGAATTACATGATAGAAAATTTAAAGTAACTAGGATTAATATGCTAAGAACTCTACAGGTAGAAGGGTAATGTAAACAGGGAGATAAAATTTCTATGAAAGAGTCAAAGGAAATGTCAGAAAATAAAGACAATTACAAAAATGAAAAATGAGTTTCATGAATTTACAAGTAGATACACACTGCCAAGTACACAATTTTTGAGTCTGAGACGGTAACTATTAACTTCTCAAACTAAAATGCAAAGAAAAAGTTAACTAAAAAACAAAAAGAAAAACAAGACAAACAACAAAAACAAAAACAGAAAAGATCATCCAAGAATGGGACAATTTCAAAAGATGTAACATACACCTAATTAAGATACCAGAAGAATAAGAGAGAATGGAGAAGAACCATTTGAATGGGTGATGTCTGGGGCACTCTAAAATCAATAACACACCAAATCACAGAGAGTCGAAGCTCAGAGAACATCAAGGAACTTAAGACAAACAAAAACACACTACATCTAGACATATAATATTCAAATTATAGAAATCCATATCAAAGAGAAAATTTCAAACCAAGATACAAGAGATAAACACCTTACCTACAGAGAAAAGGAATAGAAATCACAATGGACTACTCATCAAAAGCCATATAAACAACAAAAAGTGAAATAGTTCAAGTGTTGGGAAAAAACAAGAATAATATGTCAAGTGGAACTATCCTTCACAGTGAAGAAGAAATAGAAAATATTTTAAGACAAACAAAAATGGAGACTTCATCATCAGCTGACCTTCTGATTTTTTAAAAAAACTTAAATGGAAGGAAAATTATTTAGTTCAGTAACCTGGATCTACATAAAAAAGAAATATTAAGATAAAATTTGTTTATTCTTAATTAATCTAAAATATAACTGTTTAAAATACTAGTGTGTGATTATAGCATACTGATAAGTGAAATGAATGAGAGCAATATCATAAGGGCCAAGGGGGAGGAACTGGAAGGACTCCATTATAAGATGTGTGCAGGCCAAGTGGGGCAACACTATTTGCAGGTTAACACAGATCACTAAACTCAAGGCAGCCATGCAGTTTTTAAAGGAAGTAAATTGAAATAATAAGAAATGACATAAATGGAATCATAAAATAAATAAAGTATGAGAAGGGTGAAAAAGAGGTGCCCAGAATGAATAGAAAACAGATATAAATATGGTAGATACCAATCAAAACATATTAACAATCAGTTTAAATGTGAAAGATTTAAATACAGGTGTTGAGAGAGAGAACTAGGGGCACCCGGGTGGCTCAGTCTGTTAAGTGTCTGCCTTCGGCTTAGGTCATGATCCCAGGGTCCTGGGACGGAGCCCCATGTCAGGCTCTCTGCTCAATGGGGAGTCTGCTCTTCCCCTCTCCCTCTGCCTCTCCCCTCTCCTTACGCATGCTCTCTCTCTTAAATATATACAATCTTTAAAAAAATTAAAGAACTAATCAAAAGTATAAAAAAGACAACTGTATGTTATCTACAAAACATCCTCTAAAGATAAGGAATCTGATTAGGTGCAAAGTGATGGATGAAGACATGTTATGGTAGCACTAATCAAAAGAAAGTTGGACTAGTTATATGCATTTCAGACAAAACAGACATCAGAACAAGAAAAATTATGGGTGACAAAGAAAGGTATTACAAAATAGTAAAGAAGGTCTAACAATCCTAAATATATATGCATTATATATATATATATAAATATATATGCATTTAAGGACAAAGCATCAAAATATCTAGAATAAACACTGTCAACTTACTGTAATTCATAAATCAAGTATTCAGAAAATCTATCTCATGAAAGACAGAATTGGCCCGAATAATACTGTCAATCAATTTATCTAATTGAGTATTCTAAAAATAGTCCATCCAAAGAACAGAATATAAATTCTTCTCAAATTTGCATGAAATAGTCACAAAACCAGATTACATTCAGGGCCATAAACCACACCTTAACAAATTAAATCAAACAATAAATATTCTTAGATCACAATGAAGTCAAACTATAAATCAACAATAGAAGCCTACCTGGAAAATCCTCAAATATTTGTAAAAACACAATTTTTTAACAATACAGAGGTCAAAGAAATGTCAAGAAAATTTTAAATATTCTTAACAAAATGTAAATAGGATGCATCAAAAATGTGCTGAATGCAGCAAAAAAGCAGTGCTTAGAGGGAAATTTAAAGCATTAAATGCATATGTTAAAGTGTAGGAATAACTTAAACTGTCAGTTTAGGAAACCAGAAAAAGAAGACTAATGTAAGCCTAGAGCAAGCAGAAGAAAAGAAACAATAATTTTGAAATGAGCAGGAATTAATAAAATTGAAATTATGAAAACAATAGAGAAAAATCAACCAAAGCAAAATCTGCTACTTTGAAAAGATCACTAAATTCGATAATCCTCTAGCTAGGCTAAACAAGAAAAAAGAGAAGATGTAGAAGGAAGGAAGGAAGGATGGATGGATGGATGGATGGATGGACGGATGGATGGAAGGAAAAGAGAAGATGCAAATTAAAAATGCCAGAAATAAAAGTCAACAGCACATATACCATGGGATTAAAAAAGATAACATAGGAGGGAACCTGGGTGGCTTAGTCGTTAAGCATCCGGCTCTTGATTTTGGCTCAGGGTGGTGAGCCAATTCTGCTTTCAGGATCTCAGAGTGCTGAGATCAAGCCTGGAGTCAGGCTCTGTGCTGGGCATGGAGCCTGCTTAAGAGTCTTACTTTCTTTCTCCTCGCACTCCCTCTCTCTCTCCCTCTCAAGACAAAAACAAAAATAAAATGGAAGAGATAACACAGGAATACTATAAACAATAATTTTATGTCCACAAGTTTGGTAATTTAGATAAATGCAATAATTTGTGAAACACACAAACTACCACAAGTCTCAGAAAGACAAAGAGATAAAATGGAGACTGTTCTATCTATTAGAGAAACTCAGTTCAATTCAACCAACCATTTAAGGAAAAAAATGAAACCAATTTTCAACAATCACTTAAGTCAATAGAATTAGAGAATTCACTCTCTAATTTATTCTATAAGGTTAGTAATATCCTAACACCAAAACCAGATAAACACCTTATAAGGAAGAAAAACTATACATTAAGACCTTATAAGACACATCTATATATCTCATAAATGTAGATAAAAGGTGAATTAATTCATTCAATGAAATATTAACATATCAAATCCAATAATGTATAAAAATTACATACTATGGCAAAGGGAGACTTATTCCAGGTTCAATATGTGAAAATCCATCAACGCAATACACTGCTAGTGTCATCTTTAGTCCATCAAAGACTAAAGAAAAAAAGTAGTATGACCATAGAAATTGATGCAGAAGAAAAAAACCTCACAAAGTGTAAAAATCTTAATCATCTCTGCAAAGCAGGAATAAAGGAGAACATCTTCAACTTTATAACAAAATCTATTTAAAAAAACCCCAAATAGCTTCATATTTAATGGTGAGAAACTGGACATTTTCAACTACGACTGGGAACAAGGGAAGGAGGATGTTTTCTCTCATTACTTCCATTTGATGGTATATAAAAACCCCAGTTAGTGCAACAAACCAACCACACAAAAGGAAATAAATGGTCTGCAGATTGAAAAGGAAGATAATAAACTGTCTGTATTCACAAATAATTTTGTTGTTTTTTAAAAAAATCCCAAAGAATTAATAACTCACAGAACTCATAAGTGAGTAGAAGAAGATGGTAAGATACAAAATAAGTATACAAATAACAATTTTATTTTCTTTCCAGCAAAAACAATTAGAAGATTTAAGACGTGAACCAACTTTATCAAAGACATACAGATGACAACAGACAAACGAAAAGGTGCTCCACATCCCTCATCATCAGGGAAATGCAAATCAGAACCACAATGATATATCACCTCATGTCTGTCAGAATGGTTAGAATCAGTAACACAAGAAACAAGTGTTGGTGAGGATGTGGAGACAACAGAAGCCTCATGAGCTGCTGAAGGGAATGCAAACTGGTGCAGCCACTCTGGAAAACAGTATGGAGGTTCTTCAAAATATTGAAAATTGAATTACAATATGATCTGGTAATGGAATTATTGAGTATTTACCCAAAGAATACTAAAACACTAATTTGGAAAGATATATGCACCCTATGTTCCTTGCAGCATGATTTACAGTGGCCAGATTATGGAAGCAGGACAAGTATCCATCAGTAAATGAATGCATAAAGAAAATGTGGTGTACACACATACACACACACACACACACACACACACACACACAGTGGGATATTATTCAACCATAAAAAATGAATGAAATCTTACTAATGGAAAAAAAACATGGATGGAGCTAGAGAGTATAATGCTAAGTGAAATAAGTGAGTCAGAGAAAGACAAATACCATCTGATTTCATTCATATATAGAATTTAAGAAACAAAACAAACAAATGGAGAGGAAAAAAAAAAGAGACAAACCAAAAGACAGATTCTTAACTATAGAGAATGAACTGATGGTTACCAGGGGAAAGATAAGTGGAAGGATGTGTGAAATAGGTGAAGGGGATTAAATGTATACTTAACTTGATGAGCACCGAGTACTATGTACAGTTTTTGAATGATTATATTGTACACCTGAAATTAATATAACATTATATATTAACTATACTGAAATTAAAATAATATATTTTTAAAATACCATTTATAATAGTACTCCAACACTGAAATTCTTAACGATAATGTACATTTTTCACAAAATGTATACGGGAAATGTATGCAGAAACTATAAGATACTGCTGAAAAAACTCAAAGAAGATCTAAATAAATGGACATTTATTACATAGCTATGGATTGGAAGACTCAATATTATTAAGGTATCAATTTTCTTAACTTGATCTATAGATTCAACTCAATCTCAATGCAAAAAGACCTAGTATAGCCAACACAATACCGAACAAGAAGAACAAATTTGGAAGACTCATATACAAAATTTTAAGAATTACTGTAAGCTATAGTTATTAAGATAATGTGACATTAGAAAGTTCAAAATAAATAACTGAACAGAGAGAGCAGCAAAATAAGACATAAAACGTTGTCAACTGATCATTCCTAAGTAGTAAAGGGAATTCAATCACACAATGATAGGCTTTTCAACATCAGCCGAGTGATTAAATGTCCATATGGAAAAAAACCCACCTCGAAGCAGAACTTACACAAAAATTTGTTCGGCATGTAGCAAAAACTGAACAAGTATAAAACGTCATGATAAAAATGTGAAACATAATGAGGAAAATCTCCTTGATTTTGTGACCTTGACCTTGACCTTGGCTTTGTGAGTTTTCTAATATAATAGTAGCATAATCAATGAACAAAAATGTGAAACATTACATTAATAGAAAACATTTAAATATGCATCTTCAAATAGTACTAGCAAAAGTATGAAGCAGAAAGTCATAGAGTGGAAGAAAGTATTTTCAAAAAAAATATGTATCTATTGCAAAATAATGATTTTGTATCTAAAACTTATCAGGAACTCTTCAAACTCAGGAATAAGAAGAGTGACAAAATATTTTAAAAGCGCAAATGTCCTGAACAGATACCAAAACAAAGAAGATATACAAATAGAAAACAATAATATGAAAAGATATTCTATTTTTTCAATTAGGAAATTACAAATTAAAACCACAATGACATGCTACAACATACCCCTTTGAACGGCTAAATAAGAAAAAAAAAGGGTGCCTGGGTGGCTCAGTTGGTTGAGCAACTGCCTTTGGCTCAGGTCATGGTCCTGGAGTCCCGGGATCGAGTCCCGCATCGGGCTCCCAGCTCCATGGGGAGTCTGGTCTTCTCGCCTCTCATGTTCTCTCTCACTGTCTCTCTCTCAAATAAGTAAATAAATAAATAAATCGTTTAAAAAAAGGAAAGAAAGAAAAGACAATAGCAAATGCTTATGAGGGTATGGAGCAACAGGAACTCTCATTCCCTGCTTGTGGAAATGCAAAATGAAACAGATGCTTTGGAAGACAGTTTGGCAGTTTCTTACAAAGTTAAGCATAGACTCACCATATAATATGGTAATACTACTCTTGGGAAATTGCTGGAGTAGTTTTGAAACTTCTGCACCTACACAAACCTGCAGACAAATGTTTATAGAAGCTATATTTATAATAACCAAACACTAGAAGAAACCAAGATGTCCCTCATATGTGAATGGATAAATAAACTGTGATATACTTCAAAACAGACCATTACTTGATAAACATTTTATAAGAGCTAACAAGGCACAATAACACTGGGTAAATTAAAAATGCATTCTTCTGAGTGAAAGCATCCTGCCTGAAAACGAAACAAAACAAAACTATATGATTCCAATTACATGATATTCTGAAAACATCAATACTATAGTTATGGTAAACAAATCAGTGGCTGCCTGTTCAGAAAGATGAACAGGTTGAGGAAGCAAAGGCCAGGACATTTTTTCTTAGAAGAGTGAAATTACTATCTATAACACTGGAATGGTGCCTATAAGACATTAAACAATATTATTTATGAATCATTCAGGAAAAAAATTCAATAAGATTTAATAGGATAGATGTGTGTTTATATTTCAACATTTAAAAATATATTTAATGTATTTTGAAATGCCAAGGTTTCCATTAGGACAACTCATGAAAATGATCTGAGAACTGTCATTAGTTAATAATTGCTTAAAATTGCAATATTCTATCAATTTATCAACCGCACATGTTTTTACATTTTTAACGTCTGTGACATTAAATTGAATCTTATAATGGATAGCATGTCATACTCTAATTGGCAAGATTTTTCTTCCTCAGTGGAATATGTAAAAGGATACATATAAAAATTTAAGGAAATGAAGCATTTTGCTTATTAGACTTTGCTTTATTTTGTGTATGAATTTTTTCCCAAAGTAATTAAAGAAAAAGTATAACAGCAAAAAAAGTTATAGTTAGCCTCACTCCAGATGTTCTATTTTTAGTATCTTTAAAGTGATTGTTCTTGGGGCGCCTGGGTGGCTCAGTGGGTTAAAACTTCTGCCTTCGGCTCAGGTCATGATCCCAGAGTCCTGGGATCGAGCCCCGCATTGGGCTCTCTGCTCAGCAGGGAGCCTGCTTCCTCCCTCTCTCTCTGCCTGCCTCTCTGCCTACTTGTGATCTCTGTCTGTCAAATAAATAAAATCTTTAAAGAAAAAAAAGAGATTGTTCTTTTCTTTTGAGAGAGTGTGCATCGGGGGGAAGGAGGATGCAGACAGAGAATCTTTTTTTTTTTTTAAAGATTTTATTTATGTATGTATTTGACAGACAGAGATCACAGCAGGCAGAGATGGGAATGTGAGGATACTGTGATAAACTAATACTGGGAAAAACTAAATAAAGTGAAATAAAAAGGACAATCTCTTGGGGCACCGGGGTGAATCAGTAAGTTAAGCATCCAACTCTTGATCTGCTAGCGTGTGACGATGTGGAGCTTGATCTCATGACCTTGACACAATGACCTGGACAGACATCGAGAGTTGGATGCTTAACTTACTGATTCACCCCGGTGCCCCAAGAGATTGTCCTTTTTATTTCACTTTATTTAGTTTTTCCCTTCAAAATCAGTGATATTCTCAAGAAAGAAACCTTGAAATGATACACATTTGGATACCCTAAAACTATATTAAAAACTTTCATGGAAATATTGGCATATATTATTATATTGAAATGGCATTGACTGGAATAAGGAATAGAACATACCCATGATAGTCACTTCTACTTCTAAATGACCAAGATCAGTTAAAGACCAAGTATTGTTTCCGTCTGGAAATCAGATAAAAAAAGACTAGATATTTGCTCTCAGTGGAATAACAATGGGTAAAGAGATGTTTTTGAAATTCTTCATCTATACACAACCATAAGTCCACATAAGGAAAACATTTTATTCCAGTTATATTTCTATTTTCCCTGAAAAGGAAATGCACATAAAATATAGGGAATTTAGGACACAGGTTAAAAAATGAACTATGATCATTCTTAAATTAATAACATAGAAAAATAACCTCTAATATTAACTTGGAAGCTTTGACTGAGGCAATAAAATATGATAGGTAAGAAACTCCCTTTTTAAAAAATTTTATTTATTTGAAAGAGAAAGTGAGTGAGACAGAGAGATAAAGCACAAGCAGTGGGAGGGACAGAGGGAGAGGGAGAAGCAGACTCTCCGTCAAGCAAGGAGTCCCAAATGGGTCTCAATCCCAGGACCCTGTGATCATGATCTGAGCTGAAGGCAGATGCTTAACAAACTGAGTCACCCAGGCACCCCTATAATAGGTAAGAAATTTTTAAAGTATAGACCAAGATGCAAATTTTCAAGTGACATTTCTGAAGATTTCTGGAATCTTAAAAATCTTTCATTTATATTGAGAATAAATGCTGTCCTCATGGTGTATGCAATCAAATACATATTCCCAGCCCGGAGAATACAAAGCAAATGTATTTTCTGTTCCATTTATCCAAGACTGAAGAGATTAAACACCATGCTTACCAGAATGAGGAGAGGAGGGGGCAAAAAAAAAAGGAAAGAAAGAAAACAGAAGAAATGTCTCCACTGCCTTCCAATACTAGAAGTTGCTCCTGGAGTGGACCTCACTGGGGGAAGAAAAGTCATCGCAATTTTTAAGGAAGTTAGATGTTGGCAGCTTAATTATTAACTGGTAACTGACAGTCAAATCATTAAATTTAGATTATTTTGCAATTGACAGTGACATTAGAATTTTTCTAGTTTTACCATATATCCCCGCAAATTTTAAGGTTGACATTACTACTAGTGTTTTCCTTATTTTCTCTTCTTTTAAATATCACGTATCAAATTAGAAAACTAAATTGTAGCATACATATTTAAAATATATGCTAGATTTTTAAATAAACTCTTTTCATGGTGTTTTTAACAAATGTATCTTTTCATGTATGTATTCTGAGCTACATGCAGGAACAAATTGGTGTGTCACTCCGCACTTTCCCTAGGATTAGGAAGTTTTTCACAACCTGAATTTAGTTTCAACTACCTGGATGGCCCTGTTTTTAAAATAGAGTCCTGTAAGTGGACCTGGATAATTTTCCTCAGATTATTTGTGTAAATGTTGTGTTCCTCAATCTTCAGCCTTCTATCTGTGGGGAAAGCATCATTTTCAGTTCCTTGTCATTCATGGTTATTTACTTAAGGACTGTACATGTTCTGGAAACAAGCTAACATGACTTTCCAGGCATTAGGGACTGTTTTAAGCACTTAAAACATTATTTATTTAATCCTCTCAACATCTATGACTAGAAAGTATTATAATTACACCCATTTTAAAGCTGAGGAGACCAATATCCAGAGAAGCTAAGAAGCAGCCCATGGTTACTAAGTAACAAAGCTGGAATTTGGCCTCAGGCGCTCTGGCTGTGGTGGCCACCACAGGGCCTACTGTTCTGCACTGAAGAGGAGTCCTTTCTAGAAACATCAGCAGGGAGTATGCTTTGATCATTTTAGAAAGCTCAGGGGCCGGCTGGTGGAACCTGAGTGGACGGGCTTGTTGCCAACAAAGAGGAGAACTGATAAGTGGGAATGTATCCAGACAGGAAGAAATGAAGAGCTGAGCCAAGACAGTGGCAGTACAACTGAGACAAAATGGCGGAGACGGAAGGGAATGAGACCACAGAATTTAGAGGGAGGCGAGTAGGAGGAATGTCTATCTTTGAGTTTCTGGCTTTAAAAAAAAGAATTCCTTCATCTCCTGTTTACTTCTAATTGGTTCCTTCCACTCTGTAGAGAGAATATTTTAGGAAATTTATAATTTCCCCTATATATGTCCATGTATCAGTTTGGAATAGTTAGGTAAATTAACTCCAACTATGAAATTCAGAAAGAGAGAATCAGAAAATTTTTTTATGTGTTATAAGGCCTATACCAAAAGAGGTACCTTGTTCCCAAGGGCACAAGTTTATAAGCTGGATCTATGAACTTGGTCTTTGGATGGGCTCTAAAGGATCTAAACCACTTAAAACTGCAGGCGTCATTGTGTGTACCTTTGCCTCTCTGCACTTCTCCGGGGAGAGTGTCCCAGCCTGTGTTAGAGTCTCAGATGGCTTTGTGACACAACAAACTCCTAAACCACCGTCCTAGATCCTTAACAGAAGTGCCACAGGTTTTCATAAGAGTGTCGAGTCTGCAGATGGCTACCTCAGTTTAAGGCACGGCTCTGCCACCTGCTTTTTTTTTTTTTTTTTAAGGATTTTATTTATTTGACAGACAGAGATCACAAGTAGGCAGAGAGGCAGTAGAGAGAGAGAGAAAGAGGAGGAAGCAGGCTTCCCACTGAGCAGAGAGCCCAATGTGGGGCCTGATCCCAGGACTCTGAGATCATGACCCCAGCCCAAAGCAGAGGCTCAACCCACTGAGCCACCCCAGTCTCCCCTGCCACCTGCTTTTATATGACTGTGAGCAAATTTCTTACTCTCGCCATGCCTCAGTTTCCTCACCTGAAAAATGAGGAGTCTACTCTAGTCGTTTTGAGAAAGGTTAATTTAATTCATGCAGATAAATTTAGTAGGGCAATGCCTGGCACCAAAATAAACTCTGTATGATGTAACTCTTCCCTAGAACCAGCCAGATTTTTTTCTCCACATAGAACTACATTTTGCAAAACATTCCTGCCATAGAATTATATTGAGAGAGATTATGTTAACATTATATTACGTAAAATCATTAACTCAGTAACTGTTGTATGAAACTAAAAAACTAAACCCCCCTCTGATAGGCAACGGCATCACTCCTCTTCAAAGCCTGCACAAGGGCAAAATGCACAAGAATCATCAGGACTGAATTCTGGATGGATTCCAACCTAGAAATATTCACATTCTGTAGATCTGCGTTCAGGCCAAGATTCTGCATGTGTAATACGGGGCCTCAGATATGAAGGATTTAGGTGATGCCGAGAGCAGCCAGAATATTACTTTTAATTGTTCTAATTTCTGCCCTTTTTGTATCTGCAGTCCTCTCAGTTATAATTGCCAGGTGTGAAAGGATCTCGAAAGCCAACAGATCATATATAAATTGCCCATATATACACACAGAGGTGGAATGGATAAATAAATGTCTTTTTTCCCCCCCAGGAAAACTAGTTTGCTCTCCCCTGGGGCGGGGGAGTGGCCTATCACTTTTCTACTTCCAAACTAGCTCTTGTTATTTAAAATGCTTCTTACTAAAATTATTTCTGTTACAATTCGGAGGTCCTTAATTTTCCATCTGGCTATAGCTTCATTCCCTGTCATAGCAAAGCCTTTGCCACACAGCATCCAAGAGATGATTATGCCAATCAGTCATGAATTAGAACATTTTCTGTTTTCCCAATAGCATGTCTAAGAAGCGAAAATTAAAAAAAAAAAAAATACACACCTCTTATGGTTTATAATCTGATTTTGCATAAGAAGTCTGAAAAACTACAATGATAATGAAAGCTTGTGAGCATCTCACACCAAGACATTGATGGTATTCTGGCTTTTCAACGTCATGTGGAATCTTTAAGAATTAATTTCTCATCTTCTGAGTAGCTAAATATTTTGAAACTATGTAATTTTTCCATCATAGAAAAAGGAATTTCGGAACATATTTCTTGGCATATCATTCCAATGGGAATTTCATGCAAAAGTAATATTTTAACAGCAGGCTGGAAGGAAGACTCATTGCCTTGTCAAGTGCCAGTTACAAAATTAGACACAGCCTTAAAGGGAATAAATGGAGGATTAAAATGTTTTTGAAGCTGCTCATTTGTCTAAACTTTATTAAAATTTCCATGAAAGGGTAATGATATTGATCGATATATTGTCATATATACAGAACAAAAACAAAGTAAATGGAAGAATGATAAATTATTTCATCTTAAAAATTAACATTACTGATGGCCAGTGCTATCTGAACTATATTTAGATGAATTAAGCAGATGTTACCCTTCTTTTTCTAAAAAAAAAAAAAGAATTTAATCCAAACCAAAACATAGGAAGGCAAATCTCAGAAAAATATGCGAAGGTTTAAAACAGTCACGACTCAGAGATGTCTTTTGCAAATAATTATTTCAACTAACACATCGTTTATGTCATTATCATATTTACTACCAATATGCAATGTTTATACGTTGTATTTATCTCAGTGACTAATTTAGGTGACCGATCATGAATTATTATATCACTTTTTACTTCCATTTCTTTTAGGGTCTGTGTCCTTTCTGGTTTCAGAGTGACAGAGTCCGGGCTCTTCTCTAGCCTTTTGGGCTCGTACCTTTCTACAGGGAGGGTCACACATAGGTACTTACCTGTGATGGGTTCTGCTTTGTAAACAGATCGACGTGCACTTTTCAATTCTCTTTCCAAGTTGTGTTTTCTACTCTGAATATTTTCTTCTGTGTGTGAGTGTATCATCATACCCAAGAGTAAATGACCGGATAGTGCCGACCATGGGTCTACCCGACTAGTATTTATCTGAAGATGTCACCGACCGAAGAGTGCAGGGTCCCAGGAGCCCGTTCCATTGGGGACCCTCAAAGAGCTATCTGGGGGATCTTTAAGCAACAACACGGGTGTTTTGCTCTGTAAACTTAAACGCAACCTCATTTAAGAATAAAGAGAACATAAAACCTTGCAACAGCGGTCAAGAGAGGCCGCAGGGAGGTCGCGTACGGGTCAGGGACTTACGTGTCAGATCTGCCACCGCTGGGAAGCGAGCTGGTCCCGGACTCCGGTCACTTTGCGGCTTTCTCGGGCCGCTCAGGGGTCTTCTCCGGCCGGCCGATGAGCCGCTGGGCCTGCCTCGGGCTCCCCAGGAAGGCCAAGGGCTTTGGTCACCTCCTTCGGGTCCTCACGCTGCTTGCCACCAGGTCACAAAAATATATTTTTCCCCCATAAAGTTGTTACTTTTTCTTTCGGAACCTTCTGGAGTTCCGCTGTGGCAAGGTCCTCCGGTGCCTGAGCCCCTGCACCAGCGGAGCTCGACGCCCTCCAGGCGGTGCGCGCCCCCCACGCGCGCCCCAGCGCAGGGGCTTCACGTGGAGCCGTCAGCGGCGGCTTCTCCCTCCGTGCGGCTTCCACCGCCCGGTGCAGGTCGTCCGGCCACGCTGCGGCTGTGCTGGGCCAGAAGGCGGCAGCGGGTCCCGGCGCGAGGCCACACAGAGGCCGGGTCCGGCCGTGGCAGCCGGATCGGAGGTGAAGCAGGTTCCACCGGCCCCGCGTCGCGACCGCACCGCAGACGCGGGACCCGGCGCGCGCTCCCGCCCCAGGCGCAGCGGCGCGCGCGGCTCCAGGTGGGCCTCCGGGAGCCGCGCACCTGGCACCTGGCGTCCGAGGAGGCTCAGAAGGTTCCAGATAATCCCCTCCGCTGGCCACCGGACCCGGTGCGCGCCTCTTTCAGGCCGCAGGCGGGCTCTGCCCCCCGCCACGAGACGAGGGGACTCTGCTCAGCGGGAGGGGGTCCCTGCAGGAGGCCCGCGGACCCCGCCGCCTGAACAACTCGGGGTTCCCTGCTCCAGGCCGCCTCGCTTCCCGCGAAGTCTGCAGCGCCGACTGGCCTCGCCCAGGTAGGCTGCGCCCCTGCTCGAGGTTAAGTCTCTGCGCCCCCGGGCTCACCCGCCTGCTCCGGGAGGGTGGGGGGCATCGTGCGGGCTGGGCCCCCCCGCACCTCAGAGGCCCGTGGTTGGGTGGGGGCGACCCTCATGGGTGGATGGCTGCATCCTCAGAGAAGGCAGATTCTAGCCTGGCGGGCCCAGGCCTCCCAGAGGGAGCACGGAGGGCGCGTCTTCCTTCTGAACACTGGGGCGTGGGGCCGCGCCCTCCTGCAGGGGGCCCGCCAGGGGGCCGGCCCGGGGGTGTTCCCAGGAGAAGCGGTGGTCTCGGGGGTGCGGCCCCCCGGGCACATTGGACAGGGTCCTCCCTCACGTGCTCTTTGGGGGCAGTTCCAGGAGGCCCGTGGAAGAACCTGTGTGAGCTTTGTCCTCTGCTCTGGCCTGAGACACCAGCCCAGGAGGGTCCTCTAGCCCTCCCCTGGTCATAGCAGGAGCTGGGATGTCCTACCACCACCTGGCTGCCGCTAGACCCTACGAAGTTTACCGACGCAGCATTCACGGCTGAAACAGTGCCATCCCTCTTCTGATATGATCAGGACCTAGCGTTCAAGTCTAGCACCTTGTTTGCGACTTCAGCATTCCTCGGAGAGGGGACAACAGCTTTGCCTGTGACATGACCAATTATTCTTGGTTGGGTTTACACCGTATTCCTAACCTTGGCCTTGGTCATTTTTCAGGGAGCTTTGTGGGAGTCTAGCCTTTTATTTTTGAGAGACCAACTTACAGGGATCAGTCTTTGATTAATTTATACATTTCCTGGTTTAAATATATTTTTTTTTCATTAAAATGTGAGCAGTAATTTTATTATAAAGCAAAGAATATATTATACTTCTTCATTTATAATGTCTTTGAAATTATGGCTGGGTTATAGGTTAATATGCATAATGATATAATTAAATCATAATTTTACCTGTGTAAATATTTGTCATGTGGGTGAAAGGTAGAAGAGAAGGCTCAGAAATTATTATAAATATGACTGACAATACAGTATAATTATAAAAATTATAGTGTCAACAAATAAACTTTTACAACTTCCACAATAGAAAACTATTCGTGGAGTTTCATTCTTGTATTGTTTTGATAGAAAGAATATATTTACCTGGTAAAGGTAAAATTAAATTGTGCAATAATAAATTATATAGATTACAGTAGACTACCTCCATAATTGCCTAATAATAACCTGTTTTCTAGAAATCACCACTCTGGAAATCACCAGATATTTTAAAGTTTTAAAAAGGTTTTTAAAGAAAAATCTTAAAATATCTGGTTTTGTTTAATTTGATTATTACCACCATCATTCTAATGAATGCAATTAAAACATAATATACCAGTTTGAGTTTACATATCCTGCTATCAGTTCTTATAGGCAATGAACACGGTGATCCAGCGTTTGGAGACAAACTTAGATCTTGAGAAAAAAACCTGAATTTTCTGTGCCTACCTTCTCTAACTTTTAGGCAGAATAATATTAATTTATGTCTTATAACTTTGTGGTTAGGATTCATTCAAATGCATTAAATGTTCAAACTGGTTCTTTTACAAATCAGTAACTGGTTCTTTTGCAAATCTTTTACAAATCAGTTTACTGATTACATATTATAATAATATGTAAATATTATTAACGACAAGTAAGTACAGTGATGGGCTCAAGTAAGGAAACATCCTTTTCTTTAAGCCACTTGAAGGAGCATGTTCAGTCTGTCAGTTCAATTCATTCTCTTTATTACATTTTATCCACTGCTCAAAACTATTGTCATATGTTAGATGGCTTTATAATCTTACCATAAATATTGGTACAGTATTGTGGTTTTCCTGGAGTCTCTAGTTATTGCATTTTTGGATATAAAAAAGTCATATGAAAATATTACAGTTTCTATAACCTACATTTTTTTTTTAATTGGGAACTGCATTTTCTTAACCAAAGAATCATCTTTATCTTCTAATTTTTAACTATATAAGTGAATTAGATTGATTGTGCTAATAAGACATTCTTCATGGAGCCCCTTTGTCTTCCTTTTATTTTAATTTGTTTTAATTTTCCTGGAGTACTTTCTTATGTAAGTTTGGATACTGGAGTTGGCTGAGTCAGAATGACTCCAAATAATTGTTACTTTACAAAAGATAGTTTATTTCTCAAATAAGTGTAAGGTAAAGTAACTCCATAATGGTCAGACTGCTGTTTCATTTCTCCGTTATCCTCAACACGTGGCTTCATTTTCATGGTCCATTATGTCCACTCCAGTTTCCTCTATGATATCCTGATGTATGCATGAGGAGTGAAGCTATGGGGAGGCAGTGATGTAGGGCAGAACCTCTTTCTGTTAAGGAAAGAACCCTGACAATTCATATGTATTTACATTGCAGTGGTTGGAACCTAGGCACAGAGCCATACCTGGCTGCGAGAGAGATTGGGAAGAGTTTTCTTTAGCTGGGTGACCGTTGCTCAACAACGTTCTCTTACATTGTAAGAGGAGGTATTAGAGGGCAGCTAGCTGTGTCTGCCACAGTTCCTGCTCTTGAAAAGCCAATACCTGAGCATCTCTCTTTTCACATCCGGAATTCACAGAGTTCTCTCCGTTCTGTCACGCACCTCAGTATTTCTAGCTAATATGCCGTCTTCTCTTTCAGGACCAGTTGTAGTTCCATGTGGTCTGAGCGTATATAAATTAAACTTAAAAACAAAAAAGGACGAAAGCAGGTTATTTATATACACAGGTGCCCCCGTGCCAAATATGCAGTGGTTTGGTTGACATAGGCAATTGCAACACAACGTAAAATTTGAAAAAGGGTAAATAGAAACAAAACAAAACACTGAAACAACCACTTTATAACTATTATCTTGTTTTGCTTGGTCAGAGTTATGAAGCCCTTTGGCAGAGGCCAAGTGGTAAATCTTCTGGTAAACCCATTTGTCAGCCCTGTACTGCTTTCTAGGATAAATCCCTTTGTCCTTCGCTGTTGAAATTGGTTGTGCGAAGTGGTCCTTCCTCTTCTGTTGCTTTCTGTACCCTTTATGAGATCTGCAGAGCATTTGCAGCTAAACTTTTCCTGATTTAGTTTTGGTGTAGAACATTCACAGGCTTTGCAGACCGGCATGTAGTCTCTTTAACAATATATTTTTAGCAAAAGAAAAAAGAAAAGGAGGTTTCCAGTGTTTTTGTTTTTCACCAACTTCCTCTGTAAATGAACGCAGACAGAGAGCCTATTTGGACAGGAGATTAAACCTGAACACTCTTACCTTCTGTGTTCTGGTGTTTGGGGATTATCCATCAGGATGTCTCAGACAACAGGAAACTGTGATTGGGCTAGTTGCTGAATATTTACCAGTTATCATGGAGTTTTTCTTGTGGTAGAAAGCTGTATCGTCAGTGACAAGTTTGATGGTTGTTCAATTTTTACTTCTTTGTAGGTAACGCATTTTTTCAAAGCCTAGATCGTTTAGAATTATGTATGTTTCATTCATTGGAACTTTGTTGTTTTTTTTTGTTTGTTTGTTTTTAAAGATTTTTATTTACTTATTTGAAGGAGATCACAAGTAGGCAGAGGCAGGCAGAGAGAGGAAGGGAAACAGGCTCCCTGCTGAGCGGAGAGCCTGAGGTGGAGCTCCATCCAGGACCCTGGGACCATCACCTGAGTCGGAGGCAGAGGCTTTAACTCACTGAGCCTCCCAAGTGCCCCTCATTCATTGGAACTTTGAAAACTCAGGTGTATGTGTTTATGTCTGGGAACTCAATATGCTTTTCAATTAAAAGATGGATGGTTTATTTGACAATCGTCTAATTAGTTGCCAAAGGTACTACATCTATCTTCCCTGTCTTCATCAATGTATCCATATTCCCTTAAACAATGTTAGTAAAAATCTTCCTTTTTTTTACGTATTTACTAATTTTGATGGGATTTGTAGTTTTGATGCAATTTTAAGGGTGACATTAAATTTACCATGTGTTCTCAATGCACTTCCATTTAAAACTTCAAAAGCATACACAAATGTGAATAAAGACTAGAACTTTACAAATGAGAATATTTACCAGGACTATTTCCAACTCCCCAACTATGTAGGAAGACAGAGAAGTATTTTAATAAGATAAATATAGCATTCTTTTCATCTGTAATAAGTATAAGTTATAAATTTGTGTATTTTTAGTTTTAATTCTTTGTTGTCATTCATTTATTTAATATGATGTTAATCATATTAAATACATGATAATGTATTAATTAAATTATAATTAAATTAATATAATTAAATTATATTTCCTATTCCAAAGTTAGATAATGTTAAATTCTGAGTATTTTGAAAAATAGAGGAAAGTTAAAAATGATTGACTAAATATATCACAATCTCTCCCATGACTGCGACAGCATGAAAAGCAGAATGTATTTTATATGTAAATAAATGTGGTTTGGGCCTATGTTTTTCACTCTGAAATGATAGTAGAACTTTCTGATTGATGGCTTTATGTTAATAAATTTCTGGACTTTGAGAGACTGCTGGAAACCACAAAGCAACTGAGCAGTGGAGAAGAGCGTATGTGTGCATTGTGAATGAAGTTACATATTTATATTTAAAATGTTTTTGGTCACACATTTTTAGTGCATTGACCTCATATGAAACTTTATTGATCAGTTTTCAGAACTATATTTTGTGTATTTCTGTAGATACTCACATATATTCATCTATCTATCTACCTGGATATGATTTGATTAAATTAGCTTATTTTGATAATATACCCACATTTTTTTCTCTAAAGCCCCTAAAGAACAATGTTCACCAAATAAATATATAAATACTCAAATATTTTTCACTTTGTTTTGGTGTTTGACATAAATCCGATAATTTGCTTCCCTATAGGCCTGGCCGTATATAATGAATGAGGCAGATTGTTCCGATGATAAAACTTCTTCCTCGTGTCTATTACTCTTTCAGACTTTGAACCTGTTTATATCATTACCAGTCCTTAATTTTTTTTTGGAAGAATATGTTGTAAAATATCCCTATCATTGGCTAACTTTGCACTTGAAACTATGTTTTGGTGAGTCTCAGAGCCAAATTTGAGTGAATTTGGGAGAAAGGATAAGCTGTTTTGTGGGGCACCTGTGTGTTCAGTCACTTAGGCATCTGACTCTTGATTTCAGCTCAGGTTGACCTCAGGGTTTTAAGTTCAAGTCTCACATTTCTTTCCATGATGGGTGTGGATTCTACTTTTTAGAAAAAAATAAAAGATATTTTGCAAAGGGGAGAAAAAAAATTGTATAGTAACTGGGAGAAATGGTGTCAAGCAAGTTTGTATTGTCCATTTCATTTTGTTTTCTTTCTTAGTATGTAGGAAGGAACTGGTGTGTGTGTGTGTGTGTGTGTGTGTGTGTGTGTTTAATTTTCCTGAGAATAAAGTAGCATAAAATGTAAAATCAGTAAAGAAGATTAAAAAACAGAGATTGGTCTAGAAAACAAATGAAGAGATTGGGTTGGAATAGTAATTTTGACAGTTGATTCAATTAACAGTGCTAAAAAGAGAACATAGAGTTCAGAGCCTAATAGGTGGGTGTATGTGATAGTGGGAGTCTGTGGAGCATCTTTTTAATATTAATTAAACCGGCAACGGTTAAATGAAGACATTTCCTGAAATTAGGGAGAAGGGAGGAGAGCTAGAATTTTGAGGGAAGTAAAGACAGTAAAGGAGCCGTCTAGGAGAGTGGGAGATGAAGGACCTGGAGTAGTGTGATGTTTGGGCAGCCTAACAGACCTTAAGGCTTGCGCCATCCCGTAGGGTAGCTGTTCAGTTGCAAAAATGCAGAAATAAAAGTAGACAATTGGGTTTAACCAAGAAATGGTGCTTATTCCAAGTGAGTTTAAACCCCAGTGGACAAAAGGTGGGGAAATCAAGCAATTAGGTACAAAAGAAACATTACTTTGATTGATCTTAAGATGACTGAAGACAAGAGGATACCCAATGGGTGAAGGGCAGTGGAAATGCAGTAAGATTTGTAGCCCACATGATGAAGAAAGATTATCAAGTCCTAGATACTGAAAGACATGACCTCAAATACTAGTTGGCAATGGTCAGAAAACGGAATGCCTGAAACCGAGATCGATCATGAAAGGTATGCAGATAAGGTCAGGATCTGTGGCCAATTGCTCATGTAGGGTGAAGAATAAGAGGGTTAAGAGAGAGGACTCAAGATGTGAGAGGTTAGGGTGTTGATAGGATCATCTTTATGCATACTGAAATCTCAAAATGTTAAGACAGGTAACTTGTAACAGGATGATGGTGAATTAGAAACTGAAGTCATTCAGAAATAAGGGTTAATAATGCAGGTATTGGGAAATTACATCAGTGTGTTTCATAATTGGAAATACAAAGTAATGACAAGAATTTTAAGGGCAGATGCTTTTAGGGAAGTGCAGGAGAAAATAGTTTTAAGGATGAAATGAAGAGCAGGAAACACACCTTTCCTATATCCAGACCCAGCAGTTCAAGATCTTTTCAGTGGCATGGAGAACGGTTACCACAGATAAAGACTGTGCGAAAGCATTGACCTCTCTGTCAGGGTACAAGCTTATTGCAACAAGAATAAGGAAATGATCAGAGAAAACATGAAGTTAAAGTGGACTTTGCAGATGATTGGTCATTTCAAAAGGCATGGTAGAAAGAGTTTAGGAACTGGAGAAGACTTAAAAGGAAGATTTGATCATTTAGTGAATCAGAATGTCTAAGAGGTCTAGTAAAATGAAGGGTTGGGCTCCCTGTTATGATAATTTACATTGTATGAGAGAGAATAATGAAATCAGTTTCAACATATTTAAGATAGATGACAGTGGTGAGGCTATTGAGTGTTGGAAGGGAAGGAAATTCAGCTGATGTCTGCAGCTTACTCAGGATCCCTGTCAAGGGAAGTCAAGAGGCAGAGGGAAAAGCAAATGCAGAAACTGCGAAAAAAGTAAATAGCACTTGGTATGCTCAAAAACCAACAAAAAGACCAGACAGGATGAAGGTAAATGAGATTAGGACAGAAATGTAGCTGAGGGCCAAGTCGTATAGAAACCAGCAAGCTCGAAAAGACTTGAATTTAATTTAGAGTGAAGCGAAGAGTCATTAGGAGGTCTGGGTCAGAGATGATTTTATTGGACTTAGAATGAATAATTTGAGATTTGTGTATGGATTGGTTTTATAGATATCCAGGTAGGCAAAAGCAGGAGCTTAGAAAAAGATGCAAGGGATAGAGGTGTTGAGAATTGGTAGGATATTGCATATATTTTGAAATGAGAGCCGAGTTAGATTTTTTGTTGGAATGGATATACACTTGAAGGACAGAGAAGAGGCAGAGATAATTTAAGATCCTTGTTCTAGCCACAGGCCATTGAATTTCCATTTATTTAGGTGTAGAGAGCTGATGGAGAAGCTTTGCCCCTGTGGGGAGAAAGCCACGAGTTCTGTTTTCAACACACTGCATTTGAGATGTCTATCACCCACACAAATGGAGATGTTAAACGAGAAGTTGGTTTTATGAGTCTGAAGTTCGTGGATAAAGTCAGGGTTGGGGATTCAGTTACACAAATATTTTAGGCTTTTGTTTACAATTTTTCCTTAAAAATGTTAGTTATGCTATTGGGATTATTTAGTCAGCATTTTAACTTTTCTCTGTATGTTTTAAAAAATGAGTAACACTTTTCTCTTTTCACATTTCTCACCCTCCCTTCTGCTTCATTTCTTCTAGAAGTTATAATTTTACTTCTATACCTATTAACTCTTCATTCACAATTTCGTCTCTGTTTATCTTGCCCTTTCCCTGGGAATATGATCTCATTTCATTGCCTGCACATGAAGGTCTCTTTTCATTCTCCCCTCATTCCATTATTCAGCTCAAAAATGAGCTTTTGTATTTTTCCAAAATAAAATTTCTCCCTTGAAGCATCTGTAGCATGTGTTCTTATGAATGCAGTGCCTTCTCATATCGCTCTGAAGTTATTTTTTTATATTTATTCTAGTATTTTTATCTCGTGCTTTATATACATTAACTTTTATTTTGTTATTTAAAAAATTATTTCCTATTTACTGAATTTGATATCTTACATTTACAAAATTATCTTTTCTGAAAGCCTTGCTGATTCTGGGTTTTATACTCCTATTTTGAATCTGAGATTCTCACTGAGCTGTTTTAAGAGTATTACATAAGCTCCACCCTGCCTCCGGGTATGGGGATGCATCTGTGGCGACATATACTGATAGAGGGTGTGCCTATGACTGGACTTTTGGGCATGGAATCTTTTTGTTAATCTGTGCCTCTTGCACAGGGTTCTTTCCTACTTTCTAACCACAGGGCCCTTAAGCTCTGCTCCTTCCCTTACGGTAGATGTTTTTGTTGTCCTTTGTTTAGTATGAGTTAAGTGAGGGATAAAAAGTCTGATTAGCCTAGCTGCTCCTCCAAACGAACATCCCAGGACTCTTCCCTACTCTCAAGATAGCCCACATTTTAGTTCAGAGTAACACTCACAGCAAGCAGGATTGCCGCAAAGATGAGAGCACATTTTGAGTTTAGTACCAATCTTCCTTTTGAATACATGCCAAAAATGTAGCAAAATACTTTGTATGGAGTTAACCATCAGACCCATGAAATGAATCATATTATCATCCCCAGTTTGCAGAAGAGGATGGCATCAGAGTCCAGATGATTTCACCAAGGTCAATATGAAATAAACTATCCAATTTCAATTTGGCAATAGAGTCTGTGCATAATCCACCGTGATTTACTACCAAGTCTCAGTGATAAACTATGTGTGTTTCTTTTTCTATAATCTGGGTGGTAGTCAAGTCCTTCTTGCTCCCTGGATCTCCCATTTCATTTTGCTTCACTTGTCTTTTCTTGGTGGTGTTCTCACGTCTTGGCCTTTTTCTGTGGAATCTTCTTTTTCTGAATTTTTAGAGAAGTTATGATAATATCATGAGTAAGGTATTTTTTTAGCAATTACCTACATTCAACATTTTAAGTCTAGCTACAACAATGAAGTATTTAAGTTTTTCAGCACTGCAATCATGGCTGTTTTCTTGTTTTAATTGTTACCCTTTGTGTTTGAATGTGAAAAGAATTCAGGATAAGTCTGTATTCTCTTAAATTATATATAGTATTGTGTTTATATCTACATTCATATTTTCTTTTCTTTCCTGTGGAAAGGGTCCAAAGATTTCATTAGTCTTCAAATTGTAGTAAACCACAAGAGACATTATATAGGAAAAACATGTCCCCACATACACATATAATACCATACTTCTATTGTCTAAGCAAAATAGGAAACTAAAAAATGCATACAGATCTAGCTACATGAAATGAAAAATAAATATTCTTCATTGGATTTACCATTGGAAATGAGAGTAAAAAGAGATCAGTAAAAGTACAAAAATGCTAAATCCTAAATCTTGCAAATATATAAGAGGACAGCAAATGAACATTTCTCATTTCCTCATAAAATATAACATTACTTACAGACCACATAAAACACACAAAATAGCTGTAATGGTAGTAAATATGTATTATCATTCTAAATCAAGCCATAACTAATGACACTCTGGGAAAGGTTTAGTTTATACTAAGGCTAGGTGTCTTGCAAATGAAAAGCTATTTAACTGCTAAAATCAATTGACTATATAATACCATGTTTTCTGATGGGAATAGTGCACAAAAGATGCCTGGAAGTTGTTTGTTACAATGGCTAAATGAGATTCTACCTCTGGTTATTATCAACCCATACATTCGTCATTATAAACTGCTTCATTTTTATTTTATTATATTGATTTACTTTAGCACCCAAGACAGTTTGTACTCCTACAAAATTCAGAAAACATTGATTTACTTAAATTATTCAATACTTTACTGTATGGCTATTATGTCATTTAACATTTTAGACAAATCAATACAACTTTTTTTAATTGCCTGTCACATACCTAAGGTATCACAACTGTGTTTCGCCGGAATCATTAATTTGCACTATGTTGATGAAATTTTTATAAATCTACTAGCTTAAAACAATGAAGTTGCATATGTGGGGGAAAAAGTACTAGGATATAAAATGAATAATTTAAACTAGTTGGAATATATAACATTGCAGCATACTTTATTAAATTTATAATAATTCTATTTCTCAAATAGCTGAAAAGTGGACTGCTGTCTTCTGAGGATATCATGTATGATTTTTTTCTTCTCTTTTAAGTCTACATAATAGATGGGATGCTAAGTAACCCTGATGCTATGTTTTCTATTTTGAGACATCTGCGGTACAGACTTTTGACTACAAGGTAGAGGGACCACTATAATTGTGAAGAAAGATATGCTTCAAATGGTAGTTTGCTTCTTTGTATATGAGAAGAGACCAAAAGGTTAATAATTAAAATGGTTAAAAGGTGCTCATGCAGCAAGATGATCATCTGAAAATGTTATAAGTCAACTTGCCAATACAATCTTCTTTTTGATCATTCTAGAAAGAGTTGTCTGTGGCTCATTTTTCAGCCTAGAAAAGCAGCCCTGTATGGGTAGGGATTTATGTATGCTTTACTTATCTGGTATATATGTAATGTCTGAGACATTCCTGACAAATAGTATGTAATTAGTAAATATTTGTTGAGAAGCAATGCATCAGAATGTACAATTTTTGTTCTATTTTTTATTTAACTGGGGTATTAGCACATACTGCTTGAGGAATCCATATTTGTGTCTTCCTACTATTTCTAATAATATTGAGTTAGATAAAATATGGGCAACATAAAAAAAAAAAAAAGGTCGTGTTTAAGTAGACATGGTGGCCATATTACCTTGGAGCTGAATTTTAAGCCAGGATTACTGTTGCTAAGATATCAGCTATACATTATAGACTGAAGGAAAATATAGCAGACCTCTTAGAAGGAAATAACAGTCACCCAAAGTCACAGCAGCCAGAAGATAGCAAGATAAATACCATTGGTATTTTGGAGAATCATTTTGCATATGCATATAAATTTTTACATCCCAATGACTGCCCTAACAATTCTGTCTAATACTATCACATATTAGAATACATTTAGAATTGCCCACTTTAAATTCAGGGATATTGTAGCCTTGAAGAGTTTATATTGTATGAATGAGTGTGTTGTTACAATTATACTTATAGTAATTACTTATATAACTATTTACTCTTTGATTTTTCTATATAACTGTGTTTGAGGCACCTATTGTGGTCTAGAAATAGTTGCCGATAATTTCTTGCAATTGAAGAACTTTACATCTGGGAAAGGAAAATACCAACAAGAACCTCAAACAAAAGAGTTTTTAAAGTATTAGACTACAGGAAGAATATGGTGTGGGGATACGAACCATATCAGTGCTTCGAAAACCATGTCTAAAGGATCATTCTCTCCTCCCAAAGTCTGTCATAAGCCAATACTTCTGAAGAATCTAAAAAGAAAATGAAATTCCAGAAAAATGAAAACAAAATATGGAACATATCAATTTTCATTATTAAATTTGGCAGGAATAAAGTGTATCCAATAAATCAAAATAAGTATGGCATTAAAAATATTCACAAAACATATACTTGTTGATCATTGAAAATGAACAGATTGGAGATGAGTTAAAAGACTCAGTATTGCTCTAGTAACGCTGGGTCCTCACACATCATGGCTTGTCAGAAATTTATGAAAGAAATAGCAGTTCCCTTTATGGATATCTTTAGGTCCACTTTAAACAGGTGTATCAATATTTAAAGTTTTTATTGTGGCAGAAGTACTTGCTCTTTACTTACTATCAAATCTAGACTGGATTACAATCTCACTACTTGCAGGAGATAATACATATTTAACCTCTTATATAGTTTGTTTGAGAAAGAAGCCAGGCAGAGGTACATGTTGACAGTAGTAGGAGAGGAGATTATAAAGCAAGTTCAGCATACTAATTTATAATTTCTGTCCAAATGTAGAAAGTTATATTTGGTTTTTAATGTATATTCACCTAAAATTTTATAAATCTGTTAAATTTAAATAAGCTTTTTGATAAAAATGTTTAGAAATGGATTCCAAAATCCATGAATCTGTTACTAATTGATTTAATTAATGAAAAATACAAAATATTATATTAAATTCATAAGGTGATTAGTAATAACTTTCTTCATTGATTAATTTTTCTATAACTTCCTCTTTAAAAAGTTTTAATTTTAATTTTAATTTTTTCTGTGTTAACATACTTAGTTAACATATTAGTTTAAGGTGTCAATATAGTAATTCAGCACTTCCATACATCACACTGTGCTCACCATAAGTGTAGTCCTTAATCACCATCGCCTTTTCAACCCGTACTCTCCTATCTACTCCCCTCTGGTGACTGTCAACTTATTAGGTATATTAAGAGTTTGTTTCTTGATTTGTCTCTCGTTCTTTCTTTTTTTTTTTCGCCACATTGCTCCTTCATGTGTTTTTTTTCTTAAACTCCACATATGATTGAAATCATTTGGTATTTGTTTTTTTCTGACTGACATTTTGTTAAGGTTACATTCTTTAGCTCCATCCATGTTGCTGCAAATGGCAAGATTTCATTCTCTTATGGCTAATATTTTATATATATATAAAATATTGTTATTAATTATAATTAATGATTATTATATTATATATAAATTATTAATGATTATTAATACATATTATATATAATAACATATAATTATAGATAATAATTATATAATAATTGGTAATAATTGATAATATATATAATTATAGATAATAATATATGATTATATATACTATATATATAATTATATATTATATATTATATATTTATAATTTTAAATGTATATATTATCTATATGTATCTGTATATTATATATCTATTATATATTATCTATAATTATACATTATTATATATAATTATCTATATATTATATTGTATATTATATAATTATATATAATATATATAATAACACATATATTATATTATATATTATATATTATATATATTAATTATATATATAGATAATATATAATAGATATATAATATACAGATACATATAGATAATATATACATTTAAAATTATAAATATAACATAATATATACATTTATAATTATATATAATTAATGATTAATTATTTGTTAATTAAAATATTCAATAATATGTATAGTTAATGATTAATGATTTTATAGTTAATGATTAATTATAATTATATATATATATATATATGCCACATAATCTTTAGCCATCCCTCATTCAGTAGATGCCTTGGTCTGTTTCTGTATTTTGGCTATTGTAAATAATGCTGCTGTAAATTCAAATGGATTAAAGACCTAACTGTGAGCCCTGAAATCATAAAAATCATAGAAAACAACACAGGGAGTAACTTCTTTGACATGGGTCATAGATACTTTTTTCTAGATATTTCTCCTGAGGCAAGGGAAACAGAAACGAACTGTTGGGACTATGTCAAAATAAAAAGCTTTTGCACAATGAGGGAAACAATCAAAATGAAAAGGCAACTTACAGAACAGGAGAAGATATTTGCCAATAACATATCTGATAAAGGGCTTGTATCCAAAATATATTAAGAACTTATGAAACTCAACACCCTCAAAACAAATAATACATTTAAAAAAAGGGCAGAAGACATAAATAGACATTTTTCTGAAGAAGACATCTAGATGACAGACACATTAAGAGATGTTCACTACTTACCATCAGGGAAATGCAAATCAAAACTACAATGAGATAGCCCCTCAAATCTATCAGAGTGGCTAAAATCAACAACACAGGAAACAGGTGGGGAAGATTGTTGATAACTTTCAACAAAGTGCAATATTAACACCATGATTGATTTTACTCATAATTGTTGTTAAACTACAGAACATGTCCTAACAATCCCTAGAAAAGTTTTTCTCCCTGACTTCCAAATTTTCTTTGCGCCCTTGGACCTTATCTGCCGTGTTGCATTCCCTCCTTGTGTGAAAGGGTTAAAATCATTAAAAATACCAAAGAAACAGATAAGGAAGTTTGACTATCCAGTTCACATCACTAAAGAGTTGAAAGCAAACTGGCTTCTTATTATCTTGCAGAAACAGTGAGAGTTTATTCTACAGTTCAAAATTTGCAAATTGCAAATTTTGAACTGTAAAACATTTCACTTTAGCATGAATTAACATTTGTTAAAAATCACTTCTTATATTATTATATTATTATCTAATTGAGCAAAAATTGATTTTAATACATAAGGCTTTATATATTCACAATTTTAATACATGTGACTAATCATAGTTTGTGCAACTTATTTTTTATGCCAAGTCTATCTTACTAAAGAAACTATATTTGATTTACATTTTGATGTGCCAATATTAAATTGGTGCAAGCTTCTGCCATTAAAACATATTTCTACTCAGAACTTAAAGTATGAAGTCCATTTCACATCTCAGAGCTGGCTGTGTTTGTCAGCAGTGGATCCCCCCACAAAAACAAACAAACAAACAAAATACCAAACAAACAAACAAACAAAAAACAGTCCTTACTTCCTGTCACCATTATGTTAAGATAATATGCCCAAATAACTATATTGAAAGTATCCTGTATTAACAATTTCTGTGTATTTGTCAAGTTGCAATAAAAAAGGCTCTTCTAGTTTTATTTGTTCAATGAGTTTTTTTTTTTTTACTGTAGTCATCTTTTTTTTTTTTTAAATTTATTTTTTATTTATTTTCAGCATAACAGTTGGTCTTTTTTATCTTTAGTCAGTTCCTGACTATGCCCAGGTATAGTGTCATTGGAGGGTGTCCCACAGGCTTCCTTCTTGCACAGATTCACCTAACATTTCTGATCAGTATTGTCTTTCGCAAGTGTCATGACAAATGTATGTATTATATATTAGTTTGTTGGTCTTAGAAAACCAAAGTGCTACTTTATAAGAAAAACTGGAAAATAACAATGTTTATTTGTAAAATACAAATCTCCTTCTTTCAGTTTTTTTATTCAATAGTCTTTCAAGAAACTTGCTTTGAATTTATCCCTTTTACTATTTTGGATGTAATGCTGACTAAGTTTTGATCATTTCATTGCTTCATTGCCTGGTAAATCTCTGTAAATAACACAGTGAATTTCATGCTTCTACAACAGTTTTGGATACAACAGTGAACTCAGTACTTAATGAAGTTAGAACAGTTAATTGTTGTCTATACATTTTTAGAGTCCTTTCCAACATTATTATTTTGCTTAGCAATATTGCACATTCAGAAGTTATTTGTTTTTTTCAGGAAAAAATTCTAATGAAGTTTGTTGTTATCATCTCTGACTTGGAGTTCAAATACACATTTTACTTTTCTAATTTATCTAATATTTAATAAAAATATTTTTAAAAAGATTTTGTTAAAAAATGTTTAATAAAAATATTTTTCTTGGAAAACACAAAATGATTAGCAGAATATTATTTTGTATAGAATTTAGAAATATATCAGAAAGTAGAGACATTTTAGGGTAAATCTATTTATCATAATTGACTTGAGCTGTGCTATAATTCTTATTCTGTAGAAAAAAGGCAAAGATAAACTTGCTAATGTGAGCCATTCAAAATGTTGTCTTCATGATTTCTGAAGTATCCTAGCCAGAAGCATATCCCATAAGCATACTCTGTAGGTAATATTTTACGCATTATGTTTAATCTAAATTGTTAAGACATGAGATATACTGTATAAATATTGTCACTTTTTGTATTATCGTGTGCTTATAATTTATCCCTAATGAATACATATTTTTTTCCACTACCTGTCATGCATTTTGTCAAACCTATTTCCACATCACACTCCTTGCTTATGCCTCCACCCAAAATTCTCCACAGCCTACTGCCCACTCTTAGCTGGGGGGTAATCAACACTTATATTTCAGATATTAGGTTAGATGTTTCCTTGGAGAGGCATAATCAAAGTTAAGTGATTTCTATTTACTCTCCCACAGCAACCTATCTTTGTAGAACTTAATCCAATTTCAAATTATGTAACTGGTATGTATAATTCACAGACTTCAATGAAGTCAGGGACTATGTCTCATTCCTCATTATGTATCCAGTTTTTAACATGATGATGATGCATAGGAGATCTTTAATGATTACATGAGTGAATAGTTGGATATGATTATTTGTGATGACATAGGTTAACTATATAACTATGTGCTTTCTGGACTTTTCAATGATTTGCACCCCTCTCAGTCTCTCAAATGGATGGTTTAAATTGGTTTATTACTGCATTTCTGCTTGCATTTGACTCATTAGAATCAATTTACAACAAAGTTCTGTTTTTGAAAATGAAGCCAAATTAAGTCACCTTGCTCTGAAACTTTTCCATGGAGTGTAATTAAAATGAAGTGATTTACAAGGCCATCCATAAGTTGATCACTGCCTAATTCTCAGAAATAATTTTCTGTCACCTTTCTTCAAGCTCATTATTTGACGCATACTGGTTTTAAAATATTTTCTTCTACACATTGAGGTTATTCCTGCCATGGAATCAGTATCAGGTAGTTTAGAACAAACTTACAGAACCAGTAGAACAAAACATTCAGTGATTCACACCAAATAGAAATGAATTTCTCTCTCATGTAACAGACTGGGGTAGGGAAAGGATCCTTCCAACGCACTGATCCAATAGCTTCCTCGGGATTTGTCTTTGTTCGCGTTGCTTAAGCTAGTCATTAGCACCATATGTGGATTCCTACCCTAGAGAGGAAGAAAACAGAAACTAGCTTCTTTAAGAGCCATGACTTGTAGGTTGAGCCCATTTCCATTCATAGCCCATTGGTTGCTTATTTCAAAGGGCCACCCCCAACAGTCTGGGAAATGTAGTTGGTAGCTTTGAGGATATGTGTCCTTAAACTCAAGAAAGAGGTTTTATTTACCATAAGGAAGGAGAAAACAAGCACCAGGAAAAATGTGCTGGCTCTGTTACAAAGTCTTACATTTGGTATTGCTTTTAACTAAAATGAATGGACTCCAGATTTTAACACGCGTAGTTCCTAGTTGCCATTCAGATTTCAAATAAAACTAATCTCCTTAGATAACTTTATCTTAAGAAAAAAGCACATATAGTCTCATCATTACTATTTATTGCATTTTTTTCATAGCATTCATCTCTACTTGAAAATACCCAATTATGCGTTTACATTTTTATTGCATGTCTAAATGCCCTACTCTTTGGGTTTCTGTATCAGAATGAATGCAGGTGAGACCCTTGAGAACAGAAATTTTGTCTGTAGAATGCTCTTTTTTCTATGTTTTCTGCACCTAGAATGACTGTCATAATAGTCTTTCAAAAAATTATGGGCTAGCTGAGTAGAATGTTGTGCTTCTGACACAAGTTTAAGACACGACATGGAGAAAATAGTATTCTTCTTTTTCTTTCCTCTCATGTTTATATGGAACAGTGATGCATTTCATAGCATAATATTCTGATGTAACATGAGGAATTAGAATCAGCTAAATACATATTTTAAACATTTTCAGTTTTATGTACGTATGGGGCATAATTAGGTCTTTCATAAAGGACCATGACTCATAACAATACATTCTCCTAATGTTGTATCTCAACTTATTTTTACACAGTGTAATTAATTACCTAAGGAACTTCTATCTAGATATTTCTCCCAAAAGGTCACGTGATTTTTGTGGGACATGCATTTTCACTGCTAATACGCATCTATTGCATTAAACAAGTGCAGTCACATCCAAAAGAGTGCGCTTCTTTGTAGGGATTGACGGCTACTAAAATATAATAGAAATTTAGGCTAGTAATGCTGCGTACACATGTGACTTTTTAGTAGTTTTGAAGAAAAACCAAATTGTACATAGGAGAACACTTGAGAAAATAGAATGATCCGTGTAATTTCTAGAAATAAGAATGGCCTACCTATATAGGGTCAAATGACCAAGGAGACTCAGTTGTTGATGGACTTGAACATATTTGTCTTACAAATGTTTTTATTGAACATACAGTTACTTTTATTCTATCAACCACCCAATCTGCAGATTCTAGGCTTTGATCCTAAAATATGTTCTTTCATCAATAGGATCTCTCTATGTTACTAGTTAACTCTTTTAAAATTTTTGTTTGTGAAGGGCAAATTGAAAAGTAATTAATTTAATTTGTGTCAACATTATCTCTAAATAATCTGATTTGGTATGATCCCATTACCAGATTCCCTTCCCTAAGCACAATCTCATTAACAGGGCCCTGAGATGTCACTTTAGATCCATTTGGTAACAGAGATACAGACTAAACTCATTACATGGTGCACCCTCCATTCTTAAATTGATGAGGTTTGATCTGGCTATTGTTTTAAAGTAATATGCCTATAATCTAGTATTTCTGGAAGGAGTAAAGAGAATTATTTTCTAAGAGGAAAGTTTATAAAGAGAAGGGAAGAGGCAAGAAAAGGAGAGAAAGAAAGAAGCAAAGACAGACTGAAAAAGTAAAGGTATAAATGATTTCTTAATCACATTACACAGTAAGGTGTTATGTATTTATTAAGTTATAGAAGTATTTTTACCTCATTACACAGCCTTATAGACATATTGATTGATTCAATAATTCTATTAAATTATTTGAAGACAGAAAAATATACTTTGTCATTGTTCTTGAGACTAGTCTTATATCTCCAACGGAATTAATATGAAATGTGCATCTCTTGTTTGAATTTCTGTTAAATTAGCAATACATTGAGTCCACGGAATATATTGAGTTAGTAAATCTAAGATCCTGCATTATTTCTGTATTCTTTTCTTATGATATATTGGGATGTAGTGGTGATTGAGTATAGGTCTCGACAGGATAGCCAATGCTCAGGGAACCAGAAAGCAGAGCTTCTTTATTTCCTCTGTGTTAGGATCCAAAGTGAGGTACTGTAGGCAGATTATGACAGGAAAGTCTTCTGATGCTCTTCCATTTCTAAGCAGGTAGAGAATCTGGATTTTTTATGTGGCTGAAATGAAAGCAAGAACTTTAGGAAGATGAGTTCTTTTTTTTTTTTTTTAACTTTTTTTTTTAATGTGTAAATTTTGTTTATAAAAACAATAACAGGAGCAACTGGGTGGCTCAGTGGGTTCAAGCCTCTGCCTTTGGCTCAGGTCATGATCCCAGGGTCCTGGGATCGAGCCCCGTGTCGGGCTCTCTGTTCCAGGGAGAGCCTGCTTTCTACTCAACTCTCTGCCTGCCTCTCTGCCTACTTGTGATCTTTGCCAAATAAATAAATAAAATATTTTAAAAAAATAAAAACAATTAACAGTATAAACTAACAAAGAATAGCAGTTTCTGCCTTGCCCCTTCATATCTCTAATTTCCTCTCTCCAGAGGCAAACCTGTGCAACTCATTCATCCATTTCTTCTGGCATGTTTCATAGTATTTCTAAATACTGGAATCACTTCTATTATCCTATCTAGGTTCTTCCGTTTATAAACAGTCGACTGCCTACTGTAGATGGTGAGAATGTAACCTTATTCAAAGTCTTGTTACCCATTTTCCTCACCACACAATTCCCAATACTCATGTCTCAGTTCTGGCTCAGTGTTCAGTGATTACATTTTGTTATAATTATAATAATGTGTAAACTGGTTCCCATAATTTATTATGATTACATTTCCTGTTTGGGGCAACTTTTTGCTTTTTTTGGTAGCTAATAATTATTTCATATGTGTGTGTGTATTTTCTCTCCTCCTATCTCTGATTAATTAACCCAGACTCTCTGAGAGAACTGTGAAACTCATCTCAACATGATCAAATATTTTATCAAGTAAACTATGCATTCCTTTTGTTTTTTTTTCTCAGACTCACCTTTCCTGAAGCATTCAGTGTTCATCTTGTATTTTGAATTGGTTGTTTTCTAGACCTGACAAACAGCTATTGGAATGGAACTTTGTATTGTGCTCCTGGGAAGTCTTGTGCCTTTTTTCTGTATGGAATACTTGTCTTCTGGTTCCCACATTATTTATTTTTATGATTTGCTTTTATAATTTTTATCAAACATATTCTCTAGCAGCTTTCTGAAAAGCAGTGAATAAAGTTAAATATTTTGTGGTCTTGTTATCTTTAAATGGTCCTTATATCATTTGATATATTCTTTATAGACTTTGATATTTTGGTTACAATCGATAACCATTTTTATTTATTTATTTATTTTTAAAGATTTATTTATTTATTTGACAGAGAGAGATCACAAGTAGGTAGAGAGGCAGGCAGAGAGAGAGAGAGGAAGCAGACTCCCTGCTGAGCAGAGAGCCCGATGCGGGACTCGATCCCAGAACCCTGAGATCATGACCTGAGCCAAAGGCAGCGGCTTAACCCACTGAGCCACCCAGGCGCCCGATAACCATTTTTATTTAAAGTAAAAAATTTATTAATATTTTGGTCAAAATTGCAGGTTTTATACTATTACCTTTGCGACATTCACTAGTTATTTGCTCCCAATATACATTTGCATTATTCTCCCTTTTGTTTCTTTGTGCTATCAGTATACTAATCGAAGAGACATCAACTGTCTACCATTACCAGTCAGATTTGATTACTGTAGAGACTGAAAAACAGTGGCTTCAATCAAATATTTCTCTCTTCAGATAGCTGTCTAAATAACTTCAGTTGAAGGTTGCCATGATAGCGCCACAATATTAGGAATTTAGCTCATTCACTCTTAATTCTCTGCATTTCAACACGTGGCTTCTATTTTATCATTTGCCACAGCTGGTCCAGCCACTTGCACACATGGCAGTCGGCAGGAAGAGGAGAAGGGGAGTAGAGGACCTTTCCCTTTAATAGCGTTGCCAAGAATTCATTCATGTCCAAAACTTTGTACTTCGCAAGCCAGAAAACATAGTTTTGTTGTTGTTGTTGTTGTTTTCTGAATACCCCTTTTGCATAATATTGTGATACATTTTTAAAGAATGCACTTCTTTTCTTATATTGCCTTGATTTTAAAGATTTACTTGAATTCTTTAACCTAAAATCTCTGCTTGTTTCTTCTGAGTTCTTCTACTCTTGATATGGACATATACATGGTGATCTCTGGAAAACTGTAAATAGAAGTAAGGCACTAAAGTGGCAATTGGAGACACTTTGTAGATAGGTATCATTTACAGAATAAAGAGTTTTACCATAGAGTAGTTAGTAAGACCTGTGTTAATCCACTGGGCAAATCTGAAATGTCATTATCTTTTGACATTTGGTCTGTTCCCACTGCCCAGAAAGAATCCTGGAGGGGCGCCTGGGTGGCTCAGTGGGTTAAGCCGCTGCCTTCGGCTCGTGTCATGATCTCAGGGTCCTGGGATCGAGCCCCACATTGGGCTCTCTGCTCAGTGGGGAGCCTGCTTCCTTCTCTCTCTCTGCTTGCCTCTCTGCCTACTTGTGATCTCTCTCTGTCAAATAAATAAATAAAATCTTAAAAAAAAAAAAAAAAACAGGAAAGAAAGAAAGAATCCTGGAAAGTATGTTGGAAGAAGATAGCAGGAGGGTATTACCATGCACTCTGCAGGGTTGCATTAATCCTTCATTCCATTCCTCTTCTGTGTTTAGTCATTTGACTCGGGAGCCTTACCGACCGAGCCTTCTCAGAGCGTGTACTCCCTCTGTGACACCGTGGTGGGAAATCTTCCTTTTCTTGGCAGCAAAGCCTTGGAGAAAAAAATCCGGGAGCCTTAGTCAAACTGTTCTCAGTCTCAATTCTCACACCCTCGACCTTCAAAGACAGTTGTTGTGTCCAAGGTCCTGAGACTTCTAGTTTTCTGTTGGATAAATTAGCCAGCTTTTAATGAGCTCTATGGCCTTGAGGATGATCTTTCTCAGTTAAGTCAGTTGCCCTCATCTATCTACTTTCCTTCAAAATTCATTGAAATTTCTTATCTGTACTTGTCACCTTTTCCCTTCTTTCTGCCCTTACTAGAATACGATTTAAGTGTTTTATTTGTATTTTTGTATTTGTGGGATTTGAGGAGGGAAGAATTGAGAAAAAACGTGGGATCAATGCTACCTATGGAAGTGGAAGTTCTCTGGATTTAATTGTAGGGTAACTTTGAGGGCAGCAAAGGAACAATTCCTCCTGTAAATGACAAGAGGAAGGAGGAGAGGTGTGTGGCTCCCAAATGGCGAACTGCTGAGACTGGACCTGTATGACATACCTGGAGGCCAGATCTCAGGTATCTGAACTCTCATCCTCCACAAGAGGACAGGATGCAAAGCAGAAAGGCAAGACATGAGGCCGGGAGATCGGGGTCATTATGGCCAAGTAAATCATACCATTTTTTTCAAGTTGTAAGCCACCCACGCAGAGAGAGGCTCCTCCTGACACAGTCATGTTCTCATGTTCCATCTCTCTGTTAGAACCATTCAGCACAAGCTACCTGGAATCCCAGGTCTCTGATGAAGTACTGTCCCTCGTCATTACTGCTGAAAGTCGACCCTTAATATGTCACAAGACTCCTTTTTTGTGTGTGCATATTACTCAAGTCCTCCTACTAGAACTTGACTAGAATCAGGATTAATCTAATTACTGATTCCTTAAATGTGTGACAGGGAGTCCTGAGAATTTGCTTACTCTCTCTCTGAAATGCTTTAATCAGCTTAAAAGAATTACCACTAAAAATTATAAACTAAACAATTTTGTGTGTGTGTGTGTGTGTGTGTGATGTAGCCACTATCATGGGGAAAAAATTACTAAATGAAGTATACTAGCCTGAATATGGCTGGTTACATTAAAATGCACTTGGTGTAATGGCTTTTTGTTACTCCTATGATAAGTTGCCACAAACTTAGTAGCTTAAAAGAACCACAGAAAATTCTATGTCATTGTTTTGGACGTTAGAAATCTAAAAGCATGCAGAAGGGCTTCATTGCTGTTGAAAGTGAAAAAGAGACAAGAATTGGAATCTGTTGTCTTTGCCTTTTCCAGGTTCTGGAGAGCAACTTCATGCTTTTCTCATGATCCTATCCTCAACACCGTCTGCACCTCTGCTTGTCATTGTATCTTCTTCTCTGACTCTAACTCTCTTGCCTCCATTTTATAAGAACCTTTGTGATTATGTTGGGCCCACCTAGATAATCCAGGATCATGTTCTCATCTCCAGGATTCTTCATGTAGTAACTCAAAGTCCATTTGCCATGTTAAGGTAACATAATTATAGGTTCTGGGTATTAGGAAACAGACATCTTTGGGGAACTATTGTTTGGTCTACAATGCTTTGCAATCATGAAATTATTTCTAATTATTAGATCTAATTACAATACCTGGTATGTTGTTACACACACAGCCACGTGCATGTGTGTGTGCACATACACATACACACAGTATTCCAAAGACAGGGCCCCATCTTAATTTCCTTTAGGCAAACATTTTTCTTCCAAGGTATTAAGGGATTTTGTCTTAAAAATATGTAGCTATCATTTTAAATAATAAACACAGTTCTATTAAATAAAATCGTCATTTATAAATGGGTTTTAACACATGTATGTATGTGTGTGTAGTAACAGAAATGACAAATCTAGGAGAAATCTCGTACTTCCTTTTGGATACAGTACTAAATGTGCTATGTTATACTCTGTATTAAAACAAAAATATGGGCTGATCATTAATTCTAATGTTAAGTGTGTATTTTGTCCTAAGAAGCACATTTGGGTTTATTGAGCTCATTTTGAGACTTTTGCCAATCAATTACAAATAATGGAACATATAGTTATTTGGTTAAAATAACCATTGAAAAAATAGATATTTGTGCAATTCAGCTGCTAAATTCACAGAAAAAAAAAAAACAAACTATAACACATTGGACATGCGTCTGTTAATTACTCTAAGCTTAACAGTTTAAATTCTAACCTCAATGAAATTTCCATGTTAATTGTGTATTCCAACCAGGTATCTAGCTATTCTTGGAGTGTTGTAATTTCAAATATTTGGTCACCTTTTCAGACCGTTTTGTTTTGGAAAATATGCTCAGAATGCAATTAAGATACACTTTAAGGGACTGCAAGGCACATACCAGGAGAAATGTTAGCACACACAGAAAATGCCAGAGCCACTTACTTTTGTATTATTAAACAAGCAAGGACTTACTTTGTATAAGAAAAAAAAAAAATCCACATAGGCTTTTTGTGAAACCTCAGTTCATATGCTTTGTCAATTTTTTAAAAACCTTTTATACGTAAGATCTTAACTAACTTGATTCTTTTTTCTGACATTCTTTAAGCTTTTCCTCTCTCCTGGATTGCCTCAAAACAAAACACCTGAATCTCTCTCATCCTTGACTTTCTTAGTTTCTGCACCATTTCCATCTCTGCCACATTTCTTGGAAGAATAATAGGTTGGTATAATCTCAATTCATACTCTAGTGTTCTGTCTTTAGATTTATAACGCCATTTTTCCTCTGAAATTTCTTTCTAAAGTGAATTCTATATATTCAAAACAAATCGGCATTTTAAGTGCCTGTCTTGCTCACCAATTGTTTTGTTCTGCATTTGTGTCACCCTCCGTTTTGTTTTTTTCTCATGTACCCCTTCCTATTTCTCTTTTTTTAATCTCAAGATCTTAGAATCCACTCCCATGATATGCAGAATTTCACGATGGCTTCCCAAAACTGTGCCACTTTACATCTGTGGATATGATGTGTATCATCCCATGATCTTATAATGTTAGCTAGTACAGGAAGTTTATTTGGTTGGGCCTAAATTAATCTGGCAAACCATTTCAAAAGCAGAGATTTTCCTCTGGCTTGGCAGAGGAAAGATTTGAAGCAGGAGAAGAATTTGATGCACTGTTGCTGGCTGGAAGATAGAGTGGATTGTTTGGTGTGGAAAATAGGTGGCTTCCAGAAGCTGAGAGCAACTCCCATTTAATAGCCAAGAAATGAGGACTTTAGTCCTACAACTTCACATAACTTGTTTTCTTTCAAGAATCCAAATGAGCTTGAATTCCAGGTGAGAACACAGCTAGTCAACATTTTGATTTCAACGTGAACAGAGAATCCAACCAGCCCTGCTGTACTTCTGACTTACAAAAACGTGAGTTAGTAAGTGGGTAGTCTTTTAAGTCACTTGACTTGTGGTAATTTATTACACAGCAATAAAAAATCAATATACATATTTTAAAATAAGATGTTTCTTTTGACTATTGATGTTTTTATATACATGATTTCATGGATGATGCCATCATTTCTCATTGTTTAAAAACCATTTGAATATTCATGATCACCAAATATATATCGGTAGAACTTGAACACTAGATTTTATTCTGATTGCCTGTTTAATGGCTGTATTTGGCTATTGGTGGGATGACTTCTACTCAGTTGTTCTCAGTCTGAGTGTATAAACTGACCACCTTCAACAACTGTTTCCTGTTTTTATAAATGAACGAGAGTTTGCTATCAACCAATCTACAAATAGTCAAAGCTTTATTCATGAATTTTAGTCTAGAAATTTCCATTGATGTGAAACAAAATTGCATAGATAACCCTCTTATCCTTCTCTTCACACTTGCTAATCTATCTCTGGAGAATTATTTCCAACATACCTATAGTAACTAAAAGTATTTAAGTTCACTAGTCTAATATAATACTTCCAAAAATGATTTTTACTTTTTGAATTATGAAAGAATATGTGAATAGAGATGCAAGCTACCGAAGAGTTCTCATCTGAGTTCACTGATGATATCTCTCTCTGTAACACTATACCAATCTATAGTGACTTAAATAAAATCTAAAAAGAATGAAAGTAATATGGAAATTGCAATAAAGAATTTACTATCCAAAAATTTATGTTTATATGTTGAGACACTTGTCACACATTCAGAGTGCCAGAAGTGTGTTTTTTTTTTTTTTAAATGGAATCAGGACAATTTAAAGAAATCAAATACAAATTCTAAGACTATGTTGTGTTGAAAAATTTTTAAATATATTTTATAGACTGTAGATCATAGATGAGCAGCTATATTTTCTCTACATTTTTATTTATATTATTTATTGAGCTAAAGTCAAAAAAGGAAAGAGAGAAAGAGAAATTAGGGGAAAAAAGAACCTAGATCCTGAGCTATACATTATACAAGTTTGAGATATTAACTTCATGTCTTATCAATTTTCAAGTAGTATAAATATTTGTTTTTTTGTGAATTTTTTATAATTAAATGCTTACAGAGATGAGCTTAACATTTTGATAGGTTAGTTGTTCAACAGAATTAAATAGTTCAGACATTTGTGACTGGAGCAAATATCCTTATTTTGAAAAAGATAAAATTCAGTTTGTTTTGGATACAAATAAATCATATCTGGTTTCCCCTGCCTTCCTTTCTCATCATTTAGGAAGGTTTAATCTGGGCTAATGGGCCTGCAGATACTCTAGGTAAAGAACTGCTGGGCTTACCTATTTTGAGGCTACTATTTCCTACCAATCCATGAAGCTACATCATTAAATTTGTAACTCCAAATAAGTCTTATTCAGATAGCAGGCCAAACTGTAGCCTGATATCATACATGGGAGTCGCCCAAAAATACGCTACTTCAGTTCCACTTTGTTACATCTTTTCATGTATGAAGAATAGTGTGGAAATAAAATCGAGCATAATTAATTCCCTATGTTTGTATGCCATTTAAAAAAAAATAAACTTCGAGTGATTCCAGCAAGATGTCTGGACCAGAGACAAGGAAAGAAAAAAGAATAAAAATGAGTAAAGCCTACAGGAACTGTAGGAAACCATTAAAAGAGACAACCTGAATATTTAGGAGTTCCCAGAGAAAAGGGGAAGATGGGCGCAGAAAACTTATTAAAAGAAATTATGACTTAAAATTTCCCAAATCTGCAGAGAGATTTGCTTATCCAAATCCAAGCAAATTCCACATAAAAAGATTTCCCCAAGACACACTATATTAAAACTGTGAAAAACTGGAGGAAATTTTAAAGGTGGCAAGAAAATAGAAGCTTATAACTTTTAAGGGGGCCCCAACCCATGAGACTTGCTTTATTTCTCAACAGAAGTCTTACAGGACAGGAGAGGGCAGGATGATACATTCAGAGTGCTGAAATAAAACAAAGCAAAGCAAACATTGGCCCAAGAATACTATATTTAACAAAGTTTTCTTTAAGAAATTAAGGAAATAAGATATTTTCAAACAAGAGTTGAAGGAGATCATCACCACTAGACATATCTTGAAGAAATACTGAAAAGAATTCTTCAAGCTGATATAGAAGGATGCTAATGGGTAACATGAAAACACATGAAAATATTCAATGCATTGGTAATGGTAAGTATACAATCAAAATCAGAATAATCCTAAAATGTAATGTGTTTATCTTTAATTCTATTAAAAAGTCACAAAAGTATAAAAAATAATGATAGCTGCAGTAATCATTTAACGAATACATGATGTAAAGACAGATAAATTGTGACATCAAAAACATAAAAGGCGGGAGAGTAAAGGGTACAGTTTGTTATATGATCAAAGTTAAATTTTAGTGGTGTAAAATCGACTGCTGTATCTTTAGTATATTCAGATAAGCCTCATGGTAACTCAAACACAAAACATACAGTAGACAGAAAATAAAAAGGAAAGGGAACCAACGAATACTGTTAGGGAAGATCATAGTTCACAAAGGAAGGCAGCAAGGCAAGAAAAAAGGAACAGGAGTAGTACAAACAGCCAGAAAAGAACAGTAAAGCCCTTGCTGTCAGTAATTGCTCTAAATGTAAATGGTTAAATTATCCAATCAAAAACCATAAAAATAAAAAGCAAGCATAGAGTGTCTGAATGGATAAAAACTTGACTAAACTCTATGCTGCTTACCAGAGATTCACTCCAGTTTTTTGTTTGTTTGTTTTTTTCAGGATTTAAAAGGTTTTTATTTCTCTGCTTATATCCAACCTCTTTTGTAGAATTTCCCATAGAATGTTGGTAATAGAGTTGTATCTCCCATTATGGAAGTCAAAGATGGCCAGACAGTCCCTCTCCCTTCTTCCTGAAAGCTACCATTTCTTCAGAGACCCAGTATGATCCAAATGGATGTTGTTGTTCTTTTTTTTTTTTTTTTTCCCACTCCAGTTTTAAGGGCGTAACATATAGGCTCAAAGAGAACAAATGGAAAATAATATTTCATGTAAGTAGAAACCAAAAGAGCAGGCATAGCATACTTATATCAGACAAAACGTACTTTGAGCCAAAGATAGTAATGAGATACACAAAATGTTATATAATAATAACAGGGTCAATTGATCAAGAGGATAACATTCATAAGTATATAGGCACCCAACATGGAAACACCTAAATAAATTGAGCAAATGTTAAGTGACCTGAAGGCAGAACAGACATAGTAATAGTAATAGTTGAGGATTTCAATACCCTCATTTTCAACAATGGATAGATCATCCAGACAGAAGATCACTAAGAAAAGTTTGGACTTAACTATATAGTAGACATCCTGATAAGCATATACAGAACATTTCATGCAACAGCAGAATACACATTTTTCTCAAACACACAGGGCACATTCTCCAGCATAGACCATGTGTTAGGTCACAAAACAAATCTTAGCAAGTTTAAAATTGAATTAATAACAGGTATCTTTTTTTGACAACAGTGGTATGAAACTAGTAATCAGCAACAGGAGTAAAAGCAGAAAATTCACAGATATATGGCATTTAAACAATACATTCCTGAACAACAAATGAGTCAAAGAGAAAAAAGGGAAATAAAATATATCTTGAGAAAAATAAAAACTGGGGCGCCTGGGTGGCTCAGTGGGTTAAAGCCTCTGCTTTCAGTTCAGGTCATGATCCCAGGGTCCTGGGATCAAGCCCAGCATCGGGCTCTCTGCTCAGCAGGGAGCCTGCTTTCCTTCCTCTCTCTCTGCCTGCCTCTCTGTTTACTTGTGATCTCTGTCTGTCAAATAAATTAAAAAAAAAAAAAGAAAAGAAAAAGAAAAACTGAAATAAAACATCCCAAAACATATAGGATGCAGGAAAAACAGCCTAGGGATGTTTATAGAGATAAACATCTAAATTAAGAAAAAATAAATATCTTAAAAAACATACTTTGCACTTCAAAGAACCAGAGAGAGAAAAAACCCAGTGAAGATTTGCAGAAGAAATGAAATAACAAAGATCAGAGCAGAAATAAATGGAACAGAGGTCAGAAAAGCCATAGGAAAAAACATCAATGAGACCAAGATCTGGTTTTTGAAAAGATTTTACAAAATTTGACAAACTTAAGCTAGATTAAGAAAAAAGAAAATTCAAATGAATAAAATCAGAAATGAAAAAGCACATTACAACTAATACCACAGAAGTACATTGGAAGAAAACCAATTCATTTACAATAGTATCAAAAACAATAAAATAATTATTAATTTAACCAGGAGTTGAAAAATCTGTACTGAAAACTGGAAAACTTTGATGAAAGAAGTGAAAAAGGCATAAATAAATGGATGATATCCCATTTTCATGGACTGGAAGAATTGATACTAAAATAACAATAGTACCCAAAGCCATCTATAGATTCAATGCAAAAGCTTTCAAAATTCCGGTGGCATTTTTCATAGAAATAAGAAAATTCTAAAATTCATACAGAGCCACAGACAACTTTGAATATCCAAAGCAATCCTAAGAATGAAGAGCAAAGCTAGAGGACCACACTTGCAGATTTGAAACTATACTACAAAGTTATTGTAATGAAAGCTGTATGATACCGGCATATAAATAGGTCAGTAGACTATGGAACAGAATTGGGAGCCCAGAAATGAACCATCAGATGTATAATCAACTAATTTTTGATTAGGGGGCCAAGAATACTTAATGAAGAAAGGTTAGTATCTTCAATAAATGGTTTTTGGAAAACTGGATAATTATATACAGAAGAATGAAATTAGACTCCTATCTTACAACACTCACAAAAGCTACTCAAAATGCATTAAAGACTATAAAATACTTAATAGAAAACATAAGGAAAAGCTTCCTTTACATTAGTTTTCACAATGATTTTTGAATATGATACCCAAAACACAAGCAGGACATTTTCATCACAACTGACAATAAAATTGATATAAAATTCAAATGTGCTTATCACCTAGTTGTTGATAACAACTTTTTTTTTTAAGATTATGAATACATTGTGAAAAACTAAAGATAAGTCTTGTCATTATTAGAAATATGTTGACTTGGGGTGCCTGAGTGGCATAGTTAGGTAAACAATGGACTCTTGGTTGTGGCTCATGTCATGATCTCAGGGTCCTGGGATCCAGCCCCATGTTGGGCTCTGTGCTCTGTGAGGAGTCTGCTTAAGTTTCTCTCCCTCTCCACACCTGCCCCTCCCCCATCTCTTTTTAAATAAATAATTAAATATTTTTAAAAATATGATTGACTTAAAGTACATATAAAAATACTTGGCCTTAAATGTAAATTATCTTTACTGTTTTTGATTCAGCAAGATGGTTAGGGATAGAAGAAAGTCGTGGTCTCTTAGGCACATAATGTTTATAAGTTCAGGATTTTGTGTACTCAGAATTTTTTTCTAAATGACATAATCTTGCTTAAAACATCACACAGAAACCCATTTGCTCTCACAAGAGACTTTTTAATTAACAGTCGCATCTGTGCTAGTACACTATATTTTTGCAAAGCTAGCAACAACTTAAACCACATTATTAAATTATGAAAAAAATGCATAAATCTCAGTGGACTTGTTTGGTGTTTCAAGAGCCAGAAATAGTGATCCCGTTGCCTCTAGGGTCTGGCCTTGAATTACTTAAATTTTTTTTGTACGGATATTATTAAATTATTTAATAGTAGAATATTTTGGCCCCTTTCAAATATAAATGACATTAAAAATTAACCTATGTAAGCTATTAAAGTTTACCTGAATAAAATTGATTAGAAATATGTTTCAAATCTATTTAAAGTAGCAGTGGTGCTAGAGGATGCAATTTTCCAAGAAACCAATAAACCAATAGTTTAATATTAAAATTAAATATATATTAAACATTTAAATATGCATATATTTAGGTCTGGGGATGTTTAAACATGTTAAGATAAATTGTTATTGCTACATTGTCCTCGTCTAACTTCTGTATATCTTTATTTTAAAAATAAGGCTGACCTAGGGGCACCTGGGTGGCTCAGTGGGTTAAGCGTCTGCCTTCAGCTCAGGTCGTGATCTCAGGGTTCTGGGATTGAGCCCCGCATCGGGCTCTCTGCTCGGCGGGGAGCCTGCTTCCCCCTCTCTCTCTGCCTGCCTCTGCCTACTTGTGATCTCTGTATGTCAAATAAATAAAATCTTTAAAAATAAAAATAAGTCTGACCTAATTATATATAACTTTAATTAATACCATAAGATCAAGAGTCTGCTATATTTTCCTCACTTTCAGAGTTTTTATATCCTTTCTTTTCTTTTCCTTTTAACATTATTTTCTAATCATTCACTGGCAGTGTTCCTAGAAATTTTGCAAGACTTTTTAATCTTTAAATTAGAATGCACACCCCAGCTCATGAATTCATATTTAACATTTGATAATAAAATGTTATTGAAATAAGAGAAATATGAAATCTGTATTTAGTCAGTAAATTATTTTTTGAAGTCTTTATCAAGTTAATTGCTATATTCTGCACTTAAAAACTATAGGATTTCAGAACCATAATGAGGTACATATTGAACATATTAATATTAGGTCTCATTAAGAAAAATATGATTATTCACAGTGGAAAGCATTTAATATTATGTCAAATATTTCAAATCACTTCATAGAAAATTTTTGAAGCTTTACTCAACTTTAAATCACATGCAAATCCAAGAATTAATTATAATTGATTTTATGGAACAGTAAAGCAGAACTTTTAAAAATCTGTTGTTTTTTAGAAAGTTTCGAATAATACAATTTAATTTGTCATGATATCAGTGGAGACCAAGAAAAGCTGTTTTAATTTGGTAATGATAAGATTTGTCATCTTTTTAAATAGAATATTTAAAATATGTCAGCTAACTCTAATGATTTAATGATTTAAATAAAAAATTCAGTGTAGCATACAATAATATTGTTCTAAATAAATAAGAAAGAAAGAAGCAAACAAATCATGGAGTGTGGTTCTGTATTTTAGAAATATGAATATGGGAAAGTTAGACCTTTTTAATGAATGGTATGATATTTATAATTGGCTTGTTTAATGCAATCTATACAAAGAAATTTATATTTTTAGCAAGGAGTATAAGTACATGAATTTAGACTGTACCTTTTTCCTTTTTCTTTGTGAAATACTTCTTTTAAGTTACCTTTTCTATTTATACATTCATTAAATAAACCTACACAATATTTTATTATGTCTAGATACATATTACACATTTTCATTGAGGTGAATTATGCAACATCATGTCTCTCTTCTTGCAGAATTGTAAATGTTCATATATACCATATAATTGAGATTAGAGTTGCTAAATGCATCTCATTGTTAAAATGAAACAGACTTCAGAGTAATCCAAGCCAGAAAAATAAAATGGGGATAGCCTTTGATTTAAAAAGAAAAATAAGGGGGCGCCTGGGTGGCTCAGTGGGTTAAGCCTCTACCTTCAGCTCAGGTCATGATCTCAGGGTCCTTGGATCAAGCCCCGCATCGGGCTCTCTGCTTGGCAGGGAGCCTGCTTCCCCTCTCTCTCTCTGCCTGCCTCTCTGCCTACTTATGATCTCTCTCTGTCAAATAAATAAATAAAATCTTAAAAAAAAAGAGAGAGAGAAAAAGAAGAAAAAGCAAAACAAAACCAAGAAACAGAAAAAAACCACATCTTTCTCTGAGATGTCAGAGAAAAAAAGAGTTGTTTCAGATACAGCAGAGGTTATAGGTGTTGAGTATGTCTGGTGACAAGAGGAAGTATGAGAGTCTCAGAAAACTGAAGGTATCAATAAACATTTTACAAAGCTGACTGGGAAACTGGAAGAATGTGGAAAGATTACTGATTCTGGAGTCCCTGAATCTTCAGTGATGCCCATTGGCAGGGCTATATGATTTGCCAAGATAAGGTTTAGAATCCTGGGTAAAAGAAGTGGGAATGATTATTGTAGGATTAATACAGAATTGGAGTATGAGGGATAATTTATCTCAGGGGAAAGGGAATTTTATAAATCATCAAGAAAGTGATTGGAAGGTGGACTGTATTGTCTGCATTGGCCAAGGGGGGAAAAAAGTCAAACAATAAATGGGGTTGTTAAATTAGGAGAAAATTGTTATTTCAAAGACTTGGGTATAACAATAGGGCTGATAGGCACAAGTGGTGAAAGGAAGGGTTTGAGTGAAATAGTGTGATAAAAAGTACTTAATATGAGACCTGGGGATAAAAATATATGTATATAAAAAATATATGTTTATAAAAAATAAAAAATTAAAAAAAAAAAAAAAAAAAAAAAAAAAAAAAGTACTTAATAAAAGTGGAGAATAGGACGATGACATTGTACAGTCAAGGACAATTTTAGGTACAGCTGTAAGAGTAACTAGAGTGAGGCTATTTGAGTTTACTTTAAAATATATTTCTCGTGGAGATGAACTCTCTAAACCTTTGTTTCTTTATATGACAGAAATTAAAATAATGTGGTTATTGAAGTATCATTAAAATTATACAATAGTAAGTGATTGATACTTCACTGGGCACAGTGTTATATATCCCATGTATGGATGGATTCTTAGAATTCATTCGTTAGTTTTTTTCCTTCTTTCCTCATGATTAGTGATCTCTTTAGTTTTGTTTGACAGATTTGTATTTTTCAAATGAAATATTGTCTCTGTCTGGAATCTACTTTCTACTGGATTTCTATATGTCTTCCTGAATTAGTTTTGTCTATCCTTTTACAAATGCAAATCAGTATCAAACCTATCTCAATCATCTTTCATGTGCAGTGCCTTGGCCACTAGCCAAGTCATAAAGTCTATCAGACTTTCTGAAAGCTGTTTTTTGGTTTCTGGGTATCCAGCCCACTTTGATTTATTTAATGATTTGGCATTGTGCAATACATCTTCTCTAGGCATTGTAGATTGTCTCATTACATCAATCTTACATTCTTGGTCTAGTTTCTTGAGTTGCTAGCAAGCATGCAAGAAAATTCTTCTTTTCATTGTTCTGCAGACTCTTCTGCTTGCATTGTGAGCCATCTATCAGAAAAAGAAAAAAGAGTAAAGTTAAAAGAGTTTCTCTTTATCTGCATCAGTAACTTCCCATCTAGCAGCGAAGTGTTTATTTTCATGTAGCTTGCTCAAGTGTTCCTTTTTTTCCTATTACATTTTTCATTAAAATGATTTTTGTTTCTCGGCATGGAGTCAAACTAGAAATAATTATTGACTGATTTCTCCGTCATTAACTTTGAGTGTCTCTTGCTTGTTGCTCAGCCATTGGTTTGTAGATATATTAATCATGGAATCTATTTCACATTCTTTTTTCTGGTATTTGTTTTAACATCTGTGTCTTCTTGAAAAACCTAGAATCTATCAGCCAGATATATATATATATCTAGATATCTACATATCTAGATATATGTATATATCTATATATCTATGAATTTTCTATCCTGTCTTACTACACAGAAGGTGGTTTATATATATATCTAGCTATCTAGATATATACATATATCTTACTTCACAGAAGGTGGGTTGTATATATATCTAGATATCTAGATATGTACATATGATATATTCAGGTTATATATATATCTAGATAGCTAGATATATATAAGAAGGTAGGTTATATATATATCTAGATATCCCACTTTCTAATATATATCTAGATATCTAGAGAGAGATATATAACCTATATATATATATATATATACACATATATCTAGATATCTAGATATATATATAATCCATCTTCTGTGAAGTAAGACAGGAAAGAAATTCATGGCTACACTGTGATAGTCATTTGAACTATTCCTCTGTTTATCACTCCTACAATAGGCATGTCAGTCTCAAACTCAATTCTCATTTTTGTTTCAAAGTGAAGATTTTCAGGGCAGTATGAAGTTTTATTAACTCTTTCAGCTCAGTAGGATTCCATTAAAGTTTGTGCTTTAATATGTGAGAATTAAAGACTAAGAGATAGTGTGAATTTCCAATATCACTTAGATACTGATCACATTTCCATTTACTCATTAGATTTACCTGGGGGTACTCAGTGTTAAATTTAAGTTGCTCTTATGTGTACTAAACAGTACTCTGAGGGTATAAAAACAAAACTTCCTGAAGGTACCAGATTGGTGACCAGACAGTAACTAAGACCCTGTGAAAATCAGATTACTATATTGACCTCTGTTTTGCTATTTTTTTCTCTCACTAATCTTTATTATGCAACTATTATATGATCCATTGAGTGCAAAACAGTATAAGTATATAAATATATACTAGCTTTTTAAACACCGTTAGTTGAATAATAATAGATATATTAGATCTTTCTGCAGTCATTTCTTTGACTCAACAGGCAGCCATTAACACTGTAAGACCTAGAACTGTAACATCACAAACAAGCTATTTGCATATTTCAGCATTAAATTAGTTTTCTTTTGATTCAATGAAAGTAATGCTAATGATAAAACCTAATGAGTGAACATACATTTTCAAGCCTTTCCTTTTATCTCCAATTCATTTTATTTTCCTTTATCACTTTGATTCAACAGCAAAGGGGACCCATTAGGGAAAACACAAAGATATTAATGTAAAGATTTAAGTGATATAAAGAGCACTGCCCAAGGTACAGGTACATATCACATAATTTTAATTAAAATAATGGCACTTGGGAAGCATTTTAGAAGATGGTAATCTCTAAGCTTGATAAACTGGCAGAGCCATTTAGGTATAGTTAAGTACAGTCTTCTCTCAGCACACTTACAATGAAGAAAATGAAAGATATTTAATTTACCATTGTATTAAATATTTTATGTTCAACAAAATTTTTACTTTAACATTGAGATTGCTTTTTAATTAATATTTTTTTTTTTTTTTTTTTTTTTAAGATTTTATTTATTTACTTGAGAGAGAGACAGTGAGAGAGAGCATGAACGAGGAGAAGGTCAGAGAGAGAAGCAGACTCCCCATGGAGCTGGGAGCCCGATGCGGGACTCGATCCCGGGACTCCAGGATCATGACCTGAGCCGAAGGCAGTCGTCCAACCAACTGAGCCACCCAGGCGTCCCTAATTAATATTTTTAAATAATTCTTTCTAATGACACAAAACCTTCATTTCAGTTCTATTCACGAAGGAATTTCATTCACTAAGAAACCTACTAATTCTGATTTATTAAAAAAATCCCTTCCGTATACAGATAGATGAATCTAGCAGTTATGAAAGTATTTCCATAATTTAAATTCAGCCAGTCAGTCATGGGACCATTTGGCATAGTTGTTTTGCTGGACTCTCTAGATAACTTAGCTGATTAAAGCATTACTGCAGATTCCCTGGCAAAGGTGTTTTCATGGGAATAGTGAAGAACTCAGATTTTTTTCAATAAATAGTGGAATGGAATTTGTGATCTGTGATAGCAAATATATGATGACAAGATGAAGGAATTATTGACACAATAAAAGGAAAAAAATGTGAAAACATGACTCACAATTTCATATCAGGAGTTTTAAAAAAATCATTTTATCAACATGCCAGCATTTTATCAACAATCTCCTAGCCTTGAGGCACATTTCTTGTAAGTCAGTTTGATTTTCAAGGATTATGCCTTGCAGTGCCACCCTTATACCTGGCCAAGAAGAGCTTAGAGCTTCTGATATGGGCCCGGTTTATTTGAGAGACTCATTCTGGGTCTTTGGCCATTCTCTTTCCTGCAGGGCTGAAGAGAGAGGGTTATACCTAATGAATGCCCATCTGCATTATGGCAACATTGGAGGTACTCTTCTGCCCGAAATGAGCCTCAGTTTGGCTCCATGACCTACGCCAGCTTCTTTGTTAGTGTTGTGATTTTTTTTTTTTAAGTTAACATTTGTTAAGTAGACCTGGGGTGAATATTGAGTCACTGTTCAACAAAGACCACAAGGGAAAGTGAAATAGAGAAGCTTATGACTCATAGTCTTGGAGGAGGTACATGGCATGCCTTGAGTGGCCACATGGTGTGGTCAGGGCAGGGTATGGGCAGAGAGCAAGCAGCAGGACTTGGGGCACATGCTTTTGTTAGGATCTGTGGGTAGAGTGCTTTCGGGGTTCTCAGGCTAAGGCTGGATTGGTCAAACCAAATAGAAAATAGGAGGTTTTGGTAAGCTCTGTGGTGGTCTAATCTCAGAGGTGTGCAAGAGAAGGAGTTGGGAGTTAGAAGAGACTGTCCATTATCAGCAGCATTGGGGAAGTCATAATAGAAACTTACACTTTTTATTATACAGGCTGTCGTAAAGAGTATGCACGTGAGAAAGGGGCTGGTGTCAATTCGAGGGTCCTGTAAGCCACTTAGCTTACAAACTGGATGTTGAGGCAGTAATATCATAGAATAGGTTAGTCTTCCATAGAATAGTCAGTCTTTCATAGGTCAGACCACGCATGTAGGTCTACCTAATTCCAGAAAGTTCTTTAAAAAGGAATTGTTGTTTGTAGATACTAAACTATAGAAAGAGCCTAGAGTCTCTGCATGTGTGAAAGGGAGGTTCTTCATGATGCAGGAAGGACCTAGAGGGAGGAAAGAGAAGACAGATGGTCTGTGAGCCTCCTGGATAATAATAAAGATAAATTTATCAAAATAGGAGTAGTATTTTACTTAAAGTTTGATAAATAAATATCTGGACATATGGTATGTGATTTTTTTCCTTTTTGTTTCTTTCCTGGTACTGCAAATGTTAAGAACTTACCCAATACAATTTTCATACAACCAGAAATGCCATAGAGTATAATTGCACTATTTCATTTGCTACAAAAAATAATTCAGAAGCATTGTCAAGTAAACTATTACACAACATTTCTATAACTTGTGTTTTGTACTTTTTGAAAGAGCTTTTTAGACTTAAAGATATATTCTAATCATATATCACTCTTGTGCTTAATTTTAAAAATAAGTGAAAAAAGCTCATTAAGATATGTCTTAATCTTTTCTATATGCACATTCTTGAATTTTGAATCAGTTGCTGATTCTGGTGCATCCACATCTGTGTTTTTCTGTACAGTATTTTCCTCTGTGTTTTGAAAACCTCAGTAATGTAGGATTTCTGAAAGTGTACTTCTTTATTTTCTTTAGAAATTCTTTAGGCTACTGATATCCCTTTTGTAACATTTGATATTGCCATTTTCTTCATATTATTATTGTCCACAAAAGAATTGCAGACCAAGGGGCGCCTGGGTGGCTCAGTGGGTCAAGCCGCTGCCTTCAGCTCAGGTCATGATCTCAGGGTCCTGGGATCGAGTCCCGCATCGGGCTCTCTGCTCTGCAGGGAGCCTGCTTCCTCCTCTCTCTCTCTGTCTGCCTCTCTGCCTACTTGTGATCTCTCTCTGTCAAATAAATAAATAAAATCTTAAAAAAAAAAAAAAAGAATTGCAGACCAAGTTAGCGCTTGTAAAGGAAATAGAAACATCATTACGAAATTCTCTTCCACCAACTGTGATTGCAAGCCATGTTCTAATTTAAGAAATGTTACAGCACGTGTGTGTATGTGCATGTGCACACTTAAGTGATGAAACAAGATCATTCACTTATAACATACTTAACAACACTGAACTTGTAAATCCCAACAAATTCTCTTTTAGCCAATCCCTTTATCTCAGCTTTGAGTTTTATTATTTTATTTTATTTTTTTAAAGATTTTATTTATTTGACAGAGAGAAATCACAAGTAGATGGAGAGGCAGACAGAGAGAGAGGGTAAGCAGGCTCCCTGCTGAGCAGAGAGCCCGATGCGGGACTCGATCCCAGGACCCTGAGATCATGACCTGAGCCGAAGGCAGCGGCTTAACCCACTGAGCCACCCAGGCGCCTCTCAGCTTTGAGTTTTAATATTTTTCTCCTTTCCCTCCTTCTTTTCTTCTGCCTCCTTCTCTCTTCTTATTCTCTGCATATATTATAAAGGCCATTAGGGACATTTATTTTATTATCATGCACATTACTTACATACACTGGATTCATTACTGTCAGGTGGTTGGGAGATATTGCTGAAAATGCTCTGAACCCGAAAAAGATTCTAGTTATCAATAGATGTTAATGAAACCTGTAGTTTATCCAGCTACATTTTATCATATGGCAAATTGATATTCACAAGGATCCTTTAGGTAGGCTTAATTATATTAAACAACTAAAATGAGGTATTACATGTGTTTATATTTTAATTAGTAAAATTGTGCTAGGTATTTTATTATATGCCAATTATAGGTTTTATAGTATTGAAAGGAATCTTTCATCATTTACCCATTGTTTTCTAAGGTTAAACCACTCTAGTCTTTTTAAATTCCTGTCAGTCACCACGGCACTGTTCTGCTTTCCTGTTCCATTTAGGAATCCTTTCTCTTAAAGTTTATTCTTTTAGAAATTCTCATTCCTTTGCTAGATCTATTCTCTATATATGATTCCTCTTTGGTTAGTCAATTAATGATTAATATTTGAGTTGTTTTGAGTTATCATGAAAAAAAAGATAGATGCATTCTTGCAGTTTTTTGTGTGAACAAGAGTTTTAATTTCTCTAGGATAAATACCCAGTAGTGTGAATACTGTGTTCAATTTTATAAGAAACTGACAAATTATTTCCCAGAGATGTTGTGGCAAGCAAAATTTGAGACCCCAGATTCCTACCTACTAGTGGACCAGTGCTCTCTATAAACTTTTCCTCTTGAGTGCCAGTAACAGCTGTGAATATGATGAGAAATCCTCCTGTGATATGGCCAAAGGAATTTTGAAGACCTAATTAATGTCCCTAATCAGTTGACTTTAATATGATCAGTAGAGAGGTAATTCCTATGTGGACCAGACATAATTAAGTGAGCCCATTTTAAGAGAGACTCAAAGCAGCAGAGATTGATCTGTTGGTCTGAGAAGCAAATGGGCATAACTGTTAAGTGGGCCATGTGACAAAGACCCAGAAGTGCCCACTAGATGTTGAGAATGCTCTCCAGCCAGAAGCTAGCAAGAAAAAAAATCACATATAAAAGAATTTTGCAAACAACCTGAGGGAGATTGAAAGTACCTTCATTCTTGATCCAGCCTCCACTTTTAGATGACACCTTAATTTCCACCTTGTCCTACACTGAGCAGAGGATCTGTAATATAAACTACATGGCTGGATTTTATCCTCAGTTCTTGGGAGAGAACTTTTAAACTCTTGGAATTTGCCAAGTGATAGGAGTGTCCGTTACTCATCATAAGACAATCAGATTGCACCCTAGCATATGCTGGTAAGATGACTCATGGAGGGCCTCTAGGTAGTACCTGCTAAGGAAATGGCTCAGGACAGGGTCTGGTCAAGACAGAAAGACGATGTGATCAAAGAGTTGAGGCTTTAACAAGGGAAGGGGGCTGGCTTCAACCTGCAACTTCTACCTGAGGAATAAAGAAAAACTGAAGCTTGGAAGGTACTGGTCTTTTAGTGTACTACCTGAGGAACCAGTTTCTGTCTTGTCTCACATGGAATGTTGATGGAATAGCCAAAGATCAGATGCCCGAAGGCAGTTAAGAAAAAGGTTAAGTGGTAGATTGCTTGTGTACTGAAATTGCCATGACTCTGTGAGATTGAGAGAAGACACAGAATCTGAGGTTTCTTCTTTAGGAAAGAGATAAAGTGTTGAGCATGCCCACTAAGACCCTGACTTATCAGTGGGCTGTCAAAGGAGGTAGTTCGTTTCTTCTCACATGGAATGCTGAAGGAACTGGCATAGTTTAATGAGGGCAATTCATAACAGAGGGAAAGGAACTGGTGGCCTACTGTACTCAGTCTGGCTCAACAACACAGAGAGAAGGCACACAACTAGAGACATATACAAGGAAAGAGGGACAGAAATAGAGCACACCTCCAACATCCTCATGGTACAGCAGTCAGACGCCAAGTCTTATACCACGGAGCAAGAGATTATGAAATCCTGAAAGAAAAAGAAACCAGTTAATCTCTTATTCAGTAATTTAGGTAGAGAAGTCCAGAGAAGACACATATATAGAGAAGGTTTGAGAGACTCCCAAATCTCTCCCTGGACTGACTGGTGAAGATTTTGCTTGTCAAAGGTGAGAAGTAGACTCAGATGGATACTTGTTCAAATGTACAGAAAACAGCACAGAGCTATATGGAACACAAAGAATAAGGAAGCCATGACACAGCAAAGGAAAAAAAAAAGAATCTCTAGTAATAGATCTTAAATGAGATTTATAAATTACTTAACCAAAAAAATTAAAATAAAAAAGATTTTATTTTTAAAAAAGAGCACAAGCAGGGTGACTGGCAGGTAGAAGGAGAAGCAGTCTTCTTGATGAGCAAGAATCCTGGTGTGGGACTCAATCCCAGGACCTGGGATCATGACCTGAGCTGAAGGCAATGCTTAACTGACTGAGCCACCTAGGTATCCCTACACAGAACTTTTTATACAGCAGCAGAATACTGTAGTTTTCAAAAACATATGGACCATTCTCCATGAGGGATCACATATTAATATTAACATATTAACTCAAGAAGAATTGAAATATAAGAAGATTGAAATCATGCCAAATATCTTTTCCAACAACAATGGAATGAAATTAGATATTGATAATAGAAGAAAGCATGCAAAATTCACAAATATGTGGAGATTAAACAACACATTCTTGAACAACCAGTGGTCACAAGAATCCAAAAAAGAAAATAGAAAATAATCTCAAGATTAACAAAAACATAACATACCAGAATTTATGGGATATGGCAGAGTTAGTACTATGAGCAAGTTTATACTGATAAATGTCTACATTTGAAAAAGAAGAAAAATTACAAATACTTATCTTTAGATCTCCAGGAACTAGAAAAAGAACAAATTATTCCCAAAGTTAACAGAAGAAAAAATAATAATAGAGATTAGATAAGAAATATATGAAATAAAGATTAGTAGGAAAAAATACCAAGGAAAATGAATGCTTTTTTTTTAAATAAACAAAATAGAAAGACTCATAGCTAGATTAACTAAGAAAAAAAGAAGACTCATATATATAAAATCAAATGTGAAAGAGGAGACAATACAATTGGGACCACAGAAATAAAAAGGATCATAAGAGATTATTATGAACAATAATATGCCAAAAATTGTATAACCTAGAAGAGATTAATAAATTCCTATAAATATAAAAGCTACCAGCACTGAGTCATAACTAAATAGAAAATCTGAATAGACCAATAACAATTAACAAGACCAAATAAGTAATCAAAACTTCCTAACAGAGGAAAGCCCAGGACCAGGTGATTGCACTGGTGAATTCTACCAAACATTTAAAGAACTAATGTCAATCCTTAAACTCTTCTAAAAAGTAGAAGAGGAGGAAGCACTTGAAAACTCATTTTATGATGCTAGCAAACAAGATGAGGGCTACAAAACAAGAAGAGAAAACTATGGGCCTATATGCCTGATAGACATGGATACAAAATGATGAACAAAATACCGGCAAATTGAATTCAACAGCACATTGTAAGTATCAAACATTATGACCAAGTGTGATTTCTCTTCGGGATGTCAGGATGGTTCAAAATATGCAAATCTAGTCCTTGTGGGTTTTTTTTTTTTTTTTTTTTTTTGAGTAGACAATTTATGTCATCATCTGCTACAGATTTTTTTTTTCCATTTTTCCAGTCTGTAGATCTTTTTTTTTTTTTTTTCGTTTTCTTGCCTTATTGCCTTGTTTAGGATTTCCTGTACTGCATTCAGTAGGATGCTGAGAGTAGACATTCCTGTCTTGTTTAGGGGAAAGTCCTCAGTCTTTAACCACCAAGTATGATGTTCAAGCTTTCTTCTTCCTTACTGATATTCTGTCTATTTTTAATGTTGACCATTCGTAAATAACTTAGTAGTGATTTGTTTCTTCAGTTCTGTTTTTCAATATATTCTGTAGTCCTGTTATTAGCTTTATAAACATTTAGGATTGTTATATTTCTGGCGAATTACTCATATCACTATTAAGTGACCATTTTATCCCTAATAAAATTTTTTCTCTTAAATTTACAACATGTTATTTAAAAGAGCTACTCCACTGACAATCTCTGCTTTTTAGTTGGGGTACTTAGCTCATTTAAATTTGATTTGGCTATTGATATGGTTAGGTTTGCAGCTATCATTTTGGGATATGTGTGTATGTATGTGTTTTCTTTGTCCCATTTGTCTTAGTTTTTCTTTTTCAACTTTCTTTTCAATTAGTTGAGTTTCTCATGATTGCCTATTATTTGCCTTATTGATTTATGAGTTGTAATTCTTTGTATGTGAGATAGATTACTTTAAATTTCTAGTATACATTTTTACTTATCACAGTATGCTTTCAAATAATATTGTATCACCTAAACCTTACATAAATCATGAAATTAATATTTCCATATCTACCTGCCTGTACTTTTTATACATTTATTTCTATATATGCCATAAATGACATGCATATTATTATTTTATTGTAAAAATTATTCTTCAAGGAAATTTAAAACAGGAAATTGTTTTATATTTATTTACTGATTTATCTTTTTTTTAAATTTATCTTTTTCAGTGTTCTTCATTCCTTTGTAGAGATCTGGGCTTCCATGTGTTATCACTTTATTGTCTAGTAATTCATGTTAACATATTTTGATGCACATCTGTGGGTAATGAATTCTTATAGCTTCTCTATATTTGAGATAGTCTTTATTTTGTCTTTGTTTGGAGGAATCTTTGTACTGGATATGAAATATTGGTTGACAGTTTTCTTCCCCAGTCCATAAAATTGTTGCTCTATTGTATTTTGTATTACTTTGTTTTTATCCCTGCATTTGCTCTTCTATACATAATGTGTCCTTTTTCTCTGGACACACATGTTTTTCTTGAATCTCTAGCTTTGAAAAAACTGGTGATCATGTGCCTTCATGTAACTTTATCTATATTTTTTGTGTTTGGAGTTTGCTGATCTTCTTGGATCGTGGGTAAATGATTTTCATAAAATTTGGGGAATTTTTTTTATATTTTTCCTTACCCCTCTGTCTTCCATCTAGCAACTCTTTTTTTGGGTGTGCCCTGGACACTGTCCTCAGGTAATAAACTGAAACATTCATAGGTCTTATTTCCTATCTCTCAGAAATCACTGTCCTGCACTGACAGAAATTATCCACCATTTGAAAGCCATTAATTTAAATATTGTGTTCATTTTGGGGGAGCATTTTAGGAGGATGGCTAAAATATTGCCGTCAGAAGTTCTCTCTCACCCTCTTAAAATTTTATTTTGAATGGTTCTCCTCAGGCTTTCCATCATGCTTGTTGATTGATTCACTCATTTTTGTGAAACATGATTCATTATTGCCTAAATTTGAAGTACAAAAATAACCCCTGATACTTAATTTCCTGATAATGTGCGTCATGAAAATGTGCACTCACTTAAAAAAAGTTTTTGCTTTGTCTTCAAAACTTCTAAATGGAAAAACATTCCAAGAATCAGTTTTTGTGCAGGGAATCTCATCTTATTTTTACAGATTTAAACAGTTAGATATGTAATGATTTGAAATTTATAATTCCTGAACATTTTCTCTTATGAACGTTGCAGATTTTTACATGCAACTGTCTACTTAACATTTTTGGTTGGATATAAAACACAGATCTCAAATTTCATTAAGAACAAAAGGAAGGAAGGGAAAGGAGTAAGCTGGGTGGGAAATGAGGAAAGAGAGGAAGGAAGAACGGAAGGAAGGAACGGGAGAGAGAGGAAAATAACTGTCGATTTCATACTCTGTCTTCTTACATCTATTCACCTATTAGCTTTTCAATCTTGATAAATTGCAAAACTATATATACAGTTGCTTGGGTGGGAGGGGATGGGGAAAAGTCTTAATAGTTTTTTCTTCCTTTCCTCCAACCTCAAACCATATCTACTCTATAACTCCTAATATGTTACGTATTTAACCAGTTTTTACTCCCTATCTCAATATGGTTTTTTCTTAGACTACTTCAAGGATTTTTATATTGATTGACTTTAGTTTGCCTACTTTTATCTTCTGAAACTTTCACTGACCTTCCTGAAGCCTTCCTAAACTTTACTTCCTGAATTTATTTCTCACCAACAACCAGAATGTGCCTTCCCATTTCTCAATAATCTTCCTCACATTTGATTATTCCTAACCATGAACCCCAAGATGACTTTTACGAACAAAACTCACTTGAATCTACTCTTCCTTTGACTTATCCCATTTTCGAACAACTGAATTGGTTTTCTTCGAACAGTTTAATCCTGTTCTGAACTTAGCGCTTTTTGACTTTCTTTCTCATCTGTCTGGAATTAACTTTCCTTGAATCTCATACAGATGTTTTATTTAGATATTGTCTTCTCATTAGTAACTGAATCAGAACTGGTGAGTCCATACTGATCTCACTTTGATTGTATAACACATTCCATTTTTGTGGGGAAAGAAAAAGCATAATTTTGGATATAGTTATTTGAGATAAGAAGGCCAAAGATATAAGTTATTCTTGAGAATCCATTTATGTTCTGTCTTCATTGTATTAACATCTACAAATCCTTTAATCAGAAAAATGACTCTACTTGAAAAAGTAGTTGGTAGATAATAAAATACAGTCATTTGAAGCAATTTCAGTAAATGTAATGAGTGAAATCCTTAATTATACATTTTAAAGACAATAAAAACTTTTTGGGTTTTGCCTGTGAAAAGTAACAACATAAATTATTTTTTTTTTGAATAATAAAAGTCAAACTGCTTAATAAGAAAATAAAAATCATTACTAAACTTCTCTATTATGTCTTCTCTATAATAGATACTCTATAAATAGGCACTATAAAATAATTATAACCTTTTATTATGTAAAAATTAAATGCAAAGAAGACTAATATGATTCCTTATGTCAGCATCATATAGCTTCAATAATTACTAATTGAAGACTAAAATTATATTATATATATACTGACTACTTCATTAAACTGTAAGTTTATGTAAACCATATTTAAAACAAATGTAAGTTTAAATATTTATCTTTAAAAGATAATTTCTTTTAAGAATCCATAATGTCCCTATCATATGCAAATTTAAAAAATAACATATCCTTTAATAATCATTGTTCTTATGTTCCCATTTGTCTTAAAGAATCCATTACTTTTATTTTTTGAATCAAATTCTAAATAAATTAAAACTAATGTAATTTGTATATGTACACACATGTTCACACATGTGAACTGTAAGTTTTGGCTCTATTTTTGTCTTATAGCTTATTTGTTGGGAAAATCTTTTTCCTGTAAGAATTTATGCAGTCTGGATTTTATTGATTACATCTTCATACTATTTTTTAAGGACATTTCTCTGACATCTGTATTTCTGTAAAAGGGTAGCTGGGTCTATTACTTTCAATGAGTTTAACATTTGGGCAAAACTACTTAAGTATTGTTACGTTCTTCTATCAGATACAAGATTGTGTCTGATTGTATTTTGTGATATTATCAGTTGTGGTGATTAATGTCTATGTTTCCTTTTCCATGATAGCTTTATTAAATTGAATTTAATTTTTCTTAAAAATGTGGATATCTTTCACATCTTGGAATTTAATATTTGATTAGCATAGAATTTAAAAACTTTTGACCATTGCATGTATATAAAATACATGTAAATAATTTTGGAATTTGTTTATAAAGCCCAAATCTAGTAAGATGTTGTTAGTTTTATAGAAAATGTTTTATCTCTTAAATTTGAAGAAGTCTTTTGCAATGAACTAGACCCTAACCCTTTAATTTTCTGATGGGAATGTTCTAAACAGTGATTTTCCAAGCTATCATTTCAGCTAGTGACTGGCACTCTACAGAACAGCATACATTTCTAAGCATGACACTAAGCAAAATTGTGACGTAAAATAAAACTGTCACACATTTTTTAAAGTATAGTTGATAATTCCATTTTTGATGCAAAAGCAGCTCTTCATTTATTTCTATCATAGACCTTTTTTCTTCTATTTCTTCTATTTCTTTAACACAACACTCTGCCCTTATTCTACAGAAAGATGTCTTATGTCACCACTGAAATTTTCTGTTTTTTGTACTTTTTTCCTAGGGTATTGTCACACACTAATAATACACACACACACACACGATTCAGCATAGTTCAAATTTATATTCTATAGTAGCTAGTGTGCATCTTCTGAATAAACAAAGTAATCTTTGGTATTTTGGGCTTCATACTTTATCTTTCCATTTAAATTTAAAAACTATTGGGCAATTTTCTCTGAATGTGGCATATTTATTATACATCATGAAATAATGCACATAATTCTTTTTCTTTAAATGGAAATCTTTGGGGCGCCTGGGTGGCTCAGTGAGTTAAAGCCTTTGCCTTCGGCTCGGGTCGTGATCTCAGGGTCCTGGGATCGAGCCCCACATCAGGCTCTCTGCTAAGCGGGGAGCCTGCTTCCCCCTCTCTCTGCCTGCCTCTCTGCCTACTTGTGACCTCTGTCTGTTAAGTAAATAAATCTTAAAAAAAATGGAAATCTTTAGGATAAATTTCTTAATTACATAATCTCCTTTTTGCTTTATGTTTAGCAGATATCAAAGTTTCACATAAACAGTAATGCTGTGGAATGATCAGTGGAAGTGTTTTAAACTATGTAATCTACTAGTTACACTAATTTAATAACAATTGTTGAGCTAGGCTTATATAAGGGACTATTATAGTTAGCCTTATGGGAAATAAATTATACCATGTACTATCAGGTTAATAATGGATGCTATGCTAAACCATTTGACTTGTCTCTTAATAAGTATACCTGGTTTTGCAAATAGAAAAAGCTTCTAAGACAGTCCAACTATCATAAAAAGTCTCGCTGTATCTTGAGTACCTAACTGCTGTGTGTTATAACTCCTTGTACATTTACATGTTCCATTTTTATATAACTGTCACAAGTTGTATATCATGGGCTACATTTTCTCAAAACACAAGTCAATGAATGGTTGACTTACACACTTACATGGATATATTGATTCCTTTAGCTTTTGAGTAGCTAAGTGAAGCTTATATGGAGGGAGAGAGAGTTTAATGCATTGCTTCTTAAAGTACAGCCAGCCCAAATTCTTGTGGGTTCTGTGGTAAGAATGCATATTCCTGTGAATAACCCAGGGTTACTGAATCAGAATTTATAATGTGGGTTGCATTTTTGAGGAAATACATTTTTATCAAGTTCTTGAGAGGACATTTGCTCTGTTTTATTGAATCCCATATGTAAAGATATTATAATTGATTGAATATTCACTTATTAACAAACATCTAAGTGATCCTAACATTTGCTATTCTAAATATGTAATAAAGCATATCTTGGTTTTGCTTTTGTTATATACATGTATAAAAATAATTTGGAGAGTCAGTTATCATGTAGTTTCACTTATTTGTGGAGCATAAGAAATAACACGGAGGACATGGGGAGATGGAGAGGAGAAGGGAGTTGGGGGAAATTGGAAGGTGAGGTGAACCATGAGAGGCTATGGACTCTGAAAAACAATCTGAGGGTTTTGAAGAGGTGGGGGGTGGGTGGTTGGGGAAACCAGGTGGTGGGTATTAGGGCACGTGTTGCATGGAGCACTGGGTGTGGTGCAAAAACAATGGATTCTATTACACTGAAAAGAAATTAAATTAAAAAATAATAATTTGGAATATATTTCAAGAAAGATGATCTCTGGGTTAATTTCTATGCTTAATAAATACTACATATTATTAATCGTGTTCTCCAATCCAAAATATAAGAAAGAACCACTAATTGCATTTTGCAATTTCTATATTACTGAGGTAGAGAATTTTCTGTATGTTCATTCGCTATCTGTATTATCTTTTGCATGAAAGGCTTCATTGTGTATTTTACAAATTTTGCATTTGTTATCATTTTTATAATTTATTTTAAATTCTAGTGTGGTTAACATTTTTCATTATTGTTGATATCAAAAGTATTATTAGTTGTGGAAATGAAATCCTTTTCTTATTTTGTAGCAAATGTTTATACCCATTATTCAACTCCTTGTTTTCTGGTGTGTTTTAAGATTTGTCCATTTTTATTTAGTAGAGTGTACTTGTCTCCTATTTTTATTGGTTCTCTGTTTTCTGTTTGTTAAAATTTTCAAGATTAAAAAATTAAGTAAGTCCTAGAGTTTTTAAATTTTATTTGCACTATCAAGTTTATTCCAAATCTTTATTCAAATTTATGCTTTTACTGACAAACCAGACAAAAATATTATAAAGGATTAGTTTTCTCACTTTCTCCTTCGCTACTTTCTTCTGGCTATCCCTTCCTCAATTATATTCTGCATGTGGGCAAAGAAGGTTGAAAGATCCAAGATTGCATAATATTTCTAACTTGTGATCCTAGAGGAATGAAGGCCTTCTCTTTTCCATAAAATATATGTGAAATCTGAGGAAAAACTCTTAATTTGCCTGTTGCGGTTCACAAAAGAAAGAGAGGACTTCTCAGTCACCCAGGAAACGTCATTCTGAGGCACGTAGTGGGCGTGGGGAACTTGATAGGAAGTCCCAGGTGGACCCTGTGCACAGAGAGGGGCATGGAGTATGCGTACACTTAGCCATGTGTCTGAGAGCTGACTGTTTGTTTCACTCTACCTGAATTTCATTTCATTATTCCTTCATTATATAAAGGAACAAAGACCCCTTACCAAATTTAAACCAATTATATAAAGAGATTTTCAGATGTGAACCTTAAAGAGCAGTTCTACAGGGGAAGAGTGCATCAGGTAGCATGTAGAGTTCTGTGACTGAAAAACCCCGTTTTTCTCCGTCTCATTTATTTCTGTTTCTCTGTACTGAAATGCCCATCTATTTACACACATGTTCCTCTTTTTCACTAGAGTGTTTAAGGTACTTTTTATGTTTTTAAAGTTTTTGTCTGATAGTTCCAACAACTAGGGCATATCTCAGACTAGGTGTGTTGCTTACTTTCTCTATTGACAGTGTATTCCGTTTCTTGTTTCTTTGTGTGTTTTGTGATTTTTGGTTGAAGCTGGGATATCTTCTGTAAGCTTACAAGACTTAGGTAAATAGTATCAATGCCTGCAGACAGATACATTTCTTTTTTTCTGCCAGGTTTTTAGTGTGGAATATTGAATTGGTCTGTTTCAGAGTTGACCTGGGTTTGGTTCTGTTGTTGCTCTGGTTACTTACACCCTACCACAGGCTTCAAATTTCTCTAATGTTACCTTGTTTTTAGTGTGAGGGCTGGTTTGCCGTGAGAATTTTAGGAGAGCTACTTTAACCTCAGTTTTAGGTCTTCCTTTTGTGATTACTTCTCAGAAAGAGTGTCCCTCGTGTTCATGCATTTCTTCAAGGGTAAATTGTGTTGTCCTTCAGTGCTTGCTAGCCTGAGAGTGAGGATAGGGGTGGGTAGAATAAATTTCCTGCTGTCTTGGTTCAATGTCAGACTTAGGCAGACTTTGTATTTCTGAGTCCTGGGGGTGAGGTTTTCTCTATGAAGCGTTCCCTGTTCCACTTGTAGGGTGACTTTAATGGACTGAGCCCAGATTTACTCCTTTAGTTGCTAGGAGTGGAGGGAGTAGCTTCTGATCTGTTTTCTAACCTTCAGAGGATCTTCACCTGAGTTTCTAGGGCAACAGGGTTTGCTACTCTTCTTCCAGAATCTTAAGACTGTGCCTCAGGGAAGAAAGGAAAAAGGGTCCTTCTGAGGCGGTGCCCACAGCACGGGCTGCTCCCGTCCTCCAGGTGTATACAAGGGATCCTTGCGCTGCTCTTTCATCCTGATTCCAGTCTTCCTTATGCATACCTGTCTTAGTCATTTCAGGCTGCTCTAACTAATCACCATGGACTAAGTGGCTTAAACAAAGTTATTTCTCACAGTTGTGGAGGCAGAAAAATGCAAGGTAAGGGTGTTGGGGCGCCTAGGTGGCTCAGTGCCTCTGCCTTCGGCTCAGGTCATGATTCCAGGGTCCTGGGATCGAGCCCCGCATCAGGTTGTCTGCTCAGCAGGGAACCTGCTTCTCTTCCTCTCTCTCTGCCTGTCTCTGTGTCTACTGGTGATCTCTGTCTGTCAAATAAATAAATAAAATCTTAAAAGAAAAAAAAAATAAGGGTGCTGGCAGATCTTGTGTCCTGTGACCGCCTGCTTCCTGATTTGCATATGGTTGTCTGCTGCTTGTATCTTCACATAACAGGGAGAAAGAGAGAGAGTGAGGGAGAGAGTGAATAAGAGAGAGAGCTCTCTCATGTCTCTGCTTCTAAGGGCACTAATCGCATTCAAGAGGGCTCTACCCTTATGATCTAATGTCCTCCCAAAGCCCTACCTCCTAACACCATCACATTAGGGTTAGAATTTCAACATATAAATCTAGGGGTGACATAAACATGCAGTCCTTAACTACCGAATTAGGTTCATGGACAAGATTCTGGGAGTCAATGTGGCTCTTGGATATGAGGCTTCCAAAGTTTATGTATCCTCATGATGGCCCACATTGGTCTTTAATAATTTTTTGAAAATAATATCTGTGTTATTCTTAGCAGTTTGTATATCACATAGCACCTTCTGGGGGTGTGGAAATGCTTGTGATTTATAACTCTTTGGAGTTGCCTGTCTTTTTGTACATTTTAGGTTTGGTTAGCCTGTTGTCTCTCTCATTCTTTTTTCTGAGAGGTTCAAGAAAATTTTGCTTTTTCAAAGTTATCTGGCATTTCTTGTTTTATGGGTGGGACTGACATACTTTCTAGTTTCATTTTGTTTTGTTTCCATCTAAAATAGAAGCTAGAATTTATCTTGTATTTTAATTTATTATTATTAATCATTTTAACTTTTTATATTTTGGTTGCTCATTCATACTTTCTTCAAATTATTTATTGCACAGATAATTTTATAAAACTTATGCTAGTTTCGGACAGTATTCAAAAATAAATATAATCCTGGTAAGGATCATTGGCAACTATCCTGCACTCTTAATATTTTCTTTCATATGGAGACTATATCATTCTGAAGAATATTTCTGAGGTCTCTCTTCCCTCCTCCTTTTGTAGGAGGAGGAGCGGTATTTTGTCAGAGAGTTTGCAAGTGGACCTGAGAATGTGTAGCTCAATCCACTTCTTTTTCTCCGATTTTGCAATTCAGATTACTGGACATCCACATTTTGTTCTTCAGAGCACAAATTTTATACAAGCTGACTGTACATGAGGTTGCCTGAAATCATCCAGAGCGTCCTATAGCTGGGTGAGTAAGTTGTCTGTAGGGTTTGGTATTAGACTCTGTTACCGCCACTCAACCACATCACGTTCCCTCATAAAAGAAAGTAATAATATCAACAAAAATAAAAGTTCTGTTTTATAATGTGCATGCTTATTATTCTTAGCCTGTCTCAGGTAGAGTTCTAGTAAAGGTAGATAGAAAATGATGTCACTTTTAAGACCCTTCAAATTATCAGCAGCATTATGCCAATCACTGATTTTTCTTGCTTGATGTGTTAATTTGCTAAGAATTCAATGCAGTATCTAAAATAGTCCTTACAAACGTTATAAGGTTGATAGGAGTATGTTTTCTTTAGGTTATATTGTGGCCACCTATCTTAGTTGATCATGACCCATGATGATAATCCTACAGTAGAACTTTCAGCCAATCAGTTCTATTCATTCCCTTCCACTCCATTTCAGCTGTGTGCAACACGGGTGTTTATCCCCAGCTGTATAATCGGTTACCCCAACAACGTAGTGGCTTAAAACAACCACAGTCATTAACTCATAGTTTCTGTGAATTGAAAATTTGGGTGAGACTTGATTAGATGCCTCTTGCCCAGGGTCTGTCACAGGCTGTCACTTAGTTGTCATTTGGGGTTCCAGCCTCCCCGGGATGGGCCTGGAGGAGAACCTGCTCCCAAGGTCACTCACGTGGAAGTTGGCAGGCCTCAAGCCATTCCTGACTTTCGTCCTGAGATAACAGTGGATTGCCTCATGGACTTCTTCACAAGGCAGCTCCCAATATTTTGAGAGACAGAAAGGGAGAGGGAGAAAAGCAGAGAGAGGGAAGGAGAGGAAGAGGGGGAGGGGCTGGTAATGTAAGTGACACATCATCTCTGTTGCTATTTTCTGTGCATTAAAAGCAGGTGACTAAGTTAAGCCCACACTCAAGCGGAAGCGATTATAGAAGTGCATGGGAACCAAGAAGTGGGAAACAAGAGGTGGTGGTACTTAGGATTAACCAGAGGATGGTACTGAAGACCTTGTTGTTATTTTTTTCATCACCGCACCTCTGACATTTGAAACCCAATACATCAATCTTTGATCTCAGCCACCTCTCCTTTCCACTATTTACACATGGACTGCTATCGGCCGGTTCAGCCGCACTCTTCAGATTTTGGGGGCTTTCACTCCTCTTTCTTCAACTCTCTCTGTCCCTGTTTTCTCTTTTTTTCTAAGTCCTAAAACTCTAATGGAATGTACTCATTCTAGTACTCACACTGTGGTCAAGAACTGAAAATCTTCTCTTACCCTTACCTCACTTTTCATAATAGAGTTCCTGAAGTTATTAGAGGCAAGGAAAAGTTTGCAAATAGATAAAAATACCATTTCATTTTTATAGATGTGACAAATTTACAGATGTATAGCTTTGGACTGTTCATCTTGAGCCATAATAAGGTCGAGAAAGCACAACTCCCTATAAAGCTCCAAAGAAATCACAAATTTTTAACCATTAACCTTTACTATACCAGTGATTGTGGAAAAAATGATGTGATGGGTTATAGCACTCTGATGATCACATGTTCCATGCAAAGTCTCTTAGAAAAGTCAAGGGAGTATTACTAACAAAATCCATAGTAAGTTTTTTTTTTTAATATCAGCATTAAGTTTTAAAAATATATTTTCTAATGTTTTCAACCTCACCTTCATCCTTCTCAAAACCACATGACGACCTTGCTTCCTATGACTGAGGTTTGGGGGCATGTAACCCATGATTTACTGGCTCATACACGTTTGTTTTATTGTGTATCCATCCCAATTTCTTCATTTTGCCTTCTCCAAAGAGATAAATACCTGCCTATGCAAAGTAAAATCATGTCTCTGTATGGTAAAGACTGACCCTTTATGTCTTTTTTAGCTAAATAAGTGTACTAAATTTCTAGTTCACGTGTATCTTTTCCTTTCCAATCAGTTTCTCTTCCTGAGCACATCAACATGTTTATGTTTTTAAAACCTTAAAAAAAAAAAAAAAAAAGAATTCTATCCTGACCCCACAACTCTTTTTATAGTAAGCTTTAAAAAGATAAACTTTTGCTCCCAGACTACATTTTTTTTTTTACTTCCTATTCACTATTTAACCCGTTTTAATCAGACTCCTGTACTCAACTTTCCAGTGAAACTTTTCTCACTAAGGTTATCAATGACTTTTACTACCAAGTACATTGAGCACTCCTTAGTCCTTATCTTAATTAAACTCTTCTGTGGGTATTTGACATTCTTGATCATTCTTTTTCCTTTGAAATTCTCTATGGGCCTAAGATCTTTATGTTGGCTCAGGCAGTCATCAGTTTATACCTGCATTCAAAATTGCTAAAGGTAAAACGAATTCAGCCATGCTTTATAAAACAGAACTTCGTGAGCTCATTCCTAAGTCAACTGTGCAGTAAAGTAAATTCAAAACCATTATCTGAGGTTAATTTTGACTGCCCTGCCTGGAGACACTCTTAAGGCTTATCTCCTCATATGCGTTAGATGTTCTTCAGTTCCAGATGCTTTTATTTTCAGATTGTTCAGCTTTTATGGAAGAGTATTTAGTCCCTGAATGTGTGTTCAATGAATACCTTGTAACAGATTTCAAGCAATCATTTGCTGGGGAATATAATTTTGTGTTTAACCTTTTTAAATTTTTACAAAATCTTTTTTTTTTAAGATTTTATTTATTTATTTGACAGGCAGAGATCACAAGTAGGCAGAGAGGCAGGCAGAGAGAGGAGGAAGCAGGCTCCCCACCAAGCAGAGAGCCCGATGCGGGGCTCCATCCCAGGATCCTGGGATCATGACCCGAGTCGAAGGCAGAGGCTTTAATCCACTGAGCCACCCAGGTGCCCCAAGTTTTTACAAAATCTTAACCTGGAGAAATGATATTGAGGGAATAGTGATTAAAAGATATGCAAAATACCCCTTCTTTTAGAAAAGCCAATGTACCTGCACACAAATCTTTCCCTAACAAGAGAGATCACAAGTGTATCCTATTTGTTGATTCCATATAAATTGCTGTATGTGGAGGACACAATATGATATGCAATTACGACCTTGCATTTTGGAATAAGACAGCTCAAGGTTTGAATTCATTTCAATGAAGTCATTATGTAAAATATGATTTCCTCTCACTAAACCTAAAGAAAATCATAATAATATTCACCTGTGTAAGTTTGCCTTCAATTTCAGAAAACTGTCATTCCAGCAGTATTCCGTATATTCTTCATTCTGATTCCACTAGTTGTACTCTTACTATTACCACGTATTAAAGTTCTCAGAAATCGGGAGCTTCTTTCAAACATGGGCATGGGTTTATCTTGAGACTGTCAGGCTTAGTCTTTGTTTATCAGTCAGCAAACTATGCGTAAGGCCTCTTCCATGTCTAGGGAATCCTCTTTTTCTCCCGTATAATCACCATAGTTTTTAAGTTGTATACGGTTTATTTTAATAGCATTCACCCCATATGTCCTAAAATGGGTGTGTGTGTGCATGCGCGCGTGTGTGTGTGTGTGTTTCTGTGTGAGAACTTCTCTTCCTCATTGATTCAAGATGTAAACTTTTCTGGGGTAGAAAATTTTTTTTTGTTCTTAGGCTTTTGCTGTATTTTTAGGGTCATGAGTTTATACAATAACGGGTCATTTCAAAACCAATATCTGGTTGTATGCGTGAATAAATAAATGATAAAATGCAGTATATGATGACTTATTTGGAGTTTTGTCTTATATATTGTCATATATATTATTATATATATTATATTATATATATAATACATGTATTATGTATAGTCATATATATATATTGGAAAATATCAAGTTTGCAGATCACATTTACAGGATAGCACAACAAAGATATCCAGTAAAAATCTACTTTAAAATTTTAACTTTTGGGGTACTTAGGGTGGCTCATTCAATTAAACACTCAGCTCTTGATTTTGGCTCATGTATAGTTCAAAATTTCTGTAACAAATACACAGTGAAGGAAAATATAGCTAAATAGTAACAAGAATAAAAATAACTTCAGGATTTTTGTGCTTAAAGTCCTGCTTTACAGGACTTATACTTTCAGAAAGATGCAATGGACATAATTTCCTTCTTCTATCATTTTAATACAAATAAATACCCATGAAACTATGTATAAAACAATCAAAAGGAGACTGAAAATTGGGGGAAAGAAGACAAATCATGTAGGGACCTGGGGACACAAGGAACTTCATTGTGGTGAGATGCCTGGTTCTTTTTGTTTTGCCTTATAGAGCCCTTTGTCTGTCACAGAATTTTAGCGTGATCCATAACACCCTTAGTATTTAGGAAAAAAAGGGGATGTTATTGGCATTTATCATGCATTGTTAAAAATTAAGCCAGGATGCCCAGGTTTAATCCTTCATAAACACCTTCAGTGTTTTAGACTAACTGAGGTTTATAAATGGAAAACAGGAGTGAGGAATAATTTAAAACTGTATGATAAGTGGAGTCAGCAACTATCTTCAAATATTTGAAAATTTCGGGCGCCTGGGTGGCTCAGTGGGTTAAGCCGCTGCCTTCGGCTCAGGTTATGATCTCAAGGTTCTGGGATCGAGTCCCACATCAGGCTCTCTGCTCAGCAGGGTGCCTGCTTCCCTTCCTCTCTCTCTGCCTGCTTCTCTGCCTACTTGTGATCTCTGTCTGTCAAATAAATAAATAAAATCTTAAAAAAAAATTTGAAAATTTCTATAGTTATATATATATATTTTTTTTTCTTTAAAAAAAGTAATGGTAAAAGTATTAGGGAAACAGATTTCATTGTTGAATGAGGAAGTACTATTTATAATACTTAACATTTATTAATTGATTTCTACCTGGGGATATTATAAGCATTTGGTGTTTATAATTCATATAGTTCTGAGAGCAATATACTGTGATAACTAATAATACTATGCACATTTTACAGATGATGAATATAGTTTAAATATTTTCCTAAGTTTATCTACAGACCCCATAACAGGGCCAATTTTTGAGTCAAGATGGTTTGACTTCGAAGCTTTTGCTGCTAATCATTGAGCTATAGTATTTTCACTATATGTTGGTATGTTTTCCAACTACAATGGAGTGAACCAGAAATACATAGCTGAAGGAAGTTTATTAGTCTCTTTATTTACTAATCCTGTCAACTGACAACTACAAACATATCCCCAAATTGCCTTAATTCAGTTAATGTCAGCAAGTTCTCCTTCAACAGTACTTGTTCAAAATAAAGTAATTGAAAGAACATCCTATATATAACAATATATAAAAATAAAAAATAAAAGTATATTTCTTTAAATATATGTTTTCCCTATATGTATATTCCTGATATATATGATATATAATTATTTATTCATGATTTATATATTATATATTTAATATACATACTATATAAGTGTAAATTAGGAAATATTGCCTCATCTTCATGCTTATGCCTAATTTTGTTTAATAGTGAGTAAACATTGTATACTTTTCCGTTGTTTTTATAATCCATAAATCCTGTTGCCTTGGAGAATCCAGTTCATTGATGTGTAAGTGAATGTATGTCCATTTTATAGAATTGATAATTCATCGTTTTAATGTGATTTTGAACTATAGGATTATGGACTTGAAATCTAATCAGTTTAGAAGGAAATGTATTTTCTAAATTTCATTAGCTCTTGGTTATTGTTGTTGATTATACTAGAATTTTACGAGACGGAGGTCACAATTAGTCAGGAAGGGCAGTGGGGGTAGGGGAGGTTTTCTCCTGTCACATGGAAGAGTGTAAAAATAAGAAGAGAAAACAAACATTGGCCTATAGTGTTACTTGGGTCTGAAACTCCTCTCTTGTTCGTAAATGGTGAGATAGAGTAATACTGGAGGATTTAAGGAAAGTGCTTGAGGAACAAAGTTTTCATCTTTCTTCTTGTCTAGTTCTCTGCCACCATCTTTTTGTGGACATATTTGTGGAATCTTATTTAGTCTAGTTTTACAGTAGGAGAAACTTGCTTTAACGATTCTAAATTTCCCTCCATTTTTATTTATGTGAATAAAATGCACATGGGAGAGAACTGTCTTGTTAGGGGGTAGCTCTGTTGCCAAAAGTTATGAGTGAACCTCCTTTTTTTTTTTTTTTATAATAATATGAGAATCACAGCAACCCCAAGAAGGCAAACACAGTTTATATCAATAGACCCAAGGGGGTCTGCAGAAACAGTGACAGCTGATGTTAGCTGACATGTCAAGTAAGTCGTATGAGTCTACTGTGAATCCACTCTGTATCTTGGGAAGTAGCAGTAAGATATATATGGAAATTTAAAAAGAAATGTGTTTTACCTAAGAGACTGTAAGTTTCCTTATAGGCCTATATGAGTTATTGAATTAGAACAACTTTAATAGGTTTTAACAATTACTATTCTCTTCTATCATGGTGAGTAACTTAAGGGAGATAAAATGGTTTAGATACACAAAGAAAAAAGGAAAGACAGAAGATGTGTTCTCTAGCTGAATGTAGTGTCAGCAAACTTGATTCCCATTACAAACAATGATAATGTGTTTATAAAATAGGGGGGAATTATACTAAAGAAAGATTATAAATTCTATGGAAAAATTAGGGAAATTTTCACATGCAAAAAAACCAAAAATCCGTGTGTATAAAATTATTGGGGGTACAGGGATGCATCATTTACCACTGACTGGGGAGAACATCTTATTACAGAGTAACCAGCCTGTGTAATGATACTGTGTTAGTATATATTTTAGCTTGTTTTTGAAACAACAAGTTTTAGAATCATTTAAGTTTGAGATGCAAATGGAGCTATATCAAGATTAGACTAGAGAACTATAAAAAATTGAGTCATAGATAGTCTACTTAAATGTTTCACAAAAAGAAAGGCTATGGTTTAATTTGTGTTTTCCTTTGATCATTCTCCCAGTAGTATGCAAATTTGATATAGGGAGGTAAAATATTGAGCAGAGGGATCATGTGGGAATTATTTGTAATAGCCCTGGAGATTCAAAACGAAGACCCATCTAAAGTAAGTAAAAAGGGGCGCCTGGGTGGCTCAGTGGGTTAAAGCCTCTGCCTTCGGCTCAGGTCATGATCCCAGAGTCCTGGGATCGAGCCCCGCATCGGGCTCTCTGCTCAGCGGGGCGCCTGCTTCCCCTTCTCTCTCTGCCTGCCTCTCTGCCTGCTTGTGATCTCTGTCAAATAAAATCTTTTTTAAAAAAAGTAAATAATAAACTGTAAAGATAATTAGATGAAAAGATACTTGAGAGATATTCAAGAGCTAACTTAATATGAGTCAGTAAGTTTTGTCTAAGCTTATCAATAGAAGTAGAGACCTGAACCATTTCTGGAAATCTGAGTTTTCATGATTGGGTAGAAATTGTGCCATTGCATGAAATTAGCAAAAGCCGGCATGAAGTGGGTTTGAGCTAAGGAATAGGTTTGGGGTCAAGAAAGAGAAAATGAACTCACTTTTTGTCATGTTGACTTTCGGTTATCATTAACACATCCAACAGGAGATGTCCCACAAATATTGTGTTCAGAATCTCAAAACTAGACGTCATAATGTGCTGGTCAGTTACATATCTGTCATCTCTGTATCTGTTTAAACTTCCTGACAAAAATTAATATACTTTATAAATCTTTGAAGCCTCAAATGACTTAAATATCACGTAAACTGTAAGTTTTTATGATTTATTTCTCAAAGAAATAAGTTATAGTGAACTCAAGTTTCTTATACTTTTGCAGTATTCTTATATTGTCTATGGTGTAGATGTTGGGAATCCTTAAAGTTTTAAATTTGCATGGAATGCTTCAAATTATGGTTACATATTTGATTGAAGTATTCATGATTGTCCAGTTATGATGGTAAAATAAAATCACAGGAAAATTGAAAAAGACTCTTATTTTTAGTCCTTGGCAACAGATTGATATATGACTACTCAGTTGAACAAAAGAAATTTCTACATTACTTTATCAATTGAAACTAATGTAGTTATTTAAACGATGTGGTTGAAGCTAAACTTTCAAGATTTTGATTCAGATTCAATTGGAACAAGACATCAAATCAATATATTGAAATTATTGTATCACCCATCTTTTCTTGAATGTGTTACATTGTTTTAGAAAAAGGTTAGTTTCTGTTTTCATTCATTTTGATTAACTAACAATCTTGCCAAAAGTGGAATGCCATGGCTAATGCATCAGTATACTCACATGTTCAATATTATTCTTAATACAAAGAGCTTGTAATACCCAATAAAATCACTTTTCTTTGACATGAACTAAAATATCTAATAAAGGGGTGACAAAAGCACTAAAATGAAAGCCATCATTACATTGAGTTAGAAAGAGATTTATTTAACTGGTTAGGATTCTGACTGAAATAACTGCTTTCAATTTGTTAATAGGACTGTGAGGTTTTTTTATAGGCTGCAATTCTTTTTTTAACTGTTCCACTGATAGTTCAGCATTCACAAGACTAGCTTTAGTTCTGCCATCAACTCGCCGCATGAATTTCAAATTTACATTTGGCAAACAACAGGAAATTACTTTACCTACAGTGCTTATTCTGAAATATAATTCAGGAATGGTGTTTATTCTTCTGTTTTTTAATAGCATCTACTGAGAAATCACTTTTATTGGGAATCCAAACAATTGGAATTTATTTCACGCTCTATAATTTTCTGAGAAGAAACTGATAATAAACAGTCTGATACCATGACTATATTCATAAAAGCAACTTAGAGACTATGGTCAGTAAAAAACCTATATTAATGATCATACTTTCTGCAATAAAATACTGGATGTGTATGAAACAAAGTCATGCATATTAAAGATGTCTGTTACTGATTGAACCATTAGAAGAATAGGGTAACCTATTTTCTGAGAATTCAGGCTCCGGCATCTAACTGCCTGGATTCAAATCATTATTGTTCACTGTTAATTATAGTATTAGATGCAGGTTATGTGATACAGCTTTAAAAAGTTGCAACCTATGCATTATGTGTATGTTAAACTCCAGTTCATTAGAAATATTTATTCACTTTTGAAACATAAACATAAATGGCTGATTATAGTAATCCCCCCTTTATTAGTAAGGAAACTGACATAACCATTTTAGGAGCATGCCCAGGTTTATCAGCTAGTATGTGTAGAAACCATGTTCTCAGACCAGCTAAGTCACTATAGATGCCTAGCATCTTTATTTTATTAAGAATGATGTTGTACATATATTACTGTAGAATAGGAAACAGGGCAATCTAGAGATCTCATAGGACTCACTAAAATAAATCTGCCATATCTAACTTATAAGAGAATATAATCTGAATTGAAAAGCATAAATATCTTTTCTTTACCTGAAAGGGATTACCAAAATAAGAATTGGGGTTTTAGTTGATTATAAATTTAATGCAGAGTTGTTTTAGATGCTATTTATTAGAAAATACCAGATAATCCTAGATAGTTATTGTCATTATTATTCTTTGGGTATACCTAACTCTGCTGTTATAAAAAACTCTAAATTTGCATTTCTTATTCTTTCCTTAATGGAGTTAGTGAGTTACAGTTATAGATTCATTGCATTTTTTTAGCTCTGTTCCTGATCATCATTCAAAACTCTCACATATATTTTACTTTTTTCACATGTAAATGTAGACTTCAGTGGCCATATGTATTCATATATATATATATATATATATATATATATATATATATATGAATACTTGGCCATTAAAAAGAATGAAATCTTGCCATTTGCAATGATGTGGATGGAGCTAGAGAGTATAATTAATGCTAAGCGAAATACCACGTTTTTACTTGTGTGGAATTTAAGAAACAAAACAGATGAACATTGTCTGTCTCTTTCATTTTCACCACTTACAATATAACAATTATGGTTTCAAATTCCTTTTTTTTTTTTTAGTTAAAGAAAGGGAGGATATTTTCATGTATGATGACAGTGACACTCTACCACTGTGGCCTTCCTCTCAAATGCTCATAGCCCTGTATAACTGTAGGGAAAAAATACCAGAAAATCCCAATAGAAAGTCATTCTACAAAATATTTAAGCCAGTACTTCACAAAATTGTGAAGGATATAAGAAGCAAGAAATGTCTAAGAACCAGTCATAGTCAAGAGGAACTTAAGCAAGAGGACCACTAAAGGTAATGCAATATAGTGAGTGGGACCTTAAAACAGGAAAAAAAAAAGTACATTAAGTAAGAACTAAGGAATTCTGAATGAAGTGTGAGCTTCAGTTAACAATAATGTAAAATATTGGTTCATTAATTGTAACAAATAGACGATATTAATCTAAGATACCGATAATGGAAGAATTTCAGTGTACGATATATGGGAATTCTCTGTAGTGTGTTTATAATTTTTCTCTCAAACTTCAATTGCCCTAAAATGAAAAGTGCATTTAAGAAAAAATAGATCAGAGTATGTTTTTTTGTTTTTGTTTTTCTTTTTGTTGTTGCTTTATTTCTACTCTCTTGAAGCTCCCACTCTGAACTTTCAAAAAAACATTTAAAAGTCCACTAATAAATATAAATTAATCTCAGGTAAATTAAAAATTGAAGTTTCCATATCACACATGCTTCAAAGAATGAAATAAAATTTTCCCAAAATGCCGTGTGAAAAGGTTACTTAAATCCTCAGAGTTCCCCTTTGTAGACTCTGAAAGAGAGAGATCCGCGGGAGCATAGATTGCTAAACTGCCTCACTTCACTGATACTCCATTACTGACTTACTGTGACAAATAGTAAATGAGATTTTTCTTAAAGACCACAGTGCCACAGTGACTAGTTTTTCTGCCCCAAGCATCATAGGTAACACAGAAACCAAAAATTGTGTCCTTTTTTTTTTTTTTTTTTTTCCTTCTTGGGGGAGAAAGTAACATCACTTTTTTATTTTATCAACACAAGAGATTAATCTCAGCACAGCTGATCTCCATGAATACATTTTCCTTCAGACATTGCCGAGGTCAATGGAATTTTGACTTGTCTGGTGCATTTGTGCTGGATACACAGCTTAAGCCTTCCAAAAGCAAATATAACTCACAATCTATCAAGTTTACTTTTTAAAGTTCAAGTGGAATATTTCTATTTCGAGCTCAGTCTTTACAAGCTCTGCTGGTTTTTTCTCATTGCCATATTCCTTGGCTTTTTTTTTTTTTTAATGTACCTGAAAACTTCAGATTATATTGATTCAGACCTTTCTAAGTGAAGCAGAGATTATTGGATGAAGGCGGTGAGTAGGTATGTGCCCCGAGATTCTAAGCATAAACTCACATTCATGGTTCTCTTAATTAGAGTAATACTATGATGAAGAAATTAGTTTTATGTGTCTGTGTGTGGAAGAGGGGTGATTTGGTGGCCTTTGCAGACCACGGGACTTTACATGATTTGTCTATGTATATTTTTAAATGGCTTGCTTCAAACAAAATAAAAAGTATAATAATGAAATATGATTACTGTGCGCAGCTGAAAAAAAAAAGTATTGAACTTATATACTGTTTTACAACATGTAGTTTTAAAGCAAATTTAATATTCTAGATACTTCTCTTTACATATTCAATCCATTTGAAAATACCTTTAAGATTTAGTGATTTGTGATTGATCTGGATGAAGGGCTCGATTGAAACTATTCTTCCAAAGTCCCCTGTTCCCATATACCCAGTTGAACAAAATGGTTCTGAGCTTTGACATATAGGAGTTCTGTTGTATATATACAGAGTAAAATACGATTGGGTCCACCCGTGTTGGTATATTAATAAAGGACTATTGCTTTATTTTTGGTTAGGGAAAAAAAAAAAGAAATCTCTTCTTCAACACATGAACTTCTTTTCTTTCTCAATGCACAATATATAAACATCTTTCATCCTTTGGAGATGATGATCTACAACGTAAATGTGAGATTTAAAAAATGCTAATTTCAGACATTGAAGGAGAAAATAGTATTACAGAGGCTAATCAGGCAGATAATTTAGCTTTCTATTGTTTCTTTCAAAACATCTATTATTCCTTTCCTTTCCTTTGATAATAGAAATGTTCATTTATTCTGAGAATCGTCTCTCCTCTATGTTGAGGTGATCTACAACTGCGGCCTTCAGTATAAGAAACGTCATGGTAGAATTGTGAGACGGGCCAACGTGTACTGTCCCCTTTTAGTTGAGAAAAGGGCATCTAACCAAAATTGAGATAGATTTATTTTAATGAATTGAAAGAGATACAGGAAAAGGTGACATTCTTCTTTAAATATTTAACAGTAAAGCCTAGCTTTTCTAGTGTTTATTTGTAGAGACCTCTTCCAAGAGCATGGAATGTATACATAGGCACACATAGTCCAAGGACAGATGAAATATTCCTGAAGAACCATTTTGTTTTGTTTTTCCCATCAGGAAATTTTTAGAATCTTTCTCCAGTCCTGTCTAAGGTTATTTATAGCTTGACCTTCCCACTTAGATTTTGAATATGCTTGATGTAGATTCCTGTCACTTTCCCTGGAAAATAACTGACTCATACCTGAAAGTATAAATATAGATACTTCCTTGACCTGTGGCCCTGGTCTTTTCGTGTGTGGAGGGTAATATTGCATATAAAAGACTATGACAATTGGCTTACATAAATTAGGAAAAGGGACCTACAACGCTTTTGAATAAAATGGCAATATAAAATATCTCACTAAATAAAGAGCCACCATGGGCTTTTTTTTTTTTTTTTGTAAATTTTATTTTTTTATTTGTTTATTTATTTACTTACCTTAGAGATAGGGAGAGAGAGCATGATTCACGGGGGAGGAGCAGAGAGAGGGACAAGCAGATCTGGTGCTCAGCACAGAGCCCGTCTGGGGCTCAGTCTCACAACCCGTCTGGGGCTCAGTCTCACAACCCTGAGATCATGACCTGAGCTCAAAACGGGGGTCAGATGATTTACTGATTGAGCCACTGAGCACCCCTCAGCTTAAGCTTTTTAGAGTAGTTACTAGAAGTTACTCCTAGGATATAATTTTGTAAGATCCACTTTGTGACAATGGAAACTGAAAAATCAGGTTGTTGGTTTTTTTTCTTTAAATACCCTCAAAATTATATAGTCTCTGACTGCTTTTGTACTGGAAAAATACTAATTGGTGTTTGTGGGAATACAATGAAGAAATGAAAATGTTTACATGCCAAATCAGTAAAATCTAAATGGGCAGAATTAAAGAATTTTGTCACTAATCTACATTTAGCCCCATTTGTCATCCAGTCGAGTTATGACCCCATTATTTTGATGTCGAGTTTAATGTTATATTTTTATGGCAGGGACTCCTTATTTTCATTCACCTGGTGCACTTCTGGATTTCACAATTAAAGAGCCAGTATTTACTAAGCTATAATTAAATTTAATTAATATGTGTGAATGTTTTCCCTCTTATTAAAGAAAGAAAATATTGGACTTAGTTTTAGAACATAATGTGCCAATCTGATACAGAAATCAGACTCCTAGTTTTGAAATTTTGGCACATTTTGCTTTTTGGAATATTCCAGTGCATCAGATAATTTCATGTGGTCTATAAGCTTAATGGCATTGGAAACTGCAGTGCCCTGGCTTGTTTTAAATCAGAATTAAAGATGTGCCAACCTGTCACAACGTCTATGCACAGAGTACACTATAGTTCTTCACACCCCTTTGAGTTCATATCAATCATTTGAAAATAACATTTTTTCCTCAGAATGAGCTGTCACTATCAATTTGAATAGTGGCTGTTGAACTGGAATTCATCCAAATTTCAGCAAGCCATTTGGTTCATTATATCACAAACTAAATGACTTGCAAAACCATATTTTTTCATACTGTTTTCAAGCAAATACAATACCATCTCTTCAAAGATTGCAGTAATAAATTAAGATATTTTTATTCAAATATCTATTAAGACTTCTATTTTATTCCTGCTATCGTGCCATTTCTGATTTACTTTCCAATAATCAGCCAAATGTGTCAGATGTTTTTCTTAATATCAAATGTATTTGGATGCAGCGGGACTTCAGCGGTGTGTGTACGTGCTCACCACAAACCGCACAGCAGTCTTTCTGATGCCCCTTCTCAGTTCCTGTTATAAATGTGCAACAGCCTGGATGCTGTATGATAAGGACGATGTTCAGGATAAAATAGTATTTGTGAAACACTCATCTGAACACAGAGTGTTTTCCTTTCTCATTTTGCCACATTCACCGTACCTGGCATTTCATAAAAGTCTTATGACTTAGGATTATTATTGTATTGTTATCTGTCACTAAGTGTGACACAGTCTGTTGCGTAGAACTGGCAATGTGCAATCAGCTTCAATTCTTCTTAGAAGAAAACATCTATTACCCCCTTCTTTTTGGGTTTCTGTTTCTGTTTTATTCAAGAATTAATATATAAACCTTTGCCTTTTTTTTTTTTAAAGATTTTATTTATTTATTTGACAGAGAGAGAGAGATCACAAATAGAGAGGCAGGCAAGGTAGGGGGAAGCAGGCCCCCTGCTAAGCAGAGAGCCCCATGTGGGGCTCCATCCCAGGACCCTAAGATCATGACCTGAACCGAAGGCAGAGGCTTAACGTACTGAGCAACCCAGGCACTCCTAAACTTTAATTTTTTTCAGGAGAAAAATAGTTTATCAACCACAGTGACTTTAATTTGTATAATTTAACAACGAAACTTAATTCATATGAACTCTGGAAACCCCTATGTAAGGCATACTTCCAGGTAAGGTTACTAACAGTGAAATCAAAGAAACATGACAGAAAACATGTTTCACCATTTGTGGCAAAGATTAATACCTATTGTTGATGTATTGATGTTGATGTATTGCATTGTATTGTTGATGTAGAATAAATAAAGGCCCAGCTGGGATATTCATTTGCAAGCCCAAGATCTTAATCTGACCACTACTTGCTGTGTCACCTTGAGCTCCTTAAGTTACGTATCTTTGTAGACATTGACTGCTTCACCCAGAAAATGGGGCTCAAACACTACACCGCGTGGATCACTGGGATGCTGTAAAGGCAAAACAGTACATGAAATGCAAAAGAATTTCAGGTACTGACAGTGTCACAATGCAGGAAAAGTGGAGAAATCACCCGTTACGAGGATGCTGAAAAATCCAACGTAATTTTATCTACGTGTTCTCAAGTCTGAAATCGCATCTCTCATGGTACACTTTCTCCCTACTATCTTTTGACAGCATCTGAAACTTAAGTAACTTGTGTTTCCCTGGCCAGTCAATAACTTCTTTGTTGAATCTGTTCTACTCCTTCTGTTTTGCTCCAGGAAATCTGCCGTCTCATATGAACAAAATTTCTGCTCTTGAACATCTGCCATCATTGTATTGATTCCTTATCCTTTGCTCTCAATCAGGGACAGTGTGTAGCCCACTCCCCTGACTAACTCACAGAAACGGTGATAGGAGTTATCACATTACTACCACTTCATTTTCATTTGCAAATTATTGATCTGCGGGATCATTAAAATTACTTCATGAGAGTTCATGTCCACCTACTAAGGCATGACTCTATATTCTCATTATCATTATTTACTTACCCTCAAGTAATGCTTGTCCTATCCTTATTTGACCCTATGGTACACTATTTAAATTATATTCAGGTTCTTGAATTTTTTGCCCATCCACTTTTGGGGGTTTTATATTTTTACTTCCTACTTCAACTTTATCGAAGTGTAATTGACAGTTAAATTGGAAGATGTTTTAACTATGCATTACAATGACTTCATATACAGCTGTCAGTGTCAAAGAAATTATTGCTTATGTTTTCTTGTAGGAGTTTTAGGGTTTCAGGTCTCATATTTAGGTCTTTAATCCATTTTGAGTTTATTTATGTGTATGATATAGAAAGTGACCCAGTTTCATTTTTTTTTTAAGATTTTATTTATTTATTTGACAGAGAGAGATCACAAGTAGGCAGAGAGGCAGGCAGAGAGAGAGAGAGAGAAGAGGAAGCAGGCTCCCTGCTGAGCAGAGAGCCTGATGTGGGGCTCGATCCCAGGTCCCTGGGATCATGACCCAAGCCAAAGGCAGAGGCTTTAACCCACTGAGCCACCCAGGTGCCCCATTTTTTTTTTTTTTAATATTACTATCCAGTTTTTCTGGCACCACTTGTCACAGAGATCCCCCCCCCCACCAGTGTATTCTTGCCTTTTTTGCTATAGATTAGTAGACTGTATGAACATGGGTTAGTTTCTGAGCTCTCTATTCTGTTCCATGGATCTATGTGTGTCTACTTATACCTTCCTGTTTTGAATCCTGTAGCTTTGTGATATATCTTGAAATCTGGGATTGTGTTACGTCCAGCTTTGTTCTTCTTTGTCAGGATTGCTTTGACTATTCAGAGTCTATACAAATTTTAGGTCTATTTGTTCTTGTTCTGATATTTTAATAGGAATTGTATTAAACCTGTAGATTGCCTTGGGTGGCAGGGATGATACGGGCATTTTTGTAATATTTGTTCTTCCAATCCATGAGCATAGATTATCTTTCCATTTGGTTGTGTCATCATTTTTCTTTATCAATTTTTTTAAAGATTTTATTTATTTATTTGACAGAGAGAAATCACAAGTAGACAGAGAGGCAGGCACAGAGAGAGAGAGGGAAGCAGGCTCCCTGCTGAGAAGAGAGCCCGATGCGGGACTCGATCCCAGGTCCCTGAGATCATGACCCGAGCCGAAGGCAGCGGCTTAACCCACTGAGCCACCCAGGTGCCCCTTCTTTATCAATTTTTTAATAATTTTCAGAGTATAAGAGTACTTCGCCTCCTTGGTTAAGTTTATTCCTGGGGGGGCGCCTGGGTGGCTCAGTGGGTTAAGCTGCTGCCTTCGGCTCGGGTCATGATCTCAGGGACCTGGGATCGAGTCCCGCATCGGGCTCCCTGCTGAATGGAGAGCCTGCTTCCTCCTCTCTCTCTCTGCCTGCCTCTCTGCCTACTTGTGATCTCTCTCTGTCGAATAAATAAATAAAATCTTAAAAAAAAAAAAAAAGTTTATTCCTGGGAATTTTATAGGTTTGGTACAATTGTCAATGAGATTGTTTTCCTAATTTCTCTTTCTGCTATTTCATTATTAGCATATAGAAATACAATATATTTCTGTATATTAATTTTGTATCCTGTGAATTTACTGAATTCATTTAACAGTTCTTCTAGTTTTTTGGTGGAATCATTAGCGTTTTCTATATATGGTGTGATGTTGTTCTAAATAATGAAAATTTTACTTCTTTCTTATTAATTTGGATATCATTTATTCCCTTTTTGCTTCTCTGTTTATTTGCTGTGGGTAAGATAGGCAGAGGACCGGAGTAGACATTTTTCTGAAAAAGACATACAGGTGATTAACAGACACAAGAAAAAGTTGCTTAATATCATTGATCTTCAGGGAAATGGAACTTGAAATCACAATGACATATCACCTTACACCTATGAGAATGACTAAAATGAAAAACACAAGAAGCAACAAGTGTTGTCAAAGATATGGAGGAAAAAGAATCCTTGTGCAGGGGCGCCTGGGTGGCTCAGTGGGTTAAGCCGCTGCCTTCGGCTCAGGTCATGATCTCAGGGTCCTGGGATCGAGTCCCGCATCGGGGTCTCTGCTCAGCAGGGAGCTTGCTTCCCTCTCTCTCTCTCTCTGGCTGCCTCTCTGTCTACTTGTGATTTCTCTCTGTCAAATAAATAAATCTTTAAAAAAAAAAAAAAGAATCCTTGTGCATTATTGTAGGGAATGTAAACAGGTGTAGCCATTATGAAGGTTCCTCAAATAAATTAAGAATAGAATTATCATATGAGTTGGTAATTCTACTACTAGGTATTTACTCATAGAAAATGAAAACACGAATTGAAAAGATAGATGCACTCCTATTTATTGTAGCATTATTTACAATAGCCAAGATATGGAAGCAACCACATCCATGGATAGTTGAATGGTTAAAGAAGAAGTGGAATATATATATTCTGCCATATATATGGTGGAATATTACCCAGCTATAAAAAAAGAATGTTTTTTTTTTTTCCCATTTGCAAGTACATCAATGAACGTAGAGTGTATAATGCCAGGCAAAATGTCAGTTAGAGAAAGTCACAAACCATATGATTCCACTTATATGTGGAATTTAAGAAACAAAACAAATGAACAAACACATAAAACAAGAGACAAACAAAAAAACAGATTCTTATATTTGTAGAACAAACTGGTGGTTGCTGGCATGGATGGGGCAGGGTGGGTGTGGGATTGTTGAAATAGACAAATGGGACGAAGAGTATATGTATCTTGATGAGCGTTGAGTAATACATAGAACTGTTGAATCATTATATGGACATCTGAAACCAAAGTAACACATATGGTTTCTTTTTTTAATATTTTATTTATCTATTTGAGAAAGAGAGAGAGAGAGAGATTGAGCAGGGGGACAGAGACAAGCAGACTCCCTGCTGAGCAGGGAGCTTGACCTGGGGCTGGATCCCAGGACCCTGAAATCATGACCTGAGGCGGCAGTCAGAGGCTTAATGGACTGAGCCACCTAGGCGCCCCCTAAAAGTGCATCTAGCACCTGAACAGGGACACATTTGTTAATTACACTTAAAGAAAGAAAAAAAAAAGAGGATCACATGGGTGGCTCTGTTGGTTAAGCATCCAGCTCTTGGTTTTGGCTCAGATCCTGATCTCAGGGTTGTGAGGTGCAGCCCGGTGTCAGGCTCTGTGCTGAGTGTGAAGCCTGCTTGGGATTCTCCCTGTCTCCCTCCGCCCCCCGCCCCCTGCTCGCATTCTCTCTCTCTCAAACACAAAAACAATAATGAAAACAAAAAAGCACACACACAAAAAACCCCCAAAGAGCCAAAAACCTACCAGAAGAGATAAACTTACAGAGACCCAGAGCATACTAGTAGCTGACAGGGGTTGGGGAATAGGGGAGGGATCGTGACTGCTTAATGGGTCTTTCCTCGTGGTGTTTTCCTTCGCGGTGATAAAAATATTTGGGAGCTACAGAGGTGGCAGTTGCACAACACTATGCACATACCATATGCCACCAAGTTGTACAATTTCAAGAGGTTATGATTAATATTATATGATTTTTACCTCAATTTTAAAAAGCTTAATGTCCGTTATAGAATTTTCTAAAACTGTGTGTCCTAAAATCTCTTCTATCTAACAACTGTCTTGGAGTATCCAGTGATCTCTTTTGTCTCAGTTTTCATTCCTCAGTAACCATTGATCTCTATCTTATCTAAGATTTTCCTTTCTTCAACCACCAAAATAGCATTCCTTCTCTTTCCAGCAAGTAGTGTCTCATTTTTTTCCCAAAGTTAGTTTCCCTATACAATATGTTCTCCCTTTCTTCTAAATTCTTGTTTAATCAATTAAGTGTATCCTTCCTCCTTTAATTTTTTTTTTTTTTTAAACAGAGAGATCACAAGTAGGCAGAGGGGCAGGTAGAGAGAAAGAAGCAGGCTCCCCACAGAGAGCCTGATGTGGGGCTCCATCCCAGGACCCTAGGATCATGACCTGAGCCAAAGGCAGAGGCTTAACCCACTGACCGCTCAGTCGCCCTCTTCCTCTTTTATATAAAACTTACTTGTACATATTTTGTCCTCTCTTCTGTCTACACATTTAATTTAGTTTATTTAAAAATGCATCTTTCTTTAACCTTGATTCCATATAAAAATTTCTCCTATCCTGCCCTTAATATTAACAATACTCATCCTTAATGAGAATCAAAAAATAAGGCTAAGGCATTCGATTTTTCTATTGTGTTACAGAAACTATAGCGTACGGGTCAAATCTGGCCCCACCCCTAATTTTGTAAATAAAATTTTATTGGAACACAGCAATGCTCATTTATTTAAATGTTTTCTGTAGTTACTCTTACACCATAATCACAGTATTAAATAGTTAAGACAGAAACAATCTTCTCACAAAGCCTAAAATATTTGCTATCTGGACCTGGCCTTTTATAGAAAAAAATTTCTAGACTCCTATGTTAGCATAACAATAGATACTTTAAGAAAAAAGACTCTAAATCTCAGGGCATTTGCATAATGAAAATTTATTCTCACATAAAGTCCACCACAGGCAAGGTAGAAGTGATAAAGGAAAAAGGCAGTTATAAGATTTCCCAAAGGTGTCTGTACTCTGATATCTAACTGGCACATGGATAAGAAAATATGCAACTTCTTCTACCAAAATTCTTTGTCCAGAACTCATCAATTATGTGAGTTTCAATCTAGATATAAGACGGATGCAAAATGTTCCGTTGGCTGGTAAGATTTTTTCCCAATAACAATGCAGTATTATGGCAGAGAAGTATATATTTTTGATGGGCAAGTAACTGTCTCTGCCACATGTATTTATAATGTTCAGAAAGATACTATGAAGCGTTGATTTTACTGCTGAGTTTGAAATTGAAAAATTTTGAGTCGCCGAGGGCGCCACTTATTGTCTCTCAGTTCAGAGCATCTCCTTCTACTCTTTGTTTTGTGATGCCGAGACTGAGCCTCTGAGCATCACACTTCTCTCTTTCCAGCGTTGGATAAGAGCAGCAGTTGTTTCTAGCACCGTTGGGGTCAGTTGCTACCTTCTTTTTCAACTTGTAGAACTAACTCAGTTATGCCTCTTCAGAAGTGAAAAATTACAGGATCTCCTGGAAAGTGCTCTCTCCTCAAAGGTCTATATCCCTGTCCCACAAAGAGAGAAAGGTCTCCAGGTTCATGCGGTAGCAAGGGAGTCAGTAACAATTCTGCTATAAGTCCTTCTTATATCACTGGAGGGGCCCTTTGCTAATTTCTGGATTCTCATAGCATCAGTTCCTAGGGAGTATTTCCTGGGTCTGGCTGAAAAGATAATGGTGACTTATCACATTAGGTCCTACTGAAATAGGATGCAGTAGATTCAAGTCAGGACTGATTTGGGGACTTTGCATAGGTCTCATGGGTAAGAAGAGAATTAGCCTTGGAGAAGGCTGGAGAACAAATAGCTGAGAAAAATCCTCCACGCTTTTTCAGAAAAGAAGAGAGAATTGCTTTCCTTACATCTTATTCTTACACCAAACCCACTCCTTCAAATATTTGGATTCATCTTGTATAAGAACCAGTTACAACGTGCTTATCAAGTGATAAACCACATCTAATTGATTAATTAATAAACATACTAAATGTTTTGCTCACCTAATCCTCAGGCTTCTAAATATTGTTCTTATATTTCAAAATTTTGGTGACCTGTCACTTACTAAAATCTTTGTTCTTTAAAGCCATTCTGTCCCCATCATTTACCTCCATTGTTAATCCATATCTGTACTCTTTGCTGAAATCTGTATCCTGCCATCAACTGAAATGCCCACTGCCTCATCTCCCTTTATGACTAAATTCTGTGCTTAATTTTAATATCTTTTGTCAGCGTTTTCTTTAGTCTCCTACTTTAAAAAAAAAAAAAACCACCATTAATGTTATCACTTATTTTTCTCTTTGTTAATCATTAATGTATTGTTAAATTCTTAAGTTTAACTTACATAATGAAATATGTGTAAAGCATGTGAATACATTTAGAGAAATAATTATAGAGTAAGCAAATGTGTGAGCACCACCGTGACCAGGAATTAGAATATTACCGGGCCCTTGGTAGACTCCTGGATTCTTTTTCTGGATTTTGAGTCCATTCCCCTCAGGTATTTACTCTCCTGACTCAGATTTCTTCTGTATTTGATTCTCTTCGAAAATTTATCACATAAGTTTTCATTCCCAAATCATAACTTAGCTTTGTCATATTTTTAACTTCTATTAATGCAATCACTTTCCATATTCTTTTTGACTAGCTTGTTTTCTTCAGCATTTTACTTGTATAATGTTCCCATGATCTTGAATACTGCTGTAGATTATTCATTTTCACAAGTGCATTATATTTAATTGTAGAAACATGCAACAGTTTAGGGGCACCTGTGTGGCTCAGTGGGTTAAGCCTCTGCCTTTGGCTCAGATCGTGATCCCAGGTTCCTGGGATCGAGCTCTGCATCTGGCTCTCTGCTCAGCAGGGAGTCTGCTTTCCCCCACTCTCTATTTGTCTACCTCTCTGCCTACTTATGATCTCTCTGTCAAATTTAAAAAAAAAAATCTTTAAAAAATTAAAACAAAAAACATGCAACAGTTTATACATCTATAACATTCCTGGTGGATTTTCAGGTTATTTCTAGGTTTTTGTTTTTAACAATGGTGCTAATGAGCGTTCTTGTACATATATCACAGTGTGTATGGCAAAATTTTTATAGGACAAAGGAGAATCATTATGATATAATAAGATATGTATTAATTTTTTAAAAAGACTTTATTAATTTATTTGAAAACAGGAGAGGCAGAGGCAGAGGGAGAGGGAGAAGCAGACTCCCCACTGAGCTGGGAGCCAGACATGGAACTGGATGCCAAGATACTGAGCTCGTGACCTGAGCCAAAGGCAGATGCTTTATCATCTGAGCCATCCAGGTGTCCTGGGATATGTATTATTTTTTAAAAAGATTTTATTTATTTATTTGACAGAGAGAGACACGGTGAGGGATGTGTATTATTTTAATGTTATTAGATAATACCAAAATGTTTCCTAAACTGATTTTTATCACTTGACATCCCAACCAGCAATAAATTAGAATTTTCATGGCTCCCTATATTTCTTGGTTTCTTTTTTCTTCCTCTATATTTCTTGTAATTGATTTGGTATACAAATACAGTTTTAATTTTACATATTCCACATCAATAAAGGAACCATTCATTGAAATTCTGTCTTTTCATTACTGTTTTCTTTCATATATTTTAATTTCATTAAAAATATTCCATAATATTTTTCATATCTGATTACATATATTCTGAACATTTCATATACTTTTTAATGTTATTTTAAATAGTAGCTTTTAAAATCTCATTTTCTGATTAGCAGACTATGTATATAAATGAAGAAAATAATACTTATTTTCTTTACATATACTTGTATATAAAAACACAATATTAAATTAAAAACACAATAGTCATACTAAAATTCATGATTATAATATTTTGAGTTATTTTTAAAGATTTTCTTTATACATAATCTCATTTTTGCAATTGCCATTTTTAATCTAATTCTTTCAAATTTTATTTTGTCTTCTTTGTAAGATTTATTGATGAATAATTTACATAAAGATAATTTATGTGACCTAGATTATAAATTTTGCCCATTTTTTAGTGTCCACTATTGTGATTTTGATGAACATATGCAGTCATATAATCACCATTAAGTAAAGAACATAGAAAATTTCTGTCATTTCAAAAATTTTTTTCAAACTCTTTTGTAGTCCGTTCCCAATGCCATCTTAAAGTCCCTGATAACACTGTTTCCTTCCAGTAATTTTGCCTTTTACTCAGTAATAAATCAGTGAATTCATATATGTAGAGTCATTTAGAATTTGAGCCTGTCTTTGTTCACGTAGCACGATACAGTTGATATTCATTAAAGTTGTTGCATGTATCACCAGTTTATTCTTTTTCATACCTGAGAATATCATTATATGGATGTGCCAGCACTAATCAGTTGAAGGATATTTATTTTGTTCCTAGTTAGGGTACTTTGGGAGTAATTATGAAAAAAAAATTGATATATATAGTCACAGCAATCTGGAAAGTGTTGTCAATTTTAACAATATTTCACCTCCCATTTATTTAGGATACATGAATCACCAGACTATATGTTTTATAGTTTTGTGTTTGTTAGTATATTTTATAACTCATAAATTTCCTGCTGTATGTGTAATTTTTTAGGCCTCTTAGGGTCATTTATTTTCCTCACATAAATTTTTACTATATTTAAAGTCATTTTCCCTTAATTACTTCAGGAATATTATAGTGAAAATGCACAGTACATTTAAATAATTGGTGTTCAGAAAATCATCTAACATATGCCTACCATGCAGTGCATATTGCAGTATGTCTTGTTACTCAAATTCACCTGAAATTTTAATAATTTTATAGAATCTGCCTACAGATCCACAGGAACAGTTTTTATATTTAAATATTACATTTCAGATAAATATTTATACACTATTACAATATGTAGTTGGTTAATTTGATGTCTAGTGTATAGATCTAGTTCCTCGGGCTCATGGGTGGCTCAGTGGGTTAAGCCTTTGTGTTCAGCTCAGGTCATGGTCTCAGGGTCCTGGGATTGAGCCCTGCATCGGGCTCTCTGCTCAGCGGGGAGCTTGCTTCTCTCTGCCTGTGTCTTTGCCTACTTGTGATCTCTCTCCCACTGTCAAATAAATAAATAAAATCTTTAAAAAAGTAAAATAAAAAAATAAAGATTTGTTCCTCAAAAACTGTGTAAATAAAGCATTAAAGAACATAATTGTAAAGAGAAAGACGGAATATAATCAAAGAAATCAATGTATATTTCAGGAATGGCAAGATTTTAGCATACTTTAAGAAATTTAAAGTACTTTTCTCAATTTTCAGAGAATATAACAGAATGATAAACAACAACAACAACAACAAAAGCCAAACCCCTGAAACCAATAAACAATTATAGCAAGATTGGAGGGTACAGGTTAATATAAAAAAGTCAGTTGTGTTCCTATATATCAGCAATGAAAGAATTTGAAATTAAAAACAAAATACTATTTATATTAGAACTCCAAAAATGAAATACTCAGGTATAAATGAAATAAAATATGTACAAGAGCTATATGAGGAAAATTACAAAACACTGATGAATGAAATCAAAGTATAACTAAATGACTGAAGAAGAGATATTCCAAGTGCATGGATAGGGAGGCTTGTTATTGTCAACATATCAGTTCCGCTCAACTTAGATTCAATGCAATCCTGATCTACAATCCCAGAAATTTATTTTATGCATATTGATAAACTAATTCAAAAGACCCAGAATATCCAAAATATTATTGACACAGAAGAAGAAAGTTGGAGGACAGACTCTGACTTTAAGACTTATTATAAAATGACAGTAATCAAGACAGTGAGGTATTGGTGAAGGAATAGCCAACTAGATCAGTAGAATAGAATAGAGAGCCCCAAAACAAAGGCAGTATAGTGGAACAGTAGAGTCATTTCAAAAAGTGGTAAAACTGGGAACTGGATCTACATGCAAAAGAATGAATCTGGACATAGACCCTGCAGCCTTTACAAAATTAACTCAAAATGGATCATAGACCTAAATATAAAACATGAAAACATAAAATTCCTGGAAGATAACATAGGAAAATAATCTAGGTGACCTTGGGTTTGGCAATAACTTTTTAGAGTCAAAGTCATGATCCATGAGAGTAATAATTCGTAAACTGGATTTCATTAAAATTAAAAACTCATGTTCTGTGAAAGACAATGTTAAAAGAATGAGAAGACAAACCACAGACTGGGGGAAAATGTTTGCAGAAGACTGTTATAAAAATACAGAACGAGGCGTGCCTGGATGGCTCAGTAGTTAAGCATCTGCCTTAAGCTCAGGTCATGATGCCAGGGTTCTGGGATCGAGCCCTCATCAGGCTCCGTTCTCCGGGCCAGCTTCCTCTCCCTCTCCATCTGCCTGCTGCTTCCATGCTGTGCTCTCTCATTCTGTCAAATAAATAAATTAAAATCTTTAAAATATATATATATATATATATATATATATATATATATATATACAGAGAGAGAATGAACTCTTATAACTCAACAAAGAAACAAACAAACGTATTAAAAAATGGGCCAAATTATTTAACAGACACCTCACCAAAGAAGATATGCAAATGGAAAATAAACATATGAAAAGATTCTCCATGTCATATACCATCAGGGAATTATAAATGAAAACAACAATGGGCTGTCACTACACATCAATTAAAATGCCCAAATTCCAGAACACTGACAACACCAGTACTGTTGGGAATGTAAAATGGTGGTGTAGCCTCTTTGGAAAGTGTTTTGTCAGTTTCTTACAAAATCAATATGCTTTTACCGTGTGATCCACCTATGATATTTTTCAGTATTTACCCAAAGGAATAGAAAACTTAAACCACATGAAACTGGCACATGGATGTTTTTAGCAGCTTTATCATAACTGCCAGAACTTGGAAGCAACCAAGATGTCCTTCTGTAGGCAAATGGATAAATATGAAATGTGGTACATTCAGACAATGGAATACTACTTAGTGCTAAAAAGAAATGAGCTACAAAGCTATGCAAAGACATCAAGGAAATTTAAATGCATATTACTAAGTGAAAGAAGCTAATCTGAAAAAGCAAGGTACTCTGTGATTCGAACTATATGACATTCTGGAAAAGACAAACTATGCAGATGATAAAAATGTCGAGATTGTCAGGAGTTGGGGGAAGAAGGGATAATGGGTAGAGCAGAGAGGATTTTTAAGAGAATAAAAATAATGTGCATGATAGCATAACGATGGATACACGTCATTGTATATTTGTCCACACCCATAGAATGTAAAATACCGAGATTGAATCCTAACGGAAACTCTGGACTTTGGGGTGGTTATGATGTGTCAGTATAGGTTAATCAGTTTTAATAAATGCACCACTCTTGTGGGGGATATTGATAATGTAGACAGCTATGCATGTGGGGGGGGGGTGGTTTACAGAAGTATACAGGAATTTTCTGTACTTTTGCCACAATTTTAGTTTCAGAGAAAAATGAGAAAAAGCTACAGAGATTTTGCCAGATTTTTCAATTTTGCTGTGAGCCTAACATTACAATATAAAATGTTAAACTATCTTAAAATATAAATATAATTAAATATAATGAAGTATAAATTATATATGATTATATGTATTATATATTGTAATATATAATAATATAGTATATATTGCAGTTAATCATAGTGCATAATACCAATAGCCATATAATTTCATATAATTGTATTTTCATATTTCTTTGATAATTCCTTCCTTAACTTTTATTACATTTTCTCTTTTTGAAACCACTCAGTAAATGTTTTCTTTCCAATGTTTATTCTCTAAACATATGTGTGTGTGTGTATTTGAACTTACATTATTATCCATAAACTGTTTCTCAGAAACTGGGGGTTGTACTTCAGCATATCAAGGAGAACATGAAGTTGGGAATTTCACAGAGAGGAGCCGTGTGGTATATGGCTATTTAGTTTCTACGTAGGACCGCTATGATCTATCCCACCCCACATGCATCTACAGTAGGACACTGATACTCTTACCAGTGACTGTAAAGGTCCACTGCTCTCTAACTTTGTTGCATGGTTTGTCTGCCTCCCTCAATGGAGCATGGAAGAAGAAAAGCTATGTGTTTTCCAAAGCAGGTATAAAAAAAATCATGAAATTCTTCCCTGTTGTTTTGAGAATCTTGCCTTTGAAACACAGATATCATGCTGTGAGGACGTCATATAGTGCGCCCATGTAGCTGTTCCAATCTGCAGACGTAGGAGATCTCTGCCCAGAGCCTGCATGTGAAGGAGCAGATCTTCATGCATACGTTGACCTACCTGCCTACTCATCCTTGGCATTCAAATATCCCCAGCTGACAATGTGTGGAGAAAAAATAAGGGGCCCCTGGGTGGCTCAGTGGGTTAAAGCCTCTGCCTTAGGCTCAGGTCATGATCCCAGGGTCCTGGGATCCAGCCCCACATCAGGCTCTCTGCTCAGCGGGGAGCCTGCTTCCCGCCCCCCCACCTGCCTCTCTGCCTACTTGTGATTTCTGTCTGTCAAATATAAGTAAAATCTTCAAAAAAAAAAAAATTAACTATCCTTGCCAATTGGTACTGAAATTACAGTTTCATTATTAAACTATTTACTGATGGTTTTAAGTCATTAAGTCTTCAGTAGATTTTATACATCAACAGACACTGGGAACATTATGATACCTATGCAGCAGGTTTAAAGATCAATTTGACCATATTTCAACAGAAATTTGGAAGCTTCAAAAGATATTTTTATGAGAGAAATATGAAATTAGTAGGTTGAGTTGTATTTGGAAAAAATATTTTGTTTAGTATTTTAAAGACCTGTATAAAATTTGGAGAGTACAAATTTATAATATGTTTATAGAAATTTAGGAAAATGTAAAATAAGTTTCAGTTATTAGCTTCAGGGAATAAAAACGTTTTCAAAAAAGGAATCATGATCATAATATATTTTTGACTCATCATTTAACATTATTATAATAATAATATTAACTGATGATTTAACTTTAACAATTCATCTTTATTGGTAGAAAGGATCCAGTGGATTTTTTTAAGAACATGCTTGTCTATTAGAGGAATTACTTAGATGGTGTCTGAAATTGATCAACCAAAAATAATATGGATATTTTTATATAGGATGATGAATTTAGATACCAAAAGAATTGCTAACTTCTTTAACCTTCAGCACTATTGTTTTTTGTAATACACACTTCTATTACTCTAATAGAAATTAACATAATATTTGAAAAAGTATGAACTATGGTCTTTATTTTAACAATTAGCTTATTAGAGTCAGTGTTATTTGTAATAAATTAAAGAAGATAGAATGTCCTCAAAGTCCTGTGTCTTTTGCTGTAGATAATAAATATGAATTTCCCAGGCATTTACTAAGATCTCTGCTACAGTCATAAAATATAACTGAAAATACCTATATCCCAGTACTAAATTTATTTCCAGTTATCATGATCAAGCCTGTGTCTCCATAGAAAAAAAATCACTGTACCTCAGTCATTTTTTAGGGACAAAATGTACTTATAGTATGTTTTAAATAAGGTGAGAACTGTGTTTAATAATCTGTTCTGAGTACTTCTCATATGTTATCTTACTATTGTGCATAAAATTTTCAGTTTCCTGAACATTTTTATCAAACCACAAATTATGAGAGAATGAAACACTTGTAACAAAACATAGACCAACTTATAGTAGTATTTTGTTAGCTTGCCATTGAAAATAGCAAATGTATGGTACCTGGAAGTGTGGGAGAAGACAAATCATTTGAAGACAAAAAGAATGAGGTATAAAGAGAGTCCTGTGTGCTCCCCAAGAGGGTAATATCTACCTGACAATATTGAATTTCCATCAATTCATTTTGTAATTGGCTGCAAAATTTGTACATTTTCAGCAACTGAAAGTACTCACAAGGGGCACCTGGGTGGCTCAGTGGGTTAAGCCTCTGCCTTCGGCTCACGTCATGATCTCAGGGTCCTGGGATCCAGCCCCACATCAGGCTCTCTGCTCATCAGGGAGTCTGCTCCCCCTTCTCTCTCTGCCTGCCTTGCTGCCTACTTGTGATCTCTCTCTCTCTCTCTCTCTCTCTGTCAAATAAATTAAAAAAATTTTTTTAAGTACTCATAAAATGCCACAGAGCATTTCCATGCAAGACTTTATTTTTTTTTAATTTTTAATTTTTTATAAACATATATTTTTATCCCCAGGGGTACAGGTCTGTGAATCGCCAGGTTTACACACTTCACAGCACTCACCAAAGCACACACCCTCCCCAATGTCCATAACCCCTTTATTAAAGGGGGATGGTATGGTATTGCTGAAGATCCAAGCAAGCAATAAACAGACACTTGGGATTTTCCTTAGTTGCACAGACTGTGCTTGGTTTTTGGAATATGAACCACTAAGATATGTGCAAGAAATCTTGTATTAGAAGAGCTTCTACAAAAGATCTTGCTGGAGTCTTTTCATCTCCCAGGTCATGTAGCCAAACCAAGCTGCCTATCAGGTTCCACTAGGTAAAAGCCATCAACAAACGAGTCTGCCATGCCCAAGGAAGGTTCAAACTGAAGAATGCTTTAAATATTATTAGTTAGTTTATTCATCTTTATCTTACCAGGAGTCAATACCAGAATCTCAAGTCATCCCTGGAGCTAAGTATGGAGTTTTCCAATCTAGCTAGGAAATTATTCTACTTTATATATAGTGGGCATTATGTCAATATTTTTTAAATGCCTGTAGCAGTGTAAAGACCTACCAAGCAGAAACCATAAGGCCCAGTAGCTGAAAAATATGCTCTGATGCAAACTATACTTGATTTAAAAAAATACAAAATTAAAGCTAGAATGAATAAATTCCATTCTAGTAATATTGGACTCTAGTAATCATTACCAATAAACAAGGGAGGTCGGTCTATTCATTCATTAGTTTCTTCAGTGAAATAAACAAATATTTGTTGAGGACCTGCTATTTCTCCACATAGCACTTTCCCCGCTGCTGTATTAATTTTTAAAAACCATTTAGCTTGGATGTTTAGCAGGACCTAAAACTTTTATATATCAAGAAGTAGGCTTTCGGCAATTCAGTTTTCTTAAAACAACTTTGCATTAATCCATAAAGCCAATCCATTATTTCCAAGAGTGTTTTATTTGGATGCCAATAAAACACATCCCAGGAGAAGAATATCAGTCACTGGGAAGTAAACTTTCAGGAATTAAAATAGTCATACAAACATAGCTAAAGGCTATGGCAAAAGGATTATTTTAGCACTTAAATTACCATGTAGGTGTTTCAACTCAAATTAGGCTGGGGCCAACATTGTCTGGACCCCACAATGATCTCTAGCCAGTTTTTACAAAATGAAGAATGTAGCCTTAAAGTAAATTCACTGAATGAATACATGTTTTTCTGAAGATGGGCCTACAGGTCAATCAGCAGAGGCCACTTAGCAGATTGTTACTGAGGTACTGACTTAGAATAGGTTAGTAAAGAATAAGTATAAATATGTCACTTCATTTTGTAGTCTTGGGATATATTTTATTATTAAAAACCTTTAATGCGTTACAATGGGTTTGATACATAATTTTAGTATATTTCCCAAATTTAACATCTATTACTCATGTAAATTGCTTCGTGAGTGCAATATTTTAGTAATATTGCTATTTCAATCAGTGTTCTGAAGGTCTCATTTCATCTCATTGGGATGTTTTAACTGGGTTGCCTGGCTGGCTCAGTTAAGCATCTACCTTGAGCTCAGGTCATGATCTCTTGGGATGGAGTCCCACAGGGTCACACGCTCGGCAGGCATTTGCTTGAAGATTCTCTCTTTTCCTCTCCCTCTTCTCCCTCTCTCCCGCTCACTGGGCTCAAGAGGACTCATGCAGTCTCTCTTTTCCTCTCTCACATAAATAAATTAAATCTTAAAAAAATAAAGTCATTCTTGTTGCAGAAATCTAAAGAATTAAGAATAAATGAAATAAGATGGGATTGGGAGGGAGACAAACCATAAGTGACTCTTAATCTCACAAAACAAACTGAGGGTTGCTGGGGGGAGGGGTTTGGGAGAAGGGGGTGGGATTATGGACATTGGGGAGGGTATGTGCTTTGGTGAGGGCTGTGAAGTGTGTAAACCTGGCGATTCACAGACCTGTACCCCTGGGGATAAAAATATATGTTTATAAAAAAATAAAAAAATTTAAAAAAAAGAAAAAAAAAGAATGATTTTGTAATTAGTTTGCATGTTCTCTATATGTAACATCATAATATTCCACCAAAATGACAGTTGAGCTCGGAACTATCAAACAAGTAAAATCTGGAGTCATGTCATAGCAAGAATAATAATAATTAAAAAGCAAACAAAAATAAAAAACGATTTCTCAGCCGGTCTGTACTACCAGAAAAAACACCCCACAAAATTAAAACTACAAAAATTTGTTATCTGTACAACTGACCATAAGCTCAATTGAGGAAGGTCATTTAGTCCTTTAATAATGTTCCATTTCTCCTACCCCACATCCAAGCAGTAAATGTGAGCTTTACTTGGAGACTATGATTCAATTAAAAATTCACATTATATTCAAATGTCTATTATTATGGGAGTATTTCCATAGGGTTTCTTAAATTTAAGGTGTTTCTAAAAACGATAACAAGAAGTCTGATTGAGTATCACAGAAGAAAAGCATTTTGCTGTACCATTTCTTTGTTTATTCCATTACTATAAATGCTTATATTCTCTAGCATTTGATTTTAAACTGAAAATATGATTCTTGGTTTATGGTAATGAATTTGTACACTCTTTTATTTTCATTGAAGATCTAAAATTATATCAATAACCATAGGCCCTGTATAGACTTAATATCTCTGATCTCTAGTCCATCTTGATCATCTATTAGGTATTATAACTCATAGAGGTTAGCAGAAAGGCAACACGTTCAATTGTTCTCATAGGTTTGTTTGTTGAAGAGATAATTATGCAAACCTCAGGAGGTTTTTGAACAGCACAATCCTGATTTTTACAAGAGTGTCATTGATGGAACCTAAGATATATTTTCCAAAATATTGCAGATTGATATTATATACTTTAAATTATCTACTACATGTAAATACATACCTCTGCTTTTCTTTTTTTATTTATATTCAGAATTTCAATTAGTAAGTAATCTTTTTTTTTTAAGGTTTTATTTATTTATTTATTTGACAGAGATAGAGAAAGATCACAAATAGGCAGAGAGGCAGGCAGAGAGAGAGAGAGAGAGAGAGAGGCAGGCTCCTTGCTGAGCAGAGAATCTGATACGGAACTTGATCCCAGGACCCCAGAGATCATGACCTGAGCTGAAGGCAGGGGCTTAACCCACTGAGCCACCCAGGTGCCCCCCTCTGCTTTTCTATTCTCCATAAAATGCATACTTGTATTGTTTTTAGAATGAATATTTTGACTTCTCACTCATAGCTCTATTGCCAAATATGTATTTCTTAATAGGGGAAGAAAATAAAAAAATAGGAAGTTAAACTGCCCTATGTTTTTCAGAAGACTATATTTTTATGGCCATTTAGAGCACTTTAACTACTTGTTTTTTGCTCTCCTTGCCAAATTTTTTTCCCAAGCCACAGATGTCAATTCCTACTCATCTGCTGCTCTGTTTCTTACTGACACCCTACAGATTGCATGGATTGTATTCCAGCTCAAATTGGATCATTTGAGCAAAAAAGGAATTTTAAAATCTGTTGCCTGTTTCTTTAACTTCTTTTTACCTTCTACCCACACAACTTTATACTATTGTACATAGACATTTTTTATTTCAGTTTGTAATGTTAGGCAACTCAAATGTGTGAACCTTGTTTTGGCTTTTGGAAATTCTCAAAATACAAGCAATTGTCCTTCCAACAATAATTTAAGATATGAAACTATGTGTGTCCAAGGCTTAAAATGCCAGTCAATTGTGTAGACGTTTAAATTAGTGGACACAATAATTCTATAAAAACAACAACAAAAAACATTTTTATTAAAATCATTTTGATAGCATTTGGGTTATAACAATCCAGTTGATATTAATTTTCAATGATTTTAAGATAGTTTAAGCTAAACTATCTTTTGGTGAAAGTAAATATAAAAAAACACAACATTTTAGAATACTTTAAATGATTGATGATCTTTTGCAGTATTTTATGAATATTTAATTACAACAAAAAGTTAATGATTTGAAATCAACCACATTCAGTCACTGGCTTCCATTCATTGGTATTTTAAGTTATGCAAGAATTTATTACCATTTTACCATATCTTCTGTGTACACAATCTCCCATCTTCAGCAGCATTGTAGCTCAACAACGTAAGGGATCAGTATCTTCATGCTCACTCCAAGTCTTACTTTTAGGATTAAAAAATAAACAAATATATAATTCATTCATATTTGAGCCAACTTTGATATTTTATTCTACATATGTATTACCTGAGAAATTGTTTAATAACTATTTTCAGCCTCCGTCAGCAGAAATATAATATGAAATATGTCCAGGAGTGTTTAAACAATTAACAAAATTCATAATTCTGATTCCAGGAGTCCTTGGACCCTGTTTTAGGAACTTTATACAAAACAGTAGGTCATTAATTACAGCACAAAGTATTTACCACCCGTAAGCATTTTTATTTTACTGTGTTATTTTAAACAAAGGGAATTAGTCATCTATTAAAGGATTGAAAATAAAAACAATGAGAAAGAGCGAAGAGATTTTTTCGGTGGGAAATCTTTAGGTTGTATCCTATTAATACTTTTATATCATTTTCTACGTACTATGCCAGTACTGTCTAGAAACTTATTTTATTTTTTTTAAAGGATTTTGTTTATTTATTTGACAGTCAGAAATCACAAATAGGCAGAGAGGCAGGCAGAGAGAGAGGAAGGGAAGCAGACTTCTGCTGAGCAGAGAGCACAATGCAGGGCTTGGTCCCAGGACCCTGGGTTCATGACCTGAGCCGAAGGCAGAGGCTTCAAATCACTGAGCCACCCAGGCGCCCCCTACAAACTTATTTTAGATAAAGATAGTAACTTGACTTACTGGTATATGGAATAAAACAATTCACAAGAAGTTTCACAGAATAACATACTCTTTATAGGCTCAGGTTTTGGAGTCAGACTACCTAGGGTCAAGTCTCCGCAACTCAAGGCACCCAGGGACTTAAGCTGTCAGTGTTCTGGTTAACAAATCCATAAAATTCTTTTAAAATAATAGTGTTTCATAAATATAATGTGCAGGTGATATGGGTTAAACACTAAAACATTCAAAAGAGTATTTTATGTATCCTAAGTGCTTATTAGATGATTGACTACCTGCCATTTTGTCTATTTTATCAATTATTAACATTTTTTAATTTTTTACTGAGAGCACAATGAAATATGTTGGTATCTTTGTACTATTTAACGCAACAAAATTTTATAGTAAAACTTCCTTCTTTTTAAACATTTAAATGGAAATTGTTGATGTTTTTAAGAAACTCCATCTATATTATTTTTGCAAACCCAGGGTGTACTTAGAAATAGAACAATAATATACTGTTGGGATATAAACACTCTGAAAGTTTGCTACCCACACTTAGACTCACAAAAACTTCTAAGAAATGAATCATGCAATAGATGTAGACAAAATTAGATATCCCATTAAATTCCTGCTATGCTTTAATGGCTTCAAAAGTTTAAAGATGGTGTATGTAATTAGGGAATTATAATGTATTATGGCTTGATTCCATGCAATTATTTTACCTTAAATCTTTCTCAGATCACGTTATCTTTATTGTATATTTACCTAAAATAAGGTTTTAGCTTGATTCATATATTTATGAATATATATAAATGCAAAATATTTGTATTTAAATAATTCGAGCATCTGTCTTTAGCAATATCATTTAAATCATGATAGTGTATAGTCTTTTGTTACAGATGGCTGAAAAATGGAATAGTCCACGTGGACCATTTCAGTTTTCTGGTCACTGCTTTATCATGTAGCATCCCTGGGGCCCCTATGCCTCCGTTATTTTGTTTCTGGCAGCCTTGTGTAAATTGGAGTGTTCCTATTCTCATCTGCTCATTCCTTTACTGTCATAACAATCCCATTTTGTATTGGAAATTGGTCTTCTCTGAGGCTTAAATATTGTTTTATGTTCTTTATAGTTTCTATATTCTAAATGAAAACTAAGATTTATGATGCCCTGGAGAGACCACTTGGTTTCAGTCCTTCAAAGAAAAATGTTACATTAAAGACAGTGTTGGTAACCCTGCAGTGTATCAGAACATTTTATGAAATATTAACTTTGCTAGAAAGAGAGATAACAGCATGCTTAGTTATAGAGCTGAAAATTATTGTATGTGTTAATGGGATATTATGAATATTCACAACTTTTCTTAAATTATTTTCTTTTTCCTCAGACGCCGCTCAATACTAGACCTTCCCTAAAACTAATTCCCTCCTTTCCATCAGTTCTTAAAGTATTCTTTGTGTATCACTATACAGAAAGTGCAGAATAACCTCAAGGGAATTCATCTGTTGTCTTGTAGAAAGAGGATCTGTCTTTTAGGATAAATGTGAAACATTAGTAAATTCCACAGGATGCCATATAAATTGCATTTCCATTCAAAGCAAAAACAACCATTATTTCTCAGGTTTCTCTTCAGTGCATTATTTTTATGTTATTTTCCTGATCTCCACTAGCGTAGTTATGAGAAGCCCACACTAAGTCTTTCTACTTAAGGTCAACAGATGAATATTATCATTTAAATCACTGTGTGTAATCCAGCATCTTTTTCTTTTTCTTTTTTTTCTTCCCCTTTCAAGACTTAAAACATATGATGTTACAGTCAAGCATGGTCAGCTTTGGATAATATTATTTTAAAGAAGAATTGTTTTTGAGACATTCTAAGCATTCTTTCCAAGTCTGCATGTTCTCGCTACTTCACCAAAATTCTTTCTGAAGGTCATGAATGACCTTCCTATTGATAATGAATTTTTTTTCACTTCTCTAGTTCACTTTATATCATAATCATCATATTGGATTTCTCTCTTCAAACTGTTGCTTCTTAAGTTATGTGACACCATTTTTCTGTTGTTGGTTGCCTATCAAAGGTCATATCTTTCATTTTTTGCTAATAAGTCTTCAACTTTATGGAGACAATCACCACTGTGTTTACTGAGGGAAAGTATTTACCACCCTGTGTGAACATTAAGAATCTTAGATCATCTAAAAGACAATTGTGGTTTTATTCTCCTTGCTAATGATTAGTATGGGGATACACACATTGGCCAGTTATATCCTCTGAAACCTGAGAGATATGCTTGTTGCTTCTGGGAAAGGTTTTCTTTACCAATAAAAATCCTTGCATAGAGGGAAATACCCCTTTTATTTGGTGGATATTATCCTGGCTTCATGGAGTGCTTAGAATTGCTGAAGCCATCTCATGACCGTAAGGGAAGGGAGTATCAATATGATATGCCAGGGCACCTGGGTGGCTCAGTTGGTTAAGCGTCTGACTTGATTTCAGCTCAGCTCATGACCTCCAGGTTATGAAGTCCAAGCCTCTCAGCCAACTCTGTGCTCAGTGTGGCATCTGCTTGTCCTTCTCCCTCTGCTCCTCTCCTGCATGTTCTCTCTCACTCTCTCTCACAAATAGCTAACCAACTAACTAACTAAATAAATAAATAAATGAAATCTTTAAAGAAAATATATGATATGCCAGAATAGAAAGAACCTAATTCCTTTATGACATTGTGGAGTAATTGAATCAGCAAATCTTAAAATATTCCTATGTGCTCTATCATTATTTAACCCACATATAATTCTAGTGTTTCAGTAGTAAGCATTCTAAATCATATGGCTGGATTTGGGGTTAATCATTTTTTAAGTAGAGAATAAAGTCCTGAGGGATGTTAGATGTCTGGACAATTCCAAAGCCCAATTTGAAGTCTGATGCTATCCATTGCCTATCAGCAGCTTAGCAGCAGTCACAAAGAACACCAACAACTGGGGCACCTGGGTGGCTCAGTGGGTTAAAACCTCTGCCTTCAGCTCAGGTCATGATCCCAGGGTCGTGGGATCAAGCTCTGCATCAGGCTCTCTGCTTAGTGGGGAGCCTGCTTCCACCTCTCTCTGCCTGCCTCTCTGCCTTCTTGATCTCTGTCAAATAAATAAAATCTTAAAAAAAAAAAAAAAAAAAAAAAAAAAACAACCACCAACAGCTGGATTCGTCTAGGAATTTATTTATTTATTTTTTTTACTGCTATACATTTTAAGTATTTTAGAAATTGTAGTATAACATCAAAGCAATAGTGATTTAAAACACAGCAGATTATAAGTGTCATTGTTATTAAGAATAATACAGTAGAAATAATTGAAGAGGAAGGATGATTAGGAGGTTGTATTCAGAGAATGTTTAGTGGCTGACATTTTGGTGGTATCAATACCCATGGCATGATGATATTAGGCAACTGAAATGGAATGGGAAAGAAAATTATTGAATAATATTTCCAGAAGCAGAGATACCAAATTGCTGGATGGGGTATTCCCCAGTAATTTTTAAGCTATCAAACTATGTTACATGAAGTTTTGTGTAAAGAAAATTAATAAATCAAGTGTCAATATCACTGTTTCCAAAGAAAAGTGTCCAGAAGATTCTTTTTTTTTTAATTCATTGCTTTGAAAAATTTTATTGACTATTATGTGCTAAATACTCTTTCAGGTACTAGCACTAACAAAAAAAAAAAAAATGTGCTCATTGGATTCATATCCTAAGAGCTGATACAGACAAATTGAAAAATTATACATTACTGAAGTAAACACATTTTTATGAAAGTATAAAATAAAAAAATATAAGATGAACAAACAGTTCAAGATTTCTCAGAGGAATGAGTACTTAATCTGAGAACTGAAGGGTGAGGTGTTAAATAAATAATAAAAAATTAAGAAACAGGTTTGGAGTAGGGTGAGAGAATCCTTAGTAGGAATGAAATAATAGTAAAAGATATGTGTAAGAATGTTGTATGACGTAATTCATGATAAAAATACCAGTCCTATAGTCGGAACATAAAATGGCAAAGAAAACAGGAAAAGGTGTACCAACCTTACAGAGCTGAAAAAGCAGGTGTTGTTTGATCATATAGGATAATAAAATCATATGAAGGATTCGTCTTAATCATAATATAATTTGGCAGTTATTGAAGTGCTTAAAAGAAGGATGTAACATGTTAATAGCTTTTAAAATATTAAATAATTCCTGTAAAATGAATATTGAGGGATGCTTTTATTTTTTTATTTTTTAATAATATGAGTTTCAGTGTGGAAGAGGCATTTACAATGGAATTAGCATTGGGATATAAAGTAATGCAAGTACCTTTATGTTATTGTCTGGATCCTAGAATTTTCTCCAAAATAGCCATGCCAGCTCAAACTCCAACCAGCAATCTAACCAGCTGGAAAGAAGGGAAGAAAATAGAAGAATATGCCAATCTCTTTAACACCTTCCTGAAAGGCACACAGAACTCTTTTATTTATTTATTTATTAGCCTCCCATTGGCCAGAATTTAGTTACATGGCTAAAACTAGATTAAAAGAAATCTATGAATATAGATTTTTACCTTTTTCCCAGAATGCTGAGAAACAGGGAAGAAAGGGCATGGGGGTCAGCTTACCTGTGTTTGACATAGGATAGGAAATGAACATCAATCTAATACTCCAGTTCTGAGATGCATGGGAAATTCATGGACTATGGGAAAATAAGCAGTCCTTATGTATTTACAGGCCAGTAGGAAAGCTCTTCTAATGTTTAATACATATTACATATATACTACTAAACAGAACAACAATTGCATCATATTGTTTTATAAGTGCAAATTTAATTTGACATATGAGAGAGAAAATGAATGCAATTTTTACAAATCTGAAAGGGTAATGTCTTGCTCTTCATTTAGTGGGTGGTTTAGTCAGGGTCTGTAGGAGTCATGTGTTATCTATAAGTATCTATGGTCATCTCTGTAAGATTTCATTTGAAAAATGAGAATTGGGCTTACTAATAATCAATTGGTTTAAGGAAGAATTAGCTAACCTTTGTGAACTAGATTCTGAATTTCTTGAGGTTATTAAACTATATTTTGCTGTATTAGTAAGCATGACTTAGAAATGTGGTTTAGAACTCTATTTTTTATTGAACGTTTAAAAAAGAGATGAAAATTACAAGAGATAGATGCATAAACACTATAATTAAATATAGCAAGAAGAAAAAAAAATGTTTTGGTGACCCACAGAAAGTGAAGAAAAAAGAAACAGAGGGACATCCAACAGAGGAAACAAATTTAAAATACCAAAATGGCAGAGCTTTACTATCTCAATAATTATATTAAATATAGATGATAGCAATATACCAAGCAAAATAAAAGACTGATAGAGGGGATTAAAGAACATGACCCAGCTTTGTGCTCTTCAAAGATTTATTTATTTACTTGAGGGTGGGAAGGGCAGAAGAAAAGAGAGAATCTCAAGCCGACTCCCTGCTGCATGTGGCACCTGATGAAGGGCTCCTTCTCAAGACTCTGATATAATGACTTGAGCCAAAATCAAGGGTTGGACACTCGACTGACTGAGCCACCACGGTGCCCCCCAATTTTGTGGTCTTTACAAGAAGCTTTCATTGAAGTCAAATTAATGACCTAAAAAACAGAAAGAAAGAAAGCAAGAGGCAAACCAAGAAACAGACTTAACTATAGGGAGCAAACTGATGGTTGTGTGGGAGATCGGTTAAAAAAAGAAAAACAAAGAAAACCAAACAAATATTGACAAATAAAATAGCAGGCATTATACTAATAGTCAGTGAAGTAGATGATAGTAAAGAAAATTGCTGGAGACAAAGTGGAGATAAAAGAACCAAGCAATCAGGAAGATAAAATGATTGAGATAAGTACATAACAAACAATAAAATTTCAAAATAAGTGAAACAGAAAATGATAAGCGTTGACAGGAAAGGGGCGTCTGGGTGGCTCAGTGGGTTAAGCCTCTGCTTTCAGCTCAGGTCATGATCTCAGGGTCCTGGGATTGAACCCCGCATTGGGCTCTCTGCTCAGCAGGGGGTCTGCTCCCCCCTGCCCCCGTCTGCCTCTCTGCCTACTTTTGATCTCTCTTTCTCTCTGTCAAGTAAATAAATAAAATCTTTAAAAAAAAAAGTTGACAGGAAAAATAAGCAAATTCACAAGTATATGTTGGACTTAAACAGTTTCCAGTCAGTAATGGATAAAACTGCTATCCAAAAAATCAGCAAATATTTAGAAGGTTTAGACAACACAGTCAACCAAGAAAACCTAACTGAATTATATAGAACACTATTCCCAATAAAAGACAAACTTTTGTTTTCAAGCAGCCATGAAATATTCATCAATATAGACCATAGTCTGGGCCATAAAACAAACCTCTACAAATTTAAAACAACTGAAATCACATAGAGAATATTCTCTGATTATAATAGAACTATACTTGGAGAATAAAACATTAAGAAAATATCTAAAATAAGAAAATTTGAGTAATGTACTTATAATTATGAATGGATCCAAAAGGAGGTCTAAAACTGTGTGTGTGTGTGTGTGTGTGTGTGTGTTTATATGGGGGTGTGAATATATACATGTGAATATATATATGTGAATATGTGTCATATCTGTATATGGAATATGTATATGTGAATATATCATGCACATATACGATATATACATGTATATGTATCATATATGTATATGTATACATATATAGCATATATGTATATGTTGAAAACCCAACATATCAATGCATATGGAAGGAAGATAATTTAAAGTAGCATTTTGGGGGAAATTCATAGCACTGCACTAACTGTTTACATAAGAAATGAGGAAAAAAACTCAAATCAATAATTTAAGTTCTCACTTAATTACTTTGGGAAAAGAAAGCACAATAAACCTGAACAAAACACAAGGCAGAAATAATAAAGATCATATAAGAGTGATCATGGGGTGCCCGACTTGCTCAGTCAGTGGAGCTTACCACTCCTGACCACGGGGTCATGAGTTTGAGTTTCACGTGTGGCATGGAGTATACTTAAAATAAGTGACTGATTTATGCTTGAAATTTTGTTCCTTGAACTTGTTGTATCTGTAGAAAATTCCCATCAAATGTTTCACTGCTGGGCGCCTGGGTGGCTTAGTTGGTTAAAGCAACTGCCTTCGGCTCAGGTCATGATCCTGGAGTACCGGGATCGAGTCCTGCATGGGCTCCCAGCTCCACAGGTAGTCTGCTTCTCCCCACTCTGACCTTCTCCTCTCTCATGCTCTCTCTCAAATAAATAAAATCTTAAAAAAAAAAAAAAAGAGCAGGAAACTATTAAATGGAAAATAGGAAACAATAGAGAAAATGAAAAAAAGTCTGGTTCTTCAAACAAAATCAATAAATTTGATAAATCTCTAGAAAGACTGGCAAAAATAAAAATAATAAAATATAATGAAAAATAATTTTCCTGAAATGTATTTTGTATATTCATTCAAAAGTCTGAAAAATGCACATAGAAGCTTTAATCATAATAGCCTTCACTGGAAACAATCTAGATATCTTTTAGTGAATAAGTGGTAAGCTGGCACATCTATTACTGTGGAATAACCACCCAGCAATAAAAAGGAGCAAACTACTACACACCTAATAACTTAATCTGAATAAATAAAAAAGCAAATTAAAAATTTTGTATATTGAGAACAGATTGGCTGTTGTTAGGAGTTACAACACAGCGATGATTGCAACGTAAGAAATGTGGGTGTGGTTATAAAAGGCAGTAGGAGGAATCCTTGTCCTAATGTAACTGTTCTGCATAGTCGCTAATGACGGGAAATTCAGTGATAGGGAATTGTCATGATTAACTAAATACTGAATTCACTGCCATCATACAAAAATCTTTTTTTCTCTTCATTTACCAAATTTGATATCTGTCAGACTAATTTCCCTCATGGTAAAAAGAGGAATGTAGCATTAACATGTATCATAGTCAGAAACAAAAATGTTTAGAGGAAACAGAGCTTATGTATTATATATTCCTCTAGATTTTTCTTTGAATTAAGGAAACTTTTCCTAGGAACGTACACATGCCTATCTCTAACCCACCCATTATCAGCTGGCTTCCTGTAATTCCTGACTGTCATCTTTTTAAAATGGGAGTTAAATATCAGAATTACCGAGATAATTTAAAACCAACCCCAACCTCCTGTCTGGGTAAATTGTAAAGGCAATGAAACAGATCCCATAAGGAGTAGGATGTATTTCTCTAAGTTGTAGGCTGCATTTCTCTAAGTTCTAGGCTGCTTCCTGTTCACTAAGACTAGTGAGTACTGTGTCATCATGGCAGTGGACATGCATGCTATTTGCAGGAGATAAATAGTTTTGCAGGCAATTTCAGCTGTGGAATGTTTACCTGGACCATTTTATTTAGACACAGAGAGATACTTGATTCATCCCCAAAATTCCAAATATAATATTTTCTCTTTTATTCCCCCTAAAGCGTGGTACACTTTATTGAGTTGACTCCAGACTCTTTCTAGGTGTTCTCTCTTATTGGGGATGGGTGAAGGAGACTTTTACTTCCGCAATAAAGGGAGGTAAATGAACTCTTTCAGTAATTTTTAGGCCACAGCAAAACTCTGTCTCCAGATAACTTGCTCCCCTATTTGGTCACTTACTTTTTCAAGTCTCAACATTTAGTGTTAAAGATTTTGTCATTTTCAAAATTCTTGAAGGCAAACACCTCTGTCTCTTTTCTATCCAGCCAATCCAAATTAGGCATTTTACTTTCAATTCAGAAAAATACTTCTAAAAGCTGCAATAATTGGGTTCAGATGTTAGGAAGATCCATGGAAGGACATATTTCTAGTCTATGACATTTCTTTTTCTCTCTTGTTCTCATCTGTGACTTCAGACATTGCAAATTACCTCTCAGAAGTCATTCGTTTGCCTTATTCTATTAATAGAGACTGAAAGTTCTATTGTCAGCTTCTGAGACTCCATTCCTGTGAGGATTGGTCATGTAACCTTTCTCTGTTAATAAGATGTTAATAAGATGGAGACAGAAATCCCAGGTGAAGCTCTCAGCCAAGCTGATGACAGGGACAGTCTTGATTGGTTCATAAAATTGGCTCTTTGTGTCTCTGTATCTTTGTTCATCTCTATTCTTCATATATGTAGTATAGATTTGATGCCAGGAGAAGCTATAGTCATATTGTAATCTTCAAAAGAAAAAATCTGCACATTAGGAATAATGGCACTGGAAGACCAAGTCACCTAGAGTAGTAACAACTACTTTGGATTGTTTAGAAACCTTTTTAAATGATAAAAATAAATCTCTATGTTGTTAACCTTATGACCAGATTATCTGTTGCTCATAGTTACTTTGAGAACTAACTGAAGCAGTCGGTAAGTTAGAAAGTGTTAAGTAGAGTTTTCAGTATGTCTGTTACACAGCTTTGGTTATATAGTTTGGGTTATATGTCACTATTTTATTAAAAGTTATAAACTAGCTATTGAAACGTCCCTAAAAATGGTAAGGATGATGACAAAAAAGAAGGTGGTGTTGACTACAATAGACAGAAAGTTATTGAACATTTACTTTGCATCATATGTTCTAAATATTGAAGAGGTATTATAGCCTTTAATTATTCAAATAATCATTTAATTTAAAACCACTCAATTTGATTACAGAAGGTAAAATGAAACTTTAAATTATTTGCTCACGTGGCAACTGGGTGGCTTAGATAGTTAAGCCTCTGCTTTGGGCACAGGTCATGATCCCAGCGTCCTGGAATTGAGCCCCATGTTGAGCTCCCTGGTCAGTGGGGAGTCTGCTTCTCCCTCTGCTTCTCCCCTCTCCTTGTGCTCTCTCTCTCTCTCTCTCACATGAATAAAAGGAATCTTTAAAAAGTTTATTTGCTCAAAATATGAAGCAGGGAAGTACAGAGGCAAGTTTCAAACCTGAATCTGTCTGACTTCTTAACTGTATGCTGTTATTGCTAATCCTAACTGCTTTATGACTGTTTGAAAGCCCTGAAATCTCTGGCATTTGTTTTCCAGTTTTTCTAAATATTGACATTATTGGATATTTTTGTTTTCTTGTTGCAGTTTTATATTTTCCTCAAAGTGTCATGCTATGGTTGAGCCACCTAGAATTTCTCTGAGTTGGGATCTTACTTTTCCAAATATATAAATATGAATACAGATAAGTGAGGCACATTTGAAAGTGTAGATATTATTTATTTTGCTATGGCAGTCACTAGACACTTTTTTTTTCCTTTTAAATTTTTATTTAAGCTATAATTAGTTAACATGCAGTGCAACACTGGTTTCAGGAGTAGAATTCAGTGATTCATCACTTACATACAACACCAGTGCTCATCACAAGAAGTGCCCTCCTCAATCCCCATCGCCCATCTAGCCCAGCCCCTACTCACCTTTCCTCCATCAACCCTCAGTTTGTTCTCTATAATGAAGAGTTTCTTACGGTTTGTTTCCCTCTCTCTTTTTCCCCCTTCCTGTGTGTTCATCTATATCTGTCTATTTATCTATCTATTTATTTATTGTGTTATGTTAGTCACCATACAGTACATCATTAGTTTTTGATGTAGTGTTCCATGATTCAATTTTGCACATAATATCAGTGCTCCATGCAATCTCTGCCCTCCTAATACCCATCATCAGGCTTACATGTCCCCCCACCCCTATCCCTTCTAAAACCCTTCGTTTGTTTCCTGGAGTCCATAGTCTCTTATGGTTCATCTCCCACTCTGATTTCCTCCCCTTCATTTTCCCCTTTTATTTCTTAAATTCCACATATGAGTGAAACCATATGGTATTTATTTCTCCATTTCACTTAGCATAATACACTCTAACTTCATCTACATCATTGCAAATGGCAAGATTTCATTCTTTTGATAGCTGAGTAATATTCCGTTATTCATATACACATTTTCTTTATATTCATCAGTCAATGGATATTGGACTCTTTCCATAGTTTAGTTCTTGTTGATAATCTGCTCTTAACATTGGGATACATGTACTATTTTAAATCTGTATTTTTATATCCTTTGGGTAAATAACTAGATACTTTTAATTAATATTTTTCTTTCTCAAATCATTTTCTTGGTTAAAAAAAATCACAAAACTATAGAAGCTCAAGTAGTTAGGGGAAGTAATAGTAATGGTTTTAGATTTTTTTTTTGAGACCATTATTTATTTGAGAGAGAGTGGGTGAGAGGGAGAGCGTGAATGGGGCTGGGGTAGGGCAGAGGAGGAGCAGACAGTGATGGATAAGTAGACCCCTAGTGAGCAGGGAGCCTGATATGGGGCTTGATCCCAGGACCCTGCATGTGTTCCTTCTCTCACTATGTCTCTCTCTGTCAAATAAATAAATAAAATTTTTAAAAAACAGTACTACAAGGTACATAAGTATGGAAGTATCTCTTTGGCATTGTGATTTTGTTTCCCTTGGATATATACACAGAAATGGAATTGTTGTGTTGTATAGTAGGCCTATTTTAAACTTTTTGAGGAACCTCCATAGTGTTTTCCACAGTGGCTGCACCAGTTTACATTCCCAACAACTGTGCACAAGGGTTCCATCTCATTTACATCTTTTCCAACATATTATCTCCTTTGTTTTTAATGTCAGCCATTCTTATAGGTGTGAGGTGACATCTCGTTATGGTTTTGATTTGCAGTTCCTTGATGATTAGGTGATATTGAATATCTTTTTATATACTTGTTAGTCATCTATGAGCCATCTTTGGAAAAATGTCCATTCAGTTCTCCTGACCATTTTAAAATCAGGTTGTCTTATTGTTATTGTTATTGAGTTCTATGAGCTCTTTATGTATTTGGGATATATGATACATGATTAGTAAATATTTTCTTCCATTCCATAGGTAATTATTTCATTTTGTTGATGGTTTCCTTTGCTGTGCAGAAGATTTTTTTAGTTTGATGTAATTTCATTTGTTTATTTTTGTTTTTGTTGTCTTTACTTTTGGTGTTAACTCTAAAAATGAATTTCTTTTCTTTCATTAAGTTGTTATTTCCACTACTCATTGTACTCTCTTGATAGTAACAAATTTCATAATACTTTCTAGATTTTAAATCAATTATTGCTATATTGAGATGTAATAAAAAATAAATTATGGATGACAAAACACAATAGCTATTAAATAAAATGTGTCACATATAATAATTACTGTGATATGCATTAGAAATAATAAAATAGTATAATGTCAACAATAAATATGAATATTTTTGAAAACATATTCAGAAATACAAAAAAAATCCCTACAAACCTGCCTATGAAGGTTTTATTCTTTGAACTGCATAGTTTAGATACCACAATATAATCTGTGCACTCTCCTCCTTTATGAGACTCTTTCATACATCACACTGGAATGGATTATAATACTGACACAAGGCTAAGCAATACAGTTCTTCTTCTGTTACCACAACAGTAATTTCACTTGGCTTGGTTTTCATTCTGTGTTCCTGTTAATCTTTCTTTCTTTAGTCCTTTTTAAAGACATTGGTAGAAGACACATTATCTTTGTATATAGTAACATTACATTTTGAATAACTATGCTAAGGTGGAATTCTACATGACAGTAGGGATTTTACATGAGAGCAATTAAAACACACCACTTTATTATACTTATGGATGTAATACTTAATTTTTATTTTATCACTGGGTGTCTGGTGCCTAGCCTGATTCTGTTTCCTAGCCTGATTCTGTTTCCAAGCCTGTAATTTTGTAACTCTTTAAAATATTTTTGTTAATTTATTTTAACAAAATTTTTTTCAAAACTATAATAAAGTCTTATTAATATTATGATTACCTCAAATTTTGAATGTCTTAGATAATTATTGTGTTTAATGGCTTCATAAAAAGAGGATGTCTGAAGTTATTTTTGTTTGGTCACAGTGATATTTCATGAAAATATTTTTCATGTTATTATAAAATCTGGTATGTATACTATATGTTTAGGTACACATATATATATTTATGTCTAGGTACATATATTTTTCTGTTATTGTTTTTATTATTAATAACTATATTAAATTTAAAATGAAAATTAAAACACAACTCTTTAAGGTTTATTTGTATTTTTTATATTTTAACTATATCTCATGTGTCAGGGAGATGATACTATTGCTACTTTCTTTAATGTATGAAAAATGTGACCAGAAAAATATTTGAAAGACACATGAGAAAACAGGTGGAAGTGAAAAGTGAATTATTTTTTCTTTAATTCTGTATCATCAGGCAGGATTATTGTCTTGATCTCTGATTGTATGAAAGTTCGCAAGTGTGAAAGTCATACTCTTTTACAATTTAATCTATCACAGTTCCCAGACAAGCTCAAAATGAGAAGAGAGTAGTTGTAAGTTAAATTTAGACAACTAATTTGTGTTTTTTTCTAAATTTAAGTTAGAAATTTAGTGAATAAGAATGATAGCTAATAGTCTAGGAGTTCTGTGTTATGGAAGTGTGACATACAAATGAAACAGAACATGTATGTGAAGATTAATGTCAGGAATGAGAACACAAGGATGCATGATGAAGTAGGAGAGAAAATTTGGAAAAGACAAAATAAAGTTCAAATTGTGATACTTCGAGGGACCCTGATATATCGTCTTAACAGGAGTCTGAATTTAATGCTGAGTGATTCTGAACTATTGAATTAAAGTGAGATAGAATCTCTTAAACTACATCATTCATCTTCTCAGTGTAATACAGTGAATTAGTATCACCTTATATATTATTCTTTGCTCATCTCAGCCAGCAGTAAAATTGTTCACCAGAACTGCTCTATATACCTTTTACAAATATCACTGCAACTCTTTTATATTCCTTTGCTTAGCTGTGGCAGTAATACTTATAAACTTCATTTCCACCTTATTGGAGTAATAGTAGGAGTAGAGTTTGTTTTAATGTCAATTTTTGAAAAATATGCATGAAACAAAATTTTTTATTATCCTCACAGTGAATTTCAAGACAAGGAAAAATCTTGCTTATTCTATGAATGACAGAATTGAATAGGCAAAATCGTTTTTTTCTTTCCATTTATTTCAATTCTAAACAATTAACTTGTTATTTTAGTAAAAATAAAATTTTTCCCATTATTAAATTAACTTTTCCCTCTATTCATGGAGTAAAAAGAGAGTCAGCACAATCACAATTAATTTATGATTCTCCCGAACAGAGTGAAGAGTAAACTCATCCTTAGGGTAAGATGATAGCTCCCAGGATGTCTATCTACTTAAAAGAAGATCAGGAAATTCACACAAAAGAGTAAGGCCATAACTTCTTATGGTTTCCTTTTCTTTTATTACGGGATTAAAAAGTTTCGACATCAAAATAACATCCTAATTTCCTGAAGGTGCTCAATTCCATCAACAGAAGCTGAGAGGAGACATGACCTTCATGCAAGCTTTCCTCCCTCCCATCCTTACTAGAAATACTTGTCTCCACTAGGCCATTGATCATTATCATCATGGATTAAGAAGTATCAATATGATTAAAATAAGAACCTGCCTCCCCAGGCTCACATGTTTGCCTATACAGGGGTCAAGAAAGATCTTAGATTCCCACCCTTCTATCAGTCCTTTCACCCAGTCTCTCCATCACTATATGCAACAATTCCACCATCGCTAGAACTTCTATTTCTGTCCATGTCAATAACAACAGGAAGTTCCGGAATTGCAAGTCAATCTTATCTCCCTGACTCTACCTAAGCTTATAAATTTTGGATGTTCTTTCAGTCCCTTTTCCCTATTCCTCCCTCATACTCTTGAAAACTTTTCAGTGTTCTCTTATATTTGAAGTTGCCCAGATCCTCAGTGTCTTCTTTGAGCACTCTTAACATTTTCCTCTATTGTGACTTTGGCTTTTCACCACAGATAATGTTTTCCCTGAAGTCCACTCAAGTGCTCGCTCATTTTGGTTTGTTTGTTTTCCAACTCAGAGAACACTAATAAGGATAAATGCTAAAAAATGACACATGGGTGTATACTTTTCAAACAACAAGAAAAATAAAGCTAAAGAAAAAACCCTGGAAGGAACCAGACGTAGGGGAAAATACCTATACACAGACAAAATTTACAATTACATCATACTTCCCCTAAGAAATGAAGCATGTGAGAGTGAATTACATATTTAAAATTTTGAGAGAAAAACAATATCAACCTAGAATTTTGTATCCTGCAAAATTATACTTCAAAAGTGAAGGAGAAATAAAGCCCTTCTCAGACAAACACAATTGAGGGAATTAGTTGCCAGTAGATGTGCCTTGCAAAAAGATGTCAAAAGAAGTAATTTAGAGAGAAGGGAAATGATGCAGATTGGAAACTCATATCTACATACAGAGCATTAAAGGAATAAGTGAAGTCAAAATTAAAACATTTCTTATTGTTATTCTTATTGTTAATTTATCTAACATTGAACATATTCAAAATAATATGACAATGAATTTGATTATATATGCTTATGTATATACCTTTTTAATGTATACATGCTGTGTATGCCCATATATAAGTGAAATGAAGGACAAGACAAGGGACAACAGGGAGGAATTAGGATTATTGTGTTCTTACAAGGTACTCACACTATCTGTGAAATGATATACTGTTATTTGTAAATGGACATGGATTAGTTGTAAATGTATAATGCAAACTCCAGGGCAATTAGGGAAAAGAAAAAGTAAAACAAACAAACAAACCAACAACTGATATGAAAAAAGAAGAGAAAATAGAACCATAAATCTTCAATCAAATCTATAAAACACAGAAAAGGAGTGAAAAACAAAAATAACAGGGCAAAATAGTAACAATAACTGTTAAAAGAAAAATGTGTATATATGGATTGATATATGATTGAGCCTCATATTATTTGAATGTAGACACTTTTTTTTTTTCTTTCTTTCTTACTGTCTGGTAGGATGAAAATTCCCTTAAATGGCTTGATGGCTCTATAGTTTCCAATGGAGTAGAAACATATTTGCCACCCTATGGAATAATTGCTAGAGAGATGCACAATAAGACCTTGTAGGACAGTAAAAGATAAAAGTGTTCAGAGGTATATTTAAAGAAGAGACAACATTTAAACTAACAATTAAGGATGTGAAAGAATCCTATAAATTGGTGAGTTCACATGATCTAAGAATAAGAATATTGAGGATATACATCTATTTCTATTTTTTAAAGTGGGAGCCACCATCATTTAAGAAAAGAAGCAATTTGTTCAGTACTTGGTATAGACTCAGTATATACTGTTGGGACCCAGACTAGAGTAATTTGTTGAATTTCTCTGTACAACATAAAGGATAAATTTATTCCATTTAGTAAAAAAGGGTAAAAATCTGAGGACTGTGTGAAGGATAGCTAGGAAGATCCAAAAATTAAAGAAAAAAAAAAAAAAACAGCACAAAACCAATAGCAGCATGAATGAGAAAGGTTCTTGAGGAAAGAATATTTTTGCTGTGTGAATGACTGAAATAAATACACTCTTCTTTGACATTATAAAATTTTAATAAAGTACATATTATTTACTGATGTTTATTATTTTAGGAAATTTTTAAGATGGATTGAACTTAGGTAAAGAGCTTATATTTACACCTTTATAGTATCATGGTAATGTCAGGCGAAAAGCTAGAGGAAAAAGATTTGAGTTGGCATCAGGATTAACAGAGTTAATTCTTTTTAATTGAAATTTATTTTTGAAAATAAAAGTTTTAACTTAGCAGATGTTTTATAAACAACATTAGCTAATTCTGTAGGGTATTTCTCCCCTTAGAAATTCCTTTTCTAATATATTATAGACCTAATGTGTTATGGAACCTGCTTTGGGGAAGGGTGGATTCACAACCAAAAATGCATACCAACATAAAGAAAGGTATTTAAATGCAAATGGAATCTATAAATATTTATGGAAAATATAATCTACTAACTAACCCAGTAGAAATAGCTAGAACAAAGGGAAGGGTTTTATTTGAAATGTTTTGATTCTTTAAAATAAATGCCCACTAAAGACTTTTTGTCCTTCCCTTTATTTAGTCAATGTTATTAGTCAGAATAGTCCGGGTTTATGTAATAATAAATAAATCCTCAAGATCTTAGTGTTTAAGACAAGAAACATTGTGTGGGTATGTGTTTCATAGTTTGATGATTTGGGGAAGAAAAGTAATGGTATAGAGAAGTAGGGAGATAGGTGAATGAGAGTTGAATGACTCTTCTTTATGAGATGATGACTCTTCAGAATTCACGGTGCTTGCATGTTCTAATTCCACCATCTCTCAAATGTTCAGATAAGGAAATTTGGAAAACACATATTTATAAACAATTATACTATATATTTGCCTTACATCAAAAGTAGCAAATAGGGTGGCTAATGTCCACTGGCAAGAATAATTATATGACCCCATCTAAACATATGAGAACAAAGAAATGTACACAGATTTTTGGTAAGACTAAAGCTCTTTTGCCAAAATATTATTTTCTATAAGTTTTGGGAAAGAATTTTAGATGATCAGGAAATAAAGTGATCACCTCATCACTAGTTTGAACATTGAAGATTACTGCCTCTTACCATATTTTGGCATTAAATTCTATTGATCAGATTTTGACATTTATGAATAACTCACTGTAAAAGATAAATGAATTTCAAAGGGAGAGTTATGAGTGAAGGAAACTGTCACCCACCTGACATGCAAAAGTAGAAAATGGGGCATATTGAAATTATATACCTAATAGGAAATTCTTATTTGTTAGAATATTAATACATGTGGTATCACTTCATACGATGTAATAAAATATAAAAAAGCTTAAAAGTAATTTGAGGTTGGGACGCCTGGGTGGCTCAGTGGGTTAAGCCACTGTCTTCGGCTCAGGTCATGATCCCAGGGTCCTGGGATCGAGCCCCAAATCAGGCTCTCTGCTCAGCAGGGAGCCTGCTTCCTCCTCTCTCTCTGCCTGCTTGTCATCTCTCTCTGTCAAATAAATAAATAAAATCTTTAAAAAAAAAGTAATTTGAGGTTGATAACTGTTACATGTTATGTATATTATTGAAATTTATATATCTGAGTATTTTTTTTTTTGAGCATTTACTTTATTCAAAGCCCTATACTAGACACTGGGAATTAAAAATATCAAACTGCTGACATATTCTCCAAATATAGAAATTTACATTCTACTAAGGGAGATAAACAAAATATGGCCACTTCAAAAAAAAAAAAAAAGCAGATAAAAGATTGTCATATTAAATGTGTGGCTTTCAATGGCAAAATAAGAAACAGAACACTTCTGACCCAAGGAATTGAGAATTTTCCTGGGAAGAGGTTCTCCTGGAATAATGGTCAGATCATGTTAAGCAAACAAGTGTATGAAGATGTTATCTATAACGATATCCGTGGACAAATACACAAGAAGATAACTTTTCAGAAGATGTTTTGGAAGAATACATGTTTTGTTTAACTGCAGCATATGATAAGATAGAATAATAATATTAGCATTATTTTTTTTTTAATTTTTTATTTTTTATAAACATATATTTTTATCCCCAGGGGTACAGGTCTGTGAATCACCAGGTTTACACACTTCACAGCACTCACCAAATCACATACCCTCCCCAATGTCCATAATCCCACCCCCTTCTCCCAAACCCCCTCCCCCCGCCAACCCTCAGTTTGTTTTGTGAGATTAAGAGTCACTTATGGTTTGTCTCCCTCCCAATCCCATCTTGTTTCATTTATTCTTCTTCTACCCACTTAAGCCTCCATGTTGTATCACCACTTCCTCATATCAGGGAGATCATATGATAGTTGTCTTTCTCTGCTTGACTTATTTCGCTAACCATGATACGCTCTAGTTCCATCCATGTTGTTGCAAATGGCAAGATTTCATTTCTTTTGATGGCTGCATAGTATTCCATTGTGTATATATACCACATCTTCTTGATCCATTCATCTGTTGATGGACATCTAGGTTCTTTCCATAGTTTGGCTATTGTGGACATTGCTGCTATAAACATTCGGGTGCATGTGCCCCTTTGGATCACTACATTTGTATCTTTAGGGTAAATACCCAATAGTGCAATTGCTGGGTCATAGGGCAGTTCTATTTTCAACATTTTGAGGAACCTCCATGCTGTTTTCCAGAGTGGCTGCACCAGCTTGCATTCCCACCAACAGTGTAGGAGGGTTCCCCTTTCTCCGCATCCTTGCCAGCATCTGCATTTCCTGACTTGTTGATTTTAGCCATTCTGACTGGTGTGAGGTGATATCTCATTGTGGTTTTGATTTGTATTTCCCTGATGCCGAGTGATATGGAGCACTTTTTCATGTGTCTGTTCGCCATCTGGATGTCTTCTTTGCAGAAATGTCTGTTCATGTCCTCTGCCCATTTCTTGATTGGATTATTTGTTCTTTGGGTGTTGAGTTTGCTAAGTTCTTTATAGATTCTGGACACTAGTCCTTTATCTGATATGTCGTTTGCAAATATCTTCTCCCATTCTGTCAGTTGTCTTTTGATTTTGTTAACTGTTTCCTTTGCTGTGCAAAAGCTTTTGATCTTGATGAAATCCCAGTAGTTCATTTTTTCCCTTGCTTCCCTTGCCTTTTGCGTTGTTCCTAGGAAGATGTTGCTGCGGCAGAGGTCGAAGAGGTTGCTGCCCGTGTTCTCCTCAAGGATTTTGATGGATTCCTTTCGTACATTGAGGTCCTTCATCCATTTTGAGTCTATTTTTGTGTGTGGTGTAAGGGAATGGTCCAATTTCATTTTTCTGCATGTGGCTGTCCAATTTTCCCAGCACCATTTATTGAAAAGGCTGTCTTTTTTCCATTGGACATTCTTTCCTGCTTTGTCGAAGATTAGTTGACCATAGATTTGAGGGTCTATTTCTGGGCTCTCTATTCTGTTCCATTGATCTATGTGTCTGTTTTTGTGCCAGTACCATGCTGTCTTGATGATGACAGCTTTGTAATAGAGCCTGAAGTCCGGAATTGTGATGCCACCAACGTTGGCTTTCTTTTTCAATATCCCTTTGGCTATTCGAGGTCTTTTCTGGTTCCATATAAATTTTAGCATTATTTGTTCCATTTCTTTGAAAAAGATGGATGGTACTTTGATAGGAATTGCATTAAATGTGTAGATTGCTTTAGGTAGCATAGACATTTTCACAATATTTATTCTTCCAATCCAGGAGCATGGAACATTTTTCCATTTCTTGGTGTCTTCCTCAATTTCTTTCATGAGTACTTTATAGTTTTCTGAGTATAGATTCTGTGTCTCTTTGGTTAGGTTTATTCCTAGGTATCTTATGGTTTTGGATGCAATTGTAAATGGGATTGACTCCTTAATATCTCTTTCTTCTGTCTTGCTGTTGGTGTAGAGAAATGCAACTGATTTCTGTGCATTGATTTTATATCCTGACACTTTACTGAATTCCTGTATAAGTTCTAGCAGTTTTGGAGTGGAGTCTTTTGGGTTTGGCAATCCTTATATCAGATCAATTAGATTTTAAGCCAAAGACTATAATAAGAGATGAGGAAGGACACTATATCATACTCAAAGGGTCTGTCCAACAAGAAGATTTAACAATTTTAAATATCTATGCCCCCAATGTGGGAGCAGCCAACTATATAAACCAATTAATAACAAAATCAAAGAAACACATCAACAATAATACAATAATAGTAGGGGACTTTAACACTCCCCTCACTGAAATGGACAGGTCATCCAAGCAAAAGATCAGCAAGGAAATAAAGGCCTTAAACGACACACTGGACCAGATGGACATCACAGATATATTCAGAATATTTCATCCCAAAGCAACAGAATACACATTCTTCTCTAGTGCACATGGAACATTCTCCAGAATAGATCACATCCTCGGTCCTAAATCAGGACTCAACCGGTATCAAAAGATTGGGATCATTCCCTGCATATTTTCAGACCACAATGCTCTAAAACTAGAACTCAACCACAAAAGGAAGTTTGGAAAGAACCCAAATACATGGAGACTAAACAGTATCCTTCTAAAGAATGAATGGGTCAACCGGGAAATTAAAGAAGAATTGAAAAAAATCATGGAAACAAATGATAATGAAAATACAACGGTTCAAAATCTGTGGGACACAACAAAGGCAGTCCTGAGAGGAAAATATATAGCGGTACAAGCCTTTCTCAAGAAACAAGAAAGGTCTCAGGTACACAACCTAACCCTACACCTAAAGGAGCTGGAGAAAGAACAAGAAAGAAACCCTAAGCCCAGCAGGAGAAGAGAAATCATAAAGATCAGAGCAGAAATCAATGAAATAGAAACCAAAAAAACAATAGAACAAATCAACGAAACTAGGAGCTGGTTCTTTGAAAGAATTAATAAAATTGATAAACCCCTGGCCAGACTTATCAAAAAGAAAAGAGAAAGGACCCAAATAAATAAAATCATGAATGAAAGAGGAGAGATCACAACTAACACCAAAGAAATACAAACTATTATAAGAACATACTATGAGCAACTCTACGGCAATAAATTTGACAATCTGGAAGAAATGGATGCATTCCTAGAAACATATAAACTACCACAACTGAGCCAGGAAGAAATAGAAAGCCTGAACAGACCCATAACCAGTAAGGAGATTGAAACAGTCATTAAAAATCTCCAAACAAACAAAAGCCCAGGGCCAGACGGCTTCCCGGGGGAATTCTACCAAACATTTAAAGAAGAACTAATTCCTATTCTCCTGAAACTGTTCCAAAAAATAGAAATGGAAGGAAAACTTCCAAACTCATTTTATGAGGCCAGCATCACCTTGATCCCAAAACCAGACAAGGATCCCACCAAAAAAGAGAGCTATAGACCGATGTCCTTGATGAACACAGATGCGAAAATACTCAACAAAATACTAGCCAATAGGATTCAACAGTACATTAAAAGGATTATTCACCACGACCAAGTGGGATTTATTCCAGGGCTGCAAGGTTGGTTCAACATCCGCAAATCAGTCAATGTGATACAACACATCAATAAAAGAAAGAACAAGAACCATATGATACTCTCAATAGATGCTGAAAAAGCATTTGACAAAGTACAACATCCCTTCCTGATCAAAACTCTTCAAAGTGTAGGGATAGAGGGCACATACCTCAGTATCATCAAAGCCATCTATGAAAAACCCACCGCAAATATCATTCTCAATGGAGAAAAACTGAAAGCTTTTCCGCTAAGGTCAGGAACACGGCAGGGATGTCCATTATCACCACTGCTATTCAACATCGTACTAGAGGTCCTAGCCTCAGCAATCAGACAACAAAAGGAAATTAAAGGCATCCAAATCGGCAAAGAAGAAGTCAAATTATCACTCTTCGCAGATGATATGATACTATATGTGGAAAACCCAAAAGACTCCACTCCAAAACTGCTAGAACTTATACAGGAATTCAGTAAAGTGTCAGGATATAAAATCAATGCACAGAAATCAGTTGCATTTCTCTACACCAACAGCAAGACAGAAGAAAGAGATATTAAGGAGTCAATCCCATTTACAATTGCATCCAAAACCATAAGATACCTAGGAATAAACCTAACCAAAGAGACACAGAATCTATACTCAGAAAACTATAAAGTACTCATGAAAGAAATTGAGGAAGACACAAAGAAATGGAAAAATGTTCCATGCTCCTGCATTGGAAGAATAAATATTGTGAAAATATTAGCATTATTTATTAGTGGTAAATTGTTTAATACTTGCTCTATGACAGACACAATGACTTCACATATATTAATATAATTCTTACACAATTGTATCATATAGCTCTATTAATCTTCTCATTTATAGAGGACAAGTTGTGAGGTTAAGTAACTTTACAAGTTTATATGTCTAGTGAGTTATAGATCTGAAGTTCAAAGCCAAATTCTGGCTGGTGAGTCAAAAAAAAAATGTGGAAATGAATTTAGTATTAGATAGAATGCTTTGATTATTGGGCAAGGTACTTTTTTTTAAAACTTCATTTGGCACCTGTTGGTCTATATTTGGGTCAGATGATTATATCTGTTTTCTATTATAACAAAACCCAAACTAAGAGCAGTCTATAGGGTAATTGGAATAGGAAAAACCAAAAGGTTAGTAACAGCTTCTAGTTCTGAATTATTGTTAAGGTGATTTAGGAAAGTGCTAATGAAGTCAAAGAAAGAAGTGAAAAGCATGATTTTTGTGAAATAGACTCAAAAACAATATTCTGGGGGGAATATACTGCTAACCAGAGGAAAATAAATAAAGTATCTTTAGAATATCAAACACAGGTCAGAGTGGAAATTGTACTAATTTACATTCCCAATTAAGACGTGAGAATTAGGGGCACTTGGATGGCACAGTCGGTTAAGCATCCAACTCTTGGTTTCAGCTCAGGTCATGATCTCAAGGTCATGGGATTCAGCCCCATGTTGGGCTCCTTGCTCACTGGGAAGTCTGCTTGAGATTCTCTCCCTCCCTTTCCCTCTGTCGCTCCTGCCCCTGTGCGCTCTCTCTCTCTCTCAAATAAATGAATCTTTAAAAAAAAAAAAAAAAGGTGAAAATTAACATATAGACATTTAATACATATTTAAGGAAGGAAGAAAGTTTCAAAGGATCAGAGAAAGAGCAGAAGACAGGTAGACATCAGGAATAAAAGAAAGCTAGGAGTTCATCTGAGTAAAATATTTTTGTTTTGTTTTGTATTGCTTTATTTTTTTTTTATTTTTTAAAATTTCTTTTCAGTGTTCCAGAATTCATTGTTTATGCACCATACCCAATGCTCCACACAATACATGCCCTCCATAATAAGAGTATAATATTTTAAATAATAAAACATTTTGAAAAATCTAGCAGAATAACCAAATATAAATGCTTAGGATTTGGAATCACAGGAAAATACCTTTTAAAATACATTCAGACCTTCTTCAGTTTCCTGGCTGTGATGGGCAAGATTACTTGGACAGATTATCCTGCTAAAAGCAACTGAAAATACTGGATAAAGTATTTTTAAAGGATTTTATTAAAGGTCTAGTAAGGGATTATCAGGCCTGTATGTAAAAGAAAGTAGAGAGTGGAGCAACATAGCGCATTAAAACCCTGAAATCATTAATTAATGAGACAAATTCAAACTCACTTAGAAATCCTTTGGTTTGAAGGATACACAAATGAAAGCTCAACCCAAGGCCACCGAGGATGAGAAGAAGCCTACTAGACTTCCTGCTCAAAAGTCATGCCCTCAAGGTGTAGACTAGACCCAGGATCCCACCGCCTAAGAAGGTGCCTGGGAGGTTTTAGGAATTTTGTTTGTTTTGTCAATTTTGATTTTCAGTCATGGGACTCAAATACTGGCCATGCACTAACTTATGCAATCTCCAGTTAAAGACCTGAGATGGGAGAGTCTAGGATATACACGAAGAATAGAAAGCAGGCTAAAATACGAGTTACATGAATTGAAAGTAAAATGCCTTACATTTATACAATGGTTAAATAGCCCTTAAAGTATGCTTGTCAGATGTTAATTTCATCTTTATGATATTTTTATAAGAAAGTTTATTCCTATCAACACAAGTTGATAACTAGTTATAGTGCAGTTCAATCACATGCCCAAAGTCAGAGAACTAAACAGGATTCAAGCTGGAGGACAGAGCAGTATATTTTGACTCCAAGTTCCTCAATTCTTCAGTTAAACCAAATTCTTGAGTATAATCCTGGAAGAAGAGAAATCTTCATTTTACTCGTTATAATTATCATTCTTATTACTGGTAAATCTCTCTTTCTCTCTCCATATATGTATATACATATACACACTATATATGCATGTAGCATAAACTTATTATTATATATTGTATATATTTAGTATGTGACTACAGATAACATATACTATATATGAACTATATTGTATATAATATACTTATTATTGTATTATAATATAAGGAGTTCCATATACATTTATGTAGTTTATTATGGAATATATAAAATGGCAGTGAAACAAGGAGACAGTTTTTGCTTTGTGGGAATAGACAAATTATAAAATGAAGGCTGAGAAATCTTAACAGTTGGTGTAAATAAATAGTGTAGATTACCAATCAAATTCAAGCAACACAAGATAAAGGTGTAGCAAGAAAGCAAATTGTTGGCTAAGATAAGACACCCAGTGTATTGGATTGAAACCTACAACAGTCAGACAAGATGCATTATTCTTTCCACCTGTTCATTTCTGACTTTACAATATCAGTGGCTCTTCTCCTTGGAAGTGTGAAAGTCCCGTTGGTGGAATCTGAGGCCATAATTGAGGTTCTGCTTACCACACCACCTCTCTTACAGAACGGAAGGGAAACATAAAGGTACAACTGAACGCTGTGGTGGCAGTATTTGTTCGAGCAAACTATTTAGTTTACCCTGACCTTGACAAAGACAGCCAGGATGAAAGCAAAAGGACTAGAAAAGTTGGATTTGGGAGTAATGTGTCTCAAAAGATGACAGCTGTGACAGAGATTGGTGGTGTTTCAGGCAGAATTTTATTTAAAATCATGCCTTACCTATTTTTGTTTTAAATAAGAAATGCTTATGAGTTTATCTCACTATCTCCACCCCATTACTAGGTGTATGATAATCTTTTTGATGTGAATATTGTCCATAATCAAAACAATTTCCATACAATTTAAGAAATGTATATAATAAAGCTCTCTGATGATAAAAAAATAGCAGTTGAAGGCAGGTGTATTAAGGATATTATTTTAGCTTCATTAGTTTAAATGTGCTTATATCACACGGGGAAGGGAAAAAAAGATATATGTTACTAGATTTTTAGAATTTTTTTACATTTTTTAAAAACCTAAAGCTCTTAGTTTTATCAGTCTTACTCACATTTAAAAACAGCATTAACTTTTGCAATAACATCTTTAAATATGAAGGACAATGATGCATTTTACATAAAAGCTTGTCATGGTGTAACATTTTAAAATGCAGAATGGAAACCATTATGATAAGATGAATTACTTTCTCAAATAGCCCAATGAATGGAATCCAAAAGTTATTAAGAATGACATTGGTAAATAGTGTATTGGGGATTTTATTATACAATTTTAGTTTTAAGAGAGTGGTCAAATTTTGTCTGGTTTCATACATAAGACATCCAACCATGAAAATAAGTGCTGACACTGGATGCAGAAACTAATTAGGGTGTGGTTAATGGAAATAAGTCAGCAGTATTAATAAGGAGTCATCCAGATGAAAATTTCAATGTGTTTTGCTTATTTTTCTTACTCTTTTTAAGATTAGGTTCCATGACATTCACTGTAAGTGCAGAAAAGTGGAACATATTTCATATAGTCATGTGTTATTATTAGTCATCCGCAAATACTACTTGTGTCAAATTAACACACCCCATCATGAATTGTAATTATTTCAGACATTGAATCACCTTTTTTCATTACTTTTCTACTATGACCTTCACTCCAGTTAATCAAACCTGTCTATTCTTTTCTCTCTCTTTCCTTTATTCCTTCAATTCACCATTTCCCTAATGGTATATTTTTCACAATTCTGTCCCCCAAATCATGCCTTTAGTAAAATGCCTATTGTAATTTTTTGTTAGCTTGTTTGTCTTCTGTCGAATACCAAAAGGAGGTCTGTAAAACTGACCAGCTGTTTTTCTCCAGCTAACTGCCTAGCCTGAGCATGTAAGAGCAAGAAGCAAGAGAAAGGAGATGAATGAGGAAAATATAAAGGAAACTTGAGTCGAGTCTTCCATGAGGAAGTTGAACTGTGGGCATCTGGACACAGAATTTAGGAGCCATTTAACATGAATTTAAAAATGTCTGTGGGGGGAGAAAAAGGAAGCAGAACAAAAGAAGAGAATTTCAAATTGGTCAAAAAAAGAGAAATGAGAAAACCAAAGAGTAGGTGGTAATGTGAAAAAAAAAAAAATCAGCAAGATCATTCTTCCATCTGTGAAATAAGAAATAAAGAGTAAACCAGATTCAGAGGAAGCACTCTAGCTGTGGTGACAAATGTCAAAGTCGGGGTTCAGGGCTGGAAGAGAAGGGAGACAAGACTAGAAGGATTAGCATCTGAAAAGAAGTCCAAAGGGAAAGGAGAAGCTAAGTCTGAAAAAGCAGGAAGTTTATAGATGGATAATGCAAGAAAAAAGAAAATAAAATTGGATAGAAAGGAGGAAAAGAAAATATAAATGAAACTCAATTAGCAATTGATTAGATCAATTAGACATTGATTGGGGCTAACGGATGGTATTTTACGATTAAAAATATGAAAACATTAGATACAGAAGTCTTAGAAAAGAAATCAACTGCAATTAATATACATAATATTAAAAGCCAGATATTTGATTATATTTTTAAGTGTAGAGGTGCATGCCTTCACGAAAGTAAAGATCTCTAAATAGCTACAAAAGAAAGATTAAACAAAAGTTTTATAAACATCAGTTCCCTGGATCAGGGGAAATAGACCAAAACAGGTTATTGGTTGACAAGTGAGGTCATTTTCTATCTGTGACCAAAAATAAGTATGTAATATTTGAATGGTGCCTTACATACATAATAGAGAAAACTAATCAAGCAATTGACATTGTAAATAATGTTCAACCAAGAAATTTTGAAAAGACATTTTGTTCATGTCTTAAAATTAAGACCAACTCATAAGGAGAAGCAGAGCAAAATGGTTTGAGAAGACCTTGAGCTGTATGTAATAAGTCAAAAACAGTTTAGAAGTTTTAGAAGCTTTCAAAATAGAGATGTGGCAAGCAAAGATACAAGTTGAAGCTACGTATTCAGAAGTATGTGTTAATTTGTCTGCATGTGTTTTAATTGAAATAAATGCAGAGAAAAATAATCTATTAGGTTATATAAAGTGTAAAGGAGCATTTATGAATGTTCCAGCTACCGCCTGGGTGGCTCAGTCCTTTAAGCCTGGGATTCTTGGTTTTGGCTCCCGCTGTGATATCAAGCATCCGGAGATCAAGCCTGTGTTCTGTCTCCGTGCTCAGCAGAGACTCTGCTTAAAGATTCTCGTCTTCTGCCCCTCCCCCCACTTGCCCGCATGCTCTCTCTAATAAATAAATAAGTCTTTAAAAAAGTTCCAGAAACTGATGTGTTCCTTAATTAAATTATAAGTACAAATAGATAAATACAAAAAATTGCATGCATGAATATACATGTACTCATAATACACAGAAAGAGGAGAAATGACAAAGTCCATGATTTATGAGCCACTAACTTCTTTTAGCATAAGAGAGGGACATATCAGAAATATGCCATTTCCTAAGATATTGACATTATTCAAAAAATATTGTTTTATTGCAAATATTAATCCAAATATATTTAAACTTCTCTGTTTGATAAATATTAAGTATGCAACTCACCCCAATAGGTACCCATTTAGTAAAGAAAACATCTTCTAAAAGTCCTGATGGCATTGTGATCCTATTAGGAAGATAATCTTTAATGTAATACACTCAGCCTTTGTAGGGATGTATCTTTCTATAGTCTTTAGTTATGTATATAGACTCGGTCTAAACATTGATCTGTAACAATTGACTTAAACTTAAGACAACATAAACATAGGAAAACATACTTATTTATTCAGTAAAAATACAATAGGACTATGCTTTATTTCAGGACTGTGTTGTTCTGTTGGTCTGAATAGTCATTATTTGTTAACACTCCATTGTCTTGATTACTGTAGTTTTATGAAAAATACTGAAATTAGGTGGTTTGGTTCATTGATTTTGTTCCTCTTTTCAGAGTTATTTTTCTATTTTAGCTCCTTGGTTTTCCCCTCTTCTTTCTGCCTTGCTTGGATTAATTGAAATTTTTGAAATAACTCCATTTTATTTCCACTATTGGATTATTATTTATATCTTTTTTACTTTTTAAAATGGTTGCCCTTGATTTTACATAATCACTATTAGTTAATCAAAGTCTACTTTTAAGGAATATCACTTTCACATGTTGTTTAAAGACTACACATGATAGTTCATGGTACTCTCTGCAATCCTCATTATTCTCAAACATTTTATTTTTACAAATGGCATTGAAACACAATATATTATATTTAAATATTTAGGCAGATATTATCTTTTACAGCAATATATACAATTAAAATAATTTTTATTTTGTCTTTATTTTACTTCTGGATCTCTTTTATTATTTTGTATAGATTCATGTGTTTGCTTGAACCATATGTCTTGGCCAGAGTCTTAACATTTCTTATAATGTGAGGTCTGATGATAATCACTTGTATCATTAATTTTGTCTGGAAAATCTTTATTTCCTCTTCATGCTTCTAAAATTAAGAAACTTGATTTTTAGAGCAGTTCTAGGGTCACAGCAAAATTAAGCTAAAAATATAGTTTCCAAACCCCCACCCCATTTCTTGACTATCAACATCTCACAGTAGAGTGATATATTTTTTATCATCTACACTGACTCATTGTTAACAGTCCAAATCCAAAGTTTATATTAGAGTTAGCTCTTGGTGTTGTATATTCTCTGAGGTTGGATAAGTGTATAATGACATGTATCTATCATTGTAGTCTCATACAGAATAATTTTACTGTCCTAAAAATCTTCTGTACTCTATTCATCCCTTCTTTTTTAATCCTTGGTCATCATTAATTTTTTTTTACTTTCTCTAGAGTTTGCCTTATCAAAAATTCATAAATTGTAATCATGCAATACATAGCCTTTTCAGATGAGCTTTTTTTTTCACTTAGTAGTATGCATTCCAATTTCCTCCATGTCTTTTCATGACTTGATATCTCTTTTCTGTGCTGAATAGTATTCACTTCTCTGGACATACCTCCACTAATTTACCTACTCACATATTAAAGAGCATCTTGGTTGCTTCCAAATTTTAGCAATTATAAATAAAGCTGCTGTAAATATTCATGTGCAGATTTTCATATGGCTATAACCTTGCAACATTTTTGGGTGAATGCCAGAGAACACATTGCTGGATGATATGGCAAGATTATGTTTGGTTTTATAAGAAACTGCCAAGCTGTCTTTGAAAATAGATGTACCATTTTTCATTCTAATCAGCAGTGAATGAGAGTCCCTATTATTCCACATGCTTGCTAGCAGTTGGCATTATCAATGTTCTTGTATTTTAGCTGTTCTGATGGGTATGCAGTGTTATCTCATTCTTTAAACTTGTAATTCCCCTATGACACGATGTGGAGCATCTTTTCATATGCTTACTTGCCGTGTGTGTGTGTGTGTTTTGGTGAGATATCAGGATTATGCCCATTTTAAACTGGGTTTCTTGTTTTCTTATTTTTGAGCTCTAAGTGTTCTTTGTATATTTGGATAACAGTCCTTTATCAAATGTCTTTTACAAATATTTTCTCCCACTCCGTGGCTTGCCTTCTGATTATTTTTGGCATTGTCTTTTGCAGAGCAAAATTTTCCATTTTAATGAAGTTCAGCTTCTCAGTTATTTCTCTCATAAATCGTGCCTTTGGTGCATCTAAAAAGTCATCACTCTAACAATTGTCATCTGCATTTTCTCCTATGTTATCTTCTAGGAGTTTTATAGTTTTATGTTTTGCATTTAGATCTGTAATCGATTTTTAGTCAGCTTTTGTGAAGGATGTCAGGTCCAGATCCAGACCTTTCTTTGCATGTGGATATGTCCAGGTGTTTCAGCATCTTTTGTGAAAGAGACTGTCTTCTCTCCATCCTATTGCCTTTGCTCTGTAGTCAAAGATCAGTAGATCAGTTCATTGCATTTGTGTGGATTGATCTCTGGACTCTCTCTTCTGTTCCATTGATCTGTATGTCTGTTCTTTCACCAATACTGGCTTCATTATTGTAGATTTTTATTAAGTCATGAAGTTTAGTATCTCAGTCCTCTGCTTGTTCTTTCCTCCGTTATTGAGTTGCTATTCTAAGTCTTTCCCTTCTCTGTGTAAACTTTAGAAACAGCTTGTGGATACCCACAAAATAACTTGCTGGGATTTTTATTGAGATGGCATTGAGTCGTGATCCAGAAAATAGAGAATTCATTGAGAGTGTTGTTAAGTTTTGCAGAAAATATGATAACTAACTTGAGATATAAAGGGAGAGCAGGAGCTAGACAGGTAAACAAGGAGGGGGAGAATGTATCTTTTAGGCTGAGTGCATCGTATGTGCCAGGCATTTCTGTATTATTAAGGCAGATAAAAAGCCATCCCGTTTTCACCCATGAGGTGACATTTCCGAGATATTGGCAGTGCGAGTTGGAGCAGCCTGAGTTGGGGGTCCTGCTCTGAGATGTTTCAAAGCCTTTTTATAAATGTCTGGGTACCGCTGATGCTCTACTATACCCAAGTTTACTGGGAGATTTGGGTAGGAATTGGGTTAATTGGCTTTGCCATTTATAAGAGCAGGAGTGCTGATTAAAGAAGTAAAGGTTGAAAGCTCTGAGTCCTGCACCTGCTTGTGGTCATCATTAACCAGCTTTATTTGGAGTACACATCAGATGGAACGTCAGTCTGGCTCTATTCTCAGGAAGCTCCAGTATGTGGGAACGTGAAGCATCACTCTGTACACTTGCAGATGGGCTGTTCCTTTTGTGGCATAAATAAATGCAGTTGTAAGGTGCACCACTACCCCCTGAAAAAATCAATCCCACTTTCAGTAAATTTATACTGTACCTTAGGAAATAATATTTGAAAGCCTAAGATTCAAAATGAAGCTGCAGACCCTAGGACCATGAAATAACAACAATAATACTTCTAAGAAAATGTCTTCAGTCCAAGCATTGTGATTGGGAATAGTGGAGCTTCTCAGTAGGTCTCCAGCAGCCCAAGATGAGGCTCACATCAAAAGCAGTGTCATGGGACGCCTGGGTGGCTCAGTTGGTTGGGCGGCTGCCTTCGGCTCAGGTCGTGATCCCAGCGTCTTGGGATCGAGTCCCACATCGGGCTCCTTGCTCGGCAGGGAGCCTGCTTCTCCCTCTGCCTCTGCCTGCCTCTCTGTCTGCCTGTGCTTGCTCGCTCTCTCTCCCTCTATCACTGGCAAATAAATAAATAAAAAATCTTAAAAAAAAAAAATTAAAAATTTAAAAAAAAAAAAAAAAAAAAAAAAAGCAGTGTCATGATGATATTTACAAGAAGGAAAATCTATATTTTCTTAAAGAATGAAAGTCTAAGTTTTGGGTAAGATTTCTCTGCATAGAGAATGTACTAGCTCAACATATCTTAATTTATCCAGCTGCATTTAAGGTGCATAGTAAATAATTTCAACTACTGTAAATAATTAGTTCTTATGCTAGGAGAGAAAGGAATAGTTACAAAAAGCTGGGTATGAGCAGGGGTGCAAGTTGTGAGGGGAAAATGCCATGGTTTTAAAATGTATTACTTAAACAAAAACTGGCAGAGAAAGAAGTAATTTTAAGATTCCTCTTTGGCATCTGAAATTTATGGGAAAGTTCAGAACTCTTACTAAGGAAAGGGCTAAAAACATAGAAAGTGGGGAGAGAGAGAGAAAAAAAGAGGGAGATGAATGTTAGCTTTAATAGAAGTCTTAGAAGACACTAAAATAGAGGCACTATGCATAGAAAACACATACTGGAATATTCTGAAGAAAATACTTGGAAAGCATGAAGAATATATGTTAGGCTGAAGCCAAAAGAGGAGAGAAGCATCCTGTGCTTCAACTTACATTGATAAGTATGTAGGGAAAGATTGAAACTGTGAGTGGAAGGAAAGAAAATGTTACAAAATAGAAAGACATGGATTGCATGAAAGCACTTAGAGCTCTTTTTTTTTTTATTGCTAATGATTGCTGACTTGGTATATGTTTATATGTAAAATGTTGATGAAAACTAATCACTCTATCCAACATGTGGAAAAATTTATTTTCAAAGTTAACAAAACTGTTGCTGTTTTGAAACTAGTTTAGAAAAAAAATAACTACTTTAGAAAGAAGATACAAAATCTTTTCAATAAAAATGTGGTAAGGATAAATGAGATGTCACTGCAGCAATTTTTTAATAAAAATCTGTGAGGATAAATGAGATAATATACTGAAAGTACGATGAGCATGTTATACAAAACAAAATAAAACAAAAACCAAAAAAACCCAACACTATATAATTTATTATATTCTTATTATGATGGAATTTTCCTTACCTGTTAATCATTGACTCCTTCGTGTACATATTGAAAAATAGAAGATGGGTGCTAAGACTTTTATATAATTATTTAAATAAGATTTATATTATTTAATATTTAATAATTTATATAAATTAAATTATATATTTTTATTTAGAAGTAATATTGTGTTGCAACAAGTAAACCTACCATTGGCAGAACTGAGTAGTGGATATTAGAGTATTATAATAATTTTGTTCAGGTATAAATTCATCAGTGTACTATTTATCAATAATCCAAACACTCCATTGTCAATTTTAAGGAAGACATCCTTTGTTTATCCGAAGGGAAACGTGGTTTATTGACTTAACATTGAGGTATGTTACAAAGTACATACTATAAATTTACAGGAGCAGGCCTACAAGCTGTTATTAAGTATGCATATTTACTCAATGTGAAAGCATGTTACCATATAAAGATCAAGTTAGAATAGGTAGAGATAAACTTAATTAAGTCATTTTCACCTTTTATGAATATAGACATGAAGTGTGGTCAATAAATCTCATTGTCAGTGCTACCTAAATTTGAGACAAAACATGATCTTTGTTCAAAAATAATACACAAGGGGGTCTGGGTGGCTCAGTGGCTTAAAGCCTCTGCCTTCAGCTGAGGTCATGATCTCGGGGTCTTGGGATGGAGCCCCACATCAAGCTCTCTGCTCAGTGGGGGCCTGCTTCCTCCTCTCTCTACCTACTTGTGAACTCTCTGTCGGTATCAAATAAATAAATAAAATCTTTAAAAAAAATAATACACACAAGAAAGTATCAACAATATGAGCAAAGTAGAAAAGTATTATGGTTGGGCAATGTCAGTCTGAGTTGTAGTTATTAATTACATTTAAATCAAAGTCACTGAATTTCACTTCTCTTAGTTTTTAAATGTAGAATTACAGATACTGTGGCATTTTTCATCAGTGATGAAGATCATCTTCATTCTTATAACTGTGACACATTTTGGGTTAGAAAAGCAACACCATCTTTTCAAATGCTGCCTCGGGTTCTCATTGGAAGTAAATTAGATCTTCTTTGGGCTGGAACACTATTGTAATAAGTTGGCGATTAACACCTTTGTGACCTGACAGTTTTGTTGTTGTAGCTTTTAAGAGAGGTGGGGAGGAGCAGTGGGAGAGGGAGAGAGAATCGTAAGCAGGTTCCATGCCTAGTGTAGAGCCCGAGGTGGGGTTTGATCTCAAAACCCTGAGATCATGACCTGAGCCAAAATCAAGAGTCAGGCGCTTGACCAAATGAGCCACCCAGGCGCCCCCAGTGACCTGACAGTCTTAAGTAAAGCTTTCAACATTGCCTTGCACCTAAATTCAGGTAGTACTTTATTCTGAGATCAAATGCTCACTAACAACTACCCTGGGGTAGACAGTAAAAGGTAGTGGTGAAATGTATTAGAGACAACCCCAGGATTCATTCCCCCTCTTTTCCCAAGATAGCATCTAATATCCCAGATGCCAGTAACAGTTTAGGATGTGACAATAAAAGAAACTTCCTGTGACATGTGTCTAGGAAATATAGCAGAACAGAGCTGTGTGTGGGCTTTGGAAATTGACTGCAAGGATTTGAAGGCCGGCCACACTGTCCTCAGGGAAGCTACTTAACTTCTCTGTGTTTCGGGTTCCTGGTTCTAAATGTGGATAATCTTTGGGTTGGTGTGAGCAACTGTAGGTAGGTTTAGGGGCTCCAGGTTCTTCTGTACCCCTAAAACCAGCTTTGTTTTACTTATCTTGTTAAGGGGACCAACCACTGCCAAGAGAACTCCCCAGAAGCCAAATTACTTCAAGACCCTTGTCAGAGCTCTTGTTGCCCAGGAGGACCAAATGAGGTAAGAAGCAAATGTGACTGAAACCTAGTGAGAAAGAGATCAAGAATAGTAAGTAAGGTCAACGCCACTCAAAAGAGCCTTAAAGACCTCCCTTGTTCCTATCTGTCTTTATCATGTTGTTATTGCTATGTGAATGACTATTTCCTTTACTCTTCACAAACCCATGTTTGTAATTACGTTCAAGATTTGCCTCCTTTAAGAAACCTGTCTTGACTAGTCCGTGATGCGTATATGCAAATTTAATGTATGATTTCTGTTGTGTGCTAGGTGATTCTCAAATGCCATAACTTTTATTCTTAAATAGAGATGCATATATTCTTAAATAAAGAAGCTGGCTTCCACAGGATTTTAACTCCTCTAGGGATACAATCTGTGCTTTCCTGTTTATGCCCAAACTCAGGGTAAGGTGTTGCACAGATGTAAAAAACTCAAGGGTTTGTTAAATAATGCTATGAAACTTTTACCATCAGCCACTAAAAGGAGGTATTCTAGTTTCCTTCCCTATACTCCTTGTTTGCATTCTTTCCCGGACTTTCCATCAATGCATAGTTTCCCTAAGAGAATTTTGTCTGTGTGTTCTGAAGCCAAAGAACCCCTGATTCCCTACAATTGTTTATGTTTCCTCAGGAAAATGTAATTTGTACTGATATTTTATCAGCTTATTTTTAGTGTGGAAAAGAAATATTCTGAAGGGTAGAACTCCAGTCTACAATATTTTACTTGACATCAACATGTTTATAGTAAAGGAGCATTTTTTAAAAATTAAGTATTATTTATCACATTATTTATTTAAGGAACTTTACAGAAATAATTTCATTATAACACCTGGTACTAGATGGATTTCACTTGGGCTTAATATAGATTATCTGAAATCTTTTGCCCATATACTCAGTTGTCAATTCATGCAGCTATATTTAAATGAAAATTTGTGGTTGGAGGGAGGCTCAGTATCAACCGGAGTTGTTGTACAGCTGTTGCAAGCCCTCAGCTGTTTGCGCTTTTCTGTTCCTTTCTATCCAGAGAAAAAGAATGAACTGCTCTTGGGTCCGAGAGAGAGCATCTCTATTTTACATTTCATTATGTGGGCTATTTTTTAGCAGAGGAGTTAAATGCTAGCTGCCTGACTTTGCTGCACTGGACTAAGATAATTATTGGTATTCTGCAGCTGTTCGAAGAGCATTTTTGTAGACAAAGTGTGAAGAGCTGTAGATTTCCATTATTTTGTCAACAATCTATGATCAAATAAGATCATGTGCATAAGAATATAAAGCTCAAGAAATGGAAACATAGAATTCTGTTTCCTAGTAGTATTGAAATACTAAGAATAAGAAACAAAGAAACAAAGTTCATCATTCATTGAGCATACCATTAATCTTTAAGCTATTTTGCTGTAAATCTAAAATTTTAAGAGATATATTTTTATCTTTCCTTTATCTGTATAAATGGAAACTGCCAATTTATCTAAAATAAGACACAATAAAGTCCTGAGATGATATTTCCTCGTTAAAAGAAGCATGATTTTTAGAATAAAAAGTTCTTGAAGCTAAGAATGTTCTTTTAAAAATAAGAATTTATGAAATTTTCAAAGCTTACTAGGCTCTTAGAAATATGCAAAAAATGTCCTTTAAGAAATATGCAAGAATTTAGAACTATGCAAGAATATGCAAGACCTCTATTCAGTCAATCCTAGTGGTGAAGAGTAGAAGGATCTAAGGTTAGAAAAGAGTGTGAAGCCAGATTTTGAGGGTCCTAAGATGCAAGCTTTGCTAGTAGAAGTTTATCCTCTTATCTGCAGCGAGGCTGGGAAGGCTCTGCATCAGAAGAGTAACAGTGGGGAATAAAAGGCAGAATGTTAGGAAAATTTTAATGCTGAAAATGTGCAAGAGAATTAGAATTGGAAGGAAATACCCAAGACTGACATCATATTCGGAAGTAAATGCAACAATTAACAACTCTTAACTAGCTCCTTTTAGGAATAGTTCTCTCTTGGCTTCCACAATACTGAGATTTTCTGGTTCCAAATCTACCGTGTCTATGTGTTTTTCAGGGTGTGACTCCCCCCCCGCCCTGTGTGTGTGTGACTATTACGCACTTCTCACTGCTCTCTGCCTTCCTTCCGTCCCCTCCCTGTAGGTTTTCTCTCCTCTCTCCACTCCTTTCCTGTCTGGATCTCCCCTCGCATCTTCTCCCCATAACCTTCTTCCTTACCCTGATCTTCCAGTTGTCTCTTTTTCTCTCTCCTTCCTCTTCCTATCCATCTCCCTTCCTCTCTTTCAGTATATCTATATCCATATCTATACTATATCTATACTTATATCTACATTTCTACCATTTATTTCCTTCTGAATTGTTTGCCAGTAACATGCCTCCCGTATCAGCGCTACCTGAACAACTACTCAATCGATAGCTCTGGCTCCTGAGAAATGCACTTCTGTGGTCTTTCAAATTATAAATTGCAATTCCCCAAACCAAAACACAGAATACCAGTACTCAGTTAGCTCTCTTTAAAAAATAAAGCTCTGGGGCGCCTGGGTGGCTCAGTTGTTAAGCATCTGTCTTTGGTTCCGGTCATGATCCTGGGGTCCTGGGATGGAGCCCCATCTCCAGCTCCCCGCTCAGTGGGCTGCTCCTCCAGGAGCCCCTGCCCCTGTTTCTGCAAGTGTATGCTCACTCTCTCTCTCTCTCTGTCCCTCTCAAATAAATATATAGAATGTTAAAAAAAAGAAAAGAAAAGAAAAGAAAAAAGTAAAAGCTCCTTCTGGTATGTCTGACTTACCATGTAACCTTGGCAAAATAGTAGACCTCCATGAATTATAGATGTCCCATCTGTAAAATGAAGAGAATCATAATGCCTATATCCAAGTCTTCTATAAAAATTAGATTATTAATATAAAGTGAATAGTCCTCTCCCGTGTATAAACTCTCAAAAAATTTGGTCTTTCATTATTTTATAGTGTGCAAATAGAATAGAGAACAATTTCCAGCTTCTCTGGTTTCTATTCTCTACCTCAGGGTTCTGGCTTTTACTTAATGATTGGTTTTACTCACAAATTACACAGATACTATCACTTCCTAATTAGAAATACTATAGAAGGTGGATTCAACTTAACACTGGATAAGGCAATTATATGCCTTATTTTATTTTATTTATTTATTTTTTTTAAATTTTATTTATTTATTTGACAGACAGAGATCACAAGTAGGCAGAGAGGCAGGCAGAGAGAGAGAGAGGAGTTAGCAGGCTCCCCGCAGAGCAGAGAGCCCCATGCGGGGCTCGATCCCAGGACCCTGGGATCATGACCTGAGCCAAAGGCAGAGGCTTTAACACACTGAGCCACCCAGGCGCCCCTATATGCCTTATTTTAAAACTAATATTAGTTTACCTCTAAAATTACTTCATCAAGGTTTTTTTTTGTTTGTTTTGTTTTGTTTTGTTTTGCTAAAAAGATATGATATTTTAAAACATAACCATTTAATTTCCAGAAATGATAAGTTATAGACTGTTAGGTATATAAGACTTAGAATAATGATATAAAGGACAAAAAAAATCACACTGTATTGTGACTTAAATAAACTAAAATAAATAACAATAAAATAAACTTAAATAAACTTAAAACATTCTGGAGTTTAAAGTATTTTCTTAGATATAAACTTGGAGAGGAATATAGACCAACTGTTTTTTTTTTTTTCTATTTTTTTCAGAGGTGAAGAATGATTATTCAAATTATTCTTATGTTTTTTTTAAGATTTTATTTATTTATTTGACAGAGAAAGATCACAAGTAGGCAGAGAGGCAGGCAGAGAGAGAGGGGGAAGCAGGCTCCCTGCTGAGCAGAGAGCCCGATGTGGGGCTCGATCCCAGGACCCTGGGATCATGACCCGAGCCGAAAGCAGAGGCTTCAACCCACTGAGCCACCCAGGTGCCCCCAAAATATTCTTAATTTTTATTAACTACTTACTAAGTATATTTTAATGAGGAGTTTATATTAAACCCCCCAAAGTTAGAAACAATATAGGATAAAAAATTTCAAAGCTTTAGTTCAATACCAAATAAGTACATATAACTCATAAAAATGCTGTGTATGACCTAACTATGGTTAAGTTATCATTCATGCTCTGTCCCAGTCTCTTGGAATACTTGTCTATCTTGAGTTTTAGATATTAGTTCAACCCTCTCCTTTTACTATCAAAGGAGCAAAAAATGGGGACCCAAAAAAGGTGAGTACTTGTACCAAAACCACCAAGGTACTTAGTGTCAGAATTTGAAATGGACCTCAGGTCTCTTGCTTCAATTTGAGGTGGGTTTTTTTGTTGTTGTTGTTGTTGTTGTTGTTTGTTTTTATAATACTCCTCTAGGATATAATTCATGCATTTCAGGCATTAACCAAGTTATTTTTTTAAGTTCTCTCAGTGACCACTGAAGTTAGATAATCTCAAGTATTCTTGAGAAATGCTCTTAATGTTGATCATTTAAATAATTCCCCATGAGCATCTGATTGCTTTACTCATGGAGCCTTAGTTTGGGGTAAATTCATTCAGAGGTCCAACAGAACCTTATTCTAGATAGTTTCATTTTATTTATACTTTGACTTGATTTAAATAATGTGAAAAACATTTAATGCTATCTTCTGTTTGTGTAATATGACTGTTAAATCACTTTTATAGTCAGTTACTTCATACAAGTTTGTTATCCAGAAAATATTGTAACCTATCATACCTTACCTACTATTTTTAATATGGAGGTGGCACTTAAGTCAATTTGCATAGCTACATTTACATAAGCAATCTCTAGAACATGGGAACTCTAAAATATGGGATGTTGATATTTTAAGGGATCATTATTGAAACTATCTTATGAATTTAATTATAGTGCTTAGAAAAGAGCTGTTTTTTAGCATAGAAAATATTTCATTTGAATAAAAGCTAAAATAAACTAAGAATCACATCAAAATATTACATCATTATTTTTATTTTCGTTTTTCTTTTTGAGTTAATAAGTATAATAACATTTATGAGAGGTATACCTACTTCCTTACTCTTTTAGTTATTGTGATAGATTTTTTTTTTGCTTTATTTTGTAGTCACAATGCACATCATTTATTTGAAATCATCAAGGGGTATATTACTCAGTTATATATAGTTCCTTCAAGTTTAAACATTGTATTAGCTCTGTGAAATTCAGGTTTGAAACATGTTTCCTCTTCCTTATCACAATATTCAAAACATTATGATATATATATATATGTGTGTGTGTGTATACATTTATTACTTATTCTACATAATATGTTAATATTACATATTCTCATGCGTTGATATGTAATTTTTTTTATACACTGATATTTCAAGAGCTGGTGTGGTACAAAGAGTTGCTAATCTCAATGCAAAACAACCATTAATTGTATTATTTTTATTTTAATCTGGACTCGTAAATTTGATCCAGTAGTTTTGATGCGTAAAAGTTTGTGCTAATCTTTCTATCCTATCTCTATATTCCTGTTCAAACATTAAAAGTTTTAAGAAATAAGGAGCTTATTAAACTTGAAGTTGTAGGTAAATAAAAATACAATAAATTTTTAATTCACAGAAATGACTTGGGAGACTCCACACTGCCAAACCAAATATTTAAAATGTATTAATACAATTTTATAAATTTCTGGTTTCTTTCTTAGAATTACTGTACTTACTTTTAGAAAAAAAATGCTTTAGAGATATGATAGGTGTGGTCAGTTTTTTAATTAAAACCCACCCTATTCCTTCCTCCTTAGCCATGTTACAACCATAATGAAATGGATTACCATCATGCTGAGAATGGCAGGGCAGAGGGTTGCAAATGGGTTGGATTCATAATGACGGGATTATGCTGAAGTTTGTTAATTGTTATCTGAAGCAGTAAACATTCTCTCCAGCACAAAGGGCAAGATTGTGTCCGAGGTAGTGGAAATTACTACCATCAGTGGATTCTTGACAGACGGTGTGCTGCTGGATTGGTACTAATATTCAAGGGTAAACAGAGAGGATGTCCTTCAAATACAATTCTTTGCTCCCACATGTCCTCTTTCTCTTCTCTCTCCTGGCTAGATTTCCAAGAATTGAATAATGAGAAACAGTAGATGCAACATTGCAGCAGACTCACAGACTGCAGGGCTGGGGTGGATGCTCTTATCCTTTAATTTTGTGACTCCTGTAGGAATGCTGTGTCATTAGTATTTAAATCACTTCATAAATATTTCACTTTAAATACCATTGTAATGTCTTGTGTATGCCTTAATTTGTGTCGAACATAATGGTTTTGTATAGTGAAACAATTTCATCAGGGCACTTATACGATTAAAAAGAGATTTAATGGAACACTTTATCTTTGCTTTGAGTTGACCACGGAACAGAAAGCAAAAGGCTATTTAATTTCTGCAGAAATAGCTTCTTATATTTAGATACTTTTTTTTTTAAAGAAAAATCAACATATTATACATGTCTCACAATACATGCTCAGGAAAGTTGTAGACACTGCAGCTTGGGTGAGAGAAAAATACAGAGAAGCAGGGAATAAATCCCTCAAAGTCCTGGGCTGACCTTGCATACGGCTAATGAAGAAAGATGCGGCAAAAGAATCGCGGGCAGAGATGAAGGTTAAAATGTGGAGAAATTACCTACGGTTCCATAAACTTTATTTTCTTTGACTCCTTTTCATTGTTCTTCCATTAGCGTGGCATTCTGTGGTATTCAAAAATTTGAGGGTCAGATGGACATATATGGGAAAATTTCTGAAAGTTAGTATCCCTGGCATTATGCACATGATTGGAGAAAAATTAGTTTTGTATTTTTTTTCTTATTTCCCCACTAAAGGTTTTTCTGATGAGGACTCAAGAGGCACATTTCTTTCCTTGAGCATCCCATTCTTTATATCGTTTGTTTTATTTTGATTGAAAGTCCTTTTGAACTTATGAAGGAGGGGATTCTTACATCTTATGTCTTGGCATCATTTAGAGTATCCAGAAAGAGAAGTAATAATTGTTGATTCATTAAAAATTGTCCTTTTGTAGATTTGTGTCATGATAATAGAAAAAAGTCATCTGCTCTTGTTTGCTTTTAATCATTATATTCTTAATTATGAAATAAAGATTTTGAAGTATTTTTGAGTTCCATTCAAATATGGGGAAAGTAAATTTGGAGGAAATAGGACACCAGATATAAACTTCAATTTTAATTTGTAGAAATCATTCAATAAAATTAAAATCATTAAGGCTGCATGCTAGTATTTTGATATCAACTCTTTTGTTTAATTCTATAGTATGTAATTTTGATCTTGGAAACAAAGGGACACTATAGAGAGATGAGTTACTGTTTTTAGGGAAAAGCACATTATTTTCTTTTGAAAGTTACAAAGTGCAGCAACATTGAAGAAAATCACAGATCACTGTAAATTTGAAAGGAAGTTAGTGCCAGTAATTGTATATTTAAATCATGACTGATTTATCTCCAGAGAGCAGAAATAGGTTTTCCTTCTTAAATATTGTCTATTTTTTCCTTCATAACTGATATCCCAGGGGTAGAGGCTATGGAAGACAATAACATCAAGGTTGTATTTCTTGTAAACTTTGCTCGAAAGGAAAGATCAAGGCATAGGCAAAATGAAAGAAAATTTAGGAGACATGGAGGCAAAATGAGAATTTCCAAAGAATGAAAAGAGTCCCAGAAGGATAGAATAGGCAGAATCGGGGGAGATAATATTCAAAGAAAACAATGACTGAGAGCATTTTAGAATTGATGAAACATGTAATTGTATTGAAGTTTAAGAAGTCCTGACAGTTCTTTTTTCGTTGAATTCATTTCTATACATATCCCAGAGAGGCTTGAAAAACCAAAGTGAGTTGTCCTACCGCAGTCAGACTTAATAGATCACCTGTAGGTTTTTTTAGAGGCAACAACAGATGTCAGAAGATATGGGAACACAGCCAGGTCATATCTTACTTGTATAAATTCCAGCAAATTCAAAACAACCATGTTCCCGTGCACATACATACAGATGTATGTATCAAGGAGAGAGAGGACTGAACATGTCTATACTGTTCTTTGATTCAATGTGATGGCACATCAAGTAGCAAAATAATAATTGTGTCAGTTTGAGACAATTGAATATAACTTTTAAGTTGGAGAAATAAGGTAGCTGTGGAGTGAACTTCATTCAAATTGGAATATGTTTAAAAACACATGCATGTAAATAAAGTGAAATAAGTGGAATATAACACATTTACAACAAATTTACATTAAATTTCCATATGGTGCAAACATACTCAAGCATTTTCAGATTGCTGAGAGTAGAAAACAATTGTATGATTATGTGCAGAGAAACCGTGACTTGACAAGAATAGATGAAATTAAAAGTCACTTTACAAAAAGACCAAGGGAATTTACTTCCAATAGAAGAAACCTGGAAAATAGTAATAAAGAATTTAGGAAGAAAAAGATTGGCCCTAAATGAAAAGTGTGAAAGGAAATATTGAAGACCAAACAACTGATACTTTATGACAGAAATAACAATAGTGACCAATTCAACCAACACAAAATGAGGCAGAATTATAATGCTGATAAGTGCAGCATTTACCACAGGGGCTGGCCACCAGAATTAAAGGAGTCTATGCTCCCTATGATTTTTTCGAGGAGAATAATGGTAAAATTGACTTTTTAATGTTAAAATAGTAATTTAACTATAGTCAGCAAAGAATAGAAATATAACTTCAAATGTCTGAAACAAGGGTAGACAAAAGGTGAGACTAAGAGTAATCAGTTCTAAGGAAAGTTGTCCTCAGAAAGAAGACAACTGAGTCATAGAAAAGCAGGGTTAAAAGGACATGTGAAAAGGAGATGGTAGCAACAAATCCAAATGCTTCAATACTGATGGCAAATTACTAGTTAAAAGGAGATTGTAAGTTTACATTCATTTATTTGATTATTTAAATCCAGTTGTATTTCTCTTACAAGAACACAGAGGAAAGATTGTATTTTAAAAGTGAGAGGATAAAGTTAATGTTAGTGCTTCCCCCTCCCAAAAAAAATCATTATAGGGATTATGATGGTCACTACAGAATGATAATGCAACATTCACCTGGAGGGTTCAACATTTTAAATTAGAATACAACCAATAGCATATCTATTTGACATAATTACAAGAAGAAATTGTCAAGTTCATATCATGGTAGAAAACATTTTCTATGTTTCGAGAATATAGGAAAGGTTTTTGGGGTAGAAAGTTCTACATTAGGCTTGAAGCAATATAGAGCATAATAAAAGCAATCATTCCTGAAGACTTCTGAACAGTCAGTCCACTTGACATTTCCGAGTTTCAGGTGTCTCAACTATAAAGTGATTTTCTTGTATTACATTTTTTTTTTCTGAGCTCAAATACTGTCATACAAATAATACTATATATGATAATAATTTAAATACCATATTCACAATTCTGCTTCCAGGAAGATGGAATAGACATACTTTTCCCTATTCCTTCTATTAGATACAACTAAAACCCCTGTGCATTATACATAAAACTTTGTATTTAAGAAGAGTCTAAAAGGTGTACAGTAGAAGACAGACCAACCAGGGATGTCAGGACAGGGATGATGTGATGGTGATGAGTTCTCTAGGTTTTCCTATAACCCAGAGTATGTAGGAGAAGGTGGCAACCCAGAAATGCCAATGGGTACAGACAATACAGGTCCTAACAAGATCCTACTCTTTCTAGCCAGATGATCAGGAAAGGAGAAGATAATGATATAGAAAATGTTTAGCTAATACTGCTCTATTCCAGCCGTACACCCCAGGAAAAAAAAAAAAAAAAAAAAAAAACGTGTAGCTCCATCCATACCCAGTATTGCAGACCTCCAGTGAGTCATCTGGACTTCCACACTTGTCAGGTTGCAATGAGGTAAAAATCTAAATACCCCTTGCCCCGCTAGGGTGAAATCAGAGAAGGCTATATAAGGAATTGGGATTTTTCCCCCACCAAGAAGTAACCAAGAACCTCTTCCAACAGTGTCATTGAAAATTACATGGCGGGGCTAGACTTCGACCTCCACGTGACAGAAATGGGGTGTCTCACTCACATCTTCCCAAGTAGGGGGCATCAGAGGAGGCCTAGAGGAGAATCAGGACTTTCTTCAGTCACCTGTGATAACAAGGAAACCCCATTGTGTCAGCTGAGGCCGTATATGAAACAGGTGCAAGATTCCCTGTTCTTTCCAGTAAGGTAGTATCAAGAGAGGCATCAGGGGAAGTCCAACTTCCCAGTAATTCCGTAATTAGAGAGGAGCCTCTCCCTCCTTGGGAGTCAGTGGCCTCTTTATTTTCATAGTCCATTCCCTCTGTTTGAAGGGCTAAGCCTGATGATTATAAATATAAGTGGGGTCCTTATAACAACATATAATTAGTCAATTTGAAGGCACTTTTAAATTAAAGCCCTTTTTTTTTTTTGCCCAAACTCCTTGTTCCTTGGGCAATACACTTTCCTCAGAACTGAATTGGTCTAATCACTTAGCTGTTTTAATAACCAATCCTGAAATTCTTTGTTAGACATAACCTTTAAATATCCTTTGTCTCATTGCTTTCTTGCTCCATGTCTCTCTCTTTGGACCGTACCATGGCAGATCGCTATCATCTTGTTCATGAGAAGTATCAATGATCCTGTGCTGATCAAGGCTTTTAAAATTATACTTTCAACTCTTTGACATAAAGTTGCAATCTGATTTTTAACACTGAAAAGTAATGAATCTGTAGAACCTTTATAGACTCTTTCTACTTATATATCACATGATTTCTCCCTGAACTCATCTCTGCCTTATCATATTTTGCCAAAATAGTATCAACCAACACATACAACTGTGCCATTGCTTTCCAACTTTTTACCTTATTGCTTCTAGCAGAGAGACATATAATCATTCTATGAAAGTTGATAATTTTACTAAAAAATTGGCTGATACAAAGCATAGATCTTTCCAGGATTCAGTGTGAAATTCCCCATCATTCATTAACTGAACACTAAGCCAATGACACATGAAGACTTATTGTTAACAACCAATTTCTAGATGCAAATTTCTATTTTATTTATATTTGGACAAGCTATTCTGTATAAACAGAGAAACCTAAATATTTTAGGTAATTTAATACAACAGTATTTCACTTCTTGCACAAACAAATGCAGATGTTCTTCTTTATATATGTCTTCTGGATGATTCTCTTCTGTGTAGTCACTCATAAACCTGGACACTTTCCATCAGTGTTTCCATTTTTCCTCAGAGTCTTGGGGACCCACTTTGGATTCTTGATAACTAGTGTGCAGTGAGCCAACCAGGACAGGGGTGGATGTTAAAGTGTCCATGGCTGGGTCAGAAGTTCTCAGACATTCATTTTATTGGCCCAGACTGATTGCATGATCCCAACAGAAGGAAATCTTGCTAATATAGCTTCACATGTGCCCAGAAAGAAGAGGTGAACTACATATTGATCAATCCAAGGCTCACTAACATGGAGCTTGAAGAATTTGATTTCGTGATGGACAGTCCACTTAAACCAGTTACAAAATTACAGAAAAGTGAGTTTTGATGGCTAAAGAGCAATCTCCATTCCAAATCCCAAGTATAAACTGAAATTTCTTGAGAAGTCTGAAGAGACTGGAAGCAATAAGAATCACTATAAATGAAAAATGTCTTTGAAGTCGCCATTTTATTTAGAAGTTCATCTATTGCAACTTACTACATAATACATCAACACTATTTTCACATAAAAAACACTTTTGCAACTATGCAACTTTTGGTAAAGTCAGTACCCTCAAAATATGAAATGCTTCAATCTCTGTTCATTGATGTACACTGAGTACCTGTTCCGTGAAATGCATAAAGCAGGGATATGAAAGACAGTTGGGACTAGGACAACATGGCGTCTAACCTCATGAGGTCCACAACATGGCGTCTAACCTCAGGAGGTTCATATTTCTCCAGCCACATTCGCAAATATCTTGTAGGATAATATATCCCAATTTGAGAAACTATTTTATACACTCCAAGGGGGAGGGGTGTATGTTTAATTATCAAAAGGAATCCCAGATTTTATACTGGTTTAACGGTCATTCCAAGTTTTGCAACTCATTAGTCATTGAAACAGGATCAGATCTCAGTTGTTCTAGAATCTTTGTAGGTGGCATTTCCCATATTATACCTCACCATCTGTCTTGATATTAAAATCAAGAAGACTTAGCGATATTATGGAGTGTCAGAAGTGAAGTGAACTACAAATGGAAGTCATATCTAAAAACTGGGAGTGTTTGAGACATTTGAAAGAGATCAGGTTGGGGTATGTGTGTGTGTGTGTGTGTGTGTGTGTGTGTGTGTTACATATTATCTCACATTTTTTATCCTTGTAATTAAGTTTTCTTTTTCATTTGATGACAGAATATGAACTAAATCAAAATTATATTTTATAGCCTTTAATAAAGTATTGCTTAATAAAAATAAATTATTTCTGCAAAATGTGTGAGATAAGAGCACATTTTCGTTAAAACATGGAAAGATCTATTTAATGACATATAGAATTTTACAGCACTTGATAGTGTTAGTTAAGAGTAAATAAATTGGAGTGCCTGGGTGGCTTAGTCGGTTTGGTGTCTGACTCCTGATTTCAGCTCAGGGCATGATCTCGGGGTCGTGAGAATGAGCCCTGGTCTGTTCATTGATGTACCCTGAGTACCTGTTCCGTGAAATGCATAAAGCAGGGTGTTCAGTACAGAGTATGCTTTGGCATTGTCTCTGCCTTTCCCTCTCCCCTGCTCTCTTTCTCTCTCTCTTCGTCTCTCTTGCTCTGTAAAATAAATAAAATATTTTTTAAAAAGAGTAAATAGACTCACTTGACTTATATTTGTCCTGGTTAATATCCCCAAAGATAGTCTACCACATCTAAAACCTGTTTTTTGGAGCTAATGACAGATGTTAAAAAGTGTTGTCCACTAGATGTAAAGCTGGTACTTTCCAAGAAAATTTATACTCCATTTAGATCTTTAAAGAGAAGAAATACAGTAGATGTAATGCCTATGACTATAATTGTCTTTTATTTTCATCAGAGACATTTTGGCATTTTTACTCATATGCCCCAATAGTTAAAAGCAAAGCCTATAATAATTTCAAACTCATCTGCCCTTATAAAATTAGTATTAGGACTTTGCACACATCAGACATGCACTAAAATAATACCTTACTATAAGATATGAATGTTAAATATTAATTGCTTTATAATGTATCAAAAGAGTTTATGCTCCTTGTAATTACTTTTTAAAGGCACATATGGAAAAAGTGAAGAAAAGAAAAACCCTTTATATCTCATTCTAAAGATTCTTGTCCTTTCTATCAAACAATGTTGGTTTTTACCCACCATTTTATGTACACAGCAGCATGAAGTTTGTTAGTTTGACTTACATTTTAAAAGTAGGAATCTTTTCTGTTTTAGCTCAATGCCAGTTGTGCGCTGACTGCCTGCTGCTTCCCAAGTACGTATCTAGAATTTTGTAGTTTAATTGCCACTTGCACAGTGGTATTGTACATAAACACAGCAGCTGCTACTGTATGTTGGAAGTGGCTCAGAAAAATCTATGGACACTGTTCAGCTTTGACTAAAAAGCCAAAAATTTTAGACCCAGCTGCATTACTCTAACAGCTTGGCAATATAACACCTTAACAAAAAGAATTCAACTCATTGGAAGTCGACTTACAATATGTTTGAGACCACACTAGAGAAAATTGCATGGAGCCATGTGGTCTAGTGGTAAAACTTTCCAAAAATGAAGATCATCCTTCCCTTTTTTGCTAGCCACAGAGGTCCTTATATTTTGTTCGTTAGTATTCTGTATTGCTAGAGATAGCCACTAGAGATAAGAAAGCTAATATGAAACTTGGATATCTTCCTGTTACCAGGTAGAGATTATGTTCTTTTTGGTTAAACCAATTAAAAATGTGAAACCAAAGGGGAAAAGCACAGAAACCTTGACAAAAGACCTCTGTTGCAGCAGCTTGCAGACTTTAATGAACACTCTGTTATGTGGAAAAAGTGGACTGATGTCACATTTAAATGTAGTCATGAAAAAACCTTCTCAGCTTGTACTTAAGCATCTTTACCTAAGTATTTGTTTTTTGAAGCAGAAAGATTAGAAAGATACCCCCCCCCCCCCAACACACAAAGAAAATGCAGGGCATTGCAAAAAAAGAAATCAAGACAACTTCATTTTTTCCACTGCCTTGATATCTATCTCTTTCTTACCTAGGGTTTTCCGTATTTCAATATTTAAAGGTATAAGTAGAATTCTCTGAAGAATAAAGATTCCCATGCAAATTAGAAATGAGATACTTTAGATTTACTGTGGGATATTATTGTTACCTTGATATTGTGTTTTGATTACATTTTAGAATGCCCAAGCTTATCTAGCAAGATCTTGAGCTCAATTCCATTAGAAATACGATGTTTTTAAATCTTTAGGTGAACCAGGCTATTCAAGTCCAACAAAATGCTCCCAGTAGTTAGTGTTTTTCAATTTTGGTGCTTTAGTTTTGTAAAGGAGAGAGAATATTAAAGTCTACTGACTACAGATTGCTTTAGAGTACAGTAGACCTAAATCCATTGTCTGATTACCAGGACTTGAAGAAATAATTAGAGCTATTTATTTCTCTCACTGTTATCAATATTAAGAGACAGCTGTGGTAAACATAGTTTAGAATCACATTAAGAAATTTCTCTGAGGTAAATATTATGCAGTAGCAACCAAGCTGCAAAGAATTTTCAGAGCTTTTATTAAATCGAGAGAAATATCTTTTAGTTTTTACTTAATTAACTCAAATGACTATAGTTCAAAATTATAAGAAATGGCTAAGTAAGTCAATTTATAAATTTGAATGCAATGGAACTATATCTGATTTAATTAACAATTCATTATGCTACAAATTTTAAGTGTATCACTGAATATTATACCATGTTTTTTGGGGAAGAATTCATGTTAGTATTTCAGTAGTGGTTATCAGTATATATTGGAATTTTAAACACCTTTAATTTTCTTGCTTGGTTTATCTTTGGTTCTCATTTTCTGCAGTTATTCAGCTGTAGAACTTAAATTTCATAAATGATTTTCTATAAAATTCAACCACCCCAAGATCAACTGAAGATTTTTAGTGACTTGATTTATGTAATAAGAAAATGTTAGTCACATTAGTATCTAGGCAAAGGGATATAGGGTGAAGACATGAATATGTTCCATGTAAAAAATACACCTGAAAATTTACCACAGTGTAGATAATTGCTACCACAAAAAGAATCAGCAAAGCTAATGGAAAAGCAAAGATAGAGAACTATATTCCAAGTCTATAAATTCCATCGGTGAATAATTATCTATAGGAGAGAGGCATGTTGAATAACAGAATTTAGTGATAATGGTTATCAAGAACTAACTCTGACTGTCCCATTTGATCTTTTCATTTAAAGAGGCCCCTTACATTAATATAATATAATTTATGTAATCTTTTGATAAATCTATAGTCAGTCAACTTTTGTATTTATGTCAAAACAAACAAATAAACCCCCACCCCAAACAAACAAACAAACAAACAAAACCAGTATCTTTGTGCTTCCAATGAAGGGTATTTATTTCTTTTTCATGTGACAGCTGCAGTTTAGTAATGCCTTTGGTTTTTCCAACGGGCTTAGGGAGGGCATTTTGTTATCAGAGTGGAAGGAAACGAAGAGGGCCTCAGGGAAACTACATGAATAGAATGTATTTAAAGCTTTTGTCTAGACAATGCAGGTCAGCAGGTTTGTTCAAAATCCATTGAAGAAAGCAAATCCCATGGCCAAGGCAAAAGTCAGTGGGGTAGATATATCCCACCTACCATGAAACAATGATGGAGAGAAAGTGATTTTGAACAAATAATATATGCTGTATCATTAATCCCCATCCAACTTGGTGTGTGGTAAGACTATTTATACCCACTATTTAAAAGTGATTCATTCCATTTCCCTTTAAGTAACTTGGCTCTGTAACTGTTATATTCTTTAGATGTTTTTCCTTTCGTTTTTCAACTGGAGAATGTTTATAGACTTATATGCAAAATAGGGGGCTTAGTGACATCATGATGTTCAGAGAAAGATTGGTCTGAATTTACAAATGTATTATACTGTTTTAGAATTGGTTGTTTTTGTTTTATAATTGGATTCTATACGTTGATATCCTCTAAAATATAACTGATGAAGTTGTGGCTTCTCTTCATTTATTCAAGGTGAGGTCATCTTCCTCAGGGTCTTAGCCTTTTGTTGCTTTCAATGTTGCAGTTCTCTTTAATTTGCTGCTGCATCTTCTAGCTGCGCTCTAATTAGACAGTGCTTCCTTCATCTACTACAGTGGCGTCATTTTTCCTTCATGGGAGTGGTCCCATGGAGATTTGTTGGCTCTTATTACAGTTAAATTAAATTATTCCCATTGGGCGCCTGATAATCCAAGATGTTTTGCACTCTACAGAGGAACCGGGGTAGGCCCAAGGCTGTAAGTCCTTTACAGCTAGCTGATCACTGTCAGAATCCACTGAAATCTTTTCTTCAGCCTTTCCCCAATTGGTTATGAAGTACTGTTTCCTTCCTTGAATCAATAGAAATCTACTGTTGTTATTGTTTACCTCAATGCTACTATGCTTTTCACTATTTTATTGAGACCTTTCCCTGTTGCTCCAAATCAGGAACTTAGAAGCAACAATTTCCATGTGCTTCAGTCACCATGGTTATTAGAGATAGCTGCTGCCCTATCTTTAAGATATCTTCCATTTTTGGAAAATTATTAACATTTACTTGTTCTACATTTTCCTCTTGCCTTTTTCCAAGAGTATTTTATCATGTTTAACCACTTCACTTCCATCCCATTTGGATCACTTTTAAATGCACGCGCATTCTGCGTCTCCTCACTATTTAGTTTGCTCCCGCACAAACATTGCATCCTCTAACCGCAGATTCTTTTCCAACTTCTCTCATTTTCTTTTTCTGCTTTATCTGCTCATAGTCATGGCAAACCCCAGTTCTGTGAAATATATCACTTTTCTCATCCACTACTACTGTTAAATTTGACTTGATATCCTCAACCACTTTTTTTTAAATTCAAGTTGGTTAACGTGTAGTGTAGTATTAGTTTCCGCGTAGAGTTTATTGTTTCATCAGTAGCAGAGAACACCCAGTGCTCATTGCCTCAAGTGCCCTCCTTAATGCCCACCACCCAGTTACCCAACCCCCACCCCACTTCCCTCCGTCATTGGAAAATGATGAGTTTTTCCATTTTAAATCCCTGCCACTAAAATTTCTCTAGATTTTTTTTTTAAATTTGAATTCCATTTGTTCTCTTTTCTCAGTCATATTCTTTTATAGTACCTCTTTAAAACATCTTCCGTGGTTTTCAGAAATATCCATACTTTTACAAACCTCAGTGTCAATTGGTTATTTGACTTCTAACTATTCTCAGAAATGGATATGAGGTGTATGTAAATTTCCATTTTTACCTGAAGCAAACATACCATATCTCTTTACTACCAGTCAATCATGCTAATTTTTGCAGTATGGCTGTGATGTGATTACCTAAGGGACAACGTTCTTGAGATTCTCAAGTATAGGAGATAGATTTTTTCTAAACCAATTGTCAAAATATATGATCAGCGAGGTGAATTTTACTCAAACAGAAATTTTAAAAATGTTTTAATTTAGAGTTGTCCCAAAAAAGCCAGCACCAATCATATCACAAAACTGTGGATCATTCATAGTCTTCTCCAGGACACATCACCCAATTTCTGTAATGCTGTACATGCTCATGAACTTGATAAGTGTGTCTAGACGGAGACTCGCCTGCCTGCTGAGCACAGCTGGAATATTGCTTCAAGCAATCACATCATCATTCTCTACTACACCAGAAAATGCTGGCAACAAATAAAGGGAAGGTCATCTTGGAATATATTTTTCTAACATATTTTAAAACATTAAACAACCTAATAAAAATAAGTAAAAAACAAAGGAGAACTTTAATTTAAAAGTTATTTTTATAAGAAAAGGTAACAAATACAAATTTGCAAGGCACTCAATGAAAATATTTTCTATGAAACTTTTAATGAATTATCTAAGAGAGTAACATATTTAATGCATAGAAAGAACATCAGCACCATTTTTGCAATGCCAATAATAAATTGAGTTATTATTTCAGAAGTCTTAAATTCCAGATTTTAAAGTTCAAAACCTTGCAGCTGGCATCGATTATACCTCTGTTGTCAAGTTTATAATATAATTCCCTGAGTTCTAATTAGATACATTAGAAAAACATTTTGCAAGGACAAAAGACAAAAGTCTTTAAATTTAATAAATATAACATAAAATATGAAGAAATGAGGAAAACCATGATTACTATTTTCTTTAATAAATGCCATAGGAAACCATCCTGAGTAATAAAATATTTACTCTGAAAATGCTAGAAAATTCTGTGTATTATGATGTTGAATCCATGTAGGAGAATAAGTGCCCACATTAGTCTGTAAATGTTTAAAATAATCTGATCTGTTTATATATTCATCAGAGTTAATCTTCATGGAAGAAAATTAAATTATTCATGCTTATTGTAAAATTGGTTATGCTTACCTTTTTAATTTGAGAATGTGACTCAAAAAGTGGAAATTAAAGGAAGATATAATAATTATTTTTTTAAAGATTTTTATTTATTATTTGACAGACAGAGATCACAAGTAGGCAGAGAGGCAGGCAGAGAGAGAGGAAGAAGCAGGCTCCCTGCTGAACAGAGAGCCTGATAGGGGTTTGATCCCAGAACCCTGGGATCATGACCAGAGCCAAAGGCAGAGGCTTTAACCCATTGAGCAACCCAGGTGCCCCAAGAAATATCTAATTTTAAAAAGGCAACTCAATGCAGAAGAAATGGGAAAGATGAGAGTAGATATAATCCTGTGCAGAAATGGGTAGACTAGTCACTGTCTCACATAGAAAAATGGGATTAGATCAGTTTATAATAACATAATGGAAGGAAAAATATGGTGTACCAAGATCCAAAAAGGTGTGTGTTAAGTTTTTTTTATTTTTTGTTTGTTTTTTTTCTTCTGTTGAACTTACTCTACCCCACCTCCAGTGAAATTGGAAAGAAGTCATCATCTGAGAGTAAAGATTGGGAAGGAGTTGTTGGACATAAAGAAGAGAGAAGGTAGGGATAAGTCTTCCAGCCATGTAGGAGTGTAGTAAACTCAGAATATATAGATGTATGAACCTATATTGAAAATTATTTATAGTTTGACTTTATGATAAAGAACTCACAAGAGTTTAACCAGTGTGTGGTGTTTTAATTACTAAGATGTCCTGGAAACCTCTGGTCTTTGGGGATCAGATGTAAAAGAAAAAAAAATATTTTTGGTTTACATATAATAGACAATTTTACTTTATACCACAATCTATAGGAGACTGTGATATTCTGATCTAAATCCAGCAAAGAATTTATGGATCCATTGTAACAATTATCTTTTACTGTATGACAAACCATATTAATAGTTTGTGGTTAAGAATACATCCAAACATTTGGTTCAAAATTCCATATTTTGGCAAATGAGGCTGAGCTCAGTGGACATTTCTTTTGCTGGCCTGTGGACAGCTGTTATTCAGCTTCGTGCTCTATGTTTGGAGATTGTCATTGGATGTCAGGGGATAAGAGTTATTAAAGTCGTGTGGTTTTCTTCATCCAACAGGCTGAATGAAATGGTGATGGTGCAGGGATCCCCAAAGCAGTAAGACAGGAAGCCTAATGGCCTCATAAAGTTAAATGAAGAGCTTGTACAAACCATGTCTGCAATTTTCTATGGAGGTCACTTTTATCATCTAACACACTTTCTGGTTTACTGTTACAAGATCTTCTTTCTCATTTGTCCATAACCAATTTGTAGAAAAGTACTATCAGCTCTACCCTCAATATATATCCTGGGTTCAGCCATATCCTTCCATATTTCCATTGCTATCATCTTATTCCAAGCATCCATTCCCTTTTCCTGAGATTAATGCAATGATTCCCCACTGCCTCCTACCTTAATTTGTTCCCAACCAAGCAGCTAATGATTAAGACCACTACTCTTTCAACATGAAACTCCAATACCCCCAATACCTTTCCTTTTCACTTGGAATAATAGCTTAAACTCCTTACAGTGGCTTCAGTCACAAGCATTGCATTCACCATTTCCCCATGTACTGTATCATGTCTCTCAGAATTTAACACCTGCTGTTATTCTCCTCATTCGCCCTAGTCACAGCGGTTTCCTTAACCCTTCTCAAATATGCTGGATACCTCCATTTAACTTTGTATCTGTCTACCTATATAGACAGAAATATGTAGGCATATATTTTTATTGCCTATTTCAAACACCTACATGATTTGTTCCTTATCTCTTCAGGTGTCATCTCAGCATGGTTTTTCTTAACCATATTATTTTAACTTGCACCCCTCAGTCATGCTTCTTTACTTCCCCTGACTTGTAAAATATGAGATCAAACTTCTAAGTAGGTAGGTAGGTAGAAAGATAGATAGATAGATAAGAAGACACATCGTTAGATACATATATATTACATATATATACATACCTAAAATTTAAAATTAAAAAATGTTGAGCTGTTTTATATGGTAGACAATTTTATGTGGGTACTTTGAACATACAAAAACTCATTAATTCACATAAGGTAACTATGTAACGTACTATTCTTCCACATATAAAGACATTGAAGAGGCATACAGTCAAGTGTCTCAACGTGAGGTCATGCTGTTATTTAGGGGCAAAGCCATGATTCCAATTTAAAGTTGTCTGTATTCACATCCACATCTCATTATTTCAGTGAATTATCCCATGTTAGTTGCTATATATTTTAGCACTGTCACATTTTATTAAGTAGGTATTATTACTAACACAAATTGAAAAGGAAAAAGTGGACATGACAGTTGAAAGTATGTCAGCAAGCTTACACTGTCTATGCAGCTAAGACTCCAACCCCATCACTTCAGGATAAAGCCCATACTTCTGTCTCCATGCCACACTATTTACTTCATGATTCTAGCTTCTCTTACAACCATTCAGAATTAATTTTAGGTTCCAAAATATGCTCTGCTCTTTTAAGCTTCATGATCCTTTTACATGTTTTTTTCTTCTGCTTGGACCATTTATCTCAATTACTTTTTTCCTATATGGCATTTATCCATCATATTTCTGTATTATATTATCCTTTGAGCACTTCAACTGGGTGAAATGGCCTTCCTATCTGTATCTCTTACTAATTTTAAAGTCTTCCTCAATTACCTATTTCTCCCTGTCCCTCCAGGAAGGAAATTAAAGTCAGAGACCATATCTTGATTATCACTGTAGCTCCAGGATTTTACACTGTATCTGTTACATACTAAAAGTTCAAATGATTTTTTGAAATAATACAAAAGTTGCATTTATTAAGAATAGTAGTATATGAGTTAAATGCATACTCTAATGCTCTTAATTTTGTGCAATTACAATTAAAAATATTAAGTAAAACAATCTTTATTTTTCCCATTTAACAAAAAAAAAAAATGTTTTTCCAAAAGTAATTTCTGAAAGTCTAGTATATAGTAAATCTTCCCAAGTCAAAATGAGGAGGAGGGGCTGGAGGACCTCCTGCTTGGTCTTTTGAGCCACTTCTCGAAGAACTCTAGTACTATGAAGAAGAACTCTAGTACTATTGACTGAAACCTCTTGCTATGGAGGCAAGAACACTGGTTTGACAAAAGACTTGAGGGAATCTGAATTTATCATTTATTAGGTGTGTGACCTTGACCAAGCCAGGCCGCTTTGCTCAGTGTGCTCTTTCACCTGTAAACTGAGGAGTTAGAGCAGGTAATAGATCGTGTCAATTTCAGATCTAAAATTCTTTGTGTAATGATTAATTAATTTTCTTCCTTCTTAAGATATCTTTCCCCAGTATACATTTACCATAAGTCACACATAAGATATACCATTGAACACACATACAACGTAAAAACAAAAAACAAAAGGCAAACAAACAAAAAACCAAGGAGCATAAAATGGCTCTGCAGGAGAGTTGTATTCAATCTGAGCTACAAAGGTAATTTGAACACGGTTAATGTCTGGGGTCTTGTGTGTTATTCTCATTCAATATATGAACACAGGTCATAGACTAAAAATATCTGAATAAAGAAAAAGTTGGGGTATTTCAACTTAATTCAGGGACCTAATATTTTAAAGATTTATTTTTAGAGCTATTTTGTGCCTCATCATTTCTACTTCTCTCAAGGCTAAGTACCAATCTTCTCAGTGATCTTCTTGGAGCAGTGATATAGCCTTGTTCAGTAGGTTTTTGAAGTGGGAGTTTTTTCACCAGTGGCTGGTCTTTTCTTGAAGATCTGTTGTGATTGAAAGGTTTCTCCTGCTTTTTAGGTACTGAAAGTCATGGTGTTTTTGTCCTGAGTTTTCTAGTAGCCAGGCCTAATAGGTTAGTTAGTGTTTCCAATTAATGAGATTCTTCTTTTCTTCCTCTTTTTTTTTTTTCTTTCTACCTAAAAAGAATGGTATGATTACCATCATACAATCTCCTGGGAAGCAGGAGGATGGCAGCAGTGTAGGAGAACCCTAGGCTCACCTCATCCCATGAACACAACTAGATAACTATCACATCATCCTGAATGTCCCAGAAATCAACCTGAAGACTGACAGAACAAACTCCACAACTAAAGAAAGTAAAGAAGACACATTAAAGAAAGTAGGAAGTGCAGAGAAGTGGTTTAAGGGAGAAATGGATCATGGGTGTTGTTTTAAAGGTCAGTTGGCTTGGCTGGAATAGAGTCCCGAGGGTACCACACTGTTCCTAGAAAGAAAGAAAGCAAACAAATTGCAAGCAGAGAGCATGGAAACAACAATCTGAAGAGCACCTGCTGCACACAGTGGAAAGATTATTAGTTCTTCTTAGAGCATGTCCTTGACAGACAACATTCATGGAGATACCTCTCCAAGAACAAAGGAGCTGGCTGGGTGCCATATACTTCCCTACCCCTCAACATAAACACAGAGACACCTGTGGGAAGAAGCACAACACGAGCACTACATGCCTAAGTTGCTTTTGCCAAGTCCTTATCCCTCGTTGCCCTTCTCAGACACGCTTGCCTCAGTCTCAGCATACAGGGCCCCTCCCGCAAGAAGACCAGCATGAAGCCCTGCCCACACCACATCTCTGAACAGAGAGTTTTTCAGAGCCTCAGTTCTGGTGGAGGTGGTGAGGGGTCTTATTGCACAAGCAAACCAAAGCACGTCTAGTTAAAATTTGCCCCATTCAGGCCAGGGACCAAACACTGCTCATATCAGGCAAGAAAAGCCTCTGCAGACAACGGGCCTGAAAGATAGAGCTGCCAGAACAAAACAGCGGGGTGCACACAGCACACACCAGGGACATTCTCTGTACTGCCAGACCCTGGGACTACATGATCTCTTCTTCATAAGCCAATATTTTCAAGGAGCAAGAGACAAACTGGTTTTTTTAACATAGAGAAGAAGGCAGACACTTAGACAAAATGCAAAAATGCAAAAACAAAGGAATTTATCTGAAGTGAAAGAACAAGATAAACCCATAGCCAGAGTTCTAAACAAAAAAGATAAAAATCACATGCCTGTTGGAGAAGTTAAAGCAACAATTGTTAAGTATACATTCTATGTTTGAAGAAAAAAACAGAAGACAGCAATAAGGCCCTTGCCACAGAGATTAAAAAAAAAAAAATTTAAAAAAGAATTAATCAGAGATGAAGAGCGTAATAAATGAAATTGGAAACATGCTTGATACAATAAGATCAGGCTAGAAGAAGCAGGAGAATGAATTAATGACCTAGTAGACAAAGTAATAGAAAACAATGAAGCTGAACAAAAAAGAAAAAACGAATTATGGAAAATGAGGATAATTTAGGGAACTCAGTGACTCCATCAAACATAAAAGCATTCGTATTATAGGAGTCCCAGAAGAAGAAGAAAGAGAAAAGGGGCCAGAAAATTTATCTGAAGAAATAATAGCTGAAAACTTTCTTAAACTGGGGAAGGAAAAAGATATCCAGATTGAGAAGGCCCAGAGAAAGCCCATCAAAATCAACAAAAGCAGGCCAACACCAAGACACATTGCAGGTAACTGCAAAACATGAAAAAAATCCTAAAAGCAGTAAGATGAAAAAAGCCCCTAACTTACAAACGAAGACCAAGTATAAGGTTAGCAGCAGATCTTCCCACAGAAACGGGCAAACCAGAAGAGAGTGTCATGATATATTCAAAGTGGTAACAGGAAAATTTTGCAGCCAAAAATATTCTATCCAGCAAGGCTAACATTCAGAATAAAAGGAGAGATAAAGAGTTTTCCAAACAAACAAAAACCAAAGGACTTCATGACCATTAAACCATATATTAAAGCCATATATTTAAAAAAAAAACTAATAAATGTACAAAGAATAAAGAAAAAGAAGTTCAAATATATCACTAAAGAAAGTCAGCAAAACATGAAAGAGAAAGACAAGAAAGGATCTGAAAAAAATCCCCAGAAACAACCATAAAACAAGTAATAAAATGGCAAGAAATACATATGTATCAATAATTACTTTGAATGTAAATGGACTAAACACGCCAATCAACAAACATACCATGTCAGAACGGATGAATGAATAAATAAATAAATAAGTCCTATCTAAATGCTGCCTACAAGAGACTCATTTTCAACCTGAAGACACTTGCAGATTGAAAGTGAGGAGATGGAGGCACATTTATAATGCATATACATGTCAAAAGAAAGCTGCAGTAGCAATACTTCTTTCAGATAAAACTCGACTTTAAAACAAAGACTGTAACAAGAGACAAAGAGGGGCTTTGTATAATAATAAAGGGGAGAATCCAACAAGAAGATATAACAGTTGTAAATATTTATGCTCTCAGCATAGGAGCACCCAAATAAAAATATTAATAACAAACATAAAACAGTTAATTGACAATAATAGAATAATAGCAGCGGACTTTAACATCCCATTTACGTCAAGGGACAGATTATCCAAATAGAAAATATACAGGAAACAGTGGCCTTGAATGACATGCTGAACTGGATGGACTGAACAGATATATTCAGAACATTCCATCCTGAAACAGCAGAATATACCTTTTCAAGTGCACAAGGAATATTCTCCAGAATAGATTACATTAGCACACAAAACAGATCTCAACGAATAGAAAAAGCCTGAAATCATACTATGCACCTCTTCTGACCCCAGCACTGTGAAACTAGAAGTCAACCACAAGACAAAATTTGGAAAGACCACAAATCCATGGAGGGTAAACAACATAGTACTAACCAATAAATGGGTCAGCCAGGAAATCAAAGAAGAAATTTTTAAAAATTACAAAGAAAATGAAAACACAGTGGTCTAAAACTTTGTGATGAAGCACAAGTTGTCCTAACAGGGTATTACATAGTAATACTGGCCTGCATTAAGAAGCAAGAAAAATCTCAAATAAATAACCTAACCTTACACCTAACGGAGCTAGAAAAAGAATATTATATGAAGCTTAAAGTTGGCAGAAAGAAGGAAATAATAAAGATTAGAGCAGAAGTAAATGATAGAGAAACTAAAAAATACCACAGCAGATCACTTAAACCAGGAGCTCATTCTTTGAAATAAAATCAGTGAAATTGGTAAACATCTAGCCAGACTTCTCAAGAAAAAAAGAGAGAGAGAGAGAAAGGACCCAAATGAAATCACAAATGAGAGAGGAGAAATAACATGACCAATGATGTTGACTATCTCGTCATACATTTACTACATTTTATTTTTTTTTCTTTGTAAATTAAAACGATTTAGGAAGGAAGCAGTATTATTACTTTTTTCATATGGTTTGACAATTTTTCCATATTCTGCTAAACTACCTTTTCTCCCTTTTTCCATGGTGCCTAATTAAATAGATATTGACTCCAGCTCTGAATTTTCCCATTTTGCGCATGGGTCAGTTTGTCTGTTCTTGTGAAGATGCCACACTCTTTTTATTACTATGACATAATAATGTCTTCTTTACTGCTAGTGAAGGATTTCCTTCATTTTTCGTTTTTGCAGCCTGAATCATATTCACAGTCTTTGGAGTGTAAGATAATATATAACATATACATGTTTATAAATGTTATAAATATATAAATTTATAAGTACATACATGTTATAAATTTCAATAAATTATCTAAGAAGGTTTTCATATTTTTATTAATATTGGATTTATTTTTTAGCTTGTGGAATCTTGACTTTGCATTATGTTACCTGAAGGTTACAAAGCAAAAAAAGGCAAAGAATCTTTGCTGTGGCTACTTTCCCCAGTCTTTCCAGTTTTTCAGTTCCTCTTTTGGTTTGTTGTTATAGCTAATAATATCTTAGCTTTTGTTTCTTTACTAGTTGAACATTGGAAAGAAATGCTCTTATACGTTGATCATTTTACTTCAAAAATTGGGAATTTTTCTTATATCTACTGTTTTGGCTTATTGTTTCTGTTAGCTCCTGCTCCAGCATTCCGCCCCCCCTTGGCTAACGGCACTGCCTTCTTTAAATATTGATGCTTTCATTATGTAATAATAATAGTCCCTTCCTTCGAATCCATTTACCTCTACTGCAGGGAAGCCTGGGAAATATTCTTATACACGTGGGTAGGTGCCATGCTAGGGATTGTATATCTAAGTAAGAAAAGGAGAAGGAGCATTTGATGACAAGAATATTGCCTTTATCTAGTCGAAATGATATTGTTTTTTATTTTTTAATTTATTGTTTAAGAATAATGGACATAGATATTTCTTAACAAATTCTTTTTTAAGGATTCATACCTTGAATAAAGAATTGGTTCCCAAAGTTCCTGCTATATTATTAATTCTGTGCTAAATTGAAGGAAGAATCTAGAGCTAAGTTGTTCATTTGAAAATGTGTGTTTTTTTTTAAAAGATTTTATCTTTATTTGACAGAGTGAGACACAGCAAGAGAGGAAACAGAAGCAAAGGGAGTGGGAAAAGGAGAAGCAGGCTTCCCGCTGAGCAGGAAGGCTGATGCGGGGCTCAATCCCAGGGTCCTGGGATCATGACCTGAGCAGAAGGCAGTGCTTAATGACTGAGCCACCCAGGCACCACTTGAAAATGTAAGTTTTACTGTTTCATCGAGCAATAATAGCACTGCTAAAAATTAATGCTGTTTTCATGCACATTCTGTATTAACCAAACTATAATTTCTAACAGGTAAAATACAGTGATTTTTTTTTGGCACATAGTACTATTTAGCATTGAAAAAAATAATCATTTACCAAAACATATTCTAGTGGAGCATCTCCATGAATTCACATTTGTAGATTTGGTATTAAAAACTAAAATAATGCAGAATGTGAAATTTCTGTGTGTGTGAATATAAAACGTGAAATGAGCCAATAGGTGACTGCAAAGCTACTTTGTCTACCTTGTTTACTTTCAGTTATGTTAGCAAATAATGATGGTATGTTTTATGTAACATTTATGCATGCCTGCGGCCACATTAAGACAATTCTTCAATTAGCTTAAAAGACATATTCTAAAGAGAGAGAGAGAAAGAGAGAGAAAACCTCTTAGTTATTTTTTATATGATTTAGCAGGTGTAAAAGCCACAAGCAGAATTGGGAAAAGAAAACATTGATGGCGATCCACAGATGTTATTTCAAGGACAATATTGGAATGGTTATTTCAAAGGGTATCATCCTGTTAAGAGCTGAACTCTAAGTTCTTCTACTTTCCTAAGATCACTTTGAAATGGAAATGATAAGAACCTTTAATGTCTTGCCCAAATAGGAAGGTGCGCAGAAATCAGAGCTATGCTTGGCAGGAGATAAGAGGCATTACAAATAAAGCTGGGATGAGTAGTCCCAACAGAATAATGGGAAGATAGACTGGCCTGGGATTGCAAGAGGCAATACAGAAGTAGTCAGAGATGCCTTTTTTATGTGTTATCTTCTAATAGTGGCTACATAAATATTTATTCTGTAAGTAGGAGTATTGTGGTAAAGCTGGATCAAAATTGATATGCACATTCTTATTTCCCTCTAGAAATATCCCCAAAGATTTTCTACGTGATATTGTTTCCTCTATGAAAACTGAAGTAGAAATCATTTTAATATTATACAGCCTTGGTTATATCATGTATTATGCCTATCTGCGTAGAAAAAAAAAATAAATTGTGGAAGACTGCACTCAGATTTTATGTTAACTCAAAGTACCAGAAACAAAGAAAACAATATACTTAAAGTTGTACTCAGGAAAATTTCATAGATCTAGCAAATAGAGTTGGGTACTTTCCTGAACTCCAGGAAAGTTTGGTTGTTCCTGTTTGTTTTTTTCCTTCTATTTATCAAAGAGCTTGTACACGGGACGCCTACAATATTGATACTTGTTGTCTTTCTTTTATTGTTATCTAGAGGGAGCACTTTTTAAAAGAGTAAATGGAGTAGCCACTGTGTATCAATGGGGAAACTGATAGCTGAGCACTGGACAGCTGAGACCAGCAGGGTGCTCCTGCTGAATACAGATTCATCGATTTTCCTCGTCCTCAGAAAGATGCTACTCCATTTACTCTGTCAAAACCCTCACTTCCAGGCTATGTAGGTACACGCTGGGTGTGAAGTAAAATCACACTGCTATTATACAAGTGTCTGTGACTGTTCCTTATTCACACAAGAGTTTCAGAAGGCAAATAATCTCGTGTTCACTTAGGTTATACAAATAAATAAATAAACCCCAAAACGTATAGATTAGCTCACATAAGTTCCTAAGAATAATTGTTTAACCCATATTCACTTTCTTCTACGTGTAAGTTTTTCCTCTCCAACATATAAGCACATATTTAGTAAATGGCCATTTCTTCCAAAATATAAAAAACCTTTAAAAAACATTTCTACTGAGAAAATAAGTGATTTTTAACAATTGCCATCTAACAAAGTTTTTAGAATAATTAGCTTTTAGCTCTACTTTAACTTACTAAACCAGGTCATTGAAATCAAGATCTTAGGTTGTAAGCTGAAGCTTAGTTCATCAGTCAGAATTCTATTGGATTTTTAAAATTCTACATTTTCCATTTTATAAGAATGTAAGCTTGAAAATGAATAAGTAAATGTTTATAATAAACTTACTTAACTTAAATTTTAAAAAAGAAGTAATGTCTATTGCATAACTGTAGTTGAACATTTTATTTCTAAGTCATTGCAATAATTCTAATTGAATTTTATAGCGCACCATCAAAGATATATTTTAAAACTCTAGCTATAAGTATATTCCTTACCTGAAAAATGTCTTCAAATAATTATTTCTTAAAATGTTGAACATAACTATCTGTTTTCTAAATCTTACTGATTATCAGATATAAGCTCAAGAGTATAAAATTAAGAATACTAAAGTAACTAATAATGTAGACACTTAAGGGACTGTGAAGCAAAGTTTTCAAAGAAGATCCCAGATAAATACATCAATACATTCATTACAGACGCAACTAGATATTTTTGTTTATTTGTTTTCATTTTTGTTTTTAATAGCACAGACAACTTTCTCTGCACACTTTACTGATTATTGTGACGGAGAGCCTTGTCTGCCGTGATTTTGCCAACACCAACCTAGGTTTACGCTGCCACCTAAATTTAGAAAGGACTATTTTTGTTTTTCTCTCTGTGGCAAATCTCGATTAGTCTGAAATTTCATCAGAGGTATAAAGCAGCATGTCATCTTTAGCTAAGTGACAACTACTGAATACAGCAGGGATAGCAAATTAGGACATCATAAAATGTTTAGGAAGGCATGATAAAATTTTTAGGTAGTTGTTACACTAGCAAATCAGACACTTCCATAAATTATAGAGTTGTGATTATAAATAAAGTAGATATGATGCAAATGGATAATGAGATAAGGGCCTTTAAAATCATAGAGACTGCTATAGCTATATTTATATTTATGCTCCATATCCATTAACTGTTTGATATAATTGGCAATGAAAAATTGAAATTCTATTCCTCAAATCAGTGAAATTCAGTATTATTCGTTAATAGGTCATAATATAGATGAAATAACTAATATAAATGAAATAAATACTAAACTCATATAAATATACACACATATATAGATGTATATATACTTTAAATTTGACCTTAAAAATCATTATTTTCAAGTCGTCGTATCTATAACAAGTCTCTAGAATTTATCTGGATCTTAATTCCTCTCAGGTTGTACATTAAGTTTTTAGGGAATTAAATTAAATCTTTTTGGCCATTAAATACAGTGTAGTAAAAAAAGACAATGAATACAGTGTGGTGAGTTATTACTACAAGAAAGATTTTGAAGACCTAGAAAATATATTTTTGTTCTGATCTTCAAGAAACCTTTTTGGTGTTCATTCTGAGGAAGTGACAGTTTATCTTGATTGTCATTTTCTGTTCATAAGGAGAAGGGCAGTTTAGTTAACATGTATATGGCTAAATGGTTATAAGAACAAGCTGAGTCACATCGTCTTTAGACACTTTTGTAAATTATTTTGTACTATGAGGTGAGTAGTATTATGGTTCCTTGGGGATATGATCTTGACACAAAAATGGGAACAGTTCATTTTCATTAAAAATGCAAGAAACTGTAAATATACTTAGAAAACATCATCTAGAAACTTCATTTATTTCTCGCCAATGCAACTGAGGTGTTCTGCATCTTCTATGACAGCTCTTCTCAAACTTTAATGTAAAAGCAAATCACCTGGAGATCTTATTAAAATGCAGATATCATCTAGTAGGGCTGGGTTAGAACCTAAGGCTGGATGTCTGGCAAGTTCCTAGGTAATGCCTACTCTGTTGTTTCCTTAAAACACATTTTGGTAGATTCTAGGTAATGCTGTTGCTTCTGGATTCTTAAATCACACAGAATCTATGATATCCATATATTTTTATATGAAACGTAAAATTTAACACCCTTACATTTACACGTGATTATAATCTGAATTATAAGAATGGTTTTACAGTCTTAATTTCTGTGTTCATTAAGACTTATAGTTAATGCCCTATTTGATTTAAAAAATAACCAAATTAAATTCTATGATTTTAGATATTTTGATCATTTTTTCTCTACTGGCTGTCTTCCACACTTACCATTGGTTTGACGTAAAATGAACTCTAATGAAAGATTCATAGTTCACTAACAGAGTACAACCTAAAAGAAAATTGTTGGATATTTATACAGATTTTAAAAAGAGGAAAAAAAAGCAAATTTCTTTTTGGGAAGATTTAGAAAACCAGAATACTTGTGCTTGTTATCTTACAGGCTTCATTCATTAAGTATCCTTGGTCAGATTTCTATGACTGCCTAGTTTATCACCCAAATCTATAAAGCATGTATGTTGCGAACGGTAACAAAAAATGTGTTGAGTTCATGTGTCTTTATGTGTATGTGTGTGTGCTTCTGTGTGTGTACAAAGTGTAGATGAGATCAAGAAAATACAGGGAGCCGAGACGAAAGAGAAAAAAAAAAAGAAATCATCAGAAAAGTGCGAGCGTAAATTAACTTAAGCAGCTAAGGTCTAGAATATATATATTTGCCCCATTTTGTTCTCTAGGACCACAGTTATTGTGCCTCTGCTGACTGCATTTTCTAACTGGGTAGAGAATGACCTGATTCACCCTGCCTTTTTGCCTTTGCCTTGAGTGACACGGAGTGGGGCGCCTGGGTGGCTCAGTGGGTTAAGCCTCTGCCTTTGGCTCAGGTCATGATCTCAGGGTACCGGGATGGAGCCCCGCATCGGGATCTCTGCTCAGCGGGGGGGCTCTTCCCTGATCTCTCTGCCTGCCTCTCTGCCTACTTGTGATTTCTCTGTCAAATAAATAAATAAAATCTTTAAAAAAAAATAAAGTAAATAAATGACTTGGAGCATCTATAAAATAGTGGGATTTAATTTCTTACCTGAAAGTTAAGAAGTGTTCAAGAGATATTTCTGGTGCTATCTTCATCAGATTTTTAAAGATTCCACCCGAATCAAGTTGTTAGTATATTATTGTGTGTGTGTGTGTGTGTGTGTGTGTGTATGTGTTTAAAGAGTTCCATCAGTATTTCTGTTTGATACAAGAAAACCTTTAAAATTAATTACAGACAGTATGATTTTCTTCTTTTTCCCATATTATACCCCAAATGCACCATGACACAAAGCAAGACCTAGTGCTACATGCTTTATTAATCCTGAGACAATATGCATTGATGGACTCATTCCTGCAGTGCCTTATTTCACTTGCCAAAAAGTCAACAGTAGAGAACAGTCCTCCAGACTAGCTTGATTTACAGTGACATGGGGTGATTGGTTGAAAGACATTTGGACGGGCTGCCCCACTGAAATGATCTAAGCCTAAGGCACCGTTTCCTGGGTTGGTTCCCAGATCGCATCCATCCAGTAAACAAAATTTTATCTAGGGCATTTTCAATATCTTCTCCACTTTAATCATTTATGGAGAATCTCTGTTTGTAATATTGTGTTTTTTTCTTAACAACAATTCCTTTATAAAAATGTGTTCTGCTTAAGATCCAGTTTTGTAACTTCCTTCTTCACAAAGAGGAATGAAAGGGGCTAAGCTCTTGTGTTGTCCTCATCACACCATCCATTGGCTCTCGTGTTGCTATTACCAGGAAAGGAGGGAGGCGTAGCGTTCCCTCTGCTCCTGGAAGTTTTCCTCTTACCTGTCGACTCCCTCTAACACTAAAATTTCAGCAAACTAATCTCAAGAGACCAGGACTCATCTCACCATGATTTTTTGCCTATTTATATCAATAACTACAAAAAGCCCCAAGTCCCAGACTCTCTTTAAAATCTCAGCTTCTCATGCCCTTACAGATGCCATCTTGACATAGCCCTAGCACAAACCCATATTCTGTCTCTCTCCAAATATGGGAAAACGTCCTCTGAACTTTCTGAAATGCACATCTCCTCATTAGTACATTATTATTATGACTCCTTCCGTAGTCTTGCCCTATGTGAAACCTGGAATCTGTTTCGCCCTCTCCCACCCCCCTGCTTGTGTTCCCTCTCTCTTTTTTTTTTTTTTTTAAAGATTTTATTTATTTATTTGACAGAAATCACAAGTAGATGGAGAGGCAGGCAGAGAGAGAGAGAGGGAAGCAGGCTCCCTGCTGAGCAGAGAGCCCAATGCGGGACTCGATCTCAGGACCCCGAGATCATGACCTGAGCCGAAGGCAGTGGCTTAACCCACTGAGCCACCCAGGCGCCCTTGTGTTCCCTCTCTTGCTGTGTCTCTCTCTGTCAAATGAATAAATAAAATCTTTAAAAAAAATAATGAAATTACACAGGTATTTGCCTTAAAATATCTTCTATAAAGTGGTATATATGCTACTAAGTGGTTTGTTTTATAATATAAAAGTTTAATAAAATTTCTTTGAGCCTGTATTAGTTTGCTATTGCACCAGTAACGAAATACCACAGGTTTAGTGGCTTAAAACAATACAAATTAATTATTTACCAATTACTGTTTTGTACATCAAAATCTGAAATCTTTTTCATTGGCCTAAATTCAAGGTGTCTGCAGGGATGGTTCCTTCTGGAGGCTCTAGGGGAATCCATTTTCTTTCATTTTCCAGTGTATAGAGTTTTCTCATTCCTTACCTGACCATCTTGTCATCTTCTTCTGAGGACCATTGTGATCAATTATATTAGGCCCATCTGGATATTCTGGGATAATCTCCCCATCTCAACCTCCTTAATTTAACCACATTTGCAAAGTTCCTTTGCCCCTTAAGGAAACATAATCCTATGTCCTGGGGATTAAGATATACATATCTTTAAGGGTCCATTATTCAACTTACAACACCTCAAAATTTACTTTTAGCTACTGACCCATTGGTTTTCTCACCGTTAGAGTAAAACTTGTCAAAAAAGTTTAGGGTCAAAATCTCCATGTCTCCCTTCCCATTTAAACCACTTCATTCATGCTTTTCTTTCCAACACAGTACGCAGTCAACCCTTAGGTACCATTTTGATACCCAATTCAGCAGTTCGTTCTCTTTCTTCATTATAATGTGTAAGGGAACAAATTAGTTAAGTCTTCTGTGCTTCCTGGAACACTGTTTCTGTTTGCTTATTTCTAGTACAACGTGTTCCTGCCTATGTCTCTTTCTTCCTACTGCAGAGCTACCTCTCTGCAGTCTTCTCTGGTGATTCTTCCTCGGTATGCTGCAGTGGTGTGAGTCAAATCCTCGGGTGGCTTCTCCTTCCTATTTAGAGAAGTCTCTTAAGTGTTTTCTTCCAGTCTCATTTCTACGTTGGTGACTGTAAGATGTTTACCTACATTCCAGACGTCTCCTGTGAACACAGCCACCAGAATCATCCTTTTGAAAGCAGGAGGCCCCTGTTGCTCTCTCCCTCTCAGAACTCCCCCGTACCTGCCTTCCGACTGCACTCCTGTCGAAGTCTAACTCTGCCACCGCGGACAGAGCCCTCCATAATCCAACCTTCTCCAGTTCAGCTTTCACTCTCTCTACTTTCCTCCTTATGCTACTTCTCCCACACTGGCCGTCTGGTGCTCCATTCACACAGTCAGTCTTGTTCCTCCCGCAAGACATTTCCTCTTGTGGTTTTCCCTCTCAGAAAGTTCATTCCCCACCACCTGCCATGGTCTCCAGCTGCTTTCTGATCTTTGCTCCTGAGCCACCCAATGGGTGAGGCATTTACTGAAAACACACACACACACACACAAATAATAATAATAATCCTTGACCTGTTCAGCCACCACTAATTTTGCTGTATTTCTTTTCAAAGCATTTTTATCATCTAACATAGCATTTACTTACTTACCTTTTTAAATGTGCTATCTGTTTACACCTGTGTGGCTATATAATTGTTTGGAGCAGGGTCTTTGTTCACTGGTTGTTACCTCCAGTGCCTAAAGTGTGGTAGACACCAAATAACTGTGAAATGTGTTATTAAGCAATTAAATAAGTAATAATTCTCTATACTTTATGCCAAAGAGATTAGTTCCCCGAAGTAACAATGCGAAGATAACAGAAGGACCAGGACTTAATATAAAAACATTTAGTGACCACAGACATTTCTGCTGGGTCACAAGAGACCGAAAACTTACTGAAATTTAGGATCTCTGAGAACAGGCATCTTTAAGTTGAGGTAAATATATTAGTATAAACCGACTCTTTATCATGTTTTGTGGCAATGCTCTGCTGGCATTTTTGGCACAGAGGGTTTTATGGTGATATTTGGAATATAGGGTGCTACTAAAACAGAAATCCGAAAAGTATTCCAGTTGGATGTGGGAATTATGTTACTATCTGTCATCAGTAATATCCACTTCTAAGACATCCTGAGGCCTTTTGGCAGCCTACAACTCCAATGCACTTTGGATTTATAAGGAGAATTAAATCACTACACCATACTGCAAGATAGTGTTTGTACATTCTTATCAATCCTATTCTTATATCATTCAAAAAGTCTTTCTGGTATATATACAATTGCAGTTGAGCTCTGTCAACCTGGGTGTGACCCACAATAAACAAACAATTTAGATTTTCACCTAAAGGGTCTCTTTCCTGCTGCTAGAAGTGGCCTTTGATGACTTGCTGGCTTCAGTAGGTAAAGTCTAGCATCCCTAAGGCCAAATACATAAAGGCATTTTTCTTTTGCCTATTATCTAGCTGTCTCTTCCTTTTTCTTATTGATTTTCCGAGAGCCAACACCTTGCCGGCCTGACGAACAGATGGCTCCTTGTCTTCCTCCTGCACCGTGTAATACTGTGCATTGGACCCTTGGTCTCTGACATTTGGCCAGAGCCAACTTCATGGCTGTGCTACCAGGGCAGTTTCACAGAGCCCCAGGCTTGGGTTTTAATACTCTGCCCTTGATGTCTTGAAATCTGATTTTGTGTTTTGTATATGAAGTCAGGTGGGACAACGGAGGTGTGGAGAATCAGCATCTTTCTTTCTGCCATCACTCCCGGGTGACTTACTAGCAGCCCAAACTCACTTCCCGGTGCCCTAGCCCTGCCAGCTCTTTCCTCTTGATCCTTATGAAATGAGAGCTGCTGTCCTGCACGCCTGACAGAGGCCTGGATGCGAGCATGGGGAGGGCGGGATTGGGCGGTTGTCCTCTGTGGCATCTCAGTGCAAACAGTGGTGTTCCATCCACATGGGCTGGAAGCACCAGCGGACAGCCATTCAGAGGTAGTGTCTTGACAGCAGGAAGCCTCTCACCCACCCCACCCCCCTATTCCGATAACTAGTGTGTCCCAGTGTAGAAGGTAAAAGATCTTTGGGAGGCATCCATCTAGCATGGGTCATGATGGTAAAGGAAAGCTCCTGGTTCAGATTCCCCGAAGCCTTCTCCTCACTGGGATAGGGAGTACCAGTTGGCAGCGGGCAGGTGTGCGTTTCTGTGCATCTCCCCCATCGGACCTGTGAGGGTCTGCTCTCATCTTGAGATTATCTTCCTACCTGGAGTGCTCTTTCAGCTAGCTTCTTGCCTGGAAAGAGCCGTTCGTTTTCTTCCAAACCTCTTGAGCAGGACCTGTGAGTTTTCCCAAGTGGTCTGTGAGATGCAGGCTCCAGGATGAGCTTCTTCCGGGCTGACCATGTGTAGTTACAAAACTGTCATTGATCTCATTTCTCTAGTGTTGACGATGGTGTTTATTCACGCTTATAACCTTGGGGTAGTAATCTCTTTCTCACCAATGAGGTGAAGAGGGGCCAGATGTTACAGTCCTGCTTTGGGAATAGAACACAAATCATCTTTTAGTTCAGTTTCTAATTATATCTCTATATACATATATGTGGCTCCTAACCTTGTGAAAAATATAGTTTTCTTACTCTTTTATTTTGTTTTACGAAATTACACATTTTACTAAATTCAGCAAGAAAAATTAAGAAAATACATAATAAATGTATAACTTATGGAAAAAGTAATAATGCAACGTCAACCAATAAGAAAAATAAACCAGAGGAGTTATTGGAACTTACATTAGAAGTTTCTCACATCAGTATTTAGCAATCCATTATTGAAAGTAGGAATATTGAACATGTACATATTCATAGTTTATTGGGAGAATGTAGATGCTGATTCTAAAATGCAAATTCATGCTTGGCTTTTATTTAAAAATTCTTAAAAGATATAAATAAGCATTTACATATGCAGATCTACTAAGCCAATTTATTTAGGCTTCAGTTCAGCCAAGAGTGTGTTCTGACTCAAGTAAAAGAAAATCCAGCTTGCTACAGCTTAAAAAATAAGTATTATTTTTTTTCCTCACATAACAGCAAGTTTAGAAGTAAGTGTGGCTTACATCAGTTCAGCTGATCAAAGATGCCAGCCTTTGTCTCTCCCCCGTACAAAGTGTGATGGCTTTATTCCCCATGCTTGTTACTTTTTGTTCACAAGACCCCGTACAAAGTGTGATGGCTTTATTCCCCATGCTTGTTACTTTTTGTTCACAAGATGATTGCTTTCTGCTTCAAAAAAACCACACTCATTTTCAAGACAGAGAAAAAGGACAATACCATCTATGTATGCCTTGTTTAGGAGGGGTATAGGCAGAGAAATAAACTCTTTCTAAAAATCTCCCACTGAGAAATATTTGTGTCTCAGTGGCCAGAGTGAGTCCCAAGGCCACTGGACTCATGAAGACTGAAGTAGCAAGTGACCACAATTATCCCATTAGCGATCAGTATTAAGTGAAACTGTTGATTTCACTCTTTTCTCTGGTATCTAAAACAAGTTCATTTCAGTGCAAAATGCAGCAAAGCATAAAACAAGAAAGAGCTCTGATTCAAAGAAATGACTCTTTGATACATTAAACAGTTTGCACTAATATGCAAATACCACTGGTGGTTAACCTTAAATGACAGAAAGAAGTTAGACTTCTTTCTAGCCCCAATATCTTGTCCCACACTCTTCTGTAAGGAATAACTAGGTGATATTACATTGCTGGACAAATGACAACATTGGCCCTGAGGATAATCTCATTGAAAAACAAGAAATGTTCAAATAAAGCTCAGACTTCTTTGGCGAAGGAGAAAAATCGAGAATCAATTTTTGGTATGTTATTGGGTCCAGGTAGAAAATGGTGTCACCGAGTCCCCATGAGTCTTAGAAACTATCAGTATTCCACATTGAGAATGAGAGTGTTGAATGTAAATGTGACTGCTGAAACAAGAGAAGTAGAGTGACTCATGAGGCTGTAGCCTATCTTTTTGGAGACAGAGTATAGATGTTTTCTTTTGCAATAGCAATATTTAAATTATATTACACAGGATAATGTTGTTGCTGTATCTTTTTTAAAGATAGATCTGCAAGTTGAGTTGGATATTAAGTAGTTAAATTGACTGTAGAGGATATGATTGATTTGCACTCTGTCTTCTTTCTGATCTGCTTCTTCGCATCACATAGAGGATTAAAATCTAGAAACTTTGCATCTTGGATTCCTTACAGCTTGAGTCCTTGACACACATTGGGTTTTATCACTAAGATGCAGCAACTAAAGTTTGGGAAAGCAGAAAAGCTAATTTCTTACTGCTTTTTCCTGTCTCTGCTAGCTAGTGGTGGGATCCACTATTCCATATTCATGAATGTCCAGGGGTAATTGCAGAAGTGGTGCTGGTGACTCTAATGTGATGGTTTCCTGATCCTGGGAGAACCACTACACAATGGCATGAACTATTTTCACAAGAGTTCCAGTCAGAGCCACTGGAGAATATTTCTCCAATGTCTTGATAATTTTTATAAGCACTGAGTTCTCGTATTAAATGTCTTTCTTTGCTTAATACACTTCGCATGGTTTCAGTTTCAGTCACTGAACCCTGACTGATCCAGTTTAAGTATGTGTTACAACTACAGAATATAAACAGAACATATATGTTTCAAGGCAATGAACATAAAAAATAAAGTGAGAAAAAGAGCTCCATTGAAGAGAAAACAAGAAAAAAGTAGTATAAGAAACATTAGACAAACAGGAAGTTCTAAATTTGAGTTTAGAAAAAATTCAAATGTAGTACTATATAAAATAAAATATATACTATATTAAATTTACTAAATTTACATTGATGGAATAAAAAATCCCAGTTGCATGATATTTTTTAAAAAGTGACTAAATATAAATAAAAAGGTGTTTTATTTAAAGTATGAACAAAATGTCACATAAACCCAAACGAATGAGAATAATTTATCTTTTGTGCACCTCATAATATATATTCAAGACATATAAAATTGAAAATTGATAGAAATACACAAAAAAATTAAGAAATGAGTAAATATAGTGAGAGATTTGAAAATAAGTTTCACACATAATTACTCCCTGCGGCATACTTATCAGTGTGTGCACAAAGATGGATTTAATAAAATAAGAATTCCTAAACTTAGTAATTGCAGGATATACATTTTAATACATATTTAATAAATTTAAGAAAGTCTATGAATTAGTCATAAAAGTAGCTGTAAAAATCCTACTTTCCCCTTATCCCCCAAAAAACAAACTCATAAGTAACAGGCAGAATGCAGTGTGATTACCTTAGAGGTGAGGATTGGACTTCTTTCCTTTGGCTTTGGATTTCTAGTTGTCCCCAAAGTATTTGTGGAAAAGACTCTTCTTTCACCATTGAATGGTCTTGCCACCCTTGTCAAATATCATGTAACAATTGGTGTTTAGGTTTATTTCTGTACTGTCAGTTGCATTCCATTGATTTATATGTCCGTCCTTGTGCAAATACCAAACTGTTTTGAATATTATTGTTTTGTAATACCATTTTAAATCAGGAGTGTGAGTCCTCCTATTTTATTCTTTCTTTTCAAGATGGTTTTGGCTATTCTGGATCCCTTACAATTCCATATGAATTTTGAAATCAGCTTATCAATTTCTGCAAGAAATATCAGCTAGGTTGCTGAGAAGGGACTGTGTTGAATCAAGTTGAGAAATAGTATCATGTTAACAACGTTAAATCTTCCAACCAATGAAAATGAAATATTTTCCCAATTACTTAGATTTTCTTTAATTTATTTCAACAAGGTTTTCTAGTTTTCAGAGAATAAGTTTTTGTTCTTTTGTTAAATATATTCTCCAAGTATCTTATTCTTTTTGATGTTATTGCAAATTGAGTTGCAAGTATATAGAATGCAATTGATTTTTGTCTATTGATCTTGTATACTGCAAAATTGCTGAACTTGTTTATTCTAATAGATTTTTAGTGCAGTACTTACAATATTCTATATATAAGATGATATAACCATGAATTTAGATACACAATTATTTTTGTCTTTCCAATATGAATGGCTTTTATTTCTATCTGTTGCCTACATGCCCTCACTGGAACATCTAGCACAATGCTGAATAGAATTGGTGATAATTGATACCACTTTTGTGTCCCCTATCTTGAGGAAAGCATCTAGGCTCTCCCTGGTAGGTATGAGGTTGGCTATGGGTTTTTCATAGATGACTTCATCAGGTTGAGGAAATTCCCTTCTATTCCTAGGGATCTCTTTTCTCTGTTTCCATGAACACACCAAACTGTTAAACTCCACTAATTGCCTGTTAATTGCACAATTATTTTAAATAATATCTTAGGCATAAATTCCTCTACAAAACAATCCAAATTGTGGCCTTATGAAAGAATATTTTTGCGGTAGTGTTTTGTATTTGTTCGGATCCCAACACGGCTCCTCTCAGCAACCCTATTTATTAATTCTCTTCTCAAACTAAACTGCCTACAGTTTAACTTGTGTGTTTAATTTATACCCGATTCTCTTCCATTATAGCCTCCACTGTTCCTGAGAGTATCTTTTGGCTTTGAGTGTATCCAGAGTCTATTTCAAATGAAGTCAGGTTCTTTGTGAAGAGATTAGGAAGCATGTGTATATTGGTCTTCTTCTCTCCCCTGGTAAAGTCTCTGAGTCAGTTCTCTAGATCTGTGGTTAAGCACAAGGCAAATTTCTCTCTGAGTGACAGAATGAAACCCCAGCTCTAGAGACTGAACACTCAGTGAAGGATGAGATAGGGCCTTGAAGATCTCTCAGCTTACCTTATCTGGTTTTGAATCACTGCTTCATGACTTGGTTTAGTGTTATTGGGGCTCCTGGCTTCCTCCCTGCCCCTCACCTGCCAAAGCTGTATTGTTTCCATTCAGTAAGGTCCTGGTCTTCTTAGCTCACTGTACTCAAGGTCAACACTGTTCTCAAGTAGAACAAGGCAGAATAAGGGATCTTCAGTTGTCAAAGTTGCTCAAGACTTAGCCTCAACAATAGGTAGGTGGGGCAGGATGAGAAAATCTGATGTCTTGCTCTTCTAGAAAGAAAACCCTTCAACTGGGATCTGGAGGGAGAAGGAACCCTATATTCTTGACTATAGTAGTCTGGCATGGGATATGTGCCTCATTGACTGAGCTAAGACTGGGGAGCCAGGGAGTAGTCTTGGTTCAGACTCTCAAATTTCTTATCAAATTTCTTATCAAATTTACATAGATTTTTTTCAAATATATCTAGTTGTTTTTTCATTTGCTGTTTTCCCTTGGGATGATTTCTTTACGCTTTAAATGGTGGCGTTTTTTGTTTGTTGTTAAAGATTTTATTTATTTACTTGAGAGAAACAGCATTGGGGGTGTAGGCAGTGGGGAAGGAGAAGCAGACTCCTTGATGAACAGGGAACCGCATGTGGGGCTCAATCTCAAGACCCTGGAATAATGACCTGAGCCAAAGGCAGGCCTTAACCAACTGAGCCGCCCAGGTGCCCCTGTTTGTTTCTTTAATGTAGGTTTTCAGCAGTTTCACAGGAGACAGGTCAGCTGTTTTGTCAGAGGTCAATCTCCCTTTGCAGTTGTTCTTTCTTATATATCAATAACAACAAGAAAACCAAATTTGAAACAAAATATTTATAATTTTCACAAAAATATTAGCTTCTTAGGAATGTAACTAGAGACAGGTGAATATGCTATTTGTTGAGACATCAACATTTTATTATAAGAAATGTCTTATAAAACCTGAGTAAAAATATGTTTATAAAAAATTCATCAATTATAACTTAAATGCCATTCCTTTCCAAACTGATTTTCATATTTCAATACAATCCCAATCTGAATTTTTGTGACGCCTGAAAATTTGATTCTAAAAATTATATGGAAAACCAAGGAACCCAAACACTGAAGAATAAGAAAAAGTTTTAAGGCAGACATTTAACATGATAGTGAGACACAGACACATACACACACCCCACATAAAATGATGAGGTCTTTCAAAGGGAGTCAGGAATGAACTGAAAAAGCTCCCAATCACCACAGCTGTAATGAATTGAGCAAGAAAACAAATAAAGCAAATTAGATTATAATACAATGCATAAAAGAAATATTTATAAATATATGCTAATATAAATGAATTAAAAATATAAAACTGTGCAAGAAAAACACATCCTCCAAGCAGAGGCATTGCAAATAATGAATATTAAATATTTCCTCTTCAAAGAAATGGAGAATAACTTCCTCTTTTGGTGAGGGCTTCGCATAGTACTTTCTTTCCAAAGAGACTAGTATGGAAAAAGGGAAAAAGACTAACTTTACTGAGTTTAAGCTTTACTATTAAACGTATTGCATCACAGATGGGATCTTGGAAGAGAAAAACATTAGGTGAAAGTAAGGGAAGTTTGAATAAAGTCTGAAATGTGGTTAACGATAATGCATCAATATTTGCTTATTAATTGTGATAGATATACCATAATAATATATTAATAACAGAGGAAACTATTTTGGGGTTATATAAGAACTCTATTTTATCTTTACAACTTAATTATAATTCTAAGACTGTACTAAAATGTACGCTTTCAAAGTAGATGTTTTTCTTAAAACTCAAAAGCACTATAAAAATTTGGATAATACCAGATGGAGAAATTAAGTCTGGCAAATCCAAGTGTATTGAAGATGTGGAGCCATTATATAGTTCATAGTCACTGCTGGAAGAAATGTGGATTCGGACAAATACTTGGAAAACAATTTACATTATTTTCAAAAAGACCCAATAGTTTTAAAATAGAACACAGAATACCCAGTCATCCCTGTATGTATACTGGGGAAAAGTCTATAAAATGCTCAACTGGGAACATTAACAAAACAAGGTTATTACAATATTATTCTTTAAAGTAAACATAGGAAGTCCTTCAAATGGCCGTCAGTAGGAGACTTCAAAGAACATGGTCACAGTAAAGTGAAATACGGCAATTAAAAATAATGCCAACCTTAAAAAAAAAAAAAAAAGCAAGTTATAGAAAAATGTTTTTAGTATGATACCACATTTGTAATTTTCTCAAATAATAGACTGAGTTTTGTATATGTATGTGTGTAAGTAATAATCATTCGTTATAATATAAAGAGAGCAATCATATGCCTTAAAAAAATCCCGGTATTTTTTGTGCTTTAGGTAGAGCAAAACAAGTGAATAAAAATTAGGGAATAACACACAGAAAATATTTTGTACGGTGTACTTCTTAAACTTATATTTAAAAAACAAATGGTTGAAACAAGTGTTGGTGAAAATGTGGAGATGAAAAAACCCTCTTGTACTGTTGGTGGGAATGCAAACTGGTGCAGCCACTGTGGAAAACAGTACAGAGCTTCCTTGAAAATTAAAAATAGGAATACCCTGTGATCCAGTAATCACATAATTGGGTATTTATCCAAAAAGTACAACAACATTAATTCAAAGGGTTATATGCACCCCTATGTTTACAGCAATATTATTTACAGTAGCCAGATTATGGAAGCAGCCCAAGTGTCCACCAACAGATGAATGAATGCATGAAGAAGTGGTCTAGGGGCACCTGGGTGGCTCAGTCTGTTATGCATCTGACTCTTGATTTCTTGATTTCAGCTTAGGTCATGACCTCACGGTCTTGAGATTAAGCCCTGCATCAGGCTCTGCACTGGGCGTGGAATGTGCTTGAGACTCTCTCCTCCTCTGCTCCACCCCCCACTTGTGCTTTCTCAATCTCTCTCTCTCTCAAAAAAAGTGGCATATATGTATTACTCAATAAAAAACGAATGAAATCTTGCCATTTGCAACAACATGGATGGACCTAGAGAGTATAATGCTAAGTAAAATAAGTCAGAGGAAGGCAAATACCATATAATCTCACACACATGTAGAGTTTAAGAAACAAACAAATGAACAAAAAATTAAAAAGCGAGAGAGAGACAAACCAAACAGACTCTTAATGGGAGGTGGCTGGGATGATGGGGGAAGGGTTATTAAAGCATTCAGTTACCATAATTTAAAAAAAGAAAGTACTAAAAAAATTAATTTAAGATAAACAATGAAAAAATTTTTTAAGAAAAAAACATGTTTCATATATTCTTAAGTTGAGCAGTTGAAACAGGGTGCTAGTTTTATTATATTGCTTACTTATTCACTCATTTCTAACATACATGTGGCTATTTAAAAAAACTATATTTTGCATGATTAATTTAAAACATACCAAGGTAGGAAGGATTGTTATTTAAGGATATTTTCTACTACAAATATTATGAAAAATTATTTTGAAATATTTAAAAGCATTTTATCTTAATTTCCAATTAAATGAGAGGGAGAGACCCTTTATAGGATTCTTCATCTGATAAACATGTCCCTAAAAATTTTTTCTATTTTTGAGCATTAAAAAAAATTACTTCTAATGCATTCCAAATTTTAAAATATTTTTTTAATGAGGTACTTCTGTGAGAAAAAAATTAACTTGTATAGAAGGGTTGGGGATATTTTCATAAGAAAAAATCAGATATTTTCCATTTAAAAAAAAGACTACAAGAACTTTTAATAATTCATTCTATCATAATAGATAAAGTAGCAAGGAAATACTTCCAGAGAAGGAAATATCATCACTTCTCTTTCTTCTACAAGCAATTAAATAGAGGTATTAGATTTTGCAGAGATAAGATTTCCTAGCTTCATAGTTGATAAATGGATAAATACAATTTAGATTTACTTAATAAGGCATAACTTATCTATTAGCAAATATCTAATTTCACTTAAATTCTTTATTTTTAATTTTAACAGTTACAGTTTGCAATTTGTTTTACAATTTATTTTTTAAAGTAACATACCTGTTAAAGTCACTAAAAGAAAAAAAATCAAGAATATCAACTTTTGATTTAACTCTAGGTTAGATTAAATTTAGAAACAGCTCGCATAGAAGTTTTTTAGATCAGCTAAGCCAGGTTTAACCACGGATGTGTATCACTTTATATATATATATATTTTTACATACATTGAATTAAAATAAAAATTAAACTTGATTTCCTTTAGTATTTTTTTTCAACTTTTAGCTTTGAGGTGTAATTGATGCACAAAATATTGCATGCAATTAATTTAGACATCTTTCTGAGTTTGGATATATGCAGATACCTGTGAAGGCATCATCATGATCATGGTATTAAATATATACATCAGGGCACCTGAGTGGCTCAGTCAGTTAAGCATCTGCCTTTGGCTCAAGTCATGATCCCAGAGTCCCCAGAGAGGGTTCCCTGCTTGGTGGGGAGTCTTCTTCACCCTCTGCCCCTCACCTCCTCACCCCACATGTACCTCATCTCCAAACATTTCCTTGAGTTCTGTGTACCTTTTTATAAATACTTTCAGCTCTAATATTTTATTTTTTTTATTTTTTTTTCTTTATATTCCTATATTTTTATTTTTATTTTATTTTATTTATTTTTTTTAATTTTTTATTTTTTATAAACATATATTTTTATCCCCAGGGGTACAGGTCTGTGAATCACCAGGTTTACACACTTCACAGCACTCACCAAATCACATACCCTCCCCAATGTCCATAATCCCACCCCCTTCTCCCAAACCCCCTCCCCCCGCCAACCCTCAGTTTGTTTTGTGAGATTAAGAGTCACTTATGGTTTGTCTCCCTCCCAATCCCATCTTGTTTCATTTGTTCTTCTTCTACCCACTTAAGCCTCCATGTTGTATCACCACTTCCTCATATCAGGGAGATCATATGATAGTTGTCTTTCTCTGCTTGACTTATTTTGCTAAGCATGATACGCTCTAGTTCCATCCATGTTGTTGCAAATGGCAAGATTTCATTTCTTTTGATGGCTGCATAGTATTCCATTGTGTATATATACCACATCTTCTTGATCCATTCATCTGTTGATGGGCATCTAGGTTCTTTCCATAGTTTGGCTATTGTGGACATTGCTGCTATAAACATTCGGGTGTATGTGTCCCTTTGGATCACTACATTTGTATCTTTAGGGTAAATACCCAATAGTGCAATTGCTGGGTCATAGGGCAGTTCTATTTTCAACATTTTGAGGAACCTCCATGCTGTTTTCCAGAGTGGCTGCACCAGCTTGCATTCCCACCAACAGTGGAGGAGGGTTCCCCTTTCTCCGCATCCTCGCCAGCATCTGTCATTTCCTGACTTGTTGATTTTAGCCATTCTGACTGGTGTGAGGTGATATCTCATTGTGGTTTTGATTTGTATTTCCCTGATGCCGAGTGATATGGAGCACTTTTTCATGTGTCTGTTCGCCATCTGGATGTCTTCTTTGCAGAAATGTCTGTTCATGTCCTCTGCCCATTTCTTGATTGGATTATTTGTTCTTTGGGTGTTGAGTTTGCTAAGTTCTTTATAGATTCTGGACACTAGTCCTTTATCTGATATGTCGTTTGCAAATATCTTCTCCCATTCTGTCAGTTGTCTTTTGATTTTGTTAACTGTTTCCTTTGCTGTGCAAAAGCTTTTGATCTTGATGAAATCCCAGTAGTTCATTTTCGCCCTTGTCAAATTATCACTCTTCGCAGATGATATGATACTATATGTGGAAAACCCAAAAGACTCCACTCCAAAACTGCTAGAACTTATACAGGAATTCAGTAAAGTGTCAGGATATAAAATCAATGCACAGAAATCAGTTGCATTTCTCTACACCAACAGCAAGACAGAAGAAAGAGATATTAAGGAGTCAATCCCATTTACAATTGCATCCAAAACCATAAGATACCTAGGAATAAACCTAACCAAAGAGACACAGAATCTATACTCAGAAAACTATAAAGTACTCAGGAAAGAAATTGAGGAAGACACCAAGAAATGGAAAAATGTTCCATGCTCCTGGATTGGAAGAATAAATATTGTGAAAATGTCTATGCTACCTAAAGCAATCTACACATTTAATGCAATTCCTATCAAAGTACCATCCATCTTTTTCAAAGAAATGGAACAAATAATGCTAAAATTTATATGGAACCAGAAAAGACCTCGAATAGCCAAAGGGATATTGAAAAAGAAAGCCAACGTTGGTGGCATCACAATTCCGGACTTCAGGCTCTATTACAAAGCTGTCATCCTCAAGACAGCATGGTACTGGCACAAAAACAGACACATAGATCAATGGAACAGAATAGAGAGCCCAGAAATAGACCCTCAAATCTATGGTCAACTAATCTTCGACAAAGCAGGAAAGAATGTCCAATGGAAAAAAGACAGCCTTTTCAATAAATGGTGCTGGGAAAATTGGACAGCCACATGCAGAAAAATGAAATTGGACCATTCCCTTACACCACACACAAAAATAGACTCAAAATGGATGAAGGACCTCAATGTACGAAAGGAATCCATCAAAATCCTTGAGGAGAACACGGGCAGCAACCTCTTCGACCTCTGCCGCAGCAACATCTTCCTAGGAACAACGCCAAAGGCAAGGGAAGCAAGAGCTCTAATATTTTATACTCTGAATCAAACCCATTGCTGCACTTCTAATTCCATTTCTTGATTCCAACCTAAACATATTGCACTTCAGCAAAGCATCCAGAGTATAAGCAAACCCATTCCTGCTGTTTCATGTCGCTTTCTCTATTTCTTGCTAATTTCCTTAAGGTGGACTTCAGGGTTTGCCATTGTTACGTCTTTTATTCATTTCCCATACCATCTTCAGAGAAGTATCACAATTTTGGTAGAAATCTCTGCTTTCTTCTTTCATTAATAAATGACTCAACATAATTGATATAATTGTGTGAGTTTATGGATTTGTGTCTTACAGATTCGTGTTTATTTATTTACTTTTTGCTAGGTTTCCCACTAGATTAAAAACAATACCTAAGCAGAAGGAGTGACTATCTCTTTACTACTGAATTTTGAGAATTCACACAAGTAAGTAGCATGTGGTCACATCCCCATAAAGTGCTTCATGAATGTATTTATAATCTAATAAATATGAGGCTGAATAGTTTTATGTCTATTATTTATCTGTTATTTCGTTTTTAAATTGTTTTTTCTTCCAACTATCATGTAAAATCAAAGAGACATGATGTTTTGTCATAAGTATTTACATAAATTATTACAGAGCTTAAAATATAGACTATAATATTAATATCATGCTATTTTGTTATAATTTGATATCCAGAAATTTCTTCAATTTTTAAAAAATAGTCAAATGTGGGGCGCCTGGGTGGCTCAGTGGGGTAAGCCGCTGCCTTCGGCTCAGGTCATGATCTCAGGGTCCTGGGATCGAGTCCCGCATCGGGCTCTCTGCTTGGCAGGGAGCCTGCTTCCTCCTCTCTCTCTCTCTGCCTGCCTCTCCATCTACTTGTGATTTCTCTCTGTCAAATAAATAAATAAAATCTTAAAAAAAAAATAGTCAAATGTGTTTATCCTTTTCTTCATGAATTAATATGTATTAGTTATATAATGGAAAAGTCTGTTCCCATTTAGATACAACATAAATATTCCATGCTATTTTCTTAATCATTTATCATTTACTTTTTATAAATGTAACGTTTCAAAAATTTGAATAATAATTGATGTAGCCTATGAGTTGAAGACATAATTTTTGCCAAAGAAGGTACTTTTCAGAGAATATTTAATGAGAAACATACCCTTCAGCATGGATCAGGATGCTTTCTGTATATTGCATTACTTCATAATATTCCATATTTTTCATCTCTCAGGATTCCATTTGGATGTTCTCCCCTTCTTACAATCTTTCTGCACTCTATTCCACATTTTCAAGCAGATTTGGCTTAAAATCCCTTTTAACAAGCATACCTTTAACAAACATGTAGACTGGAAGCAATTCTAGAGAAGGACTCAGCTCTGAACCATCAACACACAACCTTCCTGGAAGCTGAGGAATGAGTACCTCTGTCTTTAGTGGGGGATGTGGTAGAGAGGATTAGGTGATGAACCACAGAATTTCTTACAGCACATCCCTTGCGATTCTCAGACCCACTTACTGAATGGAATTACAAAGACCTCAGTCAAAACCATGAGGAGCTTTAGAGCTGGGGTGGCCTTTCACTGTTGTCTTCCACTCAGGCAAGGGAGTCAGGAACATGCATAGAGGTGTCAGTCAGTTGGGTATCAGCCCCTTTCAGAAGAAGATTTAACATTGGGAAAGGCAGTTCCCTTGTCCCAAGGCCATTCCCAGGAAAACCTTCATCTGTGAGGAGTCAGCAGGCGATTCTCAGAAACTAGGAGGATTCAGCAGGAGTCGCCTGACAATGGAGAGCATGAGTTCTCTGCTTCTGGAGAGGAAGCAGGGCAGAGCACTGTGGATCCACTAGAGACTTGAAGAGTTCATCAGTCAGGTCAGTTGCGAAATGAGAAAATAAAGACTAGAGAGTGGAGAGATCAACTGGAGACAGTTCTTTCATTAAATTTTGATATACAAGAGGATAAGTGTTTTTCTAGAAGAGTAAAAGAAATGGTGGGTAAAATGAATGACCCTTTAAATCCATTTTTAGCTGTAAGAATGTATGGGGTAAGATATATAGTGAATGGCTGTGAAGGGCTTACAAAAGCAGAAACTATGGGTATTTTTTGAAAGGAAAGCCGTGGTGATGATGAGTATAGTACAGAGAAGTTACTCTTGGAACAAACAGGTGATTCAAGGAATTGATTTGTAGTTAGTTTTTAGATTGCAGTTGATTTTGAAGAACTGTGTGCAATGTCATAAAATCAATACTTCTGTGATTTTTTTTTCCTTCAAAAGCCTTGGGCAGTGTTGACATACAAGCAAAGGATCGAATGATTGGTTTGATTCAGTGTGAGATTCTACAAAACAAGTGAAATTATCCATTAATGAGGTATATAGTTGAAGTATTGGAGAAAATACAGCTGGATACTTGCTTGATGAGGAAGGAACAAAAATTAGTTTTAAAACACTGATAAATTGGGGCGCCTGGGTGGCTCAGTGGATTAAGCCGCTGCCTTCGGCTCAGGTCATGATCTCAGTGTCCTGGGATCGAGCCCCGCATCGGGCTCTTTGCTCAGCGGGAGCCTGCTTCTCTCTCTCTCTCTGCCTGACTCTCCACCTACTTGTGATTTCTCTCTCTGTCAAATAAATAATAAATAAAATCTTTTAAAAAAAAAAAAAAAAAAAAAAAAATAAAACACTGATAAATTGCGGGAATATGTAAGTGTAAAGGCCTGACCATTGAGTGAGATCAAATAAAGTACTGGGTGTAATATTTTATAAAATCCATATTGAGCATACTAGTTTTCTTATTGGTTATGATGATAATAAGGATGGGTCACATAGAATGCTTAACCAAAACTAAATGTGTATAAAATAAATTCCTTATATCTATAGGGGAAAAAATGGCTGTATGATTCAGTTATGTATGATTTTGGCTGAAGTAAGTAACAAAAGAAGAATAAGAGTGCTGAAGGGACTGTTGGATATGCTCTCGAGTATGCTCAGATGAGTTAGAAGATACACAGAATTTGGAGATTATAAAGAATTTGACAAGAATTATAGCTTTTATTACTATGTATTATTCATTTTTATAGTTCAAAGTACAGTAACTTGTCTTATAAAAGAATATAATTTAGGATAATGATAACCTCAGTTATGTAGAAAGATGTAAGCATAATTGCATTACACTTCAATATCTGATTTCTTCTGTGAAAAGATGTTAAGTATAAAGTATACTTAAAAGATGTTACGTATTAGGTATTAAGTATAAAATTTAGGTTTATAATCTCTGAATAAATTATAATTGGAATAAATCAATTATCTGAATTTGAAAAAAAAATAAGGTCCATTGAATTAACTTTGCCTTTGTGGTAGAAACATTTAGTTTACCTACTGGATACTAGTGCTGACTATGGAATGAATAATCCACTTGCATAAGTCAGTATCAATGACATTAAGGGCATACAATGGAACTTGACAATGGATGAATGGCAAAATGGAGGAAAAAATGAAAGCTTATAACAATTTAGATTTATAACTACTAAGTTATAGTAATTTCATATCCACAATTTGCTCCACATCATCAACCAGTTCTATCATTGTATGATGACGGGCAGTAACGGTTTTGGGTAGTCTACACTCATACAGGGTATATACTGCTCTTGTCACACCATTATGAATTTAGTTACTCCTCTTCCAGAATTTCATTACACCTCTCTTTGTCTATAAAGTAGACTCAATAGTAACTCTTATTTGTTTCTCATAAAGATCTTTTTTTTGGTCATTTTTTCTTTCTAGGAACTTATTAGAATTTTAACCTCCATTTGATTAAAGATCTCTTTCTTCTTAAATCGTGGTCATTTTGCATCATTTATGCTCCGTGTCTAAAAATAGAGGAAGTTTCTATTTCCTCCAAATTGGCGATACTCCCATAAAATCTATCAACATGCTACACATGCATTTAACCCAGGAACTCTCTGTGATTACATTGGGGTGGGTTCAGAAATTCTTGGATTGGTATAAATAATTCAGTAGTAAAGTAGAGTGCTGCCATTATACATCAATAGTCTATATTGAATTTCCTATGAAATGCACCTGGATTTTGCTTCCTCCTTCATGTTGTGCTATTTCATTTATTCATTTAAATTTATTTATCAAATATTTATGGACTGTCTAAGATGTCCCCAGCATTTTATTAGACACTTTGGAAAAAATGACAAATGAAGGCAGCTGGTTGCCTGCCTTAAACTCAAAATGAAAGTAAATGGAAATGGAAATTTCAGTTGTAATAAATGCCATGAAGGAAAAGTATATGATGTTATGAGATAATACAGTTGGGAAATCATGGAGATTCAGGGTAGGATTGAGAGAAGAAGAGGGGTTCAAATAAAAAGCAAAAAGTGTGTGTGTGTAGTGATAGGTTGGCGGTGGAGGAAAAGACATACATTGCCGGTAGACGCTGATAAGAAACTTAATGACTATTTTAAGAACAATGGGAAACCTGTAAGTGTTTGTTAGATGGGGAAAAATGATTTTTCTTTATGGAGAAACTATGTCATTGCAGAGAGGGAGGCAAACCATTAGAAACTCTTTAACTATAAGAAACACACTGTGGTGCCTGGGTGGCTCAGTTAATTAAGCGTTCAGGTCATGATCCCCAAGTCTTGGGCTGCTGCCCTATGGGGGGCTCCCTGCCTGGCAGAGTCTGTTCTCCATCCCCGACTTCCCCTCCCCCCACTCATTTTCTCTCTCTCTCTCAGATAAATAAATGACATCTTAAAAAAAAAAAAAAAAGGAACAGAGGGTTGCCAAAGGGGAGGTGGGTGGAGATGACGTAACTGAGTGATGGGCATTAAGGAGAGCACTTGATGGAATAAGCAATGGGTGTTAGATACAACGGGTGAACCACTAAATTCTAACCCTCATGCTAATAATACAGTATATGTTTACGAAACTTAATTTAAATAAAATTTAAAAAATAAAACAGAAACCCCCCCAGAACCAACTCTGTTGCATGGGAGGGTAGAAGAGAACCAGAAAGAATGGAGGCAATTCAGCTAACGTGTTACTGCACCAGTCACGATGGAGAAAATACAGAAATATATTTGGATTAGGTGGAAGTGATGGAAATGGAGAGAAGTCAAAGATTGCCACACGTGTTCAGGAGATATAGAAGTCCGAATTGATGACAGACTGGGGAGAAGGGGTGATAGAAATGGAGGCTCTGGTTTTGGAGGGGTAAAGTGATTTCATAAAAAATTGAGTCATCTGCAATTTCACATTTTTTTTAAAGATTTTATTTATTTATTTGACAGAGATCACAAGTAGGCAGAGAGGCAGGCAGAGAGAAAGGAAGGGAAGCAGGCTCCCTGCTGAGCAGAGAGCCTGATGCATGGCTTGATCCCAGGACTCTGAGATCATGACCTGAGCCGAAGGCAGAGGCTTAAACCACTGAGCCACCCAGGCACCCCTGCAATTTCACATTTTTGAAGAAAGCCAGTGAATTTGATTTTTTATATACTCAAAAGTGCCGATGAAATATTTAAGAGTTTAAAATATGATGCTTAAAAAAATTTACAAACAGCCAAATTAAAAAAAAAAAATAGAAGGTGATTGATTATGTCATAAAAGATGTGGAAAAACAGAAACAAGATTCAGGTCAAATGGAGTGGTGACTCATCACATTAAATGCTGTGGAGATCACTGCGCACTTTAGCAGAGTTGTTTGTTGACATGAAGGGACTGAAACCCCAAAAGAATAGGTATAAGTAACTGTTTGGACATTTTTTTCCCACTAGCATCAATGTCTTATTACTTATTTGTCTGGTAGAATGGAAGTATAAACAGGCATGTTGTCACTAATATTGTGAACATGTCACTCACGTACTAGATTTGCAATATGTCACATTACAAAATTATAGTTACCTGATGGGGAAAATATAAGTATTATGATATTATAAATGATAATGCTGAAGCTCAGAGAAATTAAACTTTCCTTTCAAAAATATCATAGCTAATAAGTAACAAAGCAGGAATTGAAATAGAGCCATCTGACTTCAAATAGTTAACCTTCAACTTGCCTTTTAACTTCTTTGTCAAGTAAACAAAAATCTGAAATATGAATGAAATAGAAGTTGATTTTTTAACAGAATAATTTACACATCTTGGTCAATTATTAGTATCCCTTCTACACATACACATATGCATATATGAATATAAAAATGGATATGTACACATGCATATATAGGGCTATGTATATATATATGTGTACCTGTTAAGTAGAGCTCAATTTCTCAATACCTTCCCATGAATTAAGGAATAAAAAAATTCAGGGATGGTTAAAATACTATATTTTGTGCATATATAATTATGACTAACTAATAATGGTTTTTACTAATAAGGAAAAAAAAATAAAACTGGGACGCCTGGGTGGCTCAGTTGGTTAAGCAGCTGCCTTCAACTCAGGTCATGATCCCAGCGTCCTGGGATCGAGTCCCATATCGGGCTCCTTGCTCCGCAGGGAGCCTGCTTCTCCGTCTGACTCTGCCTTCCACTCTGTCTGCCTGTGCTCGCTCTCGCTCGCTCTCTCTGACAAATAAATAAAATCTTTTAAAAAAATAAATAAATAAATAAAAAATAAAACTTCCGAGTAGTTATGGGATGGATATTAAAACCAAAGTTTCAAAGGATTTAAAATTCACCCATCATAAGGTTCCTGGACTTGACTTATTGAGTAGAGATTATGACTTTATCATGACATTTTTGTGATTACATATTGGAGATGACAGTAGAGCCCTAAATCGTTTCTGATGACCAGCCTAGAAACATCCATTTCTTAGATTCTTAATCCTTCACATAATCCCATTTGACAGACGCTGCTCAAATTTAGACACTATCTTTTTAAGATAACTTTGATTTTTAAAGGAACATGGATTATATGAATGTAGCAATCTAAAGCTTTCTCTTTGTACTTATAGAATAGCAATACTTAAGAACGAGGAAATGCTTCAGATATAAGTCAGAAGTCTTCAAAGGGAAACATTTTCATGTTTAATATACTTAATATGTTATAATGCATTTAATGTAAGACATTTAATGATTATTAACGTTTTCTAGAAGATTTTATTTATTTATTTATTTGACACACAGAGAGAGAGATCACAAATAGGCAGAGAGGCAGGCAGAGGGAGAGGGGGAAGCAGGCTCCCTGCTGAGCAGAGAGCCCAATGTGGAGCTCCATCCCAGGACCCTGAGATCATGACCTGGGCCAAAAGCAGAGGCTTAACCCCCTGAGCCACCCAGGTGCCCCTTAATGTTAACTTTTTAATTCAATTTAAATTATAATCACACCAGCACTTGTAACGTAAAAGCTATTTTATGACAGGATTTTCTTTTTTTAGTCCCAACCTGGCAAAAACTCCTTATTCACTTTTGTACGTGAGCTATCGAGTATGATTTGGGAAGGTATTTTTCAGGTCATCTTTAGGCAATCTTAATGAATTATTAACAAAAACTTTTTAAAAATATAAACAAACATCTTTGTATTGCTCTTACTAATTTATGAATTACTGATTTATCAAACAGTACATTGGAGCCCATTTTACAAATTCCACTGCCTCTTCTCTGAATAGGACCACTTTTTGAGACTGACGCGCTACCTACTCGCTAATGAGGCACCTTAAATAGGACCACTTTAAATTGTATTCCTGAACCTCCTGTTTAGAGTCCTTACAGAAAACATCACATGTAGCATCTTGTGAGATTTTGTCCAATATATGTCACCAAACTTTTATTGGTCCACAATGGACTGTTGATTAGCATTAATAGATAAATGAATGAGATTCTCATTTTCTACAACAGAATATTGTACTTATGTTTATAACATTATATGGTAGTTACCAAGAAGATTATAAAAAAGTTTACCAGTATGAAAGTTAATAATAACCCCTCTCCTTATTTCAGATAAAATGTCATCCTTGGGTCCAAAAGATTATAATACTGTTTTGCATTTGACTGAAGTTTGAGTTTTCACATTATTATCTAATTTGATTCTCTCAAATAATGCTAGGACAGGAGGAAGCAGAAATACATTTTTTTTCTACAAGTGTAGGGAAAAAGGTTCAGAGAGTCCACATTGAAATCCTTTACTCCAATATGTGACTGTAAAGAAATTAAGAAGAAAGTAAACCTGTTAGTTTAGGTAGGAATTTTATTCTATGCCATTATTTTTTATCTTCCTCAATTTTATTTTATTATTCCCCAGTTTTACCTCTTATTCTGTGAGTATGTGTACATGTTTGTGTGTGTGTTGAATATAATAATCATTTTTAAAAGATGGAATTAAATTTAATCAAGAAGGTTAATATCTGTACAATGGAAACTATAAGACATTGATGAGAGTAACTGAATATACAAGTAAATGGAAAGAAACCCCATATTCACTGATCAGAGCAATTAATATTGTTAAAATGTTAATACTACCAGGGCGCCTGGGTGTCTCAATGCGTTGGTTAAACGTCTGCCTTTGGCTCAGGTCATGATCCCAGGGTCCTGGGATGGAGTCCCACATCGGGCTCCTTACTTAATCCTTATGCCAAGAGTCCTTTTCTCCCTCTCTTTCTGCTTCTCCTCCCCCAGCTCTTGCTCTCTGTCTCACTCACTTTCTCTTAAATAAAGAAATAAAATATTAAAAAAAAAACTTCATACTACCCCAAATTACTTGTAGATTCAGTACAATCCCTATCAATACTCCAAGGACACTTTTTTACAGAAATAAAAGTAATTCCAAATATTGTACAGATCACAAAGACCTCTAATAACCAAAGCAATTCTGAGAAAGAACAAAAACAGTCATATTTCCTGATTTGAAACTATACTCCAAAGCTGTAGTAACCCACAGAATGGCACTGGCATTGTAGTAGACACATAGACCAATGGGACAGAATCAAGAGCCCAGAAATGAACCCTCAAACATAGAGTCAACTAATATTTGACGGGGAAACCAAGACTACTCAATGGGGAAAGGAACATCTCCTCAATAAATTGTTGGGAAAACTTGATAATTACATGTAGAAGAATGAAATTGGATCCTTATCTTGCACTACTTAAAAAAATTAACTCAGTATGGATTAAAGACTTAACCACAGACATGAAACCATAAAACTCCAAGAAGAAAGCATAGAGGAAAAGCCCCTTGACATTGTTCTTGTCAATGACTTTTTAATAAGGCAGAAAAAGTGCAAGCAACAAAAGCAAAAAGTAATAAATGCAACCATGTCAAACTAAAAAGAAATTTCTGCATAGCAAAAAAACTTAAAAAATGAAAAGACAACATATGGAATGAAAGAGAATGTAAATTATACATCTGTTAAGGTGTTATTAGTCAAAATATATAAAGAACTCCTACAATTCAGTAACAAGAAAACAATCCAATTAAAAAATTGTCCAAGGAATTGAATCAACATTTTTCCAAAGAAGATTTACAAATGACCAACAAGTACATGAAAGATGCTCAACCTCACTAGTTACCCGGGAAATGCAAATCAAAACTACAACGAGATGTCACCTGCTTCCTGGTCAAAAGGTACACTCAGTTATAAGATGAATGTTTTGGGAATCTAATATACACTATGCTGATTATAGTTAATAATGTATTAGATGCTAGAAAGTTTCAAAGAGAGTAAATATTTCATAAAAAAGAAGAAAAAAGAAAAGGAAAATAAAAGAAAAATAGAAAAGAAAACAAGATGGGACACCTGGGTGGCTCAGTGGGTTAAGCCTCTGCCTTTTGCTCAGATCAATGATCTCAGGGTCCTGGGATCGAGCCCCACATGGGGCTCCCTGCTCAGCAAGGAGCCTGCCTCTCTGCCTACTTGTGATCTTTATCTGTCAAATAAATAAATACAATCCTTAAAAAAAAAACAAAAGAGAAAAAAAGAAAAGATAAAAGTAAAGGAAAGAAAGAAATGGTAATTATGTGAGGATGCGAGCTATGGAGATACTAGCTGATAGCGCAATGGTAATCATTTGACAATATAGAAGTATAGCAAATCAACATCTTACACATCTTGAACTTACACAATGTTATATCTCAATAAAGAAGATAGAATTATAACTTGTAGGGCAAGGATGGACTACTTTGCTCTTTGAAAAGACAAAAAAGAAAATGAGCATAAGGTATTAATTAGTATTTTTCCTTGTAGCGTTGCTCTACAAAGTATTTTCTCTACTACTGTTTTATGTTATTTTAGTGCCTCACAAAGTCTTACTGATGTTTTTCTCAAAGGTTTCTGTCACCAAATCCACTTAGGAAACTAAGTTCAGAGATCATGGAAATTGTTTATTTTCCTCTAAAAAAGTCTCATTCACATGGACTTTCAAATACTAAGATGAGCAACTTATACTGCTCTGATTGAAAGTAGCTTAAGTGGGTAGAAGAAGAATAAATGAAACAAGATGGGATTGGGAGGGAGACAAACCATAAGTGACTCTTAATCTCACAAAATAAACTGAGGGTTGCCGGGGGGAGGGGGTTTGGGAGAAGGGGTTGGGATTATGGACATTGGGGAGGGCATGTGATTTGGTGAGTGCTGTGAAGTGTGTAAACCTGGTGATTCACAGACCTGTACCCCTGGGGATAAAAATATATGTTTATAAAAAATAAAAAAAATAAAAAAATAAAAAAATAAAAATGAAAGTAGATTCATTGGTTTCTCTCAACTGAGTTTCCAGTCTTCATAAATACATTAGGCTTTAAAGTATAAAACCAAACTAACCAAACTGTGACAAAATCTACTAAAAAATTTCCTATTCCCTCCTATAGGTCTTGGGTTCAGATATAATGATCTAATTGAAGGATTTGCTTTTTCTTTTTAAAGGTAAAATTGCTGATTCACGATATTACAGTGACAGTATATTTCACCTTTGGAAGAGCCTTAGACATACCTTTGCATTACTATAATAATTAATGTTCATTTTCCCTTAGAAACATTAATTTTACAAAATGCACACACACATTTTAACTCCCTTGGGAGGGAAAAACACACTTCTACCTATGGCAAGTCTATGCAAAAGCTGTTATAAAAAAACAGCAGCTTAGTATCATAACTTACACGCTGCTTCAAACACATTACTAGTTTTCCTGACTTACTGAGTACTTACATGAAAAGTGTTTATATATACGTCAGTTCTGAAAAGCAGTGAGGATTATGAAATACAACAATGCTATCAATATTTTTAACTGTCAAGGTTGTTTAAGAAGCAACAAGGAACCATTGGATATCTGAGTATGTGAAGTAAAAAAAATTTTTGCCAGTAAAAACAAGATAATGTTACAGTGATATCATTAGTCATCCTACAACCTTATCTATCCTGGTTCTATATTCTTTACAAGACACTAAATCAATGTTTTCATGTAGCTAGAAAGAAAGTTCAGAGTTTTTACTTTAATATCATTGAAAGATAGTGCATATGTGAAAGGCAAATATCATGAAATGAAGGAAAACTTTGAAAGTATTGGGGAAAGAACATTTTTTCAGGTATTCATGGAATGCAGACCCTACTATTAATACTTCAAAACAAATTAGAAATCCAACGGAAGTTGTTACAAGAAACATCATAACTATGGCAAAAATAATGTCAGAAATATAAATTAAAATGAAGACCTACATAATTGCTCAATTAATTTTGATATCTGGGAAATCCAGGAAAACTCCACCACTGCATACTTGCCTGCTACCTCTCTCCAAAAAGCTAAGGTAAAAAACAAAAACTCTGTATTTAGAACAAAATACCTATTAACTTTTAAATTCTTATGATTTTGATTTAATCTCTTTGAATAGTTAGATGGATGGGATATCTGGTGGCTCAATTGGTTAAGCCTCTCACTCTTGATTTCAGGTCAGATCATGATCACAGGGTCCTGGTATCAAGCCTAGCATAGTGCACTGCCCCCTGTCCTGCCCCCCAGTTGAGAATAAGCTTGAGATTCTCTTTCTTGCGCTCTGCCCTTCCCCCATTGCTCTCTCTCTAAAATAATAAAATAAATCATTAAAAAGTTAGATGGGGAAAGAAATGAGTTTATCTAAAATCTTTAGGGAATTTTCATAATAGCCATAAAAATATTTCTCAAAAGTGTAGTTTCTCAAGCTCTCCTTGACACTCCTAATGGTGAATGTGGGAGAACTATCAATCTCTAACTTTGGTACACATGGTAAAATAACCTAGAATCACAGAATAAAGAAGAACAAAGATTTCAGGATAGGAATAAAACAGGAACTGGAGGAAAGAAAGTGGCCCCTTGTTTTCTAACAAAAGAAAAAATATGTATTATTTTGCAAGTGAGCTGATGCTAAATCTTGCCTAAGATGTAGAATTATCTTACAAAAAGGTTAGGAGAAAAGAATATTTTCACATAAGATTGGTAAGTAAGCTATATAAAATTATTTGGCAGTTTGAGTATGCTTTTTAATGCATGCCACATTTTAAGTTTAATTTTAGAAATTTCTCAGGAGATATCTCAAGACTTAATAAATGGGATTTTTGCTGAAAACATTTTTTCTTGAATTATTATTCCATGTGGAATTATCTGTAGGTTCATTTGCATAGCATAAAGAAATTATGTAAATTTTTTAATCTAATTGTTGTGATTATCTCAAATCCTTTACTAAAGGATATTTATTTATTTATTTAAATTTTATTTATTTATTTGACAGACCAAAATCACAAGTAGCCAGAGAAGCAGGCAGAGAGAGAGGAGGAAGCAGACTCCCTGCTGAGCAGAGAGCTCCATGCGGGGCTGGATCCCAGGACCCTGAGATCATGACCTGAGCTGAAGGCAGGGGCTTTAACCCACTGAGCCACCCAGGTGCCCCATTAAAGGATATTTAATAACTACACAAAACTCTATACGTTCTGCATTCAATTCCTTTGTCAGACATGTGACTTCCAAATATTTTCTCCCAATTTGAAATTTATCTTTTTGTCTCTTAATGATGTCTTTTGGAAAGCAAAATACATATATTTTTTAACTATTGTTATGATTTTGATGGAGTCAATTTTTTTCTTAATTGTTCTTTTGGTGTCAAACTAAGAAATCTTAAGTTAATCTTAGTTTGTAAAGTTTTTGTCTGATTTTTATTTTCTCTAACAGTTTTATAACTTTACTTTTAACATTCAGATCTTTGGTTCCTTTTGGGTGAATTTATAGATAAATTATGAGGCTCATGTTGATGTTCTTCCTTTTTTTTTTTTGGATCCATTGTTTCAATATCATTTGTTAAAAAGATTATCCTTCTAGAATTAAATTCTGTAGGTATTTTATTAAAAACCAAATGCTATATTTGCACAGATCTTTTTATGGACTTTCTATTCTGTTCCATTGATTTATTTATCCCTTTCCCAGTTCCACAGCATTTTGAGTACTGTATCTTTATTTTAAATCTTAATGTCTAACCTCATTCTTTTTTTTTTTCACATTGTTCTTATCTTTTTTTTTTTTTTTTTTTTTTTTTTTTTTTTTAATTTTTTATTTTTTATAAACATATATTTTTTATATACATATATTTTTATCCCCAGGTCTGTGAATCACCAGGTTTACACACTTCACAGCACTCACCAAATCACCTACCCTCCCCAATGTCCATAATCCCACCCCCTTCTCTTGTTCCTAATCCCTCCTTGTATGTTTTAAAATAAATTTACCTAACTAAAAAAATGCATCACTTTTGATCAGAATATTATGTTGTATTAAATCAATAGATCCATTTGGAGAGAATTAATGTTTCCAAGACAATGAGTCTTCCATTCCAAGAATATAGTATATCAATTTATTTAGATTTTCTTTGATTTTCTTTTTAGCATTTTGTAGACTTTAGTGCATAGATGTTAGAGATCATTTGCTACATTTATATATAAGCATTTAATTTTGCTGGGGCTAATATAAGAGCTATTTTTTGATGTTTTTATTTCCACTTGTACATTGCTAATATATAGAAATAAAATTGCTTTTTGTGTACTGACTTGTTATCTTGCAACCATATTAATCTCATTTCTTAGTCCTGGGAATCTTTCTGTAGATTCCTCTGAATTTTCTACATACAGAATCACATTGTATATAATGGATGCTTACTTCTTCCTTTAAAGCTGAATGCTCTTTCCTTATTGCAGTTGCTAAGATTTTCATCACTGTATTGAATACAAGTGCTTGAGACAGGATATTCTTGTCTTGTTCCTGATCTTAACAAATAATTATTAATTCTTTACCCATTAAATTTGATATTATATGTGCATATGACCATGGGTATTTTTCTTCCTTAGACTGTTACTAAGGTGGGTTATATTGGTTAATTTTCAAATATTAAATGGGCCTTGTATTCTTAGAATAAATCCCATTTGGTTATGGTATACTGGTTCTTTTATACACCTGTGAATTGATTTTCTCACATTTGTTGAGAACTTTTTTGCATGTGTCTAAATTTATGAAGTATATTGGTATATAGGTCTTCTTTTCTGCTTTTAGTGTTAAATGTGTCAAGAGGTGCTCTTTTCTGCTTTCCAGAAAAGATTATATAGAATAGGAATTATTTCTTCTCAATATTTGAACTGTGTTCCAACCCAAAAATTATCCAGATACTTTTCTGCACATTTTTAAACTAAAAATTTGGTTTACCTAATGGTTATATATTTCAGATTATCTGTTTCATCTGGAGTGAATTTTGAGAGTGCATAGGGTTGTTTGTAGCATTATATTAGCATTAACATTCATTAGTATCTATTTAATGGATGCAGGGTTTCTAATGGTACATCTTTTTTAATCTTAATTTTCAGAATTGGTATCTTTATTTTTTTCTTTTTTATTTTATCAGTCTTGCTAAGAAGTTTATATACATTTTATTGATCTTTTCAAAGAAATATATTGAATTCATTGATCTTTTCCATTATTTTTCTTTCTTCAATATTATTGATTTCTGCTTCTATCTTTATTAAATTAACTATATTTGGTGTCAATGTGTTCTTCTTTTCTAGTTTATTCAAGGGGAAAAATGGATTACCATTTTGAGAACTTCTTCCTTTTCTAATATAACACTATAATTACCCTTCTAAGAACTCCATTTAGTTATATTCCACAAATATTTACATGCTATAGTTTGATTTTTATTTAATTCAAGGTGTATTCTAATTTCCTTTGATAATTATACTCTGACATTCAAATTACCTAGAACCTTATGGCTTAATATCATGTTTCTGGTTATTTTCATCTTATTTTGTATCAATTCCTAGTTTAATTTTAGATGGTCTGAGAACATTTTGTATGATTATCTTTTTTAAATTTAATTGTCTTTATGAAAGACCTGAAATACAGCTTGCCTTAGTAAATGTTCCATGTGTACTTGAAAAAAAAAATTGCTATTTTGTTAAGTGGAGAGTTCTAGAAATGTCAGTGAGATTCACCTGGTTGATGGTGTTCAGCTCTTCTGTATATTTGCTAATTTTCTGTCTATTAATTCTATTAGTGAGAAACTGTTAAAATATATATAAATATATTTATATTTTTAAATTTTGCCTTCAGTTTTGCTTCACGTATTTTGGAGGTCTGTGGTTTAGTTCATCAAGATTTTTATGTATTCTTGGAGATTTTCTCATTTTATATGAATTCTTTGTAATTTGCTTTTCTCTGAAATCTACTTTACCTGATATTAATATAACTGCCTTACCTGGCTCCTGATTGATGTTTGCATGTTAGAAAGCTCTCCTCTTTTTACTTTTAGTCTGAGCTCTTGAAAGATATTGTTATGCATTTTTCTTTCTATTTCATTTTAAGTCTTGCTTGTAGATAACATATAGTTGATTCGTTTTCTTTTTTAAGCTATTCTCTTAGTTTCTGAATGCTTTGACCATTTTCAGCTAATATGTATATTAGCTTGTACATTTAGACCATTTATAATTGATGTGGTTAATGTAATATGTAAAGTACTGATATGGTTATAGACATGACCATATTTCCCTAATCTCTCTGGCTTTACTCTCTCAGACAAGACTCCAGGCAGAAATCTTGATGCAGTCTTCACTTGTCCAACTACCTCAGCTGAAATGTTCTAATTTTTATCTCCTGCCTCTACTTCCTAAGTAGCTAATACCAAGTTTAGTTTTAGCCTATCTTCACTTAAGTTTTTTAAGTATTCGGATTTCTATTTTACTTGATTTTATAATGTTTTGTTCTCTTACTTCTTGAGCAAATGCTTCTCAAAACACAAGTTTTACATCACTAATTTCACAAATTTTATCGTCATAGGAAGAAAAACTCTTACCCTTTGGTGTTTAATATATATTTTGCCTATTATTGCTTTTTTAAACTTTTTCTCGGTATCTTTTTAAAATATTAATTTTGGGGACCTGAGTGGCTCAGTAGGTTGGGCATCAGCCTTTGGCTCAGGTCATGATCCTGGAGACCCGGGATGGAGTCCTGCATGGGGCTCCCTGTTCAGCAGGGAGTCTGCTTCTCCCTCTGCCTCTCACCCCCTTCTCCTGTTCTCTCTTTCATTCTCTCTCTGTCTTTCTCAAATAAAAATAACATCTTTTAAAAAATATGAATTTTGTTATGATCTCTGCCAGATTTCAAATTTTAAAAGTTCCTTTAGGTACACAATTGTGTAGTGAGCTATGAGCAAACACTTTTTCTAACTCTAAACATAAAAAGAAGTATCCTCCTCAAGTGACTATAAACTTTAAGAGATACTTGTTTTCCTTCTCTCTTAGTGCAAGTGAAGTCCACCTTTTATAGCATAGTCCAGCCCCTCTTATATTACTAATCATGAGGCTTAGCCTAGCTCTTTGATTTATTGTTATGTTATAAAGAACAAACTTTCCTTAAAATATTCTTAGAGTATGTTTAATGCATCAGTACTTTCAATTCTTTTCTGTAACTGGTTCTTTTTTTGTAATCAGTTTTAGCATTAAATTCCCTATTTCATACATAAATAAAAGTAAAATGAATAAGCTTTTTAATAGTTAATTTGTAAAATACATTATTGGAAAATATATAATTATATTTATAAGTTCAGTAGCACTTGTAAGTAATGTGAACAATAATGGTCCTATAAACATTTAAATGTATTTTTTCTTATGTCAGACATATTTGGAAAATGTGTATCTTCTTGAAGAAAATGCAAAGTTTCCAAGAAATAGTTTCTTTATATTATGCTGTTTCAAATATTTTAGTATTAGGAATTATTTAAGCTTACTATTACTTCTATAAAGAAAAAAAGTATTGCTCTTTTCTTGAAATTTATCTCTTTAAACCATGAGATAAAAACTGCAGTATTTGCATTTTTGCAAATCTGGTTAGGATCAGCACATTAATTTTGCCAGTTTTGCTGGCTGTGCATAATTTTTGCTCCACTATTAATTTTTGTAGGTATATGCAATGAGACTGTTCCTTCCTTGGCCTTAAAAACTAAGTTTATTTGATATATATTTCAAAAAGATATATCATGAAAGATGATACACTTAAAGGGAATTAAATATAAGTTAAAATACTAGGAACTTATATATGAAGACCTTAGCTTAAGCTTGAGGTTATTAATGGCATTCATTATAAGACTGAACAACTTTATATACCAAAAATAAAGTACTAAAAACTTCTTAGAAAAATGTAAATTTAACAAGGCTTATCTTGTTTACTTCTATAGCCTCTGTACCTAGAACAACATTTATTATATTATAGGCAGTCAATAAATATATAAGGAAATATATATATGTCTTTATTTGTGTGTGTGTGTCTTAAAAACAACAATAAAAATAAGAGTAAAAGCCTAAAATATCTCAGGATATTCACACATACTTAGGAAATAAACACAGTGAATATTATTGAGACATAAAATAGGTAAAAAATGCAAAAGGTTTGGAGTTTAAAATATCATAATTTAAAATAAAGCTGTTTTTACCGCTTTTACTGTTTAAGAAATAATTTTATTTTAACTTTTTGAACTCAGTGTTAGGAGTTATATGTAGTGAAATAAGTAGTGACAGATCGAGTCTTCTTTAAGGGACAAGTGTTCAGTATATCCAGATTTCCAGTGTTTAAAAAGAAACTGTGTTCAGCAGACAAGAGCATTAAATATGAGATCTTTAAATACTACACTTGGCTGGCAAGTGTAATAGGTTCTCTAGATGATAATGAAATAAATAATTTCAGAAATATATAAAAAGTATAAAATATCTTAAAACTACATGCAATCTAAAGTATTTTTATATAATCTATTGTTATAGTTAGTGTTAAAAAGTGGTAATAACCACAGAAGACCCTGAAGTGAATTGACAGAAAGGAAAAAAATATTAAAATCCTACAAGTTGAAGTGATTGGGGGGGGGACACATCTATTTCTTAATAAAGTTATATTTATTGATAGAGAAAGATGAGAGGTTGATTGACAAGAAGGAAACAAAGGCCTATATTAATCCTTACAATTCATAAAGTGATGGAGGGATAGCCACACTGAGTGTCAAAATCAACACTGACAGGGTAGTAGTATTTCTTAACTTTTTTTCTATTATTGGTCCTTAGAGAAATTACCTAAGTATCGCAAGTTATCGGCACAATGAAAATTTTCAAACTCACTACCTTTTAATATTAACAAGAATGCGAACTTCTTAACTTCTTCTCGGATATATTTTTTAAATGTCTTCTTGCAAATTATTTTTCTTCCATGTTAACATACAGATTCTTCCTCCCCACCCCCCAACCCCCCAGAGTCTTACAAGCAGAATTTTCCTTTTTTTTTTTTTTTTTTACTGTCTAATGAATTTTTGGAAATAAATTTGTATTGCAAGATTTAGATGACATAGGCATCTATATTATAAGTAATATTTATTCATTTAAATAGCTCATCATTCTAATATATATAATCAGTGGTTCCATCTCAAACAAAGGAAACAAACCAAACAGAATTTTATAAACATGTAACCCAAAAGGAATTTGCTGTATTATTCAAGGCATTTCAGAGTATAAATTTTAGAGTGATATTTTAAGGGACACCTGAGATACATGGAATACCCTAATTCTTATATTCTACATTTATAGTATAATAAAATTTGTGATAAAAAATCTTAAAAGTAATTTGTCTTTCAAGTGCCATGATCCTTAAAGTGTTCTTTTGCAAAATTAAAAATAATAAACAAACAACTGTTCATCAACATTTTTACTGATCATATTTTAGCCTATACACAATTTTATGTGTCTCACTCCAGACTGGGGGAAAGATTGTCATAGATTCATTTCCCTTAATAGTAAATCTATCTTATTATCCTTTGTGTGTTTTCTTACTCTAATTCTTTCTCATGAAGAAATGTGCTAAAACTGCAATTTGGTAACTCTGCTTTCCATTGTTTTAAATGATAATTTAGTGAACACATCAATTTACTAAACTTCGTTTATCATCCATCTAGAAAAGAAATCCAGCAATACTCAAGTGACTCTGAGAATTTCTTCATTGTCTAGAATTTTATGTAGAGACATATATATAGGTTTTTTTCTAACTGGAATTACATACAGATGACTACCCATGTCCTTATAAAGAAATATTAGTCATACTTTTCTAGAAATACCAAAATAGTGTGTAAAATCATATCAGCTCTTTATATATAAAGATCAGCAAATTAGTGCTCCCATCTCTACCTTTAATTTTGCCCCAAGGCTCATATTTCATCCTAAGCCTTTGCACAAACGGGAAAACATATTCTCAGGACCACATACACAAGCAACGACATAGACCACTTACTCTTCTCTTAACCTGTGTTTGGTCTCATTGCTCAAGGCATTATGTTAAAATTTATTTACTTCAGCTGACTATAAAATATTCTTGGTATCTATTCTTATCACAACTATATCTCTATATATGTGTAACATATCCACCCTTTAAGGCTTTTTAAAAAATGAGATATTATTGTTCACCCTGTGTATCCAGACACTATAGTATAATGGTATTTGGAAGCCTTGAGCAAGTCACATCACCCTTATGAATATCAGTTTTCTAGTACAGTAATACAAAAATCTCTAGATTATTTTAAATATTAAGTTATACAATAAGAATAAATCATCCAATATTACATTAAGGATATAATAGTTATTCAATTAATACCAATTTTATTCCTTTGCTATTCATTGTAGTTAATGGGTCAGTTACACCTTTTTATTAAGACGTGTGGAATATATCAGAAGATATTAGCTACCAGTATAATGAAAAAAGTTAACATAATAAAGATGGATGGTGTGCATAAAGGAATACATGATAAATATTATGTACATTTAATTTTCTATACACAATTCATTGTCTTTCATTGTCAACAGGGTTTAACTGTAGTGAGTTATAAGCAAAACAGTTAAATTTACTGAGCCTTATGATAAATAAGAATTAATTGGAAGGTTCTATGTATGTAATGAATGGATTACTTATATTCAAAGATTGAGGATTTCATGACAAATTAAAACTACTCACTTATACTATGTTTTCTGTGTGTTTATATATAAAGATTAAGTTGTTATAGTGTATCCTTATGATTGGTAGAATGTTAAGTTTGAATTTAACGTTATTATAATACTCGTTCTACTGCAGATCTACTGGTGGATGGTAATAGTTAATATTCAGGTAATATCAGTGTTATTATTCAAGGACAATGAGCTTGAAAATTAATCTAAGACACTAATCCTTAAATATAAACTGTATTAATTATATGACAAATTTAAATACATTATTTTATTAAAACATAATTATGGCCTGATTCCATCAGATATAGTTACTATATACTATAGTTACTATAGTTATTTTTGCTATAACTCCTTTTGAATTATTACATAATGGAATATTTTAATAGATAGAAAATATATACTAATATATTCCACATAAAGAGTTGGTGCTTTATGGGCAGATAATACTTCAATTAAGATTTTGCATTTTTCTTATGACCTTCATTTGTAATTAAAGTGAGAAAGAAAGGGAAGTAAGTAATTAATGAGAAAGAAGACTTTCCATTATTTATTTTTTATTATTTTAAAATGGCAAGTTAGTATATTTAAATGAATTAAAAATATAATTTCTACAAATATTAAAATTTCTTTTCTATTGTTTCTTACAAATAGTCTTATATTACAATGTTAACCAAATGTGGATTGTTCCCCATTTTATAGAAATTACAATACTTGTCAATATGCAGTTGTCACTTGAGCAGCTGTACTCCACAAAAGATTTTCCAGCATAATGATAAGAACTTCAGATAGCAATTTTTTTAGCGAAACAAAAGCTGAAGTTCAATAAAGTAGTTGTTTTTTGAAAATATGTATGAGGACATATGTTGTCTTGGAAAAAAAAATGAATTGAGTATCTTCTTACACGCATATTAATGATGATGATGGCATTTAAAATAAAAATGAAATTCTGTAACTGCAGAACTATAAATCCAGAATATCAGCTGGAGAATACAGGTGTCTTGACAGCTGCGAAACTCAATAAAATAAATTTCAAAAAGCAACAAAAACTGAAAGTCTCTTGCCAACCACACAGACCCACACACACATACATGTACACACATACCCCCTCACACATCAAGGTCTCTTCCCCATGTCTGCCTACATAGCAGAATCAACATAAAACCTGCATGTAAAAAAATTAAAATCTAAGCTCTTTGTGTACAGGATATACTCAGTAAACTAATTAGTACTGAGGTATTTAAGAAATACTAGTTTTTAACATTTACACATATCAGCATTTATTTTACATTTAGATAACTATTTCATGAAAATACATTATTTTTTACAGAGGATCCATATATCCAGAGTATGTAATAGCAGATTTCATAACTTCTTATTAAACATGGGAATTTTGTTATTTTGAAGTGTTAGATGATTATTAGTATATCCATGTACATATACACTTATCTGTTGTATTTTTGTAAAATGCCCATTATATGTGGAGTTAAAGTCTCTCACTACATAGAAACATACAGTTGAAACAATTGTGTGCATTTTGATTCTTTTCTTTGTAGAATCATATATAACTAGCTGGAAGACCAAAATCTAATTTCTTTAAGTCTAGTAGTTAATATAACGTGACTCAGAAAATTTTCCACATATTTCTTTTCAATGCGTTTTTAGACTTAATTTTTCAAGCACAACTTATAAATCTTAGAAAGAATAGCTATGATTAATTCATTCACAATTTGGCACTCTGTAAATCCTTCATAACTTGATACAGTGATCCCTTAATGCTAATGTAGAATCTCTTTCTTTATTGTATTAGTAACAGATTAGCCCTGTTATTTATAATTCATTCAAGTGGAAAATAGCTTTCCATATTATCTTTTGTAAAAATGTTTTCTGCTTTCTTGTTGTAGGTTGCTAAGTTAGCAGTGAAATATATTTTTTGACACAATACATCAATTTTGATATTAACATAATACTTAGTGTAAAGTAGAAGTTCTTAAAATGATTGTATTTTTATATCTATAATTGACGTAACTGTTAATTCCCCATAATGCTTTGTTTCCCAAGAGATATAAATATTTTGTGAATAAAGTTTCAATAAATACAAGTGTTAAACTAAGGCAGTTCCTTAAAATTACAAATTCAAGATTCTCGGGAGTGGAGTGTAGGGTGATGTCTGTTACCTGTTCTTTTTTAACATAGAAATCACAGTGAAGAATGATGAAGGTCATATCTACTGGTTATATTTGCTGTTTTACAATATGTAAAATATCTTACATAAACAGTATTTATACCAAATAAGAAGCAATAATTAAAATTTTCCAAGTCAGATGTTTGTTAAAATATCAACAAAATTCTGTTTGCGGAGATATATTTATAGACTTTAGCCTGAAAAAAAAAAACAAAAAACAAACAAACACATTCAGTGCTAAAATTGGATAAATCTCATCCAAAATGATAGGTATATTTAGGCAGTCCTGAGCTAAACTGAGCTTTGCGGAAGGGAAGATGTGGAAGAACCAGTTCTTATGATATACAGAAAAGCCCCATTTAGAAAAGCTCCATTTATAGAGGAAATCAACATGCTAGCCATATGATTTCATTTAAAGTCCATGGTGTTGCCTTTTCTTAAAAAATAACTTGTTCGGGTCAAATGTTTCAGCAGTTTTATTGATGCTGCTCTTTTTTTAGCCATTCCAAAGAATTAGTTAGAATTTGACAAAGGCATATGGACAACTGTATCAGGACTGGATATACCCAGAGTAGATTTTTACCTTAGCACCATAGCATATCGACTTTTTATTTTCATTTTTTTTAACCATAGCTCTTCAGTTGGGCAATCTTAGTTTAAAAAAAAAATGAATTTTTTTATTTCTCTAAAACCTGAAAATCTATTTTTTTTTTTACTTTAAGTTCTGTTTATTGAAATATTTGTTGTCAACAAAAATTAGCATCTGAAGGGAATGAAATCAGTATTAGTTATGTGGGAGATAGAAGGGAACTGAAGGATTAGGCCCCGTTCAGGAAGGGCCGGGATCTTGGGTACAGTCCTCAGGTAACATAGGTGTGCTTCTGCACAAAAAAAATTAAACTTGGTTCTTATTTTTATAGCATGAAAAAATTGCGGAGTTAGGTGGCGATGAGAGTTGCTTGATAATGTGAATGCACTTAATGCAAGAGAACTGTATACTTCAAAATGGCAAGATATAGCACTTTTATGTCTGTATACTTTTCTACAGTTAAAAATATAGTTTATTATTTGAAAGTAAAACTTTTATTGAATAGCGTCGTTCACACGGCATGTTTCAACATGATATAGATGCTTATCTACAGTGATTTGCCTTTGCTTATCAGCTAGCCTATGTTTCATCACCTTCTGTCTAAAAAAAGTTAGATTAGCTCGTAAACTTATTTTAAACTTTGTAAGCAAATTACTTATAAATCTTTTTGCAATATTGAAATAAGCTTTCATTTGGATCTTCAAATATATCACCTTCTCTCATTGTCGTTTTTTAGAATTCAGTTACATCATTTTCCCTCTTCCTTTGCTTTCCTTTTTGATTCACATCAGGTACTAATTTCTCTGTCTTTCCTACACTCTCTGTTCTACAAAGATACACAAGCTCTTTCCTCTGCCCCCAGGCTTCTCTCTTCCTTTCTTTGCCTTATATTCTGCCTATTTGTCTCCTAGGACACCATTTCCCTTCTGGCAGTTAAGCATTTCAGTTCTTAGAGTTTGCATTTTCTTTGTCCTAGTTTTAACTCTCTCCATTTCATTCCTGCTAAAATATAATCTTTCTCTCCTTCATTGTTTTTGTTGTTAAAAACCATTCTCTTCTCTGCTGATCTTTCTTTTTCTAATTGACTTGAAAATCAGACCAGCCCAGAGGGTATTTTTGAAGCAGGGGAAGATGACAGACCACAAACTTCTTGGGTTCATTTTCCTGATTCTCTTAGACTTTATTGGATCTATTGGTTTTATGGTGATGGCCCAGCTGGGTTTGTCTATACGCATGATACCCTTGAAACCACATGTTCCTGTCCTTATCCTCCTATTTTTAATACTTAATGAAGTCTTGTTTATTTCCCTTAGGCACAAAAATGGCTAATTAAATAGTTAAGAAGATAGCATATATACTATTAAGGGAAGAGCATCAGAGTCAGGCATCTTGTGGTCAAATTCTGGTTTTAATGTATTTTGATTTAGTGAACTTGAACAAATTCATTGGTGTGTCCTAGTTCTTAGCACACTAATTCACTAAATGGTCATAATAATAATGCTCAGATACATATTTTGAAGATGAAATCTTTAAAACTAGGCCTTGTCTTCATGTGTTCGGGCTTCCATAAAAAGAATTAAGAATTATATTTCTCACACTTCTGGAAACTGGGAGTCCAAGATTACGGCGCCAGGAGACTTGGAATCTGGGGAGAGCCCACTTTCTGCCTCACAGACAACTACCGTGTTGCAGTGGCTTGACAGGAAGAGGGGGTGAAGGACCTCCCTGGGCTCCCATTTATAAAGGCACTAATCTCATTCACGAAGGCTTTATCCTCAGAGCCTAATCACTGCCCAACGACTCCAACTCCAAGTACAATCACTCTGGTGGGCTAGGTTTCAACATAGGAATTTGGGGAAGACTATAGGAATATTCCTATATTCCTATAGGAATTGGGGAAGACTATGGGAATCCTGAAAAACAAAAATCAGTAAACATTTATTGTTGTTATTATATTATTATTTTGTTATTGGTTACAATTATTTTATACTGTGGCAGAAATTCTATAATATGCCTTAAAATTATATTATAAATGGTTCAAGCATTTTAAATAGAGTTATTTCAAATGTCACATCTGTGCATCACATATAGGACCCCATGAGGTTTTAAACAATTTAAAATTTCATTTTCTTATTTTATTTTATTTTTTTAAAGTAATCTCTATGCCCATGTAGGGCTCAAACACATAGCCCTGAAGTCAAGAGTTTCATGCTCCCTTATATCAGCCAGCCAGGCACCCATAATCCAAAGTTTAAAAAAAAAAAAAAAAAAAAAAAAAAAATATATATATATATATATATATATATATATATATATATAGTGTATATATTTATATATGTATATTGTGCATGTGTGTGTACATATATATAGTGTTTTAATTATATTCAGTACCAAAAAAACTAAAAAATACTTCAAAAAAATTACAACACCCCTTTTTTAGTACAAGCTAAAGCTACTTGAGAAAGGACAAAAACTTCCACTTTTGGGGCGCCTGGGTGGCTCAGTGGGTTGGGGCTCTCTGCTCAGCAGGGAGCCTGCTTCCTCCTCTCTCTCTGCCTGCCTCTCTGCCTACTGGTGATCTCTGTCTGTCAAATGAATAAATAAAATCTTTAAAAAAAAAAAAAAAACTTCTGCTTTTTAGCACAGTGTGTAAGATAGATCATGTAGTATATAAAACATTTTATCAGTTTGATATTAAAATGAAATTAACATAAAATGATAAAGAGAAATATATGACTAAATAAAAATGTATAAAATGTATATCCCCAAGGGTAAGGAAGAAGTTGAAAAAGAGAGTTTAGTGATGGTTACTTATAAAGTAGGGTTGCTTATCAGAGAAATGATGGTCATGTTTATATGTTAGTTAGTTACTAACTGAACAGAACTGCAAGAAAACTTACTGCTTTTTCCACTTACATGCAATGTTGTAGAAATTGATACAACCTGACATCAATTAGAATGTGTAAATATACCCAATAAACCCTCAAGGGACAGAAGATGGTCTGAGGAGAAATGAATCTGGGTGTTAATGAGACTAATTTTCTTTCCTGTTGTCAAATTTAGTAAATTTGCTCAATTAATTCAGTAGAATAAATTCTGGGTTAACAAGTCTGTATCTCTGGTCAGGCATGGACTTTTGTCATATAACCAACTACTCAGTTGGGTGTTCTATGGCCCTTTTCCACGTTCCCCATGAATTTATATAGTGGTGGGGAGGCTAGGTCATTCCCTTGGAGCACTTTCCACAGTGGTTTCTGATACACCACTCTGAGGGCAGTGCACAGATGGTAGGAGAGCTGTGGGTCCTCTTGACCCTTCTTTCTGTCCCATGAAATGTACGCCCTTCTTTCCCAGATTCTAGTTTCTTTGTCATTGTTTGCCGTACTTCCCCACTCTTTAGATGTAATAACATAGAATAGATATAAAGTAACTAGTTTCTCCACTGTCTGTTGATAAGCATTGAGGATCGAGAACCTTTATTATTCGACCAGCTGGCATGTTTACCGTTTACTCTTGGTGAAATTCTCACTACAGACAACTTCGAGGAACTGATCTATCACGAAGCACTTAGAAGATTCTGTTAGTGCTGCTAATCACCTTAGCTCTTCCCCTCCTGCTGGGAAATCATAATTGGAGATGGAATTGTTCCACAGTGTGAGCAACTGATCAGATTCTCATTCCTAGATTTTTAAACTTGAACTGAAGCACAGGAAGGTGCCACAGAGCTGGACTTTAGTGCAGTGAACATGATGAAAATGTATGAGCTCCTTATGCTGAGAAACATAGCTGTTTGTTTGTTTGTTTGTTTGTTTTTAAGATTTGACAGGCAGAGACCGCGAGAGAGGGAACACAAGTAGGGAGAGTAGGAGAGGGAGAACCAGGCTTCCCACTGAGCAGGGAGCACAATGCAGGGCTTTATGCCAGACCTGAGCAGAAGGCAGATGCTTAACAACTGAGCTACCAAGGCGCCCCTATTTTTTAATTTTTAAATAAACTTTTCTTATTAGAAAGGACACTAATTATAATTGTACAGATGGATGTATTTCACAGTTTGAACACACCTATGTCACTCACATCCAAAAATAAAACTTTTTTTTGGTAGGATCACCTACGCTTACCAGTTTGCTCTAGACTTTCATGTAGGTTCCAGTGAAGGCCCCACTGATAGATTAAATAATTTTCCCACATTCACTTAAGCATAACATATTAGAATCAGGATCCCCCCGAGAGCCCTGACACTGATGCTTCTTCTAACTCATTTGCATGCTGCTTCACTATCTTAACTAACATAATTCTTCCGTTAAATCTCAGGCATTAAACATTTTTTTTCTTCCTAATTTGCTTTATTTAGATTAAGGTGTTGATAATCTAGGGGAAATTTTTCAGACATGTCTTAAATAGTTAAGCAAAGGCTAACAGGACAATATTGAAAAGAAATAAGTAAGAGTTAGTTAAGTATCAATAGGGAGCGAAGGAGAGGAAGGAAATGTGTGGGTCCGTGGGCATGCGCAGTGTGGGTAAGTCAAGGTGGGCCGTCATGATGACATCAGTAGGTCCAGTAAAGCTCATTATGCAATGGCAGAAGATCTGTATCTTCAGTTTTATTAAACACTATCAAAAGAATTTTCAAAATTTATACTCTCATCAGCAGTGTATAAAAGCGCCTATTACTTCATATCCCTACCTAAAATTGGGCAGGTTTTTTTTTTTTAAGATTTTATTTATTTATTTATAGACCAAGATCATAAGCAGGCAGAGAAGCAGAGAGAGAAGGAGGAAGCAGGCTCCCCACTGAGCAGAGATCCCAATGCGGGGCTCGATCCCAGGACCCTGAGACCATGTCCTGAGCCGAAGGCAGAGGCTTTAACCCACTGAGCCACCCAGGTGCCCCTGGGCAGTTTTGTCTTAAAAAAACAAAAACAAAAACAAAAAAACATACATACACACACAAACACACATATATTATATTTTATATATTTATGTATTATATATATTATTTTATATATTTATATATCCTATATATAAATTTTTATATATAATATATATGTTTTTGCCATATTATATATGGATATATATCCATATATATATAATTATTATTATCCTACATAATACTGACCTTTCTAATAAGTTTTGTTTCTGGAAGTCAAGGTTCTCCATACTGGTCCTTCTTTAAAATCTTCTTAGCTCTTCTGATACTTAGTCTCCATATATATACGAATGTGCTGAGATAGTCACTGCCATGTCAAGTTATAGAAATATCAACATGCGTAAAATTGTGTTCTTTCTCATACTGTTTTTTTAAGTAATGAGCTTAGTATGTCTTTCCATTTATCTGAGACTTCTTTTCTCTTTCTGTTATTTTTGGCATAAGGATCTTGTAGCAGTTTCATTAAGCTTAGAAACCACCTAGAATGTGGTGTTTTTGATGCTATTAAAATAGTAGTTATGGTTTTTTTCTTAACTATTTAGAAATAATTATTTAGAAACAATTTAGAAATTTCTAAATATATTGAAATAAAATTATTATCATACCATAATATGATTATATTTAATACATACTAGAAGAGTAGAAGTGGCAATACCGGGTATCAGTGTGTCATTTCCGACCTCAGAAAGAAAGCTTTTAATCTCATGTGTACGATAGGATTTTTGGTGGTCCCTTTAACAGAGAAATTTTCTCCTGTTGTTCAGTGGACAAGAAATTTTGTGAAATGTATGTTGGATTTTATGAAAAAGCCTTTTTTCTACCTCTACTGAAAATATAATGCATTTTTTCTGTTTGTATTAACTTTTATTCTGCTCTTTTTTTTTTTACCTCTATTAGTATGGCAAATTACAAATTGATATATGGATATTAAATCCATCCCGCATTTCTGGAGTAATCCCAGCTTGTGTATGATATAGGATTTTATTGTTTCTGTCGCTGCTTTCATGTTTCTGCCATTGAATTGATGTTATTAAGATACAACCCATTATTTTGTTTAAGGTTTTTTTCTTTCTTTCTTTTTCTTTTTTTTTTTTTGAGCATATCTTTCAACTATTTTTGTCATAAATGTACTCATATAATCCTCTTACTAGCCTTTTGATGTTTTGATGGCTATAAATTTATAGTAATGTTCTCTTCTTATTCCTGGTATTTGAAAACTATGCTTTCTGCACTTCTTTTTTTGAGGGGGGATGGTGTTTATTTTTTTGTTTTGTTTTTATTTGTTTTATATTATATGACTATTAATCTTTTCCAAAAGCTAAATTTTGCTTTATCTTGTATATATTTTTCTATTTTATTAAACTTTTATTTTCTTTAAAATTATTTCTCATATTTTAACCTTGAGAAAACTCTTTGAATCATAGATTTTCAGCCTTTCTTCCATTGTACAATAATGTCTAAAAATTTTCTCCTATACAAAGCTTTTAATGAATCTCACATCTTTAGGTACTTATGCTTTTTATGCTTCAATTCAATATGTGTCATAACTTCCTTTGTGATTCCTTCTTTGAGACATGTGTTATGTTTCAAAGCATTGCTAATTACCAGACACTTTGGGGATTTTTAAATTATTGCTTTGTTCTTAATTTCTGGCTTAGTTCTACAATGGTAAGAGAACATACTCATTATAGTTTCATTCTTCACCATTATTAGAACTAGTTTTATGGCCTGCTGTAGACCATAAAGTTTTTCTACGTGTTCTGTGTGCACTTGTCAAGCATGTGAATGCTGCGATATTCTGTATACTATTTATATCATGGTTTTGGTTATATTTCTCAATGCAATTCCAATTTCCTATATCCTTATCGAATTTTTATTTGCTTTTCATACTGTTTTATGTTAATTACTTATATTCCTTCAAGAGTTCATGGACACAGTTTGAGAGTATTTTGTGTGCATATAAGTATGAAGTTGTTATATTCCCACAGTGGACTGACTCATCATTATGAGGTGTCATTCATTAGCTCTAGATACGCTTTCTGGCTTCATGTATACTTTATTTTATTTGAGTATAATGACACTCGTCTCCTTAGGTTAGTGATGCATGCATACCTTTTTAATGTACTTTTCACTTACATCATCTTTATTTCGAAAGCATTATGCAAACGGCTGGTGTGTGTGTGCATGTCTCTGTGTGTATGAATCTTTGTCCTTTAGTTGGGGAATATTTGGTCTGTTTGTACTTAATATTATAATTAACTCATCTTTTTCTTTGTTTTCTACTGGTCCCATTTTCTATATTTTTTTCTCTACTTCCTTCCCTTCTTTTGATCAGTTACTTTTTATTTTTTAAAAGATTGTATTTATTTATGACAGAGAGAGGGAAACATAAGCAGGAGGAGCAGCAGGAAGAGGGAGAAGCAGGCTTCCCGCTGAGCAGGGAGCCCAATATGGGGCTCGATCCCAGAACCTCAGGATCATGACCTGAGCTGGAAGCAGACACTTAACAACTGAGCCACCTAGGCACCCCTGATCAATTTTATTTTTTTTAATTTATTCCTGAACTTTATTAGTGTACTAGTAAGACCCCTACTATTCCTTTATTATTTCAATAAATTTGATAACATGCGCCTTAGCTTATTTTAGTCTGATATAATTTAAAATATAGCCTACCTTAGTTTCATTTTGACATATCTTAAATTTTTCACCTCTTTTCAGAAAAGAAAATAATCTTAGAAACTTTAATTTTATTATCTATTGCCACCCATAATTTGTGTGTATAAGTTATATTTACATATATACAATGCATATCTCACCACAATATATTAACATTCTTGTTTTATAGTTGTATTTAGATTTATCTATATGTTTATGCTTTGTATTACCTTTAATTCTTTGTTTTCAACTTCCATTTTGAATCGTTTTTATTCAGGCTGAATGGGGTTCTTTTTATTTTATTTTATTTTAGTGTAGACCCACTGGAGACAGTTCTTCCACATTACTGTGTTTCTGAAATTTTCACTTTGCTTCCATTTTGAGAGAGATTGTCACAGAGTTTGGAATGCCACATCCTAGTTTTCCTGTCCTAGCACTTTGGAAGTAGCACCTGGCTATTTTATAGTTTTCCTTGAGTAGGAAAAGGCAGTGCAGATATATGAAGCTGCTCTCACTCCTTGGGAGGCCTTAGGGTTGTTACAAACAGCCCTATGTTCCCAGCTGGCCCGTGCTGCTCTCCCGAAGGACCTAACACCCACACCAGAAAGGTCACTCTGCAACCATGATGGGGTGACACAGCAACAATGACCACTTTATACTTTTGTCCAAGCACAGACGAAAACGACACCGTGCACCCCACAAAACAACAAGCAGAACACACTTGCCTAATACAAAGGACTGCTCTTTTTTACCAACGAATACCCTCAGTCCCACCTTGTCTGTTACAGTTTGCTTATTTTGGTAAAATAGGTATCATATTGGAATATGACATTGATGTGTTTATTATGTGCCTCGGGTGGATGTCAAAAGCAGAAATTTTATTTATTGTCTGCATTGTAGAATTCCTGTAGCCTAAAAATAAGTCTGATGCATTGAAGGTACTCCTAGTAGTTTTTGAAATGAATGAATGAAAAAACCTCTATTGCTTTAAAGACTGTTGTAATTTTCAGTTGTGTAGAGGATAAAAATCTGAATTCCATAATGTGCTGTGGATCTGGAGATCTCCAAAACCATGCTTAGGCTCAAGAATTCACTGGAAGAACTCAGAAAAGCTGGTATGCTCACAGTTATGGTTTACTGTAGTGGAAGTCTGCAGATTACAGTCAGCAAGGCGAAGGTACAAGGGTGAAGCCCAAGAGAAGTATAAAGATAGACTTAATTCTCCCAACCCTGCTGTGTGACAACACAAAAGTGCAGCCAGCCAGCAAAGTTCACCAGAGCCTTGCTGTCCACAGCTTTATTGCCATCAGTGACATAGGTATGCAAGTCTCCCGTGACTGCTACAAGCCGCTTGGATAGCTACTCATCCTCCTGACAAAAATATTCACCTTAAATCACATAGTTAGGAGACATTTATCTGATCACACTGGTAGACCATGGCCCAAGGCTACAGGCTTACAAAAAACAAAAACAAAAACAAAAACAAAAACACAAAAACACAGAATATCCCACGTTCCCAGATCACCATCGGGGACTGGCCGGAGCAAGGACTTGGTCCTTTCACTCTGAATACAGCGTTGAAGCCCCTCCGAGCTACAGGTCAACTTTTCCCCTGCTCACATAGCATGGCACAAACAGCCTTTATGTAATATTTTACCATATTTTTTTGTAGAAACTTTATCTCCCACCTCTGCTGCCTCAATCTCATTATCACCCCATTATCAGACTATATTGGATTACTTTCATTTCCCAGGACACATATGTTATGTGCTGTTTCCATGTTCTCAAACCTCTATTACATTACATATCATGAATCCTTTAATGTCAGCCTTTGAGGAACTGGGCGACTTGAGATTTTCAAGTACTGTGAGGTTATAAAGTGATAATTTTAATGCCTGTCTCATAGGGAATTTTTATTTTATTTTATTTTATTTTGTTGTAAGTAGGCTCTATGCTCAATATAGGGCTTGAACTCAGAACCCTGAGACCAAGAGTTAAACGTACTCTACTCACTGAGCCAACCACATGCCCCTTATAAGCAAATTATGAAACATACTGGTTTAGTGACAGTGAGAAATATAAGTAAAGATTTAATGGGAGGGTTAGATACGTGTTTGTTTGTATTTGCTGATATATTGTCAGAAAATTAGATTTGACAAAGTATTTTAATATATGCATACATATTAAATTCTTATTTTATTACACAACACATTAAAATATAAAAAACTATATAAAAAGCTTTTGTTTAAATCTGATTATCTTTTAATGCAAACTGTAGCAAGAGAAGAATTATTTTTAATTGCACATTATTATTAGGAATAACCTCGCTCTGAATCTCCTTACAATGCTTTTATGATAAGGAAAAAGGTGAGTAGCTCAGCGAAATCACCCTGTGACTCTTCTCTGTTGTATTAAGACCATGCAACTTTGAAATGGAGCTAAAATGGAGAAGCAGAATGTAACGAACGGTAGCAGGTATTTTTTTTCTTCTTTATTCATCTCTGCAATTTGTGCCAAAGCTGAAAACAATACCAAACCCAAATCCTATGCTGTTAGTCTGAGGGATATAAGTTTAGTTTGCTCTAGTTCCCTTTATTTTTCTGTCTCTGTCCATAGCCCTCTCGAATGAGAGGAAATATGACATCAAGGGATGGGGCCCATGAAGGCCATGAAACCTCTTGGCCAAACCCTGCTGAGCTGCTTATGTCACTTAGTAGAGTTACTGTGGGTAAGCATCTCATTGCCCGTGCTGCAGTTACAGTTTTAAAACTATGACTAGGTTATTTCTAGCAGATATTATTTTGCATGACATAAAATTTGTTTCATAATTCAAGAGAATTACATATCTATCAAAACAGCAGTAATAATGGAATGCTAGCAGAATGAGAACCGCCCTCTGTTTTGTATGTGAAAGCTATTGTCAGTACATTTTTATCACAGAAAGTGTCTTCCAACAAGACCTACCTAAAGATTTGTTCTGTGAATGGCCACTCCCTTCTTTACTAAACTGATGTATATTTATAACCTTTTATACGAATTTGGGAGGAGAAAAATAAATCACTTGATTACAGAGATAGATTGTGTGAAACATTCCCTTGGCCTGTCTTTCATTTGAAACATTTTTTTTTTTTTAAGCATACAATGTATTATTTGCCCCAGGGGTACAGGTCTGTGAGTCATCAGTCTTACACAATTCACAGCACTCACCATAGCACAGACCCTCCCCAGTGTTCATCACCCAGACACACCATCCCCACCTCTCACCTCCATTCCAGCAACCCTCAGTTTGTTTCCTGAGATTAAGACTCTCTTATGGTTTATCTCCCTCCCCTGTTCCATCTTGTTTCACATGATCTCTCTGATATGAGGAATTTGAGAAGGGAGAAGGGAGGGAAAAAAATGAAACATAACTTTTATAGAATTATTAAAAACATTGCTGTTACCATTAGTTCCTTTAATGTCAAAGTCGGTTTTATATGAATCCTTCTTCAAGATTTCTCTTTCATTGTTTCACATAGTTGAAGAAAATATTGATGTTTAGTCCTGCAGATGTTTTCCTATTATTACCTTATCTCATAAATCTCATACTGTACCTACTGAGTGACACAGAACAGTCTCTGTCCTGTGCCTTCTAACTTCCACTGTCCCCTTAGTCTTCATATTATCTTCCGTAAATGAGACACCATGAACTCTGCCCATTGTGTTTCTTGATAGATAGATGGTATTTCAGTGAGGTTGAACACTGAAGTTGACACTGCTGTATTCTGGTTAATTCAAGACCAGTATTACTTCCTTCAAAATGTCTAGCTTATCACACGTCAACGTTGTTCTCACTTTCAGGAGAACGTTAAGTTGCTGAATCATCTTCATTTTGTGGTAAATGTTTTTACTTCAGTATGCTGATGATTTATGAGGAAGATATTTCCTCCTTCCAAGGAAGAACTTAAAATATTTTCAGCTCACTTAACGTGAGGGCGCCTTTCAGAGAACAATAGCTTCATTAAGAGAAAAGTTCGCAGGTTATTTTAGAAAAGGTATTGTTAAAATACCATCATAATAATAAACAAACTGCTATATCCTGAGAGGTTTGGGACTCTGGGTGCTGTCATTTTTTATTGAAGAAAATAACATTAAAATTTTTACATTTATTTATTTATTTACTCTCACACCCACATTGTTGTTGCTACTAATTGCCACATTTAGTCCCTAGGGATATACTAATGAAACATTTCATTAACATAATAGAAATACAACCAAGAAAATAGTCTGTTTCATTCAAAGTAAAAAGCTCATTTCCTATATATGTCTCAAAAGAGAAACAAGAATAAATGGAAATTGTAACTTGCCAAATACTAGATGGATGGATACATTCTGTCCTGGGATTTCTGATGCTTTCAATATTGGAAATGTTTGTAACAAAGCCACATTCATTTAATTGGTTAAATTACTTACAAAAAATCAGGTAGTATAATTCTCCAGGCACATTAAAAAAAAAAAAACTACCTTGAGCATTAAACCAATATTTACTATCAATGTAAGATTTGGGGAACAACTACAACAAAAAGCACAGTTTAAAATATAACATGTGTTACATTCAGACTGTATCTATATGTACATTTGTGCATACACATATATCACATATATTTTATATATGTTTATATGCATATTTAAGAAGATAATAAGCAGAAAAGAATTCAGAATACATAATTCTATAATATTTATAATTTCCAAATTTGTGCTTTGAAATCCCGAATAAGATTATTTCGATACGAAAAAAAGCATTGTATCTGGGGAATTCAGTCACTTAATTATTATACATCAGTGCACCTGTTAAAGTACTGGTAATTAGTACACGTTGGCTTTAACAGATTCATAATATAGTTTTCCAAAATTTCCCCCAAATATTAAAAATAAAAATATATGTGTTACAGATATAATGTCAAAATTCTCTATGAAAACAAGATTACAGAAATGCAGGCTATTCATTATAAAATTGTTAAAGTACAGCTGTGTGTTTCATGAGGAAAGGAATGATCATCCCAAAGTTTCCAATAAACCAAGATTTTTTTGTTAAAACACATAACTGTGTATTTCAGAGTTTAAGTGTAATTTTGCTTTATCATAACAAAGCTATAAAGTTTTAAATAAATTTGTCCTAATTTAAACTTGTCAAAGTAAGTCCTAAATTTTAATTTTAGCATATGATTTGACAATTTATCAATTTGCTTCTGTTCTATATGGAGTAACCAGGAACACAGTTAGTCTCCTTCATGACACACCCAAAACCTGGGAAAAATATTTTAAACATTGCTTTTTCATTACACTGCACATCAGTAAATGAAAGCCAGTGATTCCTCAGAGACAAAAACAAGTTGAAGTGAAGTCCTCTGTTTGCTCAGCTTCCTGACCTAGGGAGTCTCCAAGTGGGGTTGGAGACTCATTTGGGGCCCCAGTGGGCTGCTGCAGATAGAGTAGTAGGAGTTGAGAGTCTAGGTAGACCAAGAAGATTTGAGTTCCTTGGATAGAGGGCCAGGGAGGAGAAAAATGCAGAGAATGAGATGATCATACTTTCAAAGAAGATCTCCATCAAAAATTGAGCATAACAATCACCGTACATCTGCAAAGCAAACTAGTCAAAGTGGGGGAAATAGACTTGATTTGAGTAGAGGTCCCAGTGTCTGGTGACATAGACATTTGTGAATAGTACTCTTTTCCTCCACCTGGACTGTAAATCCTCATGATACACAGGACATTGGCTCAATAAGGACATATAACTAGCTCCAGATTCAGTGTGTTCCATCGATCCATAAAAAATCCTGAAAGTATTATAGAAAGAATCCAGTGGTTTTTGAAGTAACTTAAATTTGTCCTAAAATAAGACTCTTGTTAAGAATACAAACCAATAAAATAATAATCTCTAAAATCTAATAAAAATTATCAGCCACGGCGAGAAACAGGAAAATAAGTCCCAAGATGATGAGAAATTCAATAAAAATAAAGCTAGTGTTACACAGATATTAGAATTATAAGACAGAGATATTAAAACAATTACTTTTACTACATTGTATATGTTCCAAATGTTGAACTAGACAATGAAAACTGCATAATGTTGAGTGGAGATACGGAATTATAGAAAGGTAAAATTCTAAAAATGAAAACTTCAGAATTTGAGATGGAAAATTCACCGGATGCATTTAATTATAAGACTTTGCAAAAGAAAACCTTGAAATTGAAAACTCAATAATAGTAACAATTCAGAAAGAGAAAAAATAGAATATAAAATATGAAAAGAGCATCTGCAGACTATGCAATGACCTTAAATGAAATTATATAATGTATGTAATCATTCCATTATTATATATAATGTCATATACAACATAATATAATATTATTATAATATGTATTGTAATATTTTTATAAAAGAAAATGTTATATATTATATTTTATAACGTTATATAACTATAGTTCTCAAAGTAGAAGGGCATGGATAAAACAAATATTTTTGTAATGAGTAATGATGGAAATTTTCCTAAATTTGTGAGATCTATTTTGAAAAAAAGTTCATAGGCATTATTTTTCCAATAATTCTCATTTTAAGACTAATATTTTCAAGGATACTGTTAATTAGGTCTCCCTTTACAATTTTCAGGTTAATTTAGGTGCACATACCCTTGTCCTTTTTATGAGATTAAATTAAGCAATTCCAATTATGTCAATTTTATCTCTTCCTCTAAGTATAGACTAAAATCTGCTCTCAGGTAACACTGAAATTAATAAATTAAATAATTAAATAATAATTACATTTCCAGGGAATTTACTTTAAAATGATCATAAAATTGATCATTTGACTTAGGGCTGTGAATTTTTCTGCCAAGTCACACAAATACCTATGTCAATATTTAATTTTAACCAATAGTCATTGGAAGAATCATATGAAAGAGTTTAAAGGAAATAATTTTTGTGTAAGTGGGAATTTGGGTGAGAATAATGACAGGTTGGGTGGATGACAATAACAATTGTATAATTGTGCTAGTTACTGATGTAATATATGCTTATTGTCAGACATTCCCCACATATATGTTCTTTCATTTAATCCTCATATTAGGGGAGAGGCAGTATGGAGATTTAATTGAGGCACGTATTTTTCTGTAGCTAAATACTGAGCAAACAATGTCACTCTTCTAGTTTGCTGTAGAAGTATCAGTAAAGTCTTGGAAATTTTGACAGATAAAGAGATAGCTTACCATTGCATTTAGATTTTTCATTAGTCTCTAATCTTTGTTCTATGAGAAAAATCACCTTAATTCTTTAAGTTATAAATAAATATAAATGTTAAATCATATTATGAGTCTTTATAAATAATTTTGAGAATGCATTCCTTTAATAAAGCTTTTTGAAGATTTCTAGAAATTATATGTAACTTATTATTAAACTTCATTTTTCAGGAATCCCTCACTAAAGCTTATATATATATGTACACCCACACACTTTCTAATTTGTGTATTTCCTATGTCTCTTCATTTTCTTTGTCATGTACCTTCTTTCAGGGGTGTGTTCTGATTCTTACTTTGGTTCCAATATATAGGTTTGGCTTTTATTATTCCCAAATTAATTCTTCTTAGTATTAATTACTATAAAGAATATAAACACTATTGTGCTCAATGTATGTATAGAATAGATAATTTTTTAAAAGATTTTATTTATTCATTTGAGAGAGAGGGAGACACAGCACAGGGGAGAGGCAGAGGGAGAAACAGACTCCCAGCCGAGCTGGGAGCCGTATCTGGGGCTTGATCACAGGACTTGGAGATCATGACCTGAGCCAAAGGCAGATGCTTAACCATCTGTGGGTCCCTGTGTTTTGGACTTAAGTATAACTGTCAAACCATATTGGTTTCATATGTACAGCATAGTTAATCAACATTTGTATACATTGTGAAGTAATCACAGTAAGTCTAGTTAGCCTCTGTGTATATACCATGAATACAAAGTTATACGTTTTTTACTATGTTCCCCATACTATACCGTATATTGTAATAACTTATTTTATAACTAGAAGTTTATATCTCTTTATCCCCCTCATCCCCTGATCCTCTATCCCAATCTCCTTTTCCCCTGACAACTACCCCTCTTTTCTCTCTGTTTTGTTTTGTTTTGCTTGTTTGTTTTTAAGTTAGAACACTGAAATGTGATAGGCCATGTTCTAACTCGTAATGATATAGAGGTAACTCCTTATGAGTTCTTTCTCTTAGTGATGTATTTCTATCAACATGCACTATCATGGTATTCTACTTTTTTTTTTTTTTCCTAAATCATTCAAACTTGGTTCTTCCATACATTGAACATAAAACACAGTGTCTGTGTCTATCATACTTAAGACTTGCTTTACCATATTCTCCTTCTAGGTGTACTTTATGCTATTATAAATTCTAAATAATTATAAAGTAATTTACTTAATGTGTTCTGGGGAAAGTAATTTTATGAACTGACAGGTTCAACCACTTTTTAAAGTTGCTACAGCTATTTTTTTTTAAATAATTCCAACTCAGATGGAAGTAAAAAAAAAATAACTAAAATGCAATGAAGGAGATGGTGGTTCATATTTAGCTCACTTTTGGTGAATAAAATTCATAGACCTTACAAGATGTCTACCAAAGGTATCAGGTCTTAACTGCAGTGTTATTAGTTTTAGTGAGTATTAGTGAGATGAGTTTCAAATAATCTTACTTTTGGAAAAAAATTACCTTCACTATTATTCCCATAATAATTTAATAGTCACACATATCTCAGTAATGCTTTCATACATGAGGGTAACAGGGCTGAGATTACAATTGACTCAATATAAATAATAAACTACTTAAGTTGGTTGAAGGCAGTGATGACCAGGGTTATACTGCTGCCTTCAAACAGAGGTAACATTAATTATCCTTGTGCTTTTGAGTTATAGTCTTTCTCATTTCTTGTAAGTGACAGTCATGATTACACATCACTAAAGGAGAAGGAAAGGATTGTTGAAGAAAACGGCAAAATTATACATGTATGGTGAATTAGCAAAGAAACATGAATGTGTATATTTTTTAGTAACACTAAAAAGCTGCTCTAACCCAATTAAATACAAACTGCAGTGGAAGTGGAAGTTCCAGAACAGGATTTATGTCAAATTCTGTAAAGCTGTTAATATTTATTATAATTTTGAACATTATTTGCCTGTGGGTTGTTCTTTAATAATTAACATAGCTCACTGGGCAACATAAATATTACCTTTGGAGTAGTTCTAGAAAGCACACATGAAAATTAGCTTAGCTATATTTTTTCTTGCAAACTGGTACTCTTAAGAATTTAACAGGACGGGGCACCTGGGTGGCTCAGTGGGTTAAGCCGCTGCCTTCGGCTCAGGTCATGATCTCGGGGTCCCGGGATCGAGTCCCGCATCGGGCTCTCTGCTCGGCGGGGAGCCTGCTTCCTCCTCTCTCTCTCTCTCTGCCTCTCTGCCTACTTGTGATCTCTGTCTGTCATATAAATAAATAAAATCTGAAAAAAAAAAGAATTTAACGGGATTTATTAAAATTACAATGAGATGTATACAACATTCTGCACCTAGTAAGGAAAAGTTGCCTCTGATGATTCTAACCTATCTTCTTCATATGGGGATAGGGGCCATGTTGTAAAGTGAGGGCATATCTTTGGAGGTCTCTTACAGCTGGGATTATTTTTCAAAAATCAACCTTAACCAGAGAAGGCCATGAGCCACGGACTCTAAGGCAAAGATATTTATGGCTGAAAACCGAAGACAAGGTAACAGACAAAATGCCATGTGGTATTCAACAGAATATTCAACAAACTTGATGGAAGTTATGTGTCTTCTAAAGTATACTAAAGGACTACACTGAAATTATTCCTATTTTTTCCATATATCTATGTTTGCTAATGTTCACATGACTTATAATTTCCCCAAGGAGCCCTTATCTCTCATATATGCTGGTAACAATTCGAGTAGCATTCCCAACAGAACCGTAGGACATAACATTTGTTTTCAAAATTAAACATAAACTCTAAATTTTAATGTAGGAATATGATTAATAATATATATTTTTAAGAAAGCTGATGTCTTGGGGCACTTGGGTGGATCAGTCAGTTAAGTATCTGACTTTGCTCACGTCATGATCTCAGGGTCTTGGAATTGAACCCCACCTTGGACTCTGGGCTCAGTGGGGAGTCTGCTTAAAAGACTCTCTCTCTCCCTCCCCTTTGCCCCCAAATTTCCCTGCTTGGACTCTCATTCCTTCTCTCTTTCAAAAAAATAAAATCTATTAAATATATTTTTTAAAAAGGAAGCTAATGTCTTATAGGTTTCAGGAATGCCCTTTTCAGGGCTTCTAAAATTGAGGTTTATGCAATTTAGTTTCTTTAATTTTGAGAGTAATCATATTAAATCTTAGCTTCCATATTCATCATCAGTCACCCCCATTTGAGTGGGTCCACTTCCCTTTTAGCACCTTTTCATTGGTAAAAATATGAATAAGCATTCAATGGCCATCTCTATAAATAAATAAGAACATTGAACAGAAAAGATGTAAAACAGTTTCCACAAAGTTTGTTGTCATCTGACTCTTATCAGGTACTCTATTATTGAAACTAGAGTTTTCTCTGATCTGAGTCATTCCTTTTTCTTCAAATGTACCTAATCAGAGGTTGACCATTGAAAGATTACTTTAATTAATAAGGATAACTCTAAGAAAATTATTTCTACAATAATGTGCTCTATTCTTTTCTCTGTAGGGATATGTTAAGGTTGCTGCAGCTTGGCCATTCTTGGTTTGGGTAGAACGTTAAGTTCATCTCCCACCTGCCCAGTTGTAGAAGGAATGGTGAGTCTCATCCTTGATTGAGGTTGCCAGATGGCAGGTGAGATCTACCATTGTCTGTAAAAGTCACAAATAAGAAGAGCATAAGGGATGATTTCCAGTACTTGCCCTTTACGATGTCATATTTTGTCATTTTGAATCTATATCTTATTTTTTTGTTGGTTTGGTTTTTGTTTTTGTTTTTGTTTCATTTTAGAGTATCACAAGATCTATAGGAAACTCACTTGGAGAATATTAAAACTGTAAGATCTGTATATTACATAATTCTAACCTTTATATAAAATCAGTTGAGCTATAAGCAATAGGTAAGATTCTATCAGTGCTACATGGTTATACAATGTCATTGCAAATCAGAACACTCCTCTAGCATATTTATATTAATATAAATATTAATTTATATAACATATATAAATTTTATAATTTATATAATTTTACAATTATACATTATAATCATATATTTACATATAAATATATGATTATATATTTATATATTATAATTATATATGATTTATGATTATATAATTTTATAATAAAAATAATTTATATAAATATAAACATAAATATTACTTTCTGAGAAGTTTGATGTCTCCATGCCTCATTTTTCTCAGGTGGCAAATAGGAACAAAATGCACTTATCCGCAAAGATTGATGAAGGAATTTAGCGGGTTAGTCAGTGTAAAACATTTAGAACAGATCCTGCCTCAAGATAGGGTTTTATAAATTTATTTCCATTTTAAGTAGTATTATATTTTTAAAGATTTTACTGACTTCTTTTTCAGAAAGAGAGAGAGAGAGAGAGAGAGAGAAAGAGAGCACAAGCAGGGGGAGTGGCAGACAGAGGGAGTATCAAGCTCCCCACTGTGCAAAGACCATGACCTGAGCCCAAGGCAGACACTTAATCAAATGCGCCACCCAAGTGTTCCTCAAATAATATTATTTTTAAAGTAGTTGAACTTACATTATTCAACACAATAGCTTTGACACAGGTACAGATATTATTTGTCACATTTTAACAAATATGCTAACACATGTTGATTGAGTGTAAAACACCACGCTAATTGCCGTGGGAGATTCCAGAATACCCTAAAGAAATTAGCAGTGAAGGCAACGTGACGAACAGGAACCCGATGTGGAGGAGAAGGGAATATGTAGTATATTGGAGATTCAAAATCAGGCTATCATGGGGAGCAGAAAAGAGAGATATTAAATGTTACCTCCTTGGCTTGCAAAAAATGCAAAATATAGTTTTAGAATTCCTCATTAAATTATTTTTCCCCTCTTTAAAAATGATCTTAAAAGAACAATGATTTTATGGTAAGCGTCAACTCATTTTGTTATAAATCTAGACAACCTCAAGTCATTTAGCCACAGTTATATATTTTACATTGCTCCCAGCCTAACAAGAAAATATTCATCACTCCTACCTTTAGCCAGTGGGCTTTCACCTTTTATAGTCACTCTGGAGGAAGGTTCTCAAATCAAAACTCTGAACTCTGAATCTCACAATTTTTGGCTGATAAACTTTTTTTCAGGGAGTGGAATTTTCCATCCACTTAGTTATTATTTTTTCTCTTTGGTCCAAATCTAGAACTTTATTTTTGCCATTTTTAAAAAACTTTTTATCTTTCCTGACTTTCTGAGAATGTCATATTTTGCCTCTGATACTCACAGCGTACCACTTCCAAAGACCTCAGACTGGATTCTCCTTGGGTCACTATGTTTCACTGAAATTGCCTGGAATTGCCCATTAGAAATAGAGAGTTGTGGCTCTCCTCTTTAGGCTCCAACTTCCCTCTGGAATTTTTCTTTTTTTTTCTGTGATTATTTATTCTAATAGGCTTTGCTATCACATCCCTCCCTCTGGTTTTCAATTCAAAAGCCAAATAACAATTTGTTCTTGATTCTCATTTGAAAATCTGCATTAAAATTAGAAACGAAGATATAGGTTCTATTGTTAGTTCTAGCTGGCTTTGTAAGCTTGAACAGTTTGGATGACTTCTCTAAGTGTTGTATTTCTTATTTGAAAGATAGATTATCTGAATGACTTACATTATCCTTTTCAGGTAAAAAATACAATGAATTCATAAAACTCAGTTCTTTGAAATAATGTATGGTCTAAACTCTCCAAGAGCACAAATGTATCACTATGATACTTAGCTACCATTATTTTTTCATGCTTTTATTTAAGTTCCACAGAGTTAACATACAATTTAATACTAGTTTCAGATGTAGAATTTAGTGATTCATCACTTACATACAACATCTAGTGCTCACCACAAGTGCCCTCCTTAATAGGCATCACACATCTAGTCCATGCCCCACCATCTCCCTCCATCAGAGTTAAGAGTCTGTTTCATGGTTTGCCTCTGTCTTTTTTCCTCCTCTATGTTCATCTCCTCTGTATCTTAAATTCCATGTATGAATGAAATCGTATGGTATTTGTCTTTTTCTTACTTATTTCACTTAGCATAATATGTTCTAGTTCCATCCACGTCATTGCAAAAGTCAAGATTTCATTCTTTTGATTGCTGAGTAATATTCCATTGTATATATGTACCACATCATCTTTATCCATTCATCAGTCAACGGACATTGGATTCTGTCCTTAATTTGGCTGTTTTTGGTAATGATAAGCTGCTATACAATGTTACTGTGATATGTAAAGTTACTAAACCGCTGCCTTTTGAAATGATTTAAATGCCTAAAATATCCTTTAATTATAGGAGTAAACCAGGATCAGGAAAGAGACCAGACAGATACATTATAATGCTATGCTTTTGTGAACTATTATGCTGAATTATGTGAGTGATTTCATGATTTTTAATCTATAAAATGGCAATTTTGCATGGTTCAATCTAACACAATTTGAATATAAAATCTTTCTTCTTGACATGTGTAAAACTTTGAATTATAGCAGCCTACACATTACTAAGAACTCATTTTGCCCCATTCTCACATATATATATTAGGAGGTATTCATCTTTGTTATATTTTAAATATCATGTAAAGTCCTACATTAATTTTTACACAAATTTTACTTTATTTGGGTAATCTATCATATTTTAATAATTCACATTTCCTCATCTCCTCTGTACTTTGAACTGCTCATTATTTTTATCATAACATAATGATAAATATTTAAATGCTTATTTTAAATTGTAGTTCCATAACATATATTAAATTCATATTTATATAGAAAATAAGTTCTTTAGGGGCACCTGGGAGGGGCACCTGGGTGGCTCAGTTGGTTCAGCATCTGCCTTTGACTCAGGTCATGATCCCATGGTCCTGGGTTCCAGTCCTGCATCAGGCTCTCTACTCAGCCAGAAGCCTGCTTCTCCCTCTTTCTCTGCCTGCTGATCTGCCTACTTGTGCTCTCTATATCTCTGTCAAATAAGTAAATAAACAAAATCTTAAAAAAAAAAAAAAAGGAGGCACCTGGGTGGCTCAGTTGGTTAAATGCCCCACTCCCTATTTTCTCTTGGGTTATTGTCACAGGTCTGTGGGACTGAACTGTGCTCTGGGTCCGTGCAGTCTACTGGAGATTCTCTCTCTCCTTCTCCCTCTGCCCCTCCTCCAACTCTCTCTCTAAAACAAATAAGTAAATCTTTGGTCAGGGGAAAAATGTTCTTAAGGAAAATATAAAACACCCATAGAAAAATATTTATTATAATATAAATTAAATGGCTATTCCATTAATGTAAATGAGATGATTACTGAAAAGACTTTCTATCATTTGGGGTTTATTAGTATTTAAGAACAATGATGTAAGAATAAATACACTTGACACCTTATAGCACAAATAATTGTGACCAAAAATGATACACGGAGCAATACTTACTAGATACACGTACATTGTCTAAAAGTTTTGCTTTGAGACTTAAATCTATGGAGAAAAAGGAAAGTGAAATTTATACTTATTTGAGAGAATTTTCTCTTTTCTATAACACAAATTGAATTAAAAGCTCAAAAAGAATGAGAAATACACATATCTATACATACCCAAGCTGGGTAATAATTTCTAAGATAGCTTTTCCCTGTATCTGTGGTGGAAGGAAAATTTACCAGGCTAAGCTTGGTATTTATGACAAGTTTTCACATTGTCATTTTACTAATCCATGAATATGAGGATTAATCACTTCTTCCAGTGACACAATATGTTCCTGTCAAGTTGAATTCTTTTTAAAAGAAAATCCACTAGCCTGAACATTTAAGATAACAAAAATCAACCTAAGTTTGCTCAACTTTCTAATACTTGAAAGTAAATATGTCTTATTGGTACATTTCTTAAAATGATGTAATCCTGATGTAAAAACTGAATCACATTATAACCCAAAATGGCATGTGGCCAATAATATTAATAACTAATTTTTATACTTCCCCGATTCATTTGATCTCTTTAAATGAGTATGTTACCATTTTGTTCAACCAGTGATATGAGTTGATATAAAATATGATTATAAATGACAGCATAATTTAAAACACTAAATTGATGATGCATAAAATGTCTTATCCTTCAGCAATCTGATTATAAAACATTCACAATGAAAAATATTTATATCAAAAATCCACCTACTCCCACCTCCCAATGTTGTGAAATAAATTAATTACTAGTAGTTGACTGCAGATTATTTAATCTCAAATAACATTTCACATTTTATAGGTCAAATAAAAAACTTAAATTTTATACTATTAAAAAGATAATCAAAATCAAATAAAAGAAACAATCAAAATAAGATTTTCCCTATGATGACAAGAATAATAACATAATTATGAGCCCTGTGTAACACAAGACTGACCAATTCTTACTTTACTTATTTCAGTTTAAATTGAAACAAGTATTGAATATTTTTATGTTCAAAGCAATAGGCAAAATGCCAAAGAAACAAAAGTGGTAAAGTATTTAACCAGTTTACTTTAGGTTAGTTCAATTCAATAACTTACTTTGAGCACGAGCTGGTTTAGGTACTTAGAGAGTCCCTAGGTACTCTCGGGGAGAACAAAATAAGCTGTTGTGGAGACAAATCTTGAAAAATTACAACGATGTAAATTTCCAGATAGACATGATCCATTAAAAAATTCTAATGACAAAATCGTGCAATGATGATTTTATAATGATGAGAAAAAGCTAATGTCAAAGAGGTGTTTGTATATTAACCCTTTCCTTGGAAGATTTCTCTGTAATTTTTTAGATTGTATTCAATTTCACTAGATCAGTAGTGCTAGAATTTTAAAATAGTATGTTTTCTCACATGTACTTTTCACCATCAGTGTATATGTACAAGTCCTGTATTATGTTTATTCAAGTATTAAGAAATTAAATTAAATCTTTATCTATTAAGAATAGTCAAAACCATCCATTTGACTTGTCAATTACATTATATCTCATTCAGGAAAATCATGACTAGGCAGTATTTTTTTGAACCTGGATAAGTTATATTATGCAATCAACTATTAATAATTTAACAGAAGACATAAAACTTAGAAGGATTTTTTAACTTATTGGAATCTATAATACGTCTCAAAAACAAAAGATTTGTAGACTCATTTCAACTCTAAGGCATCATTGCGATTTCTTGAACTAGAGCTGGATTTCTTGACCTGAGCTGAATTCCAAACTGAAATGTGAGATAATCCATTCCACTCCATTGAAACTTCTTATTTATCCAGAGCAAAATAACATAAATAGGGAAAAAATGTAAAATAACTGTTTTTATTTCCTTTTTCCCCCCAATATTATTAACAAGATAACTGGAATCAAAATATGGTTTTGGGTTTACCAAATTTTAGCTTGGATCTATATTTAATGCAGTAAATTACAATAAGTATAATTTATTTATGTGCTTTAGTGAATATTTCTTGTTTTCATGTTACTTCCTGATTTTGTTTATATTATAATCTTAGAACCTATTAGCTATGTATCTGAAATTCTTTTTAACCTATGATAGTGATATATGTAACCTCAAGAGTTATCTTTCTAATGTATCATAACTTATTTTCTTTTCATTACAATATTCAACATATTATAATGATTAGTTGGAGAATTTATTTGTAAGTGCAGTTAAAATATTTAAGTTAGTGTGACATGAAGGAAAACAGTTTTGAAACTGAATTACTTCATAAATTATAAAGTGTATGTTTGTTGTAATGCAAGTTTATCATTGCAAGCATATGGTAATGCTATATAAACCATATGTCTTCATTTTCAGGAAACATATGGAAAGTGTTCAAAATAAGTACATTATAAAAATATGACAGGGTTGATAAAGGGTACTTTTCCAGTAAATAAACAATTCCCCATGGGAGTAAAACATGAATAATGGATAATAATGTAATTCGCCTAAAAATCGTAGCTAGATAAAATTGACAATTCAAGTATATAAAGAGGATTACTGCACTATGGTCATCGTTGTTGTTAGCTGCTATAACCTTTAAGATTATGTGTGTGTGTGCACATGCATGCGTGTGTGTGTGTGTGTGTGGATGGGCGGGTGTGTGTGTTTGTATGTGTGTAATATGTTGAGACAAGATGATTCTAATCCCATTCAGCAAATGGCAAAAATCTTTGCTAATATTAATTGAGTAGTGGTTAAAACCTTTCTGTGATTTAAAATATCAAAGGTACTGTCAACATAGTCTTCCAAATATATACTTTCACCTCTGAATTGCAACAATACCAACAATAAAGGTATTCAGTAATCTCAAATCCGGATGGTACATATTTGAAACAAAACAGCACAACAATGGCTGCATTCATGAACTGTTGTAATGGCATCTGCTAAGCAGATACCCAGGCTTGGGCTCTCTTCTTGGGTACTCCAGTTATTTCATTAAAAAATTTTCCTGCATGCACGGTGAAGCAGTGACTTTTATTTTTTTCCTTTATTTTATTTAAGATTTTATTTGAGAGAGAGAGCGAGTGAGTGACAGAGCACAAGCACAGGGATAGCACAGGGAGAGGCAGAAGCAGGCTCCCTGCTAGATCCCAGGACCCTGGGATCATGACCTGAGCTGAAGCCAGATGCTTCACTGAGTGAGCCACCCAGGCACCCTGTGAAACAGAGATTTTTGATATCATTTGGCAATATTGGCATTAGTCTCATTGTTTACCTCTGAATCAAACATAATTACTTCATGGCGTGCTTCACCGCCTTATACCAAACTTCAATTTCCAACTTAATATGTGTTGAAATTATAGAAATATATCTCATCACTGCGATGTACCTACCAAGTAGTGACCCAGAATGTTTGTGGGTTATGGAACATGATTTTAGATTGTTTGGACATCCTTAAGCTCTGGTTACATTCTTAATTCTAAAACAGAGGGACCAATTGTAGGAAAAAAAAAAATAACAAAAGTGAATTAAAGAACAGAGTAGGTATACTACATACAGCTAGAAATTGCTTTAAATCTCACACAAAGTATTTTTGTAAATCTATAATTTAAAGGAGAGCAAATAATTGACCTATGAAGAAATCTAAAACAATCACAAGCATAGGCAAGGTCAACCTCACACAATGCTCCAGATATGAAAACAAATGGAAAATAAAATGAGAGATAAAGTATATTTCTTACTTAAATGCACAGCCCTTAAAATAAAGACATATTAATATGTTTATAGTTACATTTTTATGTTATATTACACATATATTAATATTTTGTCATTATATTTTATATATTATCCATTACACATGTGTGTAATTACATATATATAACCAAGGAATAAAGCAAACTGACGTCATCTTTGTTTTCTTCACATCCTGGCTAATATTTATTATTTCTTCTCTTTTTGATGCTAGCCATCCTGATATGTGTGTGTTGATATCTCACTGACATTGTGACTTGCATTCCCTGGTGATGAGTGATGTTGAGCATCTTTTCATAGGTCTATTGGCTATCTCTGTGTCTTTCTTAGAAAAGTGTTCAGGTACTTCTGATCATTTTTTTAATTGTTTTTTGTTTGTTTGTTTATTTTTCAGTGTTGAGTTGCCGTAGTTCTTTATATATTTTAGATATTGACTCCTTATTGGATATGCCATTTGCAAATATCTTCTCACCTCCAGCAGTTGCCTTTTCATTTTGTTAATGATTTCCTTTGCTGTGCAAAAGCTTTTTAGTTTGATATATTACCCTTTGTTTATTTTTACTTATATTACCTTTGCCTGAGGAAATAGAACCTCAAAATATTCCTAAATCCAAAGAAGTCTTTATTGCCTATGTCTCTTTTCAGCTTTATGATTTCGGGTCTCACATTTAATTCTTTCATATACATTTTGAGTTTATTTTAGTGTATGGTGTAAAAAAGTGCTCTAGTTTCATTCTTTTGCATATAGTTGTCTGTTTTTCACAAAACCATTCATTGAAGAGACAATCTCTTCCTTACTGTATATTCTTGCATTTTTTTTTTTTTTGACACAGATAATTGACCATGTAAGTGTGGGTTTATTTCTGGGTTTCCTATTCTGTTCTATTGATCTATGTGTTTGTTTTTGCACCAGAGCCATATAGTTTTGATTCATATAGCTTTGTAGTATAGTTTAAAGTCAGGACCTGTAATACTCTGCTTTGTTCTACTTCAATGTCTTTATCTGCTAAGGGAGCATTAAAAATTCCCAATTTATAGGACTACTATGTTGAATAAAAGAGAAATTACGTATAATGTTTAATTCTAAATTAAGCACTTAATAAATCTGTTTTGTTTTGTTTTGTTTTTAAAGATTTTATTTATTATTTGACAGAGATCACAAGTAAGCAGAGAGAGAGGGAGAAGCAGGCTCCCTGCAGAGCAGAGAGACGGATGTGGGCCTCTATCCCAGGACTCTGGGATCATGACCTGAGCTGAAGGCAGAGGCTTAACCCACTGAGCCAGCCAGGTGCCCCAATAAATCTGTTTTTATATATTGGTATATATTCATACATGCATGTAGATCCAAATTCTTATATGTATGTGTAAATATTTTTCCAGCTTTATTGACATATAATTGATGGCATTATGAAAGTTTAAAATGCACACTGTTATATTTTGGTACATATATACTGCAGCAGGATCACGACAATAAGGATAGTTAATGCATGTCACCTTACATAATTACCTTTTTCCCCCTCTATGTGCTGGGAATATCTATATCTACTCCTTTAGCAATGTTCAAGGAAATAATACAGTCCTGTTCACTCTAGTTGCTGTCCTGTACAGTACATCTCAGAACATATCCATCCTATAAATGGAAGTTCATATTTTTTGACCAACATCTCATTGTCCCAACCCATCAGGCCTGAAAATTACCATTCTTATCTCTGTTTCTAGGAGTCTGACTTTTTAGATTCCACATGTTAGTGATACCATGCAGTACTGATGTCTCCTGGTCTAATTTTATGTCAGTTAGTATAATGCCCTCAAAGTCCACCACGATATCCTTTTTTTTTTCTGTGCTAAGTAACATTCCGTTATATATATTCTCACATTGTATTTATCCATTCATCTACTGATGGGCACTCAAGTCATTTCTTTGCTATTTTGAATAATGCTGAAGTGAACATGGGAATGAAAATATCTTTTCAAGATACTGATTTTTGTTGTTGTTTTTGGGGTTTTTTTGGTAAATATCCAAATGAGGGATGCCTAGGTAGCTCAGCTGGTTAAGCATCTGCCTTTAGCTCAGGTCATGATCCCAGGAACCTGGGATTTAGTCCTGCATTGGGTTCCTTGTTCAGTGGGGGCCTGCTTCTCTCTCTGCCTGCTGCTCCTCCTGCTTATGTTCTCTCTCTCTCTCATAAATAAAATCTTAAAAAAAAAGGCGGGGGGGAATGAGATTGCTGTCCCAAATTGTGTCTTTTGGAGAAGATTGTTTTAGGTTAAATTGTTGGAAAACTTCTGAGTTTCATGAACTTGGATATCCAAAGATCTTCCTACATTTTGGAAGTTCTTAGCCATTATATCTTTAAATAAGTTTTCTACCTTTTTCTCCATCTTATCTGAGACTGCAATATTGTACAGGTGTTTTTTTAATGGTATTCCATAGTCCATGTAGGCACTCTGAAACTCTTTTCATTCTTCGTTGTTTTCCTCTAACTGGATAATTTCTAATTACCTGTCTTTTACTTCACAAATTCTTGATTTTGCTTGATTTAGTCTGTTATTTATGCTTTCTCTTGTAGTTTTCTTTTCACTTATTGTATTCTTCAGCTCCAGAATTTCTGTATAGTTCTTTGTTATGATTTCTCTCTCTGTTAAACTTCCTTTGTTCATGTGTTGTTTTCTGATTTCATTGAATTGTCTTTCTACTCTTTCTTGTACTTCCGTGAGCTTCCTGAGAACAAGTAATTTTGAATTCTTAAATGGACACATTGCGATCTCCATTTTTTTAGAGTTGATTACTGGAAAATTATTGTATTCTTTTGGTGATGTCCTGGGGCTTGATTTTTCGTGTTCTTTGAAGCCTTGTTTTGCTCACTTTTCATTTGAAGAAGGAGTCACCTCCTTAGTCTCACTGACTGGTTTTAAGTGAGAAATACCTCTCATCAGTTGTGGGCTGAGGCTCAGAATTTTTCTATTCTAGGAGACAAAAAAGTGGGTCTCCTTGGCAGCATCTTTTACGCCCAGGAAACCAGCGGCTTACTCACATGCTCTCACTTTCCCCATGTGGGAGAAGTCCCTGCCCAAGAGTTGTTCTCTTGTCACTGATTTATGGCTCCTTGGAGAGGAGTGACATGTGAGGTGAGACTGTGCCTTTTACTCTCTTCATCCAATCTCAAATTATTTTTATTGCAAAGGTGTGCTAGAGCTTCTCCACTGGACTCCTAGACTTCCACAAAGGCATTCTTACCTGTGAGTGATTGCTGAAATCAGAATGATTTGATGGAAAGATGATAGAGAGATGATATGTCTCCTTTTTAATGACGTAACTCCTATATAAACTTTTTAGGGTAACTATTCCTTTTTTTAAATAGGCTTCAAGCCCAGCGTAGAGCCAGTGGGACTTGAACTCACGACCCTGAGATCAAGACTTGAGCAGATCAAGATTTGGACATTTAACTGACTGAACCACTCAGGTACCCCTAGTGTAACTATTTTATTATTACTTACATGTTATTATCAGTAATATATGACATATATTAACTATATTAATATTTAATTATATTACACATATGTATTTTAATACACACACCCATACACACACAAAGATTTTCCTCAAATAGAAATAGCTGATCAAATGAAACAAATTTCTTGACATGTTTGTAGATGATCCTGCGATTATTGTCTCAACCTATAAATATGGTGAATATTATTATTTGCATCATGTTGAACTATTATGCACATATCATTTTTAAGAGTACTGTAGAGTTTTAGTCACTGAGTTTTAACTTTAAAATTTGCAGTCTTATTTGTAAGTGAGATTGCCTGATTATATATGTTAGTAGAATTTTATGGAAATGTATCATTGATATAGACAGGATCGCAATAATGATTGCAATAATTGGTAACTTACCACGTAGTGAACATGTGCATGTCGTGGCTCCTCTGATCAGGACTTAGCAATGTAGTGGATCTCTGGAAGCATCTATTTGGCCCCTTCTAAAAGTGCTTCCCTCCAGTGTGATTTTTGACAATGTGAATTAGATTTACTTGTTTTTACCTGTTTTATCTGCGTAAATGGAATCATGTAGTTACGTAATTAGTAGTGCAATCTTAATGATGTTTTATCTTTAATACTATTAAATAGTATGGGGCACCTGGGTGGCTCAGTGAGTTAAGCCTCTGCCTTCAGCTCATGTCATGATCCCAGGGTCCTGGGTTCTAGCCCTGCATTGGGCTCTCTGCTCAGCAGGGAGCCTGCTTCCTTGTCTCTCTCTCTGCCTGCCTCTCTGCCTACTACTGTCAAATATATAAATACAATCTTTAAAAAATATATATTATCAAATAATTTTAGAATTTGGGGGTGTTTTCATAGTCAAACACAATTCTCCTCTTATAACCTCTTTCCCATTAGAAGAATCAGTTTATATCTGTTAGATCAAAGTAATTTTCTTATATTTTCTATACTTTAGTTTTACTTAATGTGGCAAAAGATAAAGATTCTTATTCCTGATGACTCTATTAACTCCTTTATTGTTTTCTCTGTCATGTAGGCATTATGAGTAAAAGGCTGTGCTCTTTGATTCATAAATATTTGTATTCCTTTCTCATTGTGCATTGTAAATGCCATCGTATTAAATTACATTTGTTACTTCCTTAATACCATTTGTCTAATTTTAGAAACAAGAATGATATTTTAATTTTCTTTATATTTTCTAATGTTTTCAAAGTAGTCCCTGGTTATATTTGACTTTTAATTCAAACACAGATTAAGTGATTAAAATCCACATTTTATAATTAAACAATCAGTCATTTGCTTTATGTTACCTGCTTACTCTTTGAGATCTGTTGATAACCTTGTATTTTATAAGCAATTAAATGAAATAGTTAAATTAAATGGTAACTTGCCAGGTGTCCCATTCTTTCTTCCCAGTTTTCTCAGACACGATGGCATATTTGGAAGTCCTTTTGTTTAATCAAAAGTATAAAAGACAGTAATACTTTTCTACTAAAACTACCAATCAAATTTTGATGATTTCTTTACTAGTAATAAGTAGCAAGCCTTTGGGTAGATTCTGGATGTGAAATGTAAAGTCATTATCTTAGCAGAAACATAATGCAATTTATCAACTTCAAAGTATATTAAATTAGGACACATAACATCTTTATAAATTCTGATATCCACAGACAAAATTATTTATGGAGAAGTTATTTGTGCGTTGGAAGAACAGTTTTCAAAATCACCTTTCTTAAATAAAAATGACCCATGTAATTTTTGTGTTAGTTTAAAGTTAAATAATATATTTTGTAACAGCTAGAGAAGTAGTGTATTAAATACCACTTCTCTAAGTATAAAGTGAGCTTTCAGTTCGTAACATACATATTTTATCAAAAATTTGTTCCATCTTAACCTGTCCATGATTTTGCTTACACTTTTACAAAGCTTCTGAAAAAAATTACTAGAAACACAATAATCTTGGGAGAACTGGAATATCTAAATACTGTTATGCATTTTTCAAGTGATATATTTTAAAATATAACACCACTAATCCTCAGAAAGCTCCATGACTCCATTATAGGACAATTACAGATTTACCATCGAAAACATTATCTTCCAGATGCTATGAGGTATCATGGAAGAAACATTAAATTGGCATTTAATAGAAAAACGCAGGCCCATAGTTTTATGTGTGCAATTTATGACTTCACTAATTCTAATTTAGTTCCCTATTCTGTAAAATGAGATTAATAATGTTTGACCAGTATCCTAATGTATTTCTTGGGAAAATAAAATAAGGTCTGAAAAAATTATTTTAAATTATAAAGCACCACTCAAATATTAGGTGGTATTACATGGGCTTAGTGACAGAACTCCAACTGAATTCATTTAATTACCATGGTCTGTATATTTAATCTGTATTTTAAAAATATGACTTCAAAATTCATAAAATTAAGTTCTTATTAAAACTGACTTTTTCCTTCAATTATACTTTTGGCAGCAATGTGGGAAATGAGGTAAAAATCATATGAAAACAAAATTTCTTAGCTTATTTGTCTAGATTGTACTTGAGTTTCTCTTCTATGATATTAATTTAAAACACATTAATTATTACTAGTATTATTAATATTCAATATATCAAAGAGTCTGCTGAACATTATCAAAATACATGACCACATTTTATTTCAAATCATGTCAATATTTATAAAAAGTAACATATAAAATAAAACCTCAGGTTAGATATTAACATTTTAATAAAGGTGTTATTTTTATATGCATACATGATTTAACAATGCTCATTAATTGAAATATTAAAAATGTATTGTATCAAGATTTCAATAATTTTTTTCTTTAGTAGCAACCCTAATCTTAATTCTAAAAGCACTTGTTTAGTACATATTGATAGAAATTAGCTTGACATTTAGACATTTCCCATTAGCCTTAGTATAATCAGATGGAATTATTATGTCTGTGTACTGTTGTGGGCAAGGTGGGAATGAATCTTTACTTATTCCCCCTGTATATTTTCAATTGTAAAGTCTATTTACATTTTGGTTTAGTGATAATCACAGGCTCACAGCTGTAGTTGCAATAGGAAATCTGGAAGAATTTTAATAGATTAGAAAAAAAGTAGAAAGTATGAAGATTGCTGAGTTTCCCCCTAGCAATTTGTGACATCTACATACTAAAAAGACTGGTTCTTTTATACCACATGGATAAAATTGTTCTGTTACACACATTAGCCAACTGTTATTTTCTATTCTGAGAAACCAAGATAATGTCTTTCAGGGAACTTCACAAGAAAGAAAATTCCCACCATGAGCAAAAAGACAACAAGGCATGCACTTAACATTTGTCTAAATACACATTGTATTATATCATGGCACATTTCCTCATAGTAAAAATAGCTTTTATTTTTTAGTGGCTCAAAGATAAAGTGAGGTACTTTCAAATTTAGAAGGGTTTATTTGAGTAAACATTGGTTTCAATTAGGTAGGATGAAACCCAAAATGGTTAGGAATGCTCTACTACAGGTGGTAAGGAAAGGTTTTATAGAAAAGACACGAAAGTAAACTGAAGGAATGATTTAATTGCTCTAGCTTAAGCATTTGCCTCTTTGAGAAAGCCTAGTTGACTGTTTATGATTAGTTCTTAAATTTTGTGTATGTGGATTTGAGTGCATTGACTCTGGTTTACATTTTGATTTGCTTGCATAGGTCACCAAGGCACTAGAGCCAACTTAATCTAATGTCCTTCTTACTTAATTATTTTAGCAATTCCCCTCTTTTGGTCACCTCTCCTACATGTGATATAGAGCAAATATTTGGTAGACCATCAGGGTTAAGCTGTTTTTGTCTAATTGTGAAATGTATAGTTCATCATGCCATGTCTATGGAATCATTTTTTTGCTGTTCATCTCATTGATCATCTTTTTTCTGTTACTCCAACATTAGTAAGAACACTGGATACACTGCTGATGGATACAAACATCTAACACTCTTGAGAGAACACAGTGTCACCAGAGAGACTGTAGCAGTGACAGTTAGGAAGGAAATGCCAAGAGACTAAAGCATGCTCCTTAGCCAAACCCCACAAAAACCAAACTCACTAGGAACAAATAAGTCAAAGAATGTATCCAAAGAGCTATCAACCCAATTAAACAAATGGTGTCTTAATTTCTTATATTTGAGTTTCTATAATAGCAGGATTGTTGATCATATAGTAGGAGGCATTTGCTAGGGTATAAACTTCTCCTTGTTTAGCCAACAAGTAATCTAAGGCAATACTATTATTTAAATAAATAAATTGATGCTCCAGAGGCATATTTTTAGATGACATATTCTGCTACCTTTCATTCCCTGCTCTTGAAACTTCCCCATGTTTCACAGCCCACACAGTCCAGAAGTTCAGTTGGTAGACTGCTCCATCTCAATGCACCAGTCTCTTAGTCCTAAAGATAGGTCAATTCAGTTAAATAGTTGTCTTATTTCAGGAAATGGTGTTGCAAGTAGGCTCCCAAAGCTAGAAACACATGATGGACGCAATCAGGTTTTAATGAAAGGTATTTCTAGGAAAACAGAAGAAAAACAAAGGGTGGAACAGACTATAAATCATTTTTTGAGTCCAGAGGGCCGCCAGTTGAGATTCCCAGATGATGGGCCTTTAGATCTTGGACTGGAAGCATCTCTTGTAGTATAAATGTCTTCCAGTATTCTGGAGATCTTTCTGAGTGGCCCACAAGCGACAGGCACAAAGGTTGTCCATATATGAGTAGTTGTTTTAGTGATTTCTCTGAAAGTTATGTCAAGTCAGCCAGCTTCAGTTTGCAGAGCTTCAGGAAAAGAGCAGGTTTTGTTCTTGGTTATTTCAAGCCAGAAGCGTGAAAGAAAATTGGGAAAACTAGTTTGGAGAGTTGTATCCAGGTATTGGAGGAAACCAGAAAAATTCAGGATCCAGTTTAAGAATAGTAATTTTATGTATATTCTTAAATACGGTATTCTAGACAAAGTGCCTGGTGTTGATGTCTAAGGGGCTTTATGACTCCATTAAGTCCATCTTAGTTTTTTAAATGTCTGGTAATGTGGAATCTCAGATTAAATTTTTAAAGCCTCTTTAGGTTAAGAAGACATGCCAAAGCCTTGCAAGTTCCTCATATCAGAGAGATCATTTGACAATTGTCTTTCTCTGATTGAGGAATTTGAGAGGCAGGGCGGGGGGTTGTGGGGAGCAGGGATGGAAAAAATGAAACAAGATAGGATCAGGAGGGAGACTTAATCTCAGGAAACAAACAGAGGGTTGCTGGAATGGAGGGGGGTGAGAGAGAGAGATGGGGTGGCTGAGTCATGGACATTGGGAAGGGTAGTGCTATGGTGAGTGCTGTGAATTGTGTAAGCCTGATGATTCAGAAACCTGTACCCCTGAAACAAATAATACATTATATGTTAATAAAAAAATAGAGATGATTTATAGGAAACAACAACAACAAGATATGCCAAGCAAGGATTTGTCCAATTTTTTCCTATTGAACTTAGGAAAATACTTCTATTATCAGGAAAAAATGAGGATACTCAATAAGAGTTCCTGAATTCTGGAGGGATTAGGTAGAGAAAAATAAAGATATATATTCCATTTTTGTTTCCAAAAATATACTTTACCAGATTGCTTAAGTTATAGATAGCTTCAAAGAAAGGAGAAAGTATATCTTTAAATCTGGAAAACAAAACCTTGAAGAACTAGCAATATTTCCAACAGAGTTGTTGAAATTGTAACTATTTTTAGTTTATCCAGTCCCATGTAATTATCATTTTTGTTGTGCTTGGTCTTGGTTTAGCAGTTTTATGAATCCATCAGTTTCTTATTAGAAACTTCTTGCCCATTTCAGTGGTATGACCTTAAAGTTACCAGAAATCTTTGTCAGTCCTTTCCTTGAATCTCTTTGAAGATGAAACACTTTTGCAAAGACAGCAGGGTAAAACAGAAACTGTCTGTAAATGACAAAAGACTTAAAAGTGGCCATGGTCAAAGATTTGATGAGAGTTCATTATAACACAATTGACAGAGTGCTTCATTATTTCTGGGACATGTGATTTTTTTAGAATAAAATAGTAATTATAACTAATAACATCATACTAGGACATATCAGATCTCTAGTAATTTCATACAATTTCAATATTAATAATATGTATCCATGCTAGTAATTTCATACAATTATAATATTAATAACATGTATCCATGCAAATAAGCTTAAAGAATATTTAGCATAACTTTTGGGTTGTTTTTTAATTTGGCAATGCTTCTCACAAAATTTAGCTTATCAAATAAACCCAATTATGCTGCATCACCTCTTCTCTTCTAAGGAAAGAGAGGACACATGCTTTTGAGATTTTTTTCAGGGATCCCCTGGAAAATCTCAAAGTTATCTTGAAGCCAAAAAAGCTTCCATCTTTAGAATATTGATTTGGGAAGTTTGTCAACAATATCAAGAAGTTTAAAACAATGGATTAAATAGGATCAGTACCACTGTTACACAATACTTAGTTTGACCAAAGTGGCAAGAAGAGACTTAAAAGGCAACACGGAAAGTTACATAGTTGTTAAAAACAAAACAAAACAAACAAACAAACAAACACCCCTTCTGCTCATCTAATAGAAAAACACACTTCTCCCAAGTAATCAAAGACCTAATAAAGATGACATAAAGCACAGGAAATTAATTATTTTGGTAAGACAGAAAACCATGGCCTTTCAGATACATTACCCAAAAGTTAAAGATAAACCTTTCAGAATTTTATCAAGAGCAGACCAATAGTCCAAGAAAGTTTGTCCTTTTAACATATGAAATAAAATTAAAATTTAGTTTTACATAGGCACACTATTGATATTAAAGTTTATTTTTTTAAACTCTTAGAATAAATTCATCCAATTTTAGTCAGCCTGACCGGTAAGATTCATTACTCCCTCCTCTCTCCCTTTCTTTTTCTTTCTCTTTCTCTCTTTCCCAACTTCCTATACCCATTTAGTTTTTGTCCTTTATTCTCTTTCCCATTCCTAAAATAAATAGTTATTCTCCTTTAAGGAAAAATTACTTTCTCTTAAAAAATGCATCTCCATACCTTATAGTCTTTCTCATCAAAAAATGCATCTTATTTTCCTTGTATACAGAATTTTCCCCTTATTATTTTTCTTAGTTTAAATTACAAATATTGAATGGAATTCTTAACCTTTAGAAACTTTATTTTCTAATGAAAACTAAGAGGTAAGCAAGTGTGGACTCTTGCATCGATATTCTGTAGATTGGCAAATGAATTCATTTCATAATTTTTGGAAGCATATTCTTCCTTGTATTAATTTTTTCATTGTGCCACAAGACATGTTTGTTAACAGGTCCAGACTTCTTTAGTTCCTCTGTAATAAGCTAAAAGTAGATAAACCTCTCTTTAGTAGTTACTGCTTTAATATTTTACCTTGTTTGAGGATAATACACATCATTTAGCTTAGTATAACTTTAAGCCTTCAAGTTACCAAAAAAGTTTTTAGATCTATTTAATTTACTCATTCTTATTATGTATAGATTACTCATCATAATTTCACAAGATATTAAACAAGTAGCAATTATATTGTTATTTTTCTTCCTAATTGATTTTGTAACAGATAATAAGAGCTTATTTGATTAGTAAACCTACATAGAATGAAAGTTGTATATCTTTGTATTATATTTAGTGTCAATAACTCTGAAGATATGCCTATGTTAATTAAGCCAGCAGACCTGGAATGGCTTTTATTTACCAGAGATCATCCAAGATCACATGAATTTAGGAAACATTTAGTTTCTGTATTTTTGAAAGAAAACTGAATTTTATATTAAGGCTTAATTTCTTTATGACAATTTAAAAATAGCTCTTTTTCCAATTAATATTGGTAATACCATTCAGAGATGTACTTATACATACAAACAGATGTTTAAAGATTTTAACCATGAGACAAATATATACAAGTATATACAAGATAATACGAAGCTTACTACTTTATAAAAGAACACTTGGATCCAAATAGTGTTTCTGGCATTTGGAATTAGTTCAGATTACCCATTTAGATGGCTGAAGTTTCTATTACTATTTGTGAAAAGACTTTTTCGATGTTTAAATTTGCCTTTTGGATGACAATTTTTAATTAATTTAGTCTCTTAGAAACTTCTAATACAAATATAAAATGTGCCTCATTAAATTTGGAGAGAATTAGGAGGACCTCTTTTTCTCTAGAGCTCCTCATAAATGAATAAACAAGGTTAAAAGTTTCCAGTAGTGACCATTGTAATTCAAGATCATCTTGGATAAGTCTTGTCCACTTGTTCAAAAAAACATAGCTTTCTGTCCATAATTTTTACACATATAGTAAGCGAGTGTAGAGTCTCAGACCCTTTGGACTCAAAGGAACCCATTTTCTTTTTTGTTCTCATACAAGCAACTTTAACTACCTGAGGCCTTGTCCTGAGCGCCCTGTAAAGGCACACACAGGACTTGGGTCTTTCCACAATGGCAGCTCTAGTCGGCCATGAAGCCAAGTTAATCACCATTGTAACGCAGGTTCAGGACTCCAAACTCAACGACATGTCACCACGTGACTGAAGCTGGCTTCTTACCCAGCACGCAGAGCAGGACAGAAGACAACCCACACAACACACGAGCGGACAGGAGGGTGTTAAGTTAAGGAGCCAAACATGCCGTCGGTCTGCGGGCACACACCTGAGACACGGCCTGGGTCTGGTCTGGTCGGGATCTGGTCCCAGCACCTAATGCTTATTTTGTTGGAGGGGGTTAGGATCTCGGTTCTGCTCGGAGATCCACCAGCAGAGCCTTCCCAGGCCACCACCCTTTCTAAGTGGTCAGACACAAGGGTCCTGTCTGAGGAGTCTGACAGTTCGCTGCCCAAATCCTCCCCCTTTTATTTTATTTTATTTTATTTTATTTTATTTTTAAAGATTTTATTTATTTATTTGACAGAGAGAAATTACAAGTAGATGGAGAGGCAGGCAGAGAGAGAGGGAAGCAGGCTCCCTGCTGAGCAGAGAGCCCGATACGGGGCTCGATCCCAGGACCCTGAGATCATGACCTGAGCCGAAGGCAGCGGCTTAACCCACTGAGCCACCCAGGCGCCCCAAATCCTCCCCCTTTTAAAGGGATTTAATCGGTCCGGGGCCCCTGCCAACCTCCTCTGCTCCTGCTTCTTACCAGCTCTGGGGTGCCCTCGGATGCTGGTCACCTGGTTTGCCATACGCCCTAGCTGCCTTACTTTTAAGTGCTTGGTCATTGCTTGTCACGGGCTCCTGGGGGCAGGAGAGACTCCATGATGCTCTCTGCAGCCCTCAGGCTAGACCCCATCCAGTTTAGAACAGAACCAGTCCATCTCCATATCCAGTCCTGAAAAAGAAATGCTCAAATAGAAAGTTCCTATTAAGAAACAGTGGGACTCAGATCTGAGAGGGATTCATCCCGCCCCGACCCACACCCCACTTTCTGGGGCAACGAGATATCTGTAAACATGAGCAACTGGACGTGTGCCTCCACTCCACTGCTCACTACTTCCTTCCAACCTCGCTTCTGAAATCAGAACTTTAAAAAAGATAAACTGAGGTGTGTTAATATTTTGAAGAGTTTATTTGAGCAAACCCAATCAGACAGCTGACACACTGAAAATAGTCAGAAACACTCCACTGACTGGAGCAGGAGAAAGGCTTTTAAAGAGAAGGCAGGAAGCAAAGCAAAGCAATTAGATTAGATTGGCTGTAGCTTAATCCTTTGTCTTCTCTGTGGAAGCCTGGTTACCTGTTTGTGATTAGGTGTTCTTAAATTTAATTTTCTCAGATTTGAGTGCATTGACTCTGGCTTCGGTTTCTGTTTACTTGCATAGACCACCAAAGCATTAGAACCTCAGTCTCACGGCCTTTTGCTTTATTATTTCAGCAAGTGTATTGTTCTCATGTACAGTGATATTTTTCAAGTAATTAGTCACTGTGAATTATATTACATTGAATGTTATTATTCTATGCCAAAGTTAAAATGAATGTAATGCTGGAAAATTGGGGGAGGAAATCATGTGTATTTTAAACTGAATCCTTAAAATAAAATGTTAACCGTTACTTGAATCCATCGCAACATAGTCCTCTAGTTTGTCAGTCTGGCAAAGGAATTGTTATAAATGTGTACCATATTTATTACTTTGAAATTTTTTTTAACAGCCTAAAATTTAAAAATTATCTCATATGTCTATTACCTCCTGGGCATTTGCCCTTTGATCTTGCCTCCTACTTTAACATTATATAAATGTTTTTCTCTTTTTCTTTCTTTTTTTCCTTTAAGCGACTGTGAAATAAGTTTGGTGCTTGACCTCACAGAGCCATAAGGAGAAATAACTTGTAAAAGGATAATTACAATAGAATGTTATTGCTGCGAAATAAGATGCTCGAGTTACAGTAGAAGAACAGATAACACGCACATTAAAACACAGAGGCTGAGTTAGGAAGTTTTTCTGGGGATGATGTATTTAAAGAAGTTAATTAGGTGCAGAACAGAGAAAGGAGAGAAGGGAAGATCTTAATTTTAAGGAAAGACGTGGAAACAAACCTACTAGTTCAAATATGTCTTCCCCGTCAAACTGTGCTCCATGTCCTCAATCACATAGTCGGGGCTCAACCCATCAGAAAGCAGCTTTCCCTTCTGTAAGGTTTTTAGATTAGCATTACTATTCTGTTGATAAGGATTCTCATTTAGGTTTTTTGGGGTTTTTTTTTGTTTTTGTTTTTGTTCTTGTTTTTGTTTTTGTCTCTACGTTTCTTTTTTAAATTACGGGTGGGTAACCTACAGTGTAATGAATCACTGATTCATTCCTTATGAATTCCTTACTTATTACTGATTCATTACTTACATGCCGCACCAGTGCTCATCATAACAATGCGTCCTTGGTTCTCATCCCTATCTAGCGCACCCCCTGCTCACTCATCTCCCCTCCGGTAACGCTTAGGTTTGTTCTCTAGAGTTAACAGTCTATTTCCTGGTTTGCCTCTCTCTCTCTCTTGTTTTTTTTTTTCCTTTTTTTTTTTTTATGTGTTTATGTTTTGTTTCTTAAGTTGCACATATTAATGAAATCATATGGTATTTGTCTTTCTGTGACTAATTTGTTTTTCTTGGTATAACACTGGTCTAGCTCCATCTGTGTCTTTGCAAATCCCAAGATTTCATTCTACATTATGGCTGAGTATTATTTCATTGTATATATACGAGAGCATTTTCAGCCATCGTCAAATTAGGGAAAGAGCCCAAATGTTCATTGACTGATGAATGGATAAAATGGATAAAAATGTGGAGTGTGTGTGTGTGTGTGTGTGTGTGTGTGTGTGTATGCTGCCATAAATATCAGGGTGCATATTCCCTTTTGAATCTGTACCTTTTTATCCTTTGGATAAATACCTAGCTAGTAGTGCAATTGCTGGGCCATAGGGTAGTTCTATTTTTAACTTTTTGAGAAACATCCACACTGTGTTCCATGGTGACTGCACCCGCTTGCATTCCTGCCAACAGTGTAAGTGAGTTCAGTTCCCCTTTCTCTGCATGTTCCTCAATAGCTCTTGTTTCCTGTGTTAATATTAGCCATTCTGACGGGTGTGAGGTGATCTTTCATTGTAGTTTCTATTTGTATTTCCCTAATGATGAGTGACGTTGAGCATAGTTTCATGTGTCCGTTGGCCCTCTGTGTGTCTTCTTTGGAAAAATGTCTATTTTGTCTTCTGCCCATTTTTTTAACTGAATTAATTATTTTTGGGGTTGAGTTTGATCAGTTCTTTATAAACTTTGCATACTAACCCTTTATCAGACACGTCATTTGCAAATACCTTCTCCTATCTGAAGGTTGCCTTTTTTTGTTGGTCGTTTCCTTTGCTGTGCAGAAGCTTGTATCTTGATGTAGTTCCAATAACTTATTTTTGCTTTTGTTTCCCTTGTTTCGGGGGATATATCTAGTGAGAAGTTGCTACAGCCGGCATTAGAGAGATTACTGTCTGTGTTTTCCTTTAGGATTTTGATGGTTTCCTGCCTCACATTTAGGTCATTCGTCTTTATTTTTGCACATAGTGTAAGAAAGCAGCCCAGTTTCATTCTTTTGGATGTTGCTGTCCATTTTTTTCTAAAACCATGCGTTGAATGACTCTCTTTTTTCCATTGAATATTCTTTCCTGCTTTGTTAAAGTTTAGTTAACCATATGGTTATGACCTCGTTTCTAGGTTTTTTATTCTATTGCATTGATCTATGTTTCCGGGTGTTTTTTGTTTGTTTGTTTGTTTGTTTGTTTTTGTGCCAGTACCATACTGGTTTTGTTTTTGTGTGTGTGTGTGTGTTTTGTTTGTTTGTTTTTTGTGCCAGTACCATACTGTTTTGATGACTATAGCTTTGTAATAGAGTTTGAAGTCTGGAACTGTGATGCCTCCAGCTTTGCTTTTCTTTTAAAAGATTGTTTTGGCTCTTTGGAGTCTTTCATGGTTCCATAAAATTTTAGGATTGTTTGTTCTAGCTCTGTGAAAAATGCTGCTTTTTGTTGTTGTTGTTGTTGTTGTTGTTGTTGTTGTTTGAGAGAGAGAGAGAGAGACAGCGCACAAGTGGGGTGAGGAGAGGGATAGGGAGAGAAGGAGAAGCAAGCTCCCCACTGAGCAGGCAAACTCCTCATCTTATAGAGGCTTTCACAGAACTGGTAGAAAAAATCTTTATACATTTTTTATTAACCCCACTTGTTCCATCTCTCATTTAATGCTATTGATTCTTACTACTACTATCAAACGTTATATTGGTTCCCATTGAATCTAACCCTAGTTGAAACTTGGATTATAGGCTCTGGTTTCAAATTAACTTGCATATATGTATATATATACACATACTTATAGAGAGTTATTTTTAAGGTATTGGTTCATGCGATTATGAAAGTTGGCAAGTTAAAAATCTGAGGGTGGCCTAGAAAGCTGGAAACCCAGGAGTCAGGAGAACGAATCTTACAGATGATGTCTGAAGGCCATCTCTGGAGAATTATCTCTCATTCAGGGAAAGCTGGTCTTCTTGCTCTATTCAGGTTCATCTTATTGGCTAAGATCCATGCATATTATGGAAGGAAGTCTGCATTTCTGCATTCATGGATTTAAATGTCTATTTCATCTACAACATCCTAATAGGAACATCCAGAATAATGTTTGATCAAACATCTTGGGTACCTCCTTATCCAGCCAAGTTGTCTCAAAATGAACTATCACCAAAAGGAGCCTTTGTAGGACACCAAGAAATCATGCATAATATTGCAGACTATCTGACACATATTAAGATCACAGAAGATGTTATCATGGTTATCACTGTTTGAAAATATTTAGTAATGATTATCAGTCTCTCCCTCTCTTTTTACACAAAAGTGTCATGAAAAGTAAGAATATATCTTGTATAGTAAAGGAGATATTATTACATTTAAGATATATATCTAGGTATATATTTATGTATATGTATCTTAAAAGTAATAATATGTAGGAAAGTATATATACATACATATATACATGTCACTGCATTGTCATTAACTTCCCTTAAATTACTTATCTTTTTGGTGTTTTTAGCCCCTGGAAATTAACTTTAAAACTATAAATTCTAGCAATAATTAAATACTTGATGTGCTTCCAACTATTAAACTTCTACAAGTTATACTTAGTGAACTGTTATTAATACTCAAAGTTGAGTTCATATGTTACCACACCTTTTTAGCTTTTCATGATATCATTAATGCCCTAAACTGTACTCTGAAATCATACTATCATTTGCTTCTAATTTTATCACAGTATATCAAATCACTTTTAGTGTTCAGAATTAGATTTCTAAAAGCTGTGATTCTGAACATTTCTTTTGACTCACTGAGCAGAAGAATTGAGATTAGGTACTTTCTCAGTTCAATATCTAAATTGAGAAAGTACCTTTCTTTCTTAATTTATCTGAATTAAGAAGACATTTTAGTTACAAAGCTCAGGAGTGATAGAAATTCACCTTGGCAAACACACTCTTCAACCCCAAGAAGTCTCTGAAAGACAGAAGTAAGTAAAGGAGATAATAAATCTTTTTATTATGATTTTGCATGTTGATCTTCCTAAAATAAATACCACTAGAATATAGGGTTTTATCATGTAGGTGCTTATTTGTCTAATGTGGATACAGCTTAGAACCTAAGACCAAAGCAAGACCTAGGACCTACTGGGGTGCCTGGGTGGCTCAGTGGGTTACGCTTCTGCCTTCAGCTCGGGTCATGATCTCAGGGTCCTGGGATCGAGTCCTGCATTGGGCTCTCTGCTCGGCAGGGAGCCTGCTCCCCCCACCCTCTGCCTACTTGTGATCTCTGTCAAATAAATAAATAAAGAATCTTTAAAAAAAAGACCTAGGACCTACTATCCCCCAAACGTAATCCATATCATAGAATTTTCCAATTTTTTTTTGTTGAAAAATGAATATATTTTGGACATATTAAAAGAAAAAGTGTTTTTGTCATTTGGAAGTAGCGGTGTTTAATTCCTAGGATAAAGAGAATTTTACATGGATGACAATAAGAAAAATAAAGTAACAGCTGAGACGGCTGTGTTTTATCAACCAAATACAATGATAATGTTGAAAACATTGCAAGAAGCTATTGCAAGAGCTGAATGGTCTGCTTCCTCTTAATGCTAATGAGCCTAGTCCTTGCACAAAATTTGGTTTGATAGAAACTACAAGAGGTAGCATGGTTCATTAGGCTTTCAAAGCTTGAAAATGTTAAAGGGTGTGGGATGCCTGCGTGGCTTGGTTGGTTAAGTATCTGACTTCAGCTCAGTTGATTTCAGGGTCCAGGGATCAAGCCCAGTTTGGGGCTCCACACTCAGCTGAGGGTCTGCTTCTTCCTCCTCCCCTCACTTGTGTGCATATGGGTGTGTGAGCTCTCTCGCTCTCTAGCCATAAATAAATAAATAAATAAATATAGTTTTAAAAAGTAAAATGCTAAAGGGGGTGAATTTGAAACTGAACCAAAATTCAAGAGTGATTTAATTCCTGAACTACCAGTGTTTAGATCCATTAGAGTGTCATACCCTGTCTGCTCTCCTAGGTTTCTCCTGGAGCAGAGAGGGGGTTCACGAGTTACCAGGAGGAAAGTATAGATCTGGAAGTCCAAAGGCTGACTTTACTTTCAAGGTCTAAATATAGTGGAGTACTATAAAAAGATGTCACTTAGGGAACAAAATAACAATTTTGTTATTGGAAGATTTGGATTTTCGGATCTGCTTTGGACCTAAGGTCAAAATGAAATTCTCCTCCTTGTCCTGACCAGGAGAAATGCAGCAGGGAGATTTCAGCAAGCAGCCCCAACACTAGCCTTGTTGTCTGCAGTGGAATCCCACACAGCCTCATACCACTGAGAGACAACTCCAAAAGAGCCCTATGCATTTAGTGACAGGTAACACAACAGTCTTCACCAATAAAAGACATCAGAAATGGACCACGTCTCCTCCTGCTAATTAAGTGTCAAGGAAAGATGACAATGTACTTTCTAGAGATTGAAGAAAGGCATATGAATAGAGACACAGAGGAAAACCATCTTTCATTCTCCCTTTAGCAGCCCGAAGGAACAATTTACAGGAGTACAAATACAGGAAATAGATTAAGTATTGCATGATAATTTTTCACTGAATGTATAATCATGGATCCCCAAAAATAATTTAAAAGTATCCTCAACCAAAACATATTAAACAGAAAAATGGGTGTGAATTAGTGATCATGTCAGAAGTGTTTTATTTGGAAGACTGAACAAACTGAGATCCAGATAACTTAAATTATTTTGAAATACAGCTATATAATTTAAAATACTTAACATGTGCTGTATGTTGTGCACATGCAGAACTATGTAACTAAAGCAGAGTTGACCAGTCACAATGTATTATGTTTCCTATTAAAATAAACATTACCATTCAAATCATTTTGTATTAAAATACGACATATCAGTCTAGGGGCTCCATTGGTTAAAGTGCCAGTCGTTGGCTAAGGTCACGATCTCAGGGTCCTAAGATCCAGCCCCACATCCAGCGCTCTGCTCAATGGGGAGCCTACTTCTTCCTCTACCTCTGCCGCTCTCCCGCTCATGCTCTCTACCCTCTCTCAAATAAAGAAAATGTTTAAAAAAAAAGACATATCAGTCTAACAATTTGGATCCAACTTCTTGGAAGAGTAATTTTTAAGTTAAAGATTAAATACCCATCTCTGTGAAAAGACATTAAATGGATATCCAGTATCGATGCAAGCCTTTTTTGACCTCCTTATATTTCTTATATTTATATCCTTATTGGTATACTAAGTCAGAATATGAAATATCCCATCCTTGCTGATATACTTGAGGAACTTTTTCAGTTGACATTAGGTATAAATTGACTAAGTTTCACAAGCATTTTTTCATATGCCTGTGATTAGCATAAAAGCATGATCCATTGTTGAGCAAATATTAAATTTTCTGGACATTTTTATTGTCATACGGCCAGAATTATCTACACATAAATAAATACACATTTATATGATAAAGCAAAAACACATATACCTAGAATTGAACTCTTGGAAGATGGAAAGTTCTTTGAGAATACATATGAGTATTGAAATAGGGCCATATCGTTTCTGGATAGCACCAGAACTGACTTTGAAGATATAATGCATTTAAAAGGGAACGGCACTGAATGTCATTATTATCTGGCTATAGAATTCTTATAAATAGGCATCCTGGGTTTTTTTTTTTTTTTAATCACGTTTATGTCTATCTTTTAGTCAATATATCTAAACTATTTACATTAAATATAATTATTGAAATGATTCATGTAGGTTTTACCTGTTCCTTTATTTATTTCTTTTGTTTTTTATTTTTTTCCTCTGCCCTCACCCTTTCTTGACTTCATTTAGTGTATTGAATTTTTTTAATAATTTGATTTTAATGGCTCTGTTTTTTATTCTATATGTTTACATTGCTTTCAGTTGCTACCTAATGTCCATAACTATTCAGAGTTAATGTTTCACCACTTAAAGTAAGACATGGGACACTTACACCATATAAACCCCTCTTTCTCCCAGTGCATTTTATAGTTGCCACATGTACTACATATGTTGAACAACTCCCTACCAAATATTATAATTTTGCTTTCAATAATCACCCTAAGATTTGTTTATTTATTTTGAGAAAGAGAGCGAGAGCAGGAAGGAGAGGAGCGTAAAGACAGAGAGAATCTCAAGCAGACTCCCCGCTGAGCCTTAAGCAGGGCTCTGTCCCCGGACCCTGAGACCATGACCTGAGCTGAGACCAAGAGTCACTCAATAGACTGAGCCACCCAGGCAACCCAATAATTACACTTTTTTCAAGACTCAAGCAGAGATAATATTCTATTCTACTTATCTAAACATTTGCCATTTCTGAAACTCTCTCATCATTTCTCAAGTTTAGATTTTCCCTCTGATCTCACATTTTTGTAGAACTTCAGCATTTCCTTTAGAGTAGCCCTTGCGATGGATCTTCTTGGCTTCTCATCATCTAAGAATGCCTTACTTGGCCTTCATTCCTGAAAGGCATTTCCCCTTCACAGAGTTTTGAGTCAAGAGCTGTTTTTCTCTTGTCCCTTGAAAGGCATTGCCCACCTTCTGTCTTCCTCATTTCATTGTGAGAAATACGGACTTAGCAGAATGGTATTGCCCCTGTATTAAACTCTTTTTTTGTTTTTTCTCCCCATTGGCATTCACTGTATCTGGACATGGTTTTCTTTGAGTCTGTCTTCGTTAAGGATTTCTGTGTATTTTTAATCTGTAAATAAATTCAGGAAGCTTTCAGCTATGATTTCTTCTTCCATACCTGTCTCTTCTTCTTCTCCTTCAAGAAGTTCAGTAAGAAAAAGGTCATGACTTTGATATTTTCCTGGCAGTTTCCAAAGCTCTCATCATGTAATCTTTTGTTCTTATTTCTCTGTTCTTCAGATTGTAAAATTTTTATGTATTTCTTTTTAAGTTTACTTTCTCTTTTTCTGCATCACTATCCTGCTATTGAGCCTACCCTGTACATTATTTAATAATTTCAGAGATTATATTTTTAAGCTCTGTAATTTTCATTTGGTTTTTTTGTGTAGTCTGTATTTCTCTAATAAGAATTTTCTCTTTATTGTTATATTGTTGCCATATCATTTTTTTATCCTAGTTTTGTTTTGCTTCCCCAATTCATGTACTAGTCTTTACTCTTCAATGTATTCTGGTAATTGGCTGTTTTTTGTTTTGTTTTTATAGTTTGTTCACATTTTTTGACTCTAATCAGAGAAAAACACAGAATGCAGTAGGATTATTCAACCTGATCCAGAAGATGCTAAATCTTCCAATGTTTAACTTTGAAACAAGTCATCAAAAAATATAGTTTAAAAAGATAGAGAAAAAACCCATAAAACAATAACCAGGGTATAGTGACCAGTGTAAGAGATCAGATTTTTAAAATTTTACTCAAGATACAGTTTGTGATTAACAAATTTTATCTGATTTTTTTCCCTCATTTTGCCTCAGATAAGAAAATTGAGAATGAAACATTGGCACTACATCAAAATTAATCATTCAAGAATTATTTCTTGAAGAATTCTTGAAGAATTTCTTCAATTATGTGTGGGTAATGATGATAATATTTTCAACTCAAACAATATACTTAGTGTAACTATCAGTTTAACCTGGAACATTTTAAGCCATGATTAGCATGATATCTAGTTTTGGGATGGCTTTAGCAGTCAACAAAATGAGGCAGAAATGTTGAAAAAAATGTGTATAATGAAATGGGGAATTAAGTCTGAATTTAAAAGGATCAGAGTGTATCAAGAAAAATTATTCCATATCAATATAAAATAAAACGGGTCTACACAAATAAGTAATTCAAGTACAAAGAATATTACAAATATCTAGGCAAGACCATATTTTTTTATATAAACAAACAAAATTAGTATGTATCAAGAAACATTTGTGGGAAAATATTTAAACCAAACTTCCTTACCTAGCAAAATTGTCATTTATATGTCAGCATAATTAATGCAAGAAAATGTCAAAAATTGAAAGAACATTATAAATATTCTTTATTGAAACTAGGTTTGAAGTTCTCCGGCAACCAGATGTCATGACCTCCAATGCCTAACACTAAACAATTCATTAAAAACAAACTTCAAATAACAATAACAAAATTGTGATTACACAATATTGAAGATCTTACTACTGCTCCATATATATATATATGTATATATATATATATATATATATTTTTTTTTAACTATCTCTATTATCCATGCACACTGAAAGATTATCATTCCCTGGTTCCTTGAAGTGGGTATGATCATGTGAATTGTTTTGGTAAATGATATTTGAACAGAAGAATTAAAGATATGGCTTATAGTTATCTGTTCTTTTTCTCTTCCACTGCCAAGTTGGAAGACATTTTGAGATAATGGCATGTTAAGATAGAGGAACTGTCTTCTAGTTGGATATTCAAGTGCCCATAGTAAGACCAACCTGCCAGTGTGAGGGAGAAATAAATCTTTATTGTTATTTGTAACTGAGATTTAGAGTTGTCTGTTACTTCAAAATAACCAAATAAAGAATGACTGGTGAACACAATATAGTACGAATGCCTTAGTTCCTTCAGGCTGTTATAATGAAATATCATAGACCTTTTATCTTATAAACAACAAATTTGTTTTTTAAATGTATTAAAATTAACTTAAAATCTGTTTTGTCTGATGATAGTATAATAATTCCAGCTCTCTGCTGGTATTTATATGGTATATCTTTTTCCTTCCTTTGCTTTCAACCTCTTTTGTCTTTAAATCTTCACTATTTATTATAGACTGTGTACAGTTGGATTATGTTATTTTTAAAACTATCCTTTCAATTCTTGCCTTGTTTGGAGTGTTTACTGATTTATATTTCTTGCAATTACTGATAAGGTATCAATACAAACAAAAGCCATTTTTTTCCCCTTATGTATTAAGTCTTTCTTTGTTTCTCTGTTCCTCTATTACTGCCTCTCTTTTGTTAAATTGGTATTTTCTATTGTATTGTTTCTGTTATTAAAGTAATTACTTTCTTAATGGTTGTTGTGGGAATTAAAATTAATATCTCAACAATAAAACATAGTTTGGATTAATTCCAATTTAATTTCAATAGTGTAAACAAGTTTCTGCATAGCTCTATTTCCTACCTACTCTGTGGCATTATCCTGTGCAAACTCCAAACTCCAACTTTACACATTAAATACTACTCAACACAGATTTATAATTGTTATTTTTTTGTCTTTTAAATGAGATGAGGGAAAAAAGAGTTACACAAAAACATAGTCAATTTCAAAATGATTTTTAGTTATGCCTTCACTATAGTTAGTTTTGTTTTCAGTATCACTTTAATTATCCCTAGTGTCTTTTTATTATAAGCTGAAGCATTCACATAAGTGTCTATTGTGTGTCAGGTTTGCTAGTGATTATTCTCTCAGTTCTTATTTGGAGGGGTCTTAAATTTTACTTCAGTTTTACTAATATTTTGTTGGTACAGAATTCTTGATTGGCAGTCTTTCTTTTAGTATATCTAAATCATCCCAATGCTTCTGGCCTCCATGGTATTTTATGAGGAATCATATTTTCACCTTATTGTGGATCCCTTGTCCTTGATGTATTATCTCTTTCTTGCTTCTTTCATAATTTTCTTTCTGTCTTTGACATTCAACAGTTTGATGAGGTCTGGATCTCTTCAAGTTCTAGTCAGAATTCATCGAGCTTCTCAGATGTGTAATTGAGATTTCCATTATATTCAGAAATTTTCTGACCAGTATTTATTCAAATACTCTTTCTGCCTCTTTCTACCTCTCCTCCCATATATAACTGAAGGTGTCCCACAGATCTTGGAGGCCCTGCTATATTTTTTTCTTTTTTTCTATTCTTCAGATTTGATAATCTTGATAGACCTCTGTCCAAATTCACTGTTTCTTTCTTCTGTATTCTCCCAGCTCCATTCGGTTGTTTAGCCCTTAAAGTACATGAAGCAGTGTATCACTGTTTTACTTATTGTGTTTTAACCCCAGGATTGTCATTCGTTTTATAATTTCTATTCTCTATTTAGAAAGACAGTTCCACTATTTTTTAGATATTAATTATTTGAGCACATTAAAGTATTTCTCTATTAAATGCAACACCTGGGATCCCTCATCCTCGGTTTCTACCCACTGTTTTTTCCCCCCTGTTTTTGGCCCATGTATTGTTTACATGGCTTATAATTTTTTTCTTAACTGCTAGTTAAGTGTTTTAAGTAATATAATGTGGCAACTCTAGATACTGCATCTCTGTCCTTCCAAGCATTTGCTCTTACTGCTCTTTTTGTTTGTTTATTTATTTGTTTTGTTTTGTTTTGTTTTAGCAGTTTGCAGAACGAATTCTTTAGAGTACATATTCTGTGTTGAGTAAACATTCTGGGTGGTCGATAGAATCCCTATACATTGTAGCTTAGTTATCAGCTAATAATTTGTCAAAGATATTTTTACATGTTGGAGCCAATAAATCCTCCAGCTTTTGTCACCAGTCTCCATGTTTAGGGGCGTTCATTCAGTGCTCAGGCAGGCTGTTTATATTTATTCCCTGCTTGTCAACTCCTGTTTGCACAGAATCACAGAACAAAGGTGATTTTTTTTTGTTTGTTTGTTTTTTTTAAGATGGGACCAGTGAGGGAGGCAAACCACAGGACACTCTTAATCTCAAGAAACAAACTGAGCGCTGCTGGGGGATTGGCAGGGAGGGCTGGGTGGCTGGGTGATGGACACTGGGGAGGGTATGTGCCATGGTGAGCGCTATGAATTGGGTAAGACTGATGACTCACAGACCTGTACCCCTGAAACAAATAATACATTAAATGTTAATAAACAACAACAAAAGGTGAATGCTAAAGCCATCTCCTTTATTTCTAGGCATGCAGACTCTCCTGACATGCAAATAGCCCTATATATCCCTGTAACCTTGTACATATCCCCAAATGTTTCAGTCTTCTCAAAGTTCCCCATGGTTATCTGATTCCTCAGTTTTCTTTTTTGGGGTTTTTGTCACTTTTCTGTTTATTTCAACTATCATTGCTACCTCAAGCAGCTACAGTGTTAAACAATGAACTTTAAATAAGTCAATTAAAGACAAGTCTTGCAAGTGAGATTTTCTAGGGAACTTTCAGACATGTCAGATAATGACAGAAATTTTGGAATGTGATTTTAAATGAATTTCCACTTCTTTCTTTCCTTCCCAGCTTCTGTAATACAGTTGATACTCAAGTCATAGAGATGGGTGTATAAAGGAAGTAGCACAAGTTAAAACACAACAAAGCTCACTGTTATTCTTTTCTTTCCACAATTCATCTGATTTTTTCTAGAATAAGCATTCATTAGATAGTTGCAGGTTACTGCTCAGTTTCTAGAGCTATGAAACCTTTGATTTTGACTTTTTCCCCCCAGTTCTCTCATTGCGAGTATGGAGAAATTTTCCAGATGTTCTCTGCCGCTTCTGCTGACATCACTCCTTCTTTATGATTTCTTATTCAAATACATCAGAATTATCTTATTTACTTCAATTTATAACCTTTTTTGCTTCCTCAAGGCTTCATCCATATTACTAACTGCTTTGAACAAATTTTATGCCTCAGTCTAAATGAATTTAATCTTAAAAAGGGCTTTCTTTATGTCTCTTAACATATTATAACTCTCTATAAATTACCATAGAATACTATGTTTTAAATTACAATCATTGCCTTTGAAATTTTTTAACTTAAACTTCTGTTATCTTTAAATGTAAGGTTGCAAGGTCTGAAAGATCATGAATCAATTCTGTCTCATTCCATGCATTATTTGTAAGATCCTACATAATTCTTCAATAGGTATCACCAATAAAATAATGAAGGTATATGAGTATAACGTATTTATTGAAAATTTGCACAATTTAAGTTATGACAGGTTTTAAAAATTGTATGTCCAATCATTTATTGGTTGAATGCTTAAAATTGGTATATATTTGGGACAAATCTGGATTGTATGGTGTTTTAGTTGATATTTGTGAGGAGCATAGTATTTGTAGGGTTTCCATTCTTATTCTTCACTTAAATATTGATTTGAAAAGCTATTGTACATTATACTACTCACACACCTAAGGCCAAGAGGGAGATTAACTAAAAGATATGTCTTTTTTATTCTGGGAATATCATGTGTTTCTCACAAGTCAGCTTCCCCTAGTAAATTCTCAAAGGGCAGATATTACTGTCAGACTTATCCTCTGTACATCCCAACTAGTAGTTGAAGATGAAGAGAGAATCTGTATGATCAGGAATGCCTCAGAATATACATTTGGTAGAATATTTTTTCCTAAGAAAAGAGCACATTCTTTTTTTTATTATTTTATTTTTAATTTTTTGTTTTCAGCATAACAGTATTCATTATTTTTTCACCACACCGAGTGCTCCATGCAACCTGTGCCTTCTATAATACCCACCACCTGGTACCCCAACCTCCCACCCCCCCCCCCGCCACTTCAAACCCCTCAGATTGTTTTTCAGAGTCCATAGTCTCTCATGGTTCACCTCCCCTTCCAATTTCCCCCAACTCCCTTCTCCTCTCTAACTCCCCTTGTCCTCCATGCTATTTGTTATGCTCCACAAATAAGTGAAACCATATGATAATTGACTCTCTCTGCTTGACTTATTTCACTCAGCATAATCTCTTCCAGTCCCGTCCATGTTGCTACAAAAGTTGGGTATTCATCCTTTCTGATGGAGGCATAATACTCCATAGTGTATATGGACCACATCTTCCTTATCCATTCGTCCGTTGAAGGGCATCTTGGTTCTTTCCACAGTTTGGTGACAGTGGCCATTGCTGCTATAAACATTGGGGTACAGATGGCCCTTCTTTTCACTACGTCTGTATCTTTGGGGTAAATACCCAGGAGTGCAATGGCAGGGTCATAGGGAAGTTCTATTTTTAATTTATTGAGGAATCTCCACACTGTTCTCCAAAGAGGCTGCACCAACTTGCATTCCCACCAACAGTGTAAGAGGGTTCCCCTTTCTCCACATCCTCTCCAACACATGTTGTTTCCTGGCTTGTTAATTTTGGCCATTCTAACTGGTGTAAGGTGATATCTCAATGTGGTTTTAATTTGACTCTCCCTGATGGCTAGTGATGATAAACATTTTTTTATGTGTCTGATAGCCATTTGTATGTCTTGATTGGAGAAGTGTCTGTTTATATATTCTGCCCATTTTTTGATATGATTGTCTGTTTTGTGTGTGTTGAGTTTGAGGAGTTCATTATAGATCCTGGATATCAACCTTTTGTCTGTACCGTCATTTGCAAATATCTTCTCCCATTCCGTGGGTTGCCTCTTTGTTTTTTTGACTGTTTCCTTTGCTGTGCAGAAGCTTTTGATTTTGATGAAGTCCCAAAATTTTATTTTTGCTTTTGTTTCCTTTGCTTTTGGAGACATATCTTGAAAGAAGTTGCTGTGGCTGATATCAAAGATATTACTGCTTATGTTCTCCTCTAGGATTCTGATGGATTCCTGTCTCACGTTGAGGTCTTTTATCCATTTTGAGTTTATCTTTGTGTACGGTGTAAGAGAATGGTCGAGTTTCATTCTTCTACATATAGCTGTCCAGTTTTCCCAGCACCATTTATTGAAGAGACTGTCTTTTTACCACTGTATATTTTTTCCTGTTTTGTTGAAGATTAATTGACCATAGAGTTGAGAGTCCATATCTGGGCTCTCTACTCTGTTCCACTGGTCTATGTGTCTGTTTTTATGCCAGTACCATGCTGTCTTGGTGTTCACAGCTTTGTAATAAAGCTTGAAATCAGATAACATGATGCCCCCAGTTTTATTTTTGTTTTTCAACATTTCCTTAGCGATTCGGGGTCTCTTCTGATTCCATACAAATTTTTGGATTATTTGCTCCAGCTCTTTGAAGAATACTGGTGGAATTTTTATGTGAATGGCATTAAAAGTATAGATTGCTCTAGGCAGTATAGACATTTTAACAATGTTTATTCTTCCGATCCAAGAGCATGGAATGGTCTTCCATCCTTTTGTGTCTTCTTCATTTTCTTTCACGAGTGTTCTGTAGTTCCTTGAGTACAGATCCTTTACCTCTTTGGTTAGGTTTATTCCCAGGTATCTTATGGTTCTTGGTGCTATAGTAAATGGAATCGATTCTCTAATTTCCCATTCTGTATTTTCATTGTTAGTGTATAAGAAAGTGACTGATTTCTGTACATTGACTTTGTATCCTGCCACGTTGCTGAATTGCTGTATGAGTTCTAGTAGTTTGGGGGTGGAGTCTTTTGGGTTTTCCATATAAAGAATCGTGTCATCTGCGAAGAGAGAGAGTTTGACTTCTTCATTGCCAATGTGGATACCTTTTATTTCCCTTTGTTGTCTGATTGCTGTTGCTAGGACTTCTAATACTATGTTGAACAAGAGTGGTGAAAGTGGGCATCCTTGTCTTGTTCCTGATCTCAATGGGAAGGCTGCGAGCTTTTTCCCATTGAGGATGATATTTGCTGTGGGTCTTTCATAGATAGATTTTATGAAGTTCAGGAATGTTCTCTCTATCCCTATATTTTGAAGTGTTTTAATCAGGAACAGATGCTGGATTTTGTCAAATTCTTTTTCTGCATCAATTGAGAGGACCACGTGGTTCTTCTCTCTTCTCATATTAATTTGTTCTATCACATTGATTGATTTGCGAATGTTGAACCATCCTTGTAGCCCAGGGATGAATCCCACCTGGTCATGGTGGATAATCTTTGTAATGTGCTGCTGGATCCTGTTTGCTAGGATCTTGTTGAGAATCTTAGCATCCATATTCATTAGTGATATTGGTCTGAAATTCTCTTTTCTGGTAAGGTCTTTGCCTGGTTTGGGGATCAAGGTAATGCTGGCTTCATAGAAAGAGTCTGGAAGTTTTCCTTCTGCTTCAATTTTTTGAAACAGCTTCAGAATAAATGTTATTTCTTCTTTGAAAGTTTGGTAGAATTCCCCAGGGAATCCATCAGGTCCTGGGCTCTTGTTTTTTGGGAGGTTTTTGATCAATGCTTCAATCTCGTTACTAGATATCGGTCTATTCAGGTTGTCGATTTCTTCCCGGTTCAATTTTGGGAGTTTATAGTTTTCCAGGAATGCATCCATTTCATCTAGGTTGCTAAGCTTATTGGCATATAACTGTTGATAATAACTTCTGATGATTGTTTCTACTTCCTTGGTGTTGGTTGTGATCTCTCCCTTTTCATTCATAATTTTATTAATTTGGGCTTTCTCTCTTTTCTTTTGGATTAGTGTGGCCAGTGGTTTATCTATCTTATTGATTCTTTCAAAAAACCAGCTTCTAGTTTCATTGATATGTTCTACTGTATCTCTGGTTTCTACCTCATTGATCTCAGCTCTAATCTTGATTATTTCCTTTCTTATGTTGGAGTTGGTTTGATTTGTTGTTGATTCTCCAGGTCTTTAAGGTGTAGAGACAGCTGCTGTGTTCTGGATTTTTCAATTTTATGAGGGAGGCTTGGATGGCTATGTATTTCCCCCTTAGGACTGCCTTGGCTGTATCCCAAAGGTTTTGGACCGAAGTGTCTTCATTCTCATTGGTTTCCATGAATTGTTTCAGTTCTTCTTTGATTTCCTGGTTGATCCAAGCATTCTTAAGCAAGGTTGTCTTTAGCTTCCAGGTGTTTGAGTTCCTTCGGAACTTTTCCTTGTGGATTGAGCTCCAGTTTCAAAGCATTGTGATTTGAGAATATGTAGGGAATAATCTCAGTCTTTTGGTATCAGTTGAGTCCTGATTTGTGACCCAGTATGTGGTCTATTCTTGAGAAGGTTCCATGTGCACTTGAGAAGAATGAGTATTCTGTTGTTTTAGGGTGGAATGTTCTATATATATCTATGAGGTCCATCTGGTCCAATGTCATTCAATGCTCTTGTTTCTTTATTGATTTTCTGCTTCGATGATCTATTTCTGAGAGAGGTGTGTTAAGATCTCCTACTATTAGTGTATTCATATCAATATGACTTTTTATCTTGATTAACAGTTTTCTTATGTAATTCGCTGCTCCCATATTGGGGGCATAGATATTTACAATGTTAAATCATCTTGGTGGATAGTCCCTTTAAGGATTATGTAGTGTCCTTTTGTATCTCTGACTACAGTCTTTAGTTTAAAATCTAATTTATCTGATATGAGAATCGCTACCCTGGCCTTCTTTTGAGGCCCATTGGCATGAAAAATGCTTCTCCATCCTTTCACTTTCAGTCTGGGTGTATCTTTAGGTTCAAAATGGGTCTCTTGTAGACAACATATGGTTGGGTCCTGTCGTTTTATCCAATCTGCAACCCTGTGCCATTTTATGGGCGCATTTAGGCCATTCACATTAAGAGTTATTATTGATAGATATGTTTTTATTGACATCGTGTTACCTTTGAAGTCTTTCTTTCTGTAGATTGTCTCTATATTTCTGTTCAATGCCATTCTTAGGATTTTTCCTCTTTTATAGAACCCCCCTTAATATTTCCTGCAGTGTCGGCTTGGTGGTTTCATAGTCTTTTAAGCCTTGCCGGTTGGAAACTCTTTATCTCTCCATCCATTTTGAATGTCAGTCTTGCTGGATAAAATATTCTTGGCCGCATGTTCTTCTCATTTAGTGCCCTGAATATATCTTGCCAGCCCTTTCTTGCTTGCCAGGTCTCTGTGGACAGGTCTGACGTTATTCTGATGGGCTTTCCTCTGTAAGTAAGGAGCCTCTTTGTCCTAGTGGCTTTCAAGAAATTATACCTACAATTATGATTCCTGAATTTGACTATCAGGTGTCGTGATTTTTTTTGGAATCTATAATCTTGGGTGGAGACCGTTCAGCCTCTAGTATATGAATGCTGGTTCCATTCGCGAGATTGGGAAAATTTTCATGAAGAACTTGTTCCACTATATCTTCTATACTTCTTTCCTTCTCCTCCCCTTCAGGGATTCCAATAATTCCAATATTGGAACGTTTCATGACATCATTTATTTTCCTGATTCTGTTTTCGTGGTTTCTAAGCTGTTTGTTCCAGGCTTCCTCCTGATCCTTTCTCTCTATCTGTTTGTCCTCCAGATCACTAATTCTATCTTCTGTCTCAGTTACCCTAGCTTTGAGAGAATTTAGATTAGATTGGAACTCATTGAGAGCATTGTGAAGTTCATCCCTGGTAGCTTTCAACTCTTCCCTAACATTGAAAACATGATCTCTGGTCGTTTTCAGTTCGGCCCAAATCAATTCCGTTTGGTTATCCATGGCTTTCTCCAACCTAACTATTGCCTGGATAATTGTTAGCCTGAATTCTCTTTCCGACATATTGTCTGTGTTGATAGCCATTAGCTCTGTTGCGGAACGTCCATCCTCTGTATTTTTCTTCTGTTGGGCATTCCTCCTCCTAGTCATTTTGGTGAGAGATGACTGAGCAGATGTAGCTGGATATATTGACCGTGGTGCAGTCAAGGTGCACCCTGGAACACTTCTGAGCAATCAGGATTCCCCAACCAAAAGAGAGACAAAAGAAAAGAAAAAAAAAGAGAGAGAGAGAGAGAGAGAGAGAGAGGGAGACAGGAAAGAAAGGGAAGATGAAAGATAAGGTTCAGCCCAAATGGGCCCCAAGGTAAGATTTATGAAGTAGACAAACAAAAACAGACAAACAAAAAGACTAATAAAAGTATATGATAAGAGGAAAAAAATATATATATATATTTGCATATATATATATGCAAATAAGGAACCTCGTCAAAAAGAACCCCAAGTGTAAGATTTATATACTATCAGGACAAACACAAAAACACAGAAACAGTGGTGGAAGAAAAAGATGGGAGAGTGGTTATAAATTCTCAGTGTGGGCGAGGAAGGTAGTTTTGATTCTTCCTGGATGTATCTTGATATCTTTGTTAAAGGACTCAACTTTCCTAAGATAAAGGGGGATTAAAAATTGGGTTACCTATAGGGGTAGTATTGATTGGGGGAAGGGGATTACTTTGAAGTTTAACTCTATATGAATATTAGAAAATAAAAATAAAAAGGAATAAACTAAACTAAACTAAAAAAAAAGAAATTCAAAAAATAGAAATGCAAAAGAAAAACATAGGTGTATGTTTCAAAAAGTTCAGGTTAGAAGGTTATTATGGAATTTGATATACTGGACAGCTCACTGTGATGGTAAATAGGTTAAAAAAATTATCTATATAAAAAAAATGAACCAGAATAGTGGGAATGAGTAAAAAATTAAAGTTTTCCTATGAATTAGTGGTGGTTGTTCTCTTATCGCCCTTTTTTTTTTCCTCCTTTCTTGGTTTTTTTTCTGGGGGAGGGGCCTGCCACGTGGGTTTTCAGTCAATGATGTTCCCTGAGTTAAGTCCTCCCGCCCCCCCCTCAAGGGGGTGGACTCTGAGGAAACTGTTTTTTTTTTTTTTTAAGATTTTATTTATTTATTTGACAGACAGAGATCACAAGCAGGCAGAGAGAGAGGAGGAAGCAGGCTCCCTGCTGAGCAGAGAGCCCGATGCGGGACTCCATCCCAGGACCCTGAGACCATGACCTGAGCCGAAGGCAGAGGCTTAACCCACTGAGCCACCCAGGCGCCCCGAAACTGGTTTTTTTTCAGGCTTTTGTTCTCTGGCGGTTTTTATGTTTGTTCACTTTTTATTTCTCTCACCTTGACCGCTTTGGGTGGTTTTTGTAGTTTTAGAGGAAAACAAACCGCACCCTGACCTCCCTCTCTGAGCAAAGCCTCAGTCTGGCTGCAGAGCCCAAATAAGTTCCCCCTTGGCCGCTGGCGGAGCAGGTTCTGAGTCGCGGTCCCTGGGGACACAGGATCTTTTGCTTGTACCCAAAGCCAGGGCAGCGGCGGCTGTCTGGGAGCTCCCGACCGCCAGAGAGGTTCCAAGCAGCGATGGCACACGGAGATTTTGCCGCTGGCCCGGGCTGGGAGGGCCTGGTCTTGCTGGGTCTAAGAGGGCCCGGCTTGCGCGCACCTCTGTCAGGGGCGGCTGTGGGTCGCGCGGGTCTCAGGCTCTGAGAACGGGGTGCAGGTCCGAGAGCGCCAGGCTGGGCCTTTGCACACCTCTCTGGGGGGAGAGTTTGGTGCAGGCGTCTTAGGCTCTGAAACAATGGCGCGTATCAAAGGGCACCGGCTGGGCCTTTGAACCTCTCTCGGGGGAGGATGCAGGGCGCGCGCCTCTCAGGCTCGGTAGCAGGGCGCGCACGTTCTGCCCTCCGGCGTGGCTCCCAGCCCCTCGCAGGAGCCGGACCCCACGCGTTCTCGGGGGCGCTGGCGGCTTGGGGACCAAGAGCCGGTTTCTCCGCCGCACTCTCTCTGCCTCAGTGCCGGGGAGGCTGTCCTGGGACCGGGGACTTAAGCCCCTGTCGCTAGCCGCCCCGATTCCCACAATTTCCCGCCACGATCCTTTGCTCTTTTGGAGTGCTTTCAACCAGTCTCCGAGTTAATGCTGGTCCCCAGGCGCAGGGCACTCTGGCTCGGATTGGGGTATTACTTTCCACCGGGCCGCCTCTGCTGGCTCCCTCCCCTTTTTATCTTCCGCTATCAGTCCGCCTTCCTGCTCTGCTTTACCTGCCCACTGGCCTCTTCCGTCCCTGTAAAGATCCAGACGTGTATAATTCTGATCTCAGGCTGATTTCATGGCTGATCGGAGTTCTTTGGTAGGTAATCAGCTCACTTTGGGGTACCGGCTGAAAAGGCGCCTCCTCCTACTCCCCCGCCATCTTGTCCCCCTCCTGAGCACATTCTATATAAGGGAAAAAGATTAGCAATGAGTATGTACTTTTATACTTAGGTCATATTGGTATAGTTAAATGATAGATGATAATGAAGATATTTGCTGCTTTTTGTTAAGTGATTTTATTACCAAGCCAATTTTAGTAAGGTTTTAGAGTAGAATTTTGCTACTTTATTTTATGTAGGCAAGTTTTGGGCACTCGTTCAAAGAGCCACAGCCAGCTTTTCATTAATGCCGTATTATACATATGGGCCTGTGCACATTCTAACTCCCAATAAATTATAAGACATATTATATTTGGAGATAAAAAATGTTGTTTCCTTGATTTCAGACTGCATGTGATTGAGCAAACATATCATGATGCCTTAAAAACAGGTTGTTGATTTTCTCAGTATAAATAATTCTGTTACTACACATGATGGGAAATTGTCCTCCTTTTGTTCGTCATAGGACATGACTTAAAGTACATTCAAATGAATCACTAAAATCACAAAAAGCTGTTTTGCCCCAAACAGTCAAGGATTTGTCTTTCTTCCACTTCCCAGTTGCCATGAGAGCTCCGCCAGAGTAACTTACTGGGTCCTTTAAAAAATACATAATTTCCTGGGGTGACTGGGTGGCTCAGTCAGTTAAGCTTCTGTCTTTGTCTTAGGTCATGATCCATGTGGGGCTCCTGCTCAGCAGGGAGTCTGCTTTTCCCTCTCCTTCTGCCCCTCCCCTTACTTGTGGTCTCTCTCAAATAAATTAAATCTTTAAAAAATATATATGTGTGCATACATACACACACACATCTATACTTTCCTAAAGTTAATTGCATAATGACTAAATCATGAAAAAGTGGATTTAGAGGTAGATAAAATGTTGACCCAATATTTGGGTTCAAAAAATTGACACCCCCAAAAATACAATCAGAAAATCATAAAAATAAGGATATGAAACAGCATCTTGAAACGTTAGACCTAGTACATTTGTTCAAAATGAAGGTGACCCTTTAGGTAAGTCTGTCAACAAAATGGTATCAGAGTGCCTATTTGTTGGCTGCCATAGTTGTGTAAGAGAATTAATGATCACAATGGAGGCATCTAGAATAAGAGTAAGGTTTACTGCTATTCCCGGGTATCAGAATCCTGCATTTCAGTTAATTCACCCATGAGCTCAGCAACACCTTGGACCTCACAGTTTTAGAAATAAGCTTGTATAGGGTATCAGAGGACATTTATTCTGGCTAATTCTCTTACAGTTGAGAAGTGGCTAAATGACTCATATGAAGTCTAAAACAACTTTTGGAAAATGCTAAATCTAGAATTCAGTTTCTTTTCTTTAAAATCTAAGGTGTTTTCACCTCATTCAGGTGTCCTTTCATCTCAACTGTTCTTTGAGATTGTCCCTATGCTTTATTTTAGTTTTTTGGAAGTTACAAGTGTAGTGATATACATATTCTTAGATTCATTTTTTTCTTATTTTTGTTGCTTCCCGAAGTATAACAATTAATTCAGTCTTGCCTAAAAGCATAGCAATTTACTCTAGGAAGAAAATACACAAATGACCTCATTCTCCTTAAGGAGGCTGCATTTTGCCAATCCAACAAGACTCTTCAGTGGGCCATTACTTCTCTTCCATCCAGACATCCTGTGGAGTGAGAAGATTCCCCTCAGAATCTTTCTTTCTTCTCGGAGACTCCCCAGCAAGAAATCTCTGCTTATAGACACTCAAAAATATAAACTCAGTTGCTTTCTGAGAATTCTTTCCCTCCCCAGCTGATTAAGTGTATTTTTACTGTGAGATAAAACTAGCTCATAAGTTGTCATTTTTTTTAATTTACAATTTTGTGGGTTTTTAAAAAATAAATCCTTTATGACATATTTATTTCCCTTCAGAACTCAACTTTCCAACTCTGAAAATTCACAAGTTTTAAAAAGCTTTATTGTGGTATAATGTGTATAGAATAAATTCATCTGTATTCAGGCTTTAGTTCAATAATTTTTAGAAGATTTATGGAATGTATGACTGTCCATGTAGTCCAATTTTAGAACATTTTCATTAACTCAAAAACATTCCTCATGCCAGTTTGCACTCAAGACATTCATTCCTTACCCTCCAGAGCAACTTCTAATCTACTTTATGTCTCTGCACATTTACCTTTTCTAGATATTTCATATAAATAGACTCATGCAATGTGCAGTCTTCTGCATCTGACTTCTTTCACATAGGCTAATGTGTTTGAGGTTATTACTGGAAATTTGATAGGAATTGCATAACATCTGTAGATCAATTTGGGGACGATAACTACTTTAATAACTTTAAATCTTCTAATTAAATAATGTGAAATTTCCCTCTATACAGATGTTTTAATGATTTGATTTTTTTTGTTTTGTTTTTCAATATTAATTTCTTCTGCTTAAAAAATTATTTCTAAAGAGTTTTATTCTCTGTGATACTCTTGTATCAGAGAATTATTTACTTAATTTCAGTTTCAGATTGCTCATTGCTGGTGCATAGAAATATAATAGATTCATTTGTAAACTCTGGTTTAATCTATGTGTAAAATCATCTTAGCATTTTCTTTCTGGGAAGATAATTTTAATGACTAAATCAGTACTTTTACTTCTTATAGATCTGTTAAAAATTGAATTCGTTTCAGTAATTGAGTCTCCCTAGGAATCAAGTTCACTAAATATCCCTAATTTGTTGCCATGAAGTTGCTCATAATATTCCCTAATAATTTTTAACTTCTGAAGTCAGTAATAATATACCCCTCTTTAATCTTTCATCCCTGATTTTGAAATGTGTGTCACCTTTCTTTATCTCTCTCTCTCTCTCTCTTTCATCTTCCTTCCTTCCTTCCTTCCTTTCTTCCTTCTTCTCTTTCTTTCTTTTCTTTCTTTCACCTAGCTAAAGATTTGTCAATTTTGCTCATCTTTTCAAACAAATTTCAGCTTTAATTACTCAGGATTTAAAAATAGTTTATCAAATTTCAGTCCAATTGTAATTATTTCCTTTTCCTTTTTTCTATGGGCTGCAGGTGTAGTTGACTATTATTTGTTTGTTTCATAAAGAGATAATTTTGTTATAGATAAAGTTATTTGTTCATTTAAACATGTACTTTACTGTATAATTTTGTTCTAATATTGCTTTAACTGCATATAATAATTTTGTTATGTTGTCTTTCCATTTTCATCCAAGTCAAAATATTTCCTAAGTCTCTTGAATTAAGAAGTAGGAGAATTCTGTTGAATCCCCCCAAATTTAAAATATTTTCCTAGGAGTTAGTTAGAAGTATGATATTTAACTTCTAAATAGCTGGATTCTCAAAAATTTCTTCTATTATTTTGTAGTTTTCACTGTGGTTAGGGAACATCCTTTGAAAGAGTTCAATCCCTGTATGTTTATTGACTTTTTAAAAGTATAATCTATTAAATGCTCTGTTCTAGAGAATATCTCATGTACATTTTGAAAGAATATAAATTCTACTGTTGTTGGATGAATTGTTCTGAAGATAGTATTTAGTTCAATTGGTTGGTATTTTCCAAGTGTTCTATAAGCTCATTGATTTTCTGTCTTGTTAATTCTATTCATTATTGAGTGTAGGCATTACAGTCTTCATTATCGTTGAACTATTCACGATGTCCTTCAATTTGTCAGTTTTGATGTTAGATACTTTGAAGCACTCTCTCTTTCAGTATACATACATACATACATATACATATATAGGGATTTATGCATGTATAAAATTATGTACATATGGTTATTTATATAAAATTATATATATGCATGTAAATATTTATACATATACACTTCCAATGATTGGCCCCTTTTAAAAAAGATTTTATTTATTTATTTGAGTGATCGAGAGAGAGAGCACGAGCAGTGGGGAGAGGTAGAAGCAGGTTCCCCATTGAGCAGGGAGCCCGACATGGGGCTTGATCCTAGGACCATGAAATCATGACTTGATTTGAGCCACCCAGGCACCCCCACTGGCCTCATTATTATTATAAAATTACTGTTTTTGTCTACTGATAGTTTTGCCTTAAAATCTATTTTGTCTGACAATAAATATATTTTATACTATGTATTTTATTTATATGTATTTTTTAAATGAAATATAGTTGGATTTTGTTCTTTTTAAAAAATATCTTCTGGGGGTGGCTGGGTGGCTCAGTCATTTAAGCATCTGCCTTCAGTTCAGGCCATGTTCCCAGGGTCCTGGGATTGAGTCCCGTGTCAGGCTCCTTGCTTGATGAGCAGTCTGCTTCCCCCTCTCCCTTTGTGTACTTTCTCTCTCTCTCCTTCAAATAAATAAATAAATCTTTTTTTAAAAATTAAGAATAAATAAACAAATAAATCCAGAGATTCTGGAAATCTCTGCCTTTGAAATGGAGTATAGAACCTATTTGCATTTAATGTTATGAATATATTTAGGTCTATGTCTGTCAGTTTGCTCTTTGCCATCTATATGTTTTATATCTTTTTGTTTCTCTGCTCCTTTATCACCTCAAATTAAAACTTTATTCTGGGGGCACCTGGGTGGCTCAGTGGGTTAAGCCTCTGCCTTCAGCTCAGGTCATGATCTCAGGGTCCTGGGATCCAGCCCCACATCAGGGTCTCTGCTCAGCAGGGAGCCTGCTTCCCCCCTCTCTCTGCCTGCCTCTCTCTCTACTTGTGATCTCTCTCTGTCTCTGTTAAATAAATAAATAAATAAATAAAATCTTAGAAAAAAATTTTTTCTGATGTATCATTTTAATATATTAGTTTTTTTATTATTCTTAAGTACTATTCTTAGTTGTTCTGTGGGTTATTATGTTATTAATGTATTAATAAATTATAATATCATCATCTATTTATGATCAATATTAAATTCATTCCAGTAAAATATGGGACAGTTGCTACACATAGATCCATCGTCTCCTCTTCCAGCTGTAGGTGAACAGTGAATATTGTACAATTTATGTCTTTAGAATTCTTGCAATAGTGTTTTCTGGATTTGTTGTACCAGTTTTGCATTCCTTTTCAAAGTGTATTTATAAATATCATTTATGGTGTTCTTCTATATGGAATTTTCTACTGTAGTTATAAATAATTTTTTGTTTTATCTCAACTTTGTACACTTCTTAGAATTTGTTTTACAATTTAACATACAGTCCATAGTAGGGAATGTGCCATATGCACTGAGAAGAATGCATTTTTTGCATTGGTTTTGTGGCGTGCTCGATAGGTTATCTGTCATCTATAATTGTTTTATACTGTTTTCAAGTTCTTTATTTTCTTGTTCACGTTTTGCCTAGTTGTTCTAACCATTACCGAGTGAGATATTGATGTCTCAAGCTATATTTTTTAGCTATTTTTTTTCTTCACTTCCCTCACTTTTTGTTTCATGTATATTTGGGCCTTGTTATTAGATTTTTTATCTACATTTTATATATTCTTTATATATTCTTGATAGATTGACATATTATTATTATTTAAAGTTCCTCTTTATCTCTAATGAGTTTGGTCATTAGATATATATTCTACATTTTATATATTCTTGATAGATTGACATTTTATTATTATTAAAAGTTCCTCTTTATCTCTAATGACTTTGGTTTTGCTTTAACATGTATATTTTCAGATACTGGTATAGCTAGCCTTGTCCTTTCCTTGTAGGGGTTTCCATTGCACTAGATATTTTTTCTATTCTTTAACGTTCGACATGTTTGTATCTTTTAATCTAAGGTGTATAAGTGTATGGACACCGTATAGTTCATTTAGTTCACAAAGCTCATTTGTACATCATTTTTATACCCAGTTGAGAATCTCTACCTTTTGAATAGATTTCCAAGTCTTTTACATTTAATGTAATTATTGGAAAGAATGGATTTATACCTACTATTTTGCTTTTTCTTAAACTGTCTGAATCATATATTTTTTGCCTCTCTTTTCTTTCTTTACTGCCATCATTTTATTAAGTGGCTATTTTCTAGTGTAAAATTTTAATTTAAGAGCTGTTAATTATATTTTTGGAATATTTTCTTGATTGTGCTAGGATTATTATATACACACTTATATCATTCAAATACAAGTCATACTTGTCTTAATTGCAGTGTAATAGAGAAATTGTCTTCCTGAGTAGCTCCATTCATCTGCTCTATCTCTGGTAGTATTATTGTTATGCATATTACCTCTACTTATGTTAAACACAATAGTATGTAGTTATAATTATTCCTTGGTATAATTTTGTATTTCCGAAGAAGTGAGATTAAAAAAAGAAGATAAAGTATTTATACATAAAAACTGCTGTACATTCAAGTTACCATCTGTTATCATGCCCTCGTTCCCAGACTCTTTTCTTCTCATCCATTTCTTTGTGCCATAGTTGTAAAATATAATACATTTCTATATGTTTTAAGACCAAAAATAAAATTATATACATATTGTTTTATGGAATTGGCTTATTTATCTATTAACCAACAGGAGAAAATAATACTGTATTTTATATTTTTATATATAATTGCATTACCAGTGCTATTTGTTTTTTCATGTGGATTCCAATTAGTCTCTGTATCCTCTCCCCCACCCCCAATCCTAAAGAACTCCCTTTCAACTTATTGTAAGGCAGGTCTGTCAGCAACAAATTTCCTCAGTTTTTATTTATCAATGAAAGACTTCATCATAATTTTGAGACATAATTTTGAATTATAGAACATTATAAGGCATTTGTGTTGAACACTTTGAAAAGTTACCCCCTGGTATTGTGACTTCCATTGTTTCTGATAAAAGATCATCTGTTGCTTATATTGGGGTTCTCGGAGTCATTTTTCTGCTTTCAAGATTATTCCTTCCGGGACACCTGGGTGGCTCAGCCAGTTAAGCGGCTGTCTTTGGCTCAGGTCATGATCCTAGGGTCCTGGGATCAAGTCCTGCATCAAACTCCTTGCTCAGCAGGGAGACTGCTTCTCCTTTTGTCTGCCACCTGTCCCATTTGCATGCTGTCTCTCTCTCTCTCTGATTTAAAAAAAAAAGAAAGAAAGAAAGAAAAAAAGAAAAGATTTATTCTTCTTTTTACTTTCACCAAAGTCAAAAAAAAAATTTCATTTACTACAATGGTTTGGACCTCAAAAAATAAATAAATAAAATGCATTGAATTTCTTTATATATATCCTACTTGGAGTTTGTTGCATTCTTTTTTTTAAATTAATTAATTAATTAATTATTTGTGATTTTTTTAACAGGCAGAAATCACAAGTAGGCAGAGAGGTAGGCAGAGAGAGAGGAAGAGAAGCAGGCTTCCCGCTGAGCAGAAAGCCGGACATGGGGCTCGATCCCAGGACCCTGGGATCATGACCGGAGCCGAAGGCAGAGGCTTTAACCCACTGAGCCAACCAGGTGCCCCGTTTGTTGCATTCTTAATATAGATTTCTGTCTTCTATCAGATATGTGAAATTTTAACAAATTATTTTTAATAGTCTTTTCTGTCCTTTCTCTCTTGTCATCCATGCTATGTTCCAAACAAATTCAGTCTCTTCAGCAATATTGTGGAGGTCTTTATCCATGTGATCTGTCTGACCTCCTAGAAAGAATGTTTATGCAATTGCAGTGCACTCCTGTATTGTTCAAGGATCAAGGAATCTCAAGGTTTTAAGACGAAGAATAATAAAGTCATTCTTATTAATTTGTAAATTCCATTTGGGATGTTTATTTTCTTGCTATTTAGTTTTCAGAGATCTTTGTGTATTTTGCATACAGATTATTTATCAAAATACATCACCTTTGTTGAAAATCAACGGATTATATTTAAGAGTATTTCTGAGCACTATATTCTGTTATATTGTATTTCCTAGTCTATTTCTGGGGTTTCCATTCTAATCTGTTAATCTCTGTCTCACTTTTTCAGGAATACTACCCTGTCCTGATTAATGTAGATTTATAGTAAATCTTGAATTCAGGTAATATCAGTTCTTCAACTCTGTTATTTCTAATATTGTGTGGTATTCTGGATTTTGCCTTCAAAATTTCAGAATCAGTTTATCAATATCCACAAAGTAACTTGTTGGGATTTTGCCTGGTATTGCACTGAATTCATACAACAATTTGGGAAGCATGACATCTTACTAATATTGAGCCTTTCTATGCATGAACATGGAATATATCTCTACTGAGGTCTTCTCAAAATTTCTTTTATCAGAGTCTTGTAGTTTCCCCTCATGTAGCTCATGCACATATTTTTTTTACATTTATACCTAAGTTGTTTTTTGTTTGTTTGTTGCTAATTAAAAGTGGGCGTTTTCAATTTTAAATTCCAGTATTTTACTGCTGGTATGTAGGAAACCAATGTTTTTTGTATATTAATCTTGTATTCTGAAAACGTGCTATAATTGTTTATTAGTTCTATGAGGGTTTTTTTTGTTGTTGTTGTTGTTTATGATGCTGAGATTTTCTACTTAGATGTTTGTACCAAACACAGTTTTATTTTTTCTTTTCTAATCCATAGACTATTTTTTTTTTCCTTGTCTTTTTGCATTTGAAAGGAATTCCAGTATGAGGTTGAATAAGATTAGTAAAACAGGACATTGTTGCATTGTTGTTTTCCTAGCAGGAAAACATCCTGTAGCATTCTTTCCTTAGCAGGAAAGCATCTAGTTTCTCACCACAAAGTGTGATATTAGTTGTAAGATTTTTGTAAATATTGTCTATCAAACTGCAAAAGAATTGCTCTGTATATGGTTTGTTGAGAGTTTTATCATGAATGAATATTGGGTTTTCTTAAATACTTTTCTGTACTTACAGACATAATTACATGATTTTTCTTCTTTGGTCAGTTTTCTTCTCTGTAATGATAGATTACATTAATGGATTTTCAAAAGTTGAACCATCCTTACTTATCTAATTAATTCTACTTGGTCATGGTGTATAATTATTTTTACATATTTAAGGATTTAATTTGCTAGTAGTATTTTATTGAGGACTTTTGCACTTACATTCACAGCAAGTATACATCTGTATTTTTTTCTTTTTTCTTAAATATAGCTGTATGATTTTGATATTAGGGCAATATTGATCTCATAGTTAGAATGTTTCCTCTGCTTATATTTTCTGGAATAGACTGTAGAGAATCAGTACCTTTGAAAGACCCCTCCCCTAGAAGATAGATAGGATAACTAACCGCTTGTTTGCTTTTCTGTGAACCGCTGGCTTTTAGGCGTAAATTAGGTTATTAATTGCTCTTTTGCCCTTCTGTAACTGCTTGGCTTATAGAAATAATAGAAGACACCATGATGGCATTCCTACCTTCCCCCTTCTTGTTCCCCCTCCCTGCCTCTCTCCTCCCGCGCGCGGGCCCTCAGAACCAATCAGCTTGTTCCCCCTTCCCGCGCCTCTCTCTTCGCGCGCGGGTCCCCAAAGCCAATCAGCAAACTCCACGTATGCCTTTTTCAAAAGTTCTAACTGTCAACCAATCAGTTGCGCCCCACCCAAAACTTGTTTGTACCTGTCTATAAAAACCCGGCACCACCCCAGCTGGGTGTGCTCAGCTAGCAGGAGCTGCTGACCACCCGTAGGCGCGCGCTGACCACCCGCAGGCGCCTGCGTAACAATAAAGAACCTCTTGCTGATTGCATCCAGTGGCAGTGTTGGATTCTTGGGTAAGGGGATCCGCGGGTCTTTCACCTTTACTTCCTTAATATTTGGTAGAATTCACGAGTGAAACATTACAGGTCTGGTGCTTTCTGTTGTGGAAAGTTAATTATTGATTCAGTTCCCTTAATACATATAGATCTATTAAGATTATCTGTTTCTTCTTGTGTGAGTTTTGGTAGATTACTTATCTTGAGGAAACTTTCCATTTCAGTAAGTTACTCAATATGTGGACATAAAGTTGTTCCTAATATTTCTTTACTATCCATTTACCACTTAATATTCATGAAATCAGTAGTGACAGGTTCTCTTTCATTTCTTATAATAATAGATTATGTCATCTTCCTTTTGTTTTAAATTTGTTTTTTGTCTCTTTGTTTGGTTTGTTTTTGATTTAGCCTGGATGGATAGTTGACAAAAGTATTTATTCTTTTAATGAATCAATTTTTTTGTTTCATGGATTTCCTTTATTGATGTCTGATTTTCAATTATATTGATTTCTGCTCTAGCTTTTACTATTTGTTTTCTGTTTATTTATATTTATTTTTCTCTTATTCTAGTTTCCTAAACTGGAAAATTCTAGTACTGATTCTGGATCTTCTTCTTTCCTATTAAATTTCATTCAATTCTATAAATTTTCTTTTAACCACTGCTCAATGCATCTCATAAATTTTGATGTTGTAATTTTATTTTAATTTCCAAGTTAAATTTTTAAAATTTCAGATAGATTCAAAGTCAACCAAGAAGTTGGTACTCTGTTAGCTAATTCTTGCTTCACAACAAATCACTTAAAACTTAGCAACTTAAATAATTAACATTAATTATCTTACAGCTTCTCAGGGTCAATGATCTGGGAACAGTTCAGCTCAATGATTCTGTCTCAAGATCTCTTAAAACATTTCAGTCTAGGTGTCAATCTGGGATGCAGTCATCTCAAGGCCCAGTTGGGACTAGAGAATCTTTTCCCAAGTTTACTCATTTGTTTTTTGGTAGGTTTTAGTTCTTTAATGGATGTTGGTCTAAGGTTTCAATTCCTTGCTGTATGGACTACTCCATAAGAATGCTCACAAAATGACAGGTTGTTTTCCTCCTAGCAAGTCATTTAACAGAATCTATGAGCTAAGAAGAGAGTACCCAAGATAGAAACTCCTAGAACTTAGCCTCAGAAGTGACATATCATTACGTTTTCTATATGCCATTCCTTACAGAGACCAATTCTGTAAGAGTGTGCATACAATGATGTGGACATTACTGTGGGCCACCTTGGAGGCTGGCTACCCTTTGGTAACTTGATTGCTTTCGGCCACTTTGGTGAAAATGAAAATATCTGATATGTATGTATATATGAGAGATGTGATGCCAAAAGGGAGTTGAGTCAGTATTTCCTTTAGTTAGAAAACAATCTTGTCTCACTGAAAGTTACATTAAAGACTTCGTAGATCATAGAGGAAGAGAATCAAATGACAAAACACAGGGATAATGAGTCAAAGAATTAAGTCACTTTGTGTACTAAAATCAATAGCTTCCGAGTAAGCCACTATTGAAATGGATTTTTTTTTTCATTTATACAAGTGCATTTATGCATTGGTGAGTACATTGGACTGAATGTATGGTTCTCCCAAACTGATATGTTGAAATCCTAATCTCCAATAAGATGGCTTCAAGAGGGTAGATTTTAGGAGGCAACCAGGTCATGAGTGTGAAGGTCTGAATAGTGAGATTAGAAGGAGGACTCCATAGAGCTTGATTACCCTCTTGCTACCACGTGAGGATACAATGAGAAGTCAGCTGTCTGCAGCCTGGAAGAAAGCTTTCACCCAATCATGCTGGCACCCTGACTTTAGATTTCCATCTCCAGAATTGTGGGAGATAAATTTCTATGGTTTATAACCCCTACAGTTATATAATAGTACTTTTCTATAGCGACTGAATTGACTAAAATAGATATTGGTCATGAGAAGTGGTGGTGCTCTTGTAGCATGTACCTAACAGTGTGGAAGTAACTTTGGAACTGGGTAATGTGTAGAGGCTGGAAGAATTTTGAGATGGACATTATCAAAAGCTTCGATTTCTGTGATCTGAATTTTAAAAGCAGTTCTAGTAAGGGATCAGAACAAAAAAAGGATAGCTGTAAGGAAAGTTTACATCTTCTTAGAGAATATCTAACTCATCATAAACAGAATGTTGATATAATTCTAGACCGTGAAGTTCATTCTGGTGAGATCTCAGAAGGAGTTAAAGAACATTATTGGACGATAGAGAAAAGGTAACCCTTGTAAGAGAGTAGCAAAGAGTTTGGTTGAATTATGCTCATGTTCTAGTGCTTTGTGGAAGGTATAACTTGTGTGTGATGAAGTTGGATACTAGCTGAGAAGATTTTTTTTTTTTTAAGATTTTATTTATTTGAGACAGACAGAGATAGTGATCGAGAGCATGAGTGGGGAGGAGAGGGTGAAGCACTTCACTGAGCAGGGGGTCCAAAGTTCGACTCTTGATCCTATGTTCCTGGGATCATGACCTGACCCAAAGGCAGATGGTTAACCAAATGAGCCACCCAGGCACCCACTGAGGAGATTTCTGAAGAAAGTATGGAAAGAGTGGTTTGATTACTCCTAATTGTTTATGGTAAAATGTGAGAAGAGAGAAATGATTTGAAGACAGTCTCCTTAGGCAAAATGGAACTATTACTTAAAGATTTAGAAAATTTCAGCCTTCCCATATTGTAAAAAAGTGAGAAAGTGTGTATGGAAGAAAAGACAAAGGCTGTGCTCACTGACCCTTTGATAAAAATTAGTGTGGGTAGTTGCCACAAATGTAAACAGCCCTCACAGTGGAAGCCAGGATCTATTCTTCAAGACAATGGAAGGATGACCAAAGAAGGTGAGTTAGGGATCATTATAGCTGTCATTGCCACCACAGGCCCAGAGTACAAGGGCTAAAGGAATATAGCAGTTTCAAAAAGTGGGGCCACCTCACTAGTACAGGCAAGTTTAGATGTTCCTTCTCAGTGCCTCAGGGGTGAAACCCCCACAGATAGCTATAGTGTTGGTTGTGTACAGTGGAGCCTTGGGAGCAGGACCATGCAGAGTTGGAGGGTCACAACCTTAGCCTTGGAGAGCCATGGAAGTGCAACCGCCATCTTTGTGGTTTATGGAGGGTGGAGCATCAAGGATAATTTGGGGGCTTTTTTGATTAACATTTTCCTTGTTAGGTTTTTAATTTACTTGGGATCCAGTACTCCTTTTCTCTTACCTATTTTTCTACCTAATTTTGCCTATCTTGTTCCATCACTGTATTCTGGAAGTACATAACCTGTTGATTTCACAGGTTCACAATTGGAAAGGAATTTGCTTCAGGATGAAATGTGCCTAGAAATCTTGTTCCATCACTGTATTCTGGAAGTACATAAACTGTTGATTTCACAGGTTCACAATTGGAAAGGAATTTGCTTCAGGATGAAATGTGCCTAGAATATCAACCATATTGGATTTAGATGATATATATTTTTAAGATTTTATTTTATTTATTTGACTGAGAGTAAGAGAGAGGGCACAAGTGGGAGAGTAGCAGGCAGAGAGAGAGGGAGAAGCAGGCTCCCTGCAGATCAGGGAGCCTTATGTGGTGCTCAGTCCCAGCACCCAGAGACAGTGACCTGAGCTGAAGTAATGCTTAACCGACTCAGTCACCCAGGTGCCCCTAGATGATATTTTTTAAAAATATATTTATTTACTTATTTATTTTAGAGAGAGAAGAATGAGAGAAAATGGGAGTGGGGGAGGGGCAGAAAGAGAGAGAGAGAGAGACTCCTGCTGAGCATGGAGCCTGATGTGAGGCTTTACCTCCCAGCCCATGAGACTGTGACCTGAGCTGAAACCAAGAGTTGGCCCTTAGCCAACTGAGCCACTGAGGCACTCTAAATTAGGTGGTAATTAGATGAGACTTTGGACTTTAGAGTTGATGCTGGAGCACGTTAAGACTTTTGGGGGCTGTTGGAATTGAATGAATGTGTTCTGCATGTGAAAAGGATGTGAATTTGCCAAGGGGCATGGGCAAAAAGCAATGAACCGTTTTTGTACCCCTAAAAGTTAAATGCTGAAATCCTTACCCCCACAAGGTATGGTATTTTTTTAAGTTTTTATTTTAATTCTGGTTAGTTAACATAGTTTTTTATTAGTTTCAGTTATCCTCCTGAAGTATGATAGTAAGATGTCATTGGTAGATAATTAATTCAATAAAGTGAGAGAGTTCATGAATGGGATTTGTGCTTTTATAAAAGAGAGCTAAGAGAATGTTCTTGCTTTCTTTCTGTTACGGAAGAACACAATAAAAATTCTGCCATCTACAGCCTAAAAGAGGGTTCTCATCAGAATCTGATCTTGGACTTCTAACACCCAAACCATAAGAAATAAATTCCTCTTCTTTGTTAACCGTGGGGTCTATTTTAAAATATTTTAAAAGAATACAAGAGAGGAATCTATAGATCCTCTATAACCGTGCTAGTTAATACCGTGTGAGATAAAAGGTAGAGTATGATTCTGAATAAAAGGCTGTTCAGCATCTATTGGCAGAAGAGAACTTGAGACTGTCTATGATGGGTAAAAGTCCCACAGTGTACAGTGGGTGAATTTCATTGCAATTACTGGATACTGGTATACAGTATAGTGCTATACACAAATCTATTGATTAGAAGGCAAATGTAATATGTTAGGGGCATCTAGTGATATAACTAAAAAGCATAAAAGTAAAAATATGGTTCAGAGTAAGAGTTAATGAGGACAGCTGGGTGGCTCAGCCTGTTAAGCAGCTGACTCTTAATTTTGACTCCGGTCATTATCTCAGGGTGGTGAAGTTGAGTCCCAGTAGGGCTCCTCACTGAGCACGGAGTCTGCTTGAGATTCTTTCCCTCTCCTACTCCCCACCCCCATACTTGTTCTCTTGAAAAAGTAGTAATTAATGAATTAAGGTTATAATGGTTTTTACGTCACCCATACATGAAGGTATTACTAGAATGAGCATGATGTCTAAAGGGAATGGGATAGGAATGTGTTTGTGTGAAAACCTGCTGTCTTCTTTTAATTTGTCATTCTCGGTAGAGCCTTTAGATTATAGAAAAGCATTCTTTTGCTTATTTTTAAATTACATGAAAGAAATTATACTAGAGCCCTAGAGGATAAGAACTTTTGTCTTAAATTTAAAAATATGTCAAATGCAATTGTATTAGTACTCACAAATCTCTTTTGTGCTGGCCTGGGAGAAAATAGAGACTGTTAGGAAAACTTATGGGTCCTAAGGCTTAGCTAGAGACTACAGAGAACTGAGTACATGCCTGCCTCCAAAAGCATCAGTTATGTTCCATCACAGCAGTAACAGTCCAAGCTGATCAACAAGTTAGAGGAGCTTGGTATTCCATGACTAACTGAGCAAACACATTCTTTTCAATTTGTGTCTTGCAAGAAAATCAAAATCAGGTTGAATTCATGTGGTAGACTCTAATAAATGTTTATTGGGCAGAGATATTTAAGTTTTCTTGCTAATGTCCACAACCTGGTGTGATGAGACTTAGTTTAAATTCTGTTGAAAATAGTTTTTATGTAATGCGGATATCTCAACTTGAACATTAAGCTAAAACTGAATTTCAAGTACCAGTCAATCTTTCAACCACCAGGGAGTGACTATTGAGCTAAAGTACAGGTCCCAAAATGAATGTTCAAATTATAAAGAATAACAGAGGCCAGAGCCATTGGAAATTCCTTAAACAATTAAAAATAGGGTATTGTCTCAGCCAGCTCTGAAATCAAAACAAGAGGCATGAGATATGAATGGGTTGTTTGATTTATGGAGATATCATCTGGCACACTGGAAATTTTAGTGACACCCCTGTAACAACACTATGAGGAAAGAAATGGATCTCTGTGGTGCTCTGGACAAAATCATGCTCTCTGAGAGCTTCAGAAAGCTGTCATCCAGCAGATTCTTTTGGGATCCCACTACTCTGACATTCAAATGACATTGGAATTGTCAGCGACATATACAGATAGGAGCCTTGGGCAAAAGCCCATGACTGCCAACTCATGGTGACCATGAGGATTTGGGATCAGTTTGCCAGTAGGTATATTCTCTTTGAGAGACCATGGCTAGCTCATAGTTGAACTTCAACTGAAATCATTTCTGTTCCTGAAGGATGCAAAAATATGTTAAGACCTGAAAAACTCATCATGTCATGGATTATGTTGGAACAACTTCCCGAAAGGGACGAAAATGCCTCCTCCCGACAGAAATGGTGTATTCAGTAACACACGTCAGGGCATCCCTGAGGGTCCCCATCATGATTGAACAGGAAGCTGCTATGCCTTTAAGCCCTACGCTAGATCCCCCTGATTACTTAACAATTCACAGTCAAATGGAACATTTTCCATTATTTACCAGAAAATGGTAAACAAATGTTATGCTTTTTAGATGTTCGCTCAAGGGCAGAGGGCTGAAATGCAAACTGTAAGACAGCTATTTTGCAACTGTAAGGCAGGCGTCCATTGACAGAAGAAGGGGAAGAAGATCTCAGTGGGCAGGACAAAAAGAAGAAATCACTGTATCATGAAATACCAGTAAGACTAAACCCTGCAGGCTCCATCCTCCGCTGTTTGTAGCTCAAGGTCCAGAATTGGTCTCGGCAGATTTTAGAAGTTTTAAATTTTGTTTGTGATAGATCCTGCTGCCCCTGGACGTATATTTGCAATAATTCTGATATCACTCTGTCTTCTGGTTTCCATTCAACTGTTTTATTTATTACAGGGGGCACATTTTTCAGGTATAGGTGGGAACTATTGCCTTCTAAATACGCACAAAGGGATTAGTTCAGAGATATGGGCAATGTGTAACTGTAAAGCTAATAAATTATCTTTTAAGAAAGATATACAAGAATAATGGTCATAAGCATCTCCTGCTTTCACAACTTATTATAGTTATTATGTGTCCTACGGCTCAAAGTTCATGCTTTGTGGATGGAGAGAAATGACTGGGGCTAAGTGGATGGGGAAAACAGAAACCTGTGTCCTCTGCAGGCTGAGTTGGAGCCGGTGAGTCCTCTCAGTCATCCAGCGCACATGCTGTCTCCGGCTTCAGGCTGCTTCATGTCTCTTCCTAGACACATGAACGCTTACTAATGAGGGTCTCCGTAGGTGAAGGCACTATGAGAAACATTTATTTATCTATTTTAATTTTTTTTTTAATTGCCATGAAATTCATATAACACAAAATTAACCTCTTCCGTGACATTCAATACCTTTACAGTGCTGGGCAGCTACAACCCTTGTTCAGCTCAAAAGCATTTTCAACGGCTCGTGAGGAAACTCTGTATCATTAAGTGGTCATTTTCCAATTCCTCTTGCTCCTGACAACCACCAATCTGCTTTCTGTCTCTATGGACTTACCTCTTCTGGATATTTCATATAACACATCAAACAACATGTGATCTTTTGTGTCTGGCTTCTTTTTTTTTTTTTTTCTTAAAGGTTTTATTTGTTTATTTGACAGAGATCACAAGTAGACAGAGAGGCAGGCAGAGAGAGAGAAAGAGAGAGAGAGAGAGAGGAGGAAGCAGGCTTCCTGCTGAGCAGAGAGCCCGATGCGGGGCTTGATCCCAGGACCCTAGGATCATGACCTGAGCTGAAGGCAGAGGCTTTAACCCACTGAGCCACCCAGGCGCCCCTGTGTCTGGCTTCTTTTACTTACTAACATGTTTTTGAGGTTTACCTCCGATCTGGTCCTGCACTGTATTTGATGGTTGGGAAGAAAACACTGAATTCATGCCCTCAGGAGTCTGCAAATTAATACCTAGAGAAAGAATGATAAGTACAACGAATAAAAATTTAAATTTATAATAGGATGGAAGGTGATGATTGATATGTGGGGAAAATGCAAGAGCAGGTAAGAGCTGTTATGAGAGGTGGAGTCGTTGGTTACAGGAGTGGTTGTAGTAATAAGTAACCGGCCATGTCAGGACTTAAAGAATGTGGAATGATATTAAAAAAGGAGAAAGAGGTGATCCCACTGCTGAAGTGAAGAGTGGGTGCGGGGGGTATTCCATGCAGAATAATTAAGTCTAGGAAATGCTCTAGTGTGGAAGTGTGCCTAGTGTAGTCAAGAAATAGCAGAGAGGGGGCGCCTGGGTGGCTTGGTTGGTTAGGCGACTGCCTTCGGCTCAGGTCATGATCTTGGAGTCCTGGGCTCGAGCCCCATATCGGGCTTCATGATCTGCGGAGATCCTGCTTCTCCCTCTCCCTCTGCCTGCTGCTCTGCCTACTTGTGCTCTCTCTATGTCTCTGTCAAATAAAAATAAATTAAAAAAAGAAAAGAAAAGAAAGAAATAGCAGAGAGGCTAGTGTGGCTGTAATCCAAAGAGCAGGTGACAGTGATAGAAGTTGAAGGCATAGCACTGGGAAGATGGCACAGATCATATGCACTGGGGCCATGCATGGCATTGTAAGGGTCTTGTTTTTGTTTTAAAATTTTATTTATTTATTTGAGAGAGAGCGAGCAAGAGTGAGCACAAGCAGGGGGAGGGGCACATGGTGAGGGAGAAGCAGGCCCCGCTGAGCAGGGAGCATGATGCAGGGCTCGATCCCAGGACCCTGAGATCATGACCTGAGCCAAAGGCAGATGCTTAACCGACCGAGCCACCCAGCTCTATAAGGGCCTTGTTTTTTCACTCTTGCTGAAATGAGGACTCATGCGGGATTTCGATGTGATCAAACATAGGTTTTAATTATGTAATTTCTCTATTAAAGATAGACTGGGGTGATATGGTAGATGTAATAATCCATAGAAGAAATGATGTTGCCCAAACCAGGAGGGCCCCTGGGGATGGTGGAGGGTGCATGTATTTTCAAGGCTAGTGGACACAATTTTCTGATGAATTGTGTGCGGTAGGAAAAGAATGAAAAACAAGTCGTTTTTAGTCTGAGCAACTGAGAAATGGAATTTTTGAGGAGCATTTGGCTCTCCAGTCACTGGAGATGGAATCTGGGATTAGGATGCAGGAGGAAATGCCTATTCTAGGTGCCCAAGATGCCAATACAGGACAGAGGTGGAGTTTGTGGACCTTCAGTTTAATCCTCTTCTTGAGAATTTTGGCCTTTTACAGAAACTTGTCCTGGCTCCTGACTTTGACTATGTTTGAGGGATAGAAAAAAATCAGTTCATCCTCCTGACGGGACGATGTAGTGTACTGAGTGTAAATGCTTCTGTTTCCATTTTTTCTCCTTTATTTTTAGACCTGTTGTCTCGTGAGCCCTTGCCAAACAAACCCAAGATAAAATTGCAGTTTATGTCAGAACCAGGGCCAATAACACCTGTACACATAAATAGTAGCTGTAACCAAGCTTATAGATTATGAGGCTCTGTTAATAACTGAAAACGGTTTGTTGAGAGAAAGAATCTGTCAAGGTATTTCAGGCTCAGGGATGCATTCGATAAGGTTCCCAAACAAAACTATTTTTTAAATAAAGTTGTTAGAGCCAGAAAGTAATACTTTTTGGTGATTTGTCTCACTTCCCTTTATTTTCAGACATGAAGAAGAAATTTAAATATGAGATCTACTTGGTGGGTTCATGTCCGTGATAGCAATGTTTAAACAAATGAAAGAATGATATATTAGAATCATAGAAAACAATTTGTTTATTTCTCTTAGCTGCTCAGGCAATATCTCATATAGAAAAATATGAGCTTCATAAAAAAGTATTCCAGAACTTGGAGCACACATGGGCACCCTGAAAACATATTAAAGTCTCAAATACATCATAGAAAATGTTAGTCAAAGGCAAAGAAGAATTTTTATTACTGTATTCTAGAATTTCAAATGTCTTTACACGGAAGATATTGGCCAGCTGTTCTTCATCTCCTTAGAGAGCAGAGCAATAAAAGCAGGCTTAACTAATAGCAATAAAGTTAGCAGTAAGGAGAGTCTACTAAAAGCAAGAGTGAAAGCATTACAGGGCATATTAAGAAATCTTCTCTGGAGGATCCTTTAGACATGGATGGATTCTTGTTTGTCTGGAATGGTTAGCCTGTGGCCCAGGAGAAAGATAGAGAAATGACTCGATGTATTTTCCTGTCCTTCAAGTTCTGTAGGTGACTTTAAAACTCACAGTATATTTTTCAACACTTGCAACATATGGGAACTAATTCATATAAGACATTTCATAAATCACCAATTTTAGTTAGTATCAAAAGCTACTTTCTGCTCTTGTGCCATGACTGGGAAATTGAAAATATTTTAAAGACACATTAGCAGATGGCTCCAAAAATTAGCTTTATGTGTGCTCTGTAAAAGAGGAAGGGAAAAAAAAAAGTGATGAATAGGTTTTGAAGTTAGCTTTAATGTTCACAATAATTTGAGAAAGTGGGATTAAATGTTTTTCAGTCCCATTTCAAATTTAAAAATAAAGAAAAAAATACAACATATAAATAATTTCCTACACAATATATATATTTTTATGGGAAAATGTAAAAGTATTTGGTTACTGGGGCACCTGGATGGCTCTGTTGCTTAAGCATCTGCCTTCAGCTCAGGTCATGATCCCAGAGTCCTGGGATCAAGCCCCGATCAGGCTCCCTGCTCAGAGGAGTCTGCTTCTCCCTCTCTCTCTCTCTCTCTCCCCCTCCCCCTGCTTATGCTATCTCTCTCTCTCTCCCTCACACGCTCTCTGTCAAATAAACATCTTTAAATAAATAAATAAGGCTCCAGACTAGAATAAAATTAAATATGTGATCAAAGTAGAAGTAAAATATCAAATGAAACACTTTTGAAAAATAAGTGGCAAATATTCAAATTAAGGAGGAAAAGGGTAGAAAAAAAATAAAGCAAAAGGAATTTAGTTGTGATTGCTCATCTATTTTTTAATGCTTTTCTGTCAGAGTAGGTTTGCCCTTGCAGTGCATAAACAGATTTTGGCCTGGAGAGGACACATCTGATTTCATGTTTTGGTTCTAACACATGCATGATTTGTGGAAGCTATCTTATTGTTCAGTGCCTCTAATGTTTCATAGTGTTATTATAAAAATTAAAATAGTTAATAAATACAAAGCACTTAGGATCGTCCTGATCATATGGAAAATATTCAGCAAATGTGGGCTGTTAAAGAGTTTGAGTGAGAGTATTGATTAAGAGTGGTGTGATAGTAGTACCAACTGTAGTTATTGGGCTATTTTATTTATAATACAGTAATATTGAGATGTGTGGTTTTATATAGTATAATAAGTTACTGCTTTTTTAAGATACATGTTATGAAATAGTATATATATAATGGAACACTATAAAATGTATATATATGTGTATGTGTATATATACATATACGTATGTATGTGTATATATACGCATATGTAATGAAACACTAAACATAAAATAGCATATATACAGACCAATCAAAGAACATTCAATGTGAATGAAAATACAAGTCTCATTTGATTCTTGTATAAGCAGTGGTCACAACAGGACATTCCAGGATTTGACAACATCTGTTATGACAAATAAAATTATTAAGGAATATCTATTCTAACATTATTTCTACTCATCCACAAAGGTTAACATTAAACAAAACAAGAGATCACTTAAAATAATTTAAAATGTTAAAATAGTATCCAACATATACAGTGAAAAAATAAAAGCAAAAAGAAAAAGAAAATTCAGTGCCATATATATCAAAAACTTTTCTGTAAGTGTAACAATCTAATAACAGCACCTAGTAAGTGGTAGAGGCAGGATTTGAACCAGGGAATTAAAAATACATAATGGCTATTATTAATTAGCAAACTTATATATAGGCTACTACGTACAAGTCCAGAAATTAGGGATTGCATAAATAATTTTGAAGTGTTACGTTATCAGTCTCAGGACAATAGAACACTGTATTTACGAGAAGATAAAACAAATTATTGAATTTATATAAACCATAATGGACTCACTTTGTTAATGCCTTTTTATTGTTACATTAAATTAAATTATTCTATTCCCATAAAGTAAAAAATACCCTTTACATTAAAAAGTTGTATTTATTCTTCACAAAACTGAGCCCAAAGTGAAATCATGTAGTTAGATTAGTGATGAAAAGAATATGATTTTGGAACACCATCTGTCACCATGACAAGGTCGTCACAGTTTTCTTAAAAAATAATGCCGTGTAAATTTGCCATAGGAATAGCTAAATTTGAAATCGTGACAGATCCAGAGATTTTCGGAGAGATCGTCTTTGTGGCTTCTTTTATCAGTCTCGGGTCCTGCATCTCTTAATCCCTCTCCAACCCCAGAAAACTGTTTGGTGTAACCCTACATTAACACCTCCAGCAGGAATGTATTAGGTGGCAGGAAAAATAAGTTCGACAAATACTATAACTTGATTCCAGATTAATTCATTTTTAGACTTTCTTCCTTTTTCTCCTTCAAGATATCTCTAAGTCAGTGACTCACTTGCAAATCATTAGGATTTCAGTTTCCAATCATGATTCCAATTTTACTGCAGAAATCTACACAATAGTTATCTATTATATTATGAGTTATTCTCCAGATTATTTTAAACCCACCAAATGGTGAGTGATGGGAGTATTTTCTAGTAAATAATATCAGACATCCTACCGTTTTTGGTAGCTTGTTGTCTTATCCAATTTTCTTGTTCTATCTAATTACTCAAACCAATCTTCATTTCATTCCAAGGTATCTAATGATTCTGATAATAATCATAAATAAGTTGGCAACAGCATTAAAACTGATTTTTTATACTTTATTTTAAAAATTTAATTTAAAACTTTAAGAACAAAAAGGCACACTATATCCCATGCGAATAGATCGGCTGGTCTACTCTACCTGCCCAGTTTCCTTAAAACTTCTTTCCCAGCTGCTACTGTGATGAGAATATTTATTTTAAAAAATAATAATTTGAGAAAATTTTTGTATGTGCATCATGGTCTTGAGATAATTTACTTTTGAAAATATTCTAGGATCTAAATAGCACTATCTCATCCCTGCAGTCTGTACCTTGCCATTTGGAAATCAAAGGAGGCAGCCTCAGAAAGGGCTTCGGTCTGAAAGAAGCGCTTGACGTTTACATAGTTTGACAAAGTGTGTAGATTAAGCATCAGTATTAAAGCTAGGAAGTTGGAAAAATAGTTAAACTCTGCAATTGCCATTCGGTTGATGCACCCATTACAATCTGACAATGAAAAGAAATAATTTTGCCCCATATGTATTGCTATATGTTGTGGGGTTTATAGATCAGGGTATATGGGACTTTAAAACCCTGCAGTGGCGTGCAAATATTTTATCATCCTCTGAATTATTGCTGGGCAGCTACACTCTGCCGGTGAGGGAACCGTCACTGAACAACATGCAGAGGTTGGTGGAAGTCCCTCGGCCTGCAGAGCTGTGAAGGCGGCGAGAGCTCCGTGGACACTGCAGCCTTGCCCTGCCTGCGGCGGTTCCTCTGGCCATTTCAGACCTGGCGCTGACGGGTTTCTGAGGGAGTGACATTCATATGTCCTTGGGCAAAAACACGTCATCCAGGCTGAGGAATGTAAAGTCTGAACACTTTAAAGGCTAAACCCAAGATCTCTTTAAAAAGTAGCAATTTAAAATTTTTCTTCTTCCCCAAACTATTCATATGAAAACTGAGACAACTTCCTTTAATCTGCATTTCATGTAGCAACATGAAAGGTATTTTTAATCTTGACTCTATTAATTCTCTAGATATAAACATCTGATGGAAAAGTGAACTTTCTAAAGGCTTAGTACAGAATACATTACTCAATTCTTCCTTTTCCTTCACATTAACTCCTACTTACAACCGCCATATCAAAAAAAAAAAAAAAAAAAGTCAATGAAAATACTGCATCCCTTGCTTCTCAAACCTGGCATTCACTCCTCAAATATGCTCTGGAAATCCTGTGATGCAATATGAATTTATACAGGGGTTTTCCTTAACCTCCATGACACTCATAGAAATATTGGTTCAATCTTGAATACTCCCAGGGAATTTTGCTCACAAAATACAGTCATTCTCTTGCATAGAAGAGGAACTGCAAATAGATAAATATAGCTCAAACTCATGATATGTAATTGGTAAGATATTTTAAATGATAGTTAAACGAAAGTGGTTATTGGTCATTTTCTAGCAGGTTGCAAAAAGAATAAAAAGATGCAGAGTACTCAATTCTGTCCAGAAATAGGCATTCTCATTTATTTTTGGTGGGAGTATAATTCATCAAAACCTTTTATTTATTTATTTTTTAAGATTTAATTAATTTACTTATTTGACAGAGAGAGATCACAAGTAGGCAGAGAGGCAGGCAGAGAGAGAGGAGGAAGCAGGCACCCTGCTGAGCAGAGAGCCCGATGCAGGACTCCATCCCAGGACCCTGAGATCATGACCTGAGCCGAAGGGAGCGGCTTAACCCACTGAGTCACCCAGGCGCCCTCATCAAAACCCTTTTAGAGATAATTTAGGAACAACATCCAAAACTACAAAATATATTAAGCTCCAAATTCTCCCCCAAGAGAATAACTGCACTAACTCATGTATATTTTTCGTTAAATCCTTGCTTATAACAATGAAAAGTTTGAAGAAACTCAAAGGGTCATGTTTAAATGATTGGATAAAACAATTTGTGATATTCTCATGCAATAGACTATTGAGCATATATTAAAAAGAAAGACATTCTCTGTGTAAACTCAGCTTGAGAAATCACCATGAAAATCACAGAGTATTATTGTATTATAATTATAATTATTATGTGTAACACACACACACAAACACACGCTTTAATGGAAAATTATATTTCCATTATTATATATATAATATATATAATATATAATATTTATATAATATATATAATATATATTTAAATATATATTTATATATATATATATATTGTTAATTAATTCACGGTTCTGACAGGCAAAAGGTTTGTGGCTTAAGCTGTCCCATTGTCTTTACATAAACAGAAAGAAAAAGAATAATCCTCCCAGACTTTAGTTTAATATATTCTCAATTCCCTTACAAATAGGCTATTTGTGTCTGCATAAAACAAAGATATACAAAATTATTTTTAAAAACTCTCCAGTAGATATAGTACCTTTATTCCAAACTTGTGCTTTAGCCATCATAAAGGTCCTTAGATCCTAATCAACCTTAGCAATGTTTCATAGTGTTATTATAAAAATTAAAATAGTTAATAAATACATGCACTTAGGATCATTCTGATCATATGGAAAATATTCAGCAAATGTGGGCTGGTATCAATGTTGTAAATTTGAAATATATATATTATATTATATATAATATATATATTTTATATATATTATATATATTTATAAATTATATATATATTATATATAACATATATTTAAATATATAATATATAAAATATATATATATTTTATATATTATATATTTAAATATAACATATATTTAAATATATATAATATATAAAATATATTAAATATATTAAATATATATAATATATAAAATATATTTAAATATATGTTATATATAATATATATTATATATATTATATAAATATTATATATTATATTATATATTATAGTATATATTATATATTATATTATATTATATTATATTATATATTATATAATTATATATTATATAATATAATTATATATTATATATTATTATATTATGTATTATATCATATATTTAATATAATAATATATAATATATATCATATATATATTTTATATAATTGAGAATATATTAAACTAAAGTCTGGGAGGATTATTCTTTGTTTTTCTTTCTGTTTATGTAAAGACAATGGGACAGCTTAAGCCACAAACCTTTTGCCTGTCAGAACCGTGAATTAATTAACAATTTTAGCTGCTAACTGTTCCCATCTGAAATGTAACATGATGACAGTTCATAAAAATTGGCAAAATGAAATACAAATACAACACTTAAATTACAGTCTTCTGTTTTTGATAATAAGGCTAAGGATTTTATGTGACAGGATGTGTCTGTTCACATAATAATTATCTGAAGTTTGTAGGTACACCCAAGCATTCATAAAAATCTTTGCAACTCAATATATTGTGTTAAAAGTTATTTAACTGATACATATATCATTTTGTAAATATCTCAAACTTCCATGATGACTGTCGACAGATTTAAGGAATTTAAGAGTATTGAAGAAATATTTTTTAAGAATTATATGGTAGTCCAATTTTTTCTGATCTATATATCCTTTGTAAATGCAAGGATTTATTTTTTTTTTAAAGATTTTATTTATTTATTTGACAGACAGATCACAAGTAGGCAGAGAGACAGGCAGAGAGAGGGAGGGAAGCAGGTTCCCCACTGAGCAGAGAGCCTGATGTGGGGCTCGATCCCAGGACCCTGGGATCATGACCTGAGCCGAAGGCAGAGGCTTAACCCACTGAGCCATCCAGGCGCCCCTGAAGATTTCTTTTATTCCATAGTAAGCCTTTCTTTCTTGCCTGAAAAAATTTCATATTTCTTTTTCATTATCTAGTCTTATAATGAAGTCAGTCTTACGATGCTAGTTAACTTTATTTGACATTTTAGGCCTGTAACTCTTTCTTCTTATTAAAAACAAAACAACAGCAACAATAAAAATAGAGCCATCCTGAAAGGATTGTCAGTATGTTAGTTAAGCACAAACTCCTGTACTTTTACATAATTATTTCTAACTTCCAGCATTTTTTCTAATCTTTCATAGTTATAGTGCATGTCTTACATGAATAAGATGGGGTAGATGGTTCTTTAGAGATAATATTTTTAAAAGACAAAATACCAATAAATCTAAACCTTTATAATTAGTACTATGCATTATATGTATTGATGAGAGATCCATCTAGATAATTATAAAAGTAAATAAAAGCATTTTGAAATCTTCCTCAAGAGAGGAGTGAGGAGTCCGAGAGTCTCTCTCTCTCTCTCTCTCTCTCTCTCTCTCTCTCTCTCTCTTTTAAATAGATAAATCTTTAAAAATGATCTAGATGGGGGGGGGGGGTGCCCGGGTGGCTCACTAGATTAAAGCCTCTGCCTTTGGCTCAGGTCATGATCTCAGGGTCCTGGGATAGAGCCCCACATCGGGCTCTCTGCCTATCAGGGAGCCTGCTTCCTCTTCTCTCTCTGCCTGCCTCTGCCTACTTGTGATCTCTGTCTGTCAAATAAATAAAATCTTTAAAAAAATGATCTAGATGGGAAATAGGACATTTTAAGAGGGATATTACACATTAACAGAGGGAGAGATCTTTGAAAAATCTAGTCAGCAGTTGGAATGAGTGCCTGGTGCTCAGGCAATAGTCACCACTATGAAAGGTATTAACTATAAAATGTGGAACCTCAGAAATAGAAAAAAAAAAACATTTCTGGGGACAAAGATTATATTCTGAAGAGCAGAAGGTAGATCACTGGAACATACCAATTCTTATACATTAACTAGTTGGTAAGAAACCTATCACGTAATTGATAAAGGGTTACATAAACCCACAAAAAAAGAGAAAGAAATAAAAATAAAGAGAAAAAGGAGGGTATCTTAGTAGCCATGAAAAAAGGAGTAGTCAACAATGTCAAGTTCTGATGAAAGATCATGTAAAATTAATAAGAATAGGGGTGCCTGGGTGGCTCAATGGTTTAAAGCCTCTGCCTTCAGCTCAGGTCATGATCCCAGGGTTCTGGGATCAAGCCCCGCATCGGGTTCTCTGCTCAGCTGGAAGCCTGCTTCCTCCTCTCTCTCTCTCTCTCTCTGCCTGCCTCTCTGCCTACTTGTGATCTCTGCCAAATAAATAAATAAAACCTTTAAAAAAATTAACAAGAATAGTTTATTTAGAGATATTCCTATAGGCTTTCAGCTATGAAGTTAAACCACTGTTATTTTAGAGAAAGTTTACCATAAAAAGCCAAAAAAAAAGGGGTCGGGGAGGTGGATAAGCTAGGAAAGAATTTGAAATAAAAGGAGGAACATTTACAAATGATTTAAATATATGACAATTTAAATCATTAAGAAATGGCATGGTTTTAATATATGGAAGCAAGAGGATCATTATGGATAAGGAATAAATATCTAAGAAACATCAAAATATAGCCGTACCTGAAGAAATGCACTCATTCCAGAGGGGTCAATTGATCTAGCAGGTATTTTCATCTAGGAGATAGTTTTATTTTGAAGATTGCAGTCTAGTTTTCTTGCAAACATTGATTGCTACACAGAATTTGGAAAACAGAATATAAAACTTGTATATACCCACATAGAGCTCTAGTACTACACAAACCTGGCACCAAAAAGAGCTAAAATAAATGACAAAAGTAAATGAAAAAATATTGGAAACATTAAGGGATAATTTCTCTCTTGAATTTGGCACTAAATGGAGGAGAATAGATTTGCCCCGAGAATTTATAACCATAAGTTAGTCTTCATGAAATTTTTGTTACAAATTCATATGACTAGTATGGCCCATTAAACTTCAGTAAAACATTCACTATCATATTTTTCCAGGTTGGGAATATTCCTGTGGAGAAATTCAATTGTACTCTTTTCCTCAAAAATAGAATTATGGAAAGAAGACACTATGATTATGGAAAACAAACTAACTCAGAAAATAAAGTCTTCATCAGTTTTTTTAGAACATTGAAAAACGTGAGGAAGAAATTAAAGAAGTATAAGTAAAGACCTACTATACATGAAAAAAAAAACAAATGTATGTTTTGGAAATGATATCTTTCCCAGTGGCATTGAAAATAACAGGGACACTTGAAACTGCTCCTTCCATGCCCAGTGCAGAGCCCAACACAGGGCTCAATCCCAGGACCCATGAGATGATGACCTGAGCTGAAACCAAGAGTCAGACGCTCACCCGGCTGAACACCTGGGCACCCCAAAAGAGAACTTTTAATGTATGTCATGAAAAAAACGTCTTTCACAGCAGATTTCTGTGACCTTTGAAAAATGCAATTAAAAATGTGAGATAAAATTATTTTTAGGCAAAATAGACAATGAATAAAGGAAATCCTAAAGGATATAATTCGGGAATTTCTCCTAGATGGGAGGTTTGAGATGTAAAATAGGATGAAGAGCAAAGAGATTAATTAATAAGCATGTGGATAAATCCAAATAAATACTGATATTTAAAAACAGTAATAATGTCCAGCAATAGACCGTAATAGCTAATGTATGGGGTATGTCGCTAAAAAAATACTGCAAATGATAATACATAATTATATAAGGCTAATGAATATTTTGAAAATATTCCATTTTATTGTTTGAGAGCTGATGACATCATAGACGGGCTTGAAATTAAAGACTTTAACAATATAGCAATGATCATTCTTTACACATTAGAAAATGACTTAGCATTACCTGGTACATTTGAAATTCCTTACGTATCTAATGGGTTGTTAAGGCCGCCTTGAGGATATAAACTTCATCTATTCCAAAATCTGGTGCAAATGTTGAGACGGATGATATCATACACTCAGGGAGGGGATACAAAGGTTTTGTTTCTCTTATAATGAGGTATTTTAGGAAGAGTAAACCAGCCTTTCCAGGGGGATCCCACAATGACGAAGGGACCAAGGAAAGAGACTAGATATTGAGGGAGGTGAGGAGGTGGAGTTAGGCAGATTTGTAGGTCCCACAGCACCAAAGGCAGAAGCACTCGGGTTTTCTTATCAAACTTCTTAGATGTGGGGCAAGAGGGCAGAAGGGAGCAAGAGACTTAACAGCTGTCTGCCGGCAAACACCAGAAATGGAGTCAGACTCCGTGTTATACTACTTTGTAATCATTTCCTTCTCCACTCCGTATCCTAGAGAAATTCTTGCACATACACACCTGCGTAAGGATTTTTACAGTAATAATACTACTGCTGCTTATATGTTTGCTGGCGCTTAGAAGATGCAATAATAGTATAGATGCATAAATTGTAATATAATCATAAAGTAGAAAAATGTACAGCAGAGTAATAAAACAAGCAGTTTAAACTAACCCTTAAGACATAATATTAAGTGATTAATAATCTCATATTTCAGGCTGCCTGCGTGGCTCAGTCAGTTAAGCATCTGCCTTTGGCTCAGGTCATGATCTCAGGGTCCTGGGATCAAGCCCGGCATCCTGGGCTCCTTGCTCCAGAGGGAGCGTCTCCCTCTCCCTCTATCCCTTCCCACAGTTCGTGCTTTCTCTCTCGTTCTCTCTCTCAAATAAATAAAATCTTTAATAAATCTCCTATTTCATGTATCTACCTTTCAAAACTGGAAGATATACTCCATATGCACATACACAGTTTGGGGAGATATATGTAGGTGTTAAGATGTAAGGAGAATCAAGGTCAGCACTATGCTAGTGGGAGGGGAGAAGGAATATAAAAAAGGAGAAGCTTAAAGGAGACAGTCTCAAGACTTGCTATCCGAAAGTGATACTTCAGTTGGCAACATCAGCTTCATTTGCAGAATCACTTGGCGGTATCTCAGGTTCTGCCCCAGACTACTGATTCGGGATCATATTAAAGAAAAAAAAAATCTCCCTGTACACATTAAAGTTTGAAAAGCAATAGCATTCAAGTATTCATTCAGTTATTTTTTTTAACCTGGCCATTGCCTATGCTAATGTTCATTTTATGATTAACGTGTTTATGTGCCTTTTTTTTTTCCTTTGCAAATCACTACCTGTTAATTTCCAGTTTTCAAGTTTATAAATAATGACACTGGGCTTAATAATTCCTTTACATCTATCAAGGCACATGTGGGGCTGTTTCCACATTCTGGAATAATTCCACTGTTTCAAAATCATTTCAACTTCTAGTAATGGAGATTTTACTGGAATATATAATATAATGGAATTTATATAATGGAGATTTTACTGGAATATGTTCCTTTTGCTGCAGGCATTATTGTATATATATTATTACAAGGGACTAAATCACACTTATGCAACTACTGTTTCCCTACTCAAGCTTCTTTATCTTACACGTTTCCCACTTTTCATTAAAACATAATGTACATGAAAAAGTGCTCCATATCACTCGGCATCAGGGAAATACAAATCAAAACCACAATGAGATATCACCTCACACCAGTCAGAATGGCTAAAATCAACAAGTCAGGAAATGACAGATGCTGGCGAGGATGCGGAGAAAGGGGAACCCTCCTACACTGTTGGTGGGAATGCAAGCTGGTGCAGCCACTCTGGAAAACAGCATGGAGGTTCCTCAAAATGTTGAAAATAGAACTGCCCTATGACCCAGCAATTGCACTATTGGGTATTTACCCTAAAGATACAAATGTAGTGATCCAAAGGGACACATGCACCCGAATGTTTATAGCAGCAACGTCCACAATAGCCAAACTATGGAAAGAACCTAGATGTCCATCAACAAATGAATGGATCAAGAAGATGTGGTATATATACACAATGGAATACTATGCAGCCATCAAAAGAAATGAAATCTTGCCATTTGCAACAACATGGATGGAACTAGAGCGTATCATGCTTAGCGAAATAAGTCAAGCAGAGAAAGACAACTATCATATGATCTCCCTGATATGAGGAAGTGGTGATGCAACATGGAGGCTTAAGTGGGTAGAAGAATAAATGAAAGAAGATGGGATTGGGAGGGAGACAAACCATAAGTGACTCTTAATCTCACAAAACAAACTGAGGGTTGGCGGGGGGAGGGGGTTTGGGAGAAGGGGGTGGGATTATGGACATTGGGGAGGGTATGTGATTTGGTGAGTGCTGTGAAGTGTGTAAACCTGGTGATTCACAGACCTGTACCCCTGGGGATAAAAATATATGTTTATAAAAAATAAAAAATTAAAAAAAAATTTAAAAAAATAAAAAAAAACATAATGTATAGATTAAAATAATATAAAAGCCATCTAAAATTGGAAGCTCTAATAAATTGACCATTTTGATATCACTGCTACCTTGTTAGACCCTTACAGAATTTCATTATTCATAGTAAACTTCTAAATACAGTGTTCAAATCCATTAAAATATGACCCCAACTTCCATTTCTGGCTTTATCTCCTCTATCTGGAGAAAAGTACCGCATGTTCCGATTAAATTATTAAAATTCTTTACCTCTTCTGAGTTACTTGCCTCCATCGTTGGGTTATTTTTCCCATCCGTTCTCTCACCATGTAATATGTATCTTCCTAACTCTATCTTCCATTCTTTACACAAGACCTACTCCTCACCCCACCCCCCAGCCTCTCTGGCTGCTTCCATTCAAAAATAAATTACCTTCTTATGTACTTTTACCAATAGTGTGATTATATCTCTTTCAGCATTTACAAATCATGTCAGCATTATTGAATGTGTATTATTCCCCATCATAAAATTTGTGAGAAAGGGGACCACATTTTACTCATTTTTATAACCTCATTATACCTACTGTGCCTTGTAAATTTTTTAATGCATTCCAGTATACATTTCTACTGATGAAACACCACAAATTCTTTATCTAATATATAATCAGAGACAATAAGAAATGCATCATTCTGTTTGGCATAGGACCTTTGTTTTCTTGGCCTTCTAATTTTACGATTTGGATTTTACATAAAAGAAAAACAGTCATCACTTCACTTAGTGTAGCACAGTATTTACACAGAAAAAGGCTCATTTGTTCCTGTCCTTGATCCTCCGTGTTGCTGAAGACTGCGTGTCAATACACAAAGGCTATAATTTACTAAGGGGGAGAAAGCATGGTCTCCAGTCTTAAGTGATCTTGTCTATCTTAAAACAAAGACCATAAATAGTGTTTATAATCTTGCATTTGCTTCAATGAAGGATCAAAATATATCATGCATTCTCATAGTTCATTCGTCCCTCTGCTAATAGAGAGAGAGAATTTCAGAAAGCCTTACTGACTGCCTTCAGGCAGGTTCACTTAATGAAGTCATAGCAAGAAATTGGTGGACTGGAGGTGGAAGAGGTCAGCTCTACCTTTTCTCCTCTCTTCCTCTTCAGGACCTTGACTTGGTTTCTCTGTGCCATAGAGCCCTTCTCATTCCCATAACTGCTCATACATATGAATACAGGAGTGTCCATATGTAATTTTTATGTAATTCTAAGTATTATTATCTGTTTAGGATTGATTGACATGAAGGACCCCATATCCTCTGAGACTCAGTGGATTTTAAATTATATGTTGGAAGGCTCAGGGACATACATTATCCACATGGAACCAGAATTTATAAGTTGCTATATTAATGCTGGTAAGTATTTTAAAACTTGTATAAAGCCAAAAAGAGTATTTAGGGAAACCCTACATCTGGCTGATGATTACATTGGTAGACACTGTTTGATATTAAGATGTTCTTACTGAAAAATGCTATTTGCAAAATGACAACATCTTGCTTTTCAAATGTAGTCTATCATCATTATGGTAAAATGGAAAAAAAAAAAAAAACACCCTAAGAACAAGATTGTCAAGGTACAGTTCTTTCCTACTGAGAGAACAGACTCCCTGAGGGCCAATATTCGCCTTGGTACTGTCTACGTCCCAGGATTGTATTATTTTCTCTTTGCTTTAGTCCTTGAAGTTCCTTTGTATTTTGTCAGCAGAATTATGGATTTTAAAGGGTTTTTTTTATTACATTTTATCCACAATTTAATAATTTCAACTGGGAAAGTTTTATAATGTATGCTAGCTCCCATCCTTCTAGAACTAGAAAGTGACTATCAGTTTTTCAACTTTGTATTTCCCAGGGAAAGTGCATAATAAACACTCAGTAGACATGCTACATGAATGCTTGTACAGGAACCTGTATATGGCTAATGTCATAATCCTTAAGTGATCTTAAATTCTCTTACTGAAGCTACACCCTTGTCTATGTGTGATGTCCCAAACACCAGGAGAAACTACTGAAATTTCTGAGCCTTAGTCCATTCTATTCGGAGTAAGAATTGGGTAACTCAGTGAACTCCAAACAAACTTTGTAGCGATCATCTTAAAAGAAGAAGAAGAAATGATTCTTATGGGTTTCTCAAGCCAGTACCTATTAGGAGCTTCCCATTTTGCAGGAAAAGAAGTAGGATTTCTAGACTTCACTTAGACATGCTTCAAAGATACAACGGTACAAGGCAGGGAGGTTGCAGAATAATTTCCTTTACTGCTTACCTTGAAGTATGGTTTCTAAGCTTGGCTTCTCTTAGCAGCTACTCGGTCATGAACAGAAGCACAAAACAAAGAGTTATGTCAAATTGTGACCTTTCTCTAGCCTCTTAAATCAAAAGGAGTGCCGGATTAACTTTCTTAAGATTTCTGATGCAAATTCATAGCATGCTTTTTTGGATTTTGAATAATGGAGATATTTCTGAGTCGATCGGTAAGATGAACATCATGCATGTCATTGTGAAGAACGTGTTGCCCATTTGATATATTTTATATTTCAGTTGAGTTGATAAAATAATCTTATTCAGGATATTTGGTAAAGGAAAAAAGTGTATCTTTGTACCCATGGTAACTTTTAAAAAGTTAAATAAAATAAAGCTTTTGGCCTGAGGCAACATAATGGCAAATTTGCAGATGAAAGGTGAAATAGTCTTCGTTCTGAGAACATGGAAATAGAGATATAAAAGGAGATCGTTTTGCAGCTGTAACTATACCTGTCACTGCACATGACAGATATAATGAGTGTGGTTCCCCCGGGTTCCAGGGAAAATGAAACAGGAACCTCAGGAGATCTTATCATTTACAAGAAACTTAAAAGGCTGACAGGTATTTTTATTGGATGTGTGTAATTGTATTGCTCCATTATGATTCTCCATTCAGCATTGTTAGCATTAATAATGCCATTTATTGTAAACAATTCTCCAGAGCAATGTATCCATCAGTAATGTAATGAGAGCTGCACATGTGAGCCATATATGTCATTTAAAATTTTCTAGTAGCCACACTAAAAGAAAATTAATTCTACTAATATATATATTAACTATATATATCTACTATATAACTATATGTACTATATCTACATCTATATCTACTATATTTACTATATAACTCTCTCTATATATCTATATATGTAGAGATATATATATAGATAAAAAATGTAATTTCCCATACAACGTTAATTATTCAGCTAGTAACAGTACAGACTTTTTTTTTTTTTTTGCCATTTTGAGGGGGCTAATCATTAAGAAAATAAAATCCTGAATATTAAAAATGAATGAAGAGTAAAACCACTTTCAGGTGATAAAGCATAATTTTTATTAAGTCACACTCTTCATTGGTTCAGTACCTGTGGAAATATTAATACATAAATTAGGGAAATTAATGAGTATATACCTCGAAGAATAAAGAAATACCTTTGTGAAGATGCCCATTTAATAATCTTCAGTAATTTGATTATTTTCATAGAAAATTATATCATATATTCATATATCAACCCAAATCAAAATGAAGTTATGTAACCCACAGAGTTCATGTTCCCAAGAAAGAAGCTGTGTTCCAAGTATTTTAGGATAGATTAAGGAAATCAGTCAATAGAAATGATATTAATTCTGTTTATTTTTCCGCTGTAGTAGACATTTTCTTCTTCACTATACATAATTCCAATTTCACTACAATTTAAGGGTTTAAAACAGTTTTCAGGCCATACCAGGCTGGTTTTCTGAGTTATCTTAAATACCACTGTATTTAAATATGGGTGTTGGTGTGTATAAAGGAAATCCCCCCTCTAATTTGCACCCTCTGTCCAAATAACCTTGTAAAGTGAATAAACCACATCTTAATGAATGCAAATAAAATGAACCAAACTTTCACACACACCCAATATTGCAACCATCTCTTTCAAAAAATTAGACAAGGACAGAGAGGAGTTAAAATACATCCTCTCTAGACAAGTGTGATAGAAACAGGAAAACCACTCATAAGAGCCCTGGGTGACAAGCAAGAAGGACATCAGTAAGCCTTCACTCTTCACAATCTTAACCATTATTGATCATACCTGCCTGTAAATTAAGGCTTTTGAGACTCTGTGTCAAAACATATCATTCAAATAGTTAAAAGAAACTACCAATTTGAACAGGAAGTCTATGCAATCGATCACTTATATGTTTAAAAGGAAAAAAAAAATTGTAGTGAAAATTTCCAAAGTTTTGATAAACACAGTGGTGACTGATTATTCTTGCTTTCATTAAAAGTATTCCAGATCAAGACAAGATGTGCCTTGGAAAATTATTCATTATTAGAGGCTTTATTTGTTTTCCCATTGGGAAGCTGTAGGGTATTCAGTGAAGCAAAGAAAGAAAGATGGAGATTTTCAGGGAGAAGCATAAAGGTAAGATTTTGATTAAATATACAATAAAATACTTAAAAATGGTACATTTTTCTTTTAGAAGTGTTTTCTCCAATATATATAAATAAAATTATCTTAGAAAAATTAATATAGGAAAGATACTATTGTTCAATGTCAAATAAATTATAACAAATCTAGAAATATGATGACATCATTAAAATACATGTATGTCTCGAATAAGTAAAGTTTTAAGAGTATTGAAAAAACATATTTATGAAACTAGGAAACGTATACTTAGGTGAAATAAAAATGGAGTGCTTTTTTTAAGCCACAGACAAATACGTTCTTGAGTTTAAAATATAGTGCATTCAATACATTCAACTTTCTCTCAAGAACTTTTAAAAAGATCAGTTAGTCCTGGACTATGTAATAAACACTTATTTGTGTATGAAATAGTATTTAGAAAAACCATCTACTTAAGTGGTGTCTGCCTGTCTGAGTTGATTTTATTCAATATATCAATGCTTAATTCTGCATTTCAATATTTATAGTGAGAATTAAAATATATGATCATCATCCTAAGGAATAGTTCTATTTGTTTGATTTTTATGAGCTTTTATGCAATATTGAAAAATACTAAAATTATTTTATCTTTTTATATATTTAAGATAGAGAAATATTACTTGTTATTTATAGCTCATATACTGGGATGGCAAATCACAAGATATATAGTACAAAAGATTTAATTAGTTTTATACAAAGTTCATGTGATAATTACTACATTTTAATCAAACTATGATTTTTTTTGTTTTGTATATCAAACCTATTACTGTAAATATCTTTGATCATATTCAGGAGTATCCCTGTCTTTTTCTCCCTTATGTTTCTGTGTCTGTCTTTATATTGTTTTCACACAGCTCCTAACTATCTGAACAGAGTAATCAAGATTGATGTAATAATGGAGGATATTGAGTTTACTGTATTGATTACTACTACATTCAATAATAATTTGCTGAAGCCTGGGCATACTGTTTTGGAGCATGTATGAGAATAGAATTAATGCCAGGGATATGGGGACCTTTTAAGTTCATAAAGGAGCTCTTTGATCAAAGGTGAGGCTTATACTCTTCATCACATAATGCAAATACAAAATCCATTACTAGAAAATATATTTTAACATTTTCCTTTTTTATTTAAATAATATTACAAAATGTGTTTGAAATAGAAATGTATCTCTATTGCTTATTTTTGCTACTAAAAATACAAGAAAACCATTCATATAAGCTACCGGTTATTTATTAGTTTCATTGATAAGATTTTGTGTTGTCATCCTAACATAATAAAACAAGTGATGGCAGTATATATATATATACACAGCACTTAAGCATACCTCATTTAAACTTCAGTCCCATTCTTCTCCTAAGACTGTCTTTTTTTTTTTATTAGTTTTATTTATTTATTTATTTTAATTTTTTATTTTTATAAACATATATTTTTATCCCCAGGGGTACAGGTCTGTGAATCACCAGGTTTACACACTTCATAGCACTCACCAAAGCACATACCCCCCCCAATGTCCATAATCCCACCCCCTTCTCCCAAACCCCCGCCCCCCAGCAACCCTCAGACTGTCTTGAAGGGTTGCCAGTGATCTCCACATGCTAAACAGAATGGGCAATTACTGGTTCTCATCCTACAGGCAGCATTTGACAAAGACATGTCATGCTCCTTCTCAAAACACTTTTTTCACTGACTTTTCAGTATCCAGATTCTCTTGATTTCTCCCACTATTTTACCTGTTAGTGTTTTCCCCTTTTCTTTTCTGGCTTCTTCTTTCACTCCCAAGGCTTATTTCCACAAACTCTTGTTCTCTGTCTGCACTGATTCTCTTGGAAATCTGTCTAGGTATAAGGCTTTTAATAGAATTTATAGATGACCATTCCCAGTATATAACTCCAAGTCACATAGGTTTCCCAAATTCTAAGCCCATATATTCAGCTACACTCTCAACATCTCTACTTTGTTGTCTCATAGCAAATCAATCAATCAATCAATCAATCAATCTATCAATCAGTTTTCTACTGAACTCCCATCCTTTTTCTTCTACCTACTTCACTCATATTCTCACTACGTTGGTTGATGACAACTAGTTCCAGTGGTTCAAGCCAATGATTTGGGAGAGTCCTCCTGGAATTCCTGTCATGGACCATATTCTACGGCCATGAATTGCCTTCTGTTATGTCCTAGAATCTGACCCCTCCTCACCACCTCAGCCATCGTGATCCTACAAGTTGGCGTCATCCCCAGTTTTCTGTAATAACATTTAACTGTGTTAACTGCTCTGTCCTTGCTTTCCTCCAGCCCATTCTCAAGATGTTTGCCAGAGTGTTATTTTTAAAGCAGTCATTAGATATATCATTCATGTGCTGTAAGCCTTGAGAATAATTTCCTATTTCATTCTGCGCAAAAGCCATTGTTTTGCCATTGATCAACAAGGCTCTGGAGATCTTCTTCACCTTGTCACTGTTTTCATATCATATTTCATATTTTGCCTCCAACTTAGATCATTTAGCCCCAGATGCACTGGCTTCCTTATTCTTTCTCAAATGCATGAGGCATATTTCACCTCAGAATCTTTGAACTGGCTCTTCCATCTACCTGGCATACTATTCTCCAAGATATTTGTGTGATTACCTCTTTCTCACTTCTTTCAAGATTTGCTCCAAAGTGCCTTGTTAGGAAAGACCATTCTCACATCTCTGTGCAATTACTAACTGTGCTTGCCCCATCACTCTGACCCTCCTTTAGCATGTCTGTATTTTTTTCTTTTTCTCCATTTCCTTTTTTTCTTTTTTTCTGGTGAACTAACTTCATATAACTGAAACATTTGAGTATCATCTTAAAATGACCATATTTTTTTTAAAAAATGAAAGCTAACATATGTAACTTTTTGTTGCTTTATAATTTTTCTTACTTATGTTTTTTAAAAAAAAACCAAACGTAATAGCAAACACTTATTAATTGCTAGACACACCACTGTTATACTTTTTGCCTATAATTTTTGTCTCTCTGCTCTTTCCTCATTCCTTCACATAATAACAATTTTAAAATAGTTTACATAAAGAGAGTCAACAGATAATTTGCTCTTTCCTATAGCATTTTTTTTAAGAGTTTTATTTATTTGAGAGAGAGACAGTGAGAGAGAGCATGACTGAGAGAAGGGCAGAGGGAGAAGCAAACTTCCCGTGGAGCTGGGAGCCTGATGCGGGAATCGATCTCGGGACTCTGGGATCATGACCTGAGCCGAAGGCAGTTGTCCAACCAACTGAGCCACCCAGGCGTCCCTCCTATAGCATTGTTCATCTTTCCTTAGTTTTTCAAACAACTTTATTTATCAACCACTTTATTTTTTCAGTGTTCTAAGATTCATTGTTTATGCACCACACCCAGTGCTCCATCCACCACACCTGGGCCATGCAAATGGCCATCTGGCAATTGACTCCTTTACTTACTTTTATATTCTTTTGCAAAAGATATTCTCTAAGAATTAATTGTGATGAAGTTAGGAAACAGGATGTTCTCCTTACAGTTTGAAAGAATAGTGAAACTATCATTCTTCTGAGAAATATGGGTGGGAAACTTGGTAGAATCAGGTATATCATATTTTTATGAATTTCTTAAATATGGCTAAATGATTTGTTTCTCAGAAATATTTCTTTTAAATTTAAAAATCTTCTATTTTCTTCTAAGTGTTTTGGTAAACAGAGATACATAAGGTTGTAAAACATACCCAAATCATATTTTAAAATATTTATATTTTTGGGGTGCCTGTGTAGCTCAGTGGGTTAAAGCCTCTGCCTTCGGCTCAGGTCATGATCCCAAGGTCCTGAGATTGAGCCCCACATTGGGCTATCCGCTCCGTGGGGAGCCTGTTTCCTCCTCTCTCTCTGCCTGCCTCTCTGCCTATTTGTGGTCTCTGTCTGTCAAATAAATAAATAAAATCTTTAAAAATAAATAAATAAATAAATAAAAATATATAAAATATATATAAGATAATAATATATATATTATATATATAAATATAAAATATATTAAAAATTAAAAATATCATATTTTAAAAATTCAGACCATACATTTTTCTTCCGGGAGGAGCTCAGATTCTTGGTTTGTATGCACCATATTCTTGTGAAACATACATACTTTGACCAAAATTGATAGAGAAAGGCAGTTCATCAACTGATCAATTATAGATACTGAGTAGTATGGTTGCAGACTAGAACGCTAAGTGTTATGAAAACTTACACATGAAGTTACAGATTTTCATCCCTTCCCAAGTAATTTAAAAACAAACAGTAGTAAAGCAAATGCAGTTGAAAAAAAAATGGGATATAACAAACAACTAAATTGTAATATTATGAGACTTATACACATTACTAACTAGAGTTTATAAAAACAAAGGATGTTTGTGTTTAAGATGTGGTGTATAATTAAACTTAGCAAGCATGTACTGTTCATTAGTTGCAAGATCTGGGAAAGGAGTTGAAAGCACATAAGAATTAATTCGACACAGATTTTATCTAAGCTAGTGAAAGAGACAGGTATATAAATATCTAATTGTAATTCTTTTTCATCCTCAGTTATTTATTTATTTATTTATTTTTGGTCTGCAGCCATGTGTAGGGCACTGTGTTTATATACATTGGGAATTTAAAAACATAAGAGGTGGTTTTTGTCCCTAATGGATTTGTAATCTAATTACGGAACCAGAACATACACGTGCAATGCCTGGGGACACACGGAGGGATACACTGATTATATGAGTAGTAAGTGTTTGTAAGCACTGAAGGCAGCAACACTGAGGCTAAGGTAGTCTAACGGCCTGCTTCTTTCCCAAGCACTTCCTGTGGATCGAGGCCAGTGCTAGCCTGGCTGACAGTGATGCACCTGGACAGCAACACTTCATACAGTAGAGACCATGCCCACCTACAGGTAAGGGCAGCAGGAAGAGGAATCCAGAACTATTGGAAGAGCGAATGAGAGTTAAGATAAAATTCATTTAAAAAAAAAAATTGCGGAACAAAGAACGGGGAAGGGAGTAGATTCATCATAACTGCATGGAAATCTGTAGGTATCTTAGAGGTATTGACAAGTGACGGCTAAGTAATCAGGGCCAGATCTGGATATTTGGCTGTTCCTCTGAATTCTTTCGGTGAGGTTTGGTCAGCCCGTGTAGCTTGTCATTTCATGGAGGTTGTCACTCCAGTTGAGTAATCGTACTGACGACAACATCACACGCCTTCAAATTGAAATTCTTTTTAAATTTTTATTTATTTTTATTTTTTAAAGTTTTTCTTTTAATTCCAGTTAGTTAACATATGGTGTTCTGTTCTGTTGGTCTCGGGTGTAAAGTAGAGTGATTCAGCACTTCCGTATGGACCTGGTGCTCACCACCGCTAGTGCTCTTCTTAAGCCCTATCCCCTCTTCAACAAATCTCCCCAAGGGCCTCACCCCACTGGTAACCATCACTTTGTTCTCTAGTTAGAGTCTGTTTCTTGGTTTGCTTCTCTCTCTTTTTTCCCCCTTTACTCATTTTTTTTTTTAATTTCACATATGCATGCAGTCATATGGTATCTGTCTTTCTCTGACTTATTCTGCTTACCCTTTAATGCTGTAGCTCCATCCATGTTACGACAAGTGGCAAGACTTCATTCTTTTTATCTTCATGATTTTTATTCTTTTTATTCTTTATATATATATATGTATATATAAAATCTCACATCTTTTTCTAAATAAGTATTGAAGGGCAAGGATTGATACTCTATGTTATAAAAATGTGTATTTATGATTCAGTAATATTTCTTAACTGTATTTATTCTTTTTTCAAAAAAAATATGAGTAAGAGCCACATAAAAAAATCACTTTATATTTAACTAAACAAATCTCTCATTCCTGCTTAATAGCATTATGTCATGTGCTAGTGTCTTCTGTATTTTAACCAACTCCAAACTGATGGGTTAGTTGACAGAAGTTTTTGTTGTTGATCAACCACTAGCATCTTCCACTTTCAAGAAAGAAAGGAAAGAGATGCTTGGCTGGCTCAGTGAGTTAAAGCCTCTGCCTTCAGCTCAGGTTATGATCTCAGGGTCCTGGGATCAAGCCCCGCATTGGGCTCTCTGCTCAGCCAGAAACTTGCTTCCCCCTCTCTCTCTGCCTACTTGTGATCTCTCTGTCAAATAAATAAATAAAATCTTTGGGGAAAAAAAAGGAAAGAAAAGAAAAGGTAAATATTACATGCTATACTTAGAAGGAAAGATTCTTTGTTTTTCTTTTATATTTAAAAAAACTTTTTTCCATTCAATTCACTTACATACTTTGATGGGAAGGAGCAATTTGTGTTTTGTCGCCTAAGGAGTTCCTTGTGAAAATCTGAATTGCCTTGGAACCATATTTCAGAGTTATTTCAGTGATGTTTGAACAGTCTCTGTAGGTTCGTACTCCAGTAGACGCCCATCCAGCCCCGTCCTCACTGTAGATCTAAGTGTAGGAGGGTGAGTGCAGTCCTCTAGCAGAATGCCCAGTTCTTAGAGAGCAGATGAGACATGAGCCTGGCTTTAACTATTAATCGATTATAGCAAAAGAGAAGTCTCAAGGTCATTCAATTAAAGGCATTCCATAGAGGCCAGGATGCCCATGGTAATCCCAGAAATTTTCAGTCTATCCAGGACAAAAACAGTTGAATGGAGATTTATTTAGGATTCAGTACTTCATGTGGCCAACACCTGCTATCATCCCTTGGACCTCAATGTATTCTAAGTTAAAAAAAAAATAAAAAATCCTTATAAACATACATCCGTACATATTCAGGCACAAGTAAACAGAATATCCTGAAGATTCTAATGTCCATTTTCTTTATCTTCACTGATATCACCTGATTGATTCCACGCTCTAATCCGCTCTTTCCTCAACAATTCCGGAGTCTCCTTCTAACCGATATCCCTGTTTCTGCATTTGTCCTCCTAAATAACAATGATAGATCATAGCATGCCAACCGTTTTTTTCAATAAATTTATTGGTTTTTCAATGTACTTAGAATTAAAGCCAAATTCCCTATCATTGCTGTATCCCACATAAACCAGGCCCCGTTAGCCCCTCCACTTTTACTGAAACAGTTTTTTCTCCTTAATTGTTACTTTCCAAGCAAATAGACATTATTTTATTCTGTTGAATTTCTCAAATCTTTTAGGGATCAAGTCTTTGCATCAGTTTTTTCCATTGCTTAGAACACTTTACTCCTTGATCTTCATGTGGTGAGCTCATTTCCATCTTTCTGATCTCAGCCTGATTACTACCTTCTCAGAGAAGACTTACCTGCCCACTCCACCCTAGATAGTCCCCTGAAAGCCCTATGCTTCAGATAAAATGTTCCCTATTCATCACTCACTTATTTATTTTTCATGGCATTGTTACCACCTGCAATTACCTCAATATCCATGTTTAGTTTTCGTCTTCTTCCACAATAAAAATATGGGAGAGCTCATGGCATGTAACCCAAAGGAAAAGGAAATTTATTGCAAAATGTGGTTTATTAAATGCAGAGTCTAGTGATGACAATTTGACTATGATGTGTAGGATGGCTCGTGAGAATATTTAATGAAATGACAGATATAAAATTCTTGACTCATGTTATATGCTATGCCTAGCATTTGGTTCTTACTTACTAACTGCAAGCTGTTACTGTTATTATGAAGATCACAATCTGATCATGAATAAAGAGGTAGAGGGGAAGGGGGAGAAGAGGGTTTAAGGAGGAAACTCGTCCTGACATAAGGCCTTAATAGGAGGCTAACAGTGGAAGAACAAGGAAGCGAGAAAGCTGGGACCCTAAAGGTGGTAGAAGGATATGGAGGTCATGGAAATGTACGAGCATGGTAAGAGCCAGGTTTGCATTCCACCTTATTACTTTTGTTTATGTGACCCTCGGCAACCTAAGCTGCAACTTCTTTATTTGTAAAAAGGGGGGGTGTATCTTAATGATCCATTTCTATGTAACGAACAACCCCAAAAGTTTAATGTCTTGAAGTGACCATTTATTAGAATCTATTGTGGTTCTGGAGATAGCTGGGTTCAGCTGGGTGGTTCTCAGCCAGGGTCCCGCCTGAAGGACAGTAAGATAATGGGTAGGACTGGAGTCATCTGAAGGCTTTTCATCCCTATTTCTGACGTTGAGCTAGGATGGCTGGACACATTAGGTAGTCAGGCAGCTCCCTTTCAACATGGCTTTTCTCCATGGCCAACTTGGACTTCTTCACAGCCTGGTAATCTCAGGGATTTGGACTACTTTCATGGCTGCTGGCTTCATGCAGAGCAAGCTTTCCAAGAGACCCAGGTGGATGCTGCCCGAGAAGCCTCGGAACAGCGATTTACCAATAATGGGCATTAAAATGTTATTAAAAAAATCCGTTAATTTTATGAGAATCTCAATGAGATTATTGCCATCTGTATTATGTATCTCTTTTGTAAGCCATTAAATTTCCTTGTTGTCCAATCCATTATCTCTTTTGTTTTGGAAAGAGCAATATTATAATTTATTCTGTTTTTCTGTTAAGACATAATTGAGGAGTTCCTAATTTCTGTATTTTGATTTATCCAGCCAATAAATAAGTCAATCACTTGCCAATTGAGATGGCAAATAAAGATGAAAAAAGATGAAAAGATGAAAGCCCTATCCTATTAAACTGTGCTAAAATTCTCGACCATATTTTCTTATTTACTTTTGATCCATCCATCCACCCCCCTGAAGGAACATTCATTTATACAAGAATATTTATGAAGAGCAAACAGGAAGCTGGATTCAGGGAAATACAAAATGGCCATGGAGTTTATATCCTACCAGAACACACAGACATTAGGTAACAATTTATAACTGAATAATTGACTGCATGGGATTTTTTTAAGTACTATGAGGAAATACAGGATGGTACAAAAATGAGCTGTGTGGTACTGAACAACTTATTTAAAGTTACTGAACCTTGGCTTTGTTTTGTTCTGCTTTATTTCAGCTTGCTTGGCAGGGTTGGTAAGACATTGGAGTGAGATTGTATCTAGCTCACAGTAGCTTAAGAAAAAACAAACAAAACAAGACATATCCTTTTATTTATTTATTTATTTATTTATTTATTTATTTATTTATTTATGGTCCTGTCTGGACTACTATATTTTCCCTCCACAGATAGGAAATACAGTATGGTATTAGAATGTATACCCTCTTCACAAGTATGCTTGTTTTTAACCCTTCTTAATTTATAACCTTACCAGAAAACGTAATTGTAGCTCATAACGTATTTTCTATATCAGATTCTTTAATGTCTATTCTATCATTCTTATATAATAATAATTATATATTATATAATTTTATAATTATATAATTAATTTATATAATTTATACATTATATTATATAATATATAATAGTTCTTATTCTTATAATGACTATAAATTGACATATATATATAATGACTATAAATTGTGTGACAGTATGTTTTGGTATCTCTAAAATAAACTATAAGAAACTATCAGAAAAAGTTGTCTATAGGTTATGGATGCTTATCACATTACCTGGTTATGAATAACATCCAGGAAATATGGCATCATAATTTAACGTTCCTATCTACTTAAAGCTTTCAGCAAACCCTAAAGTCAACACTAAGGTGTGCATATTTTAATCATAAGCTGTCATGTATTAGGAGTAAACCTCAACTGAATAACTTGTATGCCACAAAATCCAAAAATATATATTTCTTAATCTTTCTTATTATCAATGAGAAACTATTTTAAAAGTGGCTGAAACAAATGAACATTGTAGAGAACTCCACAATGTTTAAAATACTGACTTTGAATTAAGATTCAGCTTATGTTCTACTTCCAGTTAAATCAGTCGCATGAAATGAACATTTTGTCATCGTTTAACATCATCAATTCATGTGTGTCTAAAGCCAATCAGACTATGTCAAAATCACTGGGTAATCTATCGTTGCAAATAATGTAGTCAACTTATTTTAACTGGTTTTCTTTCCTATTGGGCCATTATGCTGGTTTATTAGGTTAAATAGATTAAGTATATCCATATTTGTATTAGAAAGCCATCCGCCTTTATACCCAGTACAGTAATATTATCATCTCAGAGTACTTACAATCTACTTCTCCAGATATTCTGGACTATTTCTAGGGCTTATCTAGTTGCTAAAATAGTAAACTCTACTACCAAGAAAAACGAAATGAAAATTCAATGATTATCTGCCAATATTGAATGAAATCATATTCATTTTCTGAAAGAACTTATATAAGAAAAAAATGAAATTTCTTATTTGATAGATAAGAATTAGTTTAAATGTTTAGCTGTAGTCATTCAAGGGAATGATGGAGGTTATAGCTTGTAAAACACCTTACGTGTAAAAAACCAACCAAACAAAAAAGATCATAAAATATTTTCGCTTTTGATTAAGGAATTGAAGGAATGACAAGTGGAACATTTCAAATCAAGAGAGAAAAATCTCAACATAACTGTTAGCTAAAAGACAATAGATTTCTGTTACTTTTCTTACAGGAGAATGCAATTATGTAGTCTAATTATAACTAAAGGCATGTTATTAAAAATGATTAAAAATTAGTTCAGGTTCTCAGAAATGCAATGGAACATGCTTTATTTGCATTACATAGACCCTATCTATTGATAAAAGCTGAAAAGGGGCACCTGGGTGACATAGTCAGTTACTTAGCTGACTCTTGATTCAACTCAGATCATGATCTTAGGGACCTGGGATCAAGCCCTGCATGTGGGGCTTTGTGCTCTCGGAGAAGTCTGCCTGAGGAGTTGCCCTCTCTCATTCCCCCTGCTCGTGCATGCTTTCCTTCTCTCTCTCTCTCAAATAAATAATTAAAAAAAAAAGAAAGAAAGAAACTGAAAGGAAAAACAAGTTTTAACATACAGTTTCTTATTAGTTTCAAGTGTACAATATATAGTGATTTAACAGTATAGTGACTTAACAGTTCCATAAATTAACCTGTGCTCATCACAAATGCACTCCTTTTCCTTTTTCTTTTTTTTTTTCTTTTTAAAGTCAAATCATATATTTGCTTTCTCTGATGGACTTATTTCACTTAACATATAATTCTCTCTAGCTCTATCCATGTCCTTGAAAATGGCAAGATTTCACTGTTTTTATGGCTGGATAATATTCCATAACTTCTTTTTTATCTATCCATTAATCCATTGACACTTGGGCTGCTTCCTTATCTTGGCTATTCTAAAAAAATGTTGCAATAATAATAAGGGTGTAGGTATCCCTTTGCATTAGTGTTTTTATATTCTTACAGTGAATACCCAGTAGTGCAATTACTGGATTGTAGGGTAGTTCTGTTTTTAATTTTTGAAGAATTTCCATACTGTTTTCCACAGTAGCTGTACCAGGTTGTATTCCCATCAACAGTGAATGAATGTTACTTTCTTTATTAAATATTTTTATTAAAATATAATGTATTATTTGCCCCAGGGGTGTAGGTCTGTGAATCTTCAAGCTTACACACTTCACAGCACTTATCATATCACATAGTCTTCCCAATGTCCATAACCCAACCACCCGCTCCGCACACACAATTCCCCCAGCAAAGCTCAGTTTGTTTTGTGAGATTAAGTCTCTTATGGTTTGTCTCCCTCCCAATTCCATCTTGTTTCATTTTTTCCTTCCCTACCCTCCAAGCCCCCCACTCTACCTCTTGAATTCCTCATATCAGGGAGATCACATGATAATTGATCTCTTTCTTTGATTGACTTATTTCACTCAGCATAATACCTAATACCATCCATGTCATTGCAAATGGCAAGATTTCATTGCTTTTGATGGCTGCATAGTATTCCATTGTATATATATGGATATAAACAGATGTCCATAAACAGATGAATGGATAAGGAAGATAGATAGATAGATAGATAGATAGATAGATAGATAGATAGATAGATAATCTTCCTTATCCATTCATCTGTTTATGGACATCCAGGTTCTTTCCATAGTTTGACTATTGTGGACATTGCTGCTATAAACATTCAGATGCACGTGCCCCTTCGGATCCCTACATTTGTATCTTTAGGATAAATACCCAGTAGTGTGATTTTTAGCTTTAATATTTTAGTATTTTTAGCTTTTTGAGGAACTTCCATGTTGTCTTCCAGAGTGGTTGCACCAGCCTTGCATTCCCACCAACAGTATAGGAGGGTTCCCCTTTCTCCTCATTCTCTCCAACATCTGTCATTTCCTGACTTGCTAATTTTAGCAAGTCTGACTGGTGTGAGGTGATATCTCATTGTGGTTTTGATTTGTGTTTCCCTGATGCTGAGTGATGAGGATTACTTTTCATGTGTCTGTTGGCCATCTGGATGTCTTCTTTGCAGAAATGTCTGTTCATGTCCTCTGCCCATTTCTTGATTGGATTATTTGTTCTTTGGGTGTTGAGTTTGATAAGTTCTTTATAGATTTTGGATACTAGCCCTTTATCTGATATGTCATTTGTGAATATCTTATACCATTCTCTCAGTTGTCTTTTGCTTTTGTTAACTGTTTCTTTTGCTGTGCAAAAGCTTTTGATCTGGATGAAATCCCAATAGTTCATTTTTGCCCTTGCTTCCCTTGCCTTTAGCAATGTTTCCAGGAAGAATTGCTGCAGCTGAGATTGAAGAAGTAGTTCCCTGTGTTCTCCTCAAGGATTTTGATGGATTGCTGTCTCATATTGAGGTCTTTCCTCCATTTTGAGTCTATTTTTTGTGTGTGGTGTAAGGAAATGGTACAGTTTTGTTCTTCTGCATGTGGCTGTCCAATTTTCCCAACACCATTTGTTAAAAACACTGCCTTTTCTCTGTTGCACATTCTTTCCTGCTTTGTTGAAGATTAGTTGACCATAGAGTTGATTGTCTATTTCTGGGCTCCCTATTCTGTTCCATTGGTCTATGTGTCTGTTTTTGCACCAGTGCCATACTGTCTTGATGATAACAGCTTTGTAATAGAGCTCGAAGTTTGGAATTGTGAAGTCACCAACTTTGGCTTTCTCTTTCAACATTCCTCTGGCTATTCAGGGTCTGATCTGGTTTGATATAAGTTTTAGGATTACTTGTTCCATTTCATTGAAAAAACTTGATGGTATTTTGATAGGGATTGCATTAAATGTGTAGATTGCTTTAGGTAGCATAGACATTTTCACAATATTTGTTCTTTCAATCCATGAGCATGGAATATTTTTCCATTTCTTTGTGTCTCCCTCAATTTCCTTCATGAGTACTTTATAGTTTTCTGAATATAGATTCTTTGTCTCTTTGGTTAGGTTTATTCCTAGGTATCTTATGGTTGTGGGTGCAATTGTAAAGGCGGGTTGGCTCCTTAATTTCTCTTTCTTCTGTCTTGTTGTTTGTGTAGAGAAATGCAACTGATTTTTGTGCATTTATTTTATATCCTGACACTTTACTGAAGTCCTGTATGAGTTCTAGCAGTTTTGGAGTGGAATCTTTTGGGTTTTCCACAGAAAGTATTATATCATCCCCAAAGAATGCAAGTTTGATACTTCTTTGCTTATTCAGATGTATTTTATTTCTTTTTGTTGTCTGATTGCCAAGGCTAGGACTTCTAGTACTATGTTGAATAGCAGTGGTGATAATGGATATCCCTGCCATGTTCTTGACCTTAGGGGAAAAGCTCTGTTTTTCTCCATTGAGATTTATATTCACTGTGGTTTTTCATAAATGGCTTTGATAATATTGAGTATGTACCCTATATCCCTACAGTTTGAAGGTTAAGAAAGGGTGCTGTAATTTGCCAAATGCTTTTCAGCACCTATTGAGAGTATCATATGGTTCTTATTCTTTATTTTATTAATGTATTGTATCACATTGATTGATTTGCAAATGTTGTACTAACCTTGCAGCCCAGAAATAAATCCCACTTGGTTGTGGTGAATAATCCTTTAAGTACTTTTGGATCCTATTGGCTAGTATTTTGGTGAGAATTTTGGCATCCGTGTTCATCAAGGATATTGGTTTGTAATTCTCCTTTTTGATGGGGTCTTTGTCTGGTTTGGGGATCACGATAATGCTGGCCTCATAAAATGAGTTTGGAAGTTTTCCTTTCATTTCTATTTTTTTAGAACAATTTCAGTTCTTTTAATGTTTGGTAGAATTTCCCTAGGAGGCTGTCTGGCCCTGGGCTCTTGACTGTTGGTAGATTTTTGATGACTGCTTCAATCTCTTACTGGTTATGGGTCTGTTCAAATTTTCTATTTCTTCCTGGTTCAGTTGTGGTAGTTTATATGTCTCTAGGAATGCATCCATTTCTTCAGATTGTCAAATTTGCTGGCGTATATTTGCTCATAATATGTTCTTATAATTGTTTGTATTTCTTTGGTGTTGGTTGTGATCTCTCCTCTTTCATTCATGATTTTATTTACTTAGGTCCTTTCTCTTTTCTTTTTGATAAGTTTGGCCAAAGAATCTTATTAATTCTTTCAAAGAATCAGCTCCTAGTTTTGCTGTGTCCCACAAATTTTGAATAGCTGTGTTTTCATTTTCACTTGTTTCCATGAATCTTTTCAATTCTTCTTTAATTTCCTAGTTGAGCCATTCATTATTTAGTAGGATGCTCTTTAGCCTTCATGTATTTGAATGCTTTCTAATGTTCCTCTTGTGATTGAGTTCTAGCTTCAGAGCATTGTGGTCTGAAAATATGCAGGGAATGATCCCGATCTTTTGGTACTGGTTGAGACCTGATTTGTGACCCAGGGTGTGATCTATTCTGGAGAATGCTCCATGTGCACTAGATAAGAATGTGTATTCTGTTGCTTTGGGGTTGAATATTCTGAACATATCTGTGATGTCCATCTGGTCCAGTGTGTCATTTAAAGCCTTTATTTCCTTGTTAATCTTTTGCTTAGATGATGTCCATTTCAGTGAGGGGAGGTGTTAAAATCCCCTACTATTATTGTATTATTGTCAATGTATTTCTTTGATTTTGTTATTAATTGATTTATATAATTGGCTACTCCCATGTTGGGGCATAGATATTTAAAATTGTTAGGTCTTATTGTTGGACAGAGGCCTTTAAGTATGTTATAGTGTCCTTCCTCACCTCCTATTATTGTCTTGGCTTAAAATCTAATTTATCTGATACAAGGATTGCCACCCCAGCTTTCTTTTGATGTCCATTAGCATGGTAAATTGTTTTCAGCCCCTCACTTTAAATCTGGAAGTGTCTTTGGGTCTAATGAGTTTCTTGTACACAGCATATTGATAGGTTTTGGTTTTTTATCCACTGTGATACCCTGTGTCTTTGATTCAGACATTCCCATTTACATTCAGGGAAACTATTGAAAGATATGAATTTAGTTTCATTGTATTGTCTGTAAGGTGACTTTTACTGTATATTTCCTCTGTTCCTTTCTGATCTGACATTTAAGACTCTTTGCTTAGAGGACCCCTTTCAATATTTCCTTTAGGACTGGTTTGGTATTTGCTAATTCTTTTAATTTTTGTTCATCCTGGAATCTTTTTATCTCTCCTTCTATTTTCAATAATATCATAGTTGGATATAGTATTCTTGGCTTCATATTTTTCTCATTTAGTGCTCTGAATATATCATGCCAGTTTTTTCTGGCCTGCCAGTCCTCCATGGATAAGTCTGCTGACAATCTAATATTTCTACCATTGTATGCTACAGGCTTCTTGTTCCAAGCTGCTTTCAGGATTTTCTCTTTGTCACTAAGACTTGTAAAGCTGTACTATTAGATGATGTGTTGTGGACCTATTTTTATTGATGTGAAGGGAAGTTCTCTGTGCCTCCTGGTTTTTGATTCTTGTTCCTTTGCCATATTAAGGAAATTTTCTACTACAATTTGCTCCAGCATTACCTTCTTCCCCCTTCTCTCTTTCTTCTCCTGGAATCCCAATTTTTCTAATATTGTTTTGTGTTATGGTATCACTTATCTCTCGAATTCTTCCCTCATGGTCCAGTAGTTGTTTGTCTCTCTTTTGCTCAGCTTCTTTATTCTCTGTCATTTGGTTTTCTATATCACTAATTGTTTCTTCTGCCTCATTTATTCTAGCAGTAAGAATTCCATTCTTGACTGCACCTCCATTCTTGACTGCACTTCATTAATAGGATTTTGATTTCAACTTGGTTATATTTTAGTTCTTTTATTTCTCCAGAAAGTGCTTATATTTCTCCAGAAAGTAATTCTCTAATATCTCCCATGCCTTTTTTCAAGCCTAGCCAACACCTTGATAATCGTCATTCTGAACTCCAGTTCTGACATATTACCAATGTCCGTATTGATTAGGTCCCTACCCATTAGTACTGCCTCTTGTTCTGTGTGTGTGTGTGTGTGTGTGTTTGTGTGTGTGGTGAGTTTTTCTGCCTTTTCATTTTATCCAGATAGGAATATATATCAATGAGAGAGTAAAATACTAAAAGCTGGCAAAGACCCCAGAAAAATATATGCTAAATATATCAGAAGAGACCTGAAACTGGGGTGTGAAGAAAGGGGGAATAATTAAAAAATATATATATATATATATACATATATTAGACTGGTGAATAGAACAGAGCCACCCACTTGATTCTGGGTATATTCTGGTCTCTTAGAAGAAACTGCCTCTCAAAATTTTAAAGAAATAAGCACATATATATACAAAAATAAGGGTAAACACAATGAAGGGATGGAATATGACTGTAAAGATGAAAAATTTTAAAAAAATTCTAAAAAAGAAATTGATGATAAGTTGGGTGGAAAAAGAAAAAAAAAAAAAAAAAAAGGAGGGAATGTGCTCAGGCTGGAGACAGAACAAAGCCATGTGGTGGATTAGGGTATATTTTGATCTGTTCGAAGAAATATATCCCAAAATTTTTTAGGAAAAAAAATACCTATATGTATACAAAAAAAATAAGGTTAAATACAATGAAGGGATAAAATATGACTATAACAATGAAGGTTTAAAAAGTTTTTTTTAGAAAGTTATTATTAAGATAAACTAGTTATTACATATTAAAAGAGGAAAGAGGAAAAGTTAAAAAAATAGAATAAGAAAAAAATAAAATTAAAAAAATTTAATTTTGCAAGACTAAAGGATCATGGGGGGAAAGCCATGAATTCTATGTGTTGCGTTCCCCTAGCTCTGGATTTCTGCTGTTCTCCTTCACCTGTGAGCTTGGTCTTGGCTGGATGTTCTTGCTGATCTTCTGCAGGAGGGGTCTGTTGCCATGATTCTCAAATGTCTTTGCCCGAGGCAGAATTGCACTGCCCTTGTCAGGGGCTGGGCTAAGTAATCTGCTTAGATTCACTCTTGGTAGCTTTTGTTCCCTGAATGCTTTCCGTAGAGCTTTGGAGAACAGGAATGAAGATGGTGGCCTCCCAATCTCTGGCCTGGATTAGCTGAGAGCCTGAGGCTCTACTTTTCAGTGCACCCTCAGAGATAAGCAGGCAATCACTTCTGTCTCACTGCTCTCCAACCGAGCTCCGAGCTCACCCAGCCTGTGACTGAGCATTTCTATCTCTGGCACGGCCCCATTTGGAGTCTCCAAACCCAGAATATTCCTGCCTCACTGCCCCTCTTAGAGGAGGAAGGCGAGTCTCCCAGATCTGCCACTTGTGGGGTCCCTGCTTGAAGAACAGTGGTCTGAATGTGCCTTGGATCATGGTTTAAGGTAACCCTGAGCTGAAGGTTCCCTCCTCCACTCTGTCTCTGTATTCTGCTTCCCTGCTCTGATACCTGGCAGTTCTGCCACAATCAGACACCCCGATCTTTCTGTGACCCCACGGGACCTGAAACCACACTGTCCCTGTGAGGGCTCCACCCCCGCTTAGGCTCTGGAGCAATGTCCCTCAGTGGAGCTGACTTCTAAAAGTTCTGATTTTGTTCTCCGCTGCTCCACTGTTTCCCGGAAGCTGGCCCCTTCCCCCACAATCTATCTTCCTGTTGCTTCAGATTCACTTCTCTGCATGTCCTACCTTCCCGAAAGTGGTTGATTTTCTGTTTCTAGAATTGTTGCTCTTCTTCTCTTCTACCTCCTGTTAAGTTTGTAGGTATTTGGGATGGTTTGATACCTATCTAGCTGAACTCCTGGGATCTGATTTTATTTCAGTCTGCTACTCCTCCGCCATCTTGCCTCTCCCCCTCACTGTTACTTTTTTCCACATCTTTGCCAACACTCATTGTTTCTTTTATTGTTGATTTTAGCCATTCTGACAGTGTGAGGTGATAGCTCATTATAGTTTTTTTTTGCATTTCCCTGATGGTAAATGATGATGAACATCTTTTCATGTGTATACTGCCAACCCGTTTGTCCTTTTTGAAGAAATGTCTATCCATGTCTTCTGCCTATTTTTACATTGGATTCTTTGGTTTTGGGGTTTTGAGTTTTAGAAGTGTTCTCTCTCTCTCTCTCTCTCTATATATATATATATACATATATATATATATATATATATATATGTATATATATATATTTTTTTTTTAGAAGTTCTTTATACATTTTGGATACTAAAGCTTTATTGGATATATCATTTGCAAATGTCTTCTCCCATTCCATAGGTTGCCTTTTAGTTTTGATTGTTTCCTTCACTGTGCAGAAGCATTCTATTTTGATGTAGTCCAAATAGTTTATTTTTGCTTTTGTTTCCCTTGCCTTAGGAGACATATCTAGGAAAAAAAGTTGCTATGGCTGATGTCAGAGTGGTTACTGCCTGTGTTCTCTTCTAGGATTTTTATGGCTTCAGGTGTCACATGTTTTAATTGATTTTGAATTTATTTTTCTGTTATGTGTAAGAAACTGGTCTAGTTTAATTATTTTGCTTGTACTTGTCCAGGTTTCACAATACCATTTGTTGAAAAGACTGTCTTTTTTCCATTGGATATTCTTTCCTGCTTTGTTGAAGATGGTGGCCATATAGTTATGGGTTTATTTCTGGCTTTTCTATTCTGTTCCTTTGATTTATTTACCTATTTTTGTGCCAGTAACATACTGTTTTGGTTGTACAGCTTTGTAATATATCTTGGAATCTAGAATTGTGATACTTCCAGCCTCCCTTTTCTTTTTCTAGATTGCTTTGACTATTCGTGCTCCTTGGTGGTTCCATACAAATATTAGGGTGGTTTGTTCTTATTTGGTAAAAATGCTTTGGGTATTTTGATAAGGATTTCATTAAATATATAGATTGCTTTAGGTATTATAAACATTTTAACAATATATTTTTTCCCAATCCATAAACTTGGAGTGTTTCCATTTCTTTGTGCCATCTTCAGTTTCTTTCATCAATGTTTTATAGTTTTCAGGTTTCATCAATGTTTTATAGCTGTTTGGTTTAGGTTTATTCCTAGGTATCTTATTTTATATGCAGGAGTCAATGGAATTGTTTTCTTAATTTCTCTTTCTGCTGCTTCATTATTGGTGTACAGAAGTGTAATAGATTTTGGTACATTGGTTTTGTGTCCTGTGAATATACTGAATCCATTTATTAGTTCTACCAGTTTTTTGAAGTGTTTCAGGTTTCTATATAGTTTATTATGTCTTTTGCAAATAGTGAAATTTTACTTGTTCCTTATCAATTTGGATGTCTTTTATTTCTATTTGTTATCTGGTTGCTGGGCTGGGACTTCCTGTACTATGTTGAATACAGGTGGTGAGAGTGGACTTTTTGTCTTATTCCTGACCTTAGGGGAAAAGCTGTTACTTTTTCCCTATTCAGGATGGTGTTAGCTGTGGGTTGTTTGTATATGGCCTTTATGATGTTGAGGTATGTTCCCTCTAAACCTACTTGTTGAGGGTTTTTATCATGAATGGATTTTGAACTTGGTCAAATGATTTTTCTGCATTTATATGAAATGATTGTATGGTTCTTATTCTTTCTCATATTGATGTGATGTATCACATTGATTGATTTGTAAATATTGAGCTACATTTGCAATCCAAGAATAAATCCCACTTTTATATTTGTATCTTCTAGCCAGCTAGACTGCCAACAAATTCGTTACTCTTGGGTTTATATTCTTCTGAGCTAGAGTCATGTGCTAATGCATTTCTGGGGGAGTGGGGAAGGGGAGAGGGAAGAAGTATAAATACTCAGTTTGGCTATGGTATTGCAATGTTTCATCTCACAGCATAACAACCAGTTTAAAAAACAAAAATAGAGTAGGTGAACTAACTTCCAGAACTGTAATAGCACCTTGATAAAGAGTGATTATGGCAAAATAAACATCAAGTTCCAGTTAGAAAAAAGTAACTTATTTTTCAAACTCCTTAGAAATAAATACTTTAGAATCTCTAAGACAAACCTTTTCACTTCATACCAGATTTTGGTCAGTACAAGATGACAGATCCTTTTTCTCCCTCCTCCTTTCTGCTAAGTCTATAACTGGGTATAAGATATACTGGAAATAAGACAAGATACAACTAAATGAGAAGTCTGAAAATTCTTTCTCACTGTAAGCATTGATGTCAAAAATTTTTAGATGGAACATTTCAGGAGTTATGTGCAGAAATACAAAGACTATTCATCACTTTGTTAATAGAAGTTTTTACCATGTTGTTGTCATGGGACTGGGAAGAATATGTGTATATATGTGTGTATATATATATATATATATATATGAGAGGAATATGTATTAATTTCTAAAAATTTTATTAGAAAGTTTAAACACATGATGAGCCACTGAAATAAAATTTGCCTGAAAAATTTATTTGATGAATGTTCACATTAACAACTGTTCTCAGATATAATTTTTCAGAAATTAATTCAGGAAATTTGTGATATTAATTTAAGAGCAGTAGGTTAATTGATTTTAAATAAATCTGCTTATGCATTTAAAGTCGAGCATTCTTGATTCATTCTATTATTTTTCCAATTTTCAATGTTAAAATTTTAAATATTATAATTATTCATGTATTAATTTTAAATGAATGACATTTTTTAAATTCATATATGAGTAGCATGTATGATTAGTGTAAAAAACATATTACTCAGCTCCTTTCTTTTTAGCAAAAGAAGCTCAACGGAACTTCCTAAAGTGGTATAAATATCTTTTAGCATGTTTTTGGTGGGGCTTACCATTAGTGTCTATGATTGTCAATATTATAAAATTAAAATGAAAACACAATAGTTAATACTGAAAACTTAAGATTATATATTTAATTTCTTATAAATGTTTTATTTCTTAAAAGAAATAACACATCACATACATGGTCCTACTATACAAAAATTTTCCTAGAAATTTAAATATTCCTGGGACCTTCTAAAGTTTACCAGCAATTCATAGTAACAAATCTTTTGTAGTTATTACCTGAACCAAATATAAGACTTGGTATTAAAACCAAAAATAAAAAGAGGCACATAAATACTATAAAATCATTTTTTTTATAAATATGCTGGAATAGAGAATATGGTGGAATGATAAGAAATGAGCATTGCCAAAATTTCTTAGTCCCTTTTGATAAATCAAATATTAAAACTAGGAAAAACAGTACTTCTGGAAACCAGGAAATGATGTTATCCACATGTACAAACTCTTAAGAAAGTCATCAAAAATAATGCAGAAGGAACTAAATTATAGAAAAGACCAGCCTTTAGAAATAGGTATATTTTCCAGAGAAAGAAGACTTTAATCTTTTAGATGAAGGTTGATATCAAGAGCAGGGAAGAAAAACAAGATGTCAAATCTTACTTAATGTGACATAGTTGTAGAAGTCAATTCCAGAGACCCAGGGAACATCAATATCAGCTTAGCCAATATAGCAGAGATCAGCAGGGTTTGGATGAAATTCATCATAAGATGATCAAAGAGGAGACCTTGAGTGACTCTTCTAACACCACAGAAAGAGGATCAAGAAAAGGAGGAGAAACCAAGAAGCAATATTTAACATGCATTAAAAACACTTGAAATGAGAACCATTAAGAAACAGAATAGGGATCATATAATAAAATACCAAAGAACAAAAAATACCAGGAGTCTGGCTTCACTGATTTTCTCCCATTTTCCTCAGGCTACAGATTCTGATAATCTCCCCCAGTAGATTAAGTCTTCTGTTCCTTAGGGAAGCATAGCAGCAGAATAGTAGCAATGTTTCCCCTCCAGCAGCACCATAGGGGAAGTATTCTTAAGATGTTCCCTAATATTCCCTGTGAGCAGTTTGTTGGGCTTTTGGATGAAAAGTCTGCAAAGCCAAAATGGATGCAGTTTTTCCCATAGACCTCAGGAGTTTGACACTTTGATGCTAAGCAAACCTAAGCTTTTAAAAATTTTTTTTTTTTTAGTTTAAGATTTTATTATTTTTTTCTCATTGTAGTATATACCCTCCCCAATGTTCATTATCCAGTCACCCCATCTCTACCACGCCTCTCCCCTCCAGCAACACCAAGTTTCAAACCTAAGCTTTTAAAAATTTGTTAAAAATTTTTAGCTGACTCTTTTATTGAAATATATATGGTATTTAATGCTGTCTGTCCCAAGTAGGTGAATGTTTGCTTTTGTTTTTCTCTACACATGACTTCCTTCCTTTTTGGAGTTAGTTCTTTGTTGTATATTGTTCATTCTTTAAATCTTTCAAAATAAGGGATTTAAGAGATTTATTCGTAGTTTATCTGTTCTTTTGTTGTTGTTGTTGTTGTTGTTGTTCTTAATTATAAGAAAGGAAGTGATGTTTTTTCCCATCTTTCTAAGTCTAAACTGAAGCTGGTATACTTTTTATTATGCATGTATGAATGGCTTGAGACTTTGAAAGGACCAGAAACTATCAGGAGTTTCATGTGGACAGGCTGTTTTTCTGGTCCAAGCTAATATGCTTTTCTTAGGATAGAGAATTATATATGCAAGTATGTACTTTATTAAACTTTACTTGAACCCAATAAACTTTGATTGGCAGCTTTTGTTTTGTTTACAATGTAGATTACTTCTTGGAAACTGTTGGGAGCCTTTAAGGCTATGAAATACTTTGTTGTAGCAAAGAAGATATAGTTTTACACCTCTAGATGTGCTAATTATGTGAGAAAGTTACCCTTTTTCAGATTTTGGCATAACTACAACCATCAGCATTTCTATTCAGATGTCTGGTATAACTCTTCACTGCTCTTAGAAGGATGACTTCCATACACAAATTAGTTTGTGATTGTTTTTTGTCTGGTTGCTTTTGTTTAAGATAATTTTAAAGAAAAGACATTTTTTCTTTATTAAAATGCTAGTTTAATTATCGATTTAATTTTTTAGGAAAATTTTATAATTTTCTCTGTAGAAAGTTTTGCTAAATATATTTCTCAAAGGAATGAATGAGATTCCCTTTTATCCTTTGCTGCAGCCAAAATAAATGTCAACTTATGGTATATTCTTTAACAATTTATTGGTAAATAAATGCATTAGATAATGCACTTAAAATTTATATCATTTCAATGAAAAGAAATTAATATCATTATGATACACATTTCTTTTTCTGGAGGCTGACTCATTATGGATTTGTAAAAATATTTTTCTTCTCATTTTTCTAACTTTCTGTTGATTCATAATAGTTTTATGAGGATTAATGTATTAGCATTTAAGAAAATATTTTGTGCTCATCATTTTGATTCTTTCTATGATTACAGCATACTTTGAAAGATTGTCTTTCCTCAGATATCTTCAAAAGTAACCACCCACATTTCTCAAAGTATCTTTGTAGTTTAACATTAAAGTTAATACATTTGAGCCCCTTGAAAAATAGTTTGATGTTATAAATAAGGTTGTACATGTTTTGTTTTATTATAGCTTCCTCAGATAATATTTTATTATATTCATATCAAATCTGCTTTCCCTCCTAACAAGAAATCCCAACAACAGATGCAACAAATCCATTCACATATGCAAGACTTTCTGCATTCTATTGATTTACCCTTTCTAACAAAATGGTGACACTTTAAATCATATTAAAATAACTAGTTGAAAAATTTTTTTTTTCTTTTTTAACTTCTTACTTGTTTATTTCTTTGTGGTAAAAAATGGTTTACTTCTAATTTTAAAAAAATAATATTAGAATAGATTTCTGATTTCTCACTTTGCATGTGAGGTGTTTAGAAATTGCCACTCTGTTCTAACATGTAATAAAGCTAAACAGACTAAAAAGCAAGCACGTTGTCTTGGATGGAAGAGAAGAGTGGAAGAGGCAAACTACTGCCTCTGAGATCGGAGAGACCGACAGTCGTATCTAAGGAGTTGCTGTTTACCTGAGCAGAGACTCACATAGAGCCATGGTGGGGAACCTGAATAGTAATTGATGATGGCTCAGTGCAGGTAACAATCAGAGTGAAAACTGCAAGGGGCCCAGTCATAGGAAGGCCCCCAGTGAGATTAACTTCCTGGAGTTTAACCAGGTGTCCATAGTAAGTATCTGAGAAAAATCCCCTTGAACTTCTGGGGCAGCGGTGGGAAACCATTCTGAGGTATACCACACCAAAACACTCTGTTCTTCTTAACACAGGGAACACTAATTAGCCAGAGCTTAACTTAATTATGAGAGCCCACGGGACCTGGAGAGGGGAAATAATTACTGAAAGCCACCCCTTGCTATCCTGTCATACCTTAGAAGGGAGAAAATACCTGAAAAGTGCTTGTGAAGTTCACAGTCTAGAGGCACAGGCTTAACTAAAACACTGAGATCTAATCATATGGCTGTAGCACACTTCCTCCCCCCCCCCCCAGCTTATCCCTCATTGCTACAAGCCCATTTGCAGCAGTTACTTTTACCCAGTACATCGTGTTTAGCTATGGAGAAAATACTATAAGGTACACCAAAAGTTAAATCAACAAAACAAAAAACCCACAATTTGAAGAGACAAAGCAAGCATCAGGAACAGACATGGCAGGGATGTTGGGATTATCAAATCAGGAATTCAAAACAACTACAATGACACTAAGCATTCTAACATGCAAGAACTGAGGAGAAATATAAGGAGACATGTGGAAATCCTAAGTACCAAAAAGAAATGCTAAAGGTCAAAATCATTGTGACAGAATCAAACAGCACCTTTGACGGGTATATTAGTAGAGTACAGAGATTAAACAACACACTTCCACATAATTCATGGTTCAAAGAGGAAATCTCAAGAGAAATTTAAAAATATTTTAAACTAAATGAAAATGAAAATAAAACTTATCAAATGTTTGTGATGCAGTGAAAGTAGCACCAAGAGGAAAATTTATAGCATTGAATAGATGCTCATCTTAGAAAAGAAAATCTGAAATAAATATTCTAAGCTCCCACCTGAGGAAACTAGAAAAAGAAATACAAATTAAGCCAAATGTAAGCAGGAAAAAAAAGAGAGAGAGAAATAACAAGAATCACAGAAGAAATCTATGAAATTGAAAACAGAAATTCCATAGAGAAATCAGTGAAACCAAAACTTACTGACATGAGAACATATTTTCCTGAAGTAGATTTTATACAAAGTTTCATTCCTTATTCTCCATTTTTTTTTCCTTATACTCTACTATATGAAATTACTCAAAATTCTTGGGGAAGGTGAAGAGAACAAATAGAACGTTAAAACTAAATTTATCTAAACAATCAAAAATCCTTAGGCCCCGATGACACTTTACTATCATTAATTCTGTGATATCCTTTTATTTTTTCTTATAAAGAAGTCATAGATCATGCATGTATCATGGCCTCATCATGGGTAGGCTCATGCAAATAAACACAAATCTATCCATACTTGTTTCCACTCCTAACTGGATTAGCCAAATGTTTTAAAGTACTAATTCATATCAGTCCTGTCATAGATGTCCTTTCCTTCATCCATCTAATCATCCCCTACATGACCTAAATCAGGTGATTTGATATTCTGGAAAAGAAATCAGAAAAATTCGAACTTGGACATCACCAGAAAAAATACCTTATCAAATTCCCTTAACTACTGCATAAGCAATTAAAGCATAAGTCATTTATCCTTGGGTATATGTTACCCAACTAACAAATTCACCCATTATCAAAGTAAAAAGATTATACCGATAGAGATCAAAACAGTGACACTTCAAAATTTCTACAAATAGGTTACAGAAGGAAACTATGGAACAAATCTTTGGAATATGCATGAGTTGGCCAGTGTTTGCTAAACACCACTGAGATGAGATACTTAGACCTCTGGAACCATGGTTGTAATACTTTCTTTGCATCCATTTGCACTTTATCCTTTTGGCTGTATTTTTTATCTGACTTTTTTTTAAGGCTACAGACTTAATTTAGATGCCCCTTTACTATTAATAATAACTTGCTTAGGTCTGGGTTTTACTAGGGATAGTATATAATTCTGCTCTCCCAAACTATTACTAGTACATTCAATTTATGCAATCTTGTGTATGCTAACAACTACAAAACACAAATGACTCAACACATAATAGTAGGTTGTAACTTTCCAACGTTTATGTATAATGATGCTCTTTGGAACATAAAGGAAATTATCTTTGCATCAAAACAAAATAAATGGATATTCTTGAGGTATAACAGTGACAACTCCCAGGGACAATATTTCTAGAACTCCACAAAAATTGTTTATATTTTTATGCATTTACTAGTTTCTTCCCTTATGTGGGAACCATGTATTTTTTAAAATTTATTTTAATCCTAACCTAGGAGCAAAAGAGTAAGGCCTATTTCTCTGTGGGATGAGGAATTAGGCAACACAAGTATGTGAAGTATGCGACTTTCCAACTTTCTTAGAGGACAGTTTTCTTGAAGAGATGGGAGGAATAAAACAATTTTCTTGTGGTATAACTAATAATTTTTAAAACAGGTTCCTGATAATGGTGATCTTAACCTTATATTGTTAATATAAGGTGTTAATATAAGGTGTTAATAAAAAAAATGTATTTCTCACTTTACCTAATAAAAAATAGTTTAACTTACTTCCTGTGGGCACAGCCCACAGATTTAGTTCTTTAGCTTAAATAATTATGAATGAAGAAATAGCCTCTGATTTTCTTTTGGCCAATAGCTGAAAGTCTGAACTATTACTAGACTTCATGTACCCAAACGAATATCACAATTAATACCAAAAAGCCTTATCTCTATGAATGGAATGACCACCTGACTAAGCTTTATCTAATTTAAAGAAAAAATATATGCAACTTAAAGAAGAGAATTAGGGAGTCATTGGCACCTGTTTTCTTGATTAAGCCTGGAAAATCTTATAAATCATATTCTTACATGTCTTACATTAATTTGATATGTTATCCAGAACCTCGATGCTTTTGTGCAGCCATTATCCCTATGTGATTCACTAAATTATTCAAAGAGGAGAACAGTATGCAATAGTGCTGACCAACATGCCAACGAAACATTCATCTCTGGTAGAATGGGTCATCTGGTGAGGCTCTGGACACTCCCTAGTAATATCTCCTGCAGCTTTGTCTCAGAAGGACAAAGAGATGGATTGAGGGTAAAAAAAACTATCACCTATGGGAAAGGACTGATTGTTCTTTGACTTTGGTAACCTCTAGCTACCAGAACTGTGTAAAAGCAGTTCTAAATGATCCAGGACAACTCAGCATCAGTAGTCAGGCTGCTGAGAGCCAGCCAAAGAATTACAACCTCGTACTTCTGAAAGTCAGCCAATCCCTAAAACATCACGCCACTTTACACACTTCTGAAATCTTTACATTTCAGGCTTCCAAAACCTATATGCAAGCACCCCTGATCCACTTCGCTTAAACAGTGCTTTGTAAGTATGCCCTACAGCTCCCTCTTCATCCTTAACAAGTTCAGCTTTCCTTCCCTCTTCCCTTCTTTCTTTCCTATTTTCCCTTCTGTAAAAGTCTGACCTTTTTATTTATCATTCCTATTTAATGATGCAACTTAAATCATATCAAGGTTATAGCCCCGAGAAACCAAAGGTGAAAGTATATGTTACCTGTTCCTTTATTTGTATATTTATATACCCATATAAACAAGATTTTTATAGAAGTGATAAAAATTTTAGTAGTTACACCATATAATTCATGCATGATATTTTGTCTTGCTTTCATAAATCAAAGAAATACACATCTTGATTGTGTTTCAAAAAAAAACTGTTAAGTCAGGAGTCTTGTGAGTGTTGAAGTGAGCAGTGCAGACAATACAAAAGGAAGGTTATGTTTCATTGTGTCAACATTGGCTACTGGAAATTTGTGGAAAATATTGAGAAAAGTGGAAAACTTTCATCATAGCTGGGACCTATCTTCACATCTCATTGATACTTGGTGAATATCTACCTTTTCCCCCTCAGGATTTTCTCAGAGAATCTATTGTTCATCCATAAATGAAAGAAAATAAAGAACTATGTATGAAATATTTGAAAGCAGAGAAATGTTTTGGGGGGCATGAGTAGGTTGGGAGAAGAGAGCCTATCTGGCGAGGAATTTGTTCATGTAATGTGTTTGCAAGTTGAAATATATCAAAGGAAATGGAATCTCATGATCTTATCCTAGAGAGACGCCAGCAACTGAGGAAGAACCACTTAAGGGCTTTAGGAAAACTCACAGTATAGTTCAGCTAAATGTAAATTATAAAATACAAAGGTTGATTTTAATCCACTTTGCTTGCTTGGAAGAAAGCTTTAAGCCTCTCAAAATTCAGAGAGGCTCATATATTTAGAGCTAGTTAAATTCCTATTAAACCAAAGAGGGATTATGTAGATTAATAAAAGAGGGGGTTTATTTTTTGTTTGTTTTAACTTAATATTCTCTGAACCATTCTTGATTATTGGAGTCCTCTGTTTGAGCCCCTTTCTGAAATTACTATTCATATAACCCTTATAAACCGGATAAGGGAGATTGATAGTTAATACTTTCTTGTGACAGATTTTACCAGGAATGAAGTCATTAAAAACTATTTTGCTTGTAGCTGTATATGATAGAAGATAATATTAAAATTAAAAATAAAGTGTGCAGAAATAACTGCCTAGGCTAGACCCACCAGAGCATTGCATTTGCCTGTAAGATGGGAAATTTTGCCAGGTTCACTTAAACTGCTTGGTTTTGTTGACGTAGTCTTTGGTCTACCTGCCTTTGGTCAAAAAGTAGGTAGATAGAGACGTATCTGTATAGACATCTCTGTCTATGTGGTCTCTTGTTTTTTGAACAAACTTTAAAACTTATATTATTAATGTATTAATGACATATTTACAATTCTTAAAGAGATTTTTAATTCTTCAAAAAAATTATATGTATTCCTCTTTATAACAAGATAAAGAGTAATAAACGCAGGATCGATCAATCTGTCTATCTTTATCTTTATCTATAGTTTTTCACCTACTACTTCTCTAAATCTAAGATAGGAAATTAAAATAGGAAATTCATATTTTTATTAGTAGGATGCTGAATTAAAAGGTGTAATTTCTTTATTAATTATTTTTTATGAGTCCCTACTGTATTTCAGGCAATGTACTATCTACCATGTATAAGATGGACTCTGTTTTTGAGTCCTGCACTAAAGGATGTTGGTCATTGATTTCTTTATTTATTTACATAAATAAGGGTCTGTACATACATAAAGTTAGGGAAGTATAAGCAGGTAGATCTAAGTGTTTATATCGGCGTATACAATGTAGAAAAGACTCAGAAAGACATTAATGTGTAGATAAAAGCATTGTGTGTAGATACACTTAAATATTTAAGTTGGCATTTAAAAACAAAATGGGCTCTTCTCTTAATTCCATTCCTGGGCTGTATTATACCTAAAGAAGAGCACGATTAAAGCCTTTTTTAAAAATATCTCAAAAAAAAGACAGTATTATTTTAAAAAAAAAATACTGTGTAGGCCAACTGGGGAAAAAGTGGTAGAAAGAAATACCTTGGAGAACAATTTTGTTGTACAACATTTGGCATTAAATAAATGCGCAGGCCTGCAAGTGAAAATGTATTACATATGTCAAAGGAACAGTAATTAACCTGCTCCCTCTAAGCTGTGTGGATAGGCCATTTTCAGAATGAATGGTTGAGGCTGAGAAAGGGCACTTGGCATTTAAGATCCCTGCCTATACGATATTATTCTCCTTGATTTTTCTATTCAACATGATTTCTTTTTTTCACTTTTATGCCAACTTAGAAGGAAGTTTTCTGCTATTTTAGCAAAAGATGATGTTAGGACCTCATAGAAATCATAAGTTATTCCCAAGGGATATTTAATTAATTTGGTTGTGGAATAGAAATGATTAATGATGCGGATGCATGTACATCTTAAAGAAGGTGACAGATTTTACAGGCTGTCATGGTAAAAATTGCAAATTTCATAGTTTGACTAATGGACATTAATGTATGCCCCTGTGAGAGTTAAAAAATAGTTTGAAATTATTGTCTAAAGTTGTTTGTGTTTGCGCACATATATATACAAATGTGTATAAACAAATACATGAATATACAAATGTATACACATGTACGTTGTGTGGATGAGCGTGTGGTATGCATGTTATATTTTCTCATCACAGCCTACAATTTCTTTTTAGGAATAAGTAATTCATGAATGAAATCCTCACTAATGTTTAAAGAAACTCAAAGCACTGACAACGCAATGAGAAGTGGAAAAGCATACCAGGTAATAAAATACAACATGAGAGATCAATGAAGGTAATAACAAACCTATGAAAAAGGACTCTTAGTTCAGTAATAAGAAAAAGGGAGTGAATGCCAAGAAAAGACATAGAGAAGTTTATGTTCGAACTGAATCTTAATGGATGATCAGTGGGTACAAATATAGAAGGGAATGAGTGAAAACATTCATTTCCAGGCAGGCAAGGAAAGTAGGTCCAAAAGTACACATGTCATAAATATTTTAGAGGAGGTAGGATTAATTGGTTATTCTGTTATTTGTGACATATATCTATAATTCTGCAGCTTCCTAAAGTTCCATTTATAAACAGTTAGTTTGGTTAATGGGTATGAAACCAAACAAATAGAACACACTTATTTTGACAATTCAGCTTCTATATCTAACTGTCTTTATTCAAGAAATTCCTATAAAATGCATGATATTCTAAAATATGGACTAGATGAAGTCTTAGGTGATATAAGCTTTACTTACATGTACAGAATTATCAAAAGTGACCTTAAAATGATCACCCTGGCTTGTAAGGCAAAGAAGCTTTATTTAACCAGACAACACTATTTTAACATATCTTTCAAAAGATATACTGACCTCTTATGGATAGATGAATGAAAAGGTCACTTGGTTTCAGAGTGTTTATTCACATTTTTAGATGAATATTATATCTTAAGAACCAAATCTTTAAGAAGTCACTAACTCAGAGTGAAGACTTCAAACAAGACATTCTGGTTCCAGAAATCATGCCATCTTGTGTTACTCAAATTTCATTACCCTACAAGTGGAAGAATAGGTTTCTTCCAAATCATCTGTTTGTAGGTGAGTTGGTGTTGGCAGGAAAAGGAGATCTACAAAGAATGAAATATGCAATCATAATATACAAAACAGACAAAATTGATATCCCTGTAGTTGAAACAAGATTGTAACTTGCTGTTCATGAAGTATAACTTAACCTTTGTAGTCCATGAAGAAGAATCCAAAATTCACGAAAAGGTACATCTCATCATTACTTTAAAATTTTAAGAGGTGATGGAGATCAAGGAAGGCAGTTGTTGTGATGAGCCCTGGGTGTTGTATGCAAGTTATGAATCCCTAAATTCTACATGAGAAACTAATAATGCATTGTATATTAACTAACTGGAATTTAAATAAAAACTTAAAGCTAGAAAAAATAAATATAAATTAGAGAATTTTAAAAAATTAAAAATAAATAAAAGGCAATTACCACCAGAAATGGGACTTTTTAAATTACCATATTTTTTCACAACTTGCTCCTTGATATAGTGCAAATAAAATGAAACAAAGTACACACTGTAACAATTCAGAAAATACTTTGTGACACAGTAACGATTCAAACTTTAATGTTTTAATACTCACAAACTATAATTTAATGAGAAAAGTTATTGTTAATTGTTAATATTTCCTATCATAAACAGCTTTTATGCATGCTATTTCTTTGCTTATTTAGGGCAGTAATTTTATTTCTTTCCTTTATCAAAGATCACAACACATTGTAGATTAACTCATCGTTTTTTAGGATAATGTTTTCTAGTGCTTATAGTTCTTAACTGTAATCGGATTCATCAATGCAAGGCAAAATATCTATGATTTGATCTTTGAGGTAAACACTTAACATGAGAATATAAAGCAAAAATTCCTCTCAGTAGCAGACAAAATATTTCAAAAGTGGTTTTACTGATTTAAATAAAATTATTTTAACTTGTAGTCAGAGTTTTTTTTTTCATTTGGAATTAGCCAGGTATTCTGACAACTTTATGCAGCAGGTAATTGTAATAAATTTTAAAGGGAACCAAAGTTATAATTATTGATATCTGTTGGTTTATAATATAATTGAAGATGCCTAAAATAGAATTCATTTAGAAATCACTGTGTATATTAGTAAATTTTGCTAAATGTGACACTTGAAATGTTGTCCATCTTCTCTGAGAAAACAAGGGATTTGCTAGCAAGAAAACTAGTGTTGCCTGAGACACTCCTCTGTAACTTGTATCAATTAGGGTTCACATCACAAGCATTTTTTTTAGGTAATTTTGAAGAAATAAACAAGGATATTTGGGTAGTTACATGTGATTTTAATGATATAAAAATCACATATTTAAGAAAAGACATTTAAACGTCAGTTTTAAAACTGAGGAGGCCATCCTGATAATTCATCCTTCCCTTACTGAAGTTCAGTAAAAGCAGTACTTGTCCAGGCAACTTATGCACATTCTTTAATTAGAATGTCACTCTGTAATTTATATCAGGTAGTACATATTTGGTTATAATAAAAAATTCAACTCAAATTTAAGAAAGGAGAATAGATTAACTAGATACTGGTTATCTCATGGCATCCTAAGACAGAAATATACTTGTATCTTACAAATCATTGTAACTAGAAACTAGAATGTCTGCTTGACTTGGCATTTCTGTCTTTTCTTTTTATTCTCTTTTTCTCCTTATGTTTTAGGTTTTTTTGCTTTCTTTCATTTCTTAGTGAGGGTGGCTTTATGCATATAACAAAAACCAAAGAAAGGCCTGTATGCGTTTCAGATAAAATTGATAAATTAATAACCTTACACTTTAATAATTCCTAACAATGCCAAGCATTTTTCAACTTAATATACAATAACTGTGAATGTCAAAGCAATAGGGAAAGATAGATTAATCAATACATATTTGCAGATCACTGACTCAACATTTGTTCCAAAGTACATTTGAATCCATATCTACCACATTACATTCAAATACAACTAATTCCATTTGTGATTTATCTTGATGGACAGTATGAAGCGCAACATATTTTACCATTTTCACAAGTTCTATCCAATAAGTAATTTATTGTTTAATGTTACTTTCACTAGACATGCCAACTCCATGGAATACTAATTTTTTTTGTACAAACATGGGTCTCTCTTTTTTCTTGTGCCAATATGATATTATTTTACCAAGAGTTGGAAAATTCCTTAGACTTTGATAAAGTATTTAAATAACTTTATTTTTAAATATAGCTGTTTCATAATACAGCTTTTCAAATATCTCAGCAAATATCTCAGCAGTAGAGTTTCAGATAAAAAAAACCTTTATAAATTTTACCTCAAAAGTTACAATTATAAATAAGTGAGTTTAAGTGAAAGGACTATCATAATCAAATACAATGCTTTAAAAATTACCCATTAATCTCTTAAAAGATATGTGTTATGTTTCATTGTTGACTTATTTCGGCTTTGATACTTGTTCATCTTTTTTTTTTTTTTCCTCAAGATTGTATTTATTTATTTGACAGACAGAGATCACAAGCAGGCAGAGAGGCAGGCAGAAGGAGAGGGGGAAGCAGGCTCCCCACTGAGCAGAGAGCCCGATGTGGGGCTCCATGTGGGGCTGGATCACAGAACCCTGGGACCATGACCTGAGCTGAAGGCAGAGGCTTAACCCACTCAACCACCCAGGCACCCCTTGTTCATCTTATTTTTAAGGAGGATGTTTGTGCCTGAATAATGCCAGCTTCCTTTCTCATGATGTACATGAGCTTATTCAGTGCTCCCACCATTTTCTAGACTGTGATTCCTTCATATCCAAACATCTGTTTAACCTAATCCAGTGTCGGGAACATAGAAGAAAGTTAACACTAAATAAACATTTTAAGCTAAATATCCTCAATCAATCTGAAACTACCCGCATTTCTTTCTTTTGCAGTGACAGTCAATGAACTACCATAACTTCCAGAATAAATGCCCCAGAGGATCTTTTAAAGGATATGAGTTCCCTTACAATCCCTCATGACAGGATGTTATCTGAAATGTATTCCTGACTTGGATAAGAAATGGTATACATAGATAGTGTCTACAGGGATATAGAACAAGATAAAGTAACCCTATGGTTCTCAAAGCCCCTCTTTGGCAGTAAAATAAGATAGGATGTTTTATCTCCCCTAGTTAAGGACTTAAAGCTTTAGAAAGAGGCAGGTAATGTGATAAATGTTTTGTAATCATCCACGTATACTGTTTTGTTTTGTTTTTAACCAAATGACACTCAGCTGTTCTAACTCCAGTTTACATCAGAGCTACAATGGTTTGAAAATCATTTCATTCTATGGCAGATACCAAGCGCAGTTAGTACAGATTTTTTTTTCCTGCTTCAAAGTAGAATCCATTTAGGGAAAAAATGTTGTTTTTGTTTTTGTTTTCTATTTATTTTTAATTTCGTTTTTCAACTTTACCTTATTGTTAGAAAGCAGTGCCAAAACCGCTTTTTAGAAAGGTCACTTAACCTTATACTATTGCTTATTTTGTGAGGATTAAAAATTGCTATTTACTAATATAGAATGTTCCATTACTTTTTCATAAAAGCTGTGTAACCATGCAATTAATATCAGATATTTAGCTGATCATTACTGTATGCTTACTATTATTAATTATAAAATAACTATATGTTATTTCTTTTCCTTCATTTGATCTACAAATAATCGAGAATATCGGGCTAATTTTTCCATCTAAGTTCATGTTCCTACCAATTTATCCTTGTATCTCTAGCATACTATTTTGAAGCTAAATTACTAGGTGGTAAAAGTTCAAGACTATTGTGGCTTAATTTGTCTTAATTTCCTCTTGCAATTTTATCAGCTTTCTTTTGTTTGGTGTTTGCCTTCTTAGTCTTAGTCCTAAATCCTGACAACTCATTCAAATCAACCATGAATTTTAAGTAAGAAAAATACAGAAGCCTAAGTTATACCTCAGGCCAAGGCCAATTAAGTTACCATCTCTGGGAAAGGGGCCAGAGATTACCTTTTTTTTTCTAGAGTCCACAGATAACTCTAATATTCAGTCTTGTGATAATCACTGTTTCATATATGCTTGGTCTTCTTGTGGCACATGAAGCTTAATTGTGTTTTATATAAGAAGAATATAATTGTTTATCAGGACTTACTAAAATATATCTTCTATTTTACTGGGGAGACCAATTCTCTAAGTTTGGACTTACTAATTATATCTTGGTTTTAAAAAATTCCTTTTTTATGAGTTCCTATTTTCTTTCACTTTTCTTTCAATTCTCTCATTTGTTTTAGAAGATTCTATTTATTCATTGGAGAGAAAGCAAGAGAGTGCAATCAAGGGGAGCAGTGGGCAGAGGGAGAGGGAGAAGCAGAGCAGACTCCCTGCTGAGCAGGGAGCCCAGTGCAGGGCTGGATCCCAGGACCCTGGGATCATGACCGAAGCCCAAGGCAGACTCTTAATCAATTCAGCTACCCAGGCATCCCTATTTCATATTTTTTAGAGCAAAAAGATATTCTAAAAATGAGTAGGCCTGATAATCACTTGGTGATCTTGTTAGGTTCATTTCATCAGACCCCATTGTCAGGGAGTTGGCTTCAATAGCTCTGGATCAGACCTGTAACTTCTCAACAAATCACAGTAATTCTGCACCGATGGGAAGGGATCCTCCTCTCACTGCATTTAATCAGAACTCAAAACTGCTGACAGTCCTGAAGTGGACATCCCGACAGGAAGGGGCTGCTGGCTGCCAGGCCAGCCCTGTCCCCCACGCCAGCCCTGTCCCCCTTGGGCTTTCATCTGTTTTCCCTGAGTTACTGGCGTCAGAGGAAGACGGCTCTTGTGAGCACACTGTATCCAGGTGTTTCTCTTAGAAAAGATGAAGGCATCTGCGACAATCAAGACACTCTATCAAACGTTTAAAAGGACAGTAAGACTATGCATACAGACTATGTAAAAACCGAAACAGCAGCTAGGTAGCTAGGTAGGATTTCTGGCACAGTGACCTTCATGGGATATGAGGGAAAAATACATATGAGGAATAGAGTCTTCCAGAGTAAACCCTCTGCCAACAACACCTCCTTCCCATATCTTACTAGTTTTAACAAGACTCTCTGTTTATAGTGCATATAATTCTAGGATTATGTGTTCAGCAATTTCTAGTCAAAATGGTATTTCCTTGTGTCTTATAGAACTAAAAATGCTCCTATTTTCACCCAAATACATATGCAGTCTTCAGTTACTATGTCACAAAAGAGGAAATAAGTTACCTTCACCTTTTCTCTACTCTTTATGTTAAAGGCTCTCAATGGTTACATAGAAACATATAGCTCAGTTCTACCATTAAGAATTTGATTATATTATTAATGAAAATAGGTATATTACAGATACTCTTCTCTTTCATTAATTCATATATTTATAATTCTGAGATACTTGTGTCTGCACTTTTTAACCAAAATCTGATTTTTTTTTCAAATTAAAAATGCTTTTGAAATAATAATGGAAGAATAACTTTGTAGATTAGGTGAAGTATTTACACTGGTTGTTAATTTTCAAAAGAAAATTTTATTAAATAGAGTCCTTGATGAAAGTGCATGCCAGAGGGATATTGATTTTTATCTACTAATTATGTCCAGTACACGCACATAGTACTTAAAATGTTTCTCTTTATTCTTTGAAATGTGTGTGTGTGTATGTGTAATGTTTTACAGATATTGCTGAAAAAAAAATTGCTATCTAAAATAGAACTGTGCTATCTCAAGGGATGGGAAAAATATATTTTGTCACAGCTAATATTGAAATTAATCTCTGTTGTAATTCTTAATTTGAAGGATTTGTAGGGGTCAGTGCTACTATTATCATGTAAAAGCATTCTTTTTTACCTTTCTTTTGAGAAATAGGTTAGAAAAATTAGAGTGTCCTTAATTTGATTTTGAAAAATTATTTTTAAAACTAATTAAGATAAAATGTCTGAAAAATCAGAAAACCCAATAAATGAATCCCTTCATTTTTCATGCCAAATTACCCTTTGCTATGATAATATAGGATTTTTTTTTTCATGGAAACAGTGCTTATAATTATGCATTTGAAAGAGACTTACTATTGGTACAGGGTGGTCATGATCCATGTTCTATAAAACATGTTTATTACTGGATTGAATTTTGTGGTTGGCGTAAAGATAAAATATGCAAAAAAATAAAGTGAAGAAAATATGTTGAATTGAATGAGTGAAGAAAATTTGTTGCATTGAACGAGTGAAGAGAGATGGGCTTAATCTAACAATATCAAATTTAACAGAAATGGAGTCAAATTATCCATCTTGTATTCAAAGAAGACAAAATGAACTGAGGAAGTTGGAAGAGAGATGACATAACTTAGCACAAAATCAGAAACAATTATAAAATAAATGCATACTAATTTCAAAATTTTTAAAAGTATGACATACTACTAGAAAGACCATTTTTAATTTAAATTGTACTCATAGGGATAGATTCAAGTCAAGAATAAGATGATGGTCCTCAGGGTGATAATGGAATATGAGATATAATTCAAAACTAATGCCCACATTAGGATGGCCTCCTGAAATCTGCAGGTCCTCTGGGGTAATACCTAATTGAGGTTAAGAGATACCACTCCACTTGAGCAAGTTTAACACATGAAATCTAGGCTCATTACGTCACCCATTTAGTCTTTCATGTGCCCTATATACTTCGGACAAGCTAATAAAGTGAAAATTCCATTTTCTGACTGAGGACATCTACCATAAAGTTCTCTGTAGTATGGCTTTGCTGTTTCCCTTCTCCTCATCTTTACTCAGAGACTTAGAAGCAAAATCAATGAAACACTGTATCACACCTCCCACTTGCAAATTGTTTTAAATGAGACCGTCGGGCAGACTGTTCAGTGACCATCCTCCTAATTATGGCAGCTGGAATGGGGGAAAAGAGAGGTGGTTGTAATCGGCGCTCAGTCTTAGGGCCGGTCCTTCTTCTTCTTCTTTTTTTTTTTGTCATTTTTTTTTTTTTAATTTCCCAAAGAAATTTGAATGCTTTCAGGGTCAACTGCTTCTTCCTAAAATTTGACCATTATTACATTTATGATTTTATACCAGATTTTGAGATCTTGGCTTTCAGGTTTCTCACCTGAAGAATTCATCGCCGTGTGCATCTGCAATTCCAGCGCTCTCCCTCATGCCACTTGAGACGTAGTGACCCCATGTACTTGTCTTTTCTTTCTTTTCTTTTTCCTCTCCTCCGTCCTGCTGAGATTTAAATGACTAGAAGCAGAGCACAGAAGTTTCACTCCCTTGTGGCTTTTGTGAATAGCAGCAATACTCTTCTGCCTTCCACCAGCCCCATGCTGACATTTCTCAGCCAGGCGTTCAGCCCTCGGTGTCCACACCTTCAGAATGTTTCCAGGCGACAGTGTGCTCCGTTCCACTGTATCCTCATTCTGTGTCATGCAGAACAGCCCTTCAGTCAGGAACTACAGCTTCGTACCCACCATCTGCAGTATCTACAGACCCACTAAAAATTTGTCATCACTGGTTGCTTCATGAGATACCAAAAAGATAGTGAAGACCCTGGGCTCACACTACCCATCCTTTTAACAAAATGCACAAATTGTACCATTGCTAAAATTGTAAAAGTTGTTTATGCCCTTCTGGTGTGAGGCCATCAGTTCCCTCTACTCAGGCTACTTGCCCGCGGAAGACAGAATCCTACAGGGTGGCCTCGGGCACTGACTCTTCTCAGGAGAGCCCTGAGTTCTACCTCTGCGTCTGACACAGGCTTGTCTATCCTATCCCAAACCTTGGCTTTTTCCTTTCCTTTCCTCTGAAGGAAATAGGTTTCTTTTCCTGCTTTTTCTCAAAGTACCTCCTGCTAGCTCTCCCTGTGCCTCTGCCTCCCTTACTTCTATCAGCATCTTGTAACGGTGCAGGCTTCCCCGTGCTAACTGCTATGCGGATCACATACGCAGTGGTAGCGCACAGACCATTCTGCATTCCCCTTTCTCAGTTACACTTCTGTCTGCCACATTTGAAACCCAAAATATAACTTGCTTATGTTGCTTATGATTTGTCTCCCCCAAATGGGGATATAATCTCTAAAAGGACAGAAAATATTGTTGTATTTTGTGTTGTTCAGTGCTGATTCCCCATTATTTAGAAAACAGTCGGACACATCCTAGAGTTCAACTATTAGTTGGTCATAAAACAAAGTATTGGCCCCATGACACCAACCTTAGTTTCGTCTCTGCACACATAAACCACAATATTTTTCTTCTTCTTCAGCAAACTATGGTAAATATTATAGGACAAAATTGATATGGGTTCAAAGGCTTAATAGAATGATGGTTCATTCCTGATGGCACTATTATTATTATTGTGGCATTTATATTATCTCTAAATTGTTAATTATTTTATTATTGTTTTGTTATTGAAAATAAGGTATGCATCCCAGTGTTACTCATGAAAAGATTGGAAGTTCAATAGTCAAGACCATCAGTGGGACTAGCTGGCCAGAATACACTTTACACCAGGTAACAGCTCTAACTTACTACTGAATTTTGCTATTACAGGGTTATATATCTCCATAGTTTATGAATGTCTCTATCACTGAACCAGCAATGGGGTAGATTACTGCCTACTACAATAAACCATAGGAAAATTATAGGCTATCCACATGCTCTGTGCATTAGCTATAATAAGAAACATGGTAAATACAGAGCAATATAACATGAACACGGAACTGATAATGCTACATAGCCTATTAGCAAATATATTAACATACTTTTAAAGTAGGGGCACCTGGGTAGCTCAGTCAGTGAAACATCTGACTCTTGATTTTGGCTCAGGTCATGATCTGAGGGTCATGAGACTGAGCCCCAGGTTGAGCAGGGAGACTGCTCGAGATTTTCTCTCATCTCCCTCTGTCCTATTCCCCCCACCCCAGCTGGTGTGTGCACACGTGCACTTGCTTTCTCTCCAAAAACAAATAAATAAAATATTTTTTAAGAATACATTTTAAGTAATGGTAATAACAGTTGGGTAAATTTTATTCCTAGAATATTAGATAGTGTAAGGCCGATAACATAAACAACAGTCATAAATAAATAATTTTGCAATCTCAGTAGGTATCAGAAAACTGAATAAAACAATTACCTTACTTATACCCAAAACACCTTAAATCCAGTCTGAAACTAAAATGAGGCAAAAATGTTACATATTTTCCAGTGGAGTTAACACATTAATATTGCAGGATGGGAAGACTATTTATTCTACGTGTTCTATCTTCTCCAAAGCTAAGTATAAATAATTGGTAATCACTATGAAAAATAATTGCTTTGTAATATTTTTTAAATGAGAAATTAATTTAATGATCAATCTGAATATATCACCAAGTAAAAATATATACATAATTTCTCAAATAAAGAATAGGAAAATTTAAGGGTGCTTGGGTGGCTCAGTTGTTAAGTATCCACCTTTGGCTCAGGTCATGATCCCAGGGTCCTGGGATTGAGCCCTGCATCAGGCTCCCTGCTCCATGAGGAGCCTGCTTCTCTCTCTTCCACTCACCCTGCTTGCGTTCCCTCTCCTGCTACATCTCTCTCTCTCTGTCAAATAAATAAATAAATAATGAAATTTTTTTTGAAAGAATAAGAAAATTTAATTTTATGTGGTGTTCTTAAGGAAAATTAAAAACTAAATGAATGAAAATAAATCATACCAATGCAAATACACATAATCTTTTCAGTAAAATAAACACAGTTATACACAGACCCTTGTATATGATAATTGAAAATGTAATAGTTGTCATATAAAAGTAAGTAGGACAAAGCAGGCCAATTTGTACATTATCAGGTAACTGAAAACTTACCAATTTAAATTTCCCCTTCAAGACACACACTATACACAAGTTGTAAATGGTTTAAGTCTCAAAAATTAAATATTAAATGTACATGTAAATAATTATTATACACTTTGAAGTATTAAATCAACAAAAGACATAGCAATCTACTTCTGGGTATGCTTATGGTACTTTTATTATAACAGTCTTCCTGAAAGAAAAACAAAAAAATTTGGATTGTATATTAAAAACAAGCAAACAAACAAAAATGTTTTTAGAGATTTAAATATCAACACTAAATTGTAAATGATGCTAGAAAAATGGGTGGGCAACTTTTACACAGTCTATGTTGATATTTCTCTCGAGACATTTAATGATTTACTACAAGGGGAAAATCAAGAATCCAAACAAAAATCAATGTTTTTACTGTCTCAAAGAACTAAAAGGCTACAATCAATGAAAAATGAGAGAACAGGGAGAAAAAAATCCTATAAGAGATGCTACCTGACTTCAAGATATATGATACACCTATAATAATCAATATTGATACTGGCAATATCTATCTATTTAGATAAATCAATAGATCAATAGATAGATAGTATCAATGGAAAGAATAAATGGGCCAGAAATAGACCTCCATAAATACAGTCAATTGATCTTTGACCAACTAGCAAAGGCACTACAAAAATGAACACAGATAGACTTTTCTACAAATGGAATGATAGCACATCCACATGCAAAAGAATGAACATAAACAAAGACCTTAAACCCTTCACAAAAATGGGCCATAGACCTAAGTATAATGTGAAAAACTGAACTTCTTTTTTTGAGAGACAGAGAAAGAAAGAGAAAGTGTGTGTGTGTGTGTGTGTGTGTGTGTAGTGGAGGAGGGGCAAAGGGAAACTATCTTTTTTAAAAATTTCTATTATCCTTTTATTTTTTTCATTCCTTTCTTTTTTTATTCCTTTTTTAAAACTTTTTTATAAACATATATACACAATGGAATACTATGCAGTCATCAAAAGAAATGAAATCTTGCTATTTGCGACAACATGAATGGAACTAGAGCGTATCATGTTTAGCGAAATAAGTCAAGCAGAGAAAGACAACTATCGTATGATCTCCCTGATATGAGGAAGTGGTGATGCAACATGGGGGCTTAAGTGGGTAGGAGAAGAATCAAGGGAGACTATCTTAAGCGGACTCCATGCTCACTGCAGAGACCGGGGTGGGGTTGATGTCATGATCCTGAGATTGTGACCTGAGCTGAAATCAAGACTCAGATACTTAACCAAATGAGCCACCCTGGTGCCCCCAAAACTAAACAACTCCTGCAAGATAAAATAAGAGAAGCCTTTCCAGATGGTGATGCCTCTTTAAAGATGACAGCAAACAAATGATTCTAGAAAGAAACAATACATTGGCCTTCACCGAAATTAAAAATATCTGCTCTGCCAAAGACAATATCAAGAGAATCAGAAGACAAGCCATAGACAGGAGAAAATATTTGGAAAAGACACATCTGACAATGGACTGTTTTCCAAAATATACAAATAACTCCCATAACCCAATGATGAGGAAACAAAAAACTATTAAACTATTGGCTAAAGACCTTTACAGACACCTCACCAGAGGAGATATACAGATGGCAAATAATCATATACAAAGATACTCCACATCATGTTTTGCTGGGAAAATACATGTTAAACAAAAATGAAATATCACATAAACCTATTAGAGTGGCCAAATTCTGGAAGAGTGACAAAACCAAATACTGGTGAAGATGTGGAACATTAGGAACTTTTATTCATTGCTGGTGGGAATGCAAAATGGTGTAGACAGTTTGGAAGACCGGTGGTTTCTTAGAAAACTAAATATGTTGTTATCCTGTGATCTAGTATTCATGCTCCTTGATATTTACTAAAAGTAGCTGAAAACTTATGTTCACACAAAACCTACAAACAGTTGTTTATAGTGTCTTTTCTCATAGTTGCCCAAACTTGGTAGCAACAAGATTCTCTTCAGTAAGTAAATGGATAAACAAACTGTGGTACATCCAGGCAATGGATTATTATTTAGCTACTTTAGCTCTCAAGCCATGAAAAGTCATGAGAAGTTAACATACTATATGATATCAATTATACAACATTCTAAAAAATATAATATTTTGATTTGTTCTTGTTGAGAAAGATTGAAACCAAGCATTAAATTAACTTCATGAATAATTGGATAAAGTGACATTTATTTCCTCAAACTGGCTGCCTAAAGATATATGTCTAGATAAACATAATTTTATCCAAAATCTCTTTACTATTTTTGTACTTAATACCCAGCATCAAAACAAGATTACTAGACTTGCTGGAGATAAGATCATATAATAGAAAGTCAGTAGAACAAATGTAAGTAAAGGATACTATAAATAGACACAAGAAGGGTGTGTATATTGCAGTTGCCAGACATGGATGTTAAAATTACTGAGTAATATGTTCAAAACTGTGGATGAAAGATGAAGAAATTTCATGCAGAAATGAAATCTCAATAAATCACTCGATAACCAACTAGATTTTTATAAAATCAGAAACCAACTAGATTTTTATAAAACACATCATGATATGTAAGGTGAATCTGATAAAAACACATGAAAGGCAAGCTGTCTAATGTTAAAGTCCATAAATTGTGAACAGATAAAGAGGTGAAATAATATTAGATATTGTTAATTAATACACACCAATTGTGCTCACCAAAAGAATAGATGTAAGCTAGATAGGATGCAAACAAGAGGCCAATCATTAAAATGAGGTGAGTTTTTGTAAGATTTTAATTACTTACTTGACAGAGAGAGTACGAGCAGGGGAAGCAGCAAGGAGATGGAAAAGCAGGTTCCTGCTGAGCAGAGAGCCTAACATGGGGCTCAATCCCAGGACCCTGGGATCATGACCTGAGCCGAAGGCAGCAGCTTAACCCACTGAGCCACCCAGGCACCTTGCAATAAAATGTTTAAATTAATCTAAAGGAAGAGCACCTGGGTGGCTCAGTGGGTTAAGCTTCTGCTTTCAGTTTAGGTCAGGATCCCGGGGTCCTGGGATCGAGCCCCATGTTAGGCTCTCTGCTCAGCAGGGAGCCTGCTTCCCTGCCCCCGCCTGCCCCTCTGCCTACTTGTGATCTCTGTCTGTCAAATAAATAAATAAAATCCTTTAAAAAAATTAATCCAGAAGATGTAAGTAAGGACGAAAAAGAAAATGTAATTTTATTAATGGGGAATGGTGCCAAATATAGTATTATATAATAAAATGTAATATGTTATATATACTATTATATTATAATTACACATAGTTATATATGTTGTGATATACTATATACATATAATTATATATTAACATATATAATATGTAATTATAATATAATAATAATATAATATATTGTTAGATTTGGGTCTATAAATAACAGTGATGATATTAAAAGTACATGGACTAACTTGTCCAGTTATGTTATAAAAAATATAACAAAATCTTGTTAACATGAGAAACATCTCAAACATAAAGATCTAGAATGAGAGGGAAAATATTTACCAGATAAGGTTTAATTTTTACAAAATCTTTATATAGCTTTAGGCATGTCAGATAATATAACTTGGAAGGCAAAATTATTACATGGGATAAAGTTTTCACTATAAAATTCAAGATATTCTACTTACCAGGATAACATAAAATTCTAAAATTTGTATAAAACACAAAATTAGTAATAAGCTTGGACTGACACAACAAGGGAAATTAGCTTCAAGCTTGCATTTTTGAGGAACTTCTCTGGCCTTTCTCTAGCAATATCCTTTTTCCCAATTCGGAAAAAAAAAATCCACGGAGCAAAAAGTAAGTTTTGCTTTTTTAAAACCTCATAAAATTGAATATTACTGGTATTATATTGAGACAAACAACATGCATTTTTTAAAAAAAAGAATATATGTGATAAAATGGTAAAGCAAAGCAAAGCAATGAATCTCAAAATTGAGGATTGGCGTTACTCTGGCATGGAGGAGAGAACGTGATCATGGCATACAGTGATCTTCAGATTGTCTTTTAAAGGGTGTGCTGTTTCTTAAGTTTGTCAGTGCCTACATGACTATTCATTTTACCTCATTCTTTAAACTGCCTGTGTCTTTGATACCATCTTTCATGTGTATGATATATTCCACAATAAGACATTATTAGAGAAAAAAAGAAATTTGGAGATATATAGATAATGAAGAAAAAAAACAGAATGAACAAAAACTGAAAATAATGAGTTCACAAAAAATGGTCTGAATTAAGTAAAACACATTGCAATTCTGAGTAAGTAAAATATAAGGTCATTTTCAGATAAGCAGCAAGAAAACTAAGGTTGGATTGGTTTTATGTTATTAGGGTTTCTTGAATTTAGGAGCGAAATCAGGAGTTCTCCATGTATACGTTCTTAGGTTCTAAAAAAATATGTAGGTGCTTAATTTGTTTCATTTGCCCAGGGGTAATACTTATTAGATACTTTGCCAGATTTTTAATGATATCACTATCTGTGCCAGTAGTGTTTTATACCAGCTGTACTGGACTAATTATCTGGTTTCCTTAAATGTCTATTTTTGAAATAATTATGGCTTTTGAACACATAATAGACACTATGCTTGGGATCCAGAAGAACACTGCCTAAATTGCTTCTTTAAAAACTTGGCAAGTCATTCCCATATACTTATTTTACTAGTCCATTGCCACCCAGACCCCAGTAATCTTGACCTTATCATTTTACATGCAAATTTTATTTTTAGATATGCATATGCGTAGGTTTATTTAAGGCATGATTTGACTAAGTACAGAATATGTTTTACCCTACCACATAGTAATTAAAATATTATCTAATACCTCCCATGATTGGGGGGAAATGTTATATTTCTTTTTTTTTTTTTAGATTTTATTTATTTATTTATTTGGCAGTGAGAGAGATCTCAAGTAGGCAGAGAGGCAGGCAGAGAAAGAGGGGAAAGCAGGCTCCCCGCTGAGCAGAGAGCCCGATGTGGGGCTTGATCCCAGGACCCTGAGATCATGACCGGAGCTGAAGGCAGAGGCTTAACCATCGTAGCCACCCAGGCACCCCAAATGTTACATTTCTAAGGGGAAATTTGAGACAACTCATAATTGCTCTGTGATGGATTATCTTATCTTAACACTGTTAATTACCATAGCTACTTTATTAGTGTGAAATAAATTTGACAAGCTAAATAAGATGGATTATTGATAACATATGTTACTTATACCTGTAGCTGATCAAATTCACACACACAGGCACCTTTCTTCACACACACACACACACACACACACACACACATGCACGCACACACACAACAGTGATCATAACAGTAGGCAGTTAGACAATTGTGGAAACATAATGACTTCATCGCATTTAAAGCTTTAATATTTTATAATTTTAAGAATACTGAATATGAGAATAACATTATATAAAGAAATTAACACTGTTCTATTTTTGTCCCTTTCTGGACAATTTAATATGATTTATGTATAACTTCAATGCATAATGCACTTTAAAGTACATTGTTTCACATGACCAATTATACACAATATTTTATTTTATTTTTTACACATACTTTAAAATTTTGGCACTCAAAAGGTATTCAAAGTTTTCAAGCTTAATAGCAAGAATCATAAAAATCATTTCATTCATGATCAGATGAAGAAACATTTGAAGCCTGAGGCACCACTCAATTATTTTTTTCTTCATAATTTTCAATACAACTGACAACCACATTCATATCTTTCTCAAAAAAAAAAAAAAAAAAAACTTCTTTTATTCTCATTTAAATTTAAGACTTTGGAAAAAAGGTCAATAATTTTGTCCTACATTTTAACCTTCTATGTTTACTGATATTACTAATGATTTATTTTAAAATGCATAAATATTAAATATATTTTACTACGTGCTACATCAATCAGTTCTTTTTATTACTTTTTATCTGTATATTTTAAGTTCTTCCACCAATATTTTGCTCCATACATAATATATAGTTTTATTTTTATTTTAGTTTTTATTTATTTATTTTTAAAGATTTTTTTTTTTTTAATTTGACAGAGATCACAACTAGGCAGAGAGGCAGGCAGAGAGAGAGGAGGAAACAGACTCCCTGCTGAGCAGAGAGCCTGAATCTGAGCTCGATCCCAGGACCCTGGGATCACGACCTGAGCTGAAGGCAGAGGCTTTAACCCACTGAGCCACCCAGGCACCTCCATAATACATATTTTTTAAAATAGCCATGACAAGCTTGAGTAACTTAAATATGAGAAATGACACCAAAGATTTCTATTAGGGGAAATATTGTTGATAAACATTTTATTTACTGGTAAACAGATAAATAATGTGATAATAGAACACATATTAATTTTATTGTAATTTTAATTAATCCACGTGGATGAGCTTTCATCAATAAAGTTTAAATTGGATTAGCTAAAAAATATTTTAAAAGGAAATAAATACCTTTGTCAAGTAGAAGCAACACAAAACCGTGATCAGATTTCATGTAGTTTCCACAGCAGAAAAAAAGCCAGAAAATGTGTATTTCAGTCTTGCCACTAATACTTCTCATCTTCAGTTTCTTCAGCTCTAAAATGAGATTAGCTAAATTAGTTGATTTCCAATACCACTTCCAGCTCTAAAGAAAAAGAAAGAAAGAAAGAAAGAAAGAAAGAAAGAAAGAAAGAAAGAAAGAAAGAGAAAGAAAGAAAGGTAGGCAGGGAAGGAAAGATTATTATTCACTAAGCTACATTTTTCTCTATATTCAAATTTTACTGTTCTTGATACAATTGTAGATATTATTTCTAGATAAAATTACAAACAAAAGGACCTCTTGATACATTATGTATTCAATTTGTTGATACAGTAATAATTATAGTAGGTTCAAAAAAATCAACAATGATTGGTAATGTGCTTTAAAAACATTTCAAAAGGATTTGTATTTTTCACATCTCCAGTTCTGTTCATTTGTGCTGTGTAAGTTGCCCAGAAAAGTTTAGATTGAAGCCCATGGTCCCTCTTAAGTACTTTTGATTTATTGTTTCGGAAGACTCTAAGACCCAATGCTTCCCTAGCACTAAACTCAAGACATGATTTATTATTACAGTTATTATTTTTAGGTTTTTAAAAATGTCTTATTTAGGAAGCCTTTGTACATTTGCTATATTTCCATTGGGTTGCTTCCTTTATATTATTTTGAGTTAATGACTATATTATTTTAAATTAATGAATAAAATCATTTATATCTTTTTGGTACATATTTTATCTACCATTAATTATTTGAGAAATTTTTACTAAAAATACTTTAGTATAGAGCCCATGTAAGATATCTTATGAATAACATCAGCATGAGACTTCATGGAACTTTGTAGTTAGAAAGAATGTTTTAGGTCCAAGACACATTTTTTATTTTCTGTAAGAAGCCAAATGGTGAGCATTTCAGGCTTTAAGGGCTTTCAGCTCTGTGTCACCACTACCCAGCTCTGCAACTGCAGCACAAAAGCATCCACAGTCAGTATTTAAAAAGAAAAGAAAGACAGAGACTGAAAGACAGACAGAAAGAAGAAAAGCATGGCTGTGCTCCAGTAGAACTTGTACCTGACATTTGAATTTCATATAATTTTCATATGTCATCAAATGTTATTTTTATTTTGAGCCCTAAAACTGTAAAAAAAAATTGAGGGCCTCACATCAATTTTGGACCTCACATCAATAGGTTCCAGACCAGAATAGAGCCATGTGATTTAATTTGCCAGGCTCTGATTTAGACTCACACAGAATATGATTAGTAAAGCTTCACCCAGTTGCTCTTAGTCTAAATTAAAGATTGCTTTATGGGTTTATAACACAGCCAGCATGTCTTCATTTAATGGACTGTCCCTACTTTATGTACGACACTAATCATTATAAAATTATTTCTTGAAAAATGTGCTTGCCAGTTTTCCTCTTATTTACTAACTTTTGATTTCTGTGAAGAAAATAAAGACAATTTGGTAAGATATGTTATGACTTTCCTGACACGTAGATCTTTGGATTGTATGTGTATGTGTGGACATGTATTTGTGAACACATGGATTGAACTTTGGTGTTTTTCTCTTATGGTGAGGCTCTTTTTTTTTTTTTTTTTTTTCATTTTTTTCTTCTTCTTCTTCCTTTATTTTTTCCAAGCAGGCTGCCTAAAATAGCTCAAGTGCAAAGTATCACCAGAGATGTCACTGAAGGCATTGGTTAGACCAAAGCATAGGTCTTCAAAAGAATCACAATCAGCTATTTAAGGTTACATGTTGTTTTTCATAACTATAATTATGTCAAAACATATTTGATTTATAAAATTAATTTCTATCATGTATGCTATCACATATTTCCTTGGCCTATAAATAATATTGAATAAGTTAGTAAATCATGCTACTTTTGTAGTCTTACACTGAAAATTGTAATGCTCTTACTCTCGGGTGACAATTCACCATGCCATTACTTCATATCTTGTGTCAGCTTTTGTTCCAGATTATTTTCCCAGGATGATTATATAGGAAGTAGCCTTGAAACGGTGTCTCCCATCTGTGACAGAATGCAGATTTATTTCCTGACTAAAATAGCAAAGATAATGTCTCCTTTAGGGGCAATGGTTGGATAGATCCGTGAGCAGCTTTTAAAAAAATGGAGTTTCCTAAATTCGAGTTTTCTCAGCTGTGACACAGAATTACTGTGTGTACAGCATCCACCTAGGCTGCCTCTTCTCTGTGGGACTGTTGGGATGATAGATAACCAATATGAGCACGAAGTGCAAACTGCTAGCTGTGCTGTAATAAAGTTCTCTCTTTCTGACCTAGGCATTTGGTTTCTCCTGCCAGAGCCGGGGAGTTGGAACTAACTTTTTGGTGTTAAAGTAAGGTAGTATCTAAGACATGTCACAGGTCTTGATATGCATATTTTAACCTAATCCAAAATTGGAATAATCTTTAATTGAATACTGACTCTAAATCAAAATATTTGCCAAATAATTAATTTTTAAAAGATTTTATTTATTTATTTGTCAGAGAGAGAGAGAGCACACAAGCAGGGGGAACTCACACAGAGGGAGAAGCAGGCTTCCTGCTGAGGAAGGAGCCCAGTGTAGGGCTCAGTCCCAAGGCCGTGGGATCATGACCTGAGCCAAAGGCAGATGATTAACCAACTGAGCCACCCAGGCATCCTACCAAATGATTAATTTTATTAGTATACCCTGGTGTGTCTTATTCATGGCTAGATGTTTCATTTGGGATGTTATTTCATTTTCAAAATGAATCTCTGTATTTCATTAAATGCTAAACATCTAAATATTTTCATACATAATTATTTCTTGAAAATGAAAATGCTATAAAACCTGATAATATATGTGGGTATAATTCATAAGAAAGTGATGCATTAATGAAAATGTGATATGTATATTTCAGAAGTGTGTTTTTGAAACCCTAACTTCGACTTACTATGTTTAAACAATGATTGAGGTGACAGATGTAAACACTGTTTTCTTTTGTGAGGTTGTGTTTTCATATGATGTATTTCTCAGTAAACAAATTGCTTAATATTGCAGAATTGTGAGATAGCTAAAATGTAGACATATATCTGAAAATATACTTAAGGTAGTTAGAACAGAAAAAATTTCTCTTATTTCTTGTAAAATATATAATTTGGGGGGCTATAATTTTGCTACTTTCATAAAACATACTCGTCTATTTAATCATTTATTACTTTCATCATTTATTACTTTCATCACTCTTTAAATTTTTTTTGAGCTGATAATATAATAGGAGTTGATTTGAAGAAGATAATATATCTATCATATATATATATATGGTTTTGGAGTCTTTTATAATCGTGCAGGCAAGTGTTGATCTTTGTGGAGAAGAACAAGGCTGTTCTTATAATGTTCTATTTCTTGACCTAAGTAGTGGTATGTTTATTACTTGATAATGAACTCATCATAGCATGTGCACTATCAAAGGTATGTGTGATATTAAAATTTAAAAACTATATACAAATCATATATTAAAAGATTTAATCCTTTCCTTTGTCCTCAAGTTCTGGAATGTGATTTCTAAGCCCTCGGAAGGTCATGCTTGATAGGAGTACCTTTGTTTGCCTGGGGGATTGGACCTGCCAGAAACGAACAGTGTGATTTAGGATGGGGGCTTTGAGCCACACCAACAATATAATTTAAGGTGGGCTGTTTAGATCAGTTGGACCAGTATTAATGGGACATCTTAAAGGGTTAGAAACCGAGATCAATCCTGTGGGCATGCTACTATGTCACTATGATGTAGCCCCAATATTGACTGTGGACATCAGGATTCCCATGAGGTTTCCTGGTTGTCAGTCCTCTGTGTGATGTGTATTGTCACACATCCATGTCAAGAAAGGAATGCTATCCAACCCTAGTACGGAAGGACATTGGAAGTTTTGTGTTTGAAACTTTTTCTGGACTCTCCCCTATGCACTTCCAACCTCTACTGATTTTAATATGTATCTTTTCAATGTAATAGACCCCAACCACAAATGTGGGAACTATCAGGAAGCTCTGTGAGTTCCTCTAGTGAGTTTTCAAAACAGAGTGGATTTGGGAACTCCCCCCCCCCCCAAACTTTCGGTAGTGTCAGACATGAGAGGGATCTTGTGTGGATTGTTCCTTCAAAATTTAGTTATTAATTTCAAAACTATACACAGTAGTTGTAATTTATGAGGAAATGAAGGAGAAATTTCCCACCCAGAGTTCATTCACAAATATTTGCCCAAAAAGATATAATATGTTCCCACATCAATACACATACATATTAATACACATTTAGTTGCTGTTACTTGCTACAAATTAAGTATAAATATATGTCATAAGTGCTTGATGATCAATAATTATGTTTTAGTTCAGTTCACATAATGTACTTTATATCTTAAGTTTAAGTTTTCTGTGACTTACTTTGTATTATCACTGACCTATCCCCTCATGCTGATAACCTAGTTATCATCTAATAACCTAGTTATTCATCTAATGAACATATAGTATTCATATAGTATTCATTTAAATATTATATTATATATTTATTTTTCTTTCATTTAAAAGAACAGGCCTGAAAAAGATATGTTAATTAATGAATGTTGTTATTTCTGACAAATATATTTTCTGCCACTTTTTTCACAATACATCAAATCTTGTACTAGAACAAAGAATATCCAAACTAATTCATCTCATGACCAGCAAATAATAAATTAAAAAAAAAAAAACTGTGTAATTGAAAGAGGGAGAGAATGACCAGGGGGAGGGACAATGGGAAAGGGAAGGATATTTTAGTTTAGTTTAGTTTAGTTTAGTTTAGTTTAGTTTTTTCAGTATTCCAAGATTTATTGCTTATGAACCACACCCAATGCTCTGTGCAGTACGTGCCCTCCTTAGTACCCATGACCAGGCTCACCCCATCCCCTCACCCATCCCCTCAACCCCCTCCCTTCCAAAACCCTCAGTTTGTTTCTTGGAGTCCACAGTCTCTCTTGCTTCATCTCCCCCTCTGATTTACCCCAATTCACTTTTCCTTTCCTTTTCCTTTTTTTTTTTTTTTTTTTTTAAAGATTTTTTATTTATTTATTTGACAGAGAGAGATCACAAGTAGGCAGAGAGGCAGGCAGAGAGAGGAGAGGAGGAAGCAGGCTCCCTGCTGAGCAGAGAGCCGATGCGGGACTCGATCCCAGGACCCTGAGATCATGACCTGAGCCGAAGGCAGCGGCTTAACCCACTGAGCCACCCAGGCGCCCTCCTTTCCTTTTCCTAATGTCCTCCACATTATTCCTTATGCTCCACAAGTAAATGAAACCATATGATAATTTACTTTCTCTGCTTAACTTATTTCACTCAGCATAATCTCCTCCAGTCCCATCTCTGTTGATGCAAAGGTTGGGTAATATCCTTTCTGATGGAGGCATAATATCAGAAAGGATAGAATCTTAAACAGAGTCCACTCTGATCATGGAGCCAAAAGGCAAGGCTCAGTCTCACAACCCTGAGATCATGACCTGAGCAGAAATCAAGAGTTGGTGGCTCAACACTCTGAGCCACCCAGACACTCCTACCCTGTCTTCTTTAATCAATGCTTACAACCTTGAATTTTAAATATGTAACAAAAAAAAAAAAAAAAAAGAAGAAGAAAAGTGTAACATTTTGAATTTGGCAACCTAAACATTACACAATTCACTGATTGTACAACTACCTCATTAAGTCACTTCTATTGTTTTAATATGCCAGTACATAGAACATGTATCAACTCTTTGAAGTGTGACCACTCATTTGGGGCATATGAACTGAACAAGTAGATAAGCACTTATGGAAAAGAAAAGGACATATTTCCAGAGAAAACTATCCTTTTTTTTTTCTCTTAAAAATAAAATATATTTTTGAGAGCCTTAGAAATATGAGCAGGATCTTATATTTAGTCTATGTCTGCTGTTAGAAATGACCACAAATACATACCTAGTAGCTTAAACAACACAAATTGACTGTTGCACAGCAGGGAATGGATAGGAATAAAGAAATTTAGTTTTTTTTTTTAAATATTACTTGTTAAGATTAAAATTAAACAATAAATTAATAGAACATAGTTAAAAATATACTTAAACATAATTTCATAATATAGGTTTCTATGGCCATATTTGATTTTGTCTGTTATTTTCTGACTTAAAAGTCATGAATTATACTTAATAATAATAATACATTTCTTTTTTAAGTTCCTATTTTTTGCAGTGTATTCTGATTCATTCTTTAAATGGTATCCTTGTTATTAATAAGAATTTGAATTATTAAGAATTATGAATATATGCCTAATTTTACATATAAGAGACTTAAGTACTAGAGGAGTTGGATGCCATGCCCAAAGTCACCTAGTTGAAAAGGGACAGAGATAGCATTCAAATTAAATTTTGTAAAAACAGAAAGACTTGATCCATGAGACAACTGAAAACACTTGTCAAACTGTTGCCTCCAAAACTGGAGACACTAACAGGCAAACACAGAATCACAACTTAGTGAAGGACAAACCAGTGTGAACCAATGGTGAGTAGGAAAATCTGAGCTATAACTGTTGAATCATTGTAGATGCTGTGTGGGCAAGTATGAGAGCTGTAACCTCCAAGGATACCAAGTCATCTAGGGTCCCCAGCTTTTGTGGATTTCACCTCTTGAAGCTACCAGGATCCTAGGGTGAGGATTAGAGAAAAATCCCTTTATACTTCCTGCAGGGAGAGGGGAAAGGAAACATTTTAGAATACATTAGAGCACTCTCTTCTTCACAAAACCTCCCCTGAAGAGAAACGATTTTACCAGAGTCAACCTGCTGGAGTTTAATCAGAATCTTACTGAACTGGAGCAAGAAAAATACTCAACTTCACCTCTTTCTACTGTTCTATGTGGGAGAAGAGAATTACCCAACTTAAGCTCACTGCTCTTATCCTATCTTACTTAAGGGGACAAGTTTCCACTTGTCCCAAAAGCATCTGTGAAGTTCGTCTTCCAGGGACTAAGCCTCAATAACATACTGGGACCTAATCATAATTCTATAGAATGGTTCCATTCCCCACAGTTAACTACCACATTACTAAAGGCCCATTTACTAAAGGAATATTTACTCCTTTTACCCAATACATCATGTCTGACTCTAAGAAAAGAATTAAAAACATATTAAAAAGCAAAAAAAGAAAATTTGAAGAGACAGACCAAGTTTCACAACCAGACTCATATGGCAGAGATGTTGGAATTATCAGCCTGGAAATTTAAAACACCTATGATTAATATGCTAATTGCTTTAACTGGTTAAGTAGACAGCATGGAAGAACAGATTGGCAATGTAAGATGATATATGGAAATCCTCAGCAAAAAAAAAAAAAAAAAAAAGAAAAGAAAGAAAGAAAGAGAAATGATTAAAATTACTGCAGAAATGAATATCTTTGATAGACTGATCAGTAAACCAGACATGATTGAAGAAAAGTTGTTGAGCTTGAGGTTTTCTCAAAAGAAACCTCCAAAACTGAAAGTCACATAGAAAAAAGAATGAAAAAAATAGAACAGAGTATCCAATAACCATGAGATGACTACAAAAGGTGTAACATAGGCATAGTGGGAATACCAGGAGAAGAGAGAGAGAAAATAATAGGATGAAATCTGAAATAATAATGACTGAATATCTCCCTAAATTAATGTGAACTATCAAACCATAGGTACAAGTAACTCAAAGGACACTAAGCAGGATATATACCAAACTAACAAACAAAACAAAACTACACCTGGGTATCTCATTTTCAAACTATCGACAATCAATTATAAAGAAAAAGAATCTTGAAAGAAGCTAGAGGGAAAAACATCCAGGTTACAGAAGAGCAGAGATAAGAATTACATCTGACTTTTCCTTAGAAACCATGCAAGTGAAAAGAGAATGGAATGAAATATTTAAAGGGTTGAGGAAATAAAGCAGCCACACTGGTTTTCTGAACCTTGTGAAACTATTTTTCAGAAGTGAAAGAGAAATAAAGACTTTCTCAGACAACCAAAATCCGAGGGAGTTTGTTGCAAGTAGACCTACCTTGCAAAAGTATTAAAAAAAAGTTCTTTAGAGTGAAGGAAAAATAAAACAATTCAGTAATTCTGACCAACATAAAGAGAATATTGTAGAAGGAACAATTAATGATGAAATGAAACTTTTATTTTACTAATAGATCTAACAATAGTCTGTTTAAAATAATAATAATTAAAATGTATTTATAATAATTGAAATGTGTATAATCTCCAAATAGTTGTTAACTATTTTGATAAGGATTGCATTAAATGTATAGATTGCTTTGTTAGTATAGACATCTCAACAAGTTGTTGACTTGTTAACTTGTTAATTTTAGCTATTTTGACTGTTCTGAGGTGATATCTCATTGTGGTTTTGATTTGTATTTTCCTGATACCGAGTAATGTGGAGCACTTTTTCATGTGTCTATTGGCCATTTAGATGTCTTCTTTGCAGAAATGTCTGTTCATGTCTTCTTCCCATTTCTTGATTGGATTATTTGTTCTTTGAATGTTGAGTTTGGTAAGTTCCTTATAGATTTTGGATACTAGCCCTTTATCTGATATGTCATTTGCAAATATCTTCTCCCATTCTTTCACTTACCTTTTGTTTTTTGTTTTGGGGGGTTTTTTTTTTTGAACATTTTATTTATTTATTTGACAGAGAGAGAGATTACAAGTAGGCAGAGAGGCAGGCAGAGAGAGAGAGAAAGGAAGAAAGCAGGCTCCCTGCTGAGCAGAAAGTGAAATATGGGGCTTGACCCCAGGACCCTGGGATCATGACCTGAGCCGAAGGCAGAAGCTTTAACCCACTGAGCCACCCAGGCATCCCTGTCTTTTGGTTTTGTTGACTGTTTCCTTTGCTGTGCAGAAGCTTTTAATCTTGATAAAGTCCCAATAGTTCATTTTTGCCCTTGCTTCCTTTGCCTTTGGTGATGTTTCCAGGAAGAATTGCTGCAGCTAAGGTCGAAGAAGTTGCTGCCTATGTTCTCCTCCATGATTTTGATGGATTGGTATCTCACATTGAGGTCTTTCCTCCAGTTTGAGTCTATTTTTGTGTGTGATGTAAGGAAATGGTCCAGTTTCACTCTTCTACATGGGGCTGTACAATTTTCCCAAAATCATTTGTTGAAGATGCTGCCTTTTTTCCATTGGACATTCTTTCCTGCTTTGTTGAAGATTAGTTGACCATAGAGTTGAGGGTCTATTTCTGGGCTCTCTCTTCTGTTCCATTGATTTATGTATGTTCCTTTTTTTGTTCCAGTTTTGTTGTGCCAGTATTGTCTAGATGATTATAGCTTTGTAATAGAGCTTGAAGTCTGGAATTGTAATGCTACCAACTTTGGCTTTCTTTTTTGACATTTGTGGTCTTTTCTGGTTCCATATAAATTTTAGGATTATTTGTTCCATTTCTTTGAAAAAACTTGATGGTATTTTGATAGAGATTGCATTAAATGTGTAGATTGCTTTAGGTAGCACTGACATTTTCACAATATTAATTCTTCTTTAAATGTTTGGTAGAATTCCCCTGGGAGGCTGTCTGGCCCTGGGCTCTTGACTGTTGGGAGATTTTTGATGACTCCTTCAAGCTCCTTACTGGTTATGGGTCTGTTCAGATTTTCTATTTCTTCCTGGTTCAGTTGTGGTAGTTTATATGTCTCTAGAAATGCATCCACTTCTTCCAGATTGTCAAATTTGCTGGCATATAGTTGCTCATAATGTTCTTATAATTGTTTGTATTTCTTTGGTGTTTGTTGTGATCTCTCCTTTTTCATCCATGATTTTATTTACTTGGGTCCTTTCTCTTTTCTTTTTGATTAAGTCTGGCCAGGGAGCTATCAGTCTTATTAATTCTTTCAAAGAACCATCTCCTAGTTTTGTTGATTTGTTCTACTGTTCTTTGGTTTCTATTTCATTGATTTCTGCTCTGATCTTTATTAATTTTCTTCTCCTGGTGGGTTTAGGCTTTCTTTGCTGTTCTTTCTGCAGCTCCTTTAGGTGTAGGGTTAGGTTGTGTACTTGAGACCTTTCTCGTTTCTTGAGAAAGGCTTGTATTGCTCTCAGGATCACCTTTGCTGTGTCCCACAGATTTTGAACACTTGTGTTTTCAATTTCATTTGTTTCCATGGATATTTTCAATTCTGCTTTAATTTCCTGGTTTACCCATTCATTCTTTAGTAGGATGCTCTTTAGCCTTCATGTCTTTGAGTGCTTTCTAATGTTCCTCTTGTGATTGAGTTCTAGCTTCAGAGCATTGTGGTCTGAAAATATGCAGGGAATGATCCCAATCTTTTGGTACTGGCTAGGATCTGATTTGTGACCCAGTGTGATCTATTCTGGAAAATGTTCCATGTGTGCTAGATAAGAATGTGTATTCTGTTGCTTTGGTGTGGAATATTCTGAACATATCTGTGATGTCCATCTGGTCTGGAGTGTCATTTAAAGCCTTTATTTCCTTGTTAATCTTTTGCTTAGATGATCTGTCCATTTCAGTGAGGGGAGGTGTTAAAGTCCCCTACTATTATTTTATTGTTGTCAGTGTATTTCTTTGATTTTGCTATTAATTGATTTATATAATTGGCTATACCCATGTTAGGGGCATAGATATTTGAAATAATTAAATCTTCTTGTTGGACAGAACCTTTAAGTATGATATAGTGTCCTTCCTCACATCTTATTATAGTCTTTGGCTTAAAATCTAATTTATCTAACATAAGGATTGCCACACTAGTTTTCTTTTGATGTCCATTAGCATGGTAAATTGTTTTCAAAGCCCTCACTTTAAATCTGGAGGTATTTGGGGGTCTAAAATGAGTTTCTTGTAGACAACATATCAATGGGTCTTGTTTTTTAATCCATTCTGATACCCTATGTCTTTTGATTGGGGCATTTAGCCATTTACATTCAGGGTAACTATTGAAAGATATGAATTTTGTTTCCTTGTATTGCCTGTAAGTTGAGTGTTACTGTATATTTTCTCTGTTCCTTTCTGGTCTATTACTTTTATGCTCTCTCTTTGCTTATAGGACCCTTTCAATATTTCCTGTAGGGCTGATTGGATGTTTGCAAATTCTTTTAATTTTTGTTCATCCTGGAATCTTTTTATCTCTCCTTCTATTTTCAATGATAGCCTAGCTGGATATAGTATTCTTGGCTTCATATTTTTCTCGTTTAGTGCTCTGACTATATCATGCCAGTTCTTTCTGACCAACTGGATCTCTACAGATAATTCTGCTGTCAATCTAATATTTCTACCACTGTATGTAACAGACCTCTTTTCCCGGAGCTGCTTTCAGGATTTTCTCTGTCACTAAGACTTATAAGCTGTACTATTAGATTATGGGGTGTGGACCTATTTTTACTGATTTTGAGGGACGTTCTCTGTGCCTCCTGGTTTTTGATTCTTGTTCCCTTTGGCATATTAGGGAAATGCTCTACTGCAATTCACTCCAATATACCTTCTTCCCCTCTCTCTTTCTTCCTCTGGAATCCCAATTTTTCTAATATTGTTTTGTCTTATGCTATCACTTATCTCTTGAACTCTCCCCTTATGGTCCAGTAGTTGTTTTTCTCTCTTTTGCTCAGCTTCTTTATTCTCCATAATTTGGTGTTCTATGTCACGGATTATTTCTTCTGCCTCATTTTTCCTAGCAGTAAGAACCTCCATTTTTTATTGCACCTCATTAATAGGTTTTTTTATTTCAACTTCGTAAAATTTTAGTTCTTTTATTTCTCCAGAAAGGGATTCTCTAATATCTTCCATGCCTTTTTCGAGCCCAGCCAGCACCTTGATAATTGTCATTCTGAACTCTAGTTCTGACATATTGCCAATGTCCATATTGATTAGGTCCCTAGCTGTTGTAATGCCTTTTGTGCTTTTTATTTACTTATTTGTGGTGAGTTTTTCCTGCCTTGTCAGTTTATCCAGGTAAGAATATATGAATGAGAGAGTAAAATACTAAAAGGGTGGCAAAGACTCCAGAAAAGTATATGCTAACCAAATCAAAAGAGACCTGAAATGGGGGAGAAGAAAGGGGAAAAAATTAAAGGGGGAAAAATTAAAGAAACAAATAAAATAAAATAAACAAATAAATGGGATTTGGAGGGAGACAAACCATAAGTGACTCTTAATCTCACAAAACAAACTGAGGGTTGCTGGGGGGAGGGGGTTTGGGAGAAGGGGGTGGGATTATGGACATTGGGGAGGGTATGTGCTTTGGTGAGTGCTGTGAAGTGTGTAAACCTGGTGATTCACAGACCTGTACCCCTGGGGATAAAAATATATGTTTATAAAAAATAAAAAATTAAAATATATATATATATATATATATATATATATATATATATATATACACATATATTAAACTTAGAGCCACCTACTTGATTTTGAGTGTATTCTGGTCTCTTAGGCTAAAATACTTCCCAAAAATTTAAAAAAGTAAGGGAAGCTTATATATATACATAAATAAAGGTAAACATGATAAAGGGATGGAATATGACTGTAAAGATGAAAATTAAAAAGATTCTGAAAAAGGACTTACTAAGATAAATTGGTTGGAAAAAGAAAAAAAGAAGCAGAGAATATGATCAGGCTGGAGCTAGATTTAGGGTATATTTTGATCTATTAAAAGAAATTATATCCCAAAAATTTAAATAAAAAAACCTATATGTATACAAAAAATACGGTTAAATACAAGGAAGGGATAAAATATGACTATAACAATGAAAATTTAAAAATCTTTTTTAATAAAAAGTATTGATAAAATAGTTTTAAAAAGTTAAAAGAGGAAAGAGGAAAAGTTAAAAAGAATAGAATAAGAAAAAATAAAATTAAAAATATTTAACTTTGCAAGTTAAAAGATCATGGGGAAAAAGCCATGAATTCTATGTGTTGCTTTTCCTTCACTCTGGAGTTCCACAGTTCTCGTTGATGGGTGAACTTGGTCTTGGCGGGTTGTTCTTGCTGATCTTCTCGGGGAGGGACGTGTTGTAATGATTCTGAAATGTCTTTGCCTGAGGCGGAATTGCAGTGCCCTTGCCAGGGGCCAGGCTAAGTAATCTGCTTGGGTTCCTCTCAGTACCTTTTGTTCCCTGAACGCTTTCCCTACCACTTTGGAGGACGGGAATGAAGATGACGGCCACCCAGTGTCCTGTTCAGAGGAGCAGATTGCTCAAGTCCCTCTCCTCAGTGCGCCCTCAGAGAAAAGCAGTCAATCTGTCCCATCTCCCTGGTCACCAGCCTCGCTCTGTGCTCACCTGGCCTGTGACCAAGTGTTTCTATCTCTGGAGCACAGCCCCGTTTGGAATCTCCAATACTGGAGATTCCTACAGCACGCTCCTGCACCACTCCTCCAGGAGGAGGAAGAAGGTGAGTCTCCCAGGACCTGCCACTTGTGGCGTCCCTGCTTGAAGAGCCTGACTGTGTCATATCCATCAGGGCTTAAGGTAACCCTGAGCTGAGAGCTCCCTCCTTGACTCTGTCTCTGTAGTTGGCTTCTCCACTCCAATACCTAGGAGCTCTGCCATACTCAGACACCACCAGTCTTTCTGTGACCCCGCGGGTCCTGAGACCACACTGTCCCCGAGAGGGCTGCACCCTCACTTAGCCTCCGGAGCAACGTCCTTCAGCGGAGCCAACTTCTAAAAGTTCTGATTTTGTGCTCCGCTGCTCCTTCACTTGCTGGGAGCCAGCCCCTCCCCCCCAACGGTTTATCTTCACGTGGCTTTGGATTCACTTCTCCTCACATCCTGCCTTCCCCAAAGGGATCAATTTTCTGTTCTTAGAATTGCTGCTCTTCTTCTCTTCTATCTCCTGTTGAGTTTGTAGGTGTTCAGACTGATTTGATAACTGTCCAGCTGAATTCCTGGGACTAATTCTATTTCAGTCTGCTGCTCCTCCACCATCTTGCTTCCTCTTATCTTTTCTTTTTTATATATTTATTTTACTCCTTTTTGTTTCTAGTTCTTTTTACTGCTTTTTTTCTTTCCATGCTATACTTTCCCTTGCCCAAGCTTGTCTTATTCAGTTTACCAGCAATCTCCTGTGATCTTTTCAAGAACCATTTCAAATATCATCTCTTATTTATAAATATGTCTCACGAGTCTCTTGTAGCAAAACTGATAGCTTATCAGTTATGCATGGTGCCATCAAATTTTATTATACTCATAATACTTATGCATGGTTCTAGCAAATATTATTAGACTACTTATTATATTAGATATAGAATTATTTGATTGTATAATTTTCTTATAACCAAAAATTTTCTTTAATGGTAAGAATTATATTCTATTCTTATTTTATATTTGGTGTCTTGCATAGTTATGTTAGCATCACTTAGATGTAGTTATATAGCATATATAGCATATATATGCTACATATAGCACATATAGTTATATAGTTATCACCACTTAACATTGGATATTTAAAATTTAATAACATTTAGATTTGACACTATGATATGGAAGAAGGGGAAAACAAAAAGTTAATTAAAAATTTTACAAAATTGAAAAATTATCAGGAGTAAATGAGAGATTATATTTCCTTTCATATTGTTTCATTGTAGAATATCATATTTGTTTTAGAAATAAATAGATTTTTTAAAAATGCAATGAATGTATAGGTACCAATAATTCTAGCACATATAGCATACCACTAACAATTTTTTTATATTTTCAACTACTAATAGATTTATCTATTTAGCAAATAGAGAACAATTCCTATGTATTCTCTTTTTCCCCTTAATTAAATCCTATATCCTTAAATATATTAAGTATATCTTCAAATACTATTAATATCAGTGAAAGTGAATATTTCATATAATTAATACAACATAAATTATCTGCTATTACTTTTTTTCTTGATACAGATATTCACTTTAAGTTTATGTTATAAATAAGGATGCATGGAAATATATTTCCATCTCTGAAAATTTTCTTATATATTCTTATTAAATGGATTATCAGATGAAAGAATACTTCAGTTCCTTTTTGTAGATTAAAAAATGAGGACTATGTAAGTTGTACTCTGTGATTTGTGAAATCATCATCATTATTATATAGTGACAGTTCTTATCAGAATAAAATATTTTGCCCTCCTCCAGAATGATAGGTATTACCAAGACCATTTTAATCTAGGGGAATATTTTATAATACATGAATTGCACGTGGTTTATACATTAAATATTGAAGTAGCTTACAGTGACAGATTTCTGTTGTTTATTAGCAAATTATTTTCATAAGAGTAATGTTCTATTATTTGTAAAAGGAGTTGTTTAACTCAAAATATATTTTATATATTTTTTAAGTGATTCTTGTTGCCCCCACAAAACACTTGGATCTCACACAAAAAGGAACACTAGTATTCTTGGACATAAACCAGTTTTTTAAAGATTTTATTTATTTATTTGACAGAGAGAGAGAGAGAGTACACACGAACAGAGGAGAGTAGCAACTAGAGGAAAAGGGAGAAGCAGAATCCTGGCTGAGCAGGGAACCCAGATGTGGGACTTGGTCCTTGGACCCTGGGATCATGACCCAAGTGAAGGGCAGGTTCTTAACCCCCTGAGCCAGCCAGGTGCCAGACATAAGCCAGTTTTATTCTCAGACAAAACTCGATGGTAAAATCCAAAATATAGAAATAAGGGAGTTTGTATAGAGAGGGGGGAAAAAAAGGAAAGAATAAATGTTGTTTAATCATGTTATGGATTTTCCTGTCTTTATATCCAAGCTAATTCAAATAATTGGCAAGAATCTGGTAATACTTATGACTCAGCTGGGACACAAATACCATTAATTTTGTCTGGCAATGCTGTCTTGTGTCCATTTCCCAGCATATATTTATCACAGAAGCAGTCTTACACCATCAGCCATGAGATTTTCAAATTAAGGGTCTTATCTTTTATATACTTTTATTACTTATAAAATCAGAAAGAAATGGAGCTGTTCTGGGTATTCAGTTAACATACTCTTTTGCAATTATTTTCTACACACTGTACTTGGGGGTCAATAAAAGTTAAACACACTAATAGATCCACTCCATTAATAATAGAATGACCTTTCATGTAAAATTATTACTTTTTTAAAAATCAGCAAGTAGAAAATAAAACAGCTGCTTCTCAAAAGGCTAATAAATGAAATGTTGCTCAAAACTTCTACTCTTAGAGCAAATGTAAATTGAAACTCTAATGAGATACCATTCTCCCCCAAGCATGACCGTAACTAAAAGATCAGGTAATACCAAGTGTTGGTAAGGATGGAGAATGGAATTGTCATATATTTGTGGTGATTGTTTATATTGGGGTACCACTTGGAGAACCTATTTGGCTGTACCTATTTAACCTTGAATATGTAGACTTATGCCTCAGCAATTCAGTTTTTTTTAAAGACTTTATTTATTGATATGACAGACAATGAGAGAGGGAGAAGCAGGCTTCCTGCCAAGCAGGGAGCCCAATGCAGGGCTTGATCCCGGGAACCTGGGATCCTGACCTGAACGGAAGGCAGACGCTTAAGGATTGAGCCACCCAGGTGCCCCAGCAATTCAATTTCTGAGTATATGTCCAACAGAAATGAGTGGTTATGCCACCAATTTAAAATACTCTAAAATACGCTTTAAATACTCAACTTTAAAATACTCAACTAGTTTATTCATGTAACCCAATGTTATATACAATGTTAATAGCAATAAACAAAAATGAACTATTTATAATGCAGTAATATATACAACTCTCAAAACCATAATGTTGGTTTTGAATATCATATTTGTTTTAGAAATAAATAGAATTACAGCTACCAAAAATTATATACTGTATGTTTTTATTGCATGAAAGCCAAGATCAGACTAAACTAATAACCTACATTGATAGAAATCAGAATGATGATTGACACTGAGAGATGTATCAATTATAGTTTATGTTTGCTATAACTTAGCTGCTATAGGTTATAGGTTATAATTAATTAACAAGGAACCTCTAAAATATTTATTGTTTGTTGAAATCACATAAAAAACTAATAGGTAAAGTGGACAAATAAATAACAAAGGGCATAGTGACTGCAAATTTATCAGCAGGTCAGAATATGGGAGACCCATGAGGTGATTCATGAGTGAATGCATGAGGGAGATTCTAGGTTCTGCTAAGAGCTATGTTCAGATTCATGGGTCTGTTTTGCTTGTTTGTTTTTGGTGTTACAGTTGCAAGCAGAGCTACCAATCACCTTTATAAACAATGAGCTTAAAACACATAGTCAAATTTCTTGGATATATTATCTATCTTTTAACATATGTAATAATATGGATAATAAAGTTATTACCCAAGGGGAAGCAAGTCGTTAAAACTCTCTTGAAAACAATTTGTTGGGGTTTCTGGGTCCCTCAGTCAGTTAAGCATCTGCTTTCTGATCAGGTCATGATCCCGGAGTCCTGGGGTCCAGTCCTGCCTCTGGGCTCCCTGTTCAGTGGCGAGTCTGCTTCTCCCTCTGCCCCTCTCACCTCCCCAGCCCTTGTTCTCTCTCTCTCTCTCTCTCTCTCTCTCTCAATAAATAAATAAAATCTCTAAAAAGAAAAAGCAATTGTTATTAGAGTTTCAGTTTACATTTTTCTTCAGATACCATGTAGAAAGACAGAAACCTCTGATCTGTGTTATACAAGCTTCCTGTTTTGTCTGTGATGCCAAATTTAGGCTGAAAGAACTTGGAGAAGGGGGAACTGGGAAGTATCAACACCAGGAAAGAATGCTGAACCACTGCTCACCACAAGGAAAGGAAGCGATAGAGACAAAATGTATAATTTCATCTCTTTTCTTTTGACGTTTGGTTGTCACATTACACATTTGGTTTGTATTCATCTTAAAATTGCTTGCTAAATCCAATATAATGTGGTGAACAGATTTTTTCATCAATATTGTGCTTTTTAATAGTTTTTTCATTTCTTATCATATGGTGAGTAATTTTATATTTTAAATATTTGTAAAGTTGTTTACTATTTTGTCTTTCTTTTCTACTTTTAATGTGTCTCCATTTCCTTAGCACTTATTTTTATTCCTTTTTATGATTGACATTATCATAGGCTTGAGGTTTGAAAATGATGTTTAATGTTTCAACATTATTTCTCATCCTTTCAAGCATCCTTGGTCTTTTCAAGTTAGTTGAGATCATGAGCTTTCTTCTCAGCTTGTTTTCCATAATTATTAAACTTTATCTGATGACCCCTATATATATTTGCTAGTTTAGCAAGTCACTTCTTGGCTCCTATCTCTTCACTGCTGTACTATATAAGCTCCATTCCCAAAGCTTTTCTGAACAAATTTTCACAAAAGCTGAGTGAACAATGGAAACTGAGACTCAAAACCTGAAACCATGGGTTCAATGTTACTGTCTCATTTCTCTCTGAAATCAACAGTCTTTGAAGATGATGTGTCTGCTTTTAAAATCTTTTAAAGAAAATCATATGTAGCACAATCACAAGCTTTACAGTCTCTGTAATACTTTTTATTTAAAAAGAAGGTAATATTTTATTTAAGTGTAAAATAGACAAATAAAATGTCCCAGATATATTTTTTAAGTCTAAAATTTCATATGTTGTATCATTTATAAGAGGAAGATATAGAAAAGAATCCAAAGAGTATAAACTAGCTCATGAAGCCTCCAAAAACACTAGTTTGAAAATTTTGTTTTAATTTAATGAAATTCAAATGTGCAGGTGTGTGTGTGTGTGTGTGTGTGCATTTTATCAGCTAAATCTGTCCTAATTTCTTCTTCTCAGTATTTTAATCCTATCTAAAGTTATATAGTATTTTTCAAAGAAGACAGACAAAAGCTAACAGATACTTGAAAAAAATGTTCAGTACTACTTGGCATCAGGGAAATACAAAGCAGAACCACTCACACCAGTCAAAATGGCTAAAATGAATAATTCCGGAAACAACAGATGTTGGTGAGTTTGCAGAGAAAGGGGAACTCTCTTACCCTTTTGGTGGGAATGCGAACTGTTGCAGCCACTCTGGAAAACAGTATGGAGGTTGCTCAAAAATTAAAAACAGAAGTACCTACAATCCAGCAATTGCACTACTGGTATTTATTCAAAAGATATAAAAATAGTGATTTGAAGGGGCATATGCACCCCAATGTTTATAACAGCAATGTCCACAATAGCCAAACTATGGAAAGAGCTCAGATAACCATTGACAGCTGCATGGATAAAGAAGATGAGGTATACCTCATCATGAGATATATCACACACACACACACACACACACACACACAAACTGGAATACTACTCAGTCAACAAAAAGAATGAAATCTTGCCATTTGCAATGACATGGGGAACTAGAAGGTATTATGCTAAGCAAAATAAGTCAGAAAAGACAAATGCTATATGATTTTGCTCACATGTGGAATTTCAGAAACAAAACAGATGAACATAGGGGAAGGGAAGGAAAAATTAAATAAGATACAAACAGAAGGGGGCAAACCATAAGATACTCTTAACTACAGGAAACAAACTGAGAGTTGCTAAAGGGGAGGTGGGTAGGGGGATGGAGTAATTGGGTGATGGCCAATAGGAGGGCACTTGGTGTAATGAGTTCTGGGTGTTATATGCAACTGATGAATCACTAAATTCTCTCCACACTAACAATATGCTACATGTGAACCGAATTTAATTTAAATTAAAAATGTTAAAATATATAAATACTGCCTGATTAACATAATACTGGATACAACATATGATTGATAATAAATCTTCATGGAAATAAAAAAAAATGTTATATTGTTAAAAATCTTACATGTCTTTTTCTATTAAATTGTGTTTTACTATTTGGGTTTTATTTTTAAGACTCAGATTCTTTGTTTGTTTTTAGAAATATTCTGGTTTGTCAAGATCTATAGCACCAGGAGCCTCTTACCTGGTCATTCAATAGGAATGTATTGTTTAGCATTCAAAATAATATTGATTTGGGTGCTAAAACAGAAGTGATACAAAACAACACCTTAGAAGTCTTACTGGGAAGTCTCAACTCTTAAAAGAAAGATCAAGGACAATAGTAGAGGAAAAATAACTTGTGACTAAAAAGAGAACATTGAACTTTTGGTTATTTCCTCTCTTCTGAGTACGATCTTGAAAGATTCAATCATAAGTTCACTCTTCCCCACTCCTCTTTTCTCTGAAACTACCTGTGTTAGTCAGGGTTCTCCAGAGCAATGGGAAAGAGATAGACAGGAGGTGGGAGTAGGATTAGGAGAAATTGGCTCACATGGTAATGGAGGCTGAGAAGTCTCACACTTTGCCATCTGCAAGCTGGAGACCCAAAGTGATGTAATTCAGTCTGAATCTGAATGCCTACAAACCAAGGTTAAAAATGATTTACATCCCAGTCCCAGGGTAGGAGAAGATGATTTGAGATGTCCCAACATGTGGCAGGTAGAAAGCAAAAATGGGCAAATTGATCCTCCCTCTGCCTTTTGTTTTATTAAAGCCCTCAATGGATTGATGATATCCATTAACATTGGGAAGGGAAATTTACTTCATTGAGTCCATTGATTCAAATGTTAACTTTATGAGGAAACACCAGCACAGGCACCCCAGAAATAATTTTTAATCTGGCACCCTCTATCCAGTGAAGTTGACATAAAAAATTAACCATCACCCTACCATTAATTAAATCCTCTTAGTTTAATATTGCCTGTAATATAATCCAATCCAAATGGGAGTGCCAAGAACATGCTTGAGGATGGGGTCTTTACCCACCTGCTTCAGAGGCAAACATAAACCTTCTCCAAATATCTATTAAATGAATTATATTTTTATTTATTTTTTTTTCTTTTTAAGAATTTTAATTCTATTATAGTTAACACACAATGTTATATTACTTTCAGATGTTTAGCTTAGTGATTCAACAATTCCTTACATCACCCCATGCTCATGCTCCTCACAAGAGCTCTCCTTAACCCCCAACACCTATTCCCTCACTAGCTCCCCTCTGGAAACCATCCTTTTGTTCTCTATAGTTAAGAGTCTGTTTCATGGCTTCTCTTTCCCTCTCTCTTTTTAAATCTTTGCTCATTTGCTTAGTTTCTTAAATTCCACATATGAGTGAAATCCTATGGTATTTTTCTTCTGACTTATTTCACTTAGCATTATACTCTCTAGCTTCATCTCTGTTCTTGAAGTTGGCAAGGTTTCTTTCTCTTTTAAGGCTGGATAATATTCCAGTGAATACATATACCACTTCTTTACCTATTCATCAGTCAATGGGCACTTGGACTATATCTTGGCTATTGTAAATAATTCTGCTATAAATGTTGGGGTGCATGTATCCCTTTGAATTACTGTCTTTGAATTATTTTGGTAAATACCTAGTAGTGGGAATACTGGATCATAAAGTAGTTCTGTTTTTACCTTTTTGAGGAAATTTCACACTGTTTCCACAATGGCTACATCAGCTTGCATGCCTACTAACAGTGTGAGAAGATTCCTTTATTTCCCCAACCTTACCAACACCTGTTATTACATGTTGTTGATTGTACGCATTCTGACAGGTGTGAGGTGATATCTCTTTTAGGTTCTGATTTGCATTTACCTGATGAAGAGTGATGTTGAGCATCATTCCATGTGTCTGTTGGCCATCTGGATGTGGTCTTCTTTGTAGAAATGACTGCTCATGTCTTCTGTCCACTTATAAATTGGATTATTTGGTTTTTTGGGTATTGATTTATATAATTTTTTATATATTCTAGGTACTAACACCTTATCAGATGTGTTATTTGTAAATATCTTCTCCTATTCAGTAGTTGCCTTTTATTTTGTTGTTTCCTTTGTTGTGTAGAATCTTTTTATTTTGATGTAGTTCCAGTAGTTTATTATTGCTTTCATTTGTATTACCTTAGAACACATCTAGAAAAATGTTGTTACATTTAATGTCAGAGACATGACTGTTTGTACTGTTCCCTGGGATTTTCATGGTTTTATGTCTCACAATTAAGTATATAATCTGTTTTGAATTTATTTTTGTGCATGGTGTAAGAAAGTGGTCCAGTTTCATTCTTTTGCATGTTGCTGTCCAGTATTCCCAAAACCATCTGTTGAAGAGACTGTCTTTTTCACATCGGATATTCTTTCCTGCTTTGTTGAATTATTGACCATATTATTGTGGGTTACTTCTGGGTTTTCTAGTCTGTTCCATTGATCAATGTGGCTGTAGTTGGGCCAATGCCATACTATTGGATTACTACATCTTTGTAATATATAACTTGAAGTCTGGAATTGTGATGCCTACAACTTTGATTTCCTTTTTTAAGGTTGCTTTGGCTATTTGGGGTCTTTTTTGGTTCCATACAAGTATTAGGATTGTTTGTTCTAGCTCTTTGAAAAATGCTGTTGATATTTTGATAAGGTTTGCATTAGATCGTTAAATTGCTTTGGATAGTATAGACATTTTAACAATATTTGCTTTTCTTTTTTTTTTTTTTTTTTTTTTTTATTTTATTTTATTTTTTTTTTTTTTTAAAGATTTTATTTATTTATTTGACAGAGAGAAATCACAAGTAGATGGAGAGGCAGGCAGAGAGAGAGAGAGAGAGAGAGGGAAGCAGGCTCCCTGCCAAGCAGAGAGCCCGATGCGGGACTCGATCCCAGGATCCTGAGACCATGACCCGAGCCGAAGGCAGCGGCTTAACCCACTGAGCCACCCGGGCGCCCCAATATTTGCTTTTCCAACCCATGAGGACTTCCATTTGTTTGTGTGGTCTTCAATTTCTTTCATCAGTGTTTTATAGTTTTCGGAGTACAGATCTTTCACTTTTTTTAATTAGGTCTATTCCTAGGTATCTTGATAATTTCAGTGCAATGAAATATATTTTTTAAATACAGTTTTCAGATTTTTTTTAACCTACTTACAAGTCTTAATTTAAACTCCTAATTATCTACTATGAAGAAATTGAGTTATTTGGAAAATAAATTCTGTGATACCAAAGACAGAAAATGTATCAAAAATTTTACCTAAGAGTGGTTTAGAAATCAATAGTAAATTATATTTGGGTTGCTTCCTCATTCCTCTTTTATGATGTTGAGAATATGTGCTACATATATGTTAGAAAATTACAAAGAGTGAGGGAAACCATTCATTGGGGGGAAAAAAGACTCTCCTAGTCATGCAACTATATTAAGCAAACACTTATATTCTCAAGGTCTGCTCAGAAAATTTCCTTTACCACTTTGTCTTGTCTACAAATGATTGAAATCCAGGACACTACTTTTTAAGCATTTTTCTCGACATTTGAATATTTATTTATTTGTAATTATAACCCAGTATTGGAGAGGGCTTTTTTTCCCCTAAAATTTTCATATTTAGGTTCTACATTTAGGTTTCTGACTAATTTTGAGGTAAGTTTTATGTATAGGGTGAGGTATGGGTCAAAGGTCATATATTTTTACAGATAGATATCCCATTGTTTTCAACAAATGTTGTTGAAAAGGATATTCTTCCTTTATCCAAATTATCTTTGCATCTCTGCTATAAATGATCCATGGGTTCGTGTTCTGGACTGCCTACAAATTTGTATTTATCTATCTTTCAACCAATAACACACTGCCATGATGACTACAGCCATGTGATATGTCATGGAAGAAGCTTGGTCCTCTTCACTTTGTTCTCTTCAAAGTTCATTTGGCTACTCTGGGTCCTTTTCATCTTCAAATTAATTTTATATTTTTCAAGACTTTATTTTTAAGTGATTTCTACATCCTTTGAAGGACTCAAACTCACAACTCTGAGTTTAAGAGTAGTATGGTCTGCCGACCAAATAAGCCAGGGGTCCCTCTTCAAATGAATTTTAGAATCAGTTAATTTCTATGAACAATTCTGAGATTTTAATGGGTATTGTGTTACTGTGTGGGTGAATTTAGGAGAATTCACATATTTATATTAATTGTTTAGATTCATGAACACAGTACCCTCTCTTTTTATTAAGATACTTTAAAATTTTTTCTCAGGAATAATTTTTAGTTTTTAATGTTCTTTAACAATTGTCAGATTCATCCTTAATTCATATTTCTATGCCATTGTAAAGTTTGTATTTATTGATTTATAAGACTTTAGTGAAATTTAAGGTTCACAACATAGTTGAGGGTAAAGTACATGGTATCCAATATACCCCTGTGGCACATATGCATAGTGCCCCTCATGATCTACATTCCTCACCAGAGTGCTGTATATGTTACAATTGATGAACCTGTTTGAAAATTATAATCCCCCAGTCAATAGTTTACCATAGGGTTCATTCTTGGTGTTGTATATTCTAGGGGCTTAGACAAATGTATTATGGCATGTACCTATTATTGTATCGGAATATTTTCACTGCTTTAAAAATCCTCCATGGTCCCCCTGTTTGTCCTTCCCTACTACAACTTCTGGCAATCAAAGATCTTTTGACTGTCTACATAGTTTTCCTTTCCAAGAATGTCATACAGTTGGAATCATATAGTATGTAGCCTTTACACATTGACTTCTTTCATGTAAAAATATTCAGTATAGGTTCCACTTTTAATGGCTTAATAGCTCATTGATTACAACTCCATTGTCTGGATATACCACAGTTTTTCTGTCCACTACTAAAAATTTGGTTGCTTCCAAATTTGGGCAATTATGAATAAAGCTGCTAAAATATCTGTGTTCTGTCTTTGTGTGGTCACAAATTGCACTCCTTTGGGTAAATACCAAGGAGTGCAATTGCTTGATCTAATAGTAATAGTATGTTTAATTTCTTTCTTTCTTTTTTTTTTTTAAAGTTTGTTCATCCTTCCTTTCTTCTCGTGTTATGTTAGTCACCATAGAGTGACTATGGTTAAGGTTAGGGTTAGGGTCATTATTTTTTGATGTGGTGTTCCATGATTCATTGTTTGTGTATAATACCCAGGGCTCCATACAATCTGTGCCCTCCTTAATAAGTATGTTTAATTTCTCAAGTGCACCTACTACCTTCCAAAGTAGTGTATCAGTTTATTAGTTCCAGTTCTTTGGTCAATTCTTTCATATTTTCTTTACAGAGTATCTTGTATGAAGTTTAAAAAGAGTACTGATAGGGGACATATTTGTTTTGTTCCTGATCTTGGTGAAAAAGTGTTGAGTTTCTTACCGTTAAGGATGGTGTTACCTATAGGGCCTTTGCAATCCTTATCAAACTGAGAAAGTTCCCTTTATTCCTAGTTTATTAAGAGTTTTTAATCATGAACTGGTCACAGATTTCTTGGAATGCTTTTTATGCATGTATCAATATGCTCATGTGATTTTTTAAAAATTTTGTTCATGTAAGGATCACATTGATTCTTTTTCAAATGTTGAGCCAAATTTACATACTATAGATGAGTCCCACTCGGTTTAATTGTGTAATCTTTTCATACTTTGTTGGAATAGATTTGCTAATATTTTGTTGAGGATTTTTAATCTATATTCACTTGCAATTTTGATGTATAGTTTTCTTGATTTCTCTATATTGATCATTTGTACAAAATCCTTACCAAACTTTTTAGTTCTAGTAGCTTTTTAAAATACAATAATTGGATTTTTCTATATAGACAATATAAAATTTTGAATAAAGGCAAAATTTACTACTATTTTTCCAATCTGGATACCTTTTTTCTTTCTTTCTTTTTTTTTTTTTTCCTTATGAACAGCCTAGATTCTACTCCAGTGTAATGTTGAATAGAGGTAGTGAGAGGACACATCCCTGGTTTTTCCTAATCTTCACAAAAAACATTGAGTCCTTCACCATTTTGAATGTAAGTAATCTACTTAATGCCAAAATCTAAATTATGTGGCCATTGTCTTTTGGATTCAATTTTTTTATGATATGTGAGTCTACTTTTAATACAGATATGAAGCCTTTTGCTTTTTTGGGATCTTTTAATATTTTTCCTTTGTCTATGTTTTCAAGCATTTTTATCTTGTTACATTAATATTATAATATCACAGCTATTATTTCTTTCTTTTCTTTTTCATTTTTTTTAAAGAGAGACAGCACAAGAAATTAGGGGTATGAGAACAGAGAGAATCTTAAGCAGGCTCCATGCCCAGCACAAAGCCCAGTGAAGGTCTTAGTCTCACAACCCCTAAGATTATGACCTGAGCTGAAATCAAGTGTCAGATGCTTCACCAACTGAGCCAAACACCCCACCTCCCCGTCACAGACGTTATTTCTAGAGTACTTTTTACCTTTACATTCACAGAGTTTATTAATTCAGAACACAACATCTTTCCTCTGTCTTAGTAAATTATCAAATACTCTCTCTACAAATCTTGTGTTTTCCATTTTCTCTATTCTAAACTTTATCACCTTTTTTATTCTAACGTATCTGTTGATCTTCCTTTGTTAACATTACTTATTCACTCATTTTGTTTATTCCATTCTTTTGCCGTCTTGTGTTGATATATTTCTCAACTTAAATATTTTTTCAGTGTTGTTTTTTGATATGTAGAAGATGAAAATGCCCCCTCTTATACTTCCATCTTAAAATAGAATCAGATATTTAGACTACGCGAGTTTGAAGGGTTTTGTGTTGCCTTTGACTCTTTTGGTTTAGACCATATCATTCCATTTTATATGCAATGGTATTTGGAAGGGAAATAAAAGTTTTTGGTTTAATCTCATCCTGGTTAGTTGAAAATTAGAGGGAATAAATTAGTCTCCATGCTTTGATAATCAAAATGCTGCATATTTCTCCTCTAGTAAGTCATTTACCACAATAGTAAATACAAAAATGATTTGTTATATTATTTGTAAAATACTTTTCAAAATATTTATTAATTTAATAATAACACTAAATATGTAGACCATATACACGCCTTTACTTTAAGAGTTCAGACTTTTGGATAATAGAGCTTTGATAATAGAAAATTGTAGGAAATAGGGCATCATAAATGCAGTCCAAATGTGGTTTATGTCAGTTAATATCTATAAAAAGCATATTTGAATGGAAAAATTATTTTTATCAACTTTTTTTAATTTGGAAAAGAAGATTAATGTTAAATGATTTGCTTAAGGATATCCACTGAAATAATAAATCAACCCAGGAATTCTGATAGTAGATCCAATTTTCTATATTTTACTTGAAATAAAATAGAAACTTATTTATGGACTATGACCTTCAAAAATCACCTAACTTTAAGACATTTTTATAAAATATGAAAATTTACTATCAAGAATAAATTAACAAAGGCTAATTGTTTTACTCTAGTAATTTTTGGAAGGGCATTCACTTCTTTAGATCCATTAAATTAACCTTACTACATGCTGATTCTTGTAACCCAACTATGTAAAATATGTGGCTATTTTAGTGTCTGAAGTATTAACTTTAAAATTAATTTCAAACTTAATATGACTAAGTACATATATTTCAAAACATAATTTATTGAAAATGATAATTATGCTTGAGGCTTTTGGAGGGTCTTGGTTGATATTCCAAGGACATTTGTTGAGTTAAATGTTAAAGCCTTTAGTAAAAGTTAAAATGGGCTCTGTTATCTAAAATGATATAACTATTTAAAATTTAAGAAGTTTGATAATCTCTTGTATTTATAATAAAGTAGAATAACAATGTAGATTTGATAAGCTTATCAATATTATTGATTTTTTCTTTTTTCTTTTGCTTTCTCTGTAGTGTTAATTTTTAGCCTACTATATCTCATTTTCCATAGTGGGTATTCAGTCACTATTTTGTAAATGTGAGAAAGAGAAGTGCAACCCCTGAAATCCAGGAGTTTCCCTGGTCATCAGCCAGGACTAGGTTTTGCTAGGAGCTGGCATGGCACTCTTAGCTACATCTTCCTACTCTTTTATTCAACATAAGCTTTTTGCAGAACATCAGCACCGGACAAGGCTACTATTAACTGTGAAAGATCAAGATGAAAATCAGAATATTCTGTAAACCATGTCTAAATCCAGACAAAACATGACAATTGTCCAAATAACAAAAGTGGCCAAACCTGTTTTCTAAATAGTATAAATGATTGATGCTTCTTTACCAGTTATAGTGCTAATTGCTAGTCTACTCTTCAACTTCTTCTAGATAAGATTTAAGATATCAAATCATACACTATTATCTGCTTTCTGAAAAAGTCTAATCCAGAGTACAGTGCCACTTCCTGAAATGATTTCTAAAATCACTTAATACACACCCAAATCCTATAATAACTAATTTTTAAGGCACTTGTACTGAACACCACATAGTTTCCTGTGGGTGTAATCTCCCTTGTAACCAGAAGCAATAAACCCTGGTTGTTCAGCTACAGGTGTGTTCAAGTATTCTTGGGTTTCCCTGGAGGGCGCTGACAAACGGGTAAGTGTGATTTTAGAAACCGGATGTTGGCCCATATTTCTTAATGCTACCATCTTCTCTTCATTTTGGTCCCTTACTTTCTCTCTCTCCCTTTCTCTTCCATCTTTCCTCCCTGTCTTTTTCCCTCTTTCTTTCAATCTGTCTTACTCATACACACTTACATAAACAAATAATGACACCAGTGTAGAAGATTCCATAAAATAAGACTCCTTTAAAATGTCTACAACTCCGCCCACTCTGCCACAAAACTATTTTTAACATTTCTTCTTCTTTTTAAAAAAGTTATTTATTTGACAGACAGAGATCACAAGTAGGCAGAGGGGCAGGTGGGGGTGGGGAGGAGCAGGAACTAGGCTCCCTGCTGAGCAGAGAGCCCGATGCTGGGCTCGATCCCAGGACCCTGGACCACAACCCAAGCCAGAGGCAGAGGCTTCAACCCACTAAGCCACCCAGACACCCCTACCAAAAAACTATTTTTAAATGTAATTGTCTGTTTCAGAGAAAGATAAATGCTATCAACTGTAGGCAACTTAAAAACATTGATAAGTATTATCCACAAAAAAATGAATGTCTACATTTATTTGATTGTTGCCAATTGTAACTCATTATGGATTACCTGGCTCCAAAAATCACTCCCAGAAAGAATTGTAAACAGGTACACGAGGTCATTCTGGAGGTAGATTCCACAGTGTGAAATAAGCCTGACATTCTTGGTTTAAAAATCATAACTAAAAAGATGAAAGAGAAACCACACAACCATATATATGTCCTCAGGGGAATAAATGAGCCATCAAGAAGAAGAGTTAACAGTTTTTGCCAAGATTTCTGTCTTCTATTTTTAGTGCAAAATATTAGTGCTGAGTGTGGCGATATCCCCAGGGTTTTTTGTCATTTGTAAGACAATTTATAGAGCTGGCTCGTGCTAGCTCTCTTTCTTTCTCCTTCTCTTTCTCTATCTCTCCATCTGTCTCTTTCTCTCCCTCCTCTTTCCTGACTCCCTTTTATTGTACCCCCTTATCCTGCCTTGTACTTCTCATGGGTGTACACAGCACCAGTTGAGAGTCAAAGACATTCAAGTGTCTATTTAAGAATTTGGGTACTTAAAAAAAAAAAAAAAACAGGAGAAATGATTACTATTAAGTCACTTCACAATATAACACAAAATAAGTGATTACATTTGTCACCCAAAATTACTTCATAAAAAAGAAAGTTGTTTTTAATGGCTTCCCCACCCCCAAAAAAAGAGAAGGTGTTAATTGGGTAATAAGTAAAACTTACCACTTCAAACAAGAACGTAATTTTTCAATGGTGTTTTGAAAACAAAAAACAGTACTTGGTGATAAATCATTTAATACATATGAAGAATGATGTCTTATATAAAATCGTTCTGGTTTAGTTTAAATAACAATCTTGTTAGTGTACATTTTTGTCTAATGGCTTATTCAAAAAAATTTTTTTTGCACAGTTGACAAAATAACTTTGCATAAAGACATAAGGTAAAGTATGCCATAATAGAAAATAATCACTTTTGTGTATGTAATTTCTTTAAAGGCTCATGTCTGTCTGGAAATTCTCCGTGGAAGAATGTGCTATTTCTTCCAGTGATTTCTATTTATCACTGAGCTGGGGAACACCGTTGGCAATGTAGAGAAGATGAATGCCCTGCAGGTTAGAGACCAACAGCAGGAGTTTCTCCCATAAAGACAAATGTCCTAAAGATTTATCTGTTTACCTACATAATTTTTTTTCTCTTTAAGATACCCAGGGATTTTTGTGTCCCATTTGGCACTGATTTGTAAGGTACTGTTGTCAAGACAGAAAAAAGAAAAAAAAAAAAAGAATGTTAAATATTTTCATTCAATGAAAGATTGAATGAAATGAAAAATACCTAATTTTGTAGACATTTAGGGAGTAGCGGAAACTATTTAAAATAGTTAGTGAGTTCCAAAACAATATCATCAAAACCTAATTACCTTTGATAATGTATATACATTAATGACCATTCTGAATTTGCTGTATGAGAAAACAGCATGTTTGATACAATTTCAACCCTCATGCAAAGTAAAAAAAAAAAAATTTATTCTTTATATCTACAAAACGTCTGAGCCATTTTGGAAAACATACTATTTAAAGTAACATACTTTGAACATTAACTTTATAAATTGGCATGACCTACACTATACCTATTAAAGAAAAACATGTTATACATAATTAGCAGTAAATCATAAATACTCTCTACAATTAATTCCAAAAGATCTACACAATTATCAGAAAGTTCAAATAGCTTCTGTAAAGTGCAAGTGATGTCATATTGTAATGTAAATACTCACATTTTAATAAAATTACATATATTAATACTGGCGTTTATATTAGTTGAATGTAGTATTAAGATAACACTATGTGCCAGAAATGGTGGCTAGTGGTCCATTCGTCCCTCACAGAAGGATGACAAGGTTATCTTTTTTTACCCTAATTCCACAGATGAGGAAATTAGACATAGAAAATTTGTGTTTACATATTGATATATACACACATATATGCATATATATGTATGTATATGTGTATATATATATGTATATATATAGATGTAAAAATGTATCTAAATCTGTATACATATGCTTAGTTGTTAAAAAATAAAGTTATAAAAACCTACCACTCAGGAAGCATTGGTGGCTCGCTCAGTTAAGCATCTATCTGCCTTTGGCTCAGGTCATATCCCAGGGTCTTGGGAATGAGTCCCACACCTGGCTCCTTTTTCCACGGGGAGCCTGCTTCTCCCTCTGCCTGCCGCTCCCCCTGCTGGTACTCTCTCTCTCTGAAAAATAAACAAATCTTTGAAAAAACATAAAAATAAAAATAAAAACCTACCACTCTATAGCTTCCTTTTTCGGAAAAAAAAAATGGAGGAGATAAAAACTTTTATATGGGTTTAGAGCAGATTCTTTCCCAGTTTCACGTGCGTGTCTAATTTGAGCTAATTAAATATTAGCTGCATCCTAAAGAGTGATCTCTTTGATCGTTCTCAGTTGGAAAAGTCTTCCTACAGAAACTGTTTCTTCTTCTCTGGTCTCTTTCGTGGCATCCTCTGAGGATTTTATTATGGACGCAGTGATCTCTCCACGGAGAGTGGCACCCTCACCGAGTGGGAAGTTGTTTGCACATCCACCTTCCTAGCTCTGCTGGCATATGTGAGGCATTTTATGCTCCACGGAAAAGCAACCTGCTGTGCACTGAGGGGGCATTATTGTTATTATACCCAGGATACTGGTTTAAGGATCTGTCTTTAAACAACAACTACAAGGCCCATTTAAAACTCACTTTAGCTTCGAACATACTTGTAATTTAACTTGAGAATACCCAGATCACCAGTGCAGTCTTTGTGGGATGTAGTTCTGATTCGGTCTACACAGGTTATTATTGACACCTAAAAATAGTTCAAAGAGATGTGAAATTGGCTCTGTAGAAGGTTAAATGAATCAAAGGACGATCATCAAATCAAGAGTCAAACACTGTGATTCAGTAAGGTCTTTAAACGTTAGGAAAAATACAGATCAATGTCTTTGCCTTGTATACTGCAGCTACAATTTTATAAACAGTATGAAAATATTTTCTTTCAGTCTTAAATTAGGGCTGTGCGTTGGAACCCATAAATGAGTCAGGAAGTTCATGACCTTTAACAAATAGTAAAATATAATGGATTTGCATCTGTGTTTTTATTTTTTCTTTGTATGTCTATCTTCTGCTGGAGAGGATCTAAAGCTTTAATCAGATTCTCAAAGGTAATCATGAACTCTGAAATGTGTGTATTCATGGATATAAGTGGAAGAATTTCTCATGGCATTCATTACTGTTCACTAGAACAGCAATTGAGAATTAACATCCTTAGAAGTATCTAATCCAAAAATATTTTTTCACTTCTCTAAATTACTAAAATTTTGCCACATTTCTCTAACCTCAATTTACATACATTAAGTCACAATTGGAAAGCAGAGCATATATGAATATTTAACTTTTTTTTTTCAATGTGTTCTTTTACAGTTCAACTTGTAACCTACTTGACTATATGCCTTTACATTTTTTTGGCTTCTTGTGATTCTATATATCTCTTTGTTTAGAACACTCTATACAGCAAATGTGTGTTATCTACTATATGTCAGGTATCAGGGACACAGTTATAAAATAGACACGTGGTCCTTGTTCACACAGAGCAGATATCCTAGAAGGGAAAACAAATATGCAAAAATATTATTAAGTACGGTTGTAACAGGTGGTGTAAGACAGAAATACAGCATATTATGTAAAGCATGATAGATCCCAACCAGGCAAAAAGCAAAATGATCTCAGAATATGAGAAAAAGTATAGATGAGAAAGAGCTTCACTCATTGGACACTACATTCAAGGTACAGTAACTCCAAACATTGCTCAAGTTCCCAGTTTCCAATGTGAAATATATTTACATTCACACATGATTTCATATTATCATTCAATATCACTTTTTAATTTTGGGTAATTGTTTTCATGGTGTCTCCTCTCAACTGTGGGTTTTTTTTTTTTTTTTTTGCATTTGATTTCTGTAACAATGGAACTCATGATGAGTACACTTTGATGACCTTCTACCTTTTCCAGTATTAGTCTGCAAATACTTCTTTTTGTTTTTGCTTTTTAATACAACTTACATTGTATGCCATTGCTGAGACTCTAGTCAAAGCATATCTTTAATACTTCTTATGTGATTGAAATCTCAAACACTTTGACCTATTGTACTGGAATGCAAAATGAAGAAATGAGTGATAACTAGAAATGTAAAGTCTGTCATTTGATATTTTCAAATATTTATATTTATTTTCTGTTACTGTGCAGTGTTTAGAAGTGAGTAGACATTGTACTGTCTTTATGAATGAACTCTGTTGCAACAAAAGGACACAAAATATTATTTATCCCCAAATGACCTTCACTCTATTGCACTTAAAAAGGAATGTGTTGGCACCGGCAACTTTTCTAAAAGCCTGGAGTGTACCATGTAATATATAACTTGCTATTGCATATCTGTTATGATTTAGATTTAATGAGTGATGCTGACACTGAGGCGGAGTTTGTTTTCAATATACAATTTACTAATTAGGTAATTTAAGTTTAGCACATAAAAATAACTATGTCATGTAAAAGGCCTGTAAGTAGACCAAAAACCATAATTAAGCAAAGTATATTATTTCAAAAGAAATTTTTAAATTATTAATAAGTTATCCTCCTAAATAAGAAAAATAATATATGTGTTTTTTATAGAAGTACAAACAGATATTGGCATTCGTAAGACTGATTACAACTTGTGGTTAGATGCGTGCATTTTTCATTCAAATGTTGACTGTCACCACCCTATTATAAAAATAGACATGGTTTTAATTTTAATCTGACGAGAGGTATGAGTTGAAGTGAAAAAAACCACCTTGTATTGATACTTCATCAAATACAAATTGTACTTTTTTTTCACATTTTAAGTTTTTATTTTATCTTTGTTTTTGTTTCTTTTGAAGTAGGCTTTACACCTAATGTGGGGCTCGAACTCAAAACCCTTAGATCAAGAGTTACTTGCTCTTCTGAGTGAGCCAGCCAGGTGCCCCTTAAGTTTTTATTTTAATTCCAGTAGTTAACATATACTGTTATGTTAGTTTCAGGTGTGCCATATGGTGACTGAATAATTCCATACATCACTCCACGCTCATAACAAGTATGTTCCTTAATCGCCATCATCGAATTACCCCATCCCCCACCTTCCCCTCTGGTAACCATCAGTTTGTTCTCTGTAACCAGGAGACTGTTTCTTGATTTGTAGCTTTCTTTTTCATTTTGTTTCTTAAATTTCACATACAAGTGAAATCATATTGTATTTGTCTTTCTCTTGATGGACTCTTTTGCTTAGCATTATACCCTCTGATTTATCCCTGTCTTTGCAAAGGGTAAGATTTCATACTTTGTTATGGCTAATTAGCATTCCATTATGTGTGTGTGTGTGTGTGGGTGTACACACTACTGTTCATTATCCATTTATCTGTCATTGGACATGGGCTGTTTCCACAATTTGGCTATTGTAGGTAATGCTGCTATAAACATCAGGCTGTTGTGTCCTTTTGAGGTAGGGTTTTTGTATTTGAATAAATACCCAGTAGTCTGATTCATGGATCATAAGGAAGTTCCATTTATAACATTTTGAGGAACCTCCATACTATTTGCCACCATAGCTGCACCAGGTTGCATCCCACCAACAGTGCAAGAAGGTTCCTTTTCTTCTGCATCCTAGTTAACACCTCTTATTTCTTGGGTTGTTTATTTTACACACTCTGACAGGTGTAAGGTGATACCTCATTGTAGTTTTGATTTGTGTTTCCCCGATGGTAAGTTATATTGAACATTTTTACATGTGTCTGTTGGCCATCAGGATGTCTTCTTCAGAGAAATGTCTGTTCATGTCTTCTGCCCATTTTTTTTTTTAAGATTTTATTTATTTATTTATTTGTCAGAGAGAGAGAGAGAGAACACAAGCAGGCAGAGCGGCACAGCAGAGGCAGAGAGAGAAACAGGCACCCTGCTGAGCAAGGACCCCGATGTGGGACTCTATCCCAGGACCCTGGGATCATGACCTGAGCTGAAGGCAACGGCTTAACCAACTGAGCCACCCAGGCATCCCATTTTTTAATTGGGCTATTCATTTTTGGGGTTTTGAGGTTTTTATGTATTTATATATTTTGGAAACTAACACTTGTTCAGAAAAGTTATTTGCAAATATCCTCTTTCATTCCATGAGTTGTGTTTTAGTTTTGTTGATTCTTTCCTTCCCTGTGCAGAAGCTTTTTATTTTGATGTAAACCCAATAATTTATCTTTATTTTGTTTACCTGGCCCCAGGAAACATATCTAGAAAGAAGTTACTACGGTCGATGTCAAAGAAGATACTACCTTTTTCTCTTTTAGGATTTTTATGGTTTCCAGTATCACATTTAGGTCTTTAATCCATTTTGAATTTCCTTTTTGTATGGTGTAAGAAAGTGGTCTAGTTTCATTCGGTTGCATGTTGCTGTGCAGTTTTCCCAACACCATTTGTTGAAGAGACTTTTTCCCATTGGACAGTCTGTCTTGCTTTCTTGAAGATTAATTTGTTGCACAGTAGTGGGTTCATTTCTGGGTTTTCTCTTATGCTCCATTCATCTGTGTGTCTATATTTGTGCCAGTACTGTACTGTTTTGATTACTATTTTGGGGTGTTTTGTGATTCCATACAAGTATGAGGATGGTTTGTTCTAGCTTTGTGAAAACGGCTTATAATATAAGGATTCATTAAGGAATCAATAAGAATTACATCAATATATTGATAAGGATTACAATAAGGATTACATCTCAATAAAATGTAATAAGGATTGCAATCTCAATTATAATTTGGATTACATCAAATGTGCAGATTGCTTTAGGTAGTATAGACATTTTAACAGTATTTAAATGTTCTTGTTCTTCCAAGCCATGAACACAGAATGTTTTTCCATTTCTTTGCCTAATCTTTAGGTTCTTTCTTCAGTATTTCACAGTTTTCAGAGTATAGCTCTTTCACTTCTTTGGTTAGATTTATTCCCAGGTATCTTATCACTTTTGGTGCAACTCTAAGTGGTATTGTTTCTTTAATTTCTCTTTTTGCTCCTTCATTACTGGTGTATAAATGGTAAACAGTTTTCTGCACATGCATTTTATATCATGTGACATTACTGGGTTCTTTCATCAGTTCTCACAATTTTTTTGATAGTTTCTCTGATTTTCTATATATGATGTCATGTCATCTGCAAGTAATCAAAGTTTTACTTCTTCCTTACTGATTTAGATGGCCTTTATTTCATTTTTTCTTGAATGATTGTTGTGGCTAGGACCCCCAGTACTATGTTGAATAAAAGTGTTGAGAGTGGACATCCTTGTCTTGTTCCTCACCTTAGGGGAAAAGCTCTCAGTTTTTCCACATTAATGGTGATGTTAATTATGGAGGTTTTCCACATACAACCTTTATAATCCTACCTTTTGGAGGGTTTTTATCGTGAATAGATGTTGTACTTTGTCAAATGCTTTTTCCGCATCTACTGAAATGATCACATGGTTCTTTTTTTTTAACTTTTTTTTCATTTATTTATTTTCAGCATAACAGTATCATTATTTTTTCACCACACCCAGTGCTCCATGCAATCCGTGCCCTCTATAATACCCACCACCTGGCTCTTATCCTTTTTCATATTGATGTGATGTACCATGTTGATCAATTTGAGAATATTAAACCATGCTTGCTACCCAGAAATCAATTCCACTTGATTGTGGTGAATGGCCTTTTTTATTGTATTGTTGGATTTGGTTTGGTAGAATTTTATTGAGAATTTTACATCTGTGTTCATCTGGAATAATGGTTTGTAGTTCTTTTTATTAGTAGTATCTTTATATGGTTTTGGTATCAGGGTAATGCTGGCCTCATAGAATGAATTTTGAAGTTTTCCCTTTTTTCCATTTTTTTTTTTGGAATAGTTTGAGAACAAGTATTAACTCTTCTTTAAATTTTTCGTAGAATTTACCTGTGAAACCATCTGGTCCTGGACTTTTTTTCTTGACATATTTTTGAGTACCGATCCAATATCTTTGCTAGTTATTGGTCTGTTCAAGTTTTCTATTTCTTCCTATTTCGGTTTTGGTAATTTATATGTTTTTAAGAATTTGTCCATTTTTTCTGGGTTGTCCAGTTTGTCATGATGGTCACCAGGTGTTGTATGCAAGTGTGAACCACTGTATTGTACATCAAAAACTAATATCACACTATACATTAACTAAATAGATTTTAAATAAACATTTTTTTGTAAAAAGCATATTGTGAAATAATTGAGTCCTTTCCATTTTGTACCGAGGATTACATACATTCTGTGGCCTTTATTCAGAAAAGATGAGGCAGCATCTGTGATTTTGTGTGTACTTTCCTCATTATTTTAAAACTTATTGGGAGAGAACAGTGCAGGCTGAACAACAGGATCAAAGCAATTCTTTGTCTTTTTTCCTTACTATCATATCTTATAGGTATTCAGACTACCAGGATCCTTTTCTGCAAAGTGGGGATCATAATTGTGCTTATTTCAGTAGACATTAGAGTTAAATGAAGAAGTCTACATAAACCTAAGAAGTATAACAAACCAACTATTCTTTCATTGATTTTTTGGACAAACTTGCTTTCTTTTAACATTTGGTACCTTCCTACAGTGAGATTCAGTTAACTTTATTTATATAAAATCAGATAAATCTTGTTTTAAGCTATTGTATGTATTAAAGATAGATCATTTTAGATGTACTGTGTAACTATCAAATATATTATACAAAACTGTTGAAAACTCATTGTAAGAAAATAGTCTTGATTTGCCAAATTGAAAATATCTATTAAGCATCCTGCATGAAAACTCACTGAGATTAATGTTAAGAAAACTGTAGTGAAAATGAGATTTTTCTCTTTTTTTAATTAGCCAGTGACCCTCACAGAAGCCGTTGTGTTCTCTTCTCATCCAGGCTGTCTGGAAACATCTGCTAATACCTTTAATTCTCCCTCTTCTATAAATGCCTAGATTCTTTTTTCCCCCCAGTTCTTTATTTAGATATATTTTAACAATTTGAAATACTTCAAATTCATGCTTCATTGATGTATTAATTCTGAACGGATTTTTTTTCTAAGTAGTTACATCTGCATATACGTGTATATGTATAAATTAATATTATAAATTATCACTTGCAAAGTTGTGTAGAATATTAGGCAAATTTTGCTAAGAAAAATACTGTTAACTTATTTTTTTTTAAAAAACTATCTGTTGGTAAGACCCTAGGTTGAAGATAAACAAACATAATAATCATATAGGATTCCAAGTGACTTTGTAAATTACTTTTTTTAAAAAATATTTTATTTATTTATTTGAGAGAGAGACAGTGAGAGAGAGCATGAGAGCGAGAAGGTCAGAGGGAGAAGCAGACTCCCCGTGGAGCTGGGAGCCTGATGCGGGACTCGATCCGGGGACTCCAGGACCGTGACCTGAGCCGAAGGCAGTTGCCCAACCAACTGAGCCACCCAGGTGCCCCTGTTTTTTGTTTTTTGTTTTTTGTTTTTTGTTTTTTTTTAATGGAAGAACCATATTATAGTTTTCTCTGTTATCCTCACAATGCACAAGAAATTGTATATAGCAATTACTTAGAGGAATAAAATGAGTGAATTCCTATTCTTCACACTGTCACCTGCCTCCATCATAATCCTAATATTCTCTTGCTTCTAATTTTCTTTCTTTTCATATTTTTTTCTTTCTGTCAGCATAATGTTTATGTTACTACCTGGATCATATTCTAAAACACTATTCTGGCTATAGTACTCCAGTAAAGATGGGATTGGGAGGGAGACAAACCATAAGTGACTCAATCTCAAAACAAACTGAGCGTTGCTGGGGGGAGGGGGGTGGGGTTATGGACATTGGGGAGGGTATGTGCTTTGGTGAGTGCTGTGAAGTGTGTAAACCTGGTGATTCACAGACCTGTACCCCTGGGGATAAAAATATATGTTTATAAAAAATAAAAAAATTAAAAAAAATTAAAAATCCCTCATGAGTCAATAAAATTTATTAGTATGGTGTGAGAGATCACTTATGAAATATCCTAATCCATAATTCTTTTGAAGTTATTCTCCCTCAGTAATTCAGACTTTCCATTCTCTTGGAACTCCTTTGATTCTGTTTCCTCCCAACTATTCCCCAATAAAGAAATAGAAAGTCTATTTTCCAGTAGTTCACATACAAAAATTGGAATCAATCTTAATTCTTCTTCTTTCTTCACACCTGAAAAAATCAATCTATCATAATATACTTTGGGCACAACTTTCAATATATATTTACTATTAATGTCCTTTCAACTCTATTTGGAGTAACTCTCTGAGCAATGTTTATTTCATTTTGGATCATCTTTCACAGAGTATACATTTGACTTTTTTTGGTATAGATTTTTTTTACATTGTTACTTTTAGATACTGCTTAATATTCAAGTAGGTGGAGCTATAAAAAATGGAACAAGATTCAACTTTTTGAATTCTGGTTATTGCATGAGTAGTGATTGCTCATATAATTGGAATGAATTTACCTTATTTATGATTTGCATGTTCTATAAATATATTTTATTAAAATGGAATATTGTTTCTTGGGTCAATCAAACAGTATTTATCAGTCATTAGGTCCTACCAGTTAGGAGCAGTATGTTCAGAATTTTTACAAATATTAACATGTTGAATACTCATACCCTCTTCCAATAAGTATTATTATTAATGACAATTTTGGATAAGAAAAAAGGTTAAAAGTTATTAAGAGTTTCATACAAGGTTATTGGCTAATATAGGTTCCATAAGTGTTCTAAACTTAGTGTTAATTTGTCTGTGTACATAACGACTGTGAAATAACTTAAAGACCTTATTTTGTAGTGACATGGGCTACCTGTCAAGACAAGGCAGCTTAAAATACATATAATTTTGAAATTTACCTGCAAAGCCCTAAAATGATAAAAAAAAAGATTGTCCCACAACTCTATAACAATAAGTGAAATAAACAAAACTCAGAATTAAAATTTTTGGATCCTGCATTTCCTAGAATGTTAGATTTTTCCTCATCCCTCAACAGAACTATTCCTTATAAACAATGAATATGTCCTAAATCACCTAGTCTTTGAGTATAGCCATAAAGAATAAAACAGCCAAAAATTATGTGCTCTAGTGCAGTTCATATCTGCCACATGATATTAAAAAATTTATATAGAGTTATGAATTCTCTATAAACATCAGAAGATAATGTGCACAATTGGTTTCCAAAGCATTGAGGTTTATAATATAAAATATCAGTTCTCTATCATTCTTAAGTAGTGGTAACATTTCTTAATCTAATTGAAACCCCAATTCTCTGTTTGGGAAACAATTGATAATCTCCATTTTTTTGTCAGACTGAGTACTCGATAGTATCTTATAGTCTATTTATTTAGCTAATGGGAGAGTGGAATAATCTATGCACCCGGGTCACTTAACTCCTGTTTCTTGTTGGGGAAATGATAAATTTTGAGGTTTGAATCATTGTTTAGGGTCCTATTTCATTATTTTGAAATATACCATTAAATTGCCCTGAGTGTTTTGAAAGTTTTCCAGAACACAATTAGTGATATTACAAACACTACTGATAATACACCGTGATCTTAAAAAAAAAAAAAAAAAAAAAAAAAATAAGGAAGGCGGGGAGAAAGAAAAGGAAAAAGGTGACTTTTAAGTCGTGGAATAGTAAATAATATGGTCTTACCAGAAAAGCCATCCATCCATCCACTTTCTCATTTGTAAAGTACTTGATGTCACTATATTATATTACTATAATAAGATGCCATATAAGACTTCTTAAAGAATGAGGGTCCAGGAGTTTTACCGAGCAATGCAAGAATGTTCTAGACTTGAGATCAGGAATCCCAGTATAGCTGGCAGGCAGATACTGAATGTCAACTAACTGTCAGAGTCTATGAACTATGATTATACTCTAAGCATTAGACAGAATCAGTATTTGGAACTCACTGCCCAGTGATAGTAACTAATACATAAACAAATTATGTAAACTGCAATATGTATAAGAGGTCTGATGAAGCCTTTTGAGAGTTTTGAGGTTAAGAGATGAAAGAAATGTCTAGAGCAGGGCTCCTATATCCAAATCTGTATTCACATCTCTCATAAGAATGGGTAGTGGTGAGATGTTGAACTTCAAAAACATGAAATCTAACTATGATGAATTTGATGGTATTCCTATCCCAGTATCTCTGTCAACAAAAGTAGAAAATAAAAAATAAATAAAATATTTATTTATTCATGCAGATTGTCCCTAAGCACTTATTAAATAGGCAGAATTTATATAGAAGCATCTTCCTACTGACTTTTCAATATTTTTCATTTTTGGTCTCTATACCCCCCCAAAAAAGGAGGGAAAAAGAAAGAAAATAAATGGAATAAAATATAGTAGAATTGAATAAGAAGCAAATATGCCAAGGATTATAATACATGTATTTATATTCACAGTCTACTAATGTAAACTTCAACTTCTTTGAAGCCACTTAAAAAAAGAAGAAATATACCCTTTCCATAGGCAGATTGAGGAAAATCACCTTTTGTTAAAAGGTTTTTACTTTAAGTTTAATATGTAAAAAGAAACGTATAAATTTGTATACATGTATACAAATGTTTGATTTCTAATCAAATGTACACATATGTGTAAGCAGCTCAAATTAAACACCCAGAGTCTCCATCGATGCACCGCTGTCTCCCATCCCCCAGTGGAGCCACTCTTCTCACTTCTACAGTACTCTCTCATCTTAGAACCATATAGCGAATACCCTGTGCCCACTTTCTTTTGCTCAGCATTGTGTATGTAAGATTTATCCATTTCATGGCATGGTATTTACTTTATTTTTATGGTTATTTAGCATTCCACTGAGCATCTGACTTTGTCCAAAACACAAATGACCCTATTCTCAGATCATTATGTGGATCAATCTTGTGGGCAGGAAGGCAGTGGAGCATAACAGTGAAGAACACAGGTTCTCAAGAGTAAATCTGATCTGCCACTTACCGTCTGTGTGGTCTTGGGCAAGTTAACCTTCTGTTGTTTAAAATGTTTTTTTCTTCTTCGTTTATTTGTATCTATTTACTTATTTTTATTATGTGCAATTTAGAATGGGGATGCGTTAGGGGTAACTAATTGCAAAAAAAATTCAAAAGTTTTGTTCTGTTTTCCTATAAAATTCAAAACAGTCTACCAAATATAAGCCTCGATCCCAGAGCAATATAAACCCCATTAATAGCTGTATATGGAAATTAAGTGATGCATTCCTTTAACTAGAACTTTATCACATGCTTAATCGGAACTTTAAGTGAAAAGTATGTTATTAAGAATTGAAATCAATACCTTCTTTTTAAAAAATCTTCAATTTGATATTCTCTCAAATTAAAATAATACAGTTCTCTAAAAAAATATATAAAGAAGTTAAAACATTTATAAATATGTCCTTCCGTTATCTTAATTTTCTTTTTTTAGTATCAATACACAAGTGATTGAAAATTTATCATCAGCTTTTTATCATTAAAAAGGATATAAATATATGCCTACTCATAACATCCTGTTTTCATCACAGATTATCTCATCAGATATTTTTTGTTTATCTTTATGAACCCTTAATGTATCCATATATCTGAACACACATATTTGTTAGTAAATACCCTTTTGTCCCTTGCATTTTTTTTCTTTATAGCGAATTATCTGTCTTGGAGAGTCATGTCCGTGTTTTTAATTATGATTTTAAAATATTTACTATATTTTAATTACAAAACAAAATACACATTCACAGCAAGAAATTCGTAGATAACACTGAGAAAAGATAACAAGCAACAGTAGGTGTCATAGTTTCAATTAGGAAAAAGAAAGATTGAAAAACAGAGAGAAAGAACAAGTGAGAGCAGGACAGAAAGAGAAATAGCAGAAATTGTTCCAAGCAGAAATCTAAGATGACCCCCCAAATTCCTGGTATCAAGTGTGCACACACCCCCCACCTTCTCAATCAAACATTATCTGGGTTGTTCTGTGTTCTCTGAAAATATTTTTCAGATATAATTAAATTTCTGTTAATTTGTTACACAAAAATAGAAAACCAATACACTTGCTGTCCAGGTGGTCTTTTTCATATTAAGCATTTAAAAAAATCAAAGCCTATTTCAATGTAAAGTTCAAACTTTTCTCAACCCAGATCTCTCTTCCCACACAAGGGTAATGCCTAGACTTTGTCTAAATGAAAACAAAGTATACACTTCATAGGTTATGATTTAAATAAAAAATACTCTATAGAAAATATTTTACAGGTTATTTCTTTTTAACCTGTTGATGTCTCTGGGAGATAACTACATTGCAGAAATAAAAAAACAACCTTCCTCTTTTTGATATATGGGTATCAGATATCATTTTATCCATTTTTATACTTTAATTAACCAGTTCTCTGTTGTGAACATATTTGCTGTCAAACTTTAACTATTGCAAAAAAGTGCAACAATAAACTGTCTTCTCTTGCAAAAATTCAGTTTTGATTGAGGTTAATTATCTTGTCTGTAGGGTTACTGGGAATTTGAAATAATATGCTACAAAATTTTTCATGTCCTTTGCATATTTTTCCCATTGATAGCTACTTAGTTTCTTTCCATTTTATCAGCGATTGATATTCTAATTTATGTAAGATAGTTAATCAGTAAGTAAGCCCACTTTAGGCTTTTAGAAATGTTGATAAATCCCTTACCACAAAATATCCACAATTTAACTTTCTTCATCATTACATGAGGATGTCTTTCCTCTCATCTACATTATTGCTAGTTAAATGAATTATAAGTTAATTATTAGTTTTATTTCCAGAGAGTGATTTATTTTTGTTACCTTTCTGAATGACCCTTTTTAATTTTATTTTTAGGTTACTGACATGCATGTGTAAGAAATTCTTGAATTTCATTAGCTATTTTTCTAATGTGTTGCCATATTGAGCATGAACTTTATTAGTTGTGGTGCATTTCAATTGATTTTCTTAAATTTTCTATATATTTAGCATATCATTCTTAAATGATCACTTTCCAATATTTATAATTAAAAAACCTATCTTATTCACATTGAGTATTAAATGCTAATACTAGCAGTAATAATAGACATTTTTCTTTAAAATTTTTTTTTCTTTAAAACTTTTAGTAAGCTTTTGTTGTCTTACCATTGTGCAATGCTTTCTGAAAGTTTCTGGTATACATAGTTGAAAAAGTTGAGGAGTTTTATTTATTTATTTATATTTAATTTAAAATCTGAGGATATGTGTTGAATTTCTACAAATGTTTTAGAACTGTTCCCATCTTCTTATGATTTTTAATCAAATTATAGAGTCTGTTTTTTTCATTTATTATTTATAGATTGGATTTAATAAAAGCCTTTATTAATGTTGAGTGGAATTATATGCATTTAAATGCCATTGGTCATAATTATTCATTCATATATGGTTTGATTACATATGTTAAATGCATTTTAAAATTGTAACTAGTTTTCATGAATGAGAATTCTCATCAATTGCTCTTATTTTTATTATTTTGGAAAATGTGTTGGAGTAGCTTCATTGAATGATTTTGGTTTCTTTTATGTAGCATGGACTAAACATTTTTTTAAAATTTTTTATTTTTTATAAACATATATTTTTATCCCCAGGGGTACAGGTCTGTGAATCACCAGGTTTACACACTTCACAGCACTCACCAAAGCACATACCCTCCCCAATGTCCATAATCCCACCAAAAGAAATGGACTAAACATTTTTTATAGAGCTCACCTTAAGAATATCAGCATATGTTGCATCACCACTTCCTCATATCAGGGAGATCATATGATAGTTGTCTTTCTCTGCTTGACTTATTTCACTAAGCATGATACGCTCTAGTTCCATCCATGTTGTCGCAAATGGCAAGATTTCATTTCTTTTGATGGCTGCATAGTATTCCATTGTGTATATATACCACATCTTCTTGATCCATTCATCTGTTGATGGACATCTAGGTTCTTTCCATAGTTTGGCTATTGTGGACATTGCTGCTATAAACATTTGGGTGCACGTGCCCCTTTGGATCACTATGTTTGTATCTTTAGGGTAAATACCCAATAGTGCAATTGCTGGGTCATAGGGCAGTTCTATTTTCAACATTTTGAGGAACCTCCATGCTGTTTTCCAGAGTGGCTGCACCAGCCTGGGGATAAAAATATATGTTTATAAAAAATAAAAATAAAAAATAAAATAAAATAAAAAATATTGCATTGCAAAAAAAAAAAAAAAGAATATCAGCACATGGTTAACTTTTTTAAACAGTGTATATTCACCACATTTTGCCTTTATTCCATGTATATACTTCCTCCCCATTTATAAATTAATTTAGAAGATTGATATTCATCTCAGAAAACATTTGATTCACTTGATTTTTCATAAATTTGCCATAAACTTCCAGATACAGACTTATGTATATTTTTAAAATAGTCTTTTAGTTCACTCCAAGGTAGACTTAATGTTGCTCAAATGAGAAGAGTTCTGAATTCAGGGGCATTATATAGTTATCATGCCACTTTAACAGAACAGTAAACCTAGTATCAAATAGTGACATAGTATACTTTTTGTATGGTTCAGTCTCCTTTATTTCTAATGTTGCTTATAGACCTGGAAGAATGGTTACATAGTCCATGAACTGAGGAAATGTGGGGACAAATAATGCAGCATAATGAATGTTTTTGTAGTTGTGTCCTCTCTCTCCTCATCTTATTTATAAAGCTCAAAGAGATTTCAGGCACTGTGGTTAGAAAGTTGTGTTTTTTATACCTTTATTTTAAATATCCAGATGCTAAAATATAATTCAATAAAGTAATTTGATTTAACTTTAAAATTTGAGTTAAAATTTTATAGCAAATAATTGAATCCAGTAATTAAATGAACAGATTAGTATTTAAAAAAATATTCTACTTAGCATAATGCCTTCAAGGTCCATCCATGTAAGTCAGACCAAGAAAGACAAATACCATATGATTCTACTCATAATAGAACTTAAAAAAAAAAAAGAATAAAAGAATAAACAAACAGAAGGTAGAATCGGACCTATAGATACAGAGAACAAACTAATGGTTGCCAGATGGCAGAGGGATGGCGGAATGGGCAAAATAGGTGAAGGGGAGAGGGAAATACAGGCTTCCAGTTATGGGTTGAGTAAGTCTTGGGAATAAGGAGCATAAGGAGTGCAGTTAATTATACTGTAATAGTGGTGTAGTGGGACAGATAGTAACTATACTTAGAGTGAAGATAGACTAATGTATGAACTTGTCAAGTCACGAAGTTGTATACCTGAAACCAATATAACATTGTGTGTCAACCACACTCAAAAAAATCATGAAAATATTATTCTATTTTTATATTCATCACTTATCTTCCAATGGTTCTAATAAAGCAGAAGGATGTTAAAGGTCCATGTAGTTAATATACACAGTTCCACTCTCCTACCAAGAAAAGGGCAATGAATGAAAAAGGAGATTACAGTGTGAAATTTTTCAGAATTCAGGGATCAAACCCCATATCCTTATTCCCAGAGCTTGATTCTACTCTCTGTCCAGGTATACTATAGACTCAGTCAATGCTTTATCTCTGACCTCAAAAAAATGTTAAATAAGTTTGCCAGATAGACATATTCAGTTTCTGTTGTCACACATGTTTTAAGGCAGATAAAAAAAACATTTAAATAGGTCACCAATGGAATTTAAAAAAATCTTTATGACATTTTGACAAAAGTGGCATTTAACTCAGTAGTTTTCTATTATTTTGTCATTGCTTTCTAAGTGCAATGGCCCAGATGTCAGGAAGAACTCTAAGAAATGATTTTGCTCTGCTGAGATATGTAAGGGTAGAACCACATGCCCATCATTATTTGTATGTATAACAGATGCTTTCTGGTTCCCTTTAACTTAAAATCATTGTCTCTTTCTTTGAAGAAAAGCATCTGTCCTTGTCCTTAGGAAAAAGTGTTACACTAAACTTTATTTTTCTCTTCAAGTGAATGCTAGGTGAGTATGATTTCTTCTTTACGTCCTTCTGAGGCATGAAGACACAGGCTTAAAATTTTCTCTATCAATTCCTTGGAGGTTCTGTTTGACAACGTCAGATGAAGAATTTACCTCCTCCCGCAGGCTTACGGGTTGTAGGATTTTCGGAGACTTCCAATGCATAGCTTTTAACAAATTGTTGTGTTTTTTTGTTTTTTGAAAAAAATCAAAAGTAAGCAACATGAAGTGTTAGCAACAAATCTGTCTCTATAGACATCATAATCTGTTGTGACAAGTTGCAGTCTGTTATGTGCTAACAGTTAACTGTTGTTCACCTCTGAATATCACAACAGCTCAGAATATTTGGTGAATTCCTAGAAGTGTTTACATAGAGGATTGAATAAAATATAATTTCTAGAACCTTCTACATCCAGACCCAAAGTACTCATGCTTAAAGGTATTTAGCATGTTTTCCTTAGATCATGTTTAAATGAACCTTTTAAATTTGATCATTAATTTTATAAACATGCTTATTTTTAGTACATTAATTTCTTTAAAAGAAATGCTTCTTGAACAATCTATTTTTTAAATAAGTAGCTTCAGTTTAACACTTGAATTATTTGTTTATAAGTTCTTTGAGGATGTTATTTTTATGTATAGATCTGTACTGACTCAAAACTGTTACAGAATCCATAACACCTATACATTAAATTAAATCATTCATTTAATCTGTACTTTTGCTTCTTTTTCCTGTTTTCCTTCCTTCTCGGGTTTCCATGGAATATGTTATAACATTCTGTTTTATCTCCTCTTGCTATAGAAATTACACTCAAAAAAATTTTTTGAGTGGTTGCTCTAAGGTTTAAAATATATTTTCTTAAAAATCAACCTAAGTCTAGAGTGAAATAGTACTTTGTGACTTACTTTAAGTCACCTTACAGCAATTATTCCCAGGAGGTGTCTTGTCTCTTGTAACTGTACTATTATTCATGTCAGATATCCACATCCTATCATCCAATAACTGTTACTGTTATTGCTGTAAACCAACAATTATCTTCTAGATCAATTAAGGTAAGGAAAATAAAAAATTTATTTTACCTTTATGTTTTTCTTTTTCACTGCATTTCTTTTCTTTTTATAGATCTAAGTTTCTGACGTATGCCATTTTCTTCTACATGAAATGCGACTTTTAACATTGCCGTAGGCCAGGCCTGTTGATAATGAGTTCTTTCAGTTTTTGGTTTTTTGAGGAAAAAAAAATCTGATTTCTTATTCACATTTGAAGGATATGTTGATATGTGACTCTAGGTTGGCAGGATTTTTTTCTTTAACACTTAAAGATTTTATTCCACTCCCTTTTTGCTTGCATGGTTTCTGGTGACAGGTCTATTGTAGTTCTTATTCTTGTTCCTCTCCAGTTTGTCCCCTCTGTCTTCTTCAAGATTTTTCTGACTTTCTTTCATCTCTTCAGTTTGATTTTGATATGCCTAGATGTGTGTGTTTGGGGGGGCCGTATTTATACTGTGTAGTCATCTTTCTTTGTGTGCACTGAACTTCTTGCTTGTGTATCTAATGCCTGATATTAATTTTGTAAAGTTCTGTCATTATTGCTTCAAATAGTCTTCTGCCTTATTTTCACTTTCTTCTCCTTTTGGAATTACAATTATGACTATAAACCTTTGATTTTGTTCTTCAGCACTTGGAAGTCCTAATTTGTTTTGTTTTGTTTTGTTTTCATTCTTTTTTTTTTCCTTTAGTTTAATTTTGGTAAGTTTACGTGGACCTGAATTCAAGCTCACTAGTTCTTTCCTCATTGTTTTAAAATCTATTACTGAGCTCATTCTTTCTGTTTCAGTGGTTTTTAATTTTTTTTTTTTTTAATTTCAGGATTTCCTTTTGACTTTTTTCTTATAGTTCCCAATTCTCTGCTGAAGTCATCCATTCAGTATGGCATAATATCTACTTTTTAATCAGATCAGTTAATGTACTAAACATAATTATTTTCAATGTCTTGCCAGAAAAATCCAACATCTGTGTCATTTCCAAGTCTGATTTTGATGATTGCTTTTTCTCTTCAGACAAGATATATGCAGATTTTTAAATTTTAAAAATTAATTTGCTTTTTGGAATGAATATCTTGTAATTTTTTGTTAAAGCCATCATACTGTGTCAGGTAATTAGGGCTCAGGTAAATAAGTCCCTAGTGCAAGGATTTATATTAATCTGGCTAGGTGGGTGTTACATTTAATATTTGTTGTAGTTATAAGTAACAGAGAATTTAAATTCCTCTAGTATTTTTGTTTTCATTTTCAATCTTGACTTGAGTTTTCTCTTTGTATTTCTCCTCAGAAGTCTGTCTTACGGTATTTCTCTAGTTAACTATAACTGCACTGACTTCTGTTAGAAGGTTTGGGGGGAGGAAATGTTCTATAATCCTTGGATTAAATTCTTTAAGCTCTTTTTGCTGAACTATTGTTCGGGCGTCAACTTTGTGTTTTTTATCACTCTTCTAGGATACAGATTTTTATTCTGTTGTTCCTGCTTGTACCCTGAACTCAGACTACCCAATTATGTCCGTAAAGCCTCTTCTCTGGTGATTATGTCAGATTTTTGTTGGTGGTGGTGGGTTTGTTTTTTTCATTTTTTGGTTTTTTTTGTTTTTGTTCTTGTTTTTTCCTCTTTAGATGAAATACAAAAGCTGAGGAATGTGGATGTCAGGAGGAATTTATTCTGCCATTGGGGTAAGTTTTCAGTATTGTTCTCTAGTAAAGTCATTCCTCCTAGAGAGTAGGTATTTGTTTACAAAAAAGATCCTGAGGATTTCATAATGACCACTTTCCCTCCTCTCTATTGGAACCTGGTGGGGTTCCCAGAGGAAAGCCTCACAAAGTGATGGCCCCAGCCCATCATTGCTGGTAATTATGAGTTGGCTTTTTTGCCATTTATTTTTTTTTATCCTAGTTTGGATTACAATTAATTTTGTACTTCCAATTGTAAATGTCTCGTTTTATTTATCATGAGGAATACATTTTACTCTTTAATTAGTTGAATGGACTACAATCCCTAACAATAATATATAATTGGCCCTAAATTTATGTATGCTTAGTGTATAACACTTAGTGCATCAGAAAAAATAAAATGAAACACCTGAAATCAGAGAATTTGGTTATAAGGTCATTTTACTCCAAGTCCCAGCATATTTTTGTGAACTCATTACTTAAAGTTTGTGATCTTATATTTTTCTTTATATTACTGAGTTCCTGGGCTTTAACCATATAAAAGACATAAAATACTATGCAGGAAATGAAATGAAAACATCCAAATTCAAAAAGAGCTATAAAACTTTTAGCATGCTAGGTATTGTATTTTACATAATTATATATTTCTAGGATTATCCTCCCCAGATCACTCTTCTGGAGTTTTATAGTAGTGTGAAACAAAATATTTATGCAAGTAGTTCTTATCATTTTTCTCACAATTTGCTTCTGCTTCTTAGATGAGAAAGGAAAAAAAAAAAAAGGTCTTGACTCTAGTATATAAAAAAGAGAAGAAACAAATTACCAATATTAAAAACGAACAGAAAACATCACTATTGATCTGCAAAACACTAAAAGAAAAAAAAAAAAAGAATACTCAAACAACCTTATGCCAGAATTTTTAAAGACATAGATGAAATGTCTCAATTCATAGAAAGAAAGAGACCACCAATACTGACCCAAAAAAGAGATAACCTGAATAATCTTGAATCGAAAGTTAAAAATATTACCATTTTGGTAATTTACTAATACAAAGCTTACCAAAGTAGAAACTTCCAGACCAAGATAATTTCACATGTAAAGTCTTATGGATTATTTAAGGAAGAAAGTTTACTTTTTATATCAATGCCTTCCAAAAATAGAGGTTGGAGGGTACATTCTAAGCCTTTTATGAGGCCAACATTACATTTATACCAAAATGAGACCAAGAAAATTACAAAAAAAGGTAATATACACAGAAATATAATTCTTGAACCTGGACACAAAATGCCTCAAAAATTAGCAAAGTGAGGGGCACCTGGATGGCTCAGTCAGTTAAAGCCTCTGCCTTTGGCTCCAGTCATGATCCCAGGGTCCTGGGATGGAGCCCCACATTGGGCTTTCTGCTCAGCGGGGAGCCTGCTTCCTCCTCTCTCTCTTTCTGCCTGCCTCTCTGCCTACTTGTGATCTCTGTCTGTCAAATAAATAAATAATTTTTTTTAATTAGCAAAATGAATGAAAAAACATGAGAAAAAATAATGTATAATGAGTAATTGAGTTTATCATAGGAATTCAACAATATTCAACACTTGAAAATTGATCAATGATTTATAACATAATAAAGACATGCAAAGGGGTGCCTAGGTGGCGCAGTTGGTTAAGCCTCTGCCTTCAGCTAAGGTCATGATCCCAGGGTCCTGGGATTGAGCACCTCTTGGGACTCCCTACTGAGCAAAGAGTCTGCTTCTCTCTCTCTCTCTGCCCCTCTTCCCTGCTTGTGCTCTCCGTCTCTCCAATAAATAAATAAAATCCTTAGGAAAAAAAAAATGTAAAAGAAAAATCACATAATCTTTTTAAATCTGAAACTGTTTTTTTTTAAACTGAGACAGAAAGATGTGTTCGGTATTTCCTGTTGGTGATATGTAATTAAATTGAATTGTAGCATATGGAAGAACATGGATATACTTGTTTTGTTTGTTTCATTTTCCATATTAACAGAGGTATGTTTTCTCTGAACCACATTCCAACTTCCCTGTGTCTGGCTTAGTTTCAATGTTAAAAGAAATATTCAGAGTATAATATGTAAATTATTCAAATTAGTAGATTTATAATTGCCTTATTCAATAGTTAAATTTTCTTCATGCTTTTTGTTTGAATTAGAGAAATAGGATCAGTGATTTTACTTTAGAAAGTATAGGTTAGAGTAGAAGTAGAATTTAGTGGCATATATGCCATTATCTTTATATATTTAAAGGCATAAATTTAGGAAAAAAGAGTTAAACATGTTCCAACATTCCAAAAGTTATGTTAGGGTAAAAAGAAGACAATACTATGAAATGTTTCCGTTGAAATGAGTAAAATTATTACAAACTGTATAACTATGGAAAGAACAGTGTTGGGAAGAACCAAGTAACAGATAATTGAAATACAAGTTCAGACCTTCAAACAAACATCAAAAAGTGGTCAATCTAAGTGTCATGTCTTTTAGATTTCATTCAACAGAGATTCAGAAAGTGCTGACATTTAACTTTGCATTATGTGGTAACATGTATAACTTTGCACTATGAGTTAGCTCTCATTATGTATCTAACATGCAATCATTTTAATAGATGCAGAAAACACATTTAACAAAAGTCAACATCCATTCATAAAAATAAATTAACAAAGTAAGGATAGAAATAAGTTCTCATAAATGAATTTAATGCAGGACACTTTTATAAAACTAATAAAACCTAATTCTTACTGGTTAAAGAACACTGCTTTTCCTGAGATTAGAAATAAGTCAATGATATCCTCAAACCAATTCTTTTTTTTTTTTTTTAAGATTTTATTTATTTGACAAAGAGAGAGAGAGATCACAGGTAGGCAGAGAGAGAGAGGGAAAAGCAGGCCTCCTGCTGAGCAGAGAACCTGATGTGGGGCTCCATCCTAGGACCCCAGGATCAAGATCTGAGCCGAAGGCAGAGGTTTTAACCCACTGAGCGACCCAGGCGCCCCTCCTGAAACCAATTCTATTCAGCATTGTCTTTGAGGACCTACTCACTGCAATATTGCAAGAAAAAGAATTAAAAACTGTAAAGCTACACACATATTCTATTTGCCAAATTCCCCAAACTGACAACACCCAATGCAGGTGGGGGTATGGAGTAACATGAGTTTTCATACATTGCTAGAGGAAGTGCAATGTAGTACAGTCACTTTGGAAAATAGGCAGTTTCTTGCATATAACTATGCAATCTTGACAAAACTCTTGCCATAAAATCTAGTGATTACACTTCTTGATATTTACTTAAATGAGTTGAAAATTACGTCCACACACACACACACAAATGAATGTTTATATCAGCTTTAATTCATAATTGTCAACACTTGGAAGAAAATGAGATATCCTTTAATAGTTGTATTAATAAACTTGGCTACAGCTATACAATGGGACATTGTTTAGTGATAAAAAAATGAGTTATAAAAGTAAGAAAGACAAGGGAGAACTTTAAATTGCATATTTCTAAGTGAAATAAGCTAATCTGAAAAGGCTAAATACTCTATGATTCCAACTGTCTGACATCCTGAAAAGGTCAAAACTATAAACACAGCCAAAAGATCAGTGGCTGCAGAGGTTCCCGCAGAAGGGGAGACGGATGAATAGGGAGCGCACAGGGATTTGTAACGCAACGAAGTTATTTCAGATAATACTGGAATGGCCGAGACATGTCACTATACGTTTGTAAAAACACAGAATGTACTACATAAAAGGTAAACCCAAATGCAAACTACAAAACTTACTTAATAATCATGTATCAATATTGGCTCATCAAACGTAATGAATCTACCACACGAATACCAGATGTTAATAATAAGGGGAACTGAGGGTGTAGAAGGCAATGTTTGTACGGGAACTCTAATTTTCACTCAGTTTTTCTGTCATACTAAAACTGTTCAAAAAAATTTTATTAATTTAAAAAATAAATACTTTAGTAAAAGAAATACACCTATCTATGTGAACAGGTGACATGATTTGACATGCAGAAAATTCCTAAAGGTGTATAAAAAGGCATCTTAAACTAACAAGAGTGTTTAGCAAGATCACACAATGCAAAGTCAATAATAGTCAGTTGCAATTTTTTTATTATTATGTCATGTTAATCACCATACAATACATCATTAGTTTTTGATGTAGGGTTCCGTGATTCATTGCCATTGCTCCATGCAATCTGTGCCCTCCTTAATAACCATCACCAGGCTCATCCATCTCCCAACCCCCTCCCTTCTAAAACCCTGTTTGTTTCCCAGAGTCCATAGTCTCTCAAGGTTTGTCTCCCCCTCCTATATCACCCTTCAATTCTTCCTTCCTTCTCAATGTCCTCCATGCTCTTCTTTACGTTCCACAGATAAGTGAAACCATATGATAGTTGACTTTCTTAGCTTGTCTTATTTCACTCAACAAAATCTCCTCCATCCCATCCATATTGATGCAAAAGTTGGGTATTCATCCTTTCTGACGGCTGAGTAATATTCCATTGTGTATATGGACCACATCTTCTTTATTATTCATTCATCTGTTGAAGGCCATCTTGGCTCTTCACACAGTTTGGCTGTTGTGGACCTCACTGCTCTGAACACTGGGGTGCATATGGCTCTTCTTTTCACTTCATCTATATCTTTGGGATAAATACCCCATCTTGCAATTACTGGATATTGGGTAGCTCTATTTTTTGAGGAACCTCCACACTGTTTTCCAAAGTGGCTGCACTAACTTGTATTCCCACCAGCAGTGTAAGAAGGTTCCTCTTTCTCCACAACCTCTCCAACATTTGTTGTATTTTGCTTTGCCAATTTTTGCCATTCTAATGGGTGTAAGGTGGTATCTGCATGTGGTTTTGATTTTAATTTCCCTAATGGCTAATGATGATGAACATTTTTACATGTGTCTGTTAGGCATTTGTCTGTCTTCTTTGGGGAAGTGTCTGTCCAACAGGTGACCCACGAATAGGAGAAGATATTTGCAAATGACACTACAGATAAAGGACTGATTTCCAAGATCTATAAAGAACTTCTCAAACTCAGCATCCAAAAAGCAAATAATAAGTCAAAATATAGGCAGTCAATTGTACTCTTATTTAAAAGCAATGAAAAATTTGAGTTTGAAGTGTGTGTGTGTGCATATCTCCTTTACAATAGCACCAAAAGGATTCATTTTGGTGTGTATCTAACAAAATATGTAGAGGATGAGTGTGCAAAAAACTAAAAGTTGCTGGTAACAGAAATTAAAGGTCTCGATCAATGGTATGATATGCAGTGTTAGTGTTGGAAGTCTAGATTTTTCCCAGTTGGATCTACAGAGTCAAGATAATCCCATTCAGAATCATAGCAAGCATTTTTGCAGACATTGAGAAGCTGACTCTGAAGTTTATAAAGAAAGGTAAAGGAACTAAAAGAGCCAAAGAATTCTGGAAAACAATTCTGGAAAACAATTCTGGGACTAACTCTACCTGATTTTTGGTATTTCTATAAAGCCAAAGTAAGTACTACATACAGTGTGGCTTTGATGAAGGAAAAGAGAAAAAGGTCAATGGGTAATAGGCATAGCTCAGAAAAAGACAAACTTGAAAAACATCAATTTTTTTATAAAGTGAAAAAATATGCTTCAAGAAATAGTGCTGGAAAAATTGGATATGTATATTCAAAAAATGAATATAGACATATATACCAAACATTATATAAACTTGAACTTAAAGTAGATTATAGATGTAAAAGTTAAATATAAAATCATAACACTTCTAGAAGAACAAAGATCTTTATAGACATTTCAGAGAAAAAGATAAAAGGATAGAAAATAAACATATGAAAAGATGCTCAATACCATTAATCAGCAAAATGCAAATTAAAACCACAATGAAGAACTATTATACCTCTATTAGAATTATATATATATTATCATATATAATATATATTATAAAATCTGAAAGTACCAAATGCTAGTGAACAGTCAGAGTAACTGGAAATATTATTCATTGTTGAGGGGAATGCAAAATAGTACAGATGCTTTGCAAACTAGCCTTGGAGATTTTTTTTTTTTGGCAAAAATCAAGCATATGTTTAGCATAATATGCAGCAACTCCAGTCCCAGGAATTCACCCAAGTGAGTCAAAAACCCTTACCTGAAGACCTGTTCAAGAATGTTTATGGTAGCTTTATTCATAATTGCCCAAATTGGGATTGACAAAGTAGTCTTCAGCAGGTGAATGGAAAACAAACTCTGGTTCATCCATACAACAGAGTCTGCTGAACAGTGACAAGGAATAAAATACTGATTCTCATAACCCAATGGAGAATCTTGAGTGAAGGTTGCTAAGGAAAAGGAGCCCCAAACCTACAGACTACAGTTGTATGATTTCATGTATATGTTATTCTTGAAATGACAAACTATATGGATAAAAACAAGTCAGTCAGTTACCAGGAGCTGGGGAGATGATGTGGGAATTACTATAAAAGGCCAGACAAGGGAATTAGGGTGATGGGGGTAGTTCTTTGTGTCACTGTGACAATGAATACATGATTTTTTGTATTTGACCATTATACTACAAAGTGGGAAATTTAGTATATTAAAAAACTATGTAAAAAACAAAAACCTCAAGCAGAATTCTGTCAAATACCAGTATGCATTGCAACTATTATGCATGAGTCTAGCTCTATTCCAGTTGTGACTTCAGCCACACTGAGGGGAGTAAGAAAGGAAAGAGCTCACCAACGTGTATTTGGAAAACAGTGTTTTAGCTATGTCTGTAATAAAGATAAAAGTATTACATGCATGTCCTCTACTTTAATGGATATATATTTTTCCTTACGTAGATAAGGTAATTAATTGTGTAACTCCTTCAAAAATAGATAGAGAAGTGAACAAGGAATCAATATTACATAGCACATGAGAGCTAGGTTTCTCACCATCAGAGAGAGAAGTTATAAATTACAGATTACAAGATATGGGGATGTGAATTCTGCAATCGTGTTTTAGATATTAAAATGTATATATATATACATGGCATATACATGTGTATATGTGATCTATATGTATATATATGTCATATGTGTGTATATACTGTGTATGTGCATATGAACAGTATGTATTTCTTAACTGTCCTCTGAGAGTACCTAAAAGCAGTGACACCTGGTAACAAGGAATATATCCATGACCAAATCTTCATTTATACATATAATTATTCAAAAAAAAGGGAATGAGCTCTCGTTGGTAAAATGCTGATTCTAGAGCTAAGACCGGGATGGATGAGTGTAGAGCACCTTGTGGTATCAGAAAATAAAGAAGAGTTAAAAACAAAATCAATGGAGCAAGACAAATGAACACAGGATCCAATCTGATAGTGCATTTAATGACCAAAGTTAAAACAATTAAAAAACAAATAGTGATAATATTGGTTTATAAAACAAATAAAAGAAATATCCATGATTTCAGAAAATATAACTAATTCAATAAATAATTAAATGGCAAAGAAGAAACAAATCATCTTTATAGAAGAATCTCAAGTAACAAATACAGTAGCAATGAAAGAAATACACGAAAATACCATTACAATATCAGAGCAAAAGAGGAATGAAAATTGTTCTTTTTTTAAGAACAGTTTTACATAGCATGAAATATTAGGCATAACCAACAAGAAATAAGCAAGAACTCTATCTTGAAACTATCATTGATGAAAAAGAGGACATGTATAATGGAAAGATGTACTGTTTTCATAGGTTGGACAATTTAATATTGTGGAGAAGTTAATTTTTTTAAAGTTTATCTGCCAGTTATGTGGAAGCAGAAGCATAATTAGAAAAGCTAACATTACAAAGAACCAAAATTTCAAATATACATTGTTGGTTTGAAGTGCGCCCGAACAGGTACATTTTTTTTTAAATATTTTTTTATTTATTTGACAGAGATCACAAGTAGGCAGAGAAGCAGGCAGAGAGAGAGGAAGGGAAGCAGGTTCGCAGCTGAGCAGAAAGCCCTATGTGGGGTTTGATCCCAGGACCCTGGGATCATGACCTGAGCTGAAGGCAGAGGCTTTAACCTACTGAGCCACCCAGGCACCCCAGGTACATTTATTTTTTGACATAGGTTTGTAATTTGGCATAACATATGCTAGAGGTCTATTTGGCAAATCTTGAAAAATAAGTACATATCGCTTTTGATTGAACAGGTACACATCCAAAAGATCATGCCTCTAATATACTTATTACATGTGTGTACACAACAGGCTTGTAATGATGTCTGTTACAGTCTTGAAGGGAGAAAAAAGTCTAAGAATACCCAAAATGTCCATCAGTAGAAAATGATTAAATTATTAGGACATATTCATGCAGTTGAGCATAAAACAGTCATTAAATTCATGAAGCAGTATTATATGACTTGATATGAATGGTTAGCCAGATATAGTAGTAAATAAAAAAGAGAAATGGGAAAGAGTTTATTTTGATCAACATTTATGTGATAAGAAAGGATAGGGGCACCCGGGGGCTCAGTGAGTTAAGCATCCAACTCTTGCTTTTGACTCAGGGAATGATCAAGGAATCCTGAGATTAAGCCCCGTATTGAACTCCCACTCAATGTGGAGTGTGGAGTGGGCTTGGGATTCTCTCTCTCCTTCTCTCTCTACCCTTCCCCTACTCATGAACTCTCTCAATAAATACATAATCATAAATCTTTTAAAAAATAAAAGAATAAACTGGGCATAGAGTTCTTGTAAATCTGTTTAGGATACTATTTATATTTATATTATGTATATATATTAAAATTATATGTATTTATATTAGTATGTTTAGTAACATGTTTAAGTGTATATTGATCAAAATAAGCAATTCATTATTTTTTGTTATGAGTGATCTTTCATTGTTTGTGTTTATGTCAGAGATTTGCATACCCTCTTGGTTCACCATGGACTGGGAACATGAAACAACCAATTGGTCTCTGGAAATAAAATGACAGATTCATTGAAAACAGAGATTAAAGGGTATAGAAATGGGAAATTTTTAAAAATGTTTTTCTTCTTCTATCTATGGTATCAAAGGAATAGATCAATATTTTCTACATCCAGCTCACCTTCTACCAGTTGACTTTCATAACAGTGGGAAGCATATTTCTAACTTCAGTCTCCTCATAAAATTAGCATTCTCTGCTATGTACACATAACTCATGTTTATGAGTGTTAGTAGCCTGAAATTTAAGTAGAATTTGGAATAACAATCTTTGGCAATATTCTTGAACTTCAGCTCCCCTAACTGAAGGACATGGGTTTTAGAATATAGATGTAAATTCTCTGGTCTCCATGTTATTGCCCAAATTACAACATTTTTTTCCCCTCTCAACCCCTCAATTATTTTAAAAAATTGATATAATCATCACATGGAGTGTAGAACTTGGGATCAAGTTTATTTGCTATAGAAGTAAGGAAAAGTAAAGGGAAAATATGCAACTATCATTGGTCGTTCTGATAATTTTTGAGCTTTCAGGTTTTGATTCTTTCATAGTCCTGCAGGCACTTAGTGTCATCAACATTCTAGCGCATCCATCGACATCCTTTCCTACATCCAACGGTAATTTATTTCTCCAATAACCCCACATTCACTTATAATTTATGATACTAGCCCACCGAACCACCTGGAATCACCATTCTATCCTCTTAAACACCAAATTCTCTAAGTATTCATATCCTAATAATTTTCTAAGTAACAAGAATAGTAGTATTCATTTATTAATTGAACTTATCTTAGGATTCAACATCTTTATGGTACAGTGCTAGATGCTGGAGCAATGCTAACACACACACACACACACACACGTATGCACAATGTCGATGCCCTTATGTTATTCTAAATGGAAACACCAGAGTCCTTGTCTTGAATGTATACTTTCAACAGGTCGCCATGCCCTAGGGGGAAGGATTTGAAGTATTTTGACAGCGTATCATGCGCTTCTCACTCGGATTTTATTCCGTCTGCTACCTCCATCCCACAAACCGCCCAATTCAGTGATTTTATGCATGAGCACTCTGGGCGGCAGTTATTTGATGTTATGATCTGTGGTCTCTTAGAAGATGAAAAATTCAAATGGGAAATAAATTAATGAGAAATTCCAACTATTATGAGAATCTCAAAGGAAAGTCCACGGGACTATGAAGATGATAACAGATGTGTCAGAGAAGATTTCTTATAGCAAGAGATTTTGTAAGTTACATTTGAAAACGTGTCTGAGATTTCCTAGGTAGATTGGGCGATTGAAGTAGAGAAAGAGAAACAGAATAAACGTGAAAATTCTTCTCATGCAGTTTCTCAAAATGTGGTTTGTGGATCCCGAAGGCTCCCTGACAGTTTCTCAGGGCTTCTGTGAGGTTGAAACTAGGTTGTTTCCCTGTGTTGAGGTTTGCAACTGATCATGCAAAAGCAATAATCGTGGAGAATATTACCAGCACCCCATATAAATCAAAGACAGGATGCCAAATTCTATTAGTAGGGATTTTACTATCACTTGCATAAAAAGTAAAAATGCCTATTTCACTTAAGAAACTCCAATAACTTTTTGTTATTCTGTGAGACAAACTGAAGCCACTCAAAAAGCTCTTCTGTTGAAAGTAGAATTCTGGGGCACCTGGGTGGCTCAGTGGGGTAAGCCTCTACCTTCGGCTCAGTCATGATCTTAGGGTCCTGGGATGGAGCCCCACAGCAGGCTCTCACTCAGCAGGGAGCCTGCTTCCCCCTCCCCCCCGTCTGTCTCTCTGCCTACTTGTGCAATCTCTCCGTCAAATAAATAAGTGAAATCTTAAAAAAAAAGAAGAAGAAGAAAGCACAATGCTTATGTTGAGAAGCAACATTTACATGATCTTTTCTGTTGAGAATGCAGCTAGCTACATTTTTAACCTACTTAAAAGTAACAAGGTGGTTAAAAGGAAGTAGAAATGGTTGGTGAGAGACAGTTTGCAAAGGACCTATATTAGACATGGTGCTCTTTCATATGAGAAGGAACAAAAGCCATTACCTGCAATAATTACAAAAAATAATTGACCAATTTCACTTAAAATGAATTATTTCAGGCTGAAAGTTAGGCCTCAATAATACCCTCATGTCCAATATGTTTCTCTACCAAAGTTATTCCCCACTCCATTAGCTAACATTTGCTACATCGTTTAATATTCTTTTGTTTCCCATATAGATGCCTACCTCTATTCAAATTTTAGACTGATAATCTCACTTGTACCCCAGTAAAAAATAATCCATCAGATAGCACTTCTTTGTCATATTAAGAATATAGTAGTGGTTCTTTATAAACTATCTCTATACTCCTTTACAGATGAGAAAACTATAGGCCTAATTGCCTGCATTATTTAGTTGCAGATTTGAAAACCAGATCTAGGGAAACGTGGGCGGCTCAGTTGGTTAAACGTCTGCCTTTGACTCAGATAAGGATCCCAGAGTCCTGGGATCAAGCCGGAGTTGGGCTCCCTGCTCAGCGGGGAGCCTGTTTCTCCCCCTGTTCCTGTGTCCTCACTCACTGTCTCTCAAATAAATAAATAAATCTTTGAAAGCCAGATCTACTGTTTTCTAACTTAGCAACATTTGTGCCAAATATATTATAAAAATACTATTTTTATTCCAAGATATTTTTAATCCATAACTAACAAAAATATTTATGAACACACATTGAAAACTAGGAAGAAATATATTACCATTGTATTTTCAAAATCAGTTCTGTAGATAGTGTTTTTTCCCTCTTTAAACAATTTTGTCTTCAATGCCGTTCCTAGCCTAGAGCTCATAGACCATTTAGAGACAGATGATACCTGACCAGGACATTTAATAGATATATTTAATATCTCTCTGTATATATATGACTACATTAATAAAGATGTTTTCCTTCATCAAAATTCTAGCCTAAAACTTTTTAAAGCCATCCCAATGAACTAGAGGGAAAAAAATCTTCAGTCCTGCAGGGAAGTCAAGATAAAATTCTTCTTTGCCATCAATTATTACTATTGAAAGTTACTCCTAACTTTCTCTTTACAGTACTTGAAGGTTTTATTTTCCTCATCTAATAATTTTTGTTACTAAATTGCATCAGACGACCCTGAAAACATTCCTTTAGCATGTTGCCAAAAGAAATCACGCACAATCTCCATATAAATGCCCATTTTATGTCTAGATAAATGAAAAACACATATGGATGGATATAAGTTTTATCCCACAGAGGTCAAGTGGAAGATTTGTAAGGGACTTTGAGTCAGACTTTGAATCAAGAAGCTCCTTTATGCTATACACCCATTCTCAGGCATAAACAGAATTGAAAGAAGCTCTTCATGAAGCTTTTCATTGAAAATGAGCACAGTGACTGTGTGTACCATGGATTCATAATTTTGTACATCCTGATACCATAGCTAGAGTAAGGTATATATACTGTTTTCTATATCTTTTTGTGTTAAAGATATTTATTTGATATATATAAATATTTCAAATATGTTTGGTATTGCCTTTTTTTTTCAGTCCTTCATTTTTCTAACATACCTGAAGCAGATGTAACTCCGAAAGTGTCAGTCTCTGAGAACCTCAGATTGATAAATACACAAGGAAGAATCCTCAGTCCCATTTAAACTACTAAGAATTATGAGGTCAGTGAGAAATAAACACAATTTGGAAATGAAAGCAGCATAAAATCAATAATCCAATATGTTTATCATAGCTATTTCTTCCACTTTTTTTTCTAATAGAAAATTCTTCTGTTTCCAGCTGTGTTAAGTTTCAAAAACTGAGCAACTATTTCACTTCTTTCTTATCTATACACTTTACAACATGACTTGGCATTTCCTCCCACTGAGAGGTGGAATCTAGTACTCTTCCTTTTAAATCTGGTATATCCTGATTTTCTTTATCTAATGGAACTTCCCAGAAATAATGGTGTTGCAGTACTAAGCCTGGTTTGCTTCCACTCCGCATCTTTGGAATTCTGGCTCCCATGTGAGCTTCCTGGGCTAACCTGATATACATAAAATAAGAGACCGATAACAAGAATCACATTGTTTCAATTAATGCAACCAAGGCTCCAGAAATGTAAGCGAGAGGCCTTAAGATCTGTAAAGCCAACACACAGCTCATATGCATTTGACAACAGAAAAATGAGAAAATCCAGCCTCAACCAGAAAAACCGCCAAGCTGAACTCAGCCAGAAAATTCACAGAATCACAACCTAAATAAATCATTAGCTGTTAAATTTTGAAATGCTGTGTTATGGTATTATGTAGTACAATTAACTTATACCAAAACCCATATTGAAATGTGTTAACTCAAATGCAAGAATATTTTCAAATTAATTTTTAATTACTAAAGCTGATTCTCTTTTCATTTTACTTCAAGGAAAGTAGCTAAGATAGATACAATTAGAAGATCTGCATATTATCTTATTTTCCTTGTATTATTATTTTTAGCATTTTTATTTTTACATGATTATATTTACAAAAAATATTCTTATTGTATTCTTATTGTAAGCATGAATAGATTCCATTACTTTAGATAGAAACCGTTGACTATTTTATACAAATTAAGTGAACAAAATATTATTTCATATAAATATTTAAAAGTTTGTATTTATTTTGCATATTTATTATAAAATTCCATTAGTCATATAATTTATCTTTGCTTAGTTGCAAATGGGGTTTACAAGTAAATGGTATAAATTTAATAAAACTACATTAAAAATTCATCTGTTGCAAATTGAGGCATACAGTGTACAATTATTAAATAACTAACTTCTGAAATGCCGTATTGTTTGCTTTAAAAATGAAATACACTAAAATACAGTTAAAATGTAACTTTAGATATTAGGTATACTCCATTAATCTGCACTACTTTGGAAAACCTAAAATCTGACAAAATAAAATGTATACAACTGAATAAAATGGCTTTTGTTCTGAAAATTTGGATTTTCCCTCAGCACTTATTTCAGGTACATGAATGTTGGGTAGAACTGACATTATTTAAGTTACGTATGTCATATAAATTATTGTGCTTTTAATTTTTATTAAAAAATTCTCATTATAGTATATAATGTATACTATAATACTATATATTATAGTATGCTATAGTATGCTGTAGTATAGTATAGTGTATAAGTATTGGATTGCATACATACCTAAGTATATGTACATAAGTCTTTATGTGTAATTTTTAATGAGAATGCGGTATATGATTTTTACAACATATTCTCTTTAAAATTGCATAGAAACACTGAACTTCATATAGTTCCTATAAAAAGAATTTAATTTGGTGTTGTGTTCATAAATCATCTGGTGTCAAGTATGTAAAAGTGTAATAGATTCAAATAACATGAAGAGATATTTGCTTATACTTCAATTTATGCTAAAATTCCTGGTCATAGATACTCTTTGAGTGGAGAGAGTTCATCATATGTACCCTGTGTATTATTGTTTCCCTTTTGAGAAGGTTTCCTGATTTATAATCTGCATTTCAATTTGTGAAATATTTAATGCCACAAGATGGTGTTTGATTTAGCAAGAAAAGGGAAATTATAGCATAGAATGAAATTCATAGATCTCTGGGTTTCAGCCCATAATTAAAAACATTATGTCCATTTAAAAAATAAGCTGGAATCCACTTTGCTCTAAGGCATAATTTATATTTTATCTTATTTTGTGACTAACATAATGACTTTTAGGTTCTATGTGTAATTTTTTGAAGATTAATATTTTTATTGTATTACACAAATACAGATATAAGGATGGGTGATAAATAACAATGCAGCAACATCACAAAGACTTGTTTTAATCTGAATATAGCCAGAACATTTGTATCAGTGAATATCAATGATAAAAGTTTTTGATTTATTCTTGAGAACAATGCTATATTTTCCATTTTGGTTTCATGGTATATATTTATGCATTATATTGAAATGAGAAGGTATATTTAAAATATTTGTGATCAATAGCATTTTCTTTAATATGAGCTAAATAAAATGCTGACGTTTATTTTTTTAGTTGAGATATCAATGACATATAACATTATATTAATTTTTGGTATACAATATAATGTTTTATATATGTATATCCTGCAAAATGATTACCACAATAAATTTAATTAACATCCATCATCACACATAATTATATTTTTTGTGATAAAATCTTCTAGGATCTGCTTTCTTAGCAACTGTTAAATATAGCACTGTTAATAGCTACCATATTATACACTATATTCCTAGAACTTATTCATCTTATAAACAGATGTTTGTACATTTTTGCAGTCTTTCCACATCCCATCCACAACTTACTTGCCCAACACCTACCTCTGGCAACCACCAGTCTACTCTGTTATCTATTTCCTTTTTGTTTGGGTTTGGTTTAGAATTCATATATAAGTGAGATCATACAGTATTTGTCTATATGTGCCTGACTTATTTCACTTAGTGAAATATCCTCAAGTTCTATCCATGTTGTTGCAAATGGCAAGATTTCTTTCTTTTTTCTGGCTGAATAATATATCTCACAACTTCTTTGTCCATTCATATTTGAAAATCCTATATCCTCTTGAAAGATTGACCCCATTTTCATGATTATCGCCTTTGTCTTAAGATGCTGAACATATTGTGGGATTATAGTATTTAAACAAAATTACTTAATTTGGTATAATTAATATGAAAGGATTACACACTACAATTAGAAAGAACATTATATGATATATCAAAAACATATTCTAAATCTCAGAATGTATAATTACAAATAAGTTTTACTTTTGATTTTGTTTTTTTCTACATCCTTTTCCATTTTCTTCTTTTTTCATTTTTTTTTTTCTCACCATAGAACATAGCCTCCCCAGTGACCATCACCCAACCACCCCATCAGTTTGCTTCTTGAGATAAAGAGTCTCCTATGGTTTGTCTCCCTCTCTGGTTTCATTTGTTTTTCATTGTCATTTGTTTCATTTTCCTCTCCCTTCCCCTATGATTCTCTGTCTTGTTTCTCAAATTCCTCACATCAGTGAGATCACGTGATAATTATCCTTTTCTGATTGACTTATTTTGCTTAGCATAAAACCCTCTAGTTCCATCCATGTCACTGCAAATGGCAAGATTTCATTTTTGATGGCTGCTTAGTATTCCATTGTGTATATATATTTATAAATATATATATAATATATATGCTGTATATATATTATATATAGGTATAATTATGTTATAATTATGTATAATTATATTTATATATAATATATGTTGTATTATATAATTTTAATATATATATCCTCTTCTTTATCCATTTATCTGTTGATGGACATCTAGGTTCTTTCCATAGTTTAGCTATTGTGGACATTGCTGCTATAAACATTCAGATGCACATGCCCCTTTGGATCACTACATTTGTATCTTTAGTGTAAATACCCAGCAGTGCAATTGCTAGGTTATAGAGTAGCTCTATATATTTCAAAATTTTGAGGAACCTCCATGCTGTTTGCCAGAGTGACTGCACCAGCTTGCATTCTCACCAACTGTGTAGGAGGGTTCCCCTTTCCCCTCATTCTCACCAACACCTGTTGTTTCCTGACTTGTTAATTTTAGCCATTCTGACTGGTGTGAAGTGGTAGCTCATTGTGGTTTTGATTTGTATTTCCCTGATGCCGAGTGAAGTTGAACACTTTTTTCATGTGTCTGTTGGACATCTGGATGTCTTCTTTGTAGAAATATCTGTTCATGTCTTCTGGCCATTTCTTGATTGGATTATTTGTTGAGTTTGAGTTTGATAAGCTCTTTATAGATTTTGGATACTAGCCCTTTATCTGATATGTCATTTGCAAACATCTCCCATTCTCTCAGTTGTCTTTTGGTTTTGTTGACTGTTTCCTTTGCTGTACAAAAGCTTTTGATCTTGATAAAGTCCCAATAGTTCATTTTTGCCCTTGTTACCTTTGCCAGGTCTCTGTGGATATGTCTGCTGCCAATATAGTATTCCTACTATTGTTGGTTACAGACCTCTGGTCTTGAGCTGCTTTCAGGATTTTCTCATTGTCACCAAGACTTGTAAGTTTTATTATTAGATGATGGGGCAAGACTTATTTTTATTGATATTTGAGGAAGGTTCTCTGTGCCTACTGGATTTTGATGTTTATTTCCTTCCCCAAACTAGGGAAATTCTTTGCTATAATTTGCTCCAATATACCTTCTTCCCCTCTCTCTCTTTCTTCTTTTTCTGGGATCCCAATTATTCTAATATTCTTTTGTCTTATGGTATCATTTATCTCTTGAATTCTCCCCTAGTGGTCCAGTAGTTGTTTATTTCTCCTTTTCTCAGCATCTTCATTCTCCATCATTTGGTCTTCTACATCACTAATTCTCTCTTCTGCCTCATTTATCCTAGCAGTAAGAGCCTCCATTTTTTTATTATACCTCAGTAATAACTTTTTTTATTTCAACTTGGTTAGGTTTAATTTTTTGTTTTTCTCCAGAAAGGAATTTTATTTCTCCATAAAGGGTTTCTCTAATATCTTCTATGCTCTTTTCAAGCCAACCTAGCATCTTTATAATTGTCATTCTGAATGCTAGTTCTGATGTCTTACTAATGTCTGTATTGATTAGGTCCCCAGCAGTCAGCCTCTTGTTCTTTTTGTGGATGTGTTTTTTTTTCTGCCATGTCATTTTGTCCAGAGAAGAATAGATGAATGACAAAACAAAATGCTAAAAGGGTATAAATGACCCCAGAAAAATGCACACTAACCAAATCAGAAGAGACTGGGGCGGGGGGGGGGGGGAGGGTATAATTAAATAAATAAAGATAAAAATAAAATAAAAAAATATGATAGGCTGGTGAATAGAATAGAGCCACACATTTGATTTTTGGTGTATTCTGGTCTGTAAGAAGAAACTGCCTCCCAAAATTTTAAAGAAAGAAACACACACACACACACACACACACATTAAAATAAAGGTAAACATGTTGAAGGGATATAATATGACTGTAAAGATGAAAATTAAAAAAAGATTTGAAAAAAGGATAAGATAAGTTGGTTGAAAACAGAAAAAAAAAAAAGAATATGATCAGGCTGGAGACTAGAACAAAGCCATATGCTAGATATAGGGTATATTTTGTTCTGTTAGAAGAAACTATATCCCAAATGTTAAAGAAAGAAAAACTTATATGTACATAAAACATAAGGTTAACTATAATTAAGGGATAGAATATGATTATAAACATGAAAATTGAAGATTTTTAAAAGACACTGATAAGATAAAATAGTTAAAATAGGTTAAAATAGGAAACATTCCAAAAAATAGAGAAAGAAAAACAAAATTAAAAAAAATTAACTTTGAAAGATTGAAGAACCATGGGGACAAACCATGAATTCCATGTGTTGTTATCCCCTAGCTTTGAAGTTCCGCAGTTCTCACTGATTCATGTACTTGGTCTTGGCGGGATGCTCTTGCTAATCTTCCGGGGTAGAGGCCGGTTGCCGGGATTCTCAAGTGTCTTTGCCGGAGGCTGAACTGCCCCGCCCTTGCCTGGGGCGGGGCTACGTCATCCACTCAGTTTTGCTCTCGGAGCTTTTGTTCCCTGCACGCTTTCCGTAGAGCTTCCGGGGACGGGAACCAAGATGGCGGCCGCCCAGTCTCCAGCCGGAGGAGCCGGAGAGCTCGGTCTGCTCCCGGATCTGCTCTCCGAGCCGTCAGTCCCTCCCGTCTCTCCGGTCTCCGGCCGCCCTCCGGGCTCACCCGGCCTGTGACCCAGCGTCTCTGTCTCTGGCGCTCGCCCCATTTGGAATCTCCGAACCCAGCAGATTCCTGCCGTGCTGCCGCGCTGCTCTTCTCAGAGGAGGAGGAGGGTCTCTCCGGATCTGCCCCTTGTGGGATCCGTGCCTGAAGAGCAGACCCCGACTGTGCTTCGGCTCAGGTTCAAGGTAAGGCCGAGCTGAGAGCTCACTCCTTGTTTCCGTCCCTGCCGCGGGCTTCCCGGCTCCCACCCCTGGCAGCTCTGCCACATCAGACACCCCCGATCTTTCTGTGACCCCGCAGGACCTGGGACCACGCTGTCCCCACAAGGGACACCCCCATTTAGCTTCTGGAGCTATGTCCTTCCATGGAGCAGACTTCTAGAAGTTCGGATTTTGCGCTCACTGTTCTCTTGCTTCCCAGGAGCGGCCCCTCCCCCGCTCTGCAGTCTGTCTTGTCGCATGTCATCACCTGAATTCACTTCTCTGCACGTCCTGCCGTCCAGACAGTGGTCACTTTTCTGTTCTTAGAATCGCTGCTCTTCTCTTCAATCTCCTGTTGAGTTTGTAGATGTTCAGAATAGTTTGAGATTGAGCCGAACTCCTGGGATCTGATCAAATTTAGGTCTCCTACTGCTCTGCTGTCCTACTCTGGCATCTATACTAGTAACTAGCTTTTAATGTCAACTGTATTCCAGGCACATGTTTGTTGATTCACAACCTCAGGAGTTCCTGGATAAAACTGGATATTCACCTCCAAGCACAGAGGGCAGGGAGACACTGAAGAAAGAAGCTGACCACTCCAGATGGGTAGGTGACAGTTTTAATAAGCAAAGAAATTTAGTTATGATGCTTGCCTTGGGTGCTCACAAGATGAGTAGATTTCAGCATCCACTCAATAGAAACGTAACAGTTTATACACAGACTTTACTGGGGTTCAGTCCTGTATCTGGCCCAACGGTGTCACCAACCCATTACTTTGTTCAGGCTATTTCCTTAAAATGCCTGTGAGTGTGGAAGTAGTAGGTGGAAGATCTATATATTCCAGGGACAGAGGAGGGGGTAAAGAGCCTTGAGTTGCCTGGGCTGAGCTCATGAGTCAACACACACACGCACAATCACACACACGCTCAAAAACAGAAACAGAGGGAGAGAAAGGTTAAATCTATATAAAATTTAAATTATAAAATTTATTCACAATGAAAGGGTAGAACATTATACCATTGTGCATTTTTCTTTATAACATTCTAACCAAGGATTAGGTGTACATTGATACCTAAAGGTCCCACAATAATCATCTAGTTAAACCACGTCATTTCACAAAATAAATTAATTTACTGGAATAATAGAATCACTATCTAAGATTCTCTGTTGAGACTCTGGATATAGATATAAATGCTAGTTTTAGGGGGAAGATCTGTGAATTAATTATTTTATTTATAAATTCTCAATTAACTGCATGAACATTTTCACTTTTAAGTTTTAATGGTATGTTGGGGCACTGGGGTGGCTCAGTTGTGAAGTTTTAATGTTACGTTTAAGCCATATGTTTTGCTGGTTTTTTATCTGTAGATAGAAATATGATTAATATGTGTATAATCTAATGGTTAAAACAAGGCAAGGGCTCAATGAAACTAAAAGTCACTTGTCTGTGTTGATCATCCACAAAGGCATCCTGAAAAGTTAAACATTTCAAAGGGCGCTGCAGGTGAGGGAAACAATGTTGAGGGTAAAAATGAAGATGCAAAGCCAATGGATATGATGTTTTATGCTGTTAGTACAATGTTAAAAAAAGTAAGGCACTAACATGTAAACTGTTTTAAGTAGAAACTTGTTTAACAATAGAGCCACCCAGGTGTCCTGTTTGTTTGTTTTTTTTTTTTTTTCAAGATTTTATGTATTTATCTGTAATTAGACACACTTGTAATGATAGTTGAATAAGCACCCAATTAAGTCAAAGACATTGAATAGCATCTTTGCTATTTTTTACATGATTGATGAAATATATTGGTGGTGTTAATATTTTTAAAAAGAGTACAGGAGAATGAATATAAATGATTTGGGAGTCTGAAAGGTTTCTCAACATGTTTAACATTTGAGAGACATAGATATTAGCTGACTCTATAAGCCAAGATATGTAGCTCTCTGGTCGCTGAGATGGTCTGTGTCATACTGGGTCAGTTTATTCATGCATAGCATCAACTGATTTGTGTCAATTGACAAAGATACTAAGGGGAATACACAAAACAACCAGGTTGCTGCTTTTAAAAAGAATGCATTTTAATGGGAGGTACAAATAATTTAAAATAAAAACAAAAACATAGCAATTGTAAGAAAAAAAAATGTGTACCAACTGTGAAACCTAACTTAATGGTACAAATTATGAGGATGATGAATAATGTGATTGAAAGTGATACCAGGGTAGTGCTATTTTAGATATGATTACTTCTCCAAAATATGACTTTTTGCATAGAGACCTGAGTGATGGGATGGAGTGAACCACAAGAATCTTTAAATAAAAGGCACTGCAGCCAAAAACTTTATCCAATGTAGATGTCTCTGGTGGGAAAGCTCTACGAAGTGGATGGAGCAGATCTGTCCACAACCAAAGGAAAGGAGTAGGTCAGAGTAAGGGCACTGGACCCTGTGGAATCTTAAAGCCAAGAAATGGATTATTTTATCCCAAAAAAGGTTGGAAAACACAAAGAGAGCTAACATTATAACACAGTTATATGAATATATTACAAGTGTCAATCTAGCTGGTGTCTACAGAATGGAATAGTGGGGTGTAAACCTGGAAACAATTTTGACAGTTGCAAGGCTATTGAAGTGAGTTGATATGACAGACGAGATGTTGGAGACTATAGTGCGAGCAGTGGAGGTATTGAGAAGCAGGTGTTCCTGGGTATAATTTAAGACAGAGCACAAGGGTGTGCTGAGAGATTTGGCTGTGGAGTATGAGAAAGTGAATGTCAAAAAAAAAAAAAAAAAAAAAAAAACAAAACAAAAGAAGAAAGAAAGGAAAAAAATGACTTTGGCTAGAAACTGGAAAAATTAAGTTACTTTTCATGAAGATGTTCAGTACTACAAAAGTGGCAATTTGAAAGGTGAATATCAAACTTTATACATGTGAATTTAGAAGGGCCTGTTAGAAATACTGGAAATGCTATAATGCTATCAAGCAGGGAGTTAGTTGGGTATTTGAATTTTCAGTCCAAATATGTAGTCAGGATAAGGGGTAAAAATTTGGGAGTCATAATAATACATATATTTACTAGCTTTACTAGATGCAATGGACATACAATAAAGAGCACATATTTGAAGTGTTCGATTTCATATTTTTCTATATATAGACCCACCAATCCATTGTTGTAATTAAGATAATGAGCATATACATTACCCCTTAAAGGTTTCTCATGGCACATTGTAATTCTTCCCTTTCACTAAAAACATTCAGTACAAAGGGAAGAAACTCCCTTTTCTCCCCCCAAAAGAATTATTTGGACCAATGTCAATAGTGCTGCGGTTAAGAAATTCTGGTCTATATTCAAGAGATATTATAGGACTTTAAATACAGAATAAGAACCTTACCACAGTGTGCTTCTGTTTTCTCCTTCCAGCCTTCGCTCAGTGTTGTTATATGTTTACTTCACCTGTATTACAAGCACTGCCTTGCAGATGTTACTATTTTTGTCTTAAATATCCAGCTACTTTTTAAAGATCTATTATGGAGGGCACAGATTACTTGGAGACCTGGGTTTATATGCAGACAATGAATATATCAAAAACTAATGATGTACCATTTGGTGAATAACATAACACAATAAAAGAAGAAAATAAATTTAAAAATCTGTAAATAATAATAAGAAAGTATCTTTAGGGATGCCTGGGTGGCTCAGTTGGTTAAGTGTCTGCCTTTAGCTCAGGTCATGGTCCCAGAGTCCTGGGATTAAGTCCCACATCGGGCTCCTTGCCTGGCTGGGAGCTTGCTTCTCCCTCTGTCTATGACTCCCCTGCTTGCTCTCTTTCTCTCTCTTTCTCACTTTCTTGCTCTCGCTGACAAATAAATAAATAAAAAATAAATGAATCTTTAAAAAAAAGAAAATATCTCAAAGTTTTTAGTCATCCTAGGAATTTTGTGTATAGACATTCCCAGCTGCATTTAAGGATTTCTCTTTATGATGTGCCACGGTGTTGTGTGTCTTTTTCTTTTCTGATTATCGTTCTTTCTTATAGGTATTTTTTGTTTTGTTTTTGTTTTTCTTTTACTTTTTTTTTTTTTTTTAAGATTTCTTTATTTATTTGCCAGAGGGAGAGAGAGAGTGCATACATAAGTAGGGTCAACAGGAGGCAGAGGGAGAAGCGGGCTCCTCGTCAAGCGAGTAACCCAATGCTAGACTCCATTCCAAGACCCTGGAATTATGATCTGAGCTGGGGGCAGACACTTAACTGACCAGGCCACCCAGGTGTCCCTCTTTTTGCCTACTCTTGGTTCATATTTTAAACCACATTTGGTAAGAGTTTGGCCATTATACTGAAATAATACTTTTTCTCTTACATCATTTACTCTGGATCTCAATTCATGTATGGTACACCACCTGATATCATCCTAAAAATCACTGTAATTCTGCTTTTAAAAAATCTTTATTTGTCTGAATTAAATTTTTAATAGTTTCTATTGCTGTCTGCAAGTTCGCTGATTTATTCTGTCTTACCTATTATAGCTATCAATCTCCCTTGGTAAGATTTTAATTTCAGATGTTAATTTTGTCTCTAAAATTCTCATTTAGTTCTTTATTTGAATATAATTCTCTTTACATTGTGAGGAACATGTCAAACATTAAAATGTGTTGAAAATATCTATAATAGCTTTCAAAGGTTCCTTGTGTGGTAATTCATTATTTCTGTCATTTATGATTGTGTTAGTATTGGCCAGTTTTTTAGCTTTGTAAAGATGGTCTAGATTGGTCATTACTCCACAGTGTACTTATTTTACAGCTAGATCAAAACTTTGGGTGTTTTACTGAATGCTCTAGTTTTGTGACAGGTCTTGTCAACATCAGTAAGTCACATCAGGGGTACATCTCCCTCAAAAGTGAGACAAGAGTTGCTGCTCCTTGAGTTGGTCTTCTTTAAGAAACTTGTCCTTCAGGGCACCTGGGTTCCTCAGGTGGTTGAAAGTCAGACTTTTGATTTCAGCTCAGGTCATAATCTCAGGATTATGTGACTGGATGAAGCCCTGTGTCTTGCTTCCTGCTCAGTGGGGAGTCGGTTTATCCCTCTCCCTCTGTCCCTCCTCCTGATCAAGCTCTCTTTCTCTCTCTAAAATAAATAATTCTGTAAAATTATATAAAAAAAAGGAACTATGTCTTTCAACAGATGAATGGATAAACATACCATATTATAAAATAATATTCACTAATAAATGATCTATGGAGTCACATAACAACGAATATGAATCTTAGATGGATTTTGCTAAGTGAAACAAGCAAAATTCAAAAGGCTATGTGTTGTAAGATTCAATTACTATGAAATTCTACAAACTGCAAAATTTACAGATAGAACATGGAACACATTGCTTGTGGTTGAAGTAACATGGAAGGGCTGACTATAAAGGTGGTTCTGGGGATATTTTAAAGTAAAGAAACTGTTCTCTGTGGTATTGGTATAGCAGGTACATTACATGATGAGTTTTTAACATCGGCAGAACTGAGTAGGGAAAAGTGAAATTTAATGCTTGTAAATTTTTTAAAAATTCATCCAGAAAGTCAGAGGATCCCATGATGAAGTATAGACTGTGACAAGTGAATCTAATACCTTTAAAAATTTAAGATTAACCTCAGTGAACTGGTGGGAGAAAAAAAGCAAGCTGACATAAATAACTTTACAAAATAATATTTTAACTATAAACTCTTAAGAATAAAGGCCTTAGAATAAACAAAAATAATAAGAAGAATAGTACTTAAACACTATATTATTGTTTGTAATTTTGTTTTTCAAAATAATCTGGATTAACATATTGAGATCAATTTACATATATTGTTAGACTGAAAGACAAGTAAACACGTGGAAGAAAATAGGGATTAGGGTTTTCAGTGTCAAAGAAATCGCAAACAGCCTGACTAAAGACAAAAATGAACTTTGTGGTTTGGATTAGAGTTGGCAACATCAATGCGGATTCATGTTTATATTTACAGACATGCATATGCAGAGAAACAGAAAGACAGAGGAAGACATATACACAAATAAACATGCACACATATGTGTGTGTGTGCCTGTCACTGTGAGTGTGTGAGTAAAGCTGATAGTCCTTAGATACACTGAGACCCTAGCAGTAATGAGATATACAAAAATAAAGCCCAGATTTGGGTTTCTAGATACCATTCTCTATTAAAAGGCACCAGGGCTTCTTTCAGAAATGGGTGATACTAGAGCTTGGAGAGGGAAAATACAAGATGAGCCTGGTACATCATGCATTGCTATAAAGTAAGGAAGTGTTGAAAACCAAACTAATGGAGATACATCAAAGTGATACAAGAGTCAGCCTAAGAGAATTCACAATGGCCAAAATTGGACTAATTTGAGCAATGCAATAGAAAATGCAGTATTGGATTGAAACCTAAATTGTGAAATTAATATCAATCGGTCATTATTTAGTATGAAAATAAATGGGAGAGATAGGAAAGCTTCTTTATTCAGTAATTCCAAATGGTATATTGATATGTATTTCTTTCCCTTCCAAAAGATTTGCCTCTTCTCAAAGATCGGTTGGCATGAGTCATTTTTTTTTTTCTGAAGAATGCAATATGAAAATGGGAAAATAGTAACATACAATGGAGAAATCTTATAACCAAGTGATCAGGGTTAATTCCCTCAACAATAATAAGCCATTTTGATATCAAACATTTTGATACTGGACATATTGTGGTGGTAAGGGCACCTCTGTGACATTCTTCCTCAAAATTCATAACCCAGTGCATTGGTGGGAAAAAAAAAAGAGAGAGAGAGAGAGAGAGACATGTCCAAATTGAGAGACTTTCTATAACTCTTCAAAACTGTCAAAATCATGGGGAAAAAAAAAAAAAAAAAGGCCGAACAACTGTCACTGAACAGTAGAGAAAGGACACATGACAACTAGATGTAATGTGACATCTCTGCCTGGATTCTGGTGTAGACAAGACATTAATAGAAAAACTAGTGAAATTCATACAAAACCTCAAGTTTAGTTAAGAGTAAAGCAACAGCACTAATTTTTAGTTTTGACAAATGTGCTATATATAAGGTGTTATACTAGGAGAAAATGAGTGATACATCCGTTGAAACTCTTGGTGTTATCTTTAAATCTCTTTTTATAAAGCCAAAATTACCCCCAAATTTTATATGTATAGATATAGATATATATCACGTATGAAAAAACATGAAAGAAAACTTTAGAGACTTCATAATCATAGGCCGTAAATGATTCAAAACTTGCAAAACAAAAATTTTCATGGCTGCGTCAGAAGAACGTCATCTGACCAACATGTTGGTAGACACAGTGGGAGAAAAATGACATAGATGCTATAAGAAGGAAGTTAGGACAATTCAGGGTGGATCCAAGACAATTTATGAATTACTACCCTAGCAGCTATATTTTATGTGAATTAATATTTTTTTACTCTCTTCCTTCCCCCATATACTTTATTTGAAGCTTGTTTTTATTTTGAAAGTGAGACTATAACATAATTAAAATCGTGCTTAATAATACAATGTCTGATGCAAATTCATGGTTTCTCTGCACTGGGGATAAAAATTTTTCATTCAGACAAATGATGAATGGAAAAGAGGCCAACTGTGCTCAATGGATGTATACTTTCACACCTACACTCAGCCCTGGGACTTTGATGGTGGACCTGTGTTGACCAGACTCCTTTATCACTTCTGTTTGACTTCAGCTAGGGAATAAGAAGGCAAAAGGAAAGTAAAATGGTAATTGGTAATGACTACGGAAGGCTCCTGTTGGGCAGTTTTCTCCTATAGGTCAGTTTTCTAAAGCTTCAAGCAATTACTCGCTGCTCTAGGTTGAATTGTATCTCTCCCCAGTTCATATGCCAAAGTTCTAAATCCCGGTACCTTGAACTGTGACTCTATTGGGAGCAAAACTCTTTAAACAGATGATTAAGATTAAATGAGCTCCTTGGGTTGGGCCCTAATCCAAAATGACTGGTGTCCTTACAAAAAGAGCAGATTAAGACACAGACATTCACAGAGGAAAGACCATGTGAAGACACAAGTAAAAGGCAACCATCTATAAGCCAAAGAAAGAAGCCTCAAAATGAAACTACCTCTGCCAATACCTGGATTTTGGTCTTTTATCCTCCAGAATTATGAGAAAATAATCATCTGTTGTATAAGCCACCAGTCTGTTGTAATTTGTTGTGCAGCCCCAGAGAACAAATGCACTTGCAAATCTTTATCTTTTAGACATGACTTCTTACCACTGTTGCTACCTCTGAGATCTTTACCGTCCTTGTGGGTTTCCCTTATCCCTAAAAAGTTGTATAAGTTGTTTTTAATCACTGAGTGTTTTAGTATATTTTATTTTTTTAAAGATTTTATTTATTTATTTGACAGAGAGAGAGATCACAAGTAGAGAGGCAGGCAGAGAGGAGGAAGCAGGCTCCCTGCCGAGCAGGACCCCAGGATCATGACCTGAGCCGAAGGCAGAGGCTTTAACCCACTGAGCCACCCAGGCGCCCCTTTCAGTGTATTTTAAATAATTGAAATGCACCTCTTCAAATGATGAAACTACCAAAAGAGTAAGACAACATTTCTTTGCCAAGTGTGTCAACTTGATTTTGAAACTTACTTGGAATCACCATTTTAAGTCAAACATAAGACAGTCATTCTTACTATTGTGTATTACATCTTGCTTTTGAAAAAAAAAAATTATATTATTCAACTGGATTACTCTATTAAAAAAAAAATGAGTCCTACTGTCTTCCAGTAATGATGAGTTGTCATCACAGGAGACTATAAAAGAGAAAATCTTCTAGGAGTGTCTAAAATTAAATTTAAAAAAAGTGTGTCAAACTGGCTATATTCAGAGAAAGTGATGTCATCAGGATGGTAACATAGGTCATTTCTTGACTTTGCTCCTACTTATAAGAAAACAACTAACATCTATTCAAGAATAAGACACTGCCTGAGAAAATGTTAGAACACAGGAGTGAGGACGAAGCATGCCCTTGCACCTCAGAGACCAATAAGACAGACTGTATTAGAAGGTTGAAAGAAATACCTGGTATGCCTGGATGGCTCAGTTGGTTGAGAGACGGCCTTCAGCTCAAGTCATGATCCCAGAGTCCCAGGATTGAGTCCTGCATCGGGCTCCCTGTTCAGCAGGGATTCTGCTTCTCCCTATTCTCTCTGCTTTCTCCCTCACCCCTCTCGTGCTCTCTCTCTCTCGCTCACATAAAGAAATGAAACCTTAAAAAAAAAAAAGAAAAAGAAAAAGAAATGGCTACACAGCATCATATGGAGCGATCCCCTCTGAGCCTCCATGACCTCCCAATAGGAAGGGTGAGGGGCAGCCACCATGCCCCTGTGGACCACACTGAGGGCCATAGATCTGATCTTACACCACAGGGACAGCAGGCAATTCTATAGGGCTCCGCCACTGGGAGTCTGGCTTTGACAGAGATGGGAGAGGAGTCTACAACAACCAGCAGATGAATCTTGGCAGACTCAGGACATAACCTGCAGTGCCCAAGTAGTAATCCCAAATAGTGGCTTTGCTCATCTGCAGGTCCAAATTGGGGCCACACTCTGGCCAAGAAACTCAGCGAGGTTCAGAATTGCTTGATTTGGATCCTCAAATAGAGTTTTCCCAGCCAATATAGTATTAGTGGTACATAATTTACAACTCCAGTATAAAAATTTTAAAAAACTAATAATAATAATAATCATAAATATGGGACACCTGGGTGGCTCAGTAGGTTAAGCAGAAAACTCCTGATTTCAGTTCAGGCCATGATCTCAGGGTCATGGGATCAAGCCTCATGTTGGGCTCTGTGCTCAGTATGGAGTCTGATTCTCCCCACTACTCCCCCCTCGCTTTGTCCCTCCCTATCCCCCCAACACACTCTCTCTCAAATAAATCTTTAAAAAATAACCATAAGTACAATAAACCTGCTCTTTACTCAATATTAAAGACATGTAGATTATAACAGTAATTACCTAAAATATGAGGAGGAAGAGAAATAAAAATGAAAACATACAGGTTCTACAGAAGCTAAGTTGTTATCAATTTGAAATAGAGTGTGAATAAGTTTCAGATGTTTTATGTAAATTTCATGCTTACCACAGAGGGAAATTCTGTAATAATCACACAAAAAATATGATAAAATATCAAACCAAAGGACACCAAAACATGCAGATAAGCACGCGCACACACACACACACACACACACACACACAAAGACAGTAGAGTAACAAGAACACGGGATCTATAAAACACAAGAAAATAATTAACAAAATGGCAATAGTAAGTAATTAATTAACAATAATTAAATATAGATTAAATTCTCCAATTAAAAGATGTAAAATGCCCCAAGGGTTTAAAGAAAATAAGATCACCAAATATGCTGCCTAAAACAGACTCACTTTACTTTTAAAGACACATGTAGTCTGGGGAAGAAAGAATGAAAAAAGACATTTCAAATACATAGTAACCCAAACATTTCAGGGGTAGCTGTACATAGATCAGACAATACAGACATTAAACTTTTAATGGTAAAAGGTGACAGAGAAGATCATTATATAATGATAAAAATGTCAATACATAAAAAAGGTCTAACATTATATATAAATATTTATGTGCCCCATATCAGGGCATTTAAATATATAAAGCAAAAATTAACAGAGTTAAAATGAGGAATAAACATTAATAAAATAAGAGTTAAGGACTTTAATACCCACTGTCAATGATGGATAGATCATCCAGACAATCAATAATGAAACTGGATTTGCACAGCATGGTAGACCAAATGGACATAACGATATGTATATAGAATATTGCACCCAAACAACAGCAGAGTACACATTGTTATATGAACATAAAACATTTTCTAGAATAGATCATATATTAGTCACAAAACAACTGTTAGTGAGTTTAAGGAGATTGACATCATATCAAGTGTCTTCTCAGATCACAATGGTATGGAACAATACCAGAAACCTTAATAACAATACCAAATTCCTTAATAACAAGAGGAAAACTAGGAATTCATGAACATGTGGAAATAAAACAACACTCTTCTGAACACTCTTCTAAGAAGGAAGTTAATAGCAATAAGCACCTATATTAAGAAGAAAGAAAGTTTTCAAGTAAGCTATTTAACATTATGCTTTAAATAATGAGCAAAATCAGAACAAATGGAGCCCAAAGTTAGCAGAAGAAAGGAAATAATATAGATAAGAGGAGAAATAATTGAAATAAAGAAGAGAAAAACAATAGAAAAAATTAACCAAACTGAGTTAGTTCTTTGAAACAATAAATAAAATTGGCAAACCATTTGCCTAACTAATCAAGAGAAAAGATCCAAATAAACAAATCTAAACACAAGCAACAAAATATCAATAAATCAATAAATCAATAAGTGGAAGTACATCAAACTAAAAAGCTTCTGCACAGCAAAAGAAATCATAAATGTGAAAGACAACCTATGAAATGGAAAAAAAATTTGCAAACCATATATCTGAGAAAGAGTTAATACACAAAACATATAAAGAACTCATACAACTCAATAACAAAAAAACAACTTAGTTAAACATGGGCAAAGAAACTGAATAAATAAAATTTAATAATTTAATATTAATTTTAATTCAATATTTATAAATTTATAAATATAAATATATATAATATAATATAATAAAATAAATGTATTTATAAATTTATAAATACATTTATTATAAATAATTTAATTTAAAAATTGATAATAAATTTAATAATAAAAAGCTAAATAAATAAAATATTAAAAAAAAGTAAATCCTAAGAGTTCTCATCACAAGAACAAAATTATTTTTTCCTTTATTCTTTTCTCATATCTTTTCTTTTTATTGTATCAATTCAAGAAGATGGATGTTAGCAATCATATTACAATATTTGTCAATCAAACCATCATGCTATAGGTCTTAAACTTGTACAGTGATGTTTGTCAATTATTTCTCAATAAAACTGGAAAAAACAGATTATATTCATAAAAATCATTTTAGATTAAGTATATTATATAGCCTGATTATTCTAAACTACTGCTTATTTATACATTTATATGTATTTATACATTATTTATTATTTCTTTTCAGTGTCATCAGAGTATATTTTACTCTATGTTCTATTTGTTTTATTTTAATTAAAAATAATTTTTAAGTAGACTTCATACCCAACATGAGGCTTGACTTCATGACCCTGAGATCAAGAGTTGGATGTTCTACCAACTGAGCCAGTTAGGCACCACTATGTTTACTTTAAAGAAACATGGATTAAGTACTGACAAAACCTGGGTTAAAAAGAAATGTTCTTTATATAAAGAAAGGAAAGAAAAACATAATTAATTTTTTAAAAAGATTTATTTATTTTAGAGAGTAGAGAGTGTGATCAGGGAGTGGAGTAGAGAGAGAGAGAGTCCCCAAGCAGACTCCCCTCTTGAGTGTGGAGCCCCTCACTGGACGTGATGTGAGGATCCTAAGATCACAACCCAAACTGAAGCCAAGAGTTGCCGCTCAGCCACTCCATATAATTAATTTTTCTAATAAATTCAAAATTTTGAGAATCCTAGTATTGGCTTATTTAGGCAGCATATTTTTCATGTATTTATATAAAGCATTTTTTATATATAGAATGTTTGAATCTACTACACATTTTCACTTGGATCTTGCTAAATATTATGGATATGTGGACAAGTCTTTGTAATTAACATGATTAAAGTTGATTTATATGTATAGAATATATACTTTCCCTTATGGCCCCACATTAAAGAATGCACACTTCCGGAATCTTCCATAAATATTCACAAGCCATTATTGCTTCCAATTTTAGAGGGAGAAAAAATTACTTCCATTCTTTTTATGAAAACATTATTCATCAGGTTGCATTTAGTTATAATGGTACAAAAAGGGTGCCTGGATGACTCAGTCAGGTGTGTCTGCCTTTGGCTTAAGTCATGATTTTAGGGGTCTAGGGATTAAGCCCCACATCAGGCTCCCTGCTCAGTGGGGAGCCTGCTTCTCCCTCTCCCCTTTCTCCTCCCCCTGCTCATGCTCTCTGTCTCTCTGTCAAATAAATAAATAAAATCTTAAAAAAAATACAAAAAAATGCATCTGAGGGAAAAAGAAAACAAGTCTGTCAATTAGATTAAAATGGATACACTACATTTCAAAAAGAATCAAAAAGACACAATTGGGGATGCCTGAGTGGCTCAGTTGGTAGTGCACATGACTTACTCTTAGGGTCATGAGTTGGAGTCCCATGTTGGGTATAGGGTTTATTTAAAAGTAAAATCTTAAAAAAAAAAAAAAAAAAGATATAATTTCCCAGTGGATTGTAGGACAAATCAGTGAAGCATCTTAAAACATGTGCTAAAAGTTAAGTGTTTGCTTATATGAAGCCTGACTTTTATTCACAGCCATCGTTCAGAGGGGTCCTGACCAGTATAAAATTCGCTGTTCATAGGTGAGCACAGATAAACACAATCACCAGAGACTAGTGTTGTATTTTCAAAAAGCTCATTTTTTTCTCTTGCACCTCTGAAAGATTAGAAAGTAATAACTGTATTCATTTTCAGATTCCAAGACATAGATTAAATCATTTTGATGATCTCAAGATGAATACACACACACACACACACACACACACACACACACCAAGCTTTATATGTATAGATAATAATGATATTATATTTCTTAGCAATGAATAGCCTTCTTGATTCCTGTGTTTAAGTTGTAGAGTTAAAAAGATACTGAAAAAAGAGGGAAAGATTGAGAGCCTGGCCATCATCTTTACTGAAGATTTCCATGTGGCTGGTTTGTGCAAAGGGGTCACAATTAGTCACACATTGGCCTCTCCAAACTCCATTTACAATTTTCTCTGGTCTTTAAATTTAACTCTATTTCACTTCTATTCCATCACCTAACAGAAATAGATATGTTTTAGGAAGGTTATAAAAGTCGTCTTTTAGATTTACGTGTCCTGATAAGTGTATCTTAATAAGATCTACCTGAAAATGTAGGATTAAATTAATTATATCTGAAATGTACTTAGTGTCTGACACATATTAAGAAATAAATATTACCTATCATCATCATTACCACCACCATCATATCAAAAGAGTAATTTAGTTAACAAGAGAGAATTATGGACATCTACTTTGCTTCATATTCAAAGTAATGCAGTAGCTTATTAAGCAACAGGATAACCTAAAATTTGATTCCTGAGTGATTTGAGCCCTTGATATTTGGGTCTTCCTCAGAGGAATTATCAGAGGATGTTCTAAAGAATTCTCTGGACTCCAGATACTTTTGTCTTTGCACTTAAGTTGTCAGTATCCCTATTAATCTTTATAGTTAAGATTAATCATCTCACCCATCAAGATAACTTACTACTGCTTACTAGTTCAAAAAACCTTATCTTATTAAAGGAATCAACATGTGTACACCAATGAAATACTTTTTACTCTTAGAACAAAAGTTCTAAAGTAAATAATTCCTGTAAGCCAGGTTGGGGTGGGGGGGAAGCAGAAATGTTTTTCCCAGTAAATCATCAGATGTGATAGTAAAAAAAAAAAAGGATTCCTTTTTCCATCTCTTTTTCCTCCCTTTATCTCTTGTTTCTGTTTTTTGTTCTGTTTTTGTTTTTGTTTTTTAGCTCTCCTTTCTGAGAGAGGAGACACAATTATGTGTTGCTACTTTATACCTTCAAGTCTTCAACTGATCTCTGAATATATTATCACCCAACTGGCTTCATTACTAAATTTTCAATATGTCATTTTATATAACATGGGCCAGTGTTCCAATGTGATAGGGAATAGGATAAGCCCAATAAAGAGGTTTTTTTAAAAAATGTAATTATCATATAAATATGAACATTCTTAAGATTCTGATAGAGAAATGAAGATAGTATTAAGTATGCCACAAAAATTGGTCAAATCCAGGACTGTCTCAGACAAATCTGGATTTAAATACATGGACCTCAACTCATCATATTAAATATATGTTTGAACAGTGAATTATTTACATAAAATCACTAATTATTTGCCATTTTAAGGTTTTCATGATTTGTATAAGACATTAAGCAATCCCAAGTATGCTCAGACTGACAGTTAAATAGGAAAGAGAAATCCACATCCCAAATAACCATTGTTTCAAATGAGAAAATATATATTACTCCAGATGTAATCAACCTTCATGATGTGTCTGTTTTGCATCCGAAGATCCTTCCTTGCTTTTATTTCTACGCAACGAAAGATTGTCAGATAAGCACACCGAACGTGTTTTTTCTTTTTATGTCTGTGTCTCTTCCTCACTTTGGATATGGTTATTTTACATGTAGTACACAAGGCCAACAGAAATTTTATTTGATGACAGACACCTCATTTTTATAGAATTAATCTCCTACATTATGCCCCCCCATAATTCTTAACATTTATTATACCTAATATCATAGGTTCTGTATATGCTATCAGCAAGAAGAGATAAGAAATGTATGCCATAATGCCCTATAGAATGTTAGACAATTAAAGCCCTTTTATTCTATCTTATTTTATAGAACCAAATGATGACTACAACCCAATGTGATAAAATGAACATATACTGTTACCTCTGCTTTCGCGTTTTAGAATTCTCTAACTACTGGAATAAGAAGGCAGAAACCCACATTTGGCAGTTTAATTGTTGTTTAATTGTTGTTTAATTGTTGTTTATCAGATCTAAGGTTGTATTAGCTTGTTCAATTAAAGAGCACATGCCAGATAATTTCTCTGAATTTGAAACTGCCAATTGATAGGCTATGCTTCTATCTTCTTCTCCAAACCATCTGACTTCTTTTAAGGGTAAACAGAGAATCACATTTTATGTCTTTGATGGTGAAACTAATTTCTGTGATTCCCCAGGTGAAGTAGTATTGCCTTTGTTTTATTATTTTAGGAGAAAAATACTTCAAATTAGTCCCTCATGTTCAAATAATCATACAAGAATTAGAGCTGACATGAGAATTCTGTCAAGTGCTATTATAAATATGTTTAAAAAAATAAAATAATTTTAGGTGAGATTAAAACACTTGCTAAGTAAAATATTTATCACTTGACAAAGTAAGCTCCACTCTGAGCAGTGAACCACAGAGGTGTTCGGTTTGCCCAGATGTCACGATTCGGCTCAGAGCCAGGTTCAAACAGTTTCTATAAAGTTAACATCTAGGTATTTTTTGTTTCTTTGTACATATTTATTCTGAAAAAAAAATTAGCAGCAATTACATTTGAGGAATTCTAGTAACAAGATTTAGGGAATATAGCTGTGATGTTTTATGAAATGCTTTTTCTCATTTTGATATCATGGGAATCCAGAAATTCCAATTGTACTCAGAAAGTCCATTTAATTGAAGTGACTCCCAACAGAGAACATTAATTTACAACCACTTTTTAAAGACCATGATGGTCTCTCTTTAGTGGTTTTCGTAATGATTTGTTGAGTGAAGTCAACTCTGAGACCATTCAGAGGACGTTGTTTGGGGGAACTGAGTCTCTTACGTCTGATGAATCCACTGAAAATTTTTATTTCTTTATGTTCTTAAAGTCTATTCCCTCCATTGTAACCAGGAGCTATTGGTATCTCAAATTTGGTTTTCATGGCCCACTACTAAATTCAAATGTTTCAACCAAACAACAAGAGTGACTATAGATACTCCTATGTCTGTTTGATCTAGCACAGTGGGTGCAGAATATCTACACTTTTTAAAAAAGATTTTATTTATTTATTTGACACAGAGAAATAGTGAGAGCAGGAATACAAATGGGGGAATGGGAGAGGGAGAAGCAGACTTCCCAGGGAGCAGGGAGCCCTGTGAGGGGCTCGATGCCAGGACTCTGGGATCATGACCTGAGCTGAAGGCCGACACCTGAACAACCCAGGCAGTCCTGCCAAATGCACTCCTATTCATAAATTCAAATCAGGCTAAAATTTTGCCCCACCCTAATTTAATACAGCTTTCAGAAATTATGCACAGATTTTGATGATATTATCATGATTTTATCCTAACTAATAGAATTTATAACTAATTTATGTTTTTACATGTAAGTATTCTGCTCCTAGGTTTGACTTTGTAATTGATCCACAGAGCATAATCTAATCTAGTTCTGGAGAAAAGAGAGAATACGAGTTTGATGCTTGAACGTTTCTTTCTCCTTGCAAATTCATCTTGTAGGAGAGGTTGCTAGAGGATATTCAGAAAGTAAAGGAAGAAGTGATTCTGCCAGCTAGGGAGACTCTTCATTATAAGATAACTTTCATGATGGAGTAATGTTGTTTTCTTCAGTGCCTACTGTAAGGTGTAACACAAACTCTAAAAAAAAATTTGTTGAATGAATGGATGAATGAATCTAAACTTTCAGATGTGTGCCCTTCAACACACTCCTATTCAATCACTTTCCAAATGTGACATAGAAAACTAAGAGAATATGAATTCAAATAAGACAGCAGAGGATGCAAAATTTGAATTTTTGGTCTTAGCTTAGCTTAGCTTTATGCCTAAAATAGGTAAGACATTCTTTTAGCATGATCATGGAATGTTTCTGGAATGCAGTCCAATCAGAATTTGGAAATGCGAAGTTTATATCCTTTTTATTTAAGCAAATTATTTGAAAGGATCATCTTTCCTCTATAGTCTTCGAAATAATTAAATAGAAATAACGTTTTCCCCGTGTTTTTAAGTCATTTATCCACTCAATACAAAATAATTATTGAGCATCCATTCTCTTCCAGGCACTGTCCTAGGCTAGAGGGATACAGCAGTGAGTAAAAGATATATCTCTGTGCTATGGAGCTAGTATTTTAATAAAATGAAACAAGTAATAAACAAATTGAGTGAATGTATGACATGTCCATTGATGATGTATGCTATGGAAAGAAAGAAAATCGATTAAATGGGATAAGAGTGCTTCCAAGGAGCATGAGTTACTACAGAGTCCATTTTCCAGGTGATAGTGGTGGAAGATTTGATGAATTGCTTGATCACTGTGCTCTTTCAACTACGATAGGCCATCCCTTAAGATCCCTAGTGACTGGATCTTACTACTTTCAATCTCCAGTCCAGATTCCTTCCCTCAGATTTGCTCAGATATTCTACTTTTTTTTGGCCTATAATTACTTTATACACCCATTGCTCTATCATTCATGTTTTGTTGTGGAATAGAAATGTAAAAAATATTGTCAAATTCAAGAAAAATAAAAGTATTAGAAAGTATTTGGTAGATCAATGAAAGCCCAACATTATTAGAAAAATGAGAATATGGTTACCCAATTGGGGATCATACCCAAAATAATAACACAAAATGAGTCTATTGTCACATCTCACAGCAACGGTACACTGCAGTTTCTGCCAAAATTTCACAGTGGTGGGATGCTAGATACTGCTACCAAAACTTACTACTGCTACCTCTAAAAATATCGTCACTACCACAACCCTTGCAAAAACTGAAATCTTTGGATTCTGTTCCCGTGAGTGGGATGTGTTTATCTCATTTATTCACATTATGACACGACTGTGACCTAGCTTCAAGGAAGCTAAAAATTGCTGCCTTTCTTAGTCAGGGTTTGGTCAGAGGATAGACTCAACTAAGATACTTCATTCTGAAGATTATAAATACAGAGGATGAGAAGCTTACCAAATAGTTTGAAGTGGAGAAGGCACGCCGTGTAAGAAGTGCTCTAGAACTGCAGGACCTGTAGGAAGCCATGTGAATGGTCTCAGCTGCCTGATGCAATGAAAGGGCTCATTCATAAGGAAGACCCATGAAGCTTGTGTAAAAATATCTCACTGGCTGTCTGCCATAGGTCATACAAGGTTTCTTTGTATATTCGAACCACTCTTCTCAGATGTAACTGATGTGTAAAAAGCTACAACTCTTTAATATGTACAAATGATGAGTTTGGACGTATGGAACCACTTGTGACACCATTAGTACAATCAAGATAGTAGATACATTTGAAACCTCCCATAGTTTCCTGTGTCTCATAGTGGGTTTTCTTTATTTTTTGGGAGGGATATGAGGGTTGGTGGTCTATTTTTTGTGGTAAGAATGCTTGTTGTGATATTTACCTTCTTAACAAACTTTAAGGTGCACAATACCATACTGTTAGCTACAGACACCATGTTGTACGGCACATCTCTAGCACTTGATCATCTAGCGTAACTGAAACTCTAAGCCTCAGACCCAGTTTAATACTGGGTTGGAAGTCCACACACTTTCTTATCACTGTACAGGAGTAGCAGATTCGCCTCTCATTTGGGTTTGTAAATTTCAAAGAAGTGATTTTTATTGGTAAAATCTAACTGATTGCCGTGGCTGTAAACAATGTTAGAGACTACTGTTCTAAAGTTTCCAGACATTTTGATGACGAAAGAACAGAAAACGCTGTGACTGGAACACAGTTGGCAAGAGGCAGTCCAGGAGAGTCACATAATCAGTCTCTTTGAGAGCACATTTACTCTCTATATGTCATTTATTTTTTTAAAGATTTTATTTATTTATTTGACAGAGAGAAATCACAAGTAGATGGAGAGGCAGGCAGAGAGAGAGAGAGAGGGAAGCAGGCTCCCCGCTGAGCAGAGAGCCCGATGTGGGACTCGATCCCAGGACCCCGAGATCATGACCTGAGCCGAAGGCAGCGGCTTAACCCACTGAGCCACCCGGGTGCCCCTCTTCTATATGTCATTTTTAACTTAAAAAAAAAAAAAAAGTGATTATGTAGGGGCACCTGGGTAGCTCAGTTGTTAAGCAACTGCTCAGCGGGAAGCCTGCTCTCCCTCCCTGACTCCCCCTGCTTGTGTTCCTGCTCTCATTCTGTCTCTCTTTGTCAAATAAGTAAGTAAAATCTTTAAAAAAGTAATTATGTAATCACTGTTATAAAGAAGAGCATAAAGAGGAACTCTAAAAATCTAGGGAATTAAGATTAAAATCAAATATGAAAAGTAAACTGATGGATCTCAGGAAAGAGTAAAAGAAGGAAAAAAATGATAGACTCTAGGTGAACATGAAAGCAGCATAAAAACATGTAGCACTATTAACATGACAAGAAACATAAGAGGCACAATGAAGAGCAGTGAGTGAAAGGAAGCAAAAAAATAAAGTGTTAGAAAAATTCTGAATGAAATCGTAGAAATAGAAGGCAGAAAAGGAGATCCAGTATCTGCCTTGGTATCCTTGAGGAAAGAATTAAGACAATAGATTAAAAAAATAGAACATTGAATACAGCAAAAATTCTAAAAAATAAAAAATAATATTTACACATGCAAATTAAAGGAACATATCTTTTCTAACAAGATAAAGATTTGGCATAGAATGATCAACACAGAGATATAGCTGGTTAAAGGTAGTAAAATTTTCTAATATAAATAATTCTTGAAACAGAGAAGCAAATATTTACAGTAATCTATACTGAGAAATGTTGGTCTTATATCCTACTTCTCCATTGCTACATCTAATGGCAGAAAATAGTACAACAGTGAGATATTACTTTAAGAAGCTCTAGTAAACAAACTATTGTAGTAAAATACAAACTGTTTGGAGTAAACATACTATTGTTCAAGAAAAACCAGTAGTGCAAAATGTGTTTGATTATATAAAAATTACTTCTCCTAAGTGCTTCTTTTAGAAAGTAAATACTAATACTGATATTAAAACAAGCCGGAAATTGAGGCGCCTGCTTGGCTCACTCTGTTAAGCAACTGGCTTGCTCAAGTCATGATCTCAAGGTCCTGGGATCAAACCCCTTCCTTGGGCTCCCCATTTAACAGGGAGTCTACTTCTCCCTCTCCCTCTGCCTCCTACCCCCCCACCCCACATCATGCTCTCTCTCTCTTTCTCAAATAAATAAATAAATAAAATCTTTTTAAAAAGCAAGAAACTAATGAAGTGATTTTGCCAAAAAGCTTAGAGGTGACCATTGAGTCTGTTTCCATATTGCAAACAAGCGTTTTAACAGTATAAAATCTGCATAGGCAGAAATAATGTAAAGTCTATGAATAAAGAAAATATATGCAGAAAATCATGAAACAATGATGAAAAACATTTGTGAAAATCTAAATACATGAAAACACAATTCCTGGGGCGCCTGGATGGCTCAGTGGGTTAAGCCTCTGCCTTCGGCTCAGGTCATGATCTCAGAGTTCTGGGATGGAGTCCTGCATCCATCCGGCTCTCTGCTCAGTGGGGGATCTGCTTCCCCCTCTCTCTCTGCCTGCCTCTCTGCCTACTTGTGATCTCTCTCTTTGTCAAATAAATAAAATCTTTATTAAAAACAGAAAAGGAAAACATAATTCCTGTATGTGGACTGGAAGCCTCCATGTTACTAAATGTTAATTTTTCCCAACTTTATGTACAGAATTGGTATAATAATAATAATAAAAAATCTCAGCAAGTAATTCCGTGGATATAAAAAAAACTGATTCTAAATTTTACCAGGAACATAAAAAAACAAAACAAAAAACAAGACAAAAAAAACTAGAATATCAACACAATTTTGAAGAAAAAGAGGAGCATTCACATCACCTGATTTCAAGCCTTACTTTGCACCAATGTGGCATTTGCAAAAGGAAATATAGACAGATTATGTATAAGTGTGTGTGTGTGTGTGTGTGTGTGTGTGTATCCCAGAAACAGATCTACAAAAAATACAGTCAACTGCTATTTGATAAAGAAGCAATTAAAAAAAAAAAAAGAAAGAAAGAAATTAAGGAAACAATTTCATTTATCATTTAAATTATTATCTTACAGAAATCAGTAGTTTTCTCATATAAAAGCCTCAGATAGAAATATCTATCAAAATAAAGACCCACTAGCAGTTATCAAAACTATTCACATCTCTAGGTATAAGCAACATGAAATGAACTTGATCTATGTGAAAAAAATATTTCAAATATTATTCAAAGACCAAAGATGGCATAAACAAATACAATATATATCTTGTTCTGCATAGAAGTACTCAAAATAATAAAAATGCCGTTTATCCATAAATATAAAATTTCAATAAAAATGAAAATGGTGTTTTGTGGGAAGGAGCTAAAATAGCAGATCTGGATTTAAAGGTCATGAGAAAAAAATTGGGATGATCAGCCAAGAACTTTCTAAAAAATAGATTAATAGTGATGGGGCAGAGGGGTTAACCCTGCCAGATATTAAAGCATAATGTAAAGATGCATGGATCAAAGTCAAAACTCTGGAAATCGCCTCTGCACAATTCCAGGATTAGGCATGTACATTTAAAATCAGTGGGAGAAGAGACGGATGATTTCATAAATTATGGTGAGGAGACCGGACTGTCAGATGGGAAGAGAAGTTGTTATTTTTTAAACAGGGATGATTTTCAGCTTTTTTTTTTCTTTTAGAAAATATTCACCATGTATAATTGATAAAGGTAAAACTTATATAGGTTATGCTTATAAACATTTTAATTTATATATAACATATCATTGCAAGAATTTTTAAATTTGTATATGTTAAAAAGACTATATTGCGTTATATTTGGCCTAGAAACTAGACATAATTTTAAAGTTTAGACAGAAATGTAATACTATATTGCAGGATCAGAAACTGAGCAGACTTCTTGCATGATCTGATGTTTGAATAGTTTTTGCATTTTCCAGTCTATAAATTCATCAGTAAAGTTGCTTGTATAATCTCCATTTTAGTTACAAATGATGCAGTGAGAGGAGGGTATATGACTTCAATTTGTGAGACGTTTTTCAGCAATGCAGTTTGATGGGGAGAATTTATTAGCAATAAATAGTCCTATTGAATGTTAGTCACTACATTTTCTCACCCTAATACTGATTTTTAAAGTTTTCGAAACATTTAATGTTGCTACATAAACATATTGATCACACAAATAGGTGTTATATATCTCTAAATCTTAAAATAATCTATAGAATAATTAAAATACTGGTTTTCCTCATTAACTTCTACTTTGACATAATGTAACTTATTTCTGGTTTGCCTATATGTCAATTTTGGGCAGAATTAAATAATATACAATACAAATAAAAACAAATTACAATAGTCTACTAGTTAAAACTACCACGACAAAATTGAGACATTTATGTGAAAATTGAAGGGAAAAAAATGTGTTTCACACATTGAGTGAATTCAGTTAAGTGCTTATAAAAAAAATAGAAATCAATGGTCTTCTAATATAGAAGCAAACACCAATTAGCTGGTAAGACCTAGGTATATCAAGTAGTTGAATCCTAAGCAACTGATCTGATCCTAACTAATCTTTACATGAGCTTACTCAGTATGTGTTCAGAAATTCTTAAATGTTTCATTTTTAAATTTTAAATTTCTTAAGGATTTCATTTTTTAAAGATTTGCAAATTATCATATTGCTAAGGAAATAGAAATTTTGATACCTAGGCTGCTATTACCTTAACAAAAGAGCCCCTTTTAACATCTTTCTGTTTTTTTTTTAAGATCTATCTATTCACTTGAGAGAGAGAGAGAGAGCACAAGTGGGAGGAGAGGCAGAGGGAGAAACTCTTCAGGCAGGCTCCCCAGTGACCATGGAGCCCAGTGCGGGGCTCACAGACCATGAGATCATCACCTGAGCAGAAACCAAGAGTCAGACATTTGACCAGCTGAGCCTCCCAGGTGCCCCCCCAGGGGGGAACTAAGAAAAGCACTAAGATGCTTTTCGCATCTTAACGAAAGGGTTCACAAGCCAAAAGTTGGCACATGCTACGTTAGACTGAACTGCCACAAGCGTTATTCAGTTGTGCTCCTAGAGCTTAGCCTAGAGCATTGAATAAATGTATGAGGGATACATGAATGATAGAAGGAGGGAATAAAGAAATGAAGCTTCACCAGTATGACTTGACACACAATAATGAATTACAAATTAAACAACGTAAAAGACAGTAACATCTCCCAAATAGAATTTTATTATCAATTACAATTTAAAATACTAATGTGTTCCTAATGATTTTCTTTATAGGTCCTAAGTTTGCAGCAAATAATGCCCTAAGCTTTGAAAAAAGTTGCTGAGTGACTTAAGCTTATGTGTAACAGCAACAGAGCCAGGACCCAGATTTTCACAATTCATGTTTAATATCCTTTAATGCTTTTAAGAATAATGACTAAGTATTTTGAAGAGAAATTAATTTTATACAGAACTCATATTATTTCATAAAGTTTCAGTTTGTATCTGTGTTTCATTGTCCTCATTATCTATTCTTTTTTACTTCTTTTTGTTTTACCATTTAAAAAAGCAATTAAAGTTAAAATGCAGACCAACAAGTAACACATTTTTGCAAACATTGATTCATAATATTGATTATGTTTCAAGGTCTTCATATATTAAGGAATTAAAAAGTAGAAAAGGAGTTTTTTTTTCTCTTTATCCCCAGTTATCTTGCATGATGGATATAGTGCCATACTTTATTGATTAAGGAAGGCTATAACAAGAATTCATATTACATTTTCTATTTTAAATAGTCAACCTGAAATTATTTGTTTTATGTCTTTGTTATTTACCGAGCACTGTTCATGTTCAGAGACTGGTTATGTTATCAGAGGCTAGTCTGATACATAATGCAAAGGCTGGTCCAAAGGGAAAGAAGTTGGATATAGACACTTGTGCTAGAAAGCAAATTTTCTGAAATACCGTAAATTAGTGAGCGGGTAGTTTTGAATGGGATTCTGTTTTTTTTTTTTTTTTCATATTTTAAAAAATATTTTATTTATTTATTTATTTTTTGACAGAGAGAGAAACAGCAAGGGAGGGAACACAAGTAGGGGGGTAGTGGGAGAGCGAGAAGCAGGCTTCCCTTTGAGCAGGGAGCTAGATGCCGCGCTGGATCTCAGGACTCTGGGATCATGAGCTGAGCTAAGGCAGATGCTTAACGACTGAGCTACCAGGTGCCCCTTTTAAAAATATTTTATTTCTTGAGATAGAGAGAGAGAGAGATAGGAGGGGCAGAAGCAGAGGGAGATAGAGAGTCTCAAGCAGACTCTGTGCTGAGTGTGAAGCCAGATGTGGGGCTCAGTCTCACGACCCTGAGCTCATGACCTGAGAGGATACTGAGAGTCAGAAGATTAACTGTCGGAGCCCGGCAGATGCCCCAGGATTCTGTATCTTTTTATTGAGATCTTCTTAATACACGTGGCATGATCTTTATAATAACAATTATAGCTGAAAGAAATTTCCAGAACTTTAGCATGAAAGAGACAATATCATGACAATTGAAGGAAACGTAGTGCTATACAACAACTTCCAGACTGTTCATAGAATCCCTTCCCTTTTTTTTCTTATAATTAGAAAACTACATATTGTATCTAATAGAATTATAAGTCTAAAATCAATGGAAATACATTGCTATGATTAAGCTAACTGCAATAGTAATTTCAGCTTTGTAAGCCTTATTAGTGACCCTTAATTTTTCATGCATGTATTACTTTAACACATATTAAATTGTACAAATATATCAGTGTTATGAAAACAGCTTTTCATGTAAGATTAGACTATGACCCATGAAGAAAGCCATCATAATTAAAAGTTAAAATTGCACTAATTTCTCTTTAATCATTATATAATGTTTCTCTTCTTCAATACTGCATGAACTAACTGTTTATTTCATAAAAATAATTATACTCACATATGGTTCTCATAATAAAAGTTATTATTTATCTTTTTAAAAAAATGGTACCAGCCAGGTATTATCTGGGGAATTCATACTCCTTTATGTTTAAGTAGGATTGAGTCAAAACTTCAAATCCCATGGCAAATGGACGTCCACATCCATCATCAAATTTTCTGCAGATACTCAAGGATATTTGTTCTCTTGCTTGCCTTTGCCATTGGATTATTTTCGTATAAATGTTATCTCTATTATATGTATATACAGACACACACACACACACACACATACACACATACATATACTTCAGAACTTCTAGAATTGCTTCCTGGTGCCGGTGGCCTTCCAGACTTTGAACTCATTGAATCATACAGTCTTATTTAAGGACTGGCTCTCTGTCCCACTGTGACAATATCCCCAATCTGGACAATCCTGAGTAGGGTGACAGGTTCACAGACATGTTCTTGTGGTGTTTCTCGCAGGGCTGTACTTTTGGATGTGGTGGTGGTAGTCTTGGTGGATAACAGTGGTCCTCTGCATTGTCATCATCTGGGTCACCACACTAAACCTAATCCATACTCGGAGGGAGACATCACCAGGAAAGGGGCATTTCTTGTCAATATCCATGCCTTCGGTGGCCTCCTTGAGCATCTTGAAGTACAGACCGATGTTTTTGTAGTATCACAGGAACTCCTCCTTGCCATTTCCTATAGCAGGACACTCTTCTTATTTTGAAAGATGGTTGGGTGTTTTTGGTGGGCCTACTCAGTCTGAATGTTGGTCATCTTTCTGGCCACCTAAAGGAAGGATGTCTTTTATATTGTTGATGTAAGCCGTAATTCAGCTTTTTCATTAACCTCCTCATGCACTATGGCCTTTTGCATATTTATCCATTTAGTAACTATTAAAGAGGGAAGAAGTTTTTCAATATGTGAATAGTTGCCCACAAGATATCAAAAAGGTGAACAACTCATATCTAGAATATGTAAGAAACTTCCAAATCAATAAGAATAATTATTCCTAATTAGATAATTACATATTTTAAAAGGTGTTTTCACTCTATAGCTATGGGAATAGCAAAACACAGGGGCACTGGGTGGCTCAGTCGTTTGAGCATCTGACTCTTGATTTTTGTTCATGTCATGATTTCAGGGTCCTGGGATCCAGGCCCCCATCTGGCTCCATGCACAGCAGGGAGTCTGCTTGAGGACTTCAATCCCCTCTCCCCCCCCTTCCCTGTTTATTTCTCTCTCTCTCCCTTTCAAATAAATAAATAAATACTAAAAAACAAAAAAAACAAAAAAAAAAAAAGGAGAAGAAGAAGAGCAAAACACAGACATCTGGGTAATGCCAAATACTGTTAAGGATTTAGTGATTCAGGAGCATATGCTTGATAAAACAGTAACCGATAAAGCAAATTTGCAGAGGAAACTGCCCTAATAAAGTTGCCGGCCACCAGTAAGACAGAAAAATCAGTTGAATCAGAGAGAGACAGAGACGGAGCTAGAGAAGTGAAAGGTGAAAGAGAAACTAGGTTTCTTATGCTTAGAAAATAACATGGCCACTGGAGAAGCAATTTATTGCAACCCTCCTACCCATATGGTTCCTCCTCTCCCCAGTCTTTTATCTTTTGTCTCTTTGTGTATTGTCTGTTGCACTACACCTCATTGCAGTTTCTCAAAATTTCCTGCTAGGAATAGCGTTATCAATTCTCTTCCCTTTTTTTTTCTTTTTAATTTTTTAATAGCCCCTTGGCTTGTACTTTTGGTCTTTCTCCTTCTGACAGAGTTTATCTGGTACTTTACCAAAGGAAAGTAAGTTCCTTCTTAAAAAATCTCTCAGGTGTCATGTAAATAGAAATTTTACTATTTTGAGGGTTATTTCATGAAAAACATTCTTCCACTCATTACTGGAAAGTTTTCTAAGGAATTAAGGATAGTTATTGTAATTAATATAAAGAAGCTCTCTATAACACAAAGTACCAAAGTACTGATTTAAAGTTTAGGAGCATTCTGTAGAATTAAATATTTGTTTCATTTTTAAACAATTATAAATATATATAATCTATTAAGGAATTGCTTTTACAGGACAGGTTGGAATAGAAATATTCATTCTATTATATCCTATGAGTATATTTGGGAAACAAATGAAGGATTTTATGTGTGACTCTGCACTAAACATAATTCAATCAAAAGATGCTAGGGTTCCTTCATAGGTCATTGTCCATTTCCTCCTTTACACTTAATATAAAGAACTACAAAAAGCCACTTAAATTCTAAATTGGAAGGCCTTCTTCCCTCCTAGACAGGAAAGAAAAGTTAATTAAAATGTACATTCTAGGGGCTGCCTGGGTGGCTCAGTGGGTTAAGCCTCTGCCTTCAGCTCAGGTCATGATCTCAGGGTTCTGGGATGGAGTCCCACATCAGGCTCTCTGCTGGGCGGGGAGCCTGCTTCCTCCTCCCTCTCTCTCTCTCTCTCTCCCTCTCTGCCTACTTGTGATCTCTCTCTGTCAAATAAATAAAATCTTAAAAAAAAATAATTGCTTAAAATATACAGACCTGGGGATAAAAATATATGTTTATAAAAAATATATGTTTATAAAAAATAAAAAATAAAAAAAATAAAAAAAAATAAAAAAAAATATACATTCCATTGGTATAATGATTATAGGACTGCAAAGGTTAAATCACTCAGATTTACCCAGCCTGGTATCTAGCATTGATCAAGATTCTCAGGAAAGCAATAGAGCTTTTCAAAACTCACCAAGATTTTGAGTCAGGCTTAAAATAATATCATATCTTTCTTTTAGATCAGAGCTACTCCAAATTCAAGGTGCATTTCAACCTTTTGTCAGAGTGGAGATTCTCACTGGATATCCGATTACTCTAGCATCATTTATTATCCCTTTTCCATAGAATTTTTCTTGAACTTTTGGAGATGATCAGTGTGCCATAATTCTGTGAGCTCTTGATGAATTCTTTGTTTAGTTCCACTGACCTATACGTCCATTCTTCATATAATACCATACAGTCTTAATTACTGTAGCCATATAATAAATAGTGAATTCGGAGTGATTCCTCCTAATCCTACTTTTTTTTTTTCCAAAAAGATTTTTAGCAACTCTAGTTCCTTCATCATTTCTTATGTATTATTAAATCATATGGTCTATATCTTGCTGGGATGTTAATAAAAACCTGAATTAAAGGATGGCTCAGTTGGTTAAGGATTCAGCTCTTGATTTTGGCTCTGGTCATGATCTCATGGGTTGGGGGACTGAGTCCCATTTTGTGAATCCATGTTCAGAGAGCTGTCTACTTGAAGATTCTCTCCCTCTGTCTTTCCCCCCACTTACACACATATTCTCTCTCTCTCAAATAAGCAAATCTTTAAAAAATAAAAAAAAATCTGAATTAAATCTTGATTAATTAGGGGATATTTGACAGCTTAACTAGGCTGAAGCTTCTGATAAATGAACACGTGTGATTTTCCATTTATTTCTCTATCTTAGCAGCATTTTATATATAAGACTTGTGCACATTTTGTGAAATGTACAGCCAAGTAATCCTAGCTTAAACAATTGTAAGTGATACTATACTTCCAGTTTCATTTTCGACATACTCACTGTGAGTATATAGAAATATATATACTGATCTTATATCCTGTGAACTTTCCTTTTTTTTTGTACTGCTTTCATTAGCTTTTTGTTACTGTAATACCAACTTCATAGAATAAGTTGAGTGAGGTTTTCTCCGTTTCATTTTTTCTAGAAGAAAATATGTAGGACTTTTTAAAATATTTTATTTATTTATTTGAGAGAGAGAGAAGAGAAGATGTGTTGGGGATAGACACAGATAGAGAAGCAGACTCCCTGCTTAGCAGGGAGCCCAATGCAGGGCTCAGTTCCAGACCTGAAGATCATACTTAGAGATGTTTAATAGACTGAGTCACCCAAGCACACTGAGAATCCATAGGATTAAGGTTCATTTTATTTAATGCATTTGATAGAATTCTTCAATAAAAACATCAAGACTTGACAATTTATTTTTTTTAAGAAATATCAAAATATGAGTTGTTTCTTTAATAGTTATAGCTTATTCAAATTATTTATTTTATATTTAATGTTATGTTGAAATAGTTTGAACTTTTTGAGTAGTCTCTTTCATTGAAGTTGTGAAATTTATATGTGTAGCATTGATTTTAGCCTTCCCTTATTATCCTTCTGATGTCTTCAGGTTCTGTAATGATATCCTCTTTTTTTTTTTTTTTAAAGATTTTACTTATTTATTCGACAGAGAGAGAGAGAGAGATCACAAGCAGGCAGAGAGGCAGGCAGAGAGAGAGGAAGGGAGGCAGGATCCCTGCTGAGCAGAGAGCCTGATGCAGGTCTCCATCCGGGAGCTTGGGATCATGCCCTGAGCCGAAGGCAGAGGCTTTAACCCACTGAGCTGCCCAGGCGCCCCCCTATTTTGTTTTTAATATTAATAGTGTGTCTGCTCTTTTTTCCCTCTTATATCTTTCTTTAATTTTGGCAGTTTTATCAGTTTTTTTAAAAAACTAACCTTTTTTTTTTGTTGTTCTTAGTTTTCTTTTTCAATTTCAGCACAATTCCCACGCTTATTTTGATTACTTCTTTCCTTCTGCTTCACTTTGACTAATTTTTTTTTTTTTTTTTTTTACTTATTCGAGACCCTTACTCTTTGCTAATGTAAGCATTTGAGGCTATAGGTTTCCAATTTTATACTTCTTTGGGTGTGTTCTGTATATTTTGATATATCATATTTCCATTTTCATTCATTTAATATGCCTTTTTAACTTCTTTTGATTTTTATTTTTCTCTTAACCGATAAATCATTTAGAGTTTCCAAACATTTGGAAGGTTTTCTGTTATCTTTCTGTGAATAATTTACAGTTTGATTTATTGTGGTTAGATAACACAGTCTATATAGATTTAAACTCTTTTAACTTTGTTGAAGCTTGCTTAATGACCTAGGATATGGTCTATCCTTGTAAAACTTCTGTGATCACTTATTTTGAATGCTTACTTTGTTGTTGGTGAATGGAGTGCTTATAAATCTTGACTCATGGTGTTTTTGAGTTGATATCACTGTTGATTTTCTGTCTAGGTGTTCATTTAGTTTTTCAGAGTGCTGTGGAAGTCTCCAATTAGAATTTTGGATTTTTTAGTTATTTTTTTAGTCATGTCACTTTCCATTTCAGCCATTTTGTTTAGTGCTTTACACTTAGGATTGCTTTGTCTTCTTAGTTGGTTGAATTTCTATGTCTCTAGAAAATTTCTTTGCTTTGAAGTCTAATTTGCCAGATGTTAATATAGCTACTCTTGCTTTCTTTTAGTTACTATTTCAATGGTATATATATATTTTTTTTTTCCATTCCTTCATACTATCTATGTTATCATGTTAACTTTCTTGTGTATAGCATCTAGTTGGCTCACTTTATTAATGTTATTCTCTCAGTTTCTTTCTTTTAATAACTGTGTGAAGATCTTTTACATTTCATGCAGTTATTTATATGCTCAAGTTTAAATCTAACATTTTTTTCCTGTTCATCCTCTGTATTTTTTTTTGTAATTTTTGCTTTATTTTCACCTCTTTCTTGGAGTTACTTGATTATTCTTAGAATTCCATTTTTATTTATCTTAGTGGTTTTGAGTATCTCTTTTAATGGATTTTGTAGTAGTTGCTATAGGTATTACTATATATATTATATAACTATATATATATATATATATATATATACATATTTTTAATAAGAGACTTTAGAGTCTAAATGTTAGAATGGCAAATACAATGAAATTTATGTGGGGCAAGAATCATTTCAAGTGAGTGGACTATTAATAACTTCAAAAATTATCTAAAAATATTATTGTAAGTATCAGTGTTTAGAAACTCTAAATTCCAATTTATTTGGAGTACTTGTACTTCATTTTCCCATTACTGTGGTGCTCGGGTGGTTAAAGTGAGCTCTGATCCATAATGTCTTCAGAGTCTTTGCCTTGAGATAGTCTTTAAGATGGAAAGCACTTAAAAAAAAAAAAAAAAGAAGGAAATATTCCACTAGAGTACTCTAATATATAAATCTGTAAATCCTCCCAAGGCCACGGAATGCCATCTAAGTGACATCTGTCCACTACCAAGATATCTGAAAGTATAGTTTCCTATTGTTTCAGCTCTTGCTACTGATCTGCTCTAAAATATGCACACGGACTGCTGCTGTTCATTGTCCCATCCAGCTGTATGCCTATGGCTGAGATTCATACACCAGATTGACTTGTCCACATTTATTACAGCTTTGTTTTACAGCCATAGTCCCTTTCACTCGTTATCACTTTATGGCAGAAAATACTCCCATTACTTCAACTCTGGGAAATTGTCCTTGCCAGACCAAAGCCCACATCAACCATGTGCCATTGTGGTCATTCTTTCATTTTAACTCCCTAGCTACAATCAAAAAAGGAAAAAAAAAACAGTGAAGTATATCTTTGCTTTCCCTATAAATACTTTATCACATCACAGAGGTTGAGAGGCTGATACATGTAAGCTAAAAGAACTGGTACTTTTTGTGAGTTCTCATACCTCTAAGAAGGAAATCTTTTCTTTGCCACTCCAAATTTTTTTCTTCCTCTGAGTTGGGTTTGCACATTTAACTTTAATCTTTTTTTTTTTCCTTAAAATTCTCCTCCATTTAAATCCAGTAAATGATTCATAAAATTACATTCATTCATTTTTAAAAATAATTCCTCCAATGAAGGCATTATACATTATCAAAGATATGAAAATGAGCACTGACACTATTTAAATTAATAATGAAAAAGAAGGCGCCTGGGTGGCTCAGTGGGTTAAAGCCTCTGCTTTCGGCTCTGGTCATGATCCCAGGGTCCTGGGATCGAGCCCTGCATTGGACTCCTTGCTCAGTGAGGAGCTTGCTTCCCTTCCATTCTCTCTGCCTGCCCCTCTGACTACTGTCTGTCAAATTAAAAAAAAAAATCTTAAAAAAAATAATGAAAAAGAAAATAGTAATTTGCACATTTATAGGCACTTCATATATCAAGTAGAATTATACCTGATGACTATATGTCAAAACAGTGTTTCTCAAACTTTCTTGTGAGGATGCTATTAAATGCAACCTCTGTTTTATTAGGTATGATAAAGATTTTATTTATTTATTTGACAGACAGAGATCACAAGTAGGCAGAGAGGCAGGCAGAGAGAGAGAGGAGGAAGCAGGCTCCCTGCGGAGCAGAGAGCCTGATGCGGGACTCGATCCCAAGACCCTGAGATCATGACCTGAGCCGAAGGCAGCGCCTTAACCCACTGCGCCACTCAGACTTTCCATTTCTAGAAACCGGTCAGAGTGATACAATTTGAGTGTTAGGGTCTTAGGAAATTTCAATTGAATGTATCATTGTTGGGCAATCTATGTTATTATTATTTTTTGATACTATAACAACACTTAAAAATAATATAGAACAAGTAAAACACTAACCTGGAAGAAGAGTACACTCTGTAAAAAGTAAATAAATATTTATTTTGTTTTTAACTGTATCACCACCATTTTCTTTCATTTTTTTTTTTAATTAATTCCCCACAACTGGAATTAAGAATTCATTGCTTTGAAAAAAAACAAAAACAAAAACAAAAAAAAGAGAGGGAATTCACATTTTGGTTACCTGGGATATGTCTCCGTGAAAATGACCAATGTGAGAGTTTGATTGTTTAAGTAATATTCTCTTGAAAGATTTCTCTGAAATATATTATTTAAATCTTGCAAGAGATATAGATATACTTTATTTTAAATACCTGATGTATATTAACTTAAAAAAAGACCAGATTATTTGTGTAGAGATAAATTATTGAAATTCAATTTTCTTTAGACCATTCAAGGATCCATTTTCTCACTTGTCTAATAACCTGTCATGTTTAGATCATTTATCACTTGTTTTTAACAATTTCTATAATTTTGTTCATAATATTTAATTGTATTAAAATTATTACTCATTATCTGTATAAGGTTTTTTAAAAACAAACTTCAGATTTCCTAATGACACTACAGCCATAATTATACTTCAAAAATGACAAGACCACTTAGACATACTATTAAAATATATTGAATATTCTCTTGTAGTCTACTTATCCAAAGGAGAAAATTGTTCTTTATACTAAATATTTCTGCATCCTGCTAGAAGTAGAAATAGATACTGGATTATTAAAAAATATGTCTCTAGAAGGCTGTGGTGGGGGGATGGGTGAGCCCAGTGATGGGTATTCAGGAGGGCACAGATTGCATGGAGCACAGGGTGTTATACACAAACAATGACTCATAGAATACTACATCAAAAACTAATGATGCACTGTATGGTGACCAACATTAATTAATTAATTAAAATTAAAAATTTAAAAATTGAATGTGAAATCTCTCTCTCTCTCTCTCTCTCTTTAGGGGCACCTGGTGGCTCAATCAATTGAGAGACCAACTCTTGATTTTAGCTCAGGTCATGATTTCAGGGTCCTAGAGCCCACATTTGACCTCCCACTCAGCAATGGTGTGCTTGAGGATTTTCTCTCTCCTTCTCCCCTTACCCTTCCCCCTGCTAGAACTCTCTCTCTCTCTTTCCAAAATAAATAAATAAATATTTTAAAATATATATGTCTTTAAAGTCATTTGTAAGATCTAAGTTACATTAAAAATTTAGCTTTTAAGAAGAAACTGAAATTAACCATCAGCTCTAAAATTTTGCATGGCGCATAATTCTCAGATAGATTGTACCCTTTCAAAGTTGAATTTTTATTGCTATACTAGCCATGTTCAACACCAACCAGGCAGCAAAAGTTTACTAATCTTTTATCACTATAATTCTACTCCAAATACCCCCCAGTGTGGTGGATTGATGAAATGCATTTACACAGTAGAAAATTTTTAAATAGAGACACTTACTGGGCTTAGGGTTTCTTTCTTAAATAGTGCACTTTGGGAAGCTTTCCATTAATTTCATATAAAACTTTGCAATCCATTGTCTTTTATTTCCTTTGGTTACCACAAGGGGCAGAGATACTTTAGTGTAAGTACAGTTTTCTTATTACATTCCAATATTCCAGTATAGTCACCCTCTTAAAAATTGTTCAAGCAAAAAAAAAAAAAAATGTTCATGCATAACATAAGTAGCTAAGAATAATGCCACAGTTTCCTAGCTCTTACTATATAATGGTGTCTTGATGGGTATTAGAATTTTGTTGCAGTATCAAATAATAAAGAAGCTAGTAGTTTCTCATTAAATAGAAATTCCATTATTCTCAGTATTTCAGAAAATTTTCTTTGGGAAATAATTGCAATGCCATTGAAAAATAACAAAGTAAAGTTGATATCATTAACTTATAGTTTTGGGGCACCTGGTTGGCTCAGTGGGTTAAAGCCTCTGCCTTCAGCTCAGGTCATGATCCCAGGGTCCTAAAATCCATCCATCTGCTCAGTGGGGAGCCTGCTTCCCCCACCCCCCGCCTACTTGTGATCTCTGTCAAATAAATAAATAAAATCTTTAACAAATTTATTATTTCAATTCATCTCTGATTTCAAATATTTGGACCCAACTTATTCATCATATTAACTCCCATATTCTAAAAGAAATAGCAACAATGAGTGTTAACTTTCCTATACCTATCTACATGCAGACATTTAACTGAAAGTATGGGGTCCTAAGTCTAAGACATTAGGTGAAGCTCAAAATCCAGAGGCACATCTCAAGAGTTCATGTAAGTCAGAACAGAATTCAAGATTTTATGAGTAAGAAGTAGGAATCTAAACAAGAAAAATTTCCCAGTCAAGATCATTAAGATGACTAGAGTCCATAACAAAAAGTTTGCCACTTCTAATAACCCATGCTTATTATGGATACCTGTGCCTTTTTTTTTTTTTTTTCATATTATGGAATCCATCTCCTTGAGCTGTTTTCCATTTCTAATTATACAGTTGCTTTATCTTATTCATGAGTGACTGCAGTGTCAGTACTTCCTCTAGGGGTCTGATAGGTATTAAAATACCTCTTTGGTCAAATATTACAATAAGTATCCCATTGTATACTAAATGTTGTCTAAAAAATATGTATTAACTTACTTGTTATAATTGGATTTTACATTGATTGTTTTTCAAATATTCATAGCATAAGAAGTAGAAGTAGGCACAGAAGTAGGCATATGCTAGGTATAATCAAAATAATAACTAATACATTGTATAAATAAGCAGCTGAGACCAATGACTTTGCAGCCAAATTGCCTGGGTTTGAATTCCAATTTTACCATGCTCTTGGCATTAAACTTCACCTCTCTGTGGTTCCTGCATCAGTACAGATGAGAGTAGTCTTACCTTCTAGGTTTGTTGTCATGGCAAATGAGCTACTATATTCAAAAACTTATGCCAGTGACAAAAAATAAAATAGTCAGAAAATGGTAGCTATTATTATCTAACAATAACATTTGTGTTGATGATATTTTCATGATATCAAAAGTTATTGCTTACATATATATGTGAACAATTAGGTGATTTGTTTTTAAGATTCTGAGATATTAATTACAATTATCTGAACATCTTTTTTTCTAAATAGTAAATGATAAAATATCCAAATAATGTTCTAACATTTTGGTTCAGATTCACTTCATTTAAAAATAACCTAAATTGATTTCCTCAGTAAGTCCTCTTTATTTAGACAATATCACGTTTATTTGAGTTCTGGAACTCATTCTGTGTAATTCATATACAGTGATTAGGACTAGTATCTTGTCCCTGAGTATCATTGGTCTGTTGCCAGATTATACTTCTACAAAAAAAAAAAAAAAAAAAAAAAATGTTTAATGAGTCAGTGATTCAGCAACAGTCTTGGGGAGAGGATAATTATTGACATATACTTTCATCATCCATGGGATAATTAAAGGCAACTTGATTGTGGTCTCAGATAAGAGCTACCAGAGTAGTCACATCTAAATTCACACTTAGGAAAGCTCATGTTCCTTTGACTTTAGATCTGCATACACATCCATGGAGTAACGAATGCAGAGTGTAACACTTGACAGTATGGAACTGTCAGTGTCTTTGTGCCTGACTAAATACATGAGCAGGGTAAGTAGCTTACAAAACTAAGGTTAGATATTTGAAGGAAACTGTGTAATCAGTTGGATATCACATGCAGAACTCAGAAATTATGGCATATTTTAATCCAGTGTGTTTGTCCATTTGCTTGTTGTTTTCCAAATTAGAATTCCTTTAGCTGAAGGAGGAGGGAAAGTACTTTAAAAAGAAATAACTATGTAGGACTTAGCTATATATTATCATAAAAAGAAACCATGATGCAGAATGAGAAGCAGTGTTAATCAATACATAAGGGATGTACTGAACAGTGTGACTGTTTGAGAAATGCAAATAATTTATAGAAATAGTAGAACACTGCTTTGTGTTAGGCCAAAACAAACAAACAAAAACAAAAAAACAAAAAGAGAGAGACTGAGAGAGAGAGAAAGAGAAATTGTTATTGGGGGATAATGATTTTTCCAGATTCTATAGAATAAAGTATAATTTTAGAAAATATATTATGGCCCCTGTCTAAATTTATAATGAACTATAGACACTATTTTGACAAAATTGCAATGTATAACTACTATCTATTCTAAAGTAGTTGAATTATTCTTTATTTGTGTTATCCTTTTTAAGAAGTCTAATATGTATTCCATATATATTTTTAAAAAGATTGCATAGCTAGAAAAATGATATTTAATGAGCACTTTCCCTAACAATGTTGTGTTATGTAAATTATAAAGTAAATGTATATAGTTGTAAGTAAAACTTCATATTTTTTAGCTTAATACTTTATGTAGCAGGACTCTGTGTAAATATCCACAAATAATCAAAGCTAGCTTAGTGAGGTTTCAGATTGAAGAACTAGATAGCACACTACTGTATGTGAGAAATTAAAACCTCAAGCTAAAATCAGATTTTGTGCATTGTGAACTCTAGTTAACTAAAATTTCATAAGCATATTACCATCTCTGAACTACAGAAGTTTCCTTTTCTATTAAAAAAAAGGACTAATAAGAAGTTAAACAGTATGAAACTACTGTTTTGTATGTCAAAATGATCAAACAACCGCAGAATTCATATATTTTAAACTTTAACTTTCCAGTTTTTTTGAGAATAGAAAATTGGTACATTAGTAGTGCTTTTATTTTTTTTTAATTTTTTTAAAAGATTTTATTTATTAATTTGACAGAGAGAAATCACAAGTAGACAGAGAGGCAGCCAGAGAGAGAGAGGAAGGGAAGCAGGCTCTCCGCTGAGCAGAGAGCCCGATGCGGGACTCGATCCCAGGACCCTGAGATCATGACCTGAGCAGAAGGCAGCGGCTTAACCCACTGAGCCACCCAGGCGCCCCATTAGTAGTGCTTTTAAATGTTAGTTTTTATTCAAGTCAGCATTGTTGTAATAGTGAAAGACTATAAACAACTCAAAGGATATCATAGGAAATTATTCAATTAGATTATGATATCAAAACTATGCCCTAAGATAATAATAATAAAAAAATAAATATAGATATAGTATTAAATACAAAGAGAAAGTAAAATGTGTTTTTTTTTTTTTTTTTTTACATTTGGTGTTATAAGGGAGTAAAAATAAATATAGAACACTCATGTTTTTCCTTTTTTGATATTAAAAAAAAAATCTTGGAAGCATGGAGTTTCTGTATGGGGAGGAATGATAACTTATTCTAAGGTGTGCAAGAAGGAAGTTGTGTTTTCTTTTCCTATGGCTCTTTTTTACCTAGTCTTTTATCTCACTCTAACTGTATTAATAGTAATAACAGCTTTTCCTGATTTGTGTTTAATATGTTACTTTTCTTTAACTTTCTCAATTCTTGTAATATTCAGATTTCCTAAGCTGCAGTACTTTCCAGAACTCATACTAAACTCCCTCAATGGCTCATCCTGTTCCAAGATGCAGCAGAAAAAGTAGTAGCCCAGTTTACTTTTTAACTTTTTACCCATTTAAATTCTTTCAAATTCCTCCCTTTTGCTTCTTTGTCTCTTGTACATCAATAGCAAACTTTTCAAGAGTAACACTCATTGGGAGCATCTCATTAACATTTAAGGAAGCATCTTCAGTGAGAGGTATCAAACCCCCTGCATGTGTACAGATCCTTACCAGTGTCCTGTGCACAGATTCTTGCTTTGGCTCAAGTATCAACCCATAGAAGAGTAAACTGTGACCATTGCAGCATGGTCACATGGCATCAGACATGTCACACCTACATAGAAAAATTCACCTTTGTATATTTGTCCAAATTGGACATATATTTGGACATAGGCTCTGAGTGTAACAAAATATCAGTTTCTGTGAATATCAATTACTTATACAAATACCAAACTTACCTTATACAGTCTATATTAATTTTCCCACAGCTTGAGTGACTACATCATGTGGACCTTCAAGACAATAATAAACCATTTATTGAAGAAGATATATTGTAGGATTTGAATAGAATAATGGTGTAAAGTGATTTATATTTTTTAAATGAACCTTTGGCTTCTCTGTTGAGAACATAATTGGAGAGGGAGAAAATGGAATTGAGAGTATTGGTGATAAATTTCTTCTCAACAAAAAACCAAAAGGAAGCCAACTGGCCTAAATTGTTTACTTACTGACTAGGTTGATGTTTGTTCTCAAAATTGAGATTTAGGACATGAAAGGAGGAGAGAATTTTTGATAGTGTTTATGGGATAAATTGGACCGTATTGAGTTTTTTGCCCCTAGGACATCCAAATTGTATTATAGTAATAATATTTTGCTACACCAGGGAGAGGACTCAGACGAAGATATAAATTTAGGTATCACCACAGATTAAAAACTTATACATAAGTATTCTTTTCAAAAGACACATTTATTCCTAATATAAATAAAACCAATTATGTTTTAAAGTTTCATTTATTTGAGAGATAGAGAGTGAGAGTGAGTGAGAGGATGAGAGTGAAGGAGGGAGGGAGGGGGAAGCAGACTCCCCACAAGGTTGTGGAGTCTGATATGGGACTTGATTCCTGAACTCAAGGATCATGACCTGAGCTGAAGGCTGTCGCTTAACCAGTTGAGCCACCCATGCAGCCAGACTTAAATCATTTTTTAAATACTGCCATTTTAAAAAAGAAAGACTTCTTTTACCTTATTCACAAATTTAAGGCCCAGTTCTGATTATATTGGACCATCATGATTGTAGGAACACTCATGTGCTATTCCTGGTGAATTGGTTGAGTGTGGACTGATACAGGAGCAATAATCTAGGGGCCACAGTCTTGGGAGAGGGACCCACGATTTCATTGACATTACCTCTAGGAGCCTGCATCAGGTTCTTATCATGAAGATTCAAGACAATTCCCTTGTAGATCTGGTTAGGAAAAGGGAAAAACAATCACTGTGAAATATATCCACCACCTTCTCAATTATAAGGGCTATTCTCCAGGTCCTTATCCCAGCTGAGGGAAGGACACTCTTCCTCTCAAGTTACCTCTAGTCTTTCTGTCTCCCCTAAAGGATGATAATAACATAGTCAGAAGGGGTCTGGACTTCAAGGAAATAGATTGAAAATGTAGTAGTCAGAGAAGGGAGTAGGGGGATGGTGGGAAAAAGTGATACCATTGGACAAATACTTGTGAGGATCTCAGCCAAGAGACACAGTCCTCCCTAAAGAACATTAGAGATTTAATCACAAAGCTATACAACACCCCCTTCCCAACATACCTTATTACCATGCCAACAGGGTCCTAATATATTAACAGTAAGTTACAACTGAAAGAGCTTTATGATATAGATGTTGTACGAGGAAATGATAAACAAGAATACTAGAAGAATTTGAAGGCTCTGGAACTCACAGCTACAGCAAATTAATTACAGCCCAACTCATAGCCAGAATAACAGAGAACTTCACACTACAGACCTATTTACTCTAGTTCCTTTAACCCAAAATATCATGTATTTCAGAGAAAAGAAAAAAGCAACAACTTTATAAGGCATGCTAAGAGATTTTTAAAAATGTGAAGAACCATGGTATGCATCAGAAGAAAACTCAGATATGACACAGATTTTGGAACTGATAGAGAGGGATTAAAAATAACTATAACTAACATGTTAAAAAAGCTAAAAGAAAAAATAAGACAGCATGCAAGAACAGATAGGCAATATAAGCCAAAAGATGGAAAATCTAAGATTGAGTAAAATAAATTCTAGATATAAAAAATACTTTAATGGTAACAGAATTTCTTTGATGAGATCATCAGTACACTGGACAAGACAGAGGAAAGAGTCACTGTGTTTGAAGGTACAAACTGAATGCAAAGAGAACAGAGAAGGGAGGGGGATAGGACAAAAAAAAAAAAGAAAAAGAATATTCAAGAACTGTGGGACAATTTCAAAAGTAGTAACGTGTAATTTAAGAAGTAGAATATGGAGAATACAGATTTAAAATAATAATGGTGAAGTCTTTCCATAATTAATAACAAACAACAAATCACAGATCCAGGGAGTTCAAAGAACACCAATCAGGAGATACGTAGAAAACAGACACAAAAATTAGGAGTATCGTGTTGAAATGTAAAAAACAAAACAATAAAACAAAAAATATAAAGAAAATTCTTAAAGAAGCCAGAGAAAAGGTACAGAAGAATCATGGTAAGAATGGTAGCCAAATTCTCATCCAAAAGCATGAAAGCAGGTCACCGGGGTTGTTCAGTCATTAGGCATCCGACTTTGGCTCAGGTCATGATCCCAGGGTCCTGGGATCTAGCCCTGCATCAGGCTCCCTGCTTATAGGAAGCCTGCTTCTCCCTCTTTTGCTCCCCCTGCTTATGTTTCCTCTCTCACTGTGTCTCTCTCCGTCAAATAAATAAATATTTAAAAACAAAACAGAACAAAAACCAAAAAATGAAAGATGAGTGCAGTGAAATATAGTGTGAAAAAAGAAAAGCCACATCAGCCTAGAATTCTATATCCAGCAAAATAATCTACCGATATTTAAAGAGAAATACTTTCTCTGTTTAACAAAAACTGAGGGCATTCACTGACAGCAGACATTTCCTGCAAGAAATGTTAAAATCTCCTCTGATAAATGGAAAATTATATATGTCTGAAACTAGGATCTACATAAATAAAAGAGGATTATCAGGGAAGGAATAAATGAAGGTGAAATAAAAATTGTTATATCTTAATCACAAAGTGATCTAAAAGGTAACATATCTTTTAAGTATATAAGTAGTAACTATATACTTATAACTATATGCTTGTAAGTCTATAATAACTATATACTTATAAGTCTATAAGTAGTAACAATATATTGGGTAAATACACCATGTGGATAAGTGGAATGAGTGACAACAATGTCATAAAGGGCAAAGGAGAGGAATTGGGAGGTACATAGAGTACATGTGAAGTGTTATAATAGTAGCTGAAGGTCTACTTAGATGAGTTAAAATGTATATTTAAATACTGTATCAGTTGATACAGGAAAAAAAAAGTAGTTGACAAACTCTCTAAATACAAACTATAAGAAACACCCTTAGCCTAATAAAAGGTTACCTCTTGGTTATTTTACTAGAAGATATTTCATGACAAATTATATATTATGACACTCTTTGGGATAATAATAATATAAGGCATAATAATAATAAAAGGCAGCAACAAAAAACACAGCTAACATCCTCCTTAATGAAAGAATGAATGCTTCCACTGAATTCTGAAACAAGACAAGGATGACTGTTCTCTTCACTTTGATTTATTGTTGAGTTGGGAAGGATAGCCAGTGAAATTAGACAAGATAAAAGTAATGAAAGCCAGCAAGTTTGAGAAGGAAAAAATAAAAACTGCTTCTGTTCATAGGAGACATGATCATGTATATAGAAACTATTAGAATTAATAAACAACTTAAGCAAATTTACAGTATACAAAACCAATTGTACAAAAACCAGTAAATTTTTTATTTGTAAATTGGGAAAAATTCATTCCCAAATGAAATTGAGAAAATAATTTCATTTATTATGGCATCAAAAAGAACAAAATATTTAGGTACAAATTCCAAAGTAAGCTTAGGATTATACAGTAAAACAACAAAACATTGCTTAAAAGAATAAATATGGGTACCTTGGGGGTTCATTAGTAAAGCATCGACCCTCTGCTCAGGTGATGATCTCAGGGTCCTAGGATCAAGCCCCATGTTGGGCTCCCTGCTTTGAGAGGAGCCTGCCTCTCCCTCTCCTACTCCTCCTGCTTGTGTTCCCTCTCTCGCTGTGTCTCTCTGTCAAAAAAAGAAATAAAATCTTAAAAAAAAGATATGTAGATCAGTGGATTAAAATTAAGAGTCTAGAAATATATCCTTATATTTTTAGTCAACTGACCATAATTCAGTATGAGTGCTAAGACAATTCAATGGTGGAAAACTCTTCAACAAATTGTGCTGGGACAATTAGATTTCCACATGTAAAAGAGTAAAGTAGGATCCCTGCTACCTCTCACCATACATAAAAATTGACTCCAAATGGATCATAGTTTAAATTTAAAGGCTAAAACTATAAAACTCTTAGAAGAAAACAGACAAGTCTTCATCCATTAGTTTAAAATGTTTTTATTAGATATAATCCTAGAAGCACAAACAACAAAAGAAAATGGATATATCCAACTGCATAAAAATTAAAATATTTTGTGTTGTAAATAATGCCATAGAAAATGAAAAAACAACCCATATAATGGGAAAAATATTGCAAATCATATATTTAAAAAGGAACTTGCATCAAGAATATATAAATAACTTTTAAGACAATAAATAGATATATAAATAACTTTTAATATAAATAATAAAAAGACAAATAAAGACAGTCAAAAGATTTGAACTGACATTCCTCAAATGGAGATATGCAAATGGACAGCACACATGAAAAAATGTTCCATATCATTAGTAATTAGCAAAATGAAAATAAAAGCACAAATGCATCCTCATATATTATTGGTGGAAGTGCTTTACCTTATGACCCAGCAACCCTACCTCTAGATTGTATCAGTTTCCCAGGTCTACTATTTAAAAAATACCACAGGTTGGATACTGACAACCGCAGAAATGTATCATTTCACAGTGTGGCAGCCACAAGTCTGGAGTCAAGACTGCAGTAGGGCCCAGTTCCTCCGAAGGCTGTAGGAGCACTTCCTTCCTTTCCTCTTCCAGCTGTGGTTGTCTTTAGGCATTCCTCAGTGCGACTTCCATCGCTTTCTCCCTCTTCATGGTTTGTCCTCTCTATCAAAAATCTTCCTCTACCTTTCTCGTACAAGGCCTCCTGTTTTTTAATTTAAGACCCACCAGACAATCCTGGTTATTTTATCTCCTAATCCTTTACTAATTATATCTACTAATACTTGTTTTCCCAAACAAAGTGCTATTTGCAGGCCAGGGCATGGAGATATCATTTTGAGGGTCATCATAAGGGCACTTGTCATGACATTAAGGGGTCAGACAAATAATTTCAGATAACCTCATCTCAGGATTTTTTTTTTTTTTTAAGATTTTACTTATTTATTTGAGAGAGAGAGATCACAAGCAGGCAGAGAGGCAGGCAGAGAGAGAGCGGAGGGGTAAGCAGGCTCCCCGCCAAGCAGAGAGCCCGATGCAGGGCTCGATCCCAGCACCCTGGGATCATGACCTGAGCTGAAGGCAGAGGCTTTAACCCACTGAGCCACCCAGGCACCCCTCAGGATCTTTAACCTTAATTATATCTGCAAAATCTATTTTACAAATAGGATCCTGTTTACAGTTTCCAGAGAGTAAGACACAGACACAACGTTTTGGGGAACACCATTTAATCTACTACATATTTATATATACAAGAGAAGTGAAAACACGCTGAAACAAAAACTTAGGAAATGTTCGAGATAATCAAACATTAGAAACAACCCAAATGTCCATCAACTGATGAATGGTTAAATAAAATATTTTAAGTACATACAGTGGAATATTATTCAATAATTAAAAGGATTGGAGTATTGATAGAATGTTACTACATGGATGAACCTTGGAAACATGCTAAGTGAAATAAGTATCAAGTTTCTATATATTACATTCACATTTATATGAAAAAATCCAAAATAGGCAATTACATAAAGATAAAAAGTAGGTTAGTGGTTTCCTAGGGCCTGGCCTTGTCAGTGGGGAAGAGATGACTGCTAATGGATATGAGCTTTTATTTAGGGTTATCTAAAATTAGATTGTGTGGAGAATATTACGTAATCTGAATACACAATATAAATTAGATTGTATAATTTAAATGGGTGAACTATATAAGATGTTAATTATATGTCAATAAAGCTGTTAAAAGATAGAATGGATGCTCTAGAGTCAGAATAGTGTGGCCAAATTATTATACATCTCCAGAAATCTTTAGAATCATCTATATAAATAAAGTGATACTGTTATTCAAATTAACTCTACAAATAACACATGATAAAGATATATAGAGAAAGCACTGAGATAAGTGGCTAGTATATAACGCAGAATTATTAGTGATCAGACATATCTCTTAACTTTGAATATAAAGTCTCATATTTAAAATTTTCCATAAAAAGAAAAATCTCAGAAATACCAAATTCACATTGAATGAACTTGCGGTGGAGTGTAACGTAAAACTGGTAAACTTGAGGATGTCAGGGTCTCTACCTACAAATCCACTGTGGTATGCAGCATTGTCTATCTCTTCACTTAACTGAGAAAGTAAAATTCAAGACTAAGGAAGATTAGTATGAGGGAATCCCACAAAAACAAAAGGTTTTAGGAAAATGCATTGGAATGACACTGGGTAGAAATGTAGAGACCAGAGTCAGCCATATCTAAGACTTTAAATGTTACCCCTAAGTGTAAAAATTGTCTGCAAAGGAGCATATTTCAGAGAAATATTTTCTGTCATCAAGATCTGCTGAAAACACTCTTGACTAATTAAAAAAGGTATGGAAAATAGGATCATTGACCATGATAGAAATAAATCTGAGTTGATGAAGGGATATAGAAAATGTTTTATAAGAGGAAGAAACTTACTCAGAGGTTTAAAAAAAGTGTTGAAGAAATGCGTATATGCGTATTGTATGTTTATTTCTAAAGACTGAATATAGTCACATCAGTTAGGTATACCATATGTTTTAAAGGATCTGTAAAATAGATCCTAAGAGAATTAACTAGAAGAGCTTTTTGATGATGTTTAAAGTTGAGATGATGGTTTGACTCAGTGCTGTTCCACGTAGCTAAACAATAAATCATTGCTGGCACTTTCAAAAACATAAAATCTTGTGAAATTTAGTAAATCAGAATTTCTGGTGGTGGGTATTATGGAGGGCATGTAATGCATGGAGCACTGGGTGTGGTGCATAAACAATGAATTCTGGAACACTGAAAAGAAATTTTAAAAAAAGAATCAGAAAAAAATAAATGAATCAAAATTTCTGGAGGTTGGTCATGGATACAGAGGAATTGTTTTCTTTTTTTTCTTCTCCCCACATTCTCCCAATGATTCTAAAATCCATCAGGTTTGAGAATTACTAATTTAAGTAACCCAAATGGTAGAGGGATTATATAATGTTAATTAACAAAAATTAGTAAAAATGGAAGCTACAATGGCTTACATAGCACATTTTAAGGAAATATTTTCCTTTGTATGAAATAATATTTCAGAATTAGAATGAGTGTAAATCAATGAATAAATATTCATTGTGTCTTTTTCTATGTATTTAAAATATTTTATTTGGTAGATGCAATGAAATCAATAGCAGTTATACTCAGAAATCTAAGAAGTGATTTCTTTTTGTAATTGATTCTAAAGTATTGACAGCTCAGTAGTATATCTTTGTTTTAAGACAAATCAAAAAATTCAGATTAATTTTTATTTTATTTCATTTCACATTTTTTCAAATTTTATTTTCAGCATAACAGTATTCCTTGTTTTTGTACCATACCCAGTGCTCCATGCAATCCGTGCCCTCTCTAATACCCACCACCTGGTTCCCCCAACCTCCCACCCCCCGCCGCTTCAAACCCTTCAGTTTTTCAGAGTCCGTAGTCTCTCATGGTTCACCTCCCCTTCCAATTTCCCCCAACTCCCTCTCCTCTCTAACTCCCCTTGTCCTCCATGCTATTTGTTATGCTCCACAAATAAGTGAAACCATATGATACTTGACTCTCTCTGCTTGACTTATTTCACTAGCATAATCTCTTCCAGTCCCGTCCATGTTGCTACAAAAGTTGGGTATTCATCCTTTCTGATGGAGGCATCATACTCCATAGTGTATATGGACCACATCTTCCTTATCCATTCGTCCGTTGAAGGGCATCTTGGTTCTTTCCACAGTTTGGCGACTGTGGCCATTGCTGCTGTAAACATTGGGGTACAGGTGGCCCTTCTTTTCACTACATCTGTATCTTTGGGGTAAACACCCAGTAGTGCAATTGCAGGATCATAGAGAAGCTCTATTTTTAATTTCTTGAGGAATCTCCACACTGTTCTCCAAAGTGGCTGCACCAACTTAAGAGGGTTCCCCTTTCTCCACATCCCCACCAACACATGTTGTTTCCTGTCTTGTTAATTTTGGCCATTCTAACTGGTGTAAGGTGATATCTCAATGTGGTTTTAATTTGAATCTCCCTGAGGGCTAGTGATGATGAACATTATTTCATGTGTCTGATAGCCATTTGTATGTCTTCATTGGAGAAGTGTCTGTTCAGATCTTCTGCCCATTTTTTGATATGATTATCTGTTTTGTTGTGTGTTGAGTTTGAGGAGCTCTTTATAGATCCTGGATATCAACCTTTTGTCTGTACTGTCATTTGCAAATATCTTCTCCCATTCCATGGGTTGCCTCTTTGTTTTGTTGACTGTTTCCTTTACTGTGCAGAAGCTTTTGATTTTGATGAAGTCCCAAAATTTTATTTTTGCTTTTGTTTCCTTTGCCTTTGGAGTCATTTCACATTTTTAAAAGAGTGAGCACATGAGCAGGGGTGGCAAGAGGGGAGAAGGGCAGAGAAAGACAGAGAACCTTAAGCAGGCTCCTTGCTCAGCATGGAGTCCAGCTTGGGGCTGGAACTTCCAACCCTGAGATCATGACCTGAGCCAAGATCAAGAGTCAGGCACTTAACCTACTGAACCACCCAGGCAGCCCCAGATTAATTTAAATATTATAATTCCTTAATGACGAGGAAGTAAAAATTGGAATCTTTTGAAATTCCCTCATCATTTTGATATTGGTCATTAGGACAAAAATTGGCAACCTTTAGTAAAGTTAATGATTATGGGGAAAAATATAGGATTAGTAAAATGCATTGAAAGAGGGGTGCCTGGGTGACTCAGTAGGTTAAAGCCTCTGCCTTTGGCTCAGGTCATGATCCAGGGTCCTGGGATTGAATCAAATCAGGCTCATTGCTTGGTGGGGAGCCTGCTTCCTCCTCTCTCCCTCTCTGCCTGCTTCTCTGCCTATTTGTAATCTCTGTCAAATAAATAAATAAAATATTTTTTAAAAAATTAGAATTGACTTTAAAAAGATGCATTGGAGGAAATGGTAAATACTCTTATACTTGTCTACGTTTCTGTCTATTGAACATTTGCAGTTTCAGTAGTACCCTTTTCTGCATATTATTACAGATTATTTTATTGGCAAATAACAGAAACTGAACTCAAATGACCTTAACAAAGTGAATTTTTATCTTAGGTACTGAATACCCACATAGTTAAAAGATCAAAGAAAGAACTCAGATTCAGTCTGTTTTTTTTGAGGGGGGCTGTTGCTTACATGCCCATATCTCATTTTCACCTTCATTTTGCCAAGAAATTCTCTCATTAAGTGACTCAAAGTGTACTTTTACAGCATCAGCTAACAGAAGAAAGATTCTTTCTTCCAGTGTTTATAGTAGTTCTGAATTTTTTTTTCTGCTACTTGGTAATTTGTCTATCCCTTGTAAAGATTGGTTTGATATATAGATAGACACACCACATGTCTATTGCTGTGTTTTCTATAACTACAATAAAGAGGTTGGGCAAATTTATATGCAGAGGAAAAAATAAAATGCCACAGTTCACTGTACAATGATTAAGAAAATAGTATAAGTATTGAGTTAACCATCTCTCCATTTTATCAATAACCCATCTTGAAAAATCAATGCCCATTTCTTCTTTTTTGAATTATGTTACTATAAACAATAAATCTGTATTTCCCCTAAAGGCTCAGCAATGTTGAGTGCTACACAATATTAAATGTATTTTATACTGTGAGTTACCAAATAGAAACTACTGATGAGTTAGTTAGATAAAATAATTCTTCTTTTCCCTTAAATCAGTAGTTTTCAAACTTACCTCTAATAAATTCCCAGATATTGAAGAAGATGCTGGTCTGGAGGTCATAGTTTATTACCTACTATGCCTATCCCTACAATCCATATAAATGTATTCAGAAATGTTCCTTTTCATAGATTTTTTTGACCTTATGAACATCATGGTTACCAAGAAATATATTAAAATGATTTATGATAAATAGTGATAAAAATCTTATAGAAGATCACAAAGAATTCAGGAAATATTGAGGTTAGATCAAGGCACTATAAATATAAAAGCCAACTAAAATTGGCATCAACAAAAATTAATTTTGTGGATTCAAGTATTAAAAAGTTCCAGCTATTGTGTTGGCTTTAGTAAAAAATAAATATAATGACTCAAATAATGTCACCCAGTTCAAAATTTTTCCTTTTTCTACACTTTTACTCTGCAAGTTTCTTCTCAGGTTATGATGAACACCTTTCTCTTGCCCAACTAACACTGGCAGCTGCAGGCACTCCTCCAATGGTCCAAAAGAGTGGACCAGAGCATGTGAGAGAATAGAGCATTTATCTTGTTTGTCCACTGACTATAGCAATATCTTTGTTGTCAGGTCCATCCCTGAGGCTAAGAGGATGGAATATACCAATTCACTAAAGGAAATCAAGACCATTTCTGTGGCCAGAGGTGGGAAAATTTCTCCTCAAACATAATGAGTCAAAAGTCAGAGAATTACTTCCCCTAGAAGAAAATTGAATTGCCAGTGTATCAAAAGAAGGGTCACTACTATGACTAAAGATTGAAGAGGAAAGAAGCAGATGCCTACTATGCTACTTAATTTAATTAATAACAGTTGCATCATCTTTATGATTAGGTATATAGAACCCTATACATGAACCAATACATTTTAGCATTTTGTTATATATGAAAAGGAGGAAGAGACAAGTTGCTAAGTTCAACTTGCAATTGTATTCTATTTTAATTAGTTACTATTAAGGGAGTTATTGTCAAACTTCATTGAGTTTTATGAACAGCTTTAAGATTTTAGAAACATGCAGATTTTTTGGTTTGTACACTAAATATTCTTATTCACAAGAATAGAGTGGTTCTTCATTTCTTTATTTTTAAGAAATACCACAAATAACTTTTCAAATAACATGCAGTCTTAAAAATGTTTTAAAGTTAATATTCATCTTTAAGTTCAGAATTTTAAATGCAAAATTGAGGTAAAGTAACATGTGCCACATATGTTAGACTGTTTATATTGTAAGGGAGTGAAGACAAACTCAAATCCATAGAACAAAAACAAGGAATTTTTAGGCTTGTGAGAAGAGGATTAAAATAATCTCCGTTGGATCATTATCTTCGCAGGCTGTTGGTGGAATCCCACTGCTTTAGACTCCCTACTCTCAGGCTTCAGTGATTAAAGTCTCTGAACTTACATTTTTACCCACCAAATCCATGGGAGACAGAGAAAAATGCAATTTTACAGACTCCAACAAATGTATCCAATATCTCTTTGATTCTTATTAGGCAAGGTGCTTATCCCTGAACCAGAAATACTTGCTGGAAGAAGGAAATATACTGAATGACCAATTAGAACTACGGGTAGAGTAAATTGACTTCAACTGTGCAGATTGGAATGGGGGAGATGTCATTTCTCAAACGAAAATCAAAAGACTTTTCTTAGAAGAATGGGGAAATGGATTTTGTGAACAATGTCAACTTGATGGAGTATAACATATTTATTTTCTTTGGCTGACTTTAAAAATTACCACAAACTTAAAGGCTTAAATCAACACAAATTTATTATCTCACTGGTCTATAGATCAGAAGTCTGACATGGGTCTCACTGAGCTAAATTCAAGGTGTTGATAGGCCTGGTATTTCTTTCTGAAAGCTTTGGGACACGGTTCTGCTTCCTTGCTTATTTAGTGGTTGGCGGAATTGAGTTGTTTGTTGTTCTAAAGCTGAAGTCTTCCTTGCCCTGCGGGATCTCACCTATGAGCTTCTCGAAGCTGCCCCATTCCTTTCTCCATCTTGCAGCCCAACAACAGACTTGAATCTCTTCCATGCTTTGTATTCCTCCTGCATTTTCTCTTCCTTTAAAGACTCATCAGATGGGGCTTCTGGGTGGCTCAGTTGGTTGAGCACCCAACTCTTGATTTTGGCTCAGGTCATCATCTCACGGTCCCGAGAGCACGGTCCTGAGATAAGGGTTGTGAGATCAAGCCCCAAGTCCGGGCTCCATTCTGGGTATGGAGGCTGCTTAGGATTCTTCTCGCCCCTGCTCTGGCATGAATGCTCTAGAGCGTGCTCTCACTCTCTCTCTCAAACAAATAAATAAGTAAAATGTGTAAAAATAAAGACTCATTAGATTAGCCAGATAAGTCTCTCCATTTTATGGTATCTACTTTAATCACACCTTCCAAGTTCTTTTTCCCTTCAGTTTAACATAATAACAGGTTTTGGAAATTTGGGCAAAGTTTTTTTTTTTTTTTTTGATAGAGGGGATCATCATTCAATCTACCACACACTGAATATTGTTCTAAATTGAATCTCTGTTCTTCCTTTTTGTATATTATTTTTGTTAACTCTATAAATATAATTTTGAGATTTATTGTCGTCAGAAACTATGAAGATTTTACTACTTGCAAGCTAACAAGTACCTTGTCACAGCACTAAATGTATATCTTTATAATAATAAATACATATTATATTATAAATACATTATATAATGCATATAATAAATATATGTAATATATAAATATATAATAAATTCCTATACATAATTTTAAATGATAAATTTATATTTCAAATATATAAGAACATAGTCTATAATATATTACATATTTAAATATATATATATACACACACACACACACTCCATTAACAAACATAAACAAATATAAATGCATATGTGTTACAGAAAGACACAAAATTGTTGGGACACAAAAATGGGCCTTTTATTAGAGCAAAACAGCAGCTAGAAATTACTCGTTGTGGTGATGGTTGGACATTACCTGTACATGCAGCAGAGTATACTACTGTAGAGTAACCCCAAAATTAGCATCACTGAGCTTTTATGGAGCTGCTGGCCTATCTCCCCAATCCTCCCTCCAGATATGTAGATTACATTGCGGTCATAAATATAAGAATCTCCTGTTGGGGGAGGTGGGAAGAAGAAGGCAAGTGTCTTAGATTTATTATGATCGAATGTAAGCAAATGTCTCTGAAGAGTAGGAAAACGGGACTTGAATACATCTCTAAATCTTTCTTGGGGGAACACTAACACTTGTTTCTAAGGCATATCAACTACTCAAACATCTTTTGCTCAGAATGCCCAGATTATGCAAAAGCACCCTAAATCCGTGAAGGATTGGCTTCCCACCATTGATGGTCTCATTTTAATAATTCTCTATATAAATCAAAACCTGAATATTTAAAACTTCAAATATAAATAAAACTTTGAGTGGAAGAAAGGTTTTCTCTTTGATAAAATATAAAATATAGATACCTAAATATATACCTAAATATATATATATATATATATATACCTTAGAAGTAGACAACTACCATGTCTTTGAAATCATAATTAGTTATTCAATATGTGTATTAGACATATATGAATTGGACTATCTCTAGCTATATTCTGTACAACAAAGTTCAGAATGGATCACATATTGCAGTTTTCACTATATGGTAGTGAAAACAATAGTGGTTTAAGTTAACTTCAGCCAAAACTCAGTATATTTGAATTTGCCAAGACTTTTTGACCTGGACAATTATTAAATCTTCTAATCATTAGTTGACTCTTCTGGAAAATCACTAAATCTTCAAATCATCAGTTAACTCTTCTGGAAAATTACTTTATAATATATAATGGAATTTCCATTTTTGTGATTTAGATTGAAACATCAAATAAAAATATTTTAAATCGTACTTATAATCTATATTACTTATAAATAAAAGTATTTATAATACTTATAAATCTCTAAATACGTTTAAATTTATTCTTTAAAAGTTATCTATAAAGATAGCCTTATGACTATTTTTAGTTTTCTCATCTCTTACAAAATGTGAAATTTAAAATAATTTCTAAACTTTGCAGCCTAAGAACAGAAATATTTTCCACCCATTGTAAAGTGGTTTTTTACATCTTTCATGTTGTCAAAAATGAAGTATAAAGATGTTAACATTGAATTACTCTGAATAATACCTCAATTGTTTTTGCTCTGTAATCTCAAAGCTGTTGTTTTATCTCAGATTTTATCATTATCTGCAAAAAATCCCTACCTTCTTATGAAGTCTAGAAATATTGTTTGTTTCATTTTAATTGAGCAGATTCAAATTCTTATTATTTTTGATGCACTGTTTTCACACCCTTTCCAAAAGCAAATATAGTGGTTGCTACTGCAAAAACTTTGGGCAAAGGAACAATAAAATACAGTAAACTAACAGAAGGAACCAGCAGCTTTTCACATTTAAATATACTCTTTATTCCGCACATTGAAATGGCATCTCATTTTTCAGTGAGTCCCAGAACAGCAGGCATATACAACTCCATCAAAGCACATGAATCAATAGACTAAACAAGTTACACTGTAGCAGTTTATACATCAAAACCACTTGTCTATTTCTTTGAGCAATATCATCAAAATCAATATATCCCCCAATCTACAGCTATTCCCCAAACTACCCTTTCATATTACATATTCAAACAGCTGTAAACAAATTAATAAATTGCTCTGGACTTTTGTTTTCTCTCCTCCTGAATTTTAATTGATTCATATCGCTGGAAAATCCATGCAGGCTTGTTATCTTGGCTTTTTTCCCCCCTCTTCTGGCATGAAGATGAATACGGTGAATAAGAGCTTCAGCCTCACACTTCACTAACCACTAGTAGTTTTGATGTTAAACTCAAAGAGAGTTCTTCTGTTAAACGTTTAGTATGTAATTTTCTTCTATCACTGAAACACAAAGCAAAAGAGTTTTCTTATCCAGACCATAGTGATGAGTCCTATAATGCCAGTGAAGCACAAAATGTACAGATGCCATTAGAAGGCATCCAATCTATGCCAGCTAGTAAAGTAGTGATTAGATAACTGACATCTGCAAAAACTAGAACATGCAAGAACTGTTAATTACTAAATCTCCTACTTGCATTTTATATTAAGGAAATTACCCTATTGAATTCCTTCTTCTTTTTATTGTTTTTGTGTTCTTTATCAGGGCTGTGTTTTGTGTTTTTATAGTGAAATGATATTATTTAAGTGTGGAATAGTACACCTAGAGAACAAAATTCAACCAACTCAACAATTTGATTCTATTTAATCCTTGGTTGGTGTTAAAAATAAGTAAGTTGATATATGATGGGGCTTGGATTTGATACAATCCTAGATACAAAATTATTGATATCGTTTGGTAGTAGACAAGAGAGCATAAGAAGCATAGGTTTTGGAATTTAGATGCAACATAGCTATTAACCTGGCCATATTATGGGGCAGGTGTTAGCTACTGTTGTGCAACTGTTAAGTGTTGATAATGATACATACCTCTTATGGTTATTTTCAAGGTTAAAGATGAGATATTACAATGTATTGTGCATAATATCCAATAAAATATTTTGTCTGTGTATCCCCAGCCCACTGTATTTATTTAAGTAATTGACAGCATCACAGCTCTTTTGTGTTAAGCACCCAATGGACCAGAATCTCAGGGAACTTGTCAGACAGGGTCACACAATATCCAGTGAAAACCACTTTAGTCATTTCTTTGCTTGTATTTGTTCAGAAATACTATATAACATGGGGTGCCTGGTGGCTCAGTAGGTTAAGCCTCTGCCATGCTGATCATGCTCAGGTCATGATCTCAAGGTCCTGGGATCCAGCCCTGCATCAGGCTCTCTGCTCAGCAGGGAGCCTGCTTCCCTCTCTCTCTCTCTGCTTGCCTCTCTGCCTACTTATGATCTCTGTCTGTGAAATACATAAATAAAATCTAAACAAAAAGAAAAAAAAAAGAAATACAGTATAACCACGCTGTCCTAACAAAAAGGAAAATGTAAATATTGGTTGGCTTATGAACTTAATAGTAACTTTGGGCTTTATATTGGAGAGGGAATTCCAGGGCTGTGAACAGGTGATACAGCCAATCAAAGCAAATATAACTATACCTCAACTTTCTAAATCTTTAATAAAGAAGGTGGTGCAATGGATTGAATGTGTCTCCTCTCCAAATTCATATGTTTAAATCCTAACCTTTGGCGTGATGGTATTAATAGGTAAGGCCTTTAGGAAGTAATTAGTAACTTAGGAAGGATTAGTGCCTTATAACAGAGATTTGAAAGGTATCTTGTCTCTTTTTTCACATCCTGTGAGAACACAGCAAGAAGATGGCTGTCCTGAACCAGGAAGTGGACTCTCATCAAATACTGAACTGCTGGTACCTTCACATTGACCTTCCTAACTTCCAGAACTATGAGAAATAAGTGCTTGTTGTTTAAGCCACCCATTCTGGTATTTTTGTTACAGCAGCCCAAATGGACTAAGACGGTCAGGTTGCCAACATAAAAATCTCAGCCGTAACTGTACTTGTTTTCTGTTACTCCTGTAACAAATTGTTAAGCTCAGTTGTTTAAAACAGTACAAATTCATTAGCTCACAGTTCTGTAGGTTCAAAGTCTGACACTGGTCTTACTGGGTAAAAATCTCAGTGCTGGCAAGACTACTTTCCTTCTTTACAAAGAACTGAATTCAGTTCTTAGTGGTTGTAGGACAGAGGACTCTTTCCTTGTTGGCTGTCAGCCAGTGATTAATCTTTGGGTATAGGCTGCTAATTTTCAGTTTTGTGATTTCCATTGTCTCCTAGAGGCCTCTCTCCAATTCTTATATGTGATCCCCCAAGGTCACTAAGCCAACAAGGGTGCATTAAGTGCTTCTCAGGCTACTGAGCTCTATGACTTCTGCTTCACGTCTCTGACTCCAGCTGAAGAAATTCTATGCATTTAAAGGATCAAGAAACTAGAGTTAAGTCAGATAAACCAGGATAATCTTATTTTAAGGTTGGTCCTCGTAAGTCCGTGTAAAGTCCCCTTTTTTATATAAAATAACACATACATGGGTTCCAGAGATTTGGGTGTGTACATCTTGCCTTGTGGGTGGCAAGGAGGCTTTATGAAGACTATTTTAATAACCATCTTTCCAATTGGCTTTAAATACTCCACAGTGTCATGATAATACTACTTTTCTGTTACATCAAATTGCTTAAATATAGATCCTGTTTATTTGCCATCTGGTAAATAAGGGGGCATTGGATGATCTCTCCCCCTCTGTTTCTTTGGGCAGAGGAAGTGAATGTCATACTTGCTGCACCTAGTAGGTAGGAGTAAATGAGGGTGAGTATTTGCCCTTTTACAGGAGCTAGCACAAAGTAGGTACCCAGAAAGTATTTCCTGCCATTCCTTTTCATGAGGCAGCCTTTCTCTGCATATTTTTAGTGTTGGAGTAATAAACCCTTGTTCAATTCACAAATTTGTGAAGTCAATGCTATTTCTGTCCACTTTTCTGGGTTATCCTGCTACTGAAAAGGAAGCAGAAGATACTGATTCTAAAATGGTTCTACTTTCATCAAACCACAGAGCATTTTACTGCTTATAACGGAGATTAACTGAACATTTTGTCCAATGTTATAATCCAACTCCTCCAAGTATTAACTCATGTGCTTCTCAATTGTAGGGAAAAAATGTAATATTTCATAGCCTAGAGTTGTCTGGAAACTGACCAATAACTGAAAAATGCTGAGACAAAAAAATGTCAAAACTATACCTGGCAACGCTATACCTGGTAATTTCTTAATGTAGCTCAGAGATTAAGGCTAAAGACTTTCCTAAACAAAAGTTGTAAGAGTTCATCATCAGTAGACCCACACTATAAGAATTGCTACAGAAGTTAAAAAAAAAAAATTGCTAAAGGAGTTATTTAAGTTCAAACAAAAGCACATAACATATAAAGGTTTAAAATCACTTGGAAGGTAAGACTGTAGTCAAAATTCCAATACTACAATGGTGGTGAAAAAATCACTTTTAAATCTAATATGAAAGTTAAAATATAAAAGTATTAAAAATATCCCTAGATATAGTAATTTATTAAAAGTTACAAAATATGTAAAAATGTAAGTTAGGATGACAATAGCATAAAATGTGTGTGGAGAAGATAAAGTGTAGCTTTTATGTAAAGTTGATATTAACTCTTTTAAATAAAATAGACTATTACAATTATAACAGGCTTCTGAAAGTATCATGGCAATGACTGAGAAAAAAATTTGTATAGATACACAAACAATAAAAAAAAGAATCTGTACCACTAAAGAATATCATCAAATCACAAGGGAAAACAGTAAAAGAGGAAGAAAGAAATAAAAGAACTACAGAACAGTCAGAAAACAATTAACAGAATGGCAGTACTAAACTCTTAACTATCACTAATTATTTTAAATGTAAATAGATTAAATTTTACAATCAAAAGCAAGGAATGGTTGAGTAGATTAAAAAAAAAAAAATCCAACTGTACACAGCCTAAAAAAGACTCACTTTCGATTTAAGGACACATATACCCTGAAAGTGAAGTATGGAAAAAAATACTCCATGCAAATGGCAATCAAAAGAGACCAGAGGTGGTTATTTTTATACCAGAAAAAATAGACTTTAAGTCAAAAACCATCACAAGAGAAGTATAAAGTTATTATACAATGATAGAGTGAATTAATCACAAGGAAAAACAATTATAAACATATAGGACACACTGGAATACTTAGATATATAAAGCAGATATTAACAGAAGTGAAAAGAGAAATAAATAACAATTAGTAATAAGAGATTTTAATATCCCACTCTCAGCTATGGGCAAATGATCCAGACAGAGAATCAATAATGAAATACTTAACTTACAACATTACAGAACAAATGGACCTAACATGTACATAACATTCCTTCCAGCAATAGCAAAATACAAATTGTTTTCAAGTACGCAGATATTTTCTAAATGCATCTTATGTTAGGCCACAAAATAAGTCTTAAAAAATAAAATTAAAATCACAAATGTCTTCTTCGACCATAATGGTGTGACACTAGAAGTCAGAAGGGCATGGATTGTATACAGCAATGGGTATTATATGCAAAAGATGAATCATGGAATACATCAAAAACTAATGATGTACTGTATGGTGCCTAACATAACACAGTAAAAAAAAAAAAAAAATTAAACCCATTTAAAAAAAACTAGAAATCAGTAACAGGAGGAAAATTGGAAAATTTATTAATTGTAGAAATTAATGTGTCAAAGTAGAAATAAAAGGAAAATCCACCTATATCTTGAGACAAATAAAAATAGAAATACAAAATACTGAAACTTAAGGGATGCAACAAAAACAATTCTAAGAGGGAAATTTATTGAGATAAACATTAAAAATAAAGAAGAATCTCAAACAAAAACATAACTTCATGCTTCAAGTAACTAGAAAAAAAAAAAGAAAGGCTAAAATCAGCAGACAGAAGGAATTAATAATGATTAAAACAGAAGTAAATGAAATCAAGACTTGGAAAACAATAGAAAACAAAAAGTAGAAGTTGGTTTCTTGAAAAGTAAAACAAAATCTACAAATCCTTAGCCAGACTAAGAAAAACAGAGAGAAGACTCAAACAAAATCATAAAAGAAGACTTTCAAACTGGTATCTCAGAAACAGAATGGTTCAAAAGAGACAATTAGGTACACTTATATGACAAGACAATCTCTGGAATCTGAGAAAATGTTTGCAAACCATACATCTATAAAGGGTATCCAAATACCCAAGTATCCAAAATGTATAGAGAGAACTCAAACAACCCGATAGGAAGAAAATGAAAACAAGATTAGGACATTTCTCAAAAGAAGAGAAAAAAATGGCCAACACGTATATAAGAAAAAACATTTAATATCACTAATCACTAGGGAAATGAAAATCAAAGCCACAAGATGATATTACCTCACATCTGTTTGAATGGCTATAATCAAAAAGACAAATGATAAGTATTGGCATGGATGTGGAGAGAAGAATGCTCTTGTGATTGTTGATGGGAATGTATCTCAGTAGAACCATTATGGGAAGTGTTACGGAGGTTCCTCAAAAAACTAAAAATAGAACTGCTATATGATTTGGAATCTCACTTCTGGGTATATACCTAAAGGAAATGAAAACAGGATCTTGTAGGGAAAGGTATCTGCACTCCCATGTTCATTGTAGAACTACTCACACTAGTCAACATATAGAATCAACCTACCTGTGTACTGAAGGAAGAATGGATAAAGAAATGTAGTGGGCGTTTGTGTATGCATACATATATACAATGGGATATTATTGAGCCTTAGAAAGGAAATCTTAACATCTGTCATGGCATCGATGAACTCAGGGCACTATGCTAAGTGATATAAGTCAGATCTAGAAAGACAAATTCTGCCTCATCTCACTTATATGTGAAATATGAAAAAGTTGAACTAATAGAAGCAGAAAGCAAAATGGTGATTGCCAGAGGCTCCAGGAGACATGGGAATGGAGAGAGGTTAATCAAAGAAGACAGGGTTTCAGTTAAGAAGAATTAATAATTTTTATTTTATTTTATTTCTGGTGTTCCAGGATTCATTGTTTATGCACCACACCCAGTGCTCCATGCAATATGTGCCCTCCATAATACCCACCACCAGACTTACCTAACCAACCCACTCCTCTCCCCTCCAAAACCCTCAGTTTGTTTCTCAGAGTCCACAGACTCTCATGGGTTGTCTCCCCCTCAAATTTCCCCCAAATTACTTCCCCCCTTCATCTGCTAATGTTCCCCATGTTATTCCTTATACTCCATAAGGAAGTTAAACCATATCATTGACTCTCTCTGCTTGACTTATTTCACTCAGCATAATCTCTTCTAATCCCATCCATGTTGAGCGGGCGTTGGTGGTATAGTGGTGAGCATAGCTGCCTTCCCGCCCATGTTGCTACAAAAGTTGGGTATTCATCCTTTCTGATGGAGGCATCATACTCCATAGTGTATATGGACCACATCTTCCTTATCCATTCGTCCATTGAAGGGCATCTTGGTTCTTTCCACAGTTTGGTGACTGTGGTCATTGCTGCTATGAACATTGGGGTACAGATGGCCCTTCTTTTCACTCCATCTGTATCTTTGGGGTAAATACCCAGTAGTGCAATTGCAGGGTCATAGGGAAACTCTATTTTTAATTTCTTAAGGAATCTCCACACTGTTTCCAAAGTGGCTGCACCAACTTGTATTCCCACCAACACTCACTCCCTATCTAAACTGGTTTTTGTTTGGTTTTCAAAACACAAAACTTAAAATAGTATATGTATAAAATCATTTTCATAGGACACTGACATTCTCTTTAAATATTCCAGTCGACCTGGTGAGTTCATCAGAAAATATCTTTAAAATACACCAAAATTGCCATTGAGATATTCAGTCTAGATAGCAGAGAAAAGGAAAAGAATTTCATTTAATAAATACTTACTTTGATCAGCTACTTCTTCACTGAAATCTTGAAGCCGCATATGAAGTAGATGTCATTATTTTGTTTTAGAGATGAGAAAATGGATTTGAGTCACTCATTTGAAACATCACATCCATTTAAGTGGTGGGACAAAATTTTAATTTCCAAGTATAAATAATATGCACTTATGTTTCTTCTTTCCAGGAATAATTATTATTGCTCTATATGTGAATGTCTTGTGGACTACAGCCAGGGCGATTTTGTTCTAGAACTATTATTTCTGCAGCCTTGTCATAGGATTTGCTAATGATTGGAAGAGAAATAATCAGAGGAAGGGTGTTCCTTAGTGTCTCAAACCCTGTAATTCTTTTGTTCAGGATAGAGGATGTGGAAATAAATTTTTTAGAGTCTTATGATGAAGTTATCAATCATACTTAATTTGTAATGGAACCCTAAAGTACAAAGAGATGTAATTCTATTTTTTTTTAAATTTTGTTCATTTATTTGACAGAGAGAGTGTACAAGCTGGAGCAGAGGGAGAGGGAGAGGCAGACTTCCTACCGAGCAGGGAGCCCAATGTGGGGCTTATTCCCAGAACCCTGGGATCATGGCCTGAGGTGAAGACAGACACTTAACCAATCGAGCCACCCAGGTGCTGTGAAAGTAATGTAATTTTAGATACCCATAATTTTTATAATCTATTCAGGGTAAACTTGATCAAAAAGAAATTATAAAGATCTTTGCAATTTAGTATATTGGTATGTGTTTACATATTCAATATTGATATCTATATTATATATGAAATACGAGGAAATGAAAAATGAATATGGAGTAAATAATTTCAAAACTTACATTTTATCAATGTAAATGAGAAGTATAATAGGGAGGAATAATTGGTACAATTCAAACACAATTGTAAACCCCTTAGTGATGCCCTCACTGCAACAAAATAAACCTATGATCTCATTCTGAATATGGAACTGACAAGTCAGCTGACTTAACGTATTTTGAAATTTCCTGGAAGCTTAGTTAATCAGAGGCATAATTTCCAAATTGCTCTTGTAAGTTGACTGGTCAAACCTCATGAGGTTGGAAAGACATTTTGGCAACAGTTTTCTTTTAGGTAAATGAAATTGTTGTATTATTTAAATCTGTACAGGATACAAAATGATAAAATGAATTAAATGTTACCCCATCACTCAAATGTCTTAATTATTTAAAGTACATTTTTGTTTGGTTTGTCTGAATACCTGTAGAAGTATGGGACGTTGTTTCCCGCCCCCTAGTGGGAAAATTCAATGAGAATTGTTCCCTTCACTATTCAGTTCAAGTGTCACTTCTTTTATCATTATGGTCTTGCAGATGTGAACGTTTATTTTTTCCATTAACCTCATAATATGCTTCTATGTCAAATAGCTGTCTTTTTTACCTGACTGTGGATTAATCAGTCAAATTAATATTTAAAAATACTATGTAACACCTATACTAGAATATTTCTGAACAAATCCAGTTGATTGAGCATTAACATTTTTCTGTGTAGGCAATGAGCTTGATTGAGCTGCTATGCCGTATAACATCATAGAATCACTTAAACTCAGCTTTAGCATAGTAAGTCAAAGACTAAGAGGTGAGGTATAGTCCCACAAATTTTGCTTCTACCTGTATTGTATGGGCAAGGTTGCCCTGTAAAATATAGTGAATTCCTGCCTTGAAAATGTAGTTGATTCTAGTCACTATCTTTAAACTGGACTGCTGACAAAACATACATACATAAACTATGCAAATATACATTTATTAGAAGGTGGATGGGGCCATAGCCTCTGGAATCAAGCTGCCTCATGTGGAACTGCTTTAATTTCATTATTTAAATTAAATAAATTTAATTTATTAAACATTTCCCATTGTTTCAGACTAGTGACACAGTATTTCTTATAGTGAATTTTAACATTTCATTCATTCGTGGATGCAATTTCAAATAAATATTTCTATAATACATGATATAATAAATATACACATTTGGCCAGAAGAGATCTAAGTCATATGGAATCACAATGAAGGATGGCATCAAAGCTTCTCTCATAATCTCTATTCATGAGACGATGGTAGAATGTTTTCAGTGCAATAGAAAAGATGTTCTGCCAACTCAGCCAGGAATCTCAGGAGAGACAGGCTATGAGAAAATTATCGAATTCCCTTTAAAACAGTGAAATAGGGGCGCCTGGGTGGCTCAGTTGGTTGGACGACCGCCTTCGGCTCAGGTCGTGATCCTGGAGTCCCGGGATCGAGTCCCACATCGGGCTCCCAGCTCCATGGGGAGTCTGCTTCTCCCTCTGACCTTCTCCCCTCTCATGTGCTCTCTCTCACTGTCTCTCTCTCAAATAAATAAATAAAATCTTTAAAAAAAAATAAAAAAAAATAAAACAGTGAAATAAACCAATCACGTGATTTCTTTCTGGAAGTGTTAGTTCATCTAATTAGAAAATAATAAAATAAATTTGTAAATATATGTCAAAAGATTAGGAAAATTACCATGACATGCAAGTGACATGATGAACACCTCAAAAATCCAGAAGAATCAGCCAGAAACACAAAGGAATTAAGTAGATCAAAAAGGTGCTTGGGATGCCTGGGTGGCTCTGTCATTAAGCATCTGCCTTCTGCTCAGGTCATGATCCCAGAGTTCTGAGTTCGAGCTGCACATTGTGCTCCTTGCTTGTGGGGGAGCCTGCTTCTCCCTCTCTCACTCCCCCTGCTTGTGTTTTCTCTCTGTCTGTCTCTCTGTCGAGTAAATAAAATCTTAAAAAGAACAAGGTGCTTATCATAAAATAATCAGTAAACAATTGATATCTTAAATCATTACAATGAGTTAGAGACTGTAATTGATGTGTAGTACATTCTTCGTGAAATACAGGTCTCCCGCTCCAATGTGGAAGCCAAATTTTTTATATATATACATATATATATATATAATATATCATATATATCATATATATGATTCTATTTATAATTACCCTCCTCCAGAAAGCAGTTACTGAATATAGTTTAGGTGAAGTGGACACATTTCCTCAGGGATTTTATTATTAAACCGAAAGGTTAGAACTCGTTCACATTGCAGCAGCAATCCAGGAGCAGCTGTGGTATGTTTACCAACGCTAGGGCCAGAGGCAGGGTTCTGGCCAAGCTGTTACACTGCACAATGTGACTTCTGAGCTTTCTTTGGTTCCAGTCTGTTTTCCAAAGCTGGTGTTCTCTAGGCTTCCTGTTGATGTGTGGACTGAAAGTATGTTTCCAAAAAATTTATTTTCTCTTTAGGTTAGCCAGGGTAGGTTTCTACTGAGCATAGGTAAGAACCCTAACTAATAACCTTCACGGATACACACACACACACACACACACACACACACACACACACGGGTGTACATGTGTGTGTTGCTGCCTTTCTATGAATTCCTGGTAAAGAGATGCCCATCTGTTTCTGTTCTACAGAGTCTGTTTTAACCAGAATATGCATGTATATAAATATCTTCCTTGCCATCTTATAACATAACCCTCTTTCCCTTCATGACTTCTATTTAATATGCCGCTATATATTTTTCCAATTATTTATATATTTTGCATTTTTTTGTGAGATTTAACTATGATTCTTCTTAAGGAAATTATTTTAAAAAGTTAAACAAGTGATGATTGCATTTTTTGCATTATATGAAGTTTATTTTGTAGTGCCTTGACACTCATATAATACTTAAATTATGATTTTTAGTCCATTATTAGTGAGCAAGTATTTGAAGCAAGCCCAAAACTTGACAGAATTTCAAATATCTGTTTTATTATGAAATAGTATTTTATTTATTTCTGTATTATGTACTTCTTATATATTTCATGTATGCTCTGTTTTATGTAGTTTCATATATTTTATTTAGGTTTGAAGACAGTTTTCTAGGCCTAATCAATAAAGTGAAGAAGCAAGAGCAGAAATAATATAAAGTGCAATAACATTTTTTTCTCGTTAAAGTAGGACAGGAAAACACACACACATACACACACACTTGGAGGAACATATTGAAAAATAAATCCAAATCTTTAGCATTGTTTTTGGACAGTAAGAATGGTCATTGAATATACTTCAGTGTTTACCTATTACAAAATAACCTTACTGTTCAAATGTGAAAATGAGGAAGTTTTAATAATATACAAAAATGACATTATTGTGTGGTTCATTATGACTACAATCCTAAAATCACTCAGGTTGGAGCACTGGAAGGTACTAAAACAAAATTGAAACATTTTTTATTAGGTTAGAGGGATTATGGAATTTATTCTTTGTTCAGAGGGGTTTAATTAGTTGTTGGATTTAAATATAAACATATTAAAAGACTTCCTGTCATGTAATAAGCCAATTTTGGATCAAAATATTTTTATAGAAGAGTAATGTAACATGATCAGCATGTCATTGATATTGTTAAGAAGCTGTTTACTTCCTTTGAGAGAGCATGCTCTTTCTCTGGAAGTAGTTACTAAATAACACTTATAATAGTGAAATAGAGTCTCATGTAAAATTACTCAATATGCTCATTCAAACATACTGGATAGCAATTAATTCAAAACTTTGTAACACTTAATTGACACAAGCCCAAATATTATTACTTCAATTAGGAAATATTGATAATAAATATGGAGAAAACAGTCGACCAGATTGTAACAGCAAAAAAATATATTCAGTGAGTATTTCAATCACTGTTTTCTAAATTATCCTATCAATTTACCAATGATATGTACTTATGTATTTCAACTCTATATGCAAGAAGGAGCTGTATATCTCCATATTATTTGTTCTAATTACTACAATGATTGTTCAAATTCTGTCTTGAGAAAATTGTCTGTACAGTCACTTGCAAGTGGATAAACATAGCTGGAAATAATTTTGATACCTGTAGAATATAGACCTGTAACAATGGGTTTGTTACGTAAATTGGGAATACTTAATTCATATTTGGAGATGGGACAACTCAGACATAACTCTGAAGAAGTCATATCTTGTCAAAATTTTAAGTATTTTGTTCAAAAGTAAGTGACAATCACAATTATTTTCTTGTTTATATCATTCTCAGTCCAGCACTAGCCTCTCAGCTAATGTTGATGTAGTGAACTTCTCAATTAGTCTCTGCATAGTAAATAGTTTACAAGTTGTTTTTGCCTCACTTTCCTTTATTTTTTCAATAGTTATGTCATCTATAATGGAAAGGAAGATTAATAGTAATGATTTTCTTGATATCTCTGATATTTCCTAATTTTTATTACAATTGACTTGGAATATTCTGAGAAATATCACTTCACATTCATTCTGATCAGCATTCTGGAAGCACTATATGGCACATAAAACAGTTTTCTTTATTTTTGATTCAGAAACTCTACAAAATTTATTTCTTCTTTCATAAGCATGGTAAACTATCCAGAGTGGAGATATTTATTCTAATTTAAGTAAACTAAAGTGATGGAGATTCCCTAATAACTCTTGGAAAATCATGGCAAGACTTGCATAGGTCCTGAATTTTCATTGTTTTATCTTCGGTTCTCCACTATAGTTCTTCCTTTCGTGTATTGATTAAAAATGTATGAATCACATGGCCTGCTAACCAATACTTCAGTGAAGAAAAGCCACTCTATGAAGCAGTATTGTGTAAACACAGCCTTAAATATACTATTTCTTGGAAAGGCAGTCTCACGTAATGCTAACACTTTCCACTGTTAAAGAAACAACAAACTCCTTTTAAATTCAGGAAATTTCTTATTTACATGGGCAGAGAAAGCAAGAATAGTATATTATCTATGTTCTATAGTAGAACATAGATAATAGAACATAGATAATAAACATAGATAGATAATAGAACATAGATAATAGAACATAGATAATATGTTTATTATCCTATAGGAGGACACTGAATTACAAGTATCCAAATGATGGAATCTATAATGGCAGGTCACAATTTGAAAGCCCACAGTTATGTACTTTAAGAACGGGGAAGTGGAAAACCTCAGAGATCATCGGAACACAGAAGGAGCACAGAATTGCCCAGTGACAGCCTCCATGGTAAAGAGGGAGGTGAATGACAAATGACCTACTGGTACCACCTTAGAAGTCCTCCCCAAGTTCTTCCATCTGCGTATGGTCACAGGGCATTCTGCCCAACTTAGACCAATTGGTATTAAGCGATGTATGCAGACAAAGTCATCAGGGTACCATGGAAAGACTAATATCAATGGTTAAGACCGTGCTATTCAGTTTCCTCTAAGTTATGTAAGTGTGGTCACACACATACACACACACACACACACTCATAATGAGACAAATACTCAACAACGTATTCTCAGGTAAAGTTGAAAGTAAATAATAATTAGGTGGGTCACTTGGTTCTTGTCCCAGATGCACCAAGGTGTTGGAGACCTGAGACCAGAATGGAGAGATAATTTACACTTTCAAGAGTGAAAGTGGGCCATTGCCAGAGTAAGAAGGGTAATGGTCCCGAGAAGCTCTAACTGCATCCTTTTAATTTTAAGTCTGCTTTCTGCATGTATAAATTTGCTTTGATTGGCATTTTGGGTGGACAGTTGGAGGTTTCATAACATTTCAGCTTCTACATATGTGCCTACCCATGATGTGTTCTGTCATAATTACATTTATTGATGTATTGTATATTTATGAATGTCTAATCAATTTTTGTTGTGACCTTAAAGGTACTTAAGGGCAAGTTGCACCTTTTGTGCACATGCTCAGCTCTGAGAGGTCCCCTGTGGCTTTTGAGCTGCCCTGTGGTGAGGTCTTTTGCGTTCTGTTAGCCCTTAGAGGTGGCTCCGAGGGTGTGGCCAGTACAAGCTTTAGCCCGGCTTGCTCATTCCTAACTGCAGACAGCTCTGTGGATTCACCTCTTCCTGGAAAATGAAGGAAAATTAACCACTTCTTAAATGTCCCTTTAACATTAAAAAGAATAATAATGCAGAATATCTGTTCTTTTAATACCTAGGCTCACTACAAACTTTGCAAATCTGCAGAGAAATAGATTGAGACTTCCCAAAGCTAACACTTTTCACTCAGATCTTGTAATTGGTTCAGTCCTAAGAGACTCAAAACATTGCAACCTAGAGATTTAAAAGAGGACTAAATTCTATACAAATTTACTCCAGATTAAATTTGGATGTTAAAACAAAAGCAAAATCCACCTTATAAAACCAGGTTATTATATTATATTATATTATATGTTATATATTATATATACACATCATAAAATACCCTGGTTCAGAGGATATGAAGCCTTTGGTATTCCAATGAAAATTGACCCCACAATTCAGATGTTGCCGGATTTCATAGGTGTGTTGACTCCTGTATTTTATGTAAGTTAGTTTTTAGTAAATTGACATATATAGTGTGACTGAGAGTTCTACTTCACCTTTTCCCCTTTTTGTTTACTTTCTTGTTTGCCTTCATGTTCTGTTATTCTAACTTTCTCACTGTATATTTGGTGACTGTTCTATGTTATCTTCTATACATTATTTTTACTCTTGTGTATTGTGGTTATGTGATTACATTGCCAAAATATGTTATTTCTACTTTGGGAAATGTGTTCAAACTTAAAGCTTTTATATATGTGTGTGTGTGTGTATGTGTGCACAGATGTGTGTGTGTACAGATGTGTGTGTGTGTGTCACTAGTAGAAAATTTTTACTTGTGTAAGGCATTTGATTAAAGCATCAGTATCTTTCTTTCATGTCTGCTATGTTTCTCCTAAGGTGACCAGGGAATTCCAATGGAAAGCACATTAGACAAAGAACAGAGTGGATTATATTCTATATCGGGCATAATTGACTAGTTGTGTTTAAATGTGCTGGCTCTTTTGCTAATTTAAACCTTAGTGTGTCTACTTGGAGATGTAAAAATGAATAAACTATATTTTAAGATGAAATACTAAAAAACATTGAGATTGTGTGGAATAAAGAAAACATTTTTTCTTATAATTGAGTAGCATCTATGAAAGAGTACCCATCATAATATGAAATTAATCTGTAGATGATTATTTTATCTTAATACCATTCATAACAACCATGAGTCTCAAATGATTTGTTTAATAATTAATGGTTTCTATGTCACACTATCATAACGTTATATAAAAATCTTTCCTATTTTTAAAACATTAACCAATTAATGAAATACAAGCCACAAGTTTTTACTGTAAAACATTATAGCTAAATTCACTCATCTTTAAATTCTGTTAGCATATAACTATTCTTTTAAAAAGTTAAGGGTGAGTTGAAAATCCACAATTATTTAAGGAGGGGATCATAGTCTTTATTTTTTAATAAGGTAAAATAGGAAAATGGAATTCAGTGATTATCATGATTAATTGATTTTCACAAACAGCTACTTTTTTGTTATAATTAGGAATATGTAACTAAAGGTAGAGTCTTATATTTTTATTAATATTTTTAAGGAAGAATTTTTTTTTACTCTGAGTAAGAGACTTTTCTTACATTATAATGAGTGATGTACTATCATTATATCTTAATAATTAAACTATCATAGCAGTTGGTATTTTCTTGTGGTCAAAGCAATATACTTAAAATGAGTATAATGGCTGTACTTAAATGCAAAATGTTTATACTATCCATGGTGGAAAGCAGCAGGTGTAATTATCAGATAACAACACTCCTGGGTGTTTGAAGGCACAGATATTCTCTTCAGGGATGATACTAAGACATGATAACTATTACACCCCAAAGGCCTCTTATTACCTAAGCTTATTTAAAACCCCTACAATTTACTATTGAAGTAGCTATGCTATCATAAGCTATGATATCGCTGTCTTAGTACATATATTTTTTTCTTCTCTAATTATACCAAACCCTAAAGTTGCTAGGCATTGTCATTGTTAAGTAAACTTGAATGTGAATGAAATTATAAATTTTAAAATGTTGATTGGCATTAGAATGATCTTTAAAAATCACTAAAAATCATCTAGAATAAAAACAACTAACTAAACAAAAACAATATCTGTTGCACATTATATTATTATAAGATATACCCATATATATGTAAAGGTGTGTAAACAACAGATATATAGCTGGATGTATTTTCAAAAATTGAGCCATAGCTATATAACTGAAACTGATCACTAGTGTCACTAGTGTCCTCAACATCTTTTGCACATCCTCAAGGAGCTTGGCTTCTGACACCATAGTTTAGCTTTTTTTTTTTTTTTTTTAACTTAGTATAAGTGGAATCACCAATATTCTCTTTTTTGTATGGCCTCTTTTGTTGAAAACTAAGGTGGTGTACTCATTCCTTTTACTGTCTCTACATATTGCATATTCAGCATTGCCTATGATCACCTTGGATGAACACACTGTTGTGTTTTCACCCATTCCACATCTGCATGTTAAGATATTTTGGGCTCTTATGAACAGCATTGATGTGAATAATCTTGTACATGTTTTCTGGTGAATATATGTGCTCATCTATTTTGGGTGCATATCCCTGGGAGGATTTGCTAGAGTGTAGAACATCCATATATTTAATTATAGTAGATATTGCCAGATAGTTTTCACAAAGTTATTTTATCAACTTGCACTCTCATCATCAGTGTATATAAATTCTCTTTTTCCCACATAATCTCCAAAGCTGAACCTTTGCTGTCTGATTTATTTTCGCTCTTCTTGTGGCTAATCTATTCTATATTTTTCCATCTAGTAGTTTGTCAATTTCTTTTTGATTAGTGGTTCTTTATATATGCTGAAGATAATAACTTCACATATTGTATATTAGGAATCTCTTCCCCACTCTTTGGGTTGCTTTTTTATTCTCATAGCAGCTTATTTTATAAATAGAAATTTCTTAATGGAACGTAGTACAGTTTTGTTTTATTTCCATCATAGTAGGTGTTTTATTCTTGCTGCTATTTTGTTCTGCTTGGGAAATCTTTGATCCACATTCATGTAGAGGTTGTCCTTTCTGTTCACACAATAATGTTCAGATGTTAAATTTTCATTTTAATTAACAAAGTATTTCTAACATCTGTTTTTAAGTTATTTTTGTTCTACTTAATATTTCTGTATGTAGTCTCAGGGATGTGAGATTGAGCCCTGCATTCAGCTCATCGCTGGTCATGGAATCATGGAGTCTGCTTAAGATTCTCTTTCTCCCTCTCCCCATCTCTGCTCGTGCCTGCTCTCGCTAAAATAAATAAATAAATAAATAGATAAATAAATGCATATATGTTTATAGCTATGTATTATTTATTTACCAGGAAGTGGAGGATTTGAATACTTCCTCCTTGCCACTGCTTCTTTTAATTATCTAATTTAATTCCGTATGATTAAGGTACAAATTTGAATACATTCAATTCTCTGAAATTTTTGAGGATTTCTTTATGGTTTTGCTACATAAATTCAGCTGGGAAAAATGTTTCCTGTTTGAATCAAAAAGATTCAGTGTTGGGGCGCCTGGGTGGCTCAGTGGGTTAAAGCCTCTGCCTTCGGCTCAGGTCATGATCCCAGGGTCCTGGGATCGAGCCCCACATCGAGCTCTCTGCTCAGCGGGGAGCCTGCTTCCCCCTCCCTCTCTCTGCCTGCCTCTCTGCCTACTTGTGATCTCTGTCAAATAAATACACAAAATCTTTAAAAATAAAAATTCAGTGTGGGAACACAATCCTGTTTGTGTATAAAATAAGTCAATTATATTAATCATGTAATTGTTATCTCCCATAACTTTATTGAATATTTAGCTACTTTACTAACATTATTGAAAATGGAGCAGTTAAGTATTCTGCTCCACAGTGGGTTTTCTTATTTCTTCTTTTATAACTTCATGTATTTTTCGTTTAGGGTATATTGAAGTGATGTTCAGATTGCTTACAAATTTAGTATTGTAATATCTTTCTATGAATTGCCACATTATTGTTATGAAATGTCCTTTATTTGTGTAGTTTTGCCTCAAAGTCTACTTTGGTAGTGGTATAGCTTATATCAGCCTTCTTTTAGTTAACATTAGCATATTAAATCTTTATCCATGTTTTTCCTTTTAAATTTTTTGTATTATTATGTTTGTTATTCCTTTGGAAGGATTTTGTACTTTTTCCCATGGTGACATTCATAGAAACATTTAGTGCATTTACTGATAAAAAGGAATTGTTATCTGTGTGTATCTGTCACCTTAAATTTTGTTTTCTAACCATTCTTCCTGTTTATTTATTTTGACTATTTTTTGTTTTAGTATTAAATACATAGTGTGATTATTGCCTTGCTCTCTGTTAACCTTTTAGCAAACATTCTGGTGTTAAATTTGTCATTTCCTCAATAATACCAGAATCCTAGGGCATATTACTTCTTGTAAAATCTAGAGTATGGTGATACATTTTTAGATATAATAGCAAAGGTACAATCCATGAAAGAAAGAACCGATAAGCTGGGCTTCATCAGAATTATAAACTTCTGGCGTGTTGTGGTGGCTCAGTTGTTTAAGCATCCAACTCTTGGTTTCAGCTCAAGTCATGATCTCAGCATTGTGGGGTCCAGCCCTGCCTTGGGCTCCATGCTCAGTGTGGAGTCTGGTAGAGATTCTGTCCCTCTTCCTCTCCTTCCGCCCTTCCCCCTACCCATGCAACTCTCTTTCAAATAAATAAATAAAATCTTTAAAAAATTTTTAAAAAATTATGGAGGGCAAGTATTGCATGGAGCACTGGGTGTGGTGCATAAACAATGAATTCTGGAACACTAAAAGAAAATTTTTAAAAAAGTTTATAAAAACAAAATAAACTTCTGCCCTATGAAATATAATTTCAAGAAAATTACGAGGCAAGCCACAGACTAGGAGAAAATATTTGCAAAAGAAACATCTGGAAAAGCACCATTATCCAAAACATACAAAGAGCGCTTAAACTCAACAATAAGAAAACAAACCCTATTAGAAAATGAGCCAAATACCAGGGCACCTGGGTGGTCCACTAGGTTAAGTGTTTGCTCTCATCCTAAGTCATGATCTCAAGGTCCTGGGATTGAATGCTGCATCAGGTTGCCTGCTCAGTGGGGAGCTTGTTTCTCCTTCCTCTGCATCTCTCCCTGCTTGTGCTCTCTCAAGCAAATAAAATCTTTTTTAAAAAGACTTTGTTTTAAAAAAAAGAAGAAAGAAAATGGGCCAAATACCTTAACAGACACCTCACCAAAGAAGATACGCAGATAGCAAACAAGCATATGAAAAGATGCTCCACATCGTATGTTACCAGGGAAATGTAAGTTGAAACAACTATGAGACATGAGACACAACTACTAAAATGGCTAAAATCCAGAACAGTGACAATATTAAATGTTGACAAAGCTGTGAAGTAACAAGAATTTTCATTCATTGTTGGCAGGAATACAAAATGGCACATGCTTTGAAGGACAGTTTGTCAGGTTCTTAGAAAAGTAAACATACTCACCATAGGATCCAGGAATCATACTCCTTGGTATTTATCACAAAATACAATACACAGATGTTTCTTGCAGCTTTACTAGTAATTGTCCAAACTTGAGCACAATCAAGATGTACTCTTGAAAGTGTAGTGAATGTGTGAATGAACTGAAATGAATCTAGACAATGAAATATTAATCAATAAAAGGAAGAAATGAGCTATCAAGCCATGAAAAGACATGGAAAAAAATAATGCTTATTAATAAGTTTTAAGAAAGTCTGAAAAAGCTGCATAGTGTGTGGTTCCAACTATGTTATTTTCTGTGGAAAAATAAAACTGTGTACTAAATAAAAATTTTTTTAATTTTAATTTTTTTATGAACATATAATATATTATTAGCCCCAGGGGTACAGGTCTGTGAATCACCAGGTTTACACACTTCACAGCACTCACCATACATAGCACTACCCTCCCCAATATCCATAACCCCACCACCCTCTCCCAACTCCCCTCCCCCCAACAACCCTCAGAGATTAAGAGTCTCTTGTGGTTTATCTCCCTCCTGATCCCATCTTGTTTCATTTATTCTTTTCCTACCCTCCAAATCCTCCATGTTGCATCTCCACTTCCTCATATCAGGGAGATCATATGATAGTTGTCTTTCTCCGATTGGCTTATTTCACTAAGCATAATATCCTCTAGTTACATCAATGTCATCGCAAATGGCAGGATTTCATTTCTTTTGATGGCTGCATAGTATTCCATTGTGTGTGTGTGTGTGGGTGTGTGTGTGTGTAAATATATATATATATATATATATATATATATATATATATATATATTTGGGTGCATGCGCCCCTTCAGATCACTACTTTTGTATCTTTAGGGTTAAAAACCCAGTAGTGCGATTGCTGGGTCATAGGGTAGTTCTATTTTCAACATTTTGAGGAACCTCCATGCTGTTTTCCAGAGTGGCTGCACCAGCTTGCATTCCCACCAACAGTGTAGGAGGGTTCCCCTTTCTCCGCATCCTCGCCAGCATCTGTCATTTCCTGACTTGTTGATTTTAGCCATTCTGACTGGTGTGAGGTGGTATCTCATTGTGGTTTTGATTTGTATTTCCCTGGTGCTAAGTGATGTGGAGCATTTTTTCATATGTCTGTTGGCCATCTGGATGTCTTCTTTGCAGAAATGTCTGTTCATGTCCTCATGAGTACTATAAAGTACTCATGAAAGAAATTGAGAAAGACACAAAGAAATGGAAAGATGTTCCATGCTCCTGGATTGGAAGAACAAATATTGTGAAAATGTCTATGCTACCTAAGCAATCTACACATTTAATGCAATCCTTATTAAAATTCCATTCATTTTTTTCAAAGAAATGGAACAAATAATCCTAAAATTTATATGGAACCAGAAAAGAGCTCAAATAGCCAGAGGAATATTGAAAAAGAAAGCCAAAGTTGGTAGCATCACAATTCCGGACTTCATGCTCTATTACAAAAGCTGTCATCATCAAGACAGTATGGTACTGGCACAAAAACAGACACATAGATCAATGGAAAAGGATATAGAGCCCAGAAATAGACCCTCAATTCTATGGTCAACTAATCTTCAACAAAGCAGGAAAGAATGTCCAGTGGAAAAAAGACAGCCTCTTCAACAAATGGTGTTGGGAAAATTGGACAGCCACATGCAGGAAAATGAAATTGGATCATTTCCTTACACCACACACAAATATAGACTCAAAATGGATGAAGGACCTCAATGTGAGAAAGAAATCCATCAAAATTCTTGAGGAGAACACAGGCAGCAAACTCTTTGACCTTAGTCACAGCAACAACCTAGGAACATTGCCAAAGGCAAGGAAAGCAGGGGCAAAAATGAACTATTGGGATTTCATCAAGATCAAAAGCTTTTTCACAGCAAAGGAAAACAGTCAACAAAACCAAAAGACAACTGACAGAATGGGAGAAGATATTTGCAAATGACATATCAGATAAAGGGCTAGTATCCAAAATCTATAAAAAACTTAGCAAACTCAACAGCCAAAGAACAAATAATCCAATCAAGAAATGGACAAAGGACATGAATAAAAAGATTTTTGATGAATAGAACTATTAAATTACTATACTGTACATCTGAAACTAATATAACACTGTATTTTAACTAACTGGAATTAAAATAAAAATAAAAAATAGATACATAAAGAAACGAGTTCTGTGGTCACCAGGAGTTAAGGGAGAGGGGAGGATGAATACTCGGACACAGAGGTTTTTTAAGATAGTGAAACTGATTCACATGATAGTATAATAATAGACACATATCATTATGTATGTGTCTAAACGCTTAGGGTATATATACACCAAGAGTGACCCCTGGTGTAAGCTATGGACTTTGAGCTAAAAAAAATATGTTAATGTAGATTCATCAACTTGATAAATGTATCATTCTGGTAGGAGAAGTTAAGAGTGGAGGAGTCTTTGTAGGGGAAGGGTTTTATGCAAAATCTCTGTACCTTTTACTCAATTTTTCTCTGAATGTATAAGTGATATAAAAATCAGTCTATTAAGATAAAAGAAAAAAACACAAAATATCCAAGATGCAGAAAGAAGCATTGACAAAATTCAACTTTTCATTATTAACTCTCTCAACAAACTAGATATAGAAGGAAATGCTGCCATTTAGCAAAGGCTGAATATGAAAAGTCCAAAGCCAACAGCATATCCCATGATTAAAAACTCAAAGATTTTCCTTAAAAATCAGAGACAAGGCAAAGATGTCCACTACTGCCACTTGTATTCAACATACTACTGAAGTGCTAGCCAAAGCAGTTAGGCAAGAGAAAGAAATAAAGTGCATCCAAGTGAAAAAGGAAATTTTTTTTTAAAGATTTTATTTATTTATTTGACAGAGAGAGAGATCACAAGTAGGCAGAGAGGCAGGCAGAGAGAGAGAGGAGGAAGCAGGCTCCCTGCCGAGCAGAGAGCCCGATGTGGGACTCGATCCCAGGACCCGGAGATCACGACCTGAGCCGAAGGCAGAGGCTTTAACCCTCTGAGCCACCCAGGTGCCCCGTAAAAGGAAATTTTTTAAGTTCTTTATCTATTTTGGGTTCTAACCCTTTAGTGATGTGTGGAAGTTTTGAGTCACTAAATGATACACCTGAAACCAATATTACAGAGTATATTATTAACTAGCTGGAATTTAAGTAAAAACTTCTAAATTTTTTATAAAATAAAAAAAAATGAAAAAAGGGAAGGGGTAAAATTATCTGTAAATGACATGATATTATATGTAGACTAGACTAAAGGAGCTAAAAAACCTCTTAGAGCTAATAAACAAATTCAGTAAAATTATATGATACAATATCAATGTACAAAAGTCAGTTCATTTCTATGTAATAACAGTGAACTATTCAATTTTGGAGGGGAGATGGGTGGGGGATTGGGTGAGCCTGGTGGTGGATATTATGGAGGGCATGTATTGAATGGAGCACTGGGTGTGGTGCATAAACAATTAATTTTTGAACACTGAAAAGAAATAAAATAAAATGGAAAAAAAACTAAAAAAAAAAAGAAAGAAAGAAAGAAAGAAAATAATTCCATTTACAATTGATCAAAAAGAGTAAAATACAAATAAACTTAACCAAGAAAGTGATAGTCTGTATGAAAGAAATTTTTAAAGGTACATAGAAGTGGAAAGACATCCCATGTTCATGAATTGGAAGATGTAATATTGTTTAAATATCTGCACTACCCAAAGTGATCTCCAGATTCAGAGCAATGCCAATGAAAATCACAATGGTATTTTTTTTTTTACAAAAATCTAAACAAACAAATAATTTAAAAATTCATATGGAACCACAAAGGACCCAGATATACAAAAGAATCTTGAAATAAAAATAAAGTTGTAGGTACCATGCCAGCCTGATTTCAAAGTATTTTACAAAGCTGCAGTAATTGAAACAGTATTATACCGGCATAAAAACAGATACATAGACCAAAGGAATAGAATAGAGAGCCCAGGGGTCAGAAATATGCTCATCCACTAGTCAACTGATCTTGTTAAGGATAACAGGAATGTGCAATTGGAAAAGTATCATCTCTGCCACAAACAAAGAGACAATGTGTCATGGGCCCAAGTATCTATCCAAATTCTTGCTATGGGTGCAAAGAATACAGGGCTCTTACTGCCTACTACCCTCACCATTTTTCTGGGTTATGATTGCATGGAACAGCTTTGAGAGATGATATAATCCCTCCCTTTGGACAAAGAGGAGGCTTATTTCCACTCTCAATAAAAGCAGTACATTCTCCAAACTCAGTGTTCCTCTTCCATCCCAGAATTCACTATTTCTCTTGGTTTCATGTAGGCTCATGTGTATTGTATCTATGAGCAGGAACATTATACCTACTTTCTGGTTGCTGCTTTTGCTGTGTATAACAAAGTTCACTGTTTCTGACCCAAGGGTCTTGCATATTTTTGTTAGCATTAGTGAAATAGTTAACAGTCTAGTATATTAGCTTGTAAATAAGGTAAAATCTCAGACTCTTCACAGTTCGTGGCACAGACATGGGAGTGAAGACTTTTGGATCTTTGATCCAGTCCAGCTGAGAAGCTGATCCCAGCTCATCACAAATGCTCAACTATTGTTTTAAGATACTAAGTTCCTCTGCTTGACTTATTTCGCTAGGTAGTTTCTTATTCAGCAAAAATAAATTAAATAATCATAATGAACTAATATTTAGAACCACCACTCCTACCAGAATTACTAAAATGAAACAACAAAACATGAAATACTGAGTAACCAGTACTTTCACAAACTACTGGCAGAATATATATATATATATAATCACTTTGAAAAATTTATTTGGCAGTATCTTCGAAAGCGGAACATATATGTATCTATAACTCAGTATTTCCACACCTAGTTTTATCCCAAACTGAATACATATATATGTTAACCAAAAGACATGTAAAATTTGTTTATGTGAGCATAGTCAATAATAACCAAAAATTGGAAACATTGAATACTAGAATGGATCCATATGAATTAAGCAGTTATCCAGAAGGCTCTATTCCCTTTAATTTTGAACTATAGTCTCAAAACTTTTGCCTCCATATTTTACAGCTTCTTTTCTTTTATACTCTTTTTTAAAAACAGCTTTGTTGAAATATAATGCATATGCTACAAAATTCACCCATTTAAAGTGTACAATTAAATGGTTCTGGTATATTTATAGAGTGTTAAATAATCAGTACAATCTAACTTTAAAATTTTTCATCACCCCAGAAAAAAAACCCAGACTCCTTATCAGTTACTCCCCATCCCTTCTCATGCCAGCCACAGTAAATTGCCAATTTATTAAATTACTAATTTAATAAATAAATCACTAATTTATTTTTCTATGGATTCGTTTGTTCTGGAAATTTCAACTTAACACAATAATAGAATATGCAGTAGTTTGTGACTGGCTTGTTTTAAGTAGCATAATGTTTTTTGAGTTTCTTTCATATATCAGTATCTCATTTTTTATTGTTAAATAATTTCCCATTATATGGATATATAACAGTTGATATACATTTATGTTATGTCACTTTTGGGCTCTGATGAATAATGCTACTATGAACATTCCATTTATATCTAAAAAATCATTGCTTAACCCAAACTCAGAAAGAAGAAATCATTGCCCAATTCAAGGTCACAAAGATTTACCCTTAATTTTACTTGTAAGTGTTTTCTTCTTTTTAATTTTGTCTCATCTATTCTGACCAATCATTGGGCTAAGACCTCCTTCTGTTATAAAATTTTTGCTTTTCTACTCAGATGAATCTGGAGGATAGTCAGTTACCATACCAAAAATGTAGCAAAATCACATTTTCTAGAAAATGCACAAATTCAGTACCATTATAGTGAATAATATTTGAACATAAAAACAAATCCGTAGCTATTAAACACATACTTTAAACAAGATAATTAGTACTTTAGGTGCTATAATGCAAGAAGTATGAAAATTTGGATAATTAAAAACCTTAAAAGACCCTTAATCTGACATTTACTCTTTGATACATATATGAATGGTGAGTTTAAATGCCATTATTTCTTGTAAGTAGGGCAAGTCTATATTTTTATGAAACAGGATACAAATAGTTTCTGTGTTCAAATTTTGAATAAAAGTGAAGATTGGACTTGAGCAATGTTTATCTTTCTTCTTCTTCTTTCTTCTTTTTTCTTTCTTCTTCTTCTTCCTTTTTTTTTTTTTTTTTTTTACTACTATGTCATCCAAAACCAATAAATCCACATTTCCAAAATGTTTAGTCTAGCACATTCAATGCCACTAGGGATCTACTGTTTTAAAAGGGGGAAGAATTAAAGTCACCTTCTTTTTCTCCATCTTAATCTGGGGAAATAAAAAATCAGACTTAATATATCTCAGTCATGACATTGCACATAATCAGCATATAGTTGGGCCATATCCAGAATTATTTTTTGCTTGATTGAGAGGCCTACTCAAGCTTTTGATGTAATAGTTTAAACCTACTGCCTCCTGAACATTTGTATAATGAATTATGCCTTGTTTTGTCTACACACTCACAAAAAAAAGTATTCTTTTTTTAATTTTAAAAATTTTTTTTATCATTTCATTTTTTATGTTCAATTAGCCAATATATATCATTAGTTTTTGATGTAGTGTTCAGTAATTCATTAGTTGTGTATAAAATCCAGTATTCATCACACTTTCTCCCCTTAATACCCATCACCCCGTTACCCATCTCCCTACCCCCTTCCCTTCTGTAACCCTCAGTTTGTTTCCCAGAGTCGAGAGTCTCTCATAATGTGTCTCCCTTTCTGAATTCTTCCCTTTCAGTTTTCCCTCACTTCCCCATGGTCCAAAACAATATTCCTTATATTCCACATATGAGTGAAACCATATGATAATTGTCTTTTAAAAAAAGATTTTATTTATTTATTTGATAGAGAGAAGGATCACAGTTAGGCAGAGAGGCATGTAGAGAAGGGGGGGAAGGATAATTGTCTTTCTCTGCTTGACTTATTTCACTTAACATTATCTCCTCCAGTTCCATTCCTGTCGATGCAGATGGTGGGTGTTCATCCTTTTTGATGGCTGAATAATATTCCATTATAGATACGAATCATATCTTCTCTATCCATTCATCTATTGAAGGGCATCTTGGTTCATTTTTACATTTAATGTGAAAATGACAAGAAACTAGAGCACTATCCAATGCAATTTACCATGATTGGTTTTCCCACTACTAATATAATACACAATCTTTATAATTAATGAAACTTGCAAAATGGTGGATATCCGGTAAATACATTTTGAAAAATAAAGATTATCCTAGGACATATATTTTGGAATTCTTTTTTTTAAATTTTATTTTATTTAAATTCTGGAGACTTATTGTGTGTAGTGTCCATGTTGACCTTTACAGCATCTACTATGGCTCTTCTCTTGTAGGTCTTTCAGAGTGACGTGGCAGATGCAAGACATGCTTTAACAGATTGCCCAGAGTAAGAAAAGCAAAGGAAATGTCTGAACAGATACTTTTGAAAACCCATACTTCTACAATGTATCTGTTACAGTGAAAAACATTCACAGTGAATGTTAATTGTCTCCATTGTAGGGGATGTTAACCTTAAATAATATATTAATTCAAATCCTGCTAATAAATTTTGTGAATATGGATTAATATTGACTTCTTTTGGCAATAGTGATGTTAGTTGACATATGTATCCCCCAAAACAATTTTCTTACTGATATAAATGTCATTTTTCAAATTAATTCTAGCAAGAAAAAACTTTTGGCAGCTCTTTATAAGTGTCTCTTCTTCTGAAAAAAAAAAAAAAGAGAGAGAGAGAGGGAGAGATGCTTATAATTTGTAAAAAGAAGTAGGAAAGGAAAAAATTAACATTGAAAATGTCTTTTTAACAGAGCAAAATGCATGTGGGCAAAATTCCTAAGAACGCTATTTAGGCAAATAAATATAAGTTCTGCATACCTAATGGTCCTATGGGAATTTCCTCGTATCTTTCATATAATATCATGACAAGAAAGATCCTATTAAACTGTCTTGTTCTGTTCAAACTCATAACATCTGTCTTTGAATGTAATTCACATGAGAGCTGTAAATTTAATATAAGTTTTATTCATTAATAATAAAAGTCAATCTTTTGTGAGGAAGAAAGAATACAAACACTTTCTTCTTTCTGAGACATTTCTAAAATGAGACATTTCTAAAGATGACTTGATGTTCAAGAACAAATTAGATTATTCCACTACCTAGTTCTATTAAAAACCTTTTTAAAAAAATTTCGTTTCCCTTTCCCCCTCTATTCAGAAACACTATTTGAAAAACCCAATAATTTTCTATAGAATATTTGAGAAGTGTACCTGAATCTAATGTATTCTTATCCAAAAATTTAGAAAGATCATTTTAGTAGCTAATTTTATAAAATATATCATCATCATTATTAACTTCTAAGAATGAATATTTCATTGGGAATATTTTTGGAAATTTTCCAATATTTTATTGTTGATATTAGTTTTGAATTTAGAAAGCCATCCCAAAATTATATAAGGAAATTATTTATATCTCCATGGAATAGAAGTAACTTAATATTTTGGGATTCCTTTAGTCAAAATATAAATGTCTGTCAGTGTCTTTTCTCATTATTTCCTTTAATCATTTCACATATAATCAAGATATTCTAAAAAATGTCTAAAATAGTATGTAGAATGACATGTAAAGAAATATCTTTAGATTCCTAGATGTGAATTCAATAGCAAGTGAAGGATAAGAAGAGAGTTGGAATTGATATACTGGGATGATTGTAGCATTACATGAGTTCCTAGAAAAAGAGCTGAAGATTTTAAAATGAAAAATTAATAGCAATTATGAATAGCAATATATATGTGTATACATATATGGATATACATACATACCCATATTTATATGTTTATGTATATATGTATATGTATGTGTGTATGTTTGCATATATCCATGAACTTTCATTCGAGAAACATACAGTTTGACAAATGTTTGCTTTCTAACCAGAAATGTGCCTAAAATTGTTTGGATATTAATCACCATTCTAGCTGAAAAATTTTAGAATGAAATATCAGAGTAAGGTGACCAGAATCTATTGACACACACAGCTAATTGAGAAAGTTTAACCCATGGAAATTCTCAGGTATTTCAAGCACAAATATAATGAAACAGCTATGCAAAAAACTGGGCTTCTGAAAAGAATATGAAACAATAAAAGAAATAATTGTCCTCAAAATACTGTGAATAAAAGGCCACTGGTAAAAAAAAATATTTATAATTGAAAATATTAAAATAATTTTCTTAACTAAAAACAAAATCTAAATATATAAGTTGAAAGAGTTGTTATATTTTCTTCAACTTCCTGATCCATCTGAAGTCAATTGTAGTATATGATTTTGTACATTCTATATAATATTTAAGTAATCTGTTATATGCTAATCAATTTGCAATATCTAATTTATCATACATAAGGTGTTATTTAATAAAGTTCGAGATTTAATTTCTTTATCCATATGTCAATATGCTTCTGTACAACAGTGTTTTAGAAGATTTAAAACTTTCTAGGATAAAATTTAAAGAGTAATCCATTGTAAAACATAGAGATATACTTTAAGAAGCTTCATCATTGCATCCTTTAAATTAAATTAATGTGATTTTCTGTTTTAAACTAAAACATTTTCCAGAAGCAAAATAAAACTATAATATTCAATCAGGCCAACATAGGTGTCCAATTAATCCAGGAATTAGGAAATTTCAAACACTGGGTGCTCATGCTTCCCTTGTTGGCCAATTATGACCAGTATAAATTTAAGTTTTCATAACTTCGGCCCTCTCATTTTATTACAAGAAACTAATCCTATAGAAATAATCAGTGTTACAGACTAAGGTTTATTTTTCTGGAGATAGAAAATGTATCATTTACAGCTTGATCAGGGGTAGCAAGACTCCTATGAGAGACATGGCATTAGAGATGTCTTATTTGGATTTGACCTTGACTACTTGTGGGAGCTGGTGAACAATGGAAGGCTGTGGCTCTGCATCTGGGGGAAAGTTTAGAGTCACTCTTGTCCTAAGATCTACAGTTACTAAGAAAAACTGGACTTGAAATCAAAGTTGCTAGGCCACACTGGAACATCAGGAGAGCTGGAACCCATGAGGACGACTTTGGAGGCGATGCATTGTCACATGCAATTTGAATCTATGGAGTCACCTGCCTCACCACCTCACCATGGGTGATGAGTGTTCCTGGTCCAGGAAGCAGAGAGGTTAAGGAAGAACATTTGGTGGAAGAAGTAACTTGGGGCCCAGAGCATCCTTCCACCCCAGCACACACATACCAGTGGAATAAGGCAGCAGGTCACTGACAATGTGCAAACAGAAGCAGAAGATGGGTCTTTCTCCAGCTTCCTTCAGAACTCAATCATAAAAGTGTTTGCCATGTACTAATCAAGTAAAAAAAAAAAGAAGAATGTATAATTGAAGATGCAATATAATGACAAGAATTAATTGGATAAAATACAAAATATTCTCATGATAAAAACAATTATGAGATATGGTGGGATGGGGAATGATTTTTCTTTTCCTCTTAATAATTTTTATATTCTCAAATAAGCATATTGAAAATGCATTATCTAAAATAAAACAGAAAGTGAAATAATTATATTTTACATTTTGGTAAAAAGAATTGCTCAGGCCTCTAGTGAAGAATATAAAGATAATTTTGTGTTAGGATATTTATTTACTAGCTTAAGTGATGCCATATGTGTGACCTGGCAATTATTCTTAAATTGTTTAGCTTTTCCTTTGATTGCTCTTGTGTTTTTCTTTTATTATCAGTTTCTGCATTCATCCAAACATCTCCTTCTAGAGAACATCTTCGAGGTCACAAGGGAAGACCTAGCCTACTCCTTATTTTCACTCTAAAGTTTTACTATACTAAAACTCTTAAAACTAATACAGCATACATCAATGCAAGGCTTCTTGTTCTAAAAACTTAGAATCTGACTTCATTTCAACCTTAGAGTTACTGTCTTCTGGTATTAGTGCCCATACCTCCAGGACAGTCCACAGTGCCTTAGTGAAGAGACTGTCCAAAGAACACTCCTGGAGAACGTTCAAGTGGTGGATACCCAGTTCTCCATTCTAGGGTTGTTACTCTCTGAGTCTTCAGATCCCTATTTCTGGTGAATTGTGTTCATAGAAGTTCTCATTCTCCCACCACATTTAATGGAGACTATTTCTTTTCTTCTCTGGGCTCAAGAAACCACTGCAACAAAACATCACCAGTAGCTCATTTCCAGAGTACCGTACCAGAATACTGATTTCCATGTCATAAATGAGTGCCCTACTACCAGTGCATTTTCCCCTAATCTGTCTTCTTTTGTCCCCACCACCTGGCATTTCACAAAATGTTTACCCACTTCCTTCAATTATTTTGGTCTTTGAACTATTTCTTTCCAGAACAGAGTTCATACCTCCAAATTCTGGCAGTGCTGAGAACTGACCCTATCATTTTCTTTAAGGCAAAGAGGGTAGTGAATGCAGATATTGAGGTGAAAAACTATCACCTTAAGAAGCAAATGCTCTAGCTGTGATCACTGTGGAATCTTCAGACAAGAAACCTATTCTCTTTTTGCCAGTGGCATTGGGATCCTTCTGCCAGCTAGGGAGTTTGGGGGGAACTTGGGCAGTTAAAGATTCACAAGCTCAGTCACCAAAACCCCAGTTGTGAGCTCCCACTGATTTTCTGTGACAGCTCTAAATTTGACGTAGGACACTATACTTTATCTGAGTTGATCTGCCACATTCAATCTTGATTTCAACACAAAATTTCTTGTATTTCTGAAACATGATTGACTCCTTTAAAGCTGCTTTAAAGGCTTCTAACATTTAGGACTTGACTTAAATTGGAAATTAAGTGCCTGAGGCAGATATATAGGTAGATGATGGATGATAGATAGATAGATAGAGGTAGATAGATAATATCGCTTTTGCAAGACCTGCAATGTCATAAAAAACAGCCACCCACACCACATCCTTCTAAGTATTATCACCCTTAAACCAACAAGTGCAACATCCAGTTGATCTAATGACTTGATTCCTTACACCCCATACCAATTCAAAAAACTGAAAGTTTTTATAATGGGTCATTTTATAGCATGCCATAACTGCCCCTCTTAAAAAAAAGGCAAAGAAGTTATTGTTGCCTCCAGATAGGTGAGATATTGAATCTGAAAACTCATTATGAGTGTTTTGTTTTTTGCTTTTTTTTTTTTTTTTTTTTGGTCATTCCTGGTACTGTCTTACTCTGGGTTCTCTAGAAAACAGAGGGAAAAAAAAAAAGTCCATGCTGTATGTTGTATGTATTTGGATACAACCCCAGGTCAACAAAGGAGAGAGAAAGGAGAGTATGTCAGGGAAAGAGGGAAAGTAAACCCAAGTGTTACAACTTCTCCGAATATTGCTAGTTGCTGAGAGGCCTTAGAGAAACAGTCCCTTCTAATCAGTTATATAGGGGAAGAAGTTCATGTCTTTCATTTTGGGATTCACCCTGGTTCCTTTCTTTCACTGAAAAAGTTCACTCCATCCTGCAATAACTTTCCTTCTCTTCTATATTGAGTTATAAGACTCCACTGGACAGACTCTGGGGAAAAGGAGAGGCTATGTTGTGATCATATTGGACCTTTATGGACACAAAGATTTATTCTATCAGGTTTCAACCAAAGTGAACACAAAAGAGCCTGAGCCAGGGGCTTCTGGGTGGCTCAGTCAGTTAAGTATCTGCCTTCGGGTCTGGTCATAATCTTGGGATTCTGGGATCAAGCCTCCTGCTTACCGGGGAGTCTGCTTCTCCCTATGACTCTCTCTCCCCACCCCACTTGCACTCTCTTTCATTCTCTAAAATAAATAAGTCAAAAATTTATTTTTAAAAAGAGGCTGAGGCAAAGTCCAGCCCTTATCCCATGGAAGAGACTAAAATAATCAACAGATTTAAATAGGAAACTGTATAACCAGTCTTCCAAATGTAGGCACTTCTAAGATTGAAAGGGCTTACTATTAGTTACACTAAGCACAATAATTAGACTAAGTGCACAGGTATAAGCTGGATTGTCTCAGTCAGATTGGAACATATGGTCATCCTTGGAAGACGAGGTCACATCCTTAGTACGTGGTCTCATTTAAGAGCAGTAGCTGAGGCATAGAGGCAAGTGCAGCCAGCGGAATCTCAAGTGTATGGTCTGGGTTCTGCGCACACTGTGAGGTGGACACTATGGCTATCCACGTCCATGGGTAAAGACATTGAGTTCCAGTATTCTAGCCTATGTGATGGAATTCATTGCAGGCACAATAAATATAACCCTCTTTCCTTATCTTTTTTCAAAATCAACTGGTAGGAATAAACAGGTAAGTAGATGAAGAATAGGGATACAACTCATGTTAAAGAAAGATGATACGCGAGAATTTGGCTTACACATTGAATACTCTTACTTTTTTTTTTTTTTAAAGATTCTATTTATTTTATTTGACAGGCAGAGATCACAAGTAGGCAGAGGCAGGCAGAGAGAGAGAGGAGGAAGCAGGCTCCCCGCTGAGCAGAGAGCCCAACGCGGGGCTCAATCCCAGGACCCTGGGAGCATGACCTGAGCCGAAGGCAGAGGCCTGAACCCACTGAGCCACCCAGGTGCCCCAAATACTCTTACATTTTAAATACTTGGTATCAGAATAAGATTCAACTGACTAGGAGCAAGTTCCATGTAGGGCCAGAGCCTTTATTGCTAATCTGGTGGCATGTTAGAGAGTAGTTGAAAGTGTTTTGTTTTGTTTTGTTTCTTTTAGAGGTGATCCCAAAGGAGAATGGTAGACCGATAAAATTGACAAATCTTGCCAATTCCTTCATCCCAAAGCCCCCAATCAGATGAAAGAGGAGTATATGGGCAGCCTGATAAGATCCAAGAGTGTTAGCTGGTGAAGCCCCCTCCTACATAGAAGCAAAACTTAGTAATGAGATCCTCTAAAAAGAGAAGTTAAAATTGTTTATGAAAAATGCCATATAGTAAGTTTAAGATATAAATAATTTTTGCATATTAGAAGAGGGGATATATTCCTATCATTAGAGTTATTAAACCAAAGTGCATGCTTTTTTTTTTTTTTTTAAATCTGGATGCATAATGCCAAGTGTGCTATAAAAAAGATATGCCAGTGTATAACCCTATTCACACAAGGGAGATATTAAATGCATTTTACACTTACTAGAATACAGGCACTGACCAATTAGAACAGATGCTCACACCAACTAGAACATATGGCCACAGTGGTGATTTCTACCTGAGTATTAGCCCGGAACAGCAATATGTGAAAATTATAAATCCCTCACTCAATTGTCAAGATGAGATAGTATCTGACTTCCTGATGTGTTGCCAATTTAATGCAGAAAAAATGTTATATCAGTGTTATTTGATTGGCATGTTTTTAATTAGAAATAAGTGAGCATTTTAAAATTTAACATGCCATTTATTTTTAATTCTAGCATATGTTTCATTTGTCCATTTATACATTTGTATGTTTTGTATTAATAAAATTAATTTATGAGTCTCTATAAAACTAAGACTGATGTCCTTCATGTATGTTACAAATATTCTGCATATAAATATATTATTTTTATATCCTTGCCATATCAGATTTTTAAAAGTTTTCTTATTTGACCTAGTCATATCTTCCTACATTCTTTATTGCTTCTTGACTTTCTTTCTTACTTAAAATATTCTTTTAACAATGATTAAAAATAAACCTAAATATTTTACTTAGTACTTACATTTATGAGCTAGTCAATATGGGATTCATTTTGGTGTAAAGATTAAATTAGTGATCAAAGCTTTATGAAAAGAGCTAGGTACATGTACAATTGCCATTTATTGAGTAATTCTTCTCTTTTACCAGTAATTTAAAGTATGTCTTTATTATTTACTAAATACCAATAGCTGTATTTAGGGACTTTTATTTGATTTCTACTCTATTTACCAAATTCCTACAGTGTTAATCATAGTTCCTAACGATGCCAATGCATTTATTCACTTGATCTATCCTACAACAAAAACGAATATTTCTTAATTTCTATACCAGTATCACTACTCACAAGTATATAAGATAAATTTCAAGATTTCTTTGCAATTATTCTTGTCCTTAGAATAAATATCCCCTTGTGTCTTAAAGTTACTTAAATTAATTCTTTGTATGTGTAGTTATGTTTTGTATTGTATAGAGTTAGACTTCTTCTGTTTTAAAGGTTTATTGCAAAATTTTTACCCTCATTTAATATTTATCTTACACTTTAGAGTATGTGTTTTTTGAACAGGAACCTCATTAGCATACATTAAATCAAAATTTTCTTCAACCTAACTTTTTCCAATTTCACCCACCCTCTTAGTAAGCATTTTTTGTTTCGAACTTATGCCTTCTATGTTTCTTGCATATTTTTGTAAAAGCAAACAAATACATTTAAATGTTTAATTGCTTGATAGTATTCTGCACCTTGCTGTTTTTCACTCCGTGTGAGCTGACTATGCGGGTATAAATCTTTCTTATTCCTTTTCACTGCTGCTGAACCCCACTGTGTGATTCTGAACCAAATGTCCCCCATACACGGGCATCTAGGCATTTTCCAATATATTGCCATTACAAAGTCTGCCACAATAAAAACATTTTTTTATTTTGTTCAAAAATTTCAAGCGATATTTTTGGATTAAGCCTAGAAATGGGATATCTGGGGCACCTGGGTGGCTCAGTGGTTTAAAGCCTCTGCCTTTGGCTCATGACCTGGGATCGGGCCCCACATTGGACTCTCTGCTCAGCAGGGAGCCTGCTTCTCCCCCACCCCCTGCCTGCCTCTCTGCCAACTTGTGATCTCTGTCTGTCAAATAAATAAATACAATCTTAAAAAGAAAAAAAAAAAAAGTTGGATATCTGGATCCAAAGCTAATTGCATTTGTAGCGCCATCAGATGGTGTCCATTTTGCATTCCTGTAAGTAGTGCATGAGTGAACCTTATTCTTCATAGCTTTGCCACCTTAGTTTGGTGTGAAATCTTAAACACTCTTATAGTCTACTAGGTGAAAAAATTTATTTTGTAGTTTTATTTTGCATTTTTATTATGTATGAAATGGTGTTAAAGGACTTTTGTGTGAACTGTCCATGCTCTTCACTAATTTTCTGTATTTGTCCTCAAGCTTCTGAAAAAAATTTATACATTAGGATGTTTTGTTTTGTGTTTGACTTTTTACATCTCTTGTTGCTATTAAGTAGTCTGATGCTGATTGGAATTATGTAAATTTTTTTAAAGATTTTATTTATTTATTTGACAGACAGAGATCAGAAGTAGGCAGAGAGGCAGGCAGAGAGAGAGAGGAAGAAGCAGGCTCCCTGCGGAGCAGAGAGCCCAATGCGGGGCTCGATCCCACAACACCGGGACCATGACCTGAGCCGAAGGCAGAGGCTTTAACCCACTGAGCCACCCAGGTGCCCCAAGGAATTATAAAATTTTTTAAGTGATTTGTTATATTTCTCTGGAAGCATTATGAATGTAGCAATGTTCTTACAATCAACTAAAATTTGCCTGTGTGATTTTCCTTCTCTTTCCTTACTCACTTTATGAGTCTTTTAAATGGAAACTTACTGTTTCTCTAATTCTGGACAAATTATCAACATATTTCTACCAGTACCTCCTCGTCTGCATTTGTGATATTTTTCCTTCAGAACTTCTACTCCGTTTGTACTTATTTTATATTACCTTTTTCTTAATCCCCTCCAGTTGCCTTCAAAAGTGTTCCTCTCTGTCATCTTGCATTTTACTACTTTTTTCTGCAAAATTCAGTGCACTGTGGTCTTCATCTTTTTGCCTTTTACATCAACAACGAGATTTCCTTGTTAATATTTCCTTAAGTCAGGGGTGTCTGGGTGGCGTAGTTGATTAAGTATCCAATTCTTGATTTAGGCTTAGGTCAGGATCTCAAGGTCCTGAGTTTGAGCCCTTGGGCTCAGTCTCTGCACTCACCGGGGAGCCTCTGAGGTTCTCTCTCCTCAACCTGTCCCCTAGAACCTCTCTCCGTGCATGCAATTTCCCTCTCTCTCTCTCTCTCCCAAATAAATAAATAAAATCTTTTAAAAATATTTCCACAAGTTACCTTTATGCCCCTTAAACCACATTGAGATACCACCTTACACCACTTAGGATGGCAAAAACTGACAAGAAACAATAAATGTTGAAGAAGTTGTGGAGAAAGGGGAACCCTCTTATACTTTTGGTGAGAATGCAAGTCGACGCAGCCACTTCAGAAAACAGTGTGGAAGTTCCTCAAAAAATTAAAAATAGAACTACCCTATGACCCAGAAATTGCACTACTGGGTATTTATCCCAAAGATACAGATGTATCTGTGAAAAGAAGAGTCATATGCACCCCAATGTTCACAGCAGCAATGTCCACAATAGCCAAACTGTGGAAAGAGCCAAGATGACCTTCAACAGATGAGTGGATAAAGAAGTTGTGGTCCGTACACACTATGGAATATCATCAATATTTTGCATCAATATGGATGAGACTGGAGGAGATTATGCTAAGTGAAATAAGTTAAGCAGAGAATGTCAATTATCATATAGTTTCACTTACTTGTGGAACATAAGAAACAGCATGGAGGACAGTAGGAGAAGGAAGGGGAAATGAAGGGGGAGAGATTGGAGGGGGACGTGAACCATAAGAAACCATGGACTCGGGGCGCCTGGGTGACTCAGTGGGTTAAGCCTCTGCCTTCGGCTCGGGTCATGATCCCGAGGTGCTGGGATCGGGCCCCGCATTCAGGTTCTCTGCTCAGTGAGGAGCCTGCTTCTTCCCCTCTCTCTGCCTGCCTCTCTGCCTCCTTGTGATCTCTCTCTGTCCAATAACAAATAAAACCTTTAAAAAAAAAAAAAAAAAGAAAAGAAACCATGGACTCTGGGAAGCAAACTGCGGGTTTTATAAGGCGGAAGTGGGGGGATGGTGAACCTGGTGATGGGTATTAAAGAGGGCACAGATTGCATGGAGCACTGGGTATTATACGCAAACAATGAATCATGGAACACGACATCAAAAACTAATGATGTACTGTATAGCAACTAACATAACATAATACAAAAAGTTACTTTTATGCCTTCTTGTTCATTATCATTTTGCTAAAATTTTGTTACTTTCCCAATATATTTATCCTGCTTATTTTAAATTTCTGGGGCACACATTTTAATAATTCTGCTTTTAATATTATACCTTGTTCTGGTTGATTTTCTGTCTTTTGAGGAGTTGTCCTTTTCGGTAGGAGTCTGCTTATAGCGCGTAACTTTTGCTCTCCTAGGCATGGCATCTGTCTTTTCTAAGAATATGTCTGGGTGGGTGAGGGGGTGCCTGGGTAGCTTAGTCATTGAGTATTTGCCTTCAGCTCAGGTCATGATCCCAGAGTCCTGGAGTCGTGCCCCACATCGGGCTCCCTGCTCAGCGGAAAGCCTGCTTCTCCCTCTCCCACTACCCCTGCTTGGGCTCCTTCTCTCATTGTGTCTTTCTCTGTCAAATAAATACATAAAGTCTTTAAAAAGTAGTTCTTAACACTAAAAAATAAAATAAAATAAGAATGTATCTGGGAAGATTTGATGGTAGGGCTACCATTTATGTTGAGCTTCAAGGTAAAGGTGTGTTTAAGAAGCATCATGGAAAGAAACCCCCCCAAAACAAGTTCCCAGGCACAGGGATAATTACCACCCTCTTCCTGTTGGAGCCATCTCATTTACTTCGGCTGGTCCCAAGGTTCACCTCCTCTCTGGGAGGAGTTGTCCCGGAAAGGGTTGAGAAATACCTCTTCAAGAGCATTTCCTTCCTTGTTTTCTTCCTCTCCTGTCCCTAACTTGGCTCATATCAACCTCTACTGTGGAACATGAGCACCGTGCCTAACTGTCTCCATACATCTCTTCCACACTGAGAAGAGGCAAGAGCAGAAAGCAAAAAGCTTTCTCCTGCATGTCTTCCCATCACTTCCTAGAACACAGGCTGCCCTCACAGCAGCCATCTACCCCCACACTCACCACAAGGCAGTAGGACCTCAAGTACCAATGAGATGTCCTCTTTCTGTTTCCTTTGGAATTCACATTTTCCTCTTGTTTTGTCTTTTGTTTAGGTTCGATTTGGAGTAAAAGGACTATAGCTCATGCTGGTTTATCTTTTTAAAGAGATAGAAGCCACTTCTTCCTTGTACTTTTGCTTCCTGGCTGCCTAGATTTCGCAACTTCTTTAAAGTCTTAAAATTATTTCTAAACCTCACCTGCTATACCTCACACCCCACCCCCATATGTTAGACCCTGAAATAATGATTATCTACAGTAGTGGTATTCAAACTTAAGGTATTCAAACTTAACCTATATACCCAGGAAAATTTTAAGTGCAGACCTTCAGATATTAATCCCAGATGTATTTCAATCAGAATGGCAGGGACTATGGTTCAGAGCCTCTATATTTAAAACTCCTTAGGTGCTTCTGAATGATCAGATCCTCTTGGTAACCCCTTATGTAAACCATATAATTGAACAGTTAATTTATCACTCTGGTTCATGCAAATACATCTTTTCTTTATACTGTAAACTAAATTATTATCAGTTTGAGAGAAAGGACTGATTGTAAGACACAGAGATACATGTAGAAACGTACAATCACACACATACACACACAACATGACTAATATAACACTTAGGTGCTAAAAGTATTAATATCATAGATCAAGTCTAAAGCAGTGTTATCTGCTGTTTCCTTTTTTTCAACACTGAACATTCAGTGTGGGTTTTGCTGATAAACTACTCCAATCTCAAGTCCATGTTCTTTAATTCTTCCATTTAGTCCACAACTATTTAGTATTTACTGTATGCCAGACATTTTTTAGTTGCTAGGATATGATAGTGAACAATATAAGGCGTTACTCTCATAGCACATAGCATATGTGAAGGAAGATATGCAATACACTGACACATTGAATTAAACTCTATTGGATAGTAGTAAGAGTCATGAAGAAAAAAAAAAAAATTGTTAGAGAATATGGGGCCTATTTTAGCCAGGGCTGTTAAGAGAGGATTTTGTAAGGAGATGGCGTTTTATAAAGAACCTAAAGGAAGGAGAGCTGCATGGGACAGAGAAGAGCAGGGAGTGTAAATAGTCCTAAACTTGCTTCCGTTCAAGGAATAGCCCAGAGACCAGCATGGCTTGCAGGAGTGGGGCATCAGGAAAAATGTTAGAGGACGCGTTTGCAGGTCTGCAGACCACAGTAATTCCCAACTCCTTTCACATAATGACCCACACGGAGACTGTGGCAGACAAGAACAACAGGATGGGGTGCCTCTAGTCCAGCGGGCCCAGGAGCCATGCTGATTCCTAAGAATCAGGAGGCGGGGTTCAGTATCTAAAGATTTGTGACACCAATTCCTCCCACTATTGGGAAGCTCTAGAGAAGCTCTAGAAGCTCTGTTGGGAAGCTTTGTTCTAGGTCCTTGCATCTTTGGAAGTGTCCAGGAACATGTTCAGATGAGAAGGGGAAATACTAGATAGCTTTGTGTTTACAACATGAATTGAAAGTTTCTCATCAAGGTTACCAAGAATCTCATGGAACCAGAGCATGTAATTCTTTGTATTCTTTCCTGCCTTCTCCACATTTCATTCTAGTTTTGACAAACTTTTGTTTTTTAAAGCTTTCTTCTCCTGTGCAACTATCTTCCTGTTCCTTCTCTAGATGCCCTTGACTTTTTGACCACTATTTGTTATGACTTTTTTTTTTTTTGGCTATCGTGTCTTGTTGTTATTCCACAGGGTCCTGTCTTTAGAATTCTATTCGCAGACCACAATCTCCCTAAGAAACCATATCCAGATAGATGACTTCAAATACACAGACTCACTAAGGAGTGGTACACTTTTCTCTCCAGGTCATGTCTCTCTCCTGAGTTTAAAACAAACTCTGCACAGAAACTGTATTTAAGAATAAAATATTCACCTGAGGATCTTTAGGTTCAGGCTAAAATTACAATCCTTTGCAACAAGGAAAGAACTTTTTGTATGTTTCTATCTTTACGAGTTGAATCTTTGACAATGAATGTTTCTATACCACAAGCATCTATGACTAGCCCTAGTCTCATAATCCTTCACACAAATTAGTGGTTATTGTTATCTTAACTAGTTAGAAAGCTACCAAAAAAAGGTATCTTGTCTATTTAATCTCTAAAATATTCCCCATGAGGGGAGTCTGAGTGGCTCAATGGGTTAAAGCCTCTGCCTTCAGCTCAGGTCATGATCCCAGGGTCCTGGGATTGAGTCCCGCATCGGGCTCTCCGCTCAGCAGGAAGCCTGCTTCTTTTCCTCTCTCTCTCTGCCTGCCTCTCTGCTTACTTGTGATCTCTATCTGTCAAATGAATAAATAAAATCTTAAAAAAAAAAAAAATTCCTCGTAAGAATTCTCTTCTCTTTACCTCTGTTGTTGCTGCCATGTTGAAGTCCTCATGATTCTTTCTATAAAACTGTTCCAAAACAATGGATTCATAAATGTGAAGATTAAGTGTCTGAAACTTGGGATGTGGAAGGAGACCTGGTGGGAGGCGGCGGAAGGAGTGAGACATGCCGTTTCTCCCTCGGTTGCCAACGTTCATAAAACGTGTCCTATGTTTGATGTCATAGGCTGACATAAAACAGGATTTGGAGTTTGTTTTTCTTTCAGTGTTGGATGTTATTCGATACCTGCCACTGTGTATATGTTTTTCATTGAATATATTCTTGGGCTATGACAATAGGTGTTTTTCATACAGTGTGGACCCTGATGGTAAACTAGCTACTTAAACCGGCACTGAGCGGAAACACAAACTAATACACAAAACCCTTCTCTTTACCAACAGAGGAGGACAACTTGGTTATTGTTGTCTTAACTAGTTAGAAAGCTACCAAAAAAAGGTAAACCGAGGGAAGCTCAAAATGGTCAAAATGATGAGTTTATTCAGGAATAGCAGAGGTATAGCAAGTGGGACCACACAAAGTGTAGCAAGCTACAGGTGGCTCTGTTAAGCGTCTGGACTATGCGGTATTTATATGCAGGGAGTATGAAGAGGGGAGAGTTCAGTCAGAGTCTGTTAAAATCAAAACCAAACGGAGACCATATTTGAACATTTCCTGAGCAGACAAAACCAGTCCAGTTGTACAAATAAAGCTTCATTCAGCTTAGTTTGTGAGATCAGCCTGTCCCCCGTCATTCCTTACTTGTGTCTCTGGAAACCATAAGCAAAAATTTCATCTGGTTGATATGAAGTAACCCCAGATAAACTCTGTCATTTAAGAAATACTAACATTGTCAAATTTCTGTAATTCAGGCATTGGTGGAAAATCAGTCTCATAGTCCTGAAGTTTTGTTTTCTTAAGGGTAAATGTATAAGATTTTTCCATCTTATATCCTCCAGTTCTGTGTTACTGAAATTCTCTCACATATTTAACTAGTGTTTATTAAGCATATCATAGTGCCAGGCATCTTGTAGGCTCTAGGAGTATGATAGTGAGTAAGATAGAGAAAACCCCAATCAGCAGAAACTTATTTTGTATTTATAGATAATATGTTAGGTTTTTTGTTTTTTGTTTTTAAGATTTTATTCATTTACTTGGCAGACAGAGATCACAAGTAGGCAGAGAGGCAGGCAGAGAGAGAGGGGGAAGCAGGCTCCCTGCTGAGCAGAGAGCCCAATGCCGGGCTCCATCCCAGGACCCCGGGATCATGACCTGAGCCGAAGGCAGGGGCTTTAACCGACTGAGCCACCCAGGGGCCCCAATATGTTAGTTTTTAATGTGTCATATTTCTAACTATTTTTTTCTGGGAAATATTGACTGTATATTATTTGTACCTTAAGTTGTAAATTTAGGATCAAATCCTTGTGAAAATGACTGCAGTGCAACCTACGTATGACACTTCCTGCCCAAGCCTCTAATCGGCTTCCTCTCAGTCCGTCAATGCTTCAAATGAATGTCAAACACCTAGCTCTAACAAATCATATATTGCCTTCCTCATATCCCTGGAACGCCTCATTTATTCTGAAAATAAATTTCAGACTCCTTATTGCTTGCAGCCCTAAGTTTGAAGCCTTATTGCTTGCCTACCTCCCCTTTTCAGTTGCAGGTCTAGAATTACTGATGGCGGGGGCCCCCCTGACCTCACAGTGATCTTCCAGGATCTGGTGCCCTCACATACCATCTGCTTGCCTGAGGTATCTGCACCGAGAGTCTTCCTGACAAAATACTACCCATATTTTCACTCAAATAGTTTCTTCTCTTCTCTGTCACCTACTTGCACCCCCACTTCTCCAACATGTAGAGAGAGAATCCTTGTGTGTGTGTGTGTGTGTGTGTGTGTGTGTGTGTGTGTGTGTTCTCAGACTACTTAGCGCATTCCTCCAGTAAAACCCACAGTTTTATGTTATAATTTTTGGCGTGTATTTTCCTTTGTAGGCTATTAGTTTTTTGTGTGTGTGGGTTTTTTGTTTGTTTGTTTGTTTGTTTGGTTGGTTGGTTGTTTTTCTGTTTTTTGTTTTGTTTTGTTTTTTTAGAGCAGCTCTAAGTTTACAGCAAAATTGAATACAAGGTACAGGGATTTCCCATTCACTTCCTGACCCCACTTGTGGGTCGTCTCCCCATTATCAACATCCCCCACCAGAACTGGACATTTGTTAAAATTAATGAACCTATGTGGGCACGTCATCACTCAGACTCCATTAAGTTACATCACAGCTCACTATGGGTGTTGGACTTTGTATGGGTTTGGACAAATGTATAATGACATTTAGCCACCATTATAATATACAAAGTATTTCATTGCTCTAAACATCCTCTGTCCTCTCCGCACTCATCCTTCTTCCTTCAACCCATTGCAACCACTGGGGTTCTCCTATTTCTATAGTTTTGTATTGTTTCATTTTGAATATAAGCAGCTTACTTCTCATATTCTTCTATTTCTGTCATCAAGCTCAGTCCTTGGCATATAATAAGAGATGTGCATTAGTGAATAAATGCTGGAATCTAAGATACATATTGATATGTCCATAGATACTGATATTAATGAAAAAAAGCACAATTTCAGTTTTCATAAGTGAAGGAGTGCAAAAAACCTATGCTTAATTTTATGATTTGTAGAACAACTCATAAGAAAGCACATACAAGAAAATAATATATTTTTAAACAAGCCATGAAGAGAGAAGAGGAGAAATAGGATACAGAAAGAGGAAAGACAGAAGAAGGATTAGAAGGAAAGAGAAAGAAGGAACACAGGCAGAGAGAAAATAGATTACTTTGGTCAAGGGTAAAACTTTACCATGCCACACTACTTGCCCAACAGTGTATGTCTTTCCCTTCTAAAACACTTTGTGAATGGGTAGATTTTCATTGTAATAGATTTATTTTATGGGCATGGTGAATAATAATGATATAGAATATATTTATTTCTTCATGAGGGCATTAAATATTTTCTATTCTGTATTCAAAACATCTATTTTTTATATGACGTAGAAGAATTATGCAAAAATTTGTCCAATATATCTGATAACTTTGAAATAGGCAATAATAACTGATGTTTTATAAGGTACTAAGTAGTCTAAAGAACAGTGAATAGTACACTAATGTATAAATGCTCTGTACATTAATCCCAATAAGATTGTTAAGGACACAATATTAACTCCATCTTACAGAACAAGAAATGGTAACACAAAATGCCGATTTGCATGAGGTTCATCAGCACATGTGACACACCTCGTTCAGATCATCTCTTTCCAGGGTCCATATATTTCAATTCTGTGGCATCAGCTTTTGCCATAAAACCATCTCATTCAAACTTCTCTGCACATTGCTTCAAATAAACTTGTCATATATGTAAGTCATTTCTTTTTGCTTTAATTTAATTGTTTTGTTCTAAATCAATTAGCCAGCATATAGTACCTCATTAGTTTCAGATGTAGTGTTCAATGATTCATCAGTTGCATCTAACACCCAGTGCCCTCCTTAATGCCCATCAGCCGGTTACCCCATTCTCTCTCCAACTCCTTTGCAAGAAACCTCAGTTTGCTTTCCATAGTTAAGAGCCTCTCATGGTTTTTCTCCCTCTCTGATGACTTCCTGTTCTGTTTCCCCTTTCTTCCACTATAGTCCTCTATTTCACATTATGAGTGAAGCCCTATAAGATAATTGTCTTTCTCCTATTGATGTAAGTCATTTCTTATTCAGAATTTCCTAATACTTGTAAACTCAGAGTGTATTCTTAGAAAAGGCATTACACGAATTCATTGTGTAAAACCTAACCCTCTGAATTTAAAGTGTGCATGATACTACATTTAATAAATAATTAAATACCTCCAACAGGCTGCATTTGAGTTCAAAGTGTAAATTATCTCTGTGTGAACATTTAAAAGCAATGAAAAATTTGAAACTATTATGAAAATCATCACTTATTTTTTATATTTATAATTTCTCTATATATTGTTTATTTTATTTCTCTATATATTGTTTATTGTATATTTCTCTATAGTATATTGTTTATTGTTAATTCTCTATATAGTATTTTATTTTTAAGTACGAATTTGCTAGGAACTGAACATATTATTTCAGAATACTTTTCCTCTCCTTCATAAAATTGTTCCTTCATTTTATGAAGGAGAGGAAAAGTATTCTGAAATAATATGTTCATAAACTTTTGCCATTAATACAGAAAATTGAGTAATTTCAAGCTTTCTAAAGTTCTATATTTTAACACATATATATAAGCTCAAATGGAAAAGAGAAAGTAAACACTTACTTAAAATTGGCTAACTGCACTAATTCTGTAAGGAACATTTTGGGAAATATATTTTGTATTATTTTCCGTTGTTTAGTAGCAGCATGAGGTCAGTGCACTTAGAGATGGTAATTAGATAGAAGGTTCAAAAATGTATTACCCAGATATCACATTCTCCATTTTAATTAAATTATACTTGCAGACACGGCAGGTATAGCTACCAAAATTAAGTTAAATTGTCCTATATATGCAATTTTGTTATTATCTTGGCTTTAATCTTTCATGATAAAAGATAACTTTGTCTACAATAGTGTGTTTATACATACATGAATACATTTTCTTTTCTTTTTTCCTCCCCCCTGCAAGCAAAGCGTTCCTGAATAAGAACAAAGTAGAAGCTGCTAAAATGGATGGCATGATGTAAACTCAAACCTTTCTTTTAGATGATGTTTCCTAGAGTATGGTGCTGGGAACATTTGCATTGAAATCATGTGAGGATATGCTATAATTTCAGACTTCTCGACCCTATCACAAATTCGAATCCTAATCCCTGGGTATGGAATCCAAGTATCATATTTTTAGCAAAATCCTAGGTAAAACTTTATAGCCAACCATATAATATATCACTTTAATATCACGTGAGTCATCTCCAGTACGCTCTCACAATTAAGAGAACAGTAGCTCCAGAGCTATAGAGATAAATAGGAATAAATGGATACTCCTTTACTTAGCAGAGCAGGACACAAAAGCCTGGGAATTTCTGTTTAATTGATGCAACACTTAGGTCAAAATGGCATAAGTAAGGGTTCTTGAGTGGCTCAGTCAGTTAAGTGTCTGCCTTTGGCTCAGGTCATGATCTCAGAGTCCTGGGATTGAGCCCTGCATTGAGCCCTCAGCAGGGAGCCTGCTTCTCCCTCTCCCACTCCTCCAGCTTATGTTCCCTCTCTACTGTCTCTCTCTTATCAAATAAATAAAGAAAGAAATATAGAAATAAAAATTTTTAAAAAATAAATAAAATGGCATAAGTTTACGCTTATGTGAGAACGATATTCTTAGGAGAATTCAGACCACTAAAATGGGTGGGTTTAGTGAAATTAAAATAGAACTTTAATAAAGTGGTTTCCTTACCCACTCTGAACCTGTTTCTTCATCATTAAGAGAGTAGGGTGGTGTCTACTTCACAGAGCTGTTGAGAAGACAGATGATGTGACTGGGAGTGGTTGATAGGCTATATCCTCTCTTTCACTCTGTCAGTAGAAGTCTATGTGTTCTACAATTTGTGTGTATGCACATGCATCTATATTAACATTTTGCTGTAGAAGTAAAGCCATAGTGATGGAACTTTTTCTGTGAGTAAAGGGTAACAGTGTTTGTAGGTTGAACGTTATTCTGTTATTCCCTTCATTATGTTTTATACCCATTTGTCTTAAATTTCAGAAAAGAAATTATTTGCATGCACAGCTGTATCTGATTTTGTTATTGAAACTTTGAAATACTACATTTTTTGATAAAACGTTTATTTTGGCTTATTTCACTTTTTATTTTCCTTCTTTTCTCTTCCTGGACTGAGGCCATCGACAAATGCACGTGCCTCCCAGCATAGTCATTTGTTGCTTTCCTCCATCTGTCAGATACGGCCTATCTGGTGCCGGATACGCAGGTAATACCAGGTGGTGGGAAGAGCAGAGCACCTTCACGGAATCTGAGACATAAAAGGAGTAGTTTTATAGAAATTAAGTCTTGGATGACACAAGGAAGCTGAAAGTTGACATTTAATGTTGGGAGTTTTTCAATTCTCATCCTTTTTTGGTTCCTGTATTCTCAGCACTTAAACCTTACGAGTTTCAGACCTACATGGGTCATTACCTAAATGGGGTAGAAATCAAAGAAGTCGAGTACAGCTACGTCAGTTTGCATTTTATTGAATATTGAATCAAACAGGCTTATTTGGTTAGAGAGGGAGCATTGTTTGACCTCCTCGAACCAAAACTTCAGAAATTTGGGGAACCTTTTCCCAAAGTCCGACCTTCTCTGCATAATTTTGTAACTAGTGTTTAGATACAGTTCAGTTATAAACATCGAAGTGTGGTATTTGAGGGGTCCAGCAAATCATGCTACTCTGTTGCATGTTCTAGTATAGGTTGGATTTAGAGACGTGCACAAAAGGCAGATGTAAATTAATGCTTGTTTCATTGATGACTACAGTCTAGACTGTTCACTTCCTTTATCACGGTACTTTCAACTTCACTTATCCGCCCTCCTGGGCACACAGAGGTCATGAAAACCTATGCCTGGCCTACCAGTGAGGAGGCCGTCCACATTTATTGACTGCAGAGAGGAGAATGCTGTCTTCAGGTAGAAGACCCTCTGAGAGGGAGAGGATGGGTCTTGATCAAACTTGCTAGATAATTCCACCAAACCCACAAACCATATGTGTCGCTGCCTTCACCAGGGGGAGAGGATTAGGAGACTGAGGCAAGAGATGAAGACCGTTACACTAGGGGAACGCCCTATCACTATTATTAGTATTATTATTATTATTTCATTATAATTATTGTACATAATTGTTATAATTATCTTATGTTCTCATTATACATAAGGCGACACGTAAGTGCATGAAAAGATATTCCCAACTAAGAACACTTTTCCCTTTCTGCTAAATGCCGTCACACGTAAACCCCTATTCAACAGCCTTTGCCTAAAAAATTCACCCTTATTTTCTCTTCCACTTCTTCATCAAGCACTTTTCATTAAACCAAAATACCCTTGTGATTACTTCATTGCCCCTCGTGTCTGCTCCTCTCAACTTCTACTTACACGTGCTTTGTTCCCCTTCCTTGTTCTCTTGCACTTTCTTTGTCTACATTTCATTAGCCTCCGCTCCCTAAGGAGAGAGAAGGACTCCTCTGTGTCTTTTGTTCTTCCTAATTACGCCGAGTACAGCCGTGGGTATTTAATACTTCTTAAGTTAATGTTAAATGAAGAAATGTCTCCTCGTGGATTCTCTGTGGCACATAAGTAATTTTTAAGGGAGGATGGGCCCGTCTCTCCACTGTTGTTCCTCAGAGAGCACGTCATGGTCCTGTTAAGAATAATCACGTAATATCTTTTTATTAGTGGTGCTAAGTCACCTGGCCTCTACAATGAGGTGCAGATTGATTTTCAGCTCAGTCGTTTTAATCAATACCCCCAGCCTTAGGAAGAGCACCGCTCAACGTTTGCAAGGGTAAACAAAACCCAGCGTGTGTTCGGCAGTCTGTCGGGGACAAGCAAAACTAAATCAAAGTGACAAATTACGTGGAAACATGCTCCTTGTAAAGGAAGTGTGATTTTTATGTGTGGGCGTGAGTGTCTGTATGTATATATCCAAACAAATTTTTACAAGCTTTTCACTGCGTAGTGAGTTGTTATTAAACTCTAACGTGGCTCAGCAAAAATATTTATTGAAATTTCAGAAAAGTGCATTTAAAAATACCTTGTAAAGAGGTTACCCTGGGAGAAAATTATAACCGAATCAAATCATAATAATTTAATGTGTTGGGCTTAGAAAGGTAATATTTGTGATAGGCGGATAGGGAATTTATTATTTTTCCAAAGTTGAACCGTATTTTAAGAAATGTAATTATTCCATACATAAGAATTCAGAATACAATCACCACACAAGAAAAAAAAAAAGGAAAGAAATGTACTTGTCCTACACTATAGCAAGCATACTGAGGCTTTAAATGAATATATATTTATAAAATTGCCTCTGACAATTCACACGATCTGATTTTGTGGCAGGATGCTCTGACGAAGGATCTGATTGCATGGTGCATTGAGCTGTGGCTGGGAAATAATAACATTCCCTGTTCGTGCTTCTCCTTGTTATTGCTGGAAAAGAGGCAGAATGGGGAAAATTCGTTTGTATCATAAACAAATCAGTTACTGATGCAAGACCCACGATGGCATGACATTTATGTTATGCCACTGAATTTTATGAATGGATAATAAATTTTTCTAAAGTGGATGCTAATTTTGATCAGGTCATCTATGTATACGGTAACTGGTCCATGTCAGAGATCTCCACCATCTGTGCTGAATGATTAGATAGGCTTCTAAAAACATGTCTCAGGTAGAGGAGAAAATACCATTAATCATACTTTTGTATGGCATGAATCGCACAAGACTCTGTATTCACGTCCTGTACCATAGTTAATTAAGTGGTAATTTAAATATTATGGGAAGTGTTTGAATTTGAGGGAGGAGAATTTCAGGAAAAGGTGCAATATTAAGCTAAAAAATTAATAATTTTTGTAATGGGATTATTAAAAGATCTATTCTTTTCAAATATTACATTTCCTGTTAGGGAAATAGTTCTGTGCTTATCACAAAAATGAACAGTATAGCACCCACACTAAACTGTTACAAGTTTTATATAATAAATATGTGTGTGTGTATGTGTGTGTCTGTATTTGTGTGAAATGGTAAAAGGTAAAGCAGATTATGCATATATAATATGCAAATTATATAGAGTTATATATAAATTATTTATAAATATATATTATATAAATACATACATATTTATTTATATAAATGTTCCAAGTATACATATATATTATGTATATTTTTATATAATATGTATATTTTATATATGTAATCCAGAGAATCAAAAATATTGTCATAACAAGCAGTGAATCTCAGGAATATGAAATATTGACAGTGGGAGATAATATTTATAAATGCGAATTATGCACACAAAGCTGTGAAGATTGTATAACAAGAAAATTGAGTAAAGTTTAAATTTTTTTGTTTTAATTTAATTTAATGATTGATTAGAAATTTGTGAAGTGTAGGTGTTTTATTTACATATGGCACAAGTGTCACACACACAAAAAGTTGTTCAATAAACATTATTTAATTTTAACTGTGAAATATACAAAGAAATCCGTGTCTTCTCACGTAGGTAAAACTAATCACTCATGTCACCTTAAATAATGCGGATTGACTTACCTTCTAACACTGTCATTATTGTGGTTTATACTGCTCTCCTGGCATAGACAGATTGCGGTGGGAATGTTAGATAAGCCGTCTGATCCAATCTCATTTCGGCCTATCATCTGGAACTGCAGGGAAGACATAAACTCTGTTTCCCCCATCCCGGTGCAGCTCAGATTCTCGTGCTACTGGCGGAATCATGGTTCCCATCTGGCAGCTGCAGCCTCGTTCTGGAGCCAAGTGGTCTGGAGCTCACCTCCTGCTTTCCATAATGAAGCCAAGTTATTATGTTCCCGAAGCCAGGATTTAAGAAAGTTATTGTTTCTCCTTAGAGTGTAGACAAAATGGTGTATGCATGTGTCCAGCAGTTGACTCAATGACTTTCTCAGTACAGTGGAGGTAGTGGTTCTCTTGATGGGCAAATCCGATCGTGGTGTCCAGAAAGGAATTCGTCCAAGCCAAAATTAGAGCCTGCCCCCACAGCCTTCTCAGCAATTTTCTGAGCATTTAAATTCCCACATTTAATCAGTTAATGCCTGAAATATCTAAAATTACTTCCGTTATCTACGTAAGAAAACTTAATTGTTACACAGATTATGTTTCCTGACAAAACCTTATGTAATTTCCTGTACCTGGACTTTATCACAAATTACGTTCCTTAATTTGAGCAGACTAGGATTTAAAAGAGTTATTAAAAATTTAAATGCTAGCGTGCTTATTTGAGTGGTTTTCATTAATTACAATAATAATACATTATATATTTCAACCAATACCTATTTATTCAGTATGGGTCACATGACAAGATACTGGTGTGGATCTTGGAGATTTAACTGTAAATTAGACAGAGATCCCACTCTAAACTATCACTGCATATTAGGAGGAAAAGATAAATAAAGACATAAATTAACATACAGTCGTTAATGCCACAGTGAAAATCATGTATGAGGTAAAAAAGAAAAGGTTTTTTGTTTGTCTGTTTTATGTAACAGGCATAGCTATACAACAGAGACCCACAAAAAAGAAGAATCAGTAAATTGTTTGCCTGAAGCAATGAACCATTTAGTGTTGCTAACCCCTAGAAGACAAAGGGATGAGAGGCCGAGTAGAGACTTAGTAGTCAGGCAGATTCCATCGTGAACAGCACCGTGTGCATTGATAGCTCTTGAACACGGCCAAGGAGAAAGGGGGTAAACATTGGCGTAATCTCAACTAAGAAAACGCACATGACCATATGTCGATTTGAATAATATCTTTTTCAGCATTTGTGAGGAGGAGAGGTCAAGGACATGAGATAACCACTAAATCACTGTAGAAATAGCAGAGGCCAGAGGGAGTGGTGTTTAAAGGTAATTTCTAGCTCCATGTTGACCGGTGCAGAAGCTCAAAGCAGAAAACTGTCTCAGACGGTGATCACCATGATCACGCTCTGGCCTGAGCAGATGGATGTACGGCTGACAACAGTGATTAAGATTAAAACCCAAATGAAGAAACTAGAGATGAAAAGGAGACTGGGACTGAAACACGGACATGATAATAAATTCAGTTTGGGGAGATGCCAGTCTAAATTAATATTCCCATGGATTTTCATGGAAATGTTTATATTAGATGTTGGGTTTTGAGTTCCGCAGACCTGGAAGCTGGAGACGCAAATGTGTGTCATGGCGTATTCACACCCCTAAACAGCCCTTTAGACAGGCCCTGCCAGTGATAACCTCTCTCAGTTCCCCTTACGTAATTAGTTCCACTAACCAACATTCTGTCTGACGGTTTCATTTTTTTATAGGTTAGAATCTTCAATCAGGTTATAGTCAAGTTGTGCCCATTAACGGTCCTCTTTCTATTTCCGATGTCATTTTACACATCTGCCCCATGGACAACTTTTTCTTGATTTTTCTGTCGCTCTTATACTTTTTATATTTTCTGTGTGATTCACTAGGATGTGGCTAAGATGATACATACACACTGATTCTCTTATTTTCTGTAAACTCAAAATTCTATTCTGGAATGTCATTCTTTTCTCTTTTACGCAAGTGGAATAATTGTTTAAATAAAGCTAAAGTAAAGTGCCGGCGTTATCCGTGGTTTCTCAAAAAATATGTTATATATCTATTTTCCAAACACAATTATATTTTGGAGATATTTGATATAGAATATAATGCAATGCATTCATACAATGTGTGTGTATGTGTCTGTATCTCATAGGTATCTAAAACTTTTCAAACAGTTCCACATTCTAACATACACACATGCAAGCTAATCCACACAATCACATGTGTACTCACATGCACATTGGTCAGCTAGATGTGGTTTCAACTTCACTGAAAATTTGACCAGACTGTTGACTGTTTAATAAATGGAATTTGAGAAGGCCAAGGAAAGAGAACCATCAAATTTTCTCTGAAATAGTAGAAAAAGCCTTTTACACTTTAAAATATTCACAGTTATAGAGACAAATACTACTTCACAAGATTTATTATATGGAAACTATTGTAGGTTGAAAAGATATTTCTGTGTTATGTGATTTTGTATCACTATATTATGAAAATTAGAAGATACATCTAGGTTCATCAAAGCGAAATGGTTAAAAAAAGGTAAACATTCTTATAATAGACTATTACACAGTTCTTCAAAATAAGATTATAGAAAAATAATAATTCAAAGTGTGCTTATGATATGAATTATGTGATATAATAAAAACAAGTATTAAAGAAAATCAATTTTATAATACATTAACTTTTAAAGTTCTTTCTAATGAAGTTATAGACTGATTCTTACTTCTGTTTCCATATATTTTAAAGCTAAAAATAAAATGATGTTATAAAAACAAAGTGAAATACTGGAAATTGTCCTTGAATTCACTAACTTTTGAATAAGTCTCATTGTATTTTATTATAATTAAAAACAAATAGATAATACTGGCAACATTCCCTTGCCTCACCTTTTACTTGATATATCAAATAAAAACATAACCAAAAAGCATTTTTATATGGTACACATTGTTATTATTATTGTTATTATTGTTATTAATTGGCATAGTTAGAAAATTTATTGAGTATATTGATTGATATATGACGATCTAGTATTGATTATAATTGCTGCAATGGAGAACCATATAATATAAAGCATAGATAAGTCCAATATATAAATTCTTCATACAAAAAGACTAGTTATGAGCTAAGAATTTCATGTTGGTGGGAAGACATCAGTGTCCATACACATAAATTAAGGACATTAATGTTAGTGTTCAGAAGTATATAAATACAAGTATTTCATAGAGGTAATCTGTGAAAATTGACTAATACTTGATCCTGTATGTTTTGTCTTAGAAAACAATCTGATCCATAATAAAACTTAGAAGAACCTTACCATAAATTAGGTATCAGCAAAAGAGGCCAGCCATTTTTTTTCTAAGTAATTTACTCATCAGATTTGAAAAGAAAGAAAAAAAAACAAGTTTTAATAGTAGTAGCATAGCTGTATTTATGTAAAAACTACTGTATTATATTTATTATATATAAAGTAATTTATATGTGAACCATCTAAGTTTTTAAACCATTAAGACAAAAACTGGACATTTTGAAACAAAATATATTGGGTATTATGTACAAAAAATGTATAGGACACAAAAATAATATAAGGCCTAAGGCAGGTTAATTGGGAAAAGTTTAAGAATCAGCTGGAACACTGTTCTTTTCTCAGGAGGGATCTGCTAATGAGCTTGCTCTAATATGATCTTGTGTTTCCTTGATAGGATATACTATCACTTAATAACCAATTGAGAATACTGGTATTAAGACATTATAGATGAACCTGGATGAGTGTGTTTCCCCCCTGCTGAGTCTCTGTATTAATTTCTTAAGCTCAGTTGTTTTTTCTATAACTTGTCTTTGGTCTCTTATATGCACTCTTCCTAACTTTATATAGGAATCATGTTAACACTTAAAAATTAACTTCTCAGGCAGTATGTAGCATAAGAAACCAAAGAAAGCCAAACAAATTACAATAAAATTTAATTATTATATCAGTAAATATTTGTAATGCCTTTTACTGAGTATGCATAAAACAATGGCTTTTTCATCTCATTCCTAAGCAGAAAGATCAAGTAGTTGTTCAAAGATATTATTTCTACATATTACTGGTTATATAAAAAATTAAACTTACTAGTCTGATCATTTTTGACACATTATTATTATTATTAAGAAAAGGAGTAATCTATATAGTGATCTCATAGAAAGACAGATATATTTTTATATTACATAATTACCATTCTCACTGAGAAGACTAACCACCAAATGTGTAAAATTCTTAGCTTTGATTTCTATTATGTGAAAATTATTGAGTAGAAGATATTTTAGGAAGAAATGAAAATTACTTGAAAGGAAATCTTTCTTTTTTTTTTTTTTTTAAGATTTTATTTATTTATTTGACAGAGAGAAATCACAAGTAGGCAGAGAGGCAGGCAGAGAGAGAGAGGGAAGCAGGCTCCCTGCTGAGCAGAGAGCCCGATGCGGGGCTCGATCCCAGGACCCTGAGATCATGACCTGAGCAGAAGGCAGCAGCTTCACCCACTGAGCCACCCAGGTGCCCCGAAAGGAAATCTTTCATACAAACATATCTTAAAATTACAAATATATAAAAACTTGCCAAAAAATTAATTTACATGCTTTTCAGCTAAAATTCACAGAGGAGGTGATTAGAATATTTTTAATATATTTATTAATAACAAAATAAAAAACTAAGTGACAACTAAAATGTTATAGAAATGAATTATTATTATTATTTCTAAATATCTTATTTATTTATCTGAGAGAGAGAGAAAAAGCACAAGCAAAGGGAGCAGCAGAGAGTGAGAGAGAGAGAGAGATAAGCAGGCTCCCTGCTGAGCAGACAGCCCAATGTGGGGCTCGATCCCAGGACCCTGAGATTATGACCAGAGGCAAAGGCAGATACTTAACTGAGCCACCCAGGCACCTGAGAAGTAAATTATTATTGAATGCAAAGTGTATTTTTATCATTATTTTTCTTTTTTAGTGAATAATTCATATAATTTTCCTCATAAACTAAGGTTTATTTGGTAGAAGAGTTCCATATGATTGGGAAAACTGCTATTTCAAATATGATTTAGGCTTTTATCCCAAGACAAGAATTCAGATGCGTTCAATTGAAGACTACAAAGACAAAGAAGTCAATCGATTAATCGTCGAATGACTGATTTAACTATGCTGAAATATGTCCCAGGTTTCTGACACCAGCCTCTTCCTTGAAAAAGCTGGATCCTACCAGCAGTATGGATTGAGTAACAAGAAACTGGTAATACAGTTCTGCCCTCAAGCAGGTTAGAGATATGTGGAGAAAATGCAAATTGAAAGGAAACAAGGAACACAATCACCTGTGCTAAGTTCCGTAACAGAGTGACTTCTGTGTCACTCTAAGCCAGAGACCTGAAAATCAACAGGTGAGGCCAGAGGAGAGAACCTATGTTGGGGAGTGCAAAGAAAGCATCCTAGGAAGTAGTTTGCAGGAAGACTAATGCACATGAGCAAAGGAAGGCCTGCAAGAATGTGAGAACACAACATCACGACGGACGGCAAGCATTTCAGCATCCACCGCGCCAGTGGGACAAGGCCCCGAGAGGGATGGTGAAGGAGAAGCAAGCACAGGTTGATCCTGAAGACGTGCTCCGTACTGAAGCATTTTTCTCCATTGCTGGGAGCAATGGCCTTCCACTAACGAGTTGTAAGCAAGGGAATCTGGGTGTTCAAAAGTATACTTTAGTTCAGAACACGTGTTGGAACACTTTTTTAAAAAGGACCAGTTAGTAAAGAATTTTGGTTTTGCTTGCAATACTGTTTCTGAGAAAAGTACTGAGTTCTAATACTACAGCTTGCAGGCAGCCACAGATACGACATGAGGATAAAATGTAAGGGTATGTAACATCTGAAAGTGGCGGTTGGGAGTTGACCCAGGGACTGGGGTTTGCCAATTCCTAATTTAGAAAGATCATGCTGGCCTCGTGAGAAGAATGGCTGCCAGTGGGAACACAAACCAAGTAAATGTAGTTACGTTGTAGGGCCTTGGACTTAGGATTGAAGAATTATATTCTTCATTATAAGTTATGTAAGTTCTAAAATGCAAAGGACTCAGCCACAGATTAGATGCAAGGGTTAATGGAGAAATTTCACATGGGATGACTCCCAAATTATTGGCCTGGACAAAGAGTTTTAGGGTGGTAATTCTGGTCAATGAGAAGAACAGTAGATTCAGGAAAGTAAGGACAAATAGAAGTTAAATTTGTGTATGTAAAGTCTTAGATGCCACTAGAGATCCAGAGAAAGCTTTTGAGTGAGTAACTTGAAAGTGTTCCTTATATAGGGAGAAAGGTCTAATCTGGACTTTAAATACCTGAGAGCTAACCAAAGACATAAAAGGAAATAAAATTATTTACTGGTAATATGCAGTTTGAGATGTAAATAGGGCTTAGGAAGAATTTCTTAGAGATGTTTATGTTAAATTTACAGACCGAGAAAGTTGAGTATGCAAAGGAAATTTAAGATAAATTAAGAGAAATATGGCCAGAGATGCAATGATGCATTAAAGGAGAGAGATTCTAGCTTCCAGGACGTAGGCAGCTCAAAGGAGCATTTTTCCCACTCTTGCAGCAACGAAGCAGCTCAACAAACTTCTAACTCATGCGTTTATTCAAACCCACTGGACACGTGTCACAGAGAAATCCAGAGGCTTAAATTCTAAAAAAAAATGGGGCACATAGTGTCTATGAAGAGGGAGAAAATGAGAGGATATACTCACCCCAAATTGATGCAACTGGATGTAGATCCAGAGTTCACCTTGAAAAAATGACAAGTGACTCTTGAGCAAAGACCGGAAGGCCGGTGTGAAAAGCTGGCAACAATAGGTATTGGAGGAATCATGCAGCTCTTTCTCCAGGAACTCTATTGAACACTCCCAGAAAACACTGGAAAGATGGCTAAAAATTACCCATGGTGGATGCTGCTGGAAAGAATGATGGCAGGCTTGTGAGAAGAGCATAGATCCTCTTCTTTTTCTATGATGAATAAAAAACCTTAATCTGTGAGGGAAGAGCAACAAGCATTGTGGTCCCTCGTGCACAGGTGAAAACACAAGGCAGCTGGAAGAAGAGGACAGGGCGGGGAAAGTCCCACTGAGCCCAAAGTCACATCTGGGGGACTGGCAGGATGACCAGGAAGGCCAGACTTCCAAGACATAGGGACACAGACGTGTCTGAGACAAGGAGATTCAGAGCAAGGAGACACACATCCTGCAACCCCTCAACAACCAACTACAAAGAGTTGAATAATAAGAGAGAAACGAAGTCCTCCGAAAGTGACAGAGAAGGAGAAAGGGTACTCAAAGATGCGCCCTCAGACACATGGCACAAAATCCTCGACCACAAAACCAAGCAGACATGTTATGGTAAGTTGGCTTTCAACTTAATTTCAAGGTATCTTTGTAAGTTCAAGTCTGAAGTATAGTATGTGTAAAGATAGCAGTGACATATCTCAGTCCCAGCCCAAACCCTACGTAGATTAGCTCAACTCCTCGCTGAAGGTCTAGCAGGAAATGAAGGGGATGATCATTTTCTGATATGAATACCATATTGGTATCTACAAATTCTGCAAGTCAGGCCCCATTGTCATTTGAAACACTCATCAGAACCACGTTAAGATCTTGTACACATATTAAATCTACCTGTTAGGGTTTTAACATTATTATAACTCACATAGAAAAAGTTCTAATGGGAGTTCCAGGTGGATCAGTTGATTAAGTGACTGCCTTCGGCTCAGGTCATGATCCTGGAGTTCCAAGACTGAGTCCCGCCTCGGGCTCCCAGCTCCATGGGGAGTCTGCTTCTCCCTCTGACCTTCTCCCCTCTCATGCTCTCTCACTCTGTCTCTCTGTCTGTCTGTCTGTCTGTCTCTCTCAAATAAATAAATAAATGTTTAAAAAAAAAAAAAGGTTCTAATAGAAAAAGGGAACAATATGCCAAATGAGACAGGTAATTTTTACAAAACAGTGGAAAGTAAAATGAAATGAAAATGCTAGAAATAAAAAACACTAACAGAGATATGTGACAGAATGCCTTTTCCAGGACTCACAGTAGAAACAACACAGCCAAGAAAAGAATCAGTGATGAGCAGGTAGGTCAATGGAAGTTACACCAACTGAAGCACAAAAAGAAAAATGTTTTTTAAAAATCAAATTCAATTTCTAAGGTATGTAGGTCAATATCAAAACTTCTAAGACATATAATTAGAATCCCAGAAGGAAATGAAAAAGAGGAGGGCAGAAACTAGTACTAGAGAAAATATTGACAGCAGTTTTTGCAAAAGTAAAAATGAGACACATCAAAGTGCTGATTAAAAAATGACACACAATACAAGAAACTTTTCTGAAAAATACAGAACATATCATATTCAAACTGCTGATAAAGTACAAAGACAAAACCTCGAAGGTAGCTTGAGTAAAAGGAGAGGTGACACAGAGAAACAAAAGTAAAAACTATAGTTGACTCCTTGTCAGAAATCATGGAAGCAAAAAGACAGGAGGAATGGTAGGTTTTTTTTTTTTTTTTGACTTTTTATTATTTATTTATTTATTTATTTATATTAATTTTTTATTTTTTATAAACATATATTTTTATCCCCAGGGGTACAGGTGTGTGAATCACCAGGTTTACACACTTCACAGCACTCACCAAAGCACATACCCTCCCCAATGTCCATAATCCCACAGAATGGTAGTTTTTAATGTTGAAAGAAAAATAATGCCAACCTAAAATTTTATACTCAGTGAAAAATATACATTAAAAGTGAAGGCTTTCTTGATAAATACCCTATGTTGTCACTTATATGTCGGATCCCCCCAGAAAGCCTTATAGATACAGAGAACTGATTTGTGGTTGCCAAGGTTGGGGTGGGGGATGGGCAAAACAGGTAAAGGGAGTCAAAAGGCATAAACTTCCAATCGTAAAATAAATAAATCCTGAAGATATAATGTAGAGCATGATGACTATAGTTAATGATATTGAATTTTATATTTGAAAGTTGCTGAGAGAGTAGATCTTAAAAGTTCTCATCACAAAAAAAAAATTTCCCTGACTTTGTATGTCAGTGGATGCTATCTAGAGTTATGCTGGTGATCATTTTGCAATATATACAAATATTGAATCATTATGTTGTAATGAAACTAATATATGTTTGTTGTAGTTCAATTTTACCTCAATAAAAAAAAAAAATCTGAAGCGTTTCTCCAACGAAATCTGAAGAAATCAGAGCAGTCGGATCCACTCTTTAAAAAATGTTAAATACCTTTCTTCTGAGAGAAGAATAAGGTATCAAATCCATAAAAAAAAAGTGAAGGAAATTAAAGTAACATTCAATCCATTTTTAAAATATTTTAATTTTTCTAAAAGATTATAGACTGTCTATGGAAGCATATATTGTGTATTAATACCATATGTAAGAGTAGATGTTATAGAAAAGATAGACCAAAAGATGGGGGAAAGGAAATGAGTCTATAGAATTAAAAGTTCTTACATTACAAAGGAAGGGTAGAATATTATTTGAAGGAAGATTTTGATTATTTAAAGAGATACATATTTGTGGAGCATAAGTAATAACACGGAGGATATGGGGAGATGGAGAGGAGAAGGGAGTTGGGGGAAATCGGAGGGGGAGACAAACCTTGAGAGATTGTGGACTCTGAGAAACAATCTGAGGGTTTTGGAGGGGTGGGGGTGGGGGGTTGGGTGAGCCTGGTGGTGGGTATTATGGAGGGCACGGACTGCACGGAGCACTGGGTGTGGTGCATTAACAGTGCATCCTGGAACACTGAAAAGAAATTTTAAAAATAAATTAATTAATTTTAAAAAAGAGATACATTATAAAATCTAAGTAAGCCAACTATTTTTTCAAGAAGGTATAACTAATACATCACCAGAAGAGATCACATGGAATTGGATAATGTATTCAACTAATAAAATAGTAGGCGGACGGGGAGGAGAAATGAAACAAAGGAGAGGCAAAATCAATAGAGGACGCTTGTGAGTTGGTAAATTACGAGCCAGCTTATCACCTCAAATAGGAATATTTTAACACACCAGTTGAAGGAGCTTGTTAGATTGAGTAAATTAGCAGATCCAAATATGCATTGCCTATAAAGAAAATCACTTTAAATATTTAAATAATTATCAACTCACATTTCTGACATATAACTTGAATTCTTATTTTTTAAATGACTCTTAAAACAATAAGGTAATAAACAAAATAAAAAGTGATCAAGAATGCAAAGAACTTGGAGCTCTTTCTCCTAGAGGGCTTTGATTTGAGAGCAGCTTTAGAAATCAGATGAACAATTTGTTATTCATTCACTGATGCTCCTTATATATGACCAATATGCTGGATATCAACCCAACAGATGAGAAAAAATATATTTACATAAAATATTTATGTGGCTGTTTTATTTTATTCACAATTATCAAAAATTGGAAATGCAAAAAGTTGGAAATGGGGCATATGACCTTCAACTGGAAAATTAATAAACAACTATGATATACTCATAAAAACAACTATGAGTACTAAGCAAGTACAAACTATTGATTCTTGCAAAAATATTAGTGAACCTTAAAATTAATTTTCTTTTTTTTTTTTTTTTTTTTAAAGATTTTATTTATGTATTTGACAGACAGAGATCACAAGTAGGCAGAGAGGCAGGCAGAGAGAGAGGAGAAAGCAGGCTCCCCGCTGAGCAGAGAGCCCGATGCGGGACTCGATCCCAGGACCCTGGGATCATGACCTGAGCCGAAGACAGAGGCTTCAACCCACTGAGCCACCCAGGCGCCCCTAAAATTAATTTTCTAAGTGAAAGAAGCCAGTCCTCAAAGGACACATATTGCGCTATTCCATTTATGTTACATTCTGGAAATAAATTAGATCAGTGGTTGCTGAGGGCCAGAGGCTGTGCAGTTTATAAAGGTGCAGCCTGAAAAAGAAAGGTCTAGCACCAGGGAGTTTTTGTGGTAATGGAACAGTTCTGTATGAAACTGTGGTGGTGGACACCTGATTCTATATACATTTCCAAATGTGCAGAACTGTATCCAACCAAAGGCATATTTTGCTTGATGTAAATGTTATGGTCATTTTCAGAGGGAGATGGAGCTCACCCCCAATGTAGTTGAGATGCAGAGACCAGCGACTTCACATGCATGTAAAGGGTGTATGAAAGGCTTATTATTCACGTATCTGAAGTATCTGCGGAGAGCAAGGAATTTAAGATGGCCTGACAAAACAAGGGCAATAAGTAGCTTGGGGTTGTACCCTGGGTAGGGAAAGGCACTGGTACCAGAGTTCCCTCCGTTTGAGGGCAAGGGCTTACCTGCTTTGGATTCCCACTGATACCTCAAGAGCGAGTATTCTGGTTTCCTAATCTGCTTGCCCAAATGAGAGGCCCGAGGGAAGAGAGGAGATGTGTTACCTGGTACAGAAAGGTCAAAAGCAGTTCAGTGGGCAAAACAGATAAGGACTATAAGGGTCATATGGAGAATTTTATCATAAACTTTTTATACTCACTCGCCTGTATACTTTATGGATCAAAATATCTGCTTCAAAATGTAAATATTGGCTTTGAATTTCATCTCAATCTCCAGATGCGTGATATACAAATGTAACAAAATTATGTTTTATTTTTTTTCAATAAAACCATTCCAGGTATTTCAATGTCGCTATAAGGGAAAACAAACAAAAAAGAGATCGATGGGGAATAAAACTTAGAGTTATGCTGAGAGGCATTACAAGGGCATATAGATTGAAATCATTGTCCAAAAATAATATGTATGCATTAGGCAATCAGTTGTACATAATGAAACAGGAAAATGGTTATTAAACTTCTGAAATACACCTGTCATGTCATCTATCTTTCTGTGTCAGATATATAGCTTGGCTGGATATCTACATGTTCAATTTTATTTCTGAGCTCTCTCTTGCTTTTACTGTCACATACAATACCCATAGTTCATCTTTAAGGATGTTATCAATTTTTTAAATTTCTCTGCTTTGCTCCTACCTCTTTCCTGTAGAGCTTATATTGGGTATATAAGACTCTTCTCTCCAGCAATCTATCTCCAGTGCTTTAGATGCTTTAGAGTAGAATATGTGCAAAACAAAGAAAGTTTTATTTAATCAGCAAATATTGTTGGGCTCTTACCAAATCCCAGTGTCTATTCTACATTCTAGAAATAAAGAAATAAGACAACAAGAGCAAATCCCAAGCCTCAGAGAATTTATATTCTAGAGAGGGGTCAGAGCAACTTAATATTAAAAAATACACAAAATAATTTTAGTTATTGTTAAAAGGTTTGAAGGAATACAGTAAGATAACGCTACAGAGCAAGTGGACGTGGGAAGTGACAAGTTAAGTCCTAAGTGGATGATATTCAAACTAAGACACAAATGTAGAGAAAGATAAAGCCATTAGAAGACACAAAAGAAGAGTTACAGGCAGAAGACGCCGCAAATGCAAAATTGTGATGTAGGAACAAGCTTGATGTGCTCAAACATAAGCAAGATGAATAATGCAAATATTAAGTTTGTTCCACAGAAATTCTCTGGGACACTCATGGGAGCCAATAACAGCTTTAATTATCTATCAAGCCTCATGATTTAGGGAAACCAGAGAGAGGTATCTGGGGGGCTCAGTGGGTTAAGCATCTACCTTCAGCTCAGGTCATGATCCCAAGGTCCTAGGATTCAGTCGCATATCTGGATCCTTGCTCCTGCCTCTCCCTCAGACTTTTTCTCTGTCTCTCTCTCTCTCTCTCTGACAAATAAATAAAACCTTTACGAAAGAAACAAACAAACAAACTAGGGAAGATCCAGGACATTTATAGCATGAGCATTCTGAAATTGTGCAATTTATTGAAGCTTCATAAAATACTTCATAACATTTTCATGTTTCATATCGATACCTAAATTTATATATAGTGACTTGAATAATTTATATAACAAAAAAAGTTACCGATCAAGATGTACTATCTGCTAGATGAACTTTCAGTGTGAAATAAGGCAAATGTTCAGCAGTATATTGTTTCAAATCGTGTGAAGGCCTTGTGGAACAGATCTACTGGAGAACTGTATCAGAGAATGCTCTTTGTTCCGCTTAGGATCTCTTATTGATAAGATCCTGGGTAGAGTGAATTTACAGGATGACTGCTGGTAGAAAAGATAGCTCTAAAGGTTAGAGCTCTTTGCCCTAAATGCTATCAACCACTTTTATACTTAACAGCAAATTTATTTTAACATTTTTTTATTAGCTTTCTATAATTACCCAGCTCCTTAAATGCTCGCTGAACAAGCCTTACCATCTTTCTGTTTCCCTCATTAACCAGTGAGTAGAATGAAATTGTCAATACATATTCATTTTACACTCGTAGAGGAATCATGCTTTAAACTTTTTTGTGATTATATTTTAACAGACATATGAAACAGTTTTCCAATCGACATATGGATGTAATGTAACAGGGCACAAAATGCAAATATCTTAATGCTTACTTTGGTTCAGAATTTGTGTTTTGCTTCCTGCCAAGAATTGCTACATAGATGTTTAAGTTTGCCTGTACTAAACTGTATTATGTTGTTTGTAATAATGTAAGATTTCTTGTGAGACAAAGATTGTGTGTGACATAATTATGTACATGTTTATAGTTTTGAAGGAGTAAAGTCACTCGATTTTAAAATTTTAATTCTAGGGGAACCTGGGTGGTTCAGTTGGTTAAGCAACTGTCTTCGGCTCAGGTCATGATCCTGGAGTCCTGGGACCAAATCCCATAATGGGCTCCCTGCTTGATGGGGAGTCTGCTTCTCCCTCTGACCTCTCCCCTTTCAGGTCCCTCTCTCATGCTCTCTCTCTGAAACAAATAAATAAAATCTTAAAAAAAATAAAATAAAGTTTTAATTCTAGTAAATTTGTTATTGCAGTTACACCTCATGTAACTATTCTTATTAATATTTCTCACAAATAAAAATAGTCTTCTCTTATATGAGGAAAGAAATCAGAATGTAATACCATCTCAACAAAAATGTATCCTATTGTGGAAAATTCTACATATACAAATGTGCTTATGTGTACTTTCATTTTACTTTTTTCAGTTAAATTTTATTTTTTTCTTGTGTTATGTTAGTCACCTTTGTGTACTTTACAGCATACTTAGAATTTTGGGTATGTAAATTTTGAGATAAGTCTATTATTTTTAACATGGTTTTAATATTTTTCTCAAGACCTACACATGGGAGGGCGCCTCGGTGGCTCAGTGGGTAAAGCTGCTGCCTTCGGCTCGGGTCATGATCTCAGGGTCCTGGGATCGAGCCCCGCATCGGACTCTCTGCTCAGCAGGGAGCCTGCTTCCTCTCTCTCTCTGCCTGCCTCTCTGCCTACTTGTGATCTCTCTCTCTGTCAAATAAATAAATAAAAAATCTTAAAAAAAAAAAAAAAAAGACCTACACATGGGAAAAAACATGGATGAGATTGACATAAGCCACATTTCAATACACGGTGGTTTCACAGAATTTTTTTTTTTAATGCATGAATATAATAGAGACGCTTCTGCTCACACAGACCCCATCAGCACCTTCTCAGAACTTGTTTTGGGGTAGGTAGCAGTGAACAGGAAAAGGAAGGACTTATTAGAAAAAAGGCTCATGGTTTCATCGCACAGTCATGCCCATATTTGAAAACAAGGGTGGAGCACATATTTGAAACCTACACTTTTGGAGGGACTCAAATATCGATTTTAAAGATAGGGAAGATTACCATGAACAGTCTAGAGTATGACCTATCTGAAAGCAAATTTTGGGAGGTTAAGCGAATCTAAATACTTAGTAACAGGAACAAATGGGGAAACAGCAATGAGAATAGTTGTGTTTTATATTTTAGAAATATGATACAGAATTGAGGTGATTTGGAGAGGCTAATTTTCCTCACCACAGGATAATTAGGGAGAAAAAAAAAAACTGGTCAGCAATTATAGAAAAGGGAAATAAACACATGTAATAAGGAAACTAAATGTGTTCCCAGTAAAATAATTGAAATTGCAAAAGAGGAAAAATCCAAGTAATATCCAACACATATATGCACGACACATCCAATGAGGGACTGAGTTGAAATATACATCAAAGAAAAGGTCTGGCCACATGTCTGCTTTGGGTAGGCTAACAATGTAACATATATTTGGGCTTGTTAAGAGAAAGTAACAAAACTGTGTGTTTTTCTTTACCAGAAAACTACTCTGCCTCTCTGGGACCATAGTGGAAGCAGGATTCAGGAAGAAAAACTCAGTGGTTTCCAGCCAGGTAATTAAAAATTTTAAAGAATAAAAAGTAATAATACACTTTTTGAAGAGAATTCGAGATGTGAAGGAACATCTTTTGCACATATTTTATCTAAAACAAATTGAGATGAGTTTATTATTTTCTACTTGAGAATAGATAGGAGTCTCAAAAAGATTTCCGTTAAGCTTAGGAAACTGATTGGCAGATAATGTTGTAACCAGTTATACAAATTTAGCCTGCACAAATTACCAATATATTGTATGGTGAGTTCTGAGTTAGTCTTAATATCCTATACTCACTGCAATTCTCCCTAGTCCATCTTCATAATTCAAGTGGATGGTGTACTTTTTATACCAGGGACTATAAAGGGCAGGACAGTAGTTCATGGATACATAAGCACATTTGAGAAGGTAAATGGAACTAAGTTTGCCTATTTTGTCTTTATGCTTGAAGATAGAAAATTTTCCTTATATATTCATCTTCTCATTAAGAGAGGTGGCTTTGGAAATGAAATAACATCCGGTTGTATGTAGAAATCAATATAGGCATATTTCATTTCACAGGTATTAGATATTCATTTATTTATTTATTTTTACAAATTAAGGTAGACGGCAACCCTGTGTCCAGTAAGTCTATCAAAACCATTTTTCCAGTATGATTTGCTCACTTGATGTCTCTGTGCCACATTTTGGTAATTCTCATGATATTTCAAACTTCTTCATCATTATTATATTTGCTGTGGTGATTTGTAATCAGTGATCTTTGATGTTACTATTGTAATCATTAGGGCATCAAGAACCACATGTAATGGTGAGCTTAATAAATGTGCATGTTCTAACTGTTCCACTAGCCATTCCCCCAGGCTTCCTCAGTCCCTGAGACACAACAATATTGAAATTAGGCCAATTAAAGCCCCATGATGGCCTCTAAGTGTTTAAGGGAAAGGAGAAGTAGCATGTCTCTTACTTTAAATCAAAACCTAGAAATGATGAAGCTTAGTGGGGAAAGCATGCCAAAAGCCAAGACAGGCTGAAAGCTAGGCGTCCTGTGCCAGTTAACCAAGTTGTGAATACAAAGGAAAAATTTTTGTAGGAAATTGAAAGTGTTTCCTCTGTGGACCAATGATAAAACAGAACAAAACAAAACAAACAAACCAACAACAAAAGAAACAACCTTATTGCTGATGTGGCAAAAATTTGAGTGGTCTGACTAGAACATCAAACCAATCACAACATTCCTTTAAATCAAAGCCTGACCCAGAGTAGGACTCTAACTCCTCTCTTCAGTTCTGTGAAGGCTCAGAGAGTTGAGGAGGCTTCAGATGAAAAATCTGAAGCTAACAGAGGTTGGCGGTGAGGGTTAGGGAAAAAACCATCTCCGTAACATGAAGGTACAAGGCTGAGCAGCAAGTGCTGGTATGGACGCTGCTGCAAATCATCCAGAAGATCCAGCTCAGAGAATTCTGGAGGGTGGCTACACTCAACAGCAGGGTTTCAGTGTAGACCAAGGAGCCTTCTCCTGGAAGAAGATGCCATCTAGGACATTCATAGCTGGAGAGGACAAGTCCATGCCTGGCTTCGAACATTCAAAGGACAGGCTGACTCTCCTGTCAGGGGCTGATGCAGCTGTTGACTCTAGGTGGAAGCCAGTACTCATTCACCATCCTGAAGACCCTACGGGCCTTCAGAATGATGCTGAATCTACCCTACCTTGCTCCTTAAATGAACAACACAGCCCAAATGACAGCAAATCTGTTTGCAACAATTACTGAGTATTTTAAGCCCTATATTGAGGCCTGCTGCTGAGAGAAAAATGTTCCTGTTAAATTAGTACTTCTCACTGACAATGTGCCTCATTACCCCAGAGCTCTGATGGATCCCTGTACGGTGAGATTAATGGAGTTTTGTAGTTGGCAACACAACATTCTTTTGCAGAGCACAGAGCAAGGAGTCATTTTGACTTTCAAGTCTTGCTATTTAAGAAGCATTTCGTAAGGCTACAGCTGCCACAGATAGCGATTCCTTTCCAGAAGGATTCACCATTCTGGATGCCATTAAGAACATCTGTGATTTGTGGGAAGAGATCAAAAGATCAACATTAACAGGTGTTTGGAAGAAGAGGATTCCAACTCTCATGGATGACTGTGGAGTTCAAGCCTTCGATAGAGGAAGGAGATACAGACGTGTTGGAAACAGCAAGAGAATTAGAATTAGAAGAGAAGCTTGAAGGCAGAACTGAGCTACGGCAATCTCATGATCAGTGTGGAGCAGATGAGGCACATGCTTCTCATCACGAAGCAAGCGATGTGGTCTCTTGAAAAGGAATCTATTCCTGGTGAAGATGTTGTGAAGATTGTTGAAATGACAATGAAGAATTTGGACTACCAAAATTTACTTGATAAAGCAGCAGCAGGGTTTGGGAGGACCGACTCCACTTTGAAAGTGGTTCTGCTGTGGTAAAATGTTATCAAACAGCATTTTACAGAGAAATAGTTCATTAAAGGAACCACCCATCGATGTGGCAAACGTCACTGTTGTCTTATTTTAAAGAAATCGCCACAGCTACCCCAGCTTTCAGCTACCACCACCTTGATCAGTCAGGATCGTACACATCGAGGCAAGACCCTCCACCAGCAAAATGATTACAACTTGCTGAAACCTCTGATGGTCGTTAGCATTCTTTTAGCAATAAAGTATTTTTTTTTTAATTAAGATAGATATTTTTGATATAATGCTGTTGCACATTTACTGGACTACAGTGTAGTGTAAACATAATTTTATATGCATTGGGAAACAAAAAATCATTTTACTCATTTTATTGTTTTATTCATTTTACTGGCCTTATTGTGGTGATCTGGAACCAAACTCACAGCATCTCTGAGGTCTGCCTATAAAACATTAGTGTCTCTACTGAATCTTGATTCAGATGTGCAAATCACTCCCTGCTTTTCTAATTCTACAAAGAACTAGAAAAGAAGATTGCGTCCTCTGGTGTCTTTCTAACAGGATAGAAATAACTCCCAACGAAGAGAGCTTCATTCTGTGACCAGTGATCCCATACTTCTAGTGCTATCCCCAGTACAAGTCCACACATGAGCCCATTCCTGCACACTCGTGCAAATTCAGTTATCAGTTTGGTTTCTTATTCATCTTTGTAGGGCCAAGGTAGCATTTGAGAAAGGCAGTGGGTAGATAGAGCCTACTGCTTTTAGATTGTTTTTGAAAAATCAGACCAAAGGAGAATGAAGTCTGTCTTTTATTGGATTAGTAACTTTTTTTATTCTGGGATTCTACTTTAATAAATCGCATTGTATGTCTGGGTCATGTTACCCCCCCAAAAATGTTATGTTTAATTCAGAATGTGTTCTAACTATAACATGTAATCATTATTTAAACTATAAATATTATTTGTGGCATGGATTTTCTCTTTTTCAAGGTGTAAAACTTTATCTTCAAGGAAAGATTCTAATAAATAACCTAAAAATGTTTTACTTTTTTTTTTTTTAATCTAAAAGCTCAAGGTACCTAATCACCAAATCATCTTGAAGATTTTTCTGGATGAAATATATTTTCATTGCATAAAACTCATTATAAATGCTCTCAAAAATCTTCACCTACTTTTTTTTTTCTCCCCAGCCCCTTTCAAAACCCCAACTGCCTGCACTTAGGGAGAGAATAATATGAAGTCTTTATTGTCGATTATGGCAAAGATTCATTATCTAAAAATTATGTTATACAAACATGCTATGAAAATATAAGTTGACAAGAAGTTCAGATTTATCCTTAATGGAATAGAGTTTTCTATATAATTCTGGTAGAAAAATAATTCCCAAACTATTACATCTAAAATGACAATGTACAAGTAAATGAGGGATCTCCTCCTAGCTAATTTCCTCTGGTGTCTCAGTGCTGCACATAGACTAGTCTGTGACTTTGACAACCAAGGAAAAATGAGTCTCACTCTCTTTTCAAGCACTTTATTTATTCAAACAGCAGAATAGGGGTCTGACAGCTTGAAATTGTATGTTTTTTTTTTTGTTTTTTCTTGTTTTTTTTTTAGGTGAAACAACAGATTCACTCTAATTATGGGAAGTTTCCCCCTGATATTTAGAGTCATTTGCTCTTAGTTTCACTTAGGTCCATGTAGTGGCTACCATACAATGATAACTTAACCCCCTGCCAGTTTTTAATAGCCACATGGCTTCTTGAGGTTAAGAGAGAGACCTCACTACTGCAAGAATCTAATGACATTTCACAGATCACACGTCATTCAGCATTCCCCATGCCATGCTCAGTTTATATCTTAGCTCCAAGAAGAACTTCATACAAAATTTATGGGCTCAAATATTACATTATTTCCCATTTTCTCTCCAGTAACAATAGGAGTACCAGGAGAGGTTTCTGCTGAATTTTTTTTTTTTTAATCCATGGGATTTGTTCTCATCGTTTCCTATCCTAATATTTGTAGCACTATCAATATACTCAGTATTTATTATCCACATATTCTCACGGACATCTTATATATCAATGAGGATTCAGAGTTCCCATTAGAAGAATTTGGAAATAAGAAGGTTTTCTAAATCAGTGAATTGTGTTAAAACAAACACACAAGCACCAAATCAAAGAACAGCTGAAAAATCTGTAGACAAACCTGTATCTGTAAGAGAGTGCTCTGTTTTGAGGAGATGTCACATCCTCAGGCAGAGAATGAGAGGAGAAGATTATAATTTTGCTTGAACGCTGAGCCCCTCGTGATCACTGTAACGCTGATAACCTCAGCAAGGAATACTTCTCAGTCCCCCTCAACTACTGCCAGGTGGCAGAGTTCGGCAGGAGATGTAAGTCACTCTACTTCCTCTGCCTCCTCTTCTCCTATTCATTGCCACACAGTCCAGTTCATTTCTAAAATGCAATGCATTTGCCTCGGCACATTGCCGACGTAGGTGTTTCCTCCGGCACCCCATCCCGATCCCCAGTATTATTATTTGCCTTTGCTGACCGAGTGGGCTCCCAATTTTCTTGTGATTCCCAGTACATTAGACTGTACCAAATATCCCTCTTTAGATCAACTCTCCTCCATAGGACCTATGCTGGGTTCTTCAATTCCCCACTTCCTATACTTCTGTTACTCATCTTCAGTTTTAAAGAAAAAAGTTTCGTATTTCATTTTCTTAGAATCTGCTATGTCCAAACTTCTTTCTCAGTAGTGAATGGGATCCACTCCAAGATGTTCTTCCTTAGGTTTTCTGTAGACTCTGTAAGGTATGAGAACAGAAAAGTCCTCAAAAAAGAAAAGAGGTGCTTGTTAAGACAGATGAGACGAATATTAGGGTGAAATGTTTGTTTTTTATTTGTTTGTTTGTTTTGGAAATGTCTAAACGATAGTTCTCTTTATCTACAAATAAAAGATAGGCACATGTATCTCTGACTACCTCACAAGGGAAATCTTTGTACAATTAGAAATTTGACAGGAACCCAACAAAAAGGCAATTTATTCCACATAAACTGTGTTTTATTTACATATATGAATGTGCTGGTTCAAGAAACCTAAAGTAGATTTGCTTCAGTTACCTTTAACAAAGCGAAGGAAGGTCCACAGAGAGGCTTATACAATAAAATAAACAACAAATGCTGCATTAAGACAAGATACTTTTAAAAGCTTGTTATTGCAGTCAATGTGTATGATGGTGCTTTGTATATTTTAATCTAAATATAGCTCTCTGATTATCACAGTTACTATTAGAGTCGCCTTGTTTCTGTAATTCCAAATAGTCTTTCTATATTAATTGCAGTGAAGAAATATGTTTTCAGTATCCATCAGATTACTGTTTTTGTTATTCATTCAATAGTAAGATGACAACCTTTATGGATGCAAACTCGCCTTCATGCAGTGCATGTTGAGAGAGCAAAAGGAAAATGAAAGGCACCAGAAAGGGTGCAGATGTTGTCTGGACTTGAATGTTAATGTTAGTGCTTCCAAATGCTACTTTGTCAGAAAGAGGAAAATGGTACTAGTGGTTCAAGAGGCTGAAACACAATATGCCATATACAGCTGGCTGAAGGGAGAAAGTGGTGAAGAATTATGATCAGGAGAGGTTAGGCAGGAATACAAATTGCCTACTGTGGAGGGAGCTTGCATTTCTTCTGCTATTTGATTTTAAGTTGGGCTACCTTGGGAATGAATACTAAAGATCATTTTGGATGTTCCTCAGAATATCACCACAGTAACAAAAGCATGTAACATTTATCATCAACTGCTAATATGCTAGCATATTGTTACATGTTGTTCTTGCATATGCTACATGTTGTTCTTGATATGCGACCAAAATATTAGAAAACACAGATAAGTTCAGAATAGCTGAATCCGTGAAGAAAGCCATGGAAGGTTTCACCACGTCCGAATCAAACTGAGTCTTCTTCCCGCGTGTTCCAGTAGCTGTGGTCTTTGGGAATAGAATCCACAATCAGACATGTCAGAAGAAATCTTCAGTTTTCTCTTTAGAACATATTTACTAGGTTTTCAAATTCTATTTATTTATCTGCTAAATTAATTATAATATAACTTCTCATCATTTTATGGTCTGCCTTTATTTAAGTCAATGTCTTAGTCTTCTCTCTCTTTTTTTTTTTTTTTTCTGACTTGTTTGCCACTCTTCATTCATATCGTGCTTATATGTTTCTTAGAGTCTGCCTTCTTATTTCGTGGTGTTGCTAACAATCTGTGTCTGTCTGCCTGGCATACACGTTTATATACATTTATGTACATAGTATCGACATTCAAATAAATAACAAGGACTTGGATTGTACTGATAAGATATAAACCACTTCCTTAGACCCCCTAAATATTTAATTCTTCTTAAATCCTTTTTAAAGTCAGATTTGCTTTCAGGCAATAACATTTATATGTAAATGGATAGTTAGATGGTGTTTTAGAGCATTATACAGTCATTCAGCTCTATAATCAAGATGAGATTTTTGCATTACCCCAACGAATATTCTCCTGCTTCTTCGTACTCTCTCTTCCCACCAACTCCATCCTTCAGCAGTCGATCTTTTCATTTCTGTGCCAATACACTTTTGTTTTTTTCCTTTTCAGAACATCGTGGACATTGAGGCATGCAGCCTATGGCATTTGTGTTTCTTCTCTTTCACTTAGCATGATGACTTTGAGATTTGGACAGGCCCTGTGTCAGGGCTTCATCCACACTTAGGGGCAGTAGCGTCCATCCCGTGAGTGTACCACACAGTCTGTTTCTCTCGTCGTTAGTTGATAGATTTTGTCTCCACCTTAGGATACACTGGAATAAAGTTGCTCATAAACATTTGTGTACAGTTCTCTGGGAGGATATACACTGCATTTCTCTTAGGTAATACCTAAAAGTGTAATAGCTGAGCCACATGATGTGGCTTATCACTCAGCATCGTAGGAAACTGCCTTACTGGTTTACATCATAGCTGTCCCCCGTTGCATCTTCATTAGCAATGCATAATGATAGTTCTCATTGCCAGTATTTTGTGATTTCTGTTTCCTCCTCTTCCTCCTCCTCGTCACTGTAGCAGGTGTAAAGTAACATCTCATCATTATCATTTGCATTTCACTGAGAGATAATGGTGTTGAACATCTTTTCCTATGCTTAACCTCCCTTCATATATTTTTTGGGAAAACGTCTTTCAAATAAATTGTCCATTTTAAATTGGGGTTTTTGTCTTCATATTGTGTTTGAAGAATTCTATATTCTCAGTAGAAACCTTTTGTCAGATATGTGTTTTGACTATATTTTCTCCTAGTGGTTTAGCTTTTTAATTTCTTTTTTAAAAAATTAACTTATAATGTATTATTTATTTCAGGGGTACAGGTCTGTGAATCATCAGTCTTACACAACACCCAACACTGACTACAACACACACCCTCCACAGCGTCCACCACCAGCCACACCATCCCGCCCTCCGCCCCGCCAGCAGCCCTCAGTTTGTTTCCTAAGATTAAGAGTCTCTTGTGGTTTGTCTCCCTCTCTGGTTTCATCTTGTTTCATTTTTTCCTCTCTTCCCCTATGATCCTCTGCCTTGTTTCTTAAATTCTGAATATCAGTGAGATCATATGGTAATTGTCTTTCTCTGACTGATTTATTTTGCTTAGCGTAATACCCTCTAGTTCCATCCATGTCATTGAAAATGGTGAGATTTCTTTTGTTTTTTGATGGCTGTGTAACATTCCTATATACATACACACACTACATCTTCTTTATCCATCTGTCGATGAACATCTTGGCTCTTTCCATAGTTTGCTATTGCAGACATTGCTGTTATAAACTTTAGGGTGCACGTGCCCCTTCGGATCACTACATTTGTAATCTTGAGGTAAATATCCAGTAGTGCAATTATTGGGTCATAAGGTATGAAGTGGTATTTCATTGTGGTTTTGATTTGTATTTCTCTGATGCCAAGTGATATTGAACATTTTTTCATGTGTCTGTTAGCTATTTGGATGTGTTCTTTGCAGAAATGTCTGTTCATATCTTCTGCCCATTTCTTGACTGGATTATTTGTTCTTTGGGTGTTGAATTTGATAAGGTCTCTATAGATTTTGGATACTAGCCCTTTATCTGTAATGTCATATGGAAATATCTTCTCCCATTCTGTTGGCTGTCTTTTGGTTTTGTTGACTGTTTCCTTTGCTGTGCAGAAGATTTTTATATTGAGGAAGTCCCAGTAGTTCATTTTTACCTTTGATTCCCTTGCCTTTGGAGATGTGTTTAGCAAAAAGTTGCTGCAATGAAGTTCGAAGAGTTTGCTGCCTGTGTTCCCCTTAAGTGTGACAGGAATCAATCAAAATGCTTAGTTTTCCAATTTCTTAAAAATATCCTTTTAACAGCAGACATTTTAACTTTTGTAAGGTACAATTTAACAATTCATTCCATTTTTTAAATGATTTGGCCTTTTTTGGTCCTATCTGAGAATTTTTGCCAAATCAAGGTGATGAATATATTCTTCTGTTTTCCTCTATTTTATATGTGTACAATTCAGATCTAGAGTATTGTTCTTGTTGTTGTTCAACAAACTGAATAGCCAAAGATTGAAGTTTGCTCTCAGATTCAATATCACGTTCATCTTATTTATATGCCTACCACGTTATGCCAAGATCGCACTGCTTTGGTTATTCTAGCATAAAAATTTTTTACATTAGGTAGTGTTAATTCTCAACCTGACCTACTGTAGTACAGGTACTCTCCCAGGACGTGGGGATGAAGTAAAACGCAAATATGGCTGATCTCTGAGAAATATTGATAAATACTGGTAATTCACCTGCTAACCTTCCTGCTTCAAAAGGTCAGACAGTCCCTCTGTATTGTTCACTGTATATTCATCTTCTGAAAAGATGTCTGCTACAAAGAGCTCTGCCTCCAGACAATTCCTGGTTGTTTGAAGTAATACAATCAGTTGGAACCTGAGAAGTTTCGCAGTACCTTCAGTCTTCAGAAATGTTTAGAAAGAGTTGCTTCCAAGTAATGATTAAGTCAAATTTGCTGCTGAATCACAAGCGACATATTCTAGGCAAGTTCTGCATTTTCTATCTTCTGATGTGAGATATTTTCCTAACCACTCCTTTTTATTTTTTGGCTTAATATTACTTATCTGTAAAGTGAGAGCCCATTGCACCTACTTCACTTGTTAAAGGTTGAAATGTGTTAGTATATGTAAAAGTTTAGACTTTGTCAGAATTAATACTAAAATAAATAATAGTGATTGCTACCCCTGAAACTATTACCAGTATCCCAGCCTTCAGCCTGAGGAAGTCCTCAGGGATGGATAGGCTGCTTTGGGAAGGGGAAACAGGAGACCAGTGATGATGGCGAGTAGCAATGCTTCCACACAAAAGTTATCTCCTCCGATACCCAGCAGCAGCCTATTTTTTGCTCTCTCTACTGGAAGCAATACCCAGGTGCCAATCAGCTTTATTTTTCTGTTCTCTTCAAGGTTTTATTACTTGTATTTTCTTGCTGCTGAAAATATGAAGCAGAAACAGTCTTCTCCAAACCCCCCTTTCTCACAAGCCTTAGGATGAGCAAATAAAGCTCACTTCCGGTAGTGATTTTGTAGCTCATTGGACCAAGCATGGAGATGTTACAAAACTAAAACATCTTGAAAACATTATGATGCTTAGCATATCACTCCAACACTTTTGTTAAGATAATAACTAGAAATACTGGAAATTTCAATAACTCACTTATATTTCTGTTGGTAGTTTTTTGTTTGGTTTTTACCAAACTCCCTAAACTACACTCAAAATTGCCTTTTCCTAGACAGCCATTACCTTTCCGTCAGATAACTTCTGATTCTCTCTTCTGCTTTCAAATCAGTGTCTAGAAAGCTAGATAAAATAATGTGTCCTTTGCCTAAATTCACTAGTCTACATTTATGAAGTAGTACAGACTAGTGTTACTCATTTAATGAAAGTTGTTTTTCCATAACTGACCAATCCATTTCAGTGAGTCTTACAAATGGGCTTGTCACCCTGCTAGGCACCGATGGGCCTCAGATGTCAGCAGGCACCTTCTGGAAATCATGAGGATAGAAGCTGTGAGGAGGGACTTCTGACTTTGGCACACACTGAGATGATATTTTGAATCTAAATCCTTGTCCAACTGTCAGAGGACAATATTCATCCAGTTTTATATGAAATGTCCTTCTAACAGAATACTCATTTTATGGAAAAGAAAATCAATTGAAGTGTTATCACCTTGCTCTTATCTAGATTATTCTACAAACAGCTTTGAAACTCATTTATGTTCCTAAAAGCCGTGGGCATCTTCTGTGGCAACCATTGATGAATTTTCAATCAGAGGAAAATAAAAGGCAAAGGAGTTTACACACACATATTTTTTTGCTTGATATTCTCACAATGTATTAGCAAAAAAAAATAAAATGTGTATGGGGACAGAAGGAACACGAACAGGTAAATAAATGTCAAAAAAATTAGACATAAAACAGATGAAAAGCAACACATGCAGAAAGATAATAATTATACTTAAAACTTTCATGGGCATTTTTACATAGACAATTATATGTAGGTATGTATACATAATTTATAGATGGGAAATATAATTTCACAGGTCTTATATATTTAACTTTTTCTCAAAATTTTATCAATTACCTCTCACCATCCACACATAAAAGTAAGGAGTCAATAATGCAGCTTTCCTTTTGTCCTTTATTATAGGCAAGCTAGCTTTTAGACCTACTCCTTCCTTTCAAATTCTGTAGAAACTTTTACAAGAAAAAAAAAATTGGTTACAAGTGAGCATGATTCCCACCTGGATTACATTTAGTGATTCATCTACTAATAGAGCAGTAATTCAGAAGTAGAAAAACATACCTTTTTGGCCTAAATGGATTGGTCAGTATTTAGAAATATTTACCTTGGGGGGTGTCTGGGTGGCTCAGTGGGTTAAGTGACTACCTTTGGCTCAGGTCATGATCCTGGAGTCCTGGGATTGAGTCCTGCATTGGGCTCCCAGCTCCACGGGGAGTCTGCTTCTCTCTCTGACCTTCTCCCCTCTCGTGCTCCCTCTCTCTCACTCTCAAATAAATAAATAAAATATTTTTTTAAAAAAGAAAGAAATATAGATAGATAGATAGATTGATTGATTGATTGAAGTGCCTGGGTGGCTAACTTGGTTAAGCATTCAACTCCTGGTTTCAGCTCAGATCCCAATCTCAGGGTGGTGAGATTGATAACCACGTTGAGCTCTGTGCTCAGTGCGGAGTCTGCTGGAGTTTCTCTCTTCCTCTGCCCCTCCCGCTTATGATCGTTCACTCTCTCTCTCTCATATAAATAAATAAATCTTAAGAAAAAAGAAATATTTACTTCATATCTACCTATGCATAAAGTACTTTTTAAAATATTTTATTTATTTATTTGACAAAGAGAGAGAGAGAGAGCACAAGCAGGGAGAGCAGGAGAGAGAGAAGCAGGCTCCCCGCTGAGCAGAGGGCCTGATTTGGGACTCCATCCCAGGACCCTGGGATCATGACCCAAGCTGAAGACAGACACTTAACTCACTGAGCCACCCAGGTGCCGCCATAAAGTACTTTGAAAGGGGATGCTTTATGTCCTAAAACAGAAGTACTGAATAATAATTTGTGAAATCAAATGGAGCTTTGGAAAATTATCTCTCTTTTCTGTACCCCAAGAGCACCTGAAAACTATTACTTTTTCAGTAATAGTTTAATACTGTTTTAGTATTTCAGTAATACTTTTTTCAGAAATAATCTGGTTCTTGTGGGCCGGAGTCTATTCTGTTTAGTGTTAAAAGAGAGGTAAACTTCAGTTTCTTATAATGAAGCCTCTGTGAAACCCTATAGGACATGATTTGGAGAGCTTCCAGGTTGGGAAGAAGAACGCTTCCACAAGGAATGCGCCAAGTTCTGTTAACTCCTTTTTCTTTTAGACCTCACCCTATATATATCTCTTCATTTGCCTGTTGGTTTGTTTCCTTTAATATCCTTTTTAATAAACCAGTAATCTCATGAATAAGCAGGTTTCATAAATTCTTTGAGCTGCTCCAGCAAATTAATCAAACCCAAAGAGGAAGTTATAGGAACCTTTGATTTATAGCCAATGAGTCAGAAGTATAATTAACAACCTGAGTTTGGGACTGGCATCCTAAAGGGGAGGGTATTGTTGAAGCCTCCCGTCTGTAGCCCTCCCAGGAGTGCAAGTGAGAAGCTGGGCTTGGTACCTGCATGTGAGGTGGGGGTGTTGGGGGGGTCAGTCTTGTAGGACTGAGCCCTTAACATGTGGAATCTGACACTATCTCCCAGTTCATAGTATCAGAAATGAGTTGAATTGGAGGATACCCCACTAGTGTCCACGAATTTCTTGGTGGTGGTGTGGGGTCCCCCTCCATGCATCAGATTTGGGTCCAGTAACCCAAAAGAATTCCTCTCCTGGGAAACGAGATTATACATTGAAATGCTTCCACACCCCTCTTAGTTGTCTTTCAGACTCGTACACCAAAGCTCAGCCTTGTTTTTTGTGTTTCTGCCAATATCCGAATTCCTACTAACAAGCTGTCAGTAGTAAGGGTAGCAGTGTGGTAGGTCTTGAACCCAGACGGAAGCAGGTTGGGAAGACAAACTGTAGAATCCCAGCTGAAGAGTATTATGATTTCTTCTGCCCTCTTGCATTTTGCGAGGGTCTACTCTGCTGCCTAGTGAACAAACATGGCTCTGCAATTCTGACGAGTTTCCTATCCTGGGTGAGCCCTTTCCCTCTGAGATGTAGGAGCTGGTGGGTCCATGTTCCAGCATGCCATTCTTCAGACACACACATTCTGAGAAGCATTCCTTTTAGTTCTCAGAACGTCTCACGGAGTGACCATAATGTCATTCCTTTATATTGGATCTCTTTCCTGTTCACGCACTTCCAAAATCACTTCTCAAGTAAATTTTTTGCTCTGGTTTTGGCTCTGCTTCCAGGGAAATGCAAATTAATATTGATGGGTGATTGAAGAGAGCTTTAGAGTTTTGAGGAAGGCTTTTGTTCATTCATTTGGTTGGGAGAAGTAGAACCATATATAAAATCAACCAGCAAGATCCATGAGTGAAAGAGGAAGTGGAATACCAGTGACAGAAATGGTGTAGTACGCTCCCGGGAAGTAGGAACTGGTGACATTCACTATATTGATTACCTTAAATGAAAAGAGGGACGGGGTGCCTGGGTGGCTCAGTGGGCTAAAGCCCCTGCCTTCAGCTCAGGTCATGATCCCAGAGTCCCAGGATGGAGCCCCACATCGGGCTCTCTGCTCAGCAGGGACCCTGCTCCACCCCCCACCCCCACTCCCGCCTCTCTGTGATTTCTGTCGGTCAAATAAATAAATAGAATCTTAAAAAAAAAAAAATGAGGGACACACACATTCACATACATAAAGTAATGAAAATGGGTTTGAATACATGTTTTGTAGACTTCATAATAGGAAATGCGTGAAGAAACAAGGCAACATAAAATGAAACACTGAGCTCTGAGGTTATTCAGTTGCTGCCCGAGCTCATCCCATATGATGTGAGCCTCCCCTCATCCTATCCACCATTCTACCCTCTCCAGCCTCCCAAACCTTCCTGCTACATGCTCTGGACCTAGAGTCTGATATCAGCAAATCACCCTCATATTTTGCTTCGAAGGGCCCCTCTGCTTTTTTCCATTTTGACAGAATCTGGTTTTCTATAGCTTTCATTATTTATTTTACTGCGCTTACAGAAAGAAAAAAAAAGAAGAAGAAGAAGAAGAAGAAGAAGAAAAAGAAAGAAAGGAAGAGAAAAGAAAAGAAAGGAAAAAAAGAAAAGGTTTCTTTTGGTTAAGTCTGTTAAATTTTCACCTGAATAAACCCTAACTAGCACAGACTTGCTCGTGGGATAAGTATTATTTTACTGCTGCTTCCAAATTTTCCACTTTTCTTTCAAAAACTCTTTGCTGTGGTCATCTAGATATCTTTCAGTTAATTCTACCCATTCAGAAGCTTTCAGAATCAAGCCCCATGTCTTTCCTTGTGTAGTCATAGTCACACATTGAATACCCATGCAAGCAATCCACCTACACACTCACCGCTCTCTTATTTGACACCTTCAACAATCTTTTCCTATATCCCTCCTTTCCCTTCGACATGTTTAGTCATACTGTAGAACTTGACATCATCTATTATTTCACTGCCCTCCAAATTTCAATTTCAGAAATCCTATTCCCCACATATTTTTCCATCGTTCCAGGTTATTTACCCTATTCTGGTAAGTAAGACACTTTTAATGACCGTTTGACACTTTAGAGTTTTCCATTGACCCAAAATAATTTTCTCTTAGCATCCCCAAATCTTTGTAGATTTAGAAATTTTTCTTTCTATCTTATCTAAAATATTGCCTTTCCCATAGTCACTCTCACTTTTGAGTACGGTATCCTTTACTATATTTTTTATAATAATCTTCACTACTTGAAAAATATGTTATCTTTGCTTATTCGGTGCTGACTCTGTTACTCAAATACAAGCTCTCTGAACACAAGGAATTTTTCTCTCATTTCCTATTCCACCCCCAGGGGTTTGGCAAATAGCAGACAATAGTAAACATTTGCTTATTAAATAAATGAATGAATGAACTGGTTGTCACTTCCATTCTTCTATCTATCTATCTATCTATCTTTATAGATAGATAGTATTCTTTTTTTTTTCAAAGATTTTATTTATTTATTTGACAGAGATCACAAGTAGGCAGAATGGCAGGCAGAGAGAGAGGAAGAGAAGCCAGCTCTCTGCTGAGCAGAGAACAGGAAGTGGGGCTCTCGATCCCAGGACCTGAGCTGGAGGCAGAGGCTTAACCCACTGAGCCACCCAGGTGCCCCTATTGATAGTATTCTACATTTATATATTAGTTTTATTTACAAACTATACATTATATTACAAATATTTAATTATTTCAAAATCATAGAGAAGTCATAATTTATTTTGTTCTTAACCTTGATATTTTATACTAATGATTTTCTTTTTTTTTTTAAAGATTTTATTTATTTATTTGACAGAGAGAGATTACAAGTAGTCAGAGAGGCAGGCAGAGAGAGAGAGGAGGACTCAGGCTCCCTGCTGAGCAGAGAGCCCGATGCGGGACTCGATCCCAGGACTCTGAGATCATGACCTGAGCCGAAGGCAGCGGCTTAACCCACTGAGCCACCCAGGTGCCCCACTAATGGTTTTCTTAATTAGTACTTGTCAACACTACTACTCAGGTAATCTGCTCTTAAATTGTGTGAGCAAAGAAGCTAAAATTTAAATTAAACATTTTCCTTTGAAATTGCTTCATACTCTCTTTAAATTGTGCAAATGCAAATTATGCACTCTGAAAAATTAAACAAAATTTAATTTTGTCAGGTTAGGTAAAGGACTAGTAAATACAGTATGCAATAACCACTTCCATGGCCTAACTGCAATATATATTTGTGTATATTTCTTTATAGAGTTATCCGTGGAAAAACCTGTAGGGTGAACTTGCCGGGTGATTCAAATTATTTTTCAATATTTTTCTTACTGTAAATGAACTTCATTTAATGCACTTGGTTTCCTATATAATCTAACCCTGACATAGATGCAATTCTACTTTTTTTTTGAAATATGGTAACTATAAGGCCAAGGACTTGGCAAAGCTCAAAGATTGCCATATATTGGCCATAAAATGCAAATTTCCTTGAAATAAACCATGCTTGTTTTAAATGAAAAATAAAGACATGGCATGAAAAATTTGGAATACTCAATGCTGACAAATTAAAGATAATATTAAGTAGTTATACACACACACACACACACACACACACACACACATATATTTATGTTGTGCCTAAAAAAATCAGTTTAGCAAAGTTAAGTAGAGAATGTTCATTCAGTTCGATTTCTTCTTCCATTGTAAAATAGACAGTGTATAGACCATATCATCCACTGAAACATCATTCATTTTTCCTACACGCTTCATTTTCTTTGGGTCACTCTATGTTCTGATCATCATATTCTTTGTCCTATAAAACTTTTTTTTATTCTCTTTATTTTTTTTAAGATTTTATTTATTTATTTGACAGACAGAGATCACAAGCAGGCAGAGAGGCAGGCAGAGAGAGAGGAGGAAGCAGACTCCCTGCGGAGCAGAGAGCCCGATGCGGGGCTCGATCCCAGGACCCTGAGATCATGACCTGAGCTGAAGGCAGGGGCTTTAACCCACTGAGCCACCCAGGCACCCCATATTCTCTTTAATTCCTGAAACCACAAAACAGCTCAAATTCACCTGCTTTTATATTAAGAACAAACTCATTCTCTTTCCTTGCATCCCTTCAAGTCCAAATCCTATGGCATGACACATTCCAAAACCAAATACTCACTTCAAGTAATTAATGTAATCAGGAAAAAAGAAAGAATTTACTATCTAAATGAATTCAGCTGATCTCCTCAGTAACCTTCTTCTGTTTATTCCAAAAGGCTACAGTGATAATCAGTAAAGTAAAAAATATAATGGAAGTAATAATAATCAGAATAAAATTCATTTAACTTTCTTGTGTTGCTGGATTTGTTCCCAGTATGCTTTTTCTATTAGCTTATTTAATCCCCAAACATACTTTGGTTAAAATGTACTTCCAGTTCTGTGGGAAGTATGTTCACAGACAGAGTCTATCTCCACACATCTCCTCTAGTCCTTGGGTTATCCTGTCTTTCCTGTGCGGTGTACATGTCTCATCTGGGTGGTGAGTCGGCAGGGTCAGGTCGGGGATGCCACAATTCCATGAAGAAGAGACGGCAGAGGAGTAAGACTGTGGAGAATTAAGAGGTAGAATATAAATGGGGAATTCAGTAGACACTATGTATACGTGACACTATCCAAGTTTAATGTTTCCCTTTTAACATTTGACTTAAACATATGTTAAATATTTATAAAATATTTGGAGAACCATATCTTCTATAATTTATATAGCATCTCCTCTTTTTCTAACAACTTAGTTTATTTTATATTTTAATTTCAGTATAATTAATTTACAGTGTTAGAGTAGTTTCAGATGTACAATATAGTGATTCGGCAATTCTGTACATTACTCGGTGTCCATCATCTTAAGAGAACTTTTAGTCCCCTTAACCTTCACCTATTTAACCCGTCCTGCCACCCATCTCCCCTCTGGTAACTATCACTTTGTTCTCTGTATTTAAGAGGTTAGGTTTATGGGGTGCCTGGGTGGCTCAGTCGGTTAAGCATCTGCTTTAGGGGTCATGATCCCAGGGTCTTGGGGATTGAGCCCCATGTCAGGCTCTCTGGTCAATGGGAACCTCCTTCTCTCTCTCTCTCTCTACTGCTCCCTCTGCTTGTATTCTCTCTCTCTGTCAAATAAATAAATAGAATCTTTAAAAAAGAAGAGTTTAAGGACGCCTGGGTGGCTCAGTCGGTTAATCCACTGCCTTCGGCTCAGGTCGCCATCCCAGTCCCTCGGCAGGGAGCCCACTTTTCTCTCCACCTCTGCTGGCCACTCTGCCTGCTTGTGCGCTCATGCCTCTCTCTCTCTCTCTCTCTCTCTCTCTCTCTCTCTGACAAATAAATAAATAAAATCTTTATAAAAAAAGAGTTTAGGTTTTGTCTCTTTTTTTTTGTTGTTCATTTGCTTTGTTTCTTGAAGTCCATGTATAAGTGAAATTCTTTGTTTTCCTCTGATTTAGTCACTTAAGATTATACACTCTAGTTCCATCAGTGTTGTTTCAAATGGCAAGATTTTATTTTTAAGGCTGTCTAATAATCCATTGTGTATATCTCTTCGCCCACCCATTGTATATCTTCTTTATCCATTCATTTATTGATGGAATACTACAGCTGATTTCATAATTTGCTTATTATAGGAATGCTGTGATAAAACACAAGGGTACATATATCTCTCTGAATTAGTGCTTTCATATTCTTTGAGTAAACACCAAGTAGTAGAATTATTGGATCATGTAGTAACTCTATGTTCAGGAACCTCTAGACTGTATTCCGAAGTGGCTGTACCTGATTTGCATTCCCACCAACATCATCTTTTTAGATGTTGTAATCATAGAGCACATCATTAAATAAAATATTTAATAGAATGACATTGATTCATGAATAATGTTCATTGTAAGGATTATAATCTGAAAAAAACCCCCCATAAATCTTTCAGAAATGAATTAGTTTCCTCTATAATTATCATCTTTTCTGTCAGGAGCCCATAACATAAATTTCTCTTCTGCTCTGGCTGTTTTTGTTCCTCCTGTATTTGTTTCTTCCCTACATTAGCCTCCCTTTCTTTCCCTATTGCAAATACACAGACACATGTGCAGACACACAAACACATACCACACAGAATCCAAAATGCCATTTATTAGGGGTTGTCACTTCTCTTTCAATTATGGCTATTAATTTTTAGTTATCCCAATTTATCAAACTGTGCCAAACCTATCTTTGAACTATATAGAGTATCTATAAGGAAATACTGCAGCTTTGGGGCCAACATAACTTCGTATTCATAGTTCTCTCCTCATAAATCTACTAAGCCCATGCCACACTGTAATAAGCCTAGTGACTGTTTGTTTCCCATACTTGATTAAAAAAGATAAATGATAAAAGGAATTCACAAATAAATTAGTGTTATAAATGGAATAAAAATAGTGTATTATACTCTTTTCTGCAATTTGTTAGCTTTATACAGTTTCCTTCATTAAGAACTAACCAAAGTCACTCAATTATGCCCTTAGTTGAAAGTTCACGTGTGAATTATGCCAACCTCCAAGAAGCCTGTCCTATGATTCACTTGAGAATGAAAGATTTCCACATGGAATTTTCTAGAAGTGGTCATAGAGATCTTCTCAGACAGACCTGGTGTCTATTGATTTTAGTCAGTACATTTACATAGCAATGAGCCTAACAAACACAAACATTCTCAACAGGCTTTTCTCTCATTTATTTTCACTTGGAATATAGTGTTGCTGTCACCAAAGATGTCAATTATTTTAATAATGACATGCATTTTGTTCAGTAAGCACTAATCAAGTATTTGCTGCTTGACTGTGACCATTTACACCCCCCACAAACATACACACATAAAATGTTATATTTAAACTTAGGGGCCCTGTCATATCTTGTGAAATTAAATTGCTATGAACTTTAAGTCTCTTATTCAATATCTATTGTTTTTATATTTGTTGCTATGAGATAACTACAACCAGGTAAGAGATAACTGTCCTGATGGGCCTTTGGGCCAAGGTATTATAATTTTTAAACACGTCAATAAAGTGACTTCTCATAGCTCGCAAATGTTCCTGAAGTGTTACTTTACCCAACAGTGAACACTCAAAACTTTTTAGTCACAAAGGATTAAAAATCTAAATCCATTTTCATCATCAACCCTCAAAAGAAATAAATTAGTCATAAATGTAGCTGATATTAAGGATCATTATATCCTAACTGATTTTTCAATGAAATCAGAACCTATGTGAAATCTAACTTCTCATTTTTCCTACTGTATATTTAAAATGTGTGTAAATTGAAACAATTATCTATGAAATGTTTTCATCAGTGCTGCAACACTGTATTTTATTTAAATAACAGTTGTTGGGAAGAACAGTTGATATATATTAACAGAATCAAGAGTTTAGAGTTTTAATTCTGAAAGTCTCACAATGATGAATAATAGTTTATAGGTATGCTGAGAGACATTAAAAGTTAAGGGATTAAAATATAATTGGGAAAAATGATACAAACCTCAAAATATTAATTTCTATGTCAATAAGTTAAAATTTAAAGACATAAATATAGTAAAATATTTATCTTGAATTACATATTTTATTTAATATTCACAAAATATAGTTGTTCTTTGTTGAAATGCTGTCGATTATAAATTTTTATAATTTAGCAACATTATTTATTTAGTATGCATATTTCCACAATTCAGGGTGCTTTTTAAAATTATTTTTTCTTCACTTTCTCTTTCAGAACCATAGAAATTTATGTGAAAAACAATTCAATGCTAATGTAACAACAAAGTTACAAATCTAAACATATGTCAGAATGGAAAAGTTACAATTCTCATGGTGACATTATATTATCAGCATTATACAGCCTGCACAATAAAATATGTATTTAGAAACCTAACTGGTAATTTAAAATACCACATGTTATATATATTAAATGCGGATAAGTTAACATTCCTAGGAGAACCTTAACTTACCTAGCTTTGTATTAGTATGTCTTAAATTAATGAGATTTTACTATTAGAAGGTTCCAATATACAGTTATGGTCACCCTATGTTTGAAATTCTTGAGAATTGCTTGAAATTCTTTTGCCTTTTTTCTCTGTACATGGATTCATTGTAAAACCGAGTACAAAGTGTTGGGAACTCACTGAGATGATATGTTTTATACATTACATTATTAGCCTCAGCACTTTTTCTAGGATAATGCTCCACTATTACCATATTTTATGATAATATAATAACTCTATATCTGATAGAAAAACAAATTAGATGGAAGCCATACTATTAATGTCCAGATGCAAAGCTTCCATTCTTGGATTCTATGTAAAATATTTATGAGCTTATTTAAATAATAATGAGGTAGAATGCACACAGTGCCATCGTTTAGGAATTATGCCACATATGTAATACTAGAGGGACTAGTACATAGAAAACCTAGGTTTCCAGCTAAGAATGAGATTTCATGTCTCACAATTCCAACCTAGTGATTCGACCTCATGAACACATTGAAACAAACCTAGCTCATTTCTGATGTATGAAAGCGTTTATTATACAAACATTTGCTATCCCACCTTACGTGAAAATATATGTATAACTACTGAATTTGATATTGAATATTGAAGTATTGAGTATTTCAATGCTTAGGTTATTCTTATAAATCTAATCATATTAAAGTTAATTTATAATGTCATTTCTAACATACAGGGAGTACCTTTATAAGTTCTGTCTCACAAAAATCTGCAAATTTTGACTAAATTAAATTTATAGAGAAATATTTACTTTTGGACTTTTGATTAGAAGATGTTTTGCTTTTGGCGTTCTCAAGATATTTTGAACATCCACTGAGGGACATATAGTTAGAGATAATAAAAGTCACATTTTGTTTTTCAAAGGAATTACTATTGAAGTGTTCAGATATTTTATTATCTTCTGCCGAAGTCCAGTTAAGTTGGGCCTGTATATGCCTACCATTTTGGGTTCCATTTTTTCCCCTCCACCTTAGATGATCAGGGACATAAAAGATTATTTTGTATCATTGGATAGAGTACATAATCATTTGACTGAAGGAAGCCAAAAGGTAAGATATTCTCTTTCATATTTCTCAGTTACATTTACTAGAAGTTCTGAATACTCAAGAGAATTAATTAAATAATGTCACTGACTTTGGACATTATTCATGATTCTGAGTGAGGTCAGAAGCACATAAAAAAAATAAGTCCAATCCTTAACATATATTTTATTTGGAAATTAACTTATTTAATAGACTGATAGAAACTCGAATACATAAGCAAAAAAGAAAAAAAAAAAAAAAAAAGGAAGAGTAAACATTCCAGTGTCTCTGAGGTCTTGTTTTAGTCAGTCCTGGCTTAGCTTGTGAGGTGCTTAAAATTTGACCTTATTTAAAATAATGTCTGGCATTAGTAAAGTACCTCATGGGTACTCAGTAAATGCTGTTGTATGAAAATATGTGCCATAAGATAATCAAATATTTTTATAATACTTTGTAAACTTCCATATACATTTATTGATTATTGTATAGTAAGATGCCCTTAAAAATGGTCCTCAAATTCAAAAAGAATCTGTGTATTTTATTGAATTTCTTAGCTATTAAACATCAAGGCCACCATCACAAATTTCATGGAAACTTCTCTGGCTATCCTCATTTTGGACTGTATGTTAGTTTCTTAATGCTGCTATAACAAATTACCACGATCTAGTGGTTTAAAGCAATAGACAGTTATTACCTTACAGTTCAGAATGCCAGAAGTCTGGCCCCTTAGACACAACCAGGCTCCTTTGTTTTAGAGATCTTAGTTGATTTTGATAACTGACCATTTTTAGGTCTGCTTCCTTTTTTCCCTCTCTTTCTGCGCTTTAAATTTCCACTGCTATGTATAAATTCACCAATAAAGATGGAGCCTGTGAAACTCTGGCTCTCAGTCTTGACCTCAATAAAAGCAGAACCTAGGCCCACACTCTTGTTTTTCTCTCCCTGTAACCTTGCTGTGTGGACACAGGTGTGCCATATAATTTCTAGGACCTATGAGTAATAAACCCGTTTTGGTTTTTTTTTAAGTTTTCTGATGGTTATTGCCAAGGATATCTTGCAATCATAATAAGAATCACAAGAGCCAGTCCAGCCAAAACATTGGTAATTGATAGGCTGAGACCAGCACAAAACAACAGCCCATTTGGATAACCCAGAATAATCCTCTTCTCTGAAGTTATTTAATAACATTCGCAAAGCCCCCTTTGGCATGCAGGACAACATATTCATATATTCCAGAAATTAAGCTACAAATAGCTTTGGGGAGCCATTATTCATCTTTGACAAATAGAAAGTGTTTTTGGTTTTGGGTTTTATTTTTTTTAACTGGCAGAGTAGGGTTAATAGGTTAATTTGGGGTGTCTGTTTTGGTGGGATTCTTCTTCTTGGTAATGTTCTTATTTCTGAATTATAATTTCTGAATTCAAAATTAGAAATTAGCACATCGTTATGTAAAGTTAGGTAAATCTAGGTAGATTAAATGGCAGACAAAATTACCAATTGATGTTTCTACCTAAACATAGAACATTCTTTTTGGAGTCTTGTAAAGTTGGGTGTTTCCTCACAGTACTAAATGATGACTTTTTTAGAAAGGGGTAAAATAACAACTCTCATATGGATATAAAGCATGTGCTAAAGATTTGAGTTAATTCATTATTAATGAGGAAACCTGACAGATACTATGACCAACTCAAAGGACAAATCAGAAGATCACAAATTTATGTGGAGGAAAGGAACATCCAAATAAAGTGCAAATGAGAATGAGACTTGCTTTGTAAACAAGATGGGTAGGGAAGTAAATTGAACCTCCATAAGAGAGAATGCATTTTACATCTGCAAATGTGAAATATTTACATTGTTATCAGTCATCTACAATTTATGGAACTGGAAAATACAATGATTATTGAGAATCAGATGATGTGGATGTGCGCTAAACAATGAATAGATTTTCACAGCACATAACCAGTTACTATTTGGTCAACCAAATTTCCTTATAAGACCAAATTTGATTTCTTAAATAAAATAAAATAAAATAATTAAATAAATAATATAAAGTAGCACTCATGGGACATCTAGGTTTGTCAACTTTTCTCTTTATTTCTAGTATCATGAAAATGGATACAAACACATTACCAATTTTAGGAAAGCTACCTTTTACTTTGATAGAATTGGTAAGCTCAGACGCTCTTCAGGAAAGTAAACATGCTTTATAAAATAATTTAAAAGTTTGACAATTAGGGTGCTTGGGTGGCTCAGTGGTTAAGCATCTGCCTTTGCCTCAGCTCATGATCCCAGGGTCCTGGGATCAAGCCCCGCATCAGGCTCCTTGCTGGGTGGGAAGCCTGCTTCTCCCTCTCCCCACTCCCCATGCCACATTCTAACGTTACTCATGCTACTAAGGATGATAATCATAGTTTTCTCTCAAGTTCCAAGAGAAAAGGGATGACAGCTAGAAATCTGTTTTTACCGACTATATAATCAAGCACAGAGAAAAAACCTGGAATACTGTAGTTGCTCAACATACATTTGTAGAAAGGAGGGAATTTCTGGACAATGGAATTTGATTTTAAGGAATCTATACCCATTTTACTTCAGATTGTCCAAAGAATTTTTTTTTTTAATCATTTGAGAAGACATGGTAACAACATATTCTGTAGTTTGAGTTATAAGCAGTGGTAGGTGACTTAGTTTTCAATGGTTACATAACAAAGTACAACAAATTTAGCAGCTTAATACATTAAGCTCAGAAGGGGTAAAATAATGTTTTTAGCTCATCAATCTGAAGTCCCAAATCTGGAAATGAATGTACTCTCTGCTCAGATTGGCACCGTACTGAAATCGGGTGTTGGACTGGGGAGGGAACTCATATTTGGATTCTGAGCCCTCTCCAAACTCCTTCAGAAGGTAGGAAGAATTCAGTTCTTTGCTGGCCATTGGCCTGGGGTCACTCTCAGGTCCTCACTGCCGTTTTTGGGTCCTTGGCATGTGGCTCATCCACCCCCACGCCAGCAATGGAGAATTTCTGGTGTGTCACATCTCCTTGTGCTTCCTGTCATCCACCAAAAAAACTCCCAAGTCCTTTTAAGGGCTGACCTAATTTGGTCAGTCTACCGAGGACTGACACTTTCTTAAAGTCAGCTGTGCCATGTAACGTAACCATTATCACCCACCACCATTAAAGATATTTTTGTAAAAGTGATCTTCTTCCAATAGAGTAGAAAATTTAGCAATGAGAAATCATTTATCTAACATAATAAGGAAAATAAACTGCTTTAGAAATAGTGATCAGAAAATAGTGTCATTTAGTGCCAACCTCGAATTTTAAAAATCTCAAATTACACATACTGAATGGTGTGACAGAATTTTCCACATTGTTCATAATACCTTTCCATTTAAAATTTCTGTAATTAAACTGTCTTTTTCTTTTCAAGTGTGCATGCCTAATCCAAGCGCATCCTCCTATTTATTTATTTATTTGCCTGCTTTCTCATGTGTAAATGAGGATTCTGACCTGTATATTAGAAATATCTATGGGGTGCCTGGGTGGCTCAGTTGCTGAAGTGTCTGCCTTCATCTCAGGTCATGATCCCAGGGTACTGGATCCAGTCCTGTGCAGGGTTCCCTGCTCAGGGGGCAGTCAGCTTCTCTATCTCCCTCTGCTGCTCTCCCTGCTCCTGCGCTCTCTCTCTCTCTCTCTCTCTCTCTCTCTCTCAATTAAACAAATAAAATCTTTTGAAAAAGGAAATATATATATATATATATATATATGTACATATATATACAGTGATGACCAAATAAGATAGTGTTCATGTGCAAACCATAAGAATCTTGCGTTGCTCTTTAAACACTTGTAAATATCTTATTGTGAAATGGCACGATACATGTCTTTTCTGAATGCAGGCTGCTACATTTCTTCATCCACCTCCATGTATCATCAAGGGCATTACATTTGTTACAATTAAAATGCAAATTTAATTGGTAACAGACTAGAGAATATCCTCTCTAAAGTAATGCATCACCAATTGGAAAACTATGTCAAGCAGTATAATTTCCAAACCATGATTGCAAAATTATATTATTGAAGTCTAGGAACAAGTGGAATCTGGTTTCTTTAAGATGTACGGGAATTATAATTTTAAATGTTAATTTATCCCCAAACTGTTTTGGGAATTTGAAAATGGAACGCAAAGCTGTTTAGGGAAATTGACAGTGTAATATTGTCATTTACATATTTTTGTTGTTAACGTGAGGAATATAGACATATCTTGACAGGTCTGATATGCTATAACGTAAGGTAGGGACGCTGATGGAAAACAGGAGGGAATTGTCTGTCTTCTACACTTTCATTGGAACATTATTTAAAATCATATCTGTTTCTGCCAACTGCCAGTTCTGGGTCTCTAACGCTTAGAAAAAGTCACATTATATTATCTTTAAATACAAGCTATCTTATGTGATTGTTGTCTTTAAATACTTCCTGTTCTTGAATCATATAGGCACTTTGGGTTCACATTTTATATTTTGATATAGCTTTATTCTGGCATTTAACATGGTTCAGAAATTATGCAGGTGCCAAAACAATGAATTTCTGGAGGCTATTTTTTTTTTCCTTGTCTCCTTTAAAAGCCTAGGTATTGTTAACATCAACGGGAGAAGAATGACAGGGAGCAGAAAGTAGAAGTGCAGTTTTTATTCTTTATAGGTAGCTGGCAGTAGCTCTCTTAATTTACCATTGTCGTAAAACAGAAGTGACAGTGCTCTTCCTAAAAGGGGAAAACATATTTTCTAATAGTAGATAGGCCAAAGTGGTAATATTTTTAATCACAAATCTCACTTAAACAGCATGATCCCAGATAAATGTATCAGAGTATGTTAGGATGTGAGTTACTGTTTAAGCTCTCGGTCGCCTACTGTAGTGAGAGCAGATGGTTTGAGTTTATATCTTTTGTGCTTTTCAGTTATTGATGTGGATTATATGAGAAGATAATTGGCAGGGTTTTTCACATAATTGATATAAAATGCTGTTTAGGATCTTCTCTGATTGGTCAAGTTTCTAGGACATCTGGGACGACAATCTCTTGGATTACAAACGGAAAAGATGTAACTCTCTATCATCTGTATGCTAGCATCAAAGGGCTGTAATGGCTTATAATTTTCCTGTGCATTTGAAAAAAAGTAAAATAGGTTTACTCTTAGGAAAATTGCTTCATTCAGAACTGAGAAACTACTAATTAAAAAAAAAAGGGGTTCTTTTTTCCTTTATTTTTCCCCCCATACAGGAGGATATGAAAACAGGTAAAAATACAAACCCAATTTAAAGAGAAGAAAAGGAGAGTGGAATATCTAAAACCATGTTTGCAGCACTCGGATATTCCTCCTTACACACCTTTCTTCACCACAGAACATTATAATGATTTCACATATATCATCATCTGTCTGGAGGCTGAGAAATTTGGATAATGATAATCTCCGTAACAGCAACCCAGAGTTCACATGGCAACACCTGCTCAAATAAGCAAAATGTGTATCAGGTTATCGAGTTTCTATAATGCCCACTACTGCTTTAATTAATCAACCCAAGGGTTATTCACTGATCATACACTGTGATCATCCCATCTCACCAATTCCCAAATCCTGGATGACACCCAGCTGGGAATTTTGCCTCTCCAAATTTTCTTCTTATTTCCAGAGTTTATAATAGCAAGTAAAGAGGTTGTTGACTACAGATTTTCAATGTGCAGATTTCAGAAGTTCAAACATACACACACATACACATACAGATAAATAGATAAATGGACGTCTTCATCCCCATGACAAAAAATTTTTAAAAGGAAAGTGTTTGTTTACACTTGAGAAGCCAGAAATGACTTCAGAAAGACTAATCAGAATCAATTTATGTCCGCTGAAGTTATGCCAGACTGACTTAACTTTCATACACTATGTCTCCCATGATAGTGGGTGTAGATGAATGTCAGTCAGATTTTTTAAATGCCTTAGTATGATGTTATTATAGATAACATTGGAAAAATATGTCATATATATGCAGTAGCCAGGAATATGTGTAGTATTATATCAGCCATATTTAAAAGGTGATTATCATCAATGTGTCATTTAGGGGCAAACCACAGAGTTCTGTCCTTGAAACTTAGATACCGACATGAATATAATTATGTGAATTCTTACTCCATATATTGGTCTGTTTTTCCCTAAAGCATATTTAGTTAGTCTACCTTTTCTCACACTTTCAATGTCTGTTTCCCCTAGATTTGTCCCTGTAGTCAAACCTTGTTTAAACAAAAAAAGCTGAACATGTTTCAAAAATCATACTATACACAGGTAGTATGGTCCGTGAGGCTTCATTTTCTTAAGAATATTATACATTTTCTTTACCCATGCATTGTTTTACCATTTATAACTCTAAACCCATGCAGTCTACCTGCAGCCAAAATCTCTACAATGCCATACAATGCCATAATCCTTTTTTTTTTTTTTTTTTTTAACTCTAGCTAGTTACCGCAGTGTAATATTTGTTGCAGGCCTACAGTTTAATGATTCAACAGTGTATATTCTTAACGTCTAGCATCCATTCAGGGATCAATAGACATGCAAAGAAAAGGAAAAACATTATCCAAAATGAAGAAAAAATGAAGTCAGTAGAACCAAAATCAAATGACTGGTATTTGAATATATTTCTCATTCATCTGGGCATTCTTGATTCGACAACCCTACCAAGCAACACTCCCTGGAAGAAAATCCAAACATCTAAGATTCTTCCATTTCTTTCCTTTGGCACCCTCCCAAGAAGTGAGTAAAAATGTAGTCATAAGGATCATGTAACAAGCCCTATCCTGGCTTCCTTTCCCATCCATAAAACTCTTCATTGCTCAGAGATCACTATCAGAACTCAGTATAGCTAAAAGGAGGACAGAAAATGTGTCTTAGTAGAGTGGGAAGAAGAGAGTCAAACTTTTAGAGCCTCTAACTAATTTCTGCCACATTCTCCAACTTCTTTTCCGGCTCCTTTTCCTTTTTGTTAAGTCTAAAATAAGTGTTTCCCTTAATTCATATTGTAAGACTTCTCCCTTTACACTCTTTTTCAGAAAGGTCATCCCAATCTAGTTCTTTAAATGACATGTCTATATAGATTATATGTGTGTGTTTGGCATATATATATATATATATATATATATATATATATATATATATATTTAAATATTCACTGGATAATTTTGAACAGACTTAAAAGAATAGAGAGTAGAATAATATACACATTAAAGTAGGACAAAATCAATCAACAATTGACTGAATTTTGTGCAGATAATTTAAAATTTGCATGCATGGATGGGCAAAATTTCTCCTAAAACTGAGATCTCACCATCCTCTCATTTTTACTTTTGAGCTCTGTCTCATCTTTTCTCCGTTTTCTGATACTCTCTGCCCTGTAGGTTCCACCTCTTCAACTGGAAATCTATCTAGCAACACAAGCTCAGTGTTCAGAGCTGAACTCAATTTGCCACGAAACTGTTCCCTGCCCTTTGCTCCTTAAACAACATAATGCCAGATTCCTCCAATCCAAACTAAAAACGTGAACATAAATGCACTCCCCTTCCCTTCTCCATTGTTAAGATAAAAGCAGGGTCACTATATTGTCAGATTTAACATGATATCATAAGATTTTTGTTATAATTTCTACTTACACATATTTCAGAGCTCCGACGCTTAGAACTCACTTCCAAAAATTTAAAAATCCTGGATGTCTTCGTAAAACCCAACTGCTTAAATATACATTGGAAACAGTGAATTAATTGTAATTTATATAATGCACTTTTTTAGTTGATTTCAGTTTAGTTATACATGATGCATGCTGCATGGCGGCTAATTGGAAATACAGTGTCATTCCCAAGTAAGGGCATAGTCACATTCAACTGTGGACTCCTTCCATGTTACAAAGAGAAGTTGGCAGTAAGAAGAAGGGCCATAAAAAGATTACCAACAGGCTGAAGAGCTAGAAAATCAAGTAACATAAGGGGCACCGAAGTAGCCTATCTTACTTAATACGGCAAAGGGTTCTTTTCAAATATCTAAGAGCGGTGTTTTGCTAAAAATAATAGATTTATAATTTGTTCCAGAAAGCAAACCTGGAATATGCAGGTATGAAAGAGCCAGAAGTTTTTTTCTAGTCTGTTCTAAGATAAGATTTTCCAAGGGAGCCCTTCATAAATATAACGGCAGATTTGTAGATATTCTTCATCCACCATGGAAATTACTCCTATTATGGAAAATGAATTCAAATATTTCATCTAAAAAGCCCTTCTAAACCAAAGTTTCATAATTGCGTGCATCTGTATCAATATAGGTATTCAATATTCAATAATAGGTGACATGTATAAAGAAATGCTTGAACATAAATAAAAATACCACTTTGCACCAGTGAGCAGAAGGACCTTAAGAACTCACATTTCTGAGTGCTTAGAATGCAACTTTATCTGCAGTGGAGGAGGGTTAGTGCATTTAGTGTGTGTGTCAGAGAGATTGGGGGCGTTGGCCTTGTACTCTAGTTCTCAGTGAGAGGACATTAAAGGAAAAGGGACAGATACTGTATAGAGTCTTGAGAGTTCAGATGGAATGGCAGTTCAAATCTAGGGCTGACTGAAGGAAATCAGATCGCAACAGGGACAACATTTACTCTATTTGAAGATATAATTGAGTGATCTTTACATGGAAAAATATTTTAAGATGTGAGCCTTTGTTTGAAATATGTTATTCTCTATATATTTTGTAAGTGAGGCTTTCTAACAGGAAGTGTCAGTATCTCACATTTTATACATGTGTAAGCATAAAGCTTTGGAATTTCTTAGCTGTTCTCCACAAAACTCATATTAAAGGATTTCTGCTGTTGAAAATAGTAGTATGTCCATTTTAGGTAACTTCCTCTAGATAACAACTCTTGGGTTAATGGCATAATATTATCCTAAGACATATTCTATACTGGCTAAACCAGGTAAACTAAAATTTAACGTATGTTTTTGAAAATTTTTAAATGAATGCTCTAAAGATTTAACAAATATATCCAAATCAGATATAAACTTGATAGTAGTTATAAATAAATTAACATGGCTGCTATGAATTTACTTATTCCCACTATGTTTGATAAATTCACTCATTACTTACATACAAATTCACCTTTTGTGTTATTAAATTCCTTTATATAATTTGGAAGTATACTAGCTTATGTATTAGTCAGTCATCAATGACAATGTATTATAAAATTCATTTTCAGTACCTCAGATACATAAAATCTGGGAGGTCGATAAGGTGATTTCACCAGAGATTGAGTGATAGTATAATTGATATTCATAAACTACATTACTACCATTACTACCAAAAGTTGAACAAAATATTGCATACTTGATCTTCTGTGTCTTTTAATGTACATTTTAAAAATCAAAATCAAAATCTTCATTGTTCTCATAATGAATTTTTTTTCAACATGGTCCTTCTGTCCCATCCAGCTCCATTGTTAGTTATTATCGTAAAATGAACTTTGGAGATATTTATCCCAGCATTACACTCGGAGCACGCTTCCTCACCCGTGTCCTTTTCTGAGTCCTGTGGTGAGTTTTTCAAAAGATTTTATGATCTGTAACTTTCTCAGTGCATCTTAAACCCAGACTCTTCCACTCCCCGGTCCTCACTTTCTGCCTTCTGTCTTTCATGCTTCTCCTTTCTTGCATTTACTTTCAGCTGCTGAGGATTACAGAAGCTGAGAATGGCTCGGGAATTGCTGTAGGGTTTAGGAGGAGAGGTTAAGGGAACATATCTTAGAAAGCTGAAAAAGCCCTAAAATCAAATAATGCATAGAGCCAAGAGTTCAGTAAGGTGATTGAGTCTGTAAACTAGACAATGAGCTCCAACCTGGTCTTTGCCGGCAGCTGCTCCTCTCTTTGAGAGGGTTGATACTTTTGTTAAGATACAGCTTAAATATTTAATCTGTCTGCCAAGAGGACCATTCTGAATGCCCATATTAGGATTTGTTTCTCTTTTATATGTTGCAATAGAGCCCCGCCTTGTACAGGATAGGACTTTACACAGTTTATTGTAATTACTTATATGGCAGATGATGAACTCCATTGGTGTAAAAATCCTATCTCTCTTATGCATCTATCTCTAATCCTTAATATAATGTCTGAAAAAAAGTTCGGTAGATATTGGTTGAGCAAACAAATAGACAAATGCATAAAGAAGAGGGCCTCTGGGGTGCCTAAGTGGCTTCGTGGGTTAAGCATCAGATTTTTTATTTTGACTGAGGTCATGATCTCAGGGTCTTGTGATGGACCCTGGAATCAGGCTCTACATTCAGTGGGGAGTCTTCTACTCTCCCTCTCCCTCTTCCCCTCCCCCTACTTGCATTTTTTTCTTTCTCTCTCTCTTTCTCTCTCAAATAAATAAATAAACCTTAAAAAAAAAAAAAAAGGAAAAAAAGAATGGGACCTCTAAGAAATATTAAGGTCTGACATACTCTGAAAGGAAATAAAAAGCCAGGGAGGTAAAATCATGAAGTATAAATGAAATTTGTAAGTTGGGATGGGCTGAGTTAATACTCTTGGGTGGCACTGTTGTTCCAGATTGGCTTTTTTACACTGTGTATAGTATAATAGAAAAGCTATGTTCATAAAGCCAACATGGCACACTTATTTGGAGATTATTCACCCAGTATTTACTATGGGTAAGGGCTTGTATATGCACAAGTAAATCACATGGAACAAAATACAGAGATCTTGGCAACGAGATAGTCAATAAGCAAGACAAGAAATAAAAAACCATGATTAGAAATTGTGGTAAAATTATAGTTTTCTGAACCTAAGGTTTAAAACCAGTGCCTGGAACAGAGTAGGACCTCGATAATTATGTATTCAATGACAAGTTAATCATAGGGGAACAGGAACATTGTAAATAGTGTCCATAGAAGCAACATATAAGTTTAGCTCTAAATTGAAGGGGAAACAAAGAATAGAAAAAGAAGTCAGAGAAATCAAGTTCAAAGATGCTGAAATAAGAAATAACTTAATTTTCTTAAAGTCCAGAAAGAAGGCCTTAAATACATCCCATAAATATATTCCAAAGAGAGAAAATGCTGACGGACACAAAGCAATGTGGAAAATAATTTACATTTTCAAAAAGATATCTGTGGCTTTTTTGAATAATGAATTATAGAGCACAGAAGACCGAAGAGTGTAAAACCCAGAGGGGAGGCTATTGGCAGTTGTAAGGAATGAAACTATTACAATTTGTTTATGGAGTGGATATGAAGGTGAGAAAATGGAAAGACATAAAAATAATGACTCCTACATCTTGCCGGTTAAGCAACTCTGAGGCTTAGGTTAATGGAAGCACTTTCTTTAGTGCCTGCGTGCAGGTTGTCTTTACATATGATGTGCGGTGAGATCTGTATGCCTGTCCTTTTACACATATCACATTGTCTTGGTTATTGTTGCTTCATAGTAAGTTCTAAAAGTTAAAAGTGTGAGTTCTACAATATTGTTCTTTTCCAAGATTGGTTTGGGTAGTATGGGGTCTCTTGTAATTCCATACGAAATTGAGACTCAGCTTGTCAGTTCTTACAAAGAACTCAACTCAGACTTCGAAAGCAATTGTTTTGAATTTGTGGATCTACTGGGGGAATAATGGGCAGTCTAACTATAATGTTTTGTCAATTTTGTTGATCTTTCAAAAAATCATCTTTTAGTTTTATTGATTTTCTTAATGTTCTTCTGTTGTCTTTTGCATAGATTTCTGCTCCAATTCTTATTAATTCCTTCCTTTTGGTTTAATTTGTTCTTCTTTGTCCACTGAATTTGGTAGAAGTTTAAGAAATTTAGGTTATTACTCTCAGATCATTTTTTTCCATTTTAAATATAGGCATTTGCCCCTATAAGATTTCCTGAAATATGGGTGAATATTAAGTCTCTTGGCATGTTATATTTTTATTTTTTTTTCATCTCAAATATGTCCTAATTTCTTTTTTTTTTAATTTCTTCTTTGACACATTAGTTATTTAGTAGTGTTTTCTGTAATTTCCACATGCCTGTAATTATCCCAAGTATCTTTATGTTATTGTTTCCTAATTCAATCAAATGTGATCAGAGAAAACACTTTCTATCATTTCTATCTTTTCTATCTTTTAAATTGACTGAGGTCTGATTTATGGCCCGGTCTATGGCCCATCCTAGAGAATGTTCTTAAACATGAGCACTTAAGAAGAATGTATATTATGCTTTTGTTTGGTCGAGTGTTCTACAAATGTCTATTATGTCTAGCTTGCTTATATAATGGTTCAAGTCTTCTATCCTTCTTGGCCTGTCTAGTTTTTCTATTCATATTGAAGGAAGGATGCACTAGGTTGAACAGTGTTCCCGCAAAACTCTTATTTAACCAGACCTCAGAATGTAGCCTGATTTGGAAATACAGTATTTTTAAGGCAGACACAAAAGAAAGAAACTATGTGAACGCAGTGACAGAGATTGGAATTATGCTGGTATGAACCAAAGGATATTAATGATCACCAACAACCACCCGAAGGTAGGGAAGGCAAGGGTGAATTCTTTCCTAGTGCTCTCAGAGGGAATGTGGCTCTGCTGACACCTTGATTCCTGACTTCTGGCCTCTGGAACTATGAGAGAACAAGTTTCTGATTTAAGCCATCCAGATTTGAGGTAATTTATTACAGCAGACTTCGGTACTAATATAGAGATTTTGGTGCTGGGAAGCAAGATGCTGCTGTAGCAAATATCTAAAAATTGAAACAGCGTTTGGGACGGGTTAATGACTAGAGGTTGAATGAATTTTGAAGTACATGATAGAAAAATATCAGATTGCCTTTCAGATTTTGATAGAAATATAAATGTCAAAGGCGACGCTAAGTAAGTGCTGAGGGCTCAGTGAGGAGTGAGGAGAGCCATAGAGAAGGCTCCTGTCAGTTAAAGGACACATATGATGTCCCACATGGAAGGTTGCTGGAAATATGAATATTTAACGTACTTATGAGGAAGTCTCAGAAGGAAATGAAGAGCATGTGTTGGACCCTGGAGGAGAAGCAACCCTGTTGTGAAGTGGTAGAAAACTTGGCAGAATTTTATTCTACTTTTGGGTGAAAAGCAAAAACTGGGAAGTGATGAATCTGAAGTGATGATGATGATATTTAGCTGAAGAGATTTCCAAGCAAAATGTGGAATATGTGAACTGATTTTTTTCTTAGCGCTTACAGTAAAATGTGAAAGAAAAGAGAGTAAATTATTGAAGGAACTGTTAAATAAGAGAAACTAGCATTTTATGCTTTGCAAAATTCTTACCTAATCCAGATAGGTTGCTCTGGAGTCAGGGTCAAGGGTATGGTTGAAAAACTTTCTCTGAGGACATTAAGTATACAATTCATGGATCAAAATGACTATCTTTCCATAAGCTAAGAACAGAGATCGACTCTTCCGGAAAGGATCTATGAGGCACCCTCTTTTAATATGGATGAGTCCTCTTTTTTTTTTTTTTTAAAGATTTTATTTATTTATTTGACAGACAGATCATAAGTAGGCATAGAGGAAGGCAGAGAGAGAGGAGGAAGCAGGCTCCCCACTGAGCAGAGAGCCCGATGCAGGGCTCGATCCCAGGACCCTGAGTTCAAGACCTCAGCCGAAGGCAGAGGCTTTAACCCACTGAGCCACCCAGGCACCCCTGGATGAGTCCTCTTGACATCCACAGAAGACCAACAAGGTTTTTGAGAATGTTCTATAAGTAGAAACACTATCTCACCTTATACTGAAGAAGACAAAGGCAGGAAGAAAAATTAAGGAAGTCTATAAGACTTCTGGGATTCCATCAGTAGGAAATGAACTGCCCAGAAGGCAGAGTCCCACTGCTCAGGCCAAGGCAAATTTACTTCCACAGGCTCAGATTGTGGCTCCAAGATATCTCTATGGGAACAGATTTGGGAGCTTTACACTACAGAGGATTATTCTCAGGGCTTGAAACCTAATGGAATTTTCCCTGCTGTGTTGTGGATTTGCTCATTATCTATAACTACTCTTTTCCTTCTAGTATCTGCATTTTGTAATGGGAATGTCCATCCTAGGCCATTATATTTTGGAATCAGATAACCTGCTTTCTAGTTTTACAAATCCACAGATGGAGAGCAGTCTTGTTCGGGATGGATCATACTCAAAGTCTCACGCATACCTGATTTGGATGACAAAACTTAGACCTTTTTGAGTTTATGCTTAGATAGGATTTGGGCTGTAGAGTTAATGCTGGAATGGGTTGAGACTTCTGGAAATGTTGGATTGATATGAATGCATTTTTCAAATGGGAAAGCCATGAATTTGTGAGGGCACAGAATGAACTCTACTGGGTTTACTAGTGTCCCCACCAAAATTCATGTCCATTCAAAACCTCATAATGTGCTCTTACTTAGAAATAAGGTCTTTGCAGATGTACTTGGATAAGACTGAATCATAGTAAAAATATCAAATGGACATCAATAACTGGTATCCTGTAGGAAGGTCATGTGAAAACACACAGACAGACACAAAGGGAAGAAGACCATGTACAGACAGGAAAAGAGATTGGATTTAAGTGACTACAACCCAAAAAATATCATGGATGGTCTATAACCAACAGAAGCTAAAGGCAAGGAAGGATTTTTCTTTAGTGCCTTCACAAAGAGCATGGCCCTGCCAACACCTTGATTTCAGAAGGCTAGCCGCAGAAATGTGTGAGGAGAAATGTCTTTTCTTTTAAGCAGAGTTTGTGGTAATTTGTTATGGTAACCCTAGGAAACTAAATTCAGGGTATCTGCTTACTATTGTTGAATTGTCTATCTCTCTCTTTATTTCTGTCATTTTTTGTCCTATATATTTTGATCCTGTTATTTGGTACATATTTTGATCCTGTTATTTGGTACATATATATGTAAAATGTTATATCTTCTATGACTCTCAATCCTTTTGTTAACAGATGGATTCTTTTCTTTCTTTCTTTCTTTCTTTCTTTCTTTCTTTTTTTTGGAATATACATTTTTATTTTAAGCTCTATTTTGTCTGATATTTGTATACCCACTCCTACTAATTATAATTGGAATCTAGCATCTCTGACTACAATTTTGGCCTCTACCTTGACCCTCTGTAGACTTTACACTATATTCTCAAAAAAAAGTCCAGAGAGATCATGGTAAATGTAAATCAGATATTGCCAATCTTCTATTCTGAATCTTTTAATGCCTTAACCTTTAATCCAAAGTAAAAGACAATGTCCTTAAAACAGTCTATAAGCTATACTTGTCTTGTAAATGTATCATTTACATTTCTGATATCCTTTCCAAACATTATTTTGTTGTTTTTTTGTTTACTTTTGACTCTATTATCCAAACACAGAAGACACCCTTGTGGTATGATGTCCCTGCTCTTTTTGTCTCTCCTCCCTGGAATATTCTTCTCCATTAATCTATCTGGCTATGTCTTCAACTCCTACACATCTCATTTTCTCAATGTGGCCCACTCATATTGTTCCTTCCATTACTTTAGTATAACTGATTATCTTTACTGCTTTAGTTAATGGTTTTTAGTTATACTTTTTCTGATAGACTGTGTAATTTATTTTAAAGGTAAGGTTTTTATTGCCTGACTCTTGAAACTTGAATGTGAGCCCCAAGGAGGTAGCGATCTTTATTTTTAATTGATCTATCCCAGTGCCTAGAGCACTCCCTGCTCACAGCATATGTTCAATAATCCTTTGTTAATGAACTCAATGATCTGGTACTATTTCTTCTCTGGGTTTCTATTTCTATATATATCACCATTTTATGGAGACTTCATTTTTTAAATACAACTATCCACTATTACTATGAGCTTAGATAGGATTTTTTTAAATACAACTGTCCATTATTATTGTGAGCTCACATAGGATTAGACCAACTCTTTCCTGGGAGCTTTTGCCTCTATTTGGATAAAGAAAAGCAGCAAAATTGAAAGGTGGATAGGTTTCTGGAGTTTGGTACCACATAGCACTCTAACCTTTTAATTACAAAACAAAATAAGAGAAAGGCAGAAAAAGATAAAAATATCTATGTATCTCGTGTTTTTTATCTAGATAAAAGAAGGAAACACTTTGATAAAGAGATACAACTGTACAGACATAGATATATAGATATTTGCAATTAATGGTCTTTATTCATGTGGAAAAATTTAACAGTTGTGAGGAAACGAAACTACATAACAAAAGAGAAAAATTTTCATATATGTTTTTAAAAATAAGCAGTAAGTAAATCATAGTAGTTATAGCAGAATTCATGCAAAGCCTACAAGAATGACAAACTGGACAAAATACACTGTAAACACTCAGGAGCAAAGGACAACAGAAGACTCCTATTCACAGAGAACCATGACACTCATAGGAACTTCATTACAAATATGCATTTTTAAAAAATTCTGTAAATATAAAACTTTCTTACCTCCAATTCTAGAAAATAAATTTCATATCTATCTATCTATCTATCTATCTATCTAGAGAAAGGAAGGAAACCCTTTGATACAGAAGTCAACAGCAGTCTTTCCAACAAATATACAACTGTTTGGCGTCAATAGACATATTCTAAGAAATATAATCATTAATGTGCTATGTGTTTTGATTTTCCACTTCAGAGATCTCATTCATGAAAAGGACTTGAGAATCTCATATTGGAAAGCCCTGATAAGCTATTCTTAATCTAACTTTATTTGACTGGATGTTAGCAGGGATTTTAATGAGGTCCAATAATTTGTTTGTTCAAAGTCCTAGAGTTTAGTTATTTAGGGATTTACTACATTTTAGTTTTCATTTTCATTTTATAATTATTATAGGTGGAAACTGGATGAATTTAGAGTCCTAAATAAACGTTTTTAGATAACTGTAATCAATGCACATTCTCTTATCTCCGGCTTTTATACCACATTTGCAGTTAAAAAGTAAAACCTACTGGGCCAAAAGCAGACAGTTTCAAGCAGGCCTGCTGCTATTAGGAGACATTTAAAAGAATCACAAAGGAAGTAATTGTAGCATAAAGGGCATTGCAAGATTTGAAGAGACATTGTCTGTAGAACTCTGATCAGGAGTTTTTATTTCCCTTCAAATGTCAGAAAAATTGATAAAACTTTTCCCAGCGCAGCAATTCTGAGGAAGAGAAGGGACTTTGAAAGCAATTGTTTTGCTTATTAGAGAACAACGTCCTAGCCTCCAGTTCCTGCATACACAGGGATCCAGGCACCAACGAACAGAAACAGAAATGACTCAAACAGAAGCAATTCAACTGATACTCTCTATTCTTTCAAGTCTTAACTTTAAAAAGAGCAGACTAAGACAGATGCTTCTCTGCAATTATTATCAATCAGTCCTGACACAGAAAGTGACCCATCCAACACAGAAGTGGTTTGGATCGATCAGCAGGGTCTTTTACTGAGGTGGGACACAGAAAAGGAACAGGAACTCTTACAGAAAAATATTGCGCAGAAAGAGGATCCAAAAAAGGCCAGAACGCAAGAGTTTTCATGGCCACATTTAGTTAAAGCTTTAATACTTTTTTAAGTGAAAGAAAATTTGATGATTAACACAAAACATACGGTTGCTTTTAGTTTGGTTTTGGTTTCACTATAAATGAAATCATTTTTATCCGTATATACTTGATTCTACAGGGTAAGTCCGGTCCCCATCCAAAGCCAGTATAATCATCACCATTGCTTTTGCTGTTGCAAAAGAATCTTTACTGAATTTCATCAACTTAAGTGACAGAAGACTTGAAATCTTAATATGCACAGAATCCTTACTGAATGGTGCTTGCAGAAAGATAATTTCTACTTCAGAACACAAACATTTCATGCTTTAACATTATTTAACATTATGATACCATATATTGTCCTGTTCACTGACTTGATGCTGACGCGTTAATTTCATTGAGGTAATACACGGAATATACTGGTTTCTATTTGAGTTGTGTTCAGAATGGTGTTCTTGGAATAACTATATGAAAACTTTATTTTTTATTGAAAAAGAAAGCACATTAACAATGAAAACCATACTTAAAATAGCTAGTAATAGATATTCTTAAGATGCCTTTATCCAATTTTTGTTCTTTATACTTTACAAAATTATAATTATATATGAAGAAATACTTCTTTCTCATTTCTTCTTCCATCATGCATTTTGCATTTTATGAAGTGCTTTCAGAATATGACTTTAGACCTCCCTGTTACCATACTTAATAGATATCAAAATGTATATAACCATTTCTATATTTTTGAACAATAAACATGTTTTATATTTTTTGGTTATAAGTAAATATTCAAAAATACATTATAACATCATTCCTGATTATTTCCTTAACACGTATTTCTTATATATACATATAAGAACATCTTAAAATACCTTGTTAGTGGTATCTAAATTGACATCAGAAAAGGTTGCTGAATGGCATATTTAGTTTTTTAACATCATTATCACACCTCAGCCTGAACAATATTTGGTAAGAAATTAATAAGTTGTTTTCTGGGGCACCTGGTGGCACAATTGAGAATCCAACTCTATTTATTTATTTATTTATTTAAGAGAGAGACAGAGACAGAGACAGAAATAGCGACAAGGAGCGCAAGCAGGGGGAGCGGCAGGCAGACAGAGAAGCAGGCTCTCTGCTGAGCAAGGAGCCCAGTGCAATGCTCCATCCCAGGACTCTGGAATGATGACCAGAGCAGTCACTGAACCGACTGAGCCATTCAGCTGGCCAGAGCATCCAGCTCCTGATTTTGGCTCAGGTCATGATCTCAGGGTCCTGGGATCAAGCCCTGTGTCTGGCTTCCCGCGAAGTGGTGAGTCTACTTGAGTCTTTTCTCCCTCCCTCTCCCTCTGCCCCTCCCCATGTGCTCTCTCTCTCTCTTTAAAACAAATAAGTAAAATCTTTCTTAAAAAATGTTTTCTAATTTGGTAGGAACATATAGAATACCCTTGTGTTTCTCTTATTTGATTATCTCATTTCTGGTGAGGTTAATTTCTTTTCTCAATGTATCTGTTAAGCCGTTCTTTGCTTATTTGGTGAACGATGTGTAACTGCCTTTTGCTGAGTCGACGAGGGCACTGTTGACTGTATGATTTATTCACAGGGGCTATTTTGACTTCCGTGACTAAACTTGAGCTCACCGTCTGTGCACGTCAGTCCCCACCGCACCCTTCGGACGCGTGCACATTCCTCCATGAGACAAGAGCTTGTCCGTGTCCTTTCCTTTGCTTCCTTTTCCGTCGTTTCTGGGTCCTCTGCATGGAACATTTCCCCCAATTTGAGAACAATTCATTGTCGGCCTATCTTCTTCTGGTTGTTTTCGGACAGTATTATTACCATTTAATTCTTTACCATATCTGGGAATAGTATGGTTTAGGCCTTGAGGCAAATTGCTCATTTTAGTTTTCCCTTTACCTTCTGGTTTGTGATTACAGTGTTCTGGAGGACCCAGATTTTAATTTCTCACATTTCTACCTTATTCCTTCAATCTATACATGCAGACAGCCACCCTAGTTGACTAATTTTGTAACTTCATATGTGTGTGTTTTTAATATGATAACAATATTATCTGAGCTATTATGTATAACATAATTTTGATTATAGAAAATTTCAAATATACATAAAATCAAAGAGAACAGTGTAATAAACCCCAACTGCACATCAGATTGCTTTGATAACTACCATCATTCTCTTCTCTTGATTTATATATTTATATATATTTATATATATATTTATTTACCCTTAATTTTTGGTTTTCATTTTTGACAGAGTATTTTCACCCAAACAACAAAAGTTCAAACATACAGAAAAAGTACAAAAGAACTTGCATGAACTCTATGCACATTCACCACTTGTTAATATGTTTTGTTGTAGTATTTTTTTAAGAGATTTTATTTATTTATTTGACAGAGAGAGAGAGAGAGATCACAAGTAGGCAGAGAGGCAGGCAGAGAGAGAGAGGGGGAAGCAGGCTCCCCGCTGAGCAGAGAGCCTGATGTGGGGCTCGATCCCAGGACCCTGAGATCATGACCTGAGCCAAAGGCAGAGGCTTAACCCACTGAGCCACCCAGGTGCCCTTGTAATATTTGAAAGTAAGTAGCATGAAAGTTAAAGAAATCATAGTTATTTCATTCCCAACTACATTATCATGAAGCCTCCAAGAATGAAAGCATTCTTTCATAAAACCTCAGTAACATTTTCCCTTCTAAGAAATTAACATTAAAATGATATTATCTCATACAGGGTCCACAAACATTTCCATGATGTACCCATCATGTCATTTTAAAATCTAGTATCAATTCAAAGATGAGTTGGATTTATTATAATAACTTTATTTTTTTCAAAGATTTTATTTATTTATTTGATAGACAGAGATCACAAGTAGGCTGAGAGGCAGGCAGAGGAAGAGGGAGAAGCAGGCTCCCTGCTGAGCAGAGAACCCGATGTGGGGCTCAATCCCAGGACCCTGAGATCATGACCTGAGATCTCAAGGCAGAGGCTTAACCCACTGAGCCACCCAAGTGTACCAATAATAACTTTAGAATATTAAAACATCTATTATTTTTGTAATACATTTTTTTTTATTTTTGAAGAATCTATATCATTTTTCTAAAAAATATCAGTTCGTCTGCTTATTTTCATCTGAACAGATTCAGAGAATACATACCCCGCTAGACAACTAGAGAGGAGGTACTATATACTCTCTACTGCTTTAAAGATAAGGAAATCTGTCAGTTTCTTACTGGCTGAACAGAGTGGTCCCCTTACTTAAGGTGGTATTTACCACCTTTTCTGGAAATGCACTATATTCTATTTCCCTTTGGAATTTATATTTTACTATGTGAAGCTCTTTGAACATCTTATTTGGCAATAGTTGAAGTTACTAACTGAAATAATTCAGTTGTCTGAATCAATTCATGCACTGTTGATTACAAAATGATGATTGTTTTCTTTTCTCATCACTTCTCTATTGGCCTTTTTTCTTTGCAGGAAAAGTTTCTCAACTTCCTGCCATCTCCCTTCATAGATCCGCCCCCCCCCAAAATGATGTGTTTATAGATTCTTTCCTTAGTTAAGTGTTATTAAAACATAATAGCCTTATTCTTTTGGGTGGTACAATTGCCTCAGATTTGGCCAGTGAAAGTCTTTACATTGGCTGTGTGTCTTTTTTGATACATCTATCTTTTGGCACTTTCTTAATTTTAGTGCCCAGAAGATGCTCTAGCCTCATTAAAGAAAAATATGTTGGTAGCCCCAGATCTATACTCAACACCTTCTTCAAAGAGCTCTGTTTTCCTCGACTGGAAATGGTACTTAGATACCAATATCTGAGCAGTACGCATGCTTACTGCTACTGATATGTTCTTTCTTCTCGGCTCTTTCACTGAACAAAAATAAGGTATCTTTTTAAAGGTCATGGCCTGGGGCACCTGAGTGCCTCAGTGGGTCGAGGCCTCTGCCTTTGGTTCAGGTTGTGATCTCAGGGTCCTGGGAGACCTGGGAGAGCCTCACATGGGGCTCTCTGCTCAGCAGGGAGCCTGCTTCCCCCTCTCTCTCTGTGTGCCTCTCTGCCTACTTGTGATCTCTCTCTCTCTCTGTCAAATAAATAAATAAAATATTTTTTAAAAAGATTATGGCTTAATACTGATTTCTCCAGTTTCAACTTAACATCTCAGGATTCTTCCTCTCACTTTGAATGTTTACTCTCCTACTGCCACAGAGAAAATGTTGACTTCTGATGATATGTCTCTGTTTATTAATTTGTTCTACCTTACAATGTACACAAAATGTTTCTAATCGTTATACTGATAATACTATCTCCCCCCAAAAAAATCTTACTAAAAAAAAAAATCGTGATTACGTGACAGCTTAATTTGTATAAGAATATACATCTGAATGTTGTGATCAAAAAGTTACCCAAATTAATTGTATGTGGTGTGTGTATAACTTTGCTGTAATTCAGAGTCTAGTTAGGTTAATTCTGTACTTTTTAATATTTAATTTTGTGTTTTACTTCTTTATCCCTTTTATTTTTCAAATTATATATTATATACATAGAGTGACGTATCCAGCACCCAAGGTCCATAGAAAGAGAACACCTAGAAATTAATAGAGAAAAAAAAAATTAAAAATAAATAAATAAATAAATAAATAAAAATTAAAATTAACAGAAAACAATCAACAATCAAGAGGTGGGAGTGATCCCAGGAAGAAAGGCAGACAATGACGAACAAATATAATAGTATTACAAATAAAACTTCAAAGAAAAGAGTGAGAAAATGAGAATAGACTTAAATAACTTCCAAAAATCAAGTTTGACTGGACACTCTAAAGCCAAAGACCAAAGGAACTGAGCCCAAATACTGTTCTGGTTCTGGTAAATGTATTTCTCATAAAATATAAGTAATTCTGAAGCTACTATCTACATATCCCAAGGTTAGGTATACTATAGATATGTGTTACATATACTATAGATATGTGTTACATATGCTATAGATAATGGAATCCACATTTCTCAAAATGAAATCACAAACAAAAAAAGGAGCTAGAATGACCCATGCAATACTGGATTAGAGCCAGAGATATCAACAGGAAGTCATGTTTACTAGAGCTCCTTGGAGAATGGCCAGTCCTAAGAAGAGGGAAAAATACAAAATAATCCTGGAACTTATACTCAAGCAAAGGAGACATTGAACTCCACCTTCTGCTGTGATGCAGTCAGGAGTTGTGGTGGGGAATATCTACATAAATTTCTTATATTTATTATTTCATTCATATTTATTAATTCATTTATTTATATCATTGTAGAGTTGTAGACATTCATTTTATTCTTTGCATTATAATATAATACTATCATTTATTTGGGGTCTCAAATTATATCAGATTTGGGTGCTCAAATTATATCATATTTGGACAAATGGTGATCATTCGGATTTGCTCCTGTGCACTTTGACATGTCCTGGTCCTGGGCAGAGACAGGACAACATTTGGGTCATGGGCCAGAGGTGTATACTAGTGGAGTCCCCTCTACAGAAAAGCATGAAACCTGGTAACAGGTGACTTTCCCCTCTAGTATAAAATGATTTTAGGAATAAAACTTCAGTAAAAAAGAAATAATAATACCTTTCTGAATTGCTTTGATAGTAAACTAATTCTAGTTGTCTTTTTGAATTGGTAAAAATTAAAGCAAATATGTCTGACATTTTACTTTAGCGTTTGTTATAGTTTTATTGAAGTACAACACACAAATAAAGACTGTTGATAATGGAAATTGTACCAGGATGAAAATGATAAACATCTGCTCTGATATAAAAAACAGGCATTCTAATAAAATAATTTTGCTTCTCAAATAATTCATGAAAAGATACAAGATTAGAATAAGTGGTCATTGTTAAACTCCAAATTCCATAAAAGCCAGTATATTTCATTTAAACAAAGGGGATTGAAAGTTTTAAACATAACAATGCCTGGAAAATGGTGCCGCTGATGGCATTACATATTTCTGTGAATCAAAATTGTCAATAAAATTGTATTCCTCTCCATATTATTGAAGTTTGTAATATATTTAAGAACACTAAATGCTAATTACAGTAGATGGTGCTTTTACTAAAGCCCAGGCTTGTGACAAGCATTCCCAATTATTATCCTTAGGTAAAATGTCTGTTCAATTTACTATCAAAACAATGGATAATACGTTATTGAAAACTGTTTCAAAGTATGTATATGGTGATTTTTCTTTTAAATTTTAATTGACTATAATACCTGTGATAAGTCCACTTAATGTTAATCAACAGTATAATACATTATTAAAAATTGAACAACCTTGAGACCATCATTATAGTCAAGAAATAATACATTTATAATATCTCAGAAAGCCTTAAAATAACTCTTTTTAAGTACTCTCCTTTAACCCACAGGTAATCACTGTCATAATGTTTTTGGTAATAAAACCTTATTTTTTGAGCATCATACAGCCTAAATACATGTATATTATTATACAATACAGTATAGATATGCTGCAATTTTACTTCATGTACAGGAAATCATCAAATGGGATTTTTTTTTCTGGTTGCAATTAGCAAGCATTATGTTGTTTCAGTTTATTCTTGTGCATAACTACGGACTTTTTTCCTATTACTGTATCGTATTCATTTGTATATGAATGTAAAGTGGAATGGAATGGGATAGAATAGAATAGAATAGAATAGAATAACAGAACAGAATAGAATAGACTAGAATAATAGAAAAAGCAGTAAGTAACTGAGATATTGTTTGTTTTTTAGTTAATAAGAACAAAGGTGAGACCTTGCTTTATATCTATATATTTAAATCTAATGCTTGTAATTGGACGCTATTCCAAAATACAGTCTTAGAAGTGGAAAATTTTTAATTTTTTTAAAAGACTTTATTTATTTATTAGAGCAAGAGAACATGAGAAGGAGACAGGGGCAGAGAAAGAGGGAGAAGCAGACTCCCTTTTGAGCAGGGGACCCAACATAGAGCTCCGTGCCAGCACCCAGGGATCAAGACTTGAGCCAAATGCAGATGCTTAACTGACCGGGTCACCCAGGTGCCCCAGAGTGGAAATAGAAATGTTGAGTCAGAAGAGATATAAATCTTAAACTTTGCGCAAACACCACACTGTTTTCTAAAGCAGTTGATTTTACTGTAGAGTCCTATCAGCAATTGAAAGCCCAAAATGTCCTATATTTCTGCCAATAGTTGACACTATCAGATTTTTTTTTTTGCCCTATATTGTTTCTTGATAATGAAACTATTATTGTATGATTCATTCTATTGAATTTTTGAAGCTGAAAGAGTCATAGGAATCCTAAATTTATAGCCAGTTGGGTAGAAATACAGATGGCTTTGGTCCTTCCAAAGCACAGCTGGGGTCTGAAGTAAGGGCATTGTTGTTGGAGACTCTGCCCTTTTCCTTGTGGGGTCTGCAATAACTCTGGGTGTTCTGTGCCAGAATGGCATTGTAGCACACGCTAGTTATGTTTTTAACAGAATAGTGCACCCCAGTGATCGGCAATTGTCCTTAGGATCTGACAGATTGAGACATGTGATCTCTATGGGCTACTGCAGCTGAATGTAACGTAAGAGTGATGAAGTACTGAATTAATTGTTTTTAAAAACGGTTGCACAAGTTAAGATGAGAAAGATGTGATTTTGAATACTTCCATCTTATGTTCCTGATAGCCCTTACTTATTTCTGCAGGCCCTTTCATGTATATATAGAGAGAGATTTTTTTTTTTTTGAAAGAACTTTCTAGATGGTTTTCATATCTCACTCCTTCAAAATTGTTCAGTGAAGCTCCTGCCACAACCATATTTCAATGTATACTGGTGTCTGATTGGTTTCCCCATGCTTGTTTACAAGCAATCAGGTTGGGTCTTATGATTAAAACTTTTCACTGGCTTCCATGACCTTGAGAGACCGTTAAGCCACTGTCATATGACTTAAATATCCTTCATAATGTGGATCCTGCTTATTTTTTTCAGAGTTATTTTTCTATAGTCCCTCAAGCTGCAATGCTTGCTACATTGAATTTAAGTTCTGCAAATGATCCATCTTTTCTCTTGTTAAGAAAAGTGGCTCAATCTGCACAAAATATTCTTTACTCACCTATATCCCTAGGTGTGAATGTACAAAATAACTCATAGATACTTTAATTTTAACATATAGTTATATAAATACATAGTTATATAAATACATATACAAATGCATACATAGTTATATAAAATTTATAGATATGTATAAATATAGTTTATAGTTATATAAATACTATAAATATATAGTTATATAAATACATATATAGTTATATAAATACAGATATAGTTATATAAATACATAGTTGATAAATACTTTCATTCATTGCTTGAGGGTTATGGGTCTTAAATAACCCATACAATTAGGGAATGACCTTGAAACTTCAATAAGCTTCAATTTTCTGTGATTCTTTATTTGAAGAGTATGTTGGTTTAGTGAGTAAATATCTAAAATTTGAGAACTGTGAGATAAATTCCAAAGTACTCTGAAATATATCAGAACAATCATTCGAACCACACTTTCGGGCAAGAAAAATTGTATCTCTGTTAGTACTCACTCGGTGTTGCTCATGGGCTATTATTCAGGAGTGTGTGTGTGTAGGAGGAATTTAGTAAATGTCCTCCAGATGGTACTATGGATAGAGGGATTTGCTGCCTTTTTTTCTTAGCATTAAAGCCTTGGGTATCCCCGTGGCTATGCATGAGGAAGGTATCCCTATGGCTATGTGTGAAGTTTAAAAGCTTTATTCTTGTTTTGTAAAAGTTTCTTTTAGCATAGCAACATTCAGAGATGAATCTAAAAGCAAAATAACTTTTAAGCTTGGAGTTCTGCTATGAAGATTACTTTCTTTGGTAAAAAAGAATCCCAAATAGTGTCTGAAAACAGGTCTCTATGGACACATTTTATGATTTGAAAGATTTTTTTTTTCTTAGAAAGGCTGTTTGGAAGCCTAAATAACTAACTTTAGCAAAAGAAAAAGAGCTCACCAACTTTGCAAAGTAGAAAAAAAGTATCTTACACTGCCTGCCTCCCATCTTTGCCTCTGCTGCCAGACCGATCGAAATACCACCTCTGATCTAAACCATCACCTAATTTTTCTAAACACCAATTTCTAGACATATAGCAACAGTAAACATTTTCTATATATCACTTCATCATGTTAAAGCTTTTTGAGGCTTCCTCATCCTGTATTTACTCTGAATGGTTTTTTCTCCTTTACTAGATTAGACACCTTCTGTGTACCTTTCCAGACTCTTTTTGCCTCTCTCACTTGCCTCTTATTTCAACCAATTTTAGACAGTTTCTGTGCTGCAGAACACCTTGAATCATACTCCAAGCATATCCATTGATGTGAAAAGTTCCAGACACCCACTCTGTGCCCATTCGTGCACCACCCAGAGATGGGGGGGAGTTAACTTTGCATGAGGTAAAACACTGATCGACAGAGAATGTGACCTAATAAATAAATAATTACCTCTTTCTCCATTCTCTACAAAGAACAATTTTTGATGTTATGTCTTGCTTCTTTGATGGTCCCCAAACAACAAATAGTTGCCCACAGGGAAGGTCGTCTCAATGAGACATCATCGCCAGAGCTCTCCATTTCCCCCTTTCTTTCTTACTGTCTTTATTCCCTTTCCCTAGAATGGCATCCGCTCCGCACACACACCCACCCCGGTACTCTTACCTATGCATTTTTTCAGTCTCTTATTTCTAGGGAATTAAGCTAAAATGTCACCATTACATCTAAGACGTCACTAAATATTTTAAGTTTTACTTATTAAATGCATTGCTAACTGGTCTTCCTATCCTATTCCCAATGACCCTATTGGTATCAGAACCTCGGTTCAAGCCTCATCATTTCTGACAACAGCTTTCCCATTTTACTTTTATACATTCTCCAAATTCTTGGCATTTCTGTAAGTGTTGTCTTTCAAAACAAACCAGTCCTTCCAATATCCCCTTATCCACTTTACTGTGATTATCATCTTAAACATTTAGCATCTTAAACATTTAGCAAACTAAGAGCCTTCATAAACCAGTCAATGGCTACTTCTCCAGAGTAACTCTCTTCCATCAATGACCTGTTTTTTAGCACCCCTATAATGTATTTGCAGGTAATAAAAAAACTTCTAGAAGGATAAGCATGGGAAATTTCATAAATGACCCTTTATACTATAATAAGGAATTAAGAATTAATCAGAAGGCATATGTATATACTAGCACCATTTGTTTATATCTTTGTACCTTTGGCCATAGGACTATTACCCTTTGTCTATACATTTGTCATCCTCAAAACATATTGAGATATTACTTATTCTGAAAAAAACAGCTTTGCTTACCTCACTTATAGTGGGTTAACCATATTTCTCTACTATCCTGTACCTGATCCTCCATCTGTTATAATACAAATCCTTTTTTCTTCTTTTAGGTATTTGTTGAATTGAATTGTGTGTGTTCATCAGAAAAAAAAATTATATATATATATATATATAAATTTTTTCTCTATTTTAGTGCATTGCTATACCATGTAATTTTTATAATTTAAATTTGTAGCACAAGCTAATGCTTCATCTGTCTAGATAATTCCTAAGGGATTCCTTTCTGCATTTGGTAGGTACTTGGATAAAATGACATTTATCTATTTACTTACCTATTTACTTATTTTGAAAAATTTTATTTGCTTATTTGAGAGAGAGAGCACAAGTATGGGGAGGAGCAGAGGGGGAGGGAAAGGGACAAGTAGACTCCACGCTGAGGGTGAGGCCGGACGTGAGGCTGGTGTCCAGGACTCAGAGTTCATGACCTTGGCCAAAACCAGGAATCGGAGGTTTAACTGAATGAGCCACCCAGGCACCCCAAAATGATATTTATGAAAGTCCTTTTTGTACATTGTGCTAAAAATTGAAGAAGGAAAAGGAAAAGACAAGGAAGGCTCCCTTATAGTTTTTTATATTAACACTTCCCTTTAAATTTTCTCTTTTTTTGCCTTTTTTTTTTTTCCGTGAGTGATAGGGAAGGGCAGAGGGAGAAAGAGAATCTTCACGTAGACTCCCCACAGAGTGCATAGCCCTGGTGGTGGGGATCTTGAATTCATGTCCCTGAAATCTTGACCTGAGCTGAAATCAAAAGACACCTAACCATCTGAGCCACCCAGAAGCCCCTCCCTGTAGATTTTTTATGTAAATAATGGTGAAAGATCAATCATACAAGAAACATTGAGACAGCATGTCTCAATGCACAAAAGTAATCATATCAGTAGTACAAACAATAAATTATTAGTATTTCAAATGAAAGAGGTATTGACTTTTATTGGTGTGTTTGGAAAGCCTTATGATTGAAGGTCAGGATGGGCTGATTTATTAATGTTGAAGAATTAATCCAAAAATCCAAAATAGTATGTGACACATGACACACCTCTAATACTTAGTGCACATGTGTATATAAAAGATCTATACAATGCTACAAGAGGCAGAGGAATTCAAATAGAATGATCAGAAAATCAGTCATGAGGGTAGTTCAGTGGGTTCTTAAGTATTAAACTATGATAAATCTAGTTTAAAAATAAGATGAAATTGAATTTTAAATGTTGAACACTCATTTTATCTGCTATATCAAGAGTGGATGTTTTCCTACTGTTATTATTCAATTTTTTGAGGTTTCAGAAAGTGAAATATATAATATAATTATTTAAAAACTCACAGCCAATTTATATTTAACTGATGATTTCATCACATTCCAAAATAAAACCCAAGACTATAATAAATTAATTTGAGTAAATATATAATGATAAAATATTTTGCATAAACTAAAAATAAATCAGTGTTCTATTCCAAACAATAAATAGTAATGGAAACCTGAAAGTAAAATACAATCTTAATGAAAGTATGGAACAAGGTTTAAACAAATGAGAAGCGCATGCAATTGTGTTAAAAAAAAAACACATATAAATATACAAACTTAAAGAAGTTACATTAAAAATGTCAATCTTGAGGGTCGTGTAGGTGGATCAGTTAGTTAAACACTGGACTCCTGATTTCAGCTTAAGTCGTGACCTCAGGGACCTGAGATCAATCCCAGGTGGGGCTATGTGTTCAACAGGGAGTGCTTGAAGATGATCTCTCTTTCTCCCTCTCTTTCTGCCTTCCTCCCCTGCTCGTGCACATATTCTCTCTCTTAAAAAAAAAAAAGTCAATTTTTTTGAAGTTTATGTAAAATAAATGGATAAGAATTGCCAAGCCAATTATAAAAACAATATGAATTTAAAGATAAACACACTGTGTCAGACACTGATAGATGACAGCACAACAATTGATCCTAAATCTCTTCTTCATTAATTAACTTTCTACTCTCCAGATTTAAATAGTTGGGGATTTTTTACCTACCACACTCTTGGGATGGTCATGTGAGAGTATCTGCCCAGTGAGATATAAGGAGAAGTAATATTGAAGGTTTTAGCAAGACATATCCTATCTAATTAAAGACATGCCCACAAGTAATGTTTGTAGAATTCTTACCTAAGAAATAATTTAAAATTTCAAAAAAAAAAAAAAAAAAGGAATGTCCAATAATTAAGCTCTGCCCTATTTCTTTCTTCTGCCCACTTCATTTTGTTGTTAGATGAGGCCAAGACAGCACCTGAACTATAGAACTACTGGCATTTATTGCAGTTCTGTTCATAGTGATAAGCCTAATATAAAAATTTAATATATCAAAGCTAATGAAGTAGAATGATATAAGTCAGGGTCTTGAATAGCCTTGTTGGATCTACAAACCATTTGTCAGTTCATGAATCGGGGTTAAGAAAAAAATTCCATATTTTTTAGCCCCTCTTATTTAAGTTTTTCGTTACTCTATTTATTAATTCAACAAATATTTATGAAGTTTCAACTAAAGGATAGGAACTTTTTTGTGAAGCTGTAATGATAGTTAAGAGTAGGAAAAAAAAATATTGCTGACTTCACGGAGCTAAACCTGTTGCAGGAAGAAAAAACATAATTGATAGTTGATGGAGAATCTGTCGTCCCAATACTAAAGGATAAGGACCCACTTCTGCCAAGACACCATAACTGAAATTGAATTTGCCAGTCTGCCTGAAACACTTAAACAGACCACAAAATATATGAAACAATGGCTTTTTTAGGCATTGGACAGGACATGACTGATCCCTAAGACAGGAAGGAAAAAAGAAAAATGAAAATATGTATTTACAACAAGACTTACACACGAATGAATGTTCACAACAGCTATCTTGTAAAAGCCAAAGACTGGAAAGAAAACAAATTTCTCTATCAGGTGAATAGATAAAAATGTATGGTATATCAATAAAATGCAATTCTAGTTAGCATTAAAAATGAATTAATTATTTATGTACCCAACAAACTAGATGAATTTCAGAATAATTACACTGAAGAAAAAAAGCAAGACCAAAAATCGGTATTACTGACATACTGTATGATCCCATTCACATACAATTGTAAGAAACTAATCAACAACGACAGGAAGTAGATTAATGGTGTCTTGAGAGTGGGGGAAAGAATGCTAACAGAATGACTTGAGGAACAAACACTTTGGTAGTGATCGATATAATCGTCATCTCCAATATGGTGTTAGTATCATCCGTATATATTTATCATTTTTCAATATTTTCAAATTGCATTTAAGATATTGCAATTGTAAATTTTATATTTTATATATATAATAAAATTGTTCTACATCAATTATACCTTAATAAAGCTGGAGAAAATACCATCAAGTCCCAAATGTTCACAGGTTCCTCAGAAGGTGGTGTCTTGCTGTGTATCCAATGTCTAACGGTTTTCAGGAGCCTCGAATTCTATTTACAAAATACTTTCAAATAGTAATATTTAGAAGTTATCATTTAACTATGTGCCAAATAGGGTGTAGGGCTCTGAGTACATTACCCTTGCCTGAACACTCCACAGTTTAGAGCAAAGTGTCTGAATCCAACTTTATATAGGTTTGATTTTATAAAAAGAAAATATATTTTTATATATCTATGTATAAATTACATAAATATAAATGTATCCATGCAGTGCATGCATATATACATATAAATCTATCTTGTATAATAATAATAATTAGAACTGAATTGGAAATCAGAAAATAATTAAATACATAAATTTATTAGTTGATGAATTTGAGTTTTCTTTTCGATGATTAATAAGAATATTCTATTTCATAAATAGCACTTGGCACAACTGGCAAGCTATTCAGAAGATGAAAATGTTGATTTAAATTTCATACCAGATATAAATGTAATTTCTAGGTAAATTACATATTAAGGTATAGACATTGATAAATCATTAAAAGTAAAAGTGATTGAGTGCATAGAAAAATGAAGTAGAGATGACAAACACAATGAAAATTTAATTGATTTTTTTTCTTGAGGTCTACATTTTAAAATAAACAGTCACTGTTTACACAATCTATTCAAACCTTTGTTGGCTTCCAAGCATTTAATTTTCTGGTCCAATTATGTTGGTAAAAACATGTAAATCTTGAAACAAAAAGCATGCAAACATTTCTGGCATTAATGGCATTTTCTGGATTATATATATACAGAACAACTCCTTTTAATTTGAATTTTTTTCAGGAGTGATGTATAACTCTGAAGAAAAAGTATTTATAAAACATGCAATTAAATTCACTTTAAAAACTCTCCATGCAAGTCTTCAGATTTGATATTTGTGTTTAACTTCATTTTTTATGTTTTTCATACTGTTCTGTCTTACTTCATTACCATAGAATAAATGAAATTTTAAAGGAACATATTTATTTTCGTTTCCCAGAACAAGCCAAATGCAATCTGCCAATTTGTTTTGTAAATAGGGCACAACTCCCATCTTGAACGTATTCCATATTCATGTTCCTTTCAAGACATTTTACAGATGGTGAACTACCTACATACAGACAGTAAGGAAATTTAGGGTTTTTTTTTTAATAGGATACCATTACTATACTTCTGTATTGATTTCATGCATATTTATGAGCCTCTGACAATGTGCAAGAGGGACGTGTGCCATTTCTTTTCCTACAAATCGGGTTTTCATGTCTCTGAATGCATAAAGCCATGTGTTGGCTACGTTTGTATGTCTGACCAAAGCAGTCATATGTTTTCATCTGATTTATTTTTCTGGGTCTTCCAATACACAGTTATGCAGCATTGTCTCTCATCCTAATTTGTATAAAATAAATAGTATTTAATCGAATTGGACGATATGGACGATATTTACAAATAAATGTGTGTTAAACATTTTCCCAAGTAGCAAGGTAGGAAAATATAACAATGGAAGGTGTAGTAGAACAAGTTTTATAGAAATAAGGTATTTGTTATCATAATAGTGGTTGAGATTTTAAATATCCTCACTGCATTATGTCTGTCATTTGGCTTAAGCGAAATTGGTATCTACATCGTAAACATGTCTACCATCTCTGATAACTTACACTAAGTCTGCTCATTTAAGAAATTAAGGAAGGTGTCAAATATGAATTGATCCTTTCTAGCTATTCTATTACCATGTACTTAGATAAAAATATTTTTATGTACAGTATCTGTATTTTGTAAACAGTAATTTTTACTGTTTGACTTTTATCATTAGAATTGAGCACTACTGGGAATGATATTTAAAGAAAGTAATGCCTTGTAATGAGTTTCTTCTGTCAAAATGAATGTAAGGTCCAGTTGATTTCCGGGCCAGATTACTCCCACATAAACAGTGAAAACATAATGGATGGAACCACTGCACCTTCCCACTTACAGTCATGGTCCATTTGTAAATCATTAGCATCAGCAATTTTTACAAATGCTTTTGATAGTCTGCATACACATGTAAATGACAGAGAAAGGAAAGGAAAATGCATTTTATTTATTATAGTGCTGTAGTGAGTTCTCAGAAGGGCCCAGATAGTCTACTGATTTATTACACTGGCCTGCCCAGATGTTTGATCAGTCTGAATAAATATGCCTGCTACTATAGCATTAGGTGGAAACAACCTTAGTATATAGGCATACTTGGACATGGCATAGTTCATGAAAAATATGTCCTATAAGTGAAACAGAAAGGCATCTTTTGTCTTAACTTTTAAATTAACTTTTTAATTAACTTTTAAATTAAATTAAATTGCTTTCACTTAATTTATATCTGTATATTTATTATTTCTTTATTTGACAAAGAGAGAAGCGGCGAGAGAGGGAACACAAGCAGGGGGAGTGGGAGAGGGAGCAGAAGGTTCCCCGCTGAGCAGGACCCTGGGATCATGACGTGTGCCAAAGGCAGATGTTTAACGACTGAGCCACCCAGGTGCCCCCCACTTAATATAATTTAAAATATCCTAAAATTATGACAGTGCTTTTATTGTACTGTTTTTAATTAGAAAATAAAATATATAAGCCACTGCAGCAAATATACAAATACACAAGTTCCAAGAGGCACTCAAAGGGCAACATAAATACTTCTGTCACAAATTGGGGCAGAGCAATGTCAGGACAGTAGCATAGTTTTTGACTGTTCTCACATCTCCTAAAAAAAAAAAAGGACATAAAATCTGGAATACCTAAACATCATCTCCCAGAGATAACCTCATTCAAAGACTAGGTGACAAAGAATGTACACAAAACTCCAGCAAGTTCATAGGCCCCAGGATCCTCTGCAAGTATTACTCAAAAATGAGAGGATCTCGCTCTGTGCAGAATTCCCAGCAGAGATCTCAGAATGTTGATGAGACTGGAAGAGGATCTACAGTCTCCGGTTTGTGGGTTAATATAAAACGAATTGAGCTCTCAAAGAAATTTACAAAAAGATCATCAGGTTGTGGGAAACTCAAGGACCTCAGAAATACCAAAAGAAAAAAAAGAAAAAAAAAAAGGTTTAATTTGGAAAGAGAGAATAAACTTTTAGGAAGCGGAGATCCATAACTGCTAGTGCTCTGTCTAAATTCACTTAAAGTAGGGACACTTGGAATAAAGATAAACCAATCTTTAGTCAGTCGTGGAGGCATCCAGAGAGAGATCTCACAATTGTCAAAGTAGCCTCACAGGAAAAATATTCTTAAGCATTTTATTCAGATTGACAATTCACCCAAAGTTGTCTGATATATATCAGACAATCCAAGATACAGGAAATTTTCTTCCTGAGAAAACTAAAAACCTTTCTTTTAAAGGAAAAGTCTGTTTTTGTGCTAAGATAAATACAATTTTTGCTCGGCCAATACTTGCTCACGTTTCTATCAAAATGGTATGCTTTAGATGTAATAAATTCTATTACCGCTCAAACTTCTCTGGTGGTTACAGTGTTTGTACTTCTCAGTGTTTGACTCCATAAAATTCATGGAGGAAAAAGAAAAGTTAATACCTAATCCTCTTAAACTATTTTAGAAAATAGAAAAGGAAGGAAAACTATAGTCAGATGATCCAGGAATTTTTGTTGTTTTTATTTAAGTTCCAGACAGTTCACATGCAATGTAATATTAGTTTCGGCTGTGCAAGATAGAGATTCCATTCATTTCCATACACTTCCATACAACACCCAGTGCTCATCACAACTGTACTCTTTAATCCTATCACCTACTTAACCCATCCCCCACCCACCTCTGCTCCAATAGCCATCAGTTTGTTTTCTAGAGTTAACACTGTTTCTTGGTTTGCCTTGTTCTCGTTTTACTTTCTTTGCTCATTTGTTTTGTTAAGTTCCACATATAAGTGAAATCATATGGTGTTTGTTTTTCTCTGACTTACTTCACTTAGCATAACACTCTCTAGCTCTATCATTGCAAATGGTAAGATTTCATTCTTTTTTGTGACTAGGTAGTATTCCATTATATTTATATACCACATTTTCTTTATCCATTGATTGAAGGACACTTGAACTGCTTTTATAATTGGGCTATTGTAGATAATGTTGCTATAAACATCACGGTGCATATATTCCTCTGAATTGGTATTTTTGTGTTCTTTGGGTAAATACTGAGTAGTGCAATTACTGGATCATAGAGAAGGCTATTTTTAACTTTTTGAAGAAACTCCACATGGTTTTCCAGAGTGAGTGCTTTGGTTTTTATTCCCACCAACAGATCAAGACGGTCCCCCTTTCTCCACATCCTCACCAACACCTGTTGTTTCTTATGTTGTTGATTTTAGCCATTCTGGCAGATGGGAGGTGATATCTAATTGCAGTTTTGGTTTGCATTTCCCTGATAATGAGTAATGTTGAGCATCGTTTCATGGATCTATTGGCCATTTGGATGTCTTTTTGGAGAAATGTCAACTCATGTCCTCTGTCCATTTTTTTACTTGGAGTATTCATTTGGGGGGATATTGAGTTGTATGAAAGTTCTTTATATTATTTTCAATAATTTGCAAATGTCTTCTTCCATTCCATAGGTTGCCTTTTAATTTTGTTGATTGTTTCCTTTGCTGTGTGGAATCTTTTTGTTTTGACGAAGTTCCAACACCTTATTTTTGCTTTTTTCCCCCTCATCTCAAGAGACATATCGAGAAAGAAATTGCTATGGCTGACATCAAACAACTACCTATGTTCTCCTCTAGGGTTTTCAAGGTTCTCTGCCTCACATTTAGGTCTTCAATACATTTTTAATTTATTGTTCTATATGATGGAAGAAAGTGGTCATTTCTTTCTTTTGCATGTTGCTGTCCAATTTCCCAGCACCACTTGTTGAAGAGACTGTCTTGCTCCCATTGGATATTTTTTTCTGCTTTGTCAAAGATTAATTGACCATACATTTGTGGATTCATTTCTGAGTTTTCTTTTCTGTTCTATTGATCTGTGTCTATTTTTGTGCCAGTACCATACTGTTTTGATCACTACAGCTTTATAATACAGCTTAAAGTCCAAAATTATGATGTCTCCAGCTTGACTTTTTTTTCTTTTTTTCAAGGTTGTTTTGGCTACTAGGGGTCTTTTGTAGGTCAATACAAATTTTAGGATTGTTTTCTCTAGCTCTGCGAAAAACCCTGTTGGTATTTCAATAGGGATTGCATTAAATGTGTAGATTGCTTTGGTTAGCATAGGTATTTTAACAATATTTGTTCTTCTGATCCATGGGCACAGAATATCTTTCCATTTCTTTGTGTCCTCCAATTTCTTTCAACAGTGTTTTACACTTTTCAGAGTACAGGTCTTTCACTTCTGTGGTTAGGTTTATTCCTAGGTATCTTATGGGTTTTGCTATAATTGTACATGGGTTCAATTCCTCAATTTCTTTTTCTGCTGCTTCATTTGTGGTGCATGGAAATAAAACAGATTTCTGTATGTTGATTTTGTATCCTGTGACCTTACTGAATTCATGCATCCGTTCTAGCGATTTTATGTTAGAATCTTTTGAGTTTTATATATCGAGTATCATGCCATATGCCAAGACAAAGTTATACTGCTTCCTTGCCAATTTGGATACATTTGGTTTCTTTTTGTTGCCTAATTGCTGTGGGTAGAACTTCCAATACTATGTTAAGTAACAGTGGTGAGAGTGGACAGCCCTGTCTTCTCCCTGACCTTATAGGAAAAACTGACAATTTTTCCCCACTGAGGATGATAATATCTGCGGATTATTCAAATATGGCCTTTATGGTATTATGGTGTGTTCCCTCTAACCCTACTTTGTTGAGAGTTTATGTCAACTACAGATGCTGTCCTTTAGCAAATGGTTTTTCTGCATCTACTGAAATGGCCATATAATTCTTATCCTTTCTTTTATATTTGTGGTATGTCTTGTTGATTAATCCTTTTCTCTTTTTTAGAATAGTTTAAGAGGAATAGGTATTAATTTTTTTTTAAACATTTGGTAGAATTCACCTGTGAAGCCATCTGGTGCTGAATTTCTGTTTTTTGAGAGTTTTTTTATTCCTGTTTCAGTGGCTTTGACAGTTATCATTCTGTTAAAGTTTCCTATTGCTTCCTGTTTCAGTTTTGGTAATTTATCTTTCTAAGAATTTATCCATTTCTTCTATATTGTCCAATTTGTTGATATAGGTTTTTTATAATGGTCTCTTATAATTGTATTTCTGTAGTGTTGGTTGTGATTTCTCCTCTCTCATTTATGATTTTATTTATATGGGTTCTTTCTCTTTTCTTTTTGACAAGTCTAGATAGGGGGTTATAAATTTAATTAATTTTTTCGAAGAACCATCTCTTGATGTCGTTGATATGTTTTACGGTTTTGTTTTGTTTTTTAGTTTCTGTATAATTTATTTCTGTTCCAATCTTTATTATTTATTTCCTTCTGCTAGGTTTAGGTTTTGCTTTTCTTTTTCTAGCTCCTTTAGATGTATGATTAGGTTGTTTGAGATTTTTCTTGTTTTTTAAGATAGGCCTGCATTGTTATATACTTGCCTCTTAGAACTGCTTTTGCTGCATCCCAAAAGTCTTGGACTCCTGTGTTTTCATTTTCATTTGTTTTCATGTATTTTTTTTTTATTTCTTCTTTGATTTCCTGATTGACTCATTCATTGTTTTGTAGCATGTTGTTTAACCTCCAGTATTTGTGGTCTTTCCAAATTTTGTCTTTTGATTGATTTGAAGTTTTATAGCATTGTGGTTAGAAAATATACACGGTATGATTTCAATGTTTGTAATTTTTGAGGCCTGATTTGTGACCTCATATGTGATCTCTTCTGGAGAATATCCCATGTGCATTTGAAAAGAATGTGTATTCTGCTGTTTTAGGATGCAGTGTTCTGAATATATCTGTTAAGTCCATCTGGTTCACTGTGTCATTCAAAGCCATTGTATCCTTACTGATTTTCTGTTTAGATGATCTGTCCATTGATGTAAAGTGGGTTGTTAAAGTCTCCTCCTATTATTGTATTATTACCAATGAGTTCTTTTATTTTATCATTAATTTTTTATGTATATATTTTGGAGCTCCTGAGTTGGGTACATAAATATTTATAATTCTTAGATCTTTTGGGGTTGTCCTTTTTATTATGATATAATCCTGTTTCAAGGAGTGAAAGAATAAAACCCTCAGAATATTTTCCCATGGGAAATAATCATCATAATTCAAAGACCTGCAAAGTTTCTCTTTGAGAAAAAGTACCTTGGAAGTTTGAAAATGGAAAATTGTGCCTATCTAATGAATCTTCAAGAAATTTAAGGATGATATAGCTCATATTTGGATTTCAAAATTAAGCAGTTCTCATGACTCAAATTCAACATTAGTAAGTGGTCCTGGGTCAAATTTCATTCATTTTAAGTTCAATATATGTTTGAACAATCACATTATATTTTTAGATATAACCAAAAGCATAGTATACAATTACTCTCTAGAAAATCTGACAGATACTGAGCTATCTTATCCACAGAACTAACCAAGTGGCCAGACAAATCACACAGGGTGTTTTACTGTGGCTTTTAGTTTTGATAGCACAGCTTCAGTAAACAATTGGTTCACCTTGCTACAGAGATGAAATTGAACAAATCGAACCTATAACTTTGACAATGTTGAAACATCACATTCAAAGGTGAATTTCACTTAGTTGAGTATGACAAGTCCCTTACTGTACAGAGTTGAATGGTTTTATAGTCGGTTTGGATTACTATAGCAGAGCACCATAGACTACATAGCTTAAACAACAGAATCTTATTTCTCACAGTTCTAGGAGCTGCGAAGTCTAAGAGCAAGGTCTCAGCAGATTCAGTGACTGCTGAGAACCCTATTTCTAGCTGGTAGATGGCCACTGTCTCATTACGTGTTTGATTGTTTTTCCTTGTGTTTTCTTTTGTGTGTGAACATGCATGCTGAGAAAGGGAGGAGAAGCAGCTCTACTCTTTTTTCCTCTTCTTTAAAGATACTAATCTGCTCCATCTTAATAACCTCCTCTAAACCTAATTATCTCCCATAGGCCTTCCCTCCTAATACCATCACATTGGGGATAATGGCTTCAAAATATGAATTTCAGGGGAACCAAATATTTGTTCCATGACAAATCATGTCCCCTAAGGTCATGTGTACCTGAAATATAAAAATGGGACCTTATTTGGGGGTGCCTGGGTGACGCAGTTTGTTAAGTATCCAACTCTTGGTTGCAGCTCAGGTTGTGATCTCAGGTTCACGTGACTGAGCCCTGTGTCAGGCTCCCTGCTCAGTGCATATTCTATTCGGGATTATCTTTCCATCTTCCTTTGCCCCTCCCCAATCTCTCTCTCAAATAAATAAATAATCTCAAATAAATATATTTTTTTAATGTGACCTTATTTGGAAACAGAATCTTTGTAGATATAATCACATTAAGATGAGGGCATACTAGAGACCTCTGGATGGCTCATTGGGTTAAGCATCTGCCTTCAGCACAGGTCATGATCTCAGGGTCCACATCAGGATCCCTGTTCAGTGGGAATCCTGTTTCTCCCTCTGCCTCTGCTGCTCCCCCTGCTGTGTTCTCTCCCTCCCTATCTCTCTAATAAATAAATAAAATCTTTAAAAAAAAAAATGAGGGCATACTAGATTAGTGTGAATCCCAATCCAATACTATGACCTTTTGAGAGGAGAGAGATTTGGACACAGTGATAGGCACAGAAGGAAGATGATGTGAAGACACATGGCTAAACACCAGGTAGAAAATCATGTGACAATGGAAGCAGAGATGGGATTAAGGAACACCAAGGATTGCCAGCAGTCACCAAAACCTTGAAGAAACAGGAAAGGATTCTTCTGTAGAGCCTTCAAAGGGAAAATGGCCCTGTATACATACTGATTTCAGAATTCTAGCCTCCATAACTGTGGGAGAATGAATTTCTGATTAGTCACCCAGTTTGTGGTACTTTTTACGGCATCCCTATGAAACCATAAAATTACTAAGGAGAAAAGATTGCAATACACATATGAGAAAAACGGTGCCAACACATCCTGGAAGCAACTTGACCTAGCCTTGTTCTAACTCTGTAGCTTTTAAATTTTCAGCCTTATTGTGGTAGGAGACATTGACTCTTAGAAGATAAAGAACACCTATAAGTTGTATAACGTCACAAAAAGAGGATTATCTCCATTTTTCTTAGGCTTACAGGTGACAAAATGGGCCCTTGAATGATAGCCTCTGATTTAAGAGTAGACTTCATAACAAGGCCAGGGATAAGAGAAGCCATTAAAATGTGGCCATGGACATTATACAAAATATCCAGATAGCAGTTACCTGGCTCTCGATAGTCCATATTCACTTCCTTAGATCTGTTCACCACATTCAAAAGTTCATCTTTGCTAATTAATGCTTTTTTTGGCCATGATATGAATAAAACTTATCAGAAAGAAAAGGTTCTTCTTAAAATAAATGCTGTGGCCCAAAGTATCTGAAATAGCTACTATTGAAACAGGGTCACTATGGGACATTTTAAACATAAGATGTTTAGTTTTCAGAGTTAAAGTTTGAATTGAAGTTTAAAGTTAGCGTACAAAAGAAGAAAAAGAAATGTCTTCATCTTGCTATGAGAAAATGGAATGAAAAGAAAAACTGGAAGACACTATGAAACGCTAAGTGCATCCTATTAACCTTCTTAAATGCTCTAGGCTTTCACAGGATCAAAAACACATTCATCAGTTAAAAAATGCTTTTTGTGTAAAAATATTCCTTTTTTATCTCAATCAGCCAACTTCAGCACACACACAGATACACACACAATGTGCCACAACTTACACATGCAGAAAAAGCATTTACAAATTTGTAATTTATTTTTTGCAGTGGATTTGATTTATTATTGGAGTTATGCATTTATTCTGGCTGAAATAGTAAAAAGGACTCATCTGTGGTGTCCTCTAGGACCTGTGTGAGTTTTAGTTTTAATAAATTCCCATGATTTAGCCATTTCCGTAAAAGAAAATATTGAAAGTGGTATGTCTGACCTTTACTCGTTAAGATCAGTTACTTGCTCTTAAAATGGGCTGACTGATATGATCTTAAATATGCCCTGAATGTGGGTTATATAAAAGGGTCTCTGAATGTAGATACCACTGCCTACTCTGACTGCTGCTGGTACTGATGATTAGATGCAAACTGAAATTGCTCCATTGGCCACTGCAGTGTGAACATGAGATGAAGTCTAGAAATGCTCTTGTAAGCAGTCGACTAGTATATCTTTGAAGTGGTCTAATTTAATACTAGATAGCAAGTTTCCGCACAGATCATAGGAATTACTCCTACGGGGAGACCAAGACTATCATTCATCCGTGGAAAGGGGCTGCATAAAGTTTCTTCTTCTCCAATTATAAAAAATAAAAAATACATTTAACTGTGACTTAATTAGATATGCGTCTAACAGCCATACTGCGGTAACCTGTTCTGGTTTAACTCTGGAGTTAACTCAGTTCCAGTGGGTTGACTCTTTTCCATAGCCCTTGCCTCAGCTTCATCAAGGTACCTTTTCTCTCTCCATATGTTGGACCATTGTCACTTCTAATTGGATCTTTTCTTTCTTAAATATGATGTATTTGGCATGAAATACTTTCATGCACAGATTTCATGAAAAAAATTGATATAATGTTCTCTTTTACCTGAAAGCTAGATATAGTCAGAGTTACCACTTAAAACTAAATTCCTTTTGATAATCCTCATTTTGAAGTGATTCTAAAGTCTTTTACACACAGGAAAACGCATATACCTAGAAGGTGAGATGGGGAAAAGATCTCAAAAGTTATTTTCTTTGAGGACGTTTGAGAGTGAATCTCAGTCTGAGTACAACCACCGCCTTCACAATGGCTCAGAAATGAGAGCATACTTTTGTTTTTAGAACTGAACATTTTGACCTTATCCAAGCACTCAGATGGCAGGAATAAATACTTTAAAAAATGTATGTTTGTTTCTACCTTGAATGATGAAAAAACAAGAAGTTTTCTAGGTAAAAAGATTAAAGGAATTTCTTAGCCGTTTGACCTTGATGCATGTGTAGAACTGCAAAAAAACAAAATGGTGGAAATAGCATTTAATTGGAAGTAAGGAAACCTACTTTCTAGTACCGGATCATTTAAAAATTTCCATTTGACCTCACACAAGTCGCCTCTGTTTCCTCACTAATTTAATGAAGGGGTTGGAATATTTTATCTCTCAGACTCCTAACAGGTCAGAGATCCTACCAGTTGATGATGGGTAAACCCCCCTGTGCTGTCCCTTTCCCACGTGGAATTTGGAAGTGAAAATGATAGGACTCCTTCATTTTTAATTGCCCCAAAGAGTATTTGTAAAATCTTGAGTAAATTTTTCAAGTTCTTAGAATCTTAAAGTTTGGAAAATATTGTCATTCTGGTTAAGGATCGTAAGGGCAGTACATACATAGCGTGTAAAGCTTCAGCACAATGGAATCCTATGAGAGACAGAGTTTGGGGAAGAGTGGATGAGAGCATATCTTCTCAGTGTGCTTGATTATTTGTCTTTAGTGAAGTCATATTGCCTTCTCATTCGAATCCAATTTTCTTCTGGAACCACTCAAAAGTATTATTTTATTTCTGAATCACTGAATATGTCAAGTTGTTAATTTACTTTTACTCGTCCTCACATAATGGAGAAATAAAGCAAATATGCAATTTTTACAGGATTTTCGTAAAGGCCAACAGAGACTTGTGAAGTTTCTATGAACTTTTTTTCCTACTCAAAATGCTGAAATTGTGAGGGAGTGGATTTCTCAGCACCTATGATTAATGTTTTGCTGAATATGAGAGCATGATTTATTTAGAAACCACATTTGAATTATATGATTACCATATATAGAATTGTTTAATAATACATATCTTAGTAGTGTACACATACTATTAATGTCATTATTTACATATTTACATGCTCTCAATAGCATAGACATGGATCTATCAAAATCATACAGTTCTTTTCACCATGAATTTCTTTAAGTTAAATATATAGAAAGTAGCACATTACGTTAACCAAATCGACCCAGAATAAAGGACTAAAGAAAAACATTTCAGAATCATTCTGTTTGTTTTGTTTGGCTGAAGATTTATCTTATTTAGTTTTTTCTTTTAAATGAATGAGCTACTAATGTATCAGAAAACTTTACATAAACATCTAAACTTGTGGCTTTCATTAAAACTTTAAATTATCTAGGACCCCTGGGACCACACTGAGGTACGAAAAATGTTAAGGAGCTGAGGAATGCTGCTCTCTTAGTCTGGAATTTCGTTTCTACACTGACACTAAAACAGTGCATTTTTCCTAAAACGTGGCCCATAGCTCTCATTTTCAGTTCCTGTCTGGTTCTAGCAGGCATGGTATTTCAACCATTAAATATCATGTCACTTATCTCTTATTGGAGGTTTTATATGTATTGAATTAGTAAAATAAGCTATTGGATAAGTTAATTAGTAATTTATAGCAATTCCAACTTCACGTAATCGATGTGATATGATGTGGGGTCTCAGAGCAAATGGTCAAGAAAGAATTCTTGGGACATTCTCGGTGCAAAAAAGGTAGTTTTATTAAAGCACAAGCCGGGGGGGGGGCACTCACGGTGGTGGGGGGCAGGCGGTGGGCTTGTCCAGGGGCAGAAAGAGCTGCACTGAGGTCCTGAGGAGGGGTTGATTATAGACTTTCAAGTTGCGTGGGGTGGGGTGGGGGGTGGAGAAGGGTGAGTAAAGACAAAGGAAGTTTCCAAAGGATTTTCTTATGTTAAAGAAGACTTAAGGTTCCTGGAGCTTACCTATGGTCAAGCTAAGGTTGTTTTGCTCCTCTGGCCAGGCATTAACATTAAGACAGTTGGGAGTTGCTGGAGGAAGGTTCTACTATGCCTTCCTCCAGTACTTGTCCATGGGCCTTAGGTTATAAGGAAATTTAATTTTATCTACATTCCCTTCTGCCTTTGTTCTCCATCATAATCCTGCCTTCATTACCTGAATGAGCACAGTGAGAGCCACAATCATAAAATACTTTGTGTTTTATTTTTATAGTTTTCTAGCTAATTTTTATAATTTATTTATGTCAATAATAATTTTATTTTCACTCTCCCAAATGCCTTTGAGATTTGAGTTCCATCATATTTGTATTTCATATCCAACACTCTGCCCCAAGTGGTATTAAAAGATGCATCACAGCGGCTCACACACACAAAATTAATAAATAACTAAAATAAAATAAAATAAAAAGTAAAAGAAAGACTTGAGTACTTTGTTAACAGAAATTAGGATAGTGAGAATTCCCTCTACTTACAGACTTAATATGGTTCCCAAACAAGAAGTACAAGACCCTTGCGGGTGTTTTTGGCTTTTAGTGAACAACCAGGGGAGCCAGACTTCCTGCAGTGCTTTGTCCATTAGAACAAAGAATTATCTTCTGTTCAGCAGAACTCATGAATGCCCTAAATATCTTAAGGCAGTGTTTTCCAAACATTACCATGTTTATACATTGCCCAAAGATCTTATTAAATTGCAAGTTCTGACCAGCTCTCAGGTGAGACCTATGCTTCTGATTCTCAGATTCTGTTTTGAGTCACAAGTCCTAAGGGTCATTAACATACATGGAAATCAATTTACAAATTTTTGAGCTAAGAAACTACTTCTGTTCTATATGTAAATGTAAACCATTGGGGGTAAGGTTCTTATATACTTGGAATTTTTCAGGAATGCAAATATCTGACATGGAAGCAAAATTGTACTTTGTTCAGACTTTACCAAATATTGCATCATTTGGGGAAAACTTGCATCACCACCAACAGCTATGTTTCTGCCTACATTTCTAATAAAACACACTGTCTTAGTCTAGATGGTAGCCGCCACGAAAATAGCAATTCTTCATATACCTTTCCTTTAGGTGTAATAACTACTTGCACCTTCAAATTCAAATTTCAAAGTTCTCATCATTTTTACAATAAATCTATATTTTTTGTACTATAATTGTGAAGCTAATGGCATTTTAAGCTATGTGTACATATATTATAGTTCTATGAGTTTTATTTTGTAATAGGATATGGGGTATAAAAAGTATTTTCATGAAAAAAGTGGCACATTGAGTTTCACAGGGCAGAAATCAGTAGACCCTCTCATGCAGAAGGTTTGTTGTGGTTCTGCTTCATTGTGTAAGATCTTTGTAACTCTTTAAAGGTTTGGGTTTACAGCATAAGAAACCTATCACTGTGGTTTTAAAATCATATAACGAAGAGCCATTTTATTGTGTATAGCAGGGTACCCCTTCAAATTCCCAACCAATTAGTATAAAAATATTTTCCCCTAGCCTCATCAGTAGTAACAGCGTTACCTGGGTATTTTTAGAAATGCAAAAATCACAGACTCCACCCAAATTTACTAAGTCCTAACCTACATTTTATCAAGAACTCAGTCTGTATGCACATTAATATTTGAGAAGCACTGCTCTCCCTTGAATGCTGCAGCTCAAGGCACCTCCCTGTCTCCTGGTGACAGCAGCAAGCCTGGACCCTCTGTCCATTTTGCACGCCAGAATTTGCAAACCTTACGAAGTTCAGTTTTGTGTCTTCCGCATTGTGGCCTATTATTGTAGCTTATTATTTCCTGAATATGAAAGAGGTCTGGGGCATGATGAGTTCTCTTCTGTTTTATTTTGGGTGTATGGGAGATCACTGCTTCCAATGGAAGGAAGGGAGGAAACCAAGAGTGGGAGCGCTGATGGGGTTGCAGGTGGGCGATCAGAGTGGACCTAAAATGTCACCTCGATGAAGCCGTAAGAGACAGAGGTGCACTCCTCCTCCTCCTAGGACTGGCCTCTGCTAGCAGCCCTCCCGTTTCTCATCACTGTCACGTCTCCGAACAGCAACAGGGCACAGATTTATAATAGACCCTGAATCATGTTTCCGTTCTCTCCTGCAGGAGATTTTCTGTCACCATCAGTTTTTTTTTTTTTTTCTTTTTCCATTTAAAATTTTGAAAAATGGGATTTGAATAAATCTTTTCTTCTCCCACTTCCCTTTTTCAACTACTGGCCCTGTAGTACTATGTCTAAGTAAATCTAACTGCAAGAATCTCTAATCAAAAGGGTCTTTAATTCAACTAACAATTTCTCCCTTATCCTGAACTTGTTCTTCAGAGTAAACCAGTCTTACTTAATACCTAAGACACAGAAATTTCTCATCATACTAAATGATGGAAAACCTTAGCTAATACCTGATAAACCAAAAAAGCACTAACATCAGTCATTCTAAGATACTTTCCATATAAAGGGGGAAGAAATGAGAAGAGGTTCTCATCATAAACAGTTTAATGTGATTTTCTGGTGGGCTGTCTGTGAAGGCCTAGCCTGGACCATCTTCTAAAGAGGCTATGGAGGAGAATATCAGAGGGAAAGGAATGGGTCCTACCTGCAAAGTTTGAGGGTTTTGACTGAGTTGAGACTGGACCAAAAGTAATGATTCTTTTTTTTTTTTTAAAGTAATGATTCTTGATTCTATCAAACACTCTTCCTGGAATTAGGTTTAATGTCCTATATGTAAACATTAATACCAATTGAAATGTCTTGATTATACTCAATAACAACGAGGAGTGAGGAAAAACTAACGAACAGGAAAGTATTATTTGTTCTGTTAAGTCCCCCAGTAATGCGTCCGTGATTAAAGGAGCGAGACTGATATAAAGCAAAGGTCAAGCAAAGTTTTATTCCGCACCAAGCATCAAGAATCAGACCGAAGGGGAGCGCCTGGGTGGCTCAGTGGGTTGAGCCTCTGCCTTCGGCTCAGGTCATGATCTCAGGGTCTTGGGATCAAGCCCCGCGTCAGGCTCTCTGCTCAGCAGGGAGCCTGCTTCCTCCTCTCTCTCTGCCTGCCTCTCTGCCTGCTTGTGATCTCTGTCTGTCAAATAAATAAACAAAATCTTTAAAAAAAAAAAAAAAAGAATCAGACAAACGTTCGGGGCCATGCCTCTTACAGAGAGGGCAACCTCTCTGCTTCACAGACTAGCTTTTAAGGGCAAAGGCCACGTGGTTGGGCCTGGCCACCCACAGGTGGCCAATGAGATTGTAACACACGGAGAAAGCTGCACAGTCATGTTAGGTCACACATAAGTGACCAATTGAATTACAGTTTACCCTAGTAGGTATTTGAACCAGCCTATCACCTTGGTCAGAATTGGTGTCCAAAAGGCTCCCAAAGGGCAGGGCCCATACTCCTTGGTGACTAGGGAGACAGTATGCGTCCCCACTGATCCGATGTCTCCACCTGGCCCGACCCACCCTTGTATTTGGGCTTTGTTACCTGGGACTGGTTTCTGCAACTTGTTTTTAAGTCAGTCCCCTGGGGGGGGGGGGGAGGCAGGGACAGTTTAAGTTTTAAACAACAAAATTATTGTTTAATCGGATGGAAGAGCTCTGGCTAAACAGGTCCTTACAGTTCCTTTCCCATTTTCCAGATTTGCATGAGGAAAGATTCCCATCGTTCCTAGGTTTGCTTTACGTATTGTTTTTGGTTTGTTTTTATTTCTGTTTGTGTTTTACTTCGCCATCCTAAATCTCTCCTATTTAAAACCTTAGAAACAAAGAGGTTTTAGTCTTACTTGTAAGTAATCATTTAACTCAAATTTCACTCAACATGTGTATGCACTGACCGTTCACAGCTGTTGTGTGAAACGAGGCTCACTGCATGTGCCTTGCGGCTCTGATGACACACCTGGTGGCACCATGTGCTCCAACCGGGCCAAATGGTACTTCCGGTCCTCTAGATCCTAGTGTCAAGTAGCTAAAACACAGGATTCAACTGCCCTGTGAAAACCGTAAAGGAGCTCTGTGAGCATTCATTATGAACAACTATCATGGGGGAAGTGCGTAGTCTTAGAGCTTTAAGTTCCTATTGTTGAAAATTTGAAGAGGCATTTTGCAGCCGCAGAGGAAACTTTGGGTGTCTTTTTTCAACATGTCCTTGCATTTTGTACAGCCCCCAACCATTTCTTCGCGCATCTGGACTTGGGCACCCTCAAGCTGACCCCTGTGCCTGCTCTTGATAATCTACTGAAATCTTGCCTCCTCAAAGATATACTGTTGCTTTAAAATCTGCTTGATTTTACTGAGTCAGTCCCTGTTTCTGTGTCTGCTAATGTCACAGGTGTCAAGAACACAAAAAGACGCAGTGGGAACTCGAGCCATGTTCACAGGTACACAGCCAGGTACCTCCTGAACGGAGCAGCAGGTAAGTGCTTTGTCTGGGCAGTAAGATTCTCTCGTTCCTATACCGGGTTCTTCCCTGTGTGCATTAGCCTGTTTGTCCTTGGAATACGTTTTTATCCTTTTGCAGACACGACCCATAATTCATGAGAGAGCTGGGAATAGAAAACAGTCCTCCCTATTCCCAGCAGAGCATTCTCGCCACTAGGTTGTATTGACTCCTTATACACATTAGCTATTTCACTTGCACACGGAAACAGATCAGTATTTTTGATTGAGTTTGACATTTTGAAATTTAACTACAATAGCTTACCCTATAAACAGGAAGTGACTGTAAAACAGATGTTCTTATTTAGAGAACATGTTACCAAAAGAGCAAAACACTAAATTTGTCCTTGCTGTAATTGTGTCATTTAAACCAAGAGGAAGAAGTCAGAGCCCTAAGACTGAAGAAACCCTGATGGGAAAATTATGCCATCATTCAATGTTATAAGATGTCACCTGAAGAAAGAGTGTGATTTAAGGTTCAACACTGTTCCCAAGTGATATGAATACCAATTTCCAAATTCTGGTATTACAATGACTGCATGAAAACCTTCTGATATATGTGGAAGTATAGATTTGTGGATGATTTTTAATAAATAAGGGAAAATACTCATCTTTAAACTCTGGAAACCAATGACTAAGATCTAAAATTTTGTAAAAATTAATTTGGTGCATTCATTAACCACGAGCTTCGTCTGTGAAAGTGAAGCAGATGATTTCCGTTTGTTTTTTTAAAAAAGACAAATTTAGCATGAAGGCAGTCAATTCTGAAATCAAAAATTTATCAATGTATCATGAATATATGTGTTGAATGTTTTTTAAGACCTACTAAAAATTGTTTATATGGATTTTAGAAAAAAAAATGAGTATTTTCAAGCATTTTCTCTGGAGGTAGTACTTATGACTAGCCCGTGATGCCTACACTCAACCACCACTCCTCAGAAAAGATGGGTGTGGGGATGATATCATAATAGATTAATTCACCTGGTCACAACTGATGGGACCCAAGATAAATGACCCAAGTTGGGGCAAGGTATCCGAAATGAGAACATTAAGAGATTTCACCAGTTATATATGAGAGGCCAAATAGTATTTTTTTTTTTTAAAGATCAGAAATAAGGGTGCCTTTTGGAGAAGCCATAATGACACATGACTTACTGTAGCTGAGATCAGATAGCACTAATCTGTTGAGAGAGGAAATGAATCAAACACTTAAGTAGATGCTGTCATGAGAGTTGCTATAGCTCTGATGGAGATAACACAGACTTGGTTCTTGCCTTTCAGGAATAAGTCTCAGGGTGATATGTCTGTACTGAATTTCCTGTTCCTAAGTGGTGTGGCATCTGCTAATTTCTTCCTTGCCAAACAAGAGTGAAAAATAAAAATTTACTCCATTACTTAAGGCAACTTGACTGGGATAGTGTTTGTGGTGTTATGGTTATAATATTCCAAATTTTCTTGAGCCAACCAAATTCAGATATGCAATCTTAAAACTGCACTTTTATTTATTTATTTATTTTTAAAGATTTTATTTATTTATTTGACAGAAATCACAAGTAGGCGGAGAGGCAGGCAGAGAGAGAGGAAGGGAAGCAGGCTCCCTGCTGAGCAGAGAGCCCGATGTGGGACTCGATCCCAGGACCCTGAGATCATGACCTGAACCGAAGGCAGCGGCTTAACCCACTGAGCCACCCAGGTGCCCAAAACTGCACTTTTAAAACTGACTTCGATTTTAACTTTGAACCTGCCTCGTGGCACAGAATTTAATCTCGATATGTAGGGACTGTCAGTTGAATAGTCTTTTTAAGACACATAAATTGGGATCTTGCTAGCTTTTGATGGAGCACGAGACTCTTGATCTTGGGATTGCGAATTCAATCCCCACATTGGGCATAAAGATTACTTTAAACAACAGAAAAAGAATATATATATATATGTATAAATTAATTATAATCTAGTTCAGAAGCTTCATTTTAGTTATTCCCAGCATCATCCTGGAGAGAATCATGGACTTACTAAGGTACCCTCCATAAGAATCTACTTATGGAATTGGATCTTTGCCAGTGGTAAGCATTAGATAGACCAAAGATCCATCATATTTCTGAATAAGAAGGTTCTGGGCTGGCACTAGCCACAATTTTCTCATCACTTTGGGAAAGAAGATGTCTTATAGTGGCTCATACCAATGATTCATCCTAATTTGATGGGTGCAAACACTGATTTCCCTGGTGTATTTGGCTATATATTTTATGTGCTCTGAGGTACATAACATCATGATATATTTCTCTGATGTGAAACTCCTTGAATCATGGGATGACGAAACAGATTTCAATTATTACTAGCTTCTGAGTTCAACAGTGAACATTATGCTTCTTTTTCAGACACTCAAGAATCATAGGAATCATAAGGAAAGAGATTATCAGGATCCACATCCAGTATCTCGCTGCACCATAACCTACTTCGTCATTCTACCAGAAAATGAAATGGAAGTTTTCTGATGTGGCTCCTCATTAAAAATTATTTTGTCTTAGATAATCCTTAAGATTCAAGGATTTCATTTCATAATATCTTATTATTTACACTTAAAATATCAAAATAGAGTCTTTGCCCCCAAAGAACTTGTTCTTCTATTCTTCTTGTATATCCTGAATTTATTTCTAGAGAAAATGTCAGAAAACCGTTAAGTATCAGCTGAGTAATTAAAAATATAAGAGGCATCATGAAACCAATACTGAGCTGAGTTTAGAACCTGACAAAAGAGTACATAAGTTCTGACTTTCATAGAAGCGTGCATATAAACAACCCCAATGGTTAACCATCTTATCTGTGGTAATAACTAAAGGAGGGGAGTACTTTTTTTAATAATAAAAAAAAGAAAAGAAAAGAAAGAGTAAGGATAACGAGAAGAAACTAGACATGCCAGCTGTTGCCATTTATATTGAGATAATCCTTATTAGAATAAAATGTGAACAGGCATTTCCATTATCCTTGGAACTTCTGTTTTCATAAATTTCAATAATAATCATGCCATGACCACAGTGGCTAGTGATAGCCCTTTAGTGAAATAAATCAAAGCAATACATAATCATCTTACTTGGTTTTCTGCCCCTATTCTCAGCAAATAAATTGCCTGAGCATGTCATGTTATTTTTCTCTCCACCTCACTGTTCACCTCCTCACCCTCTACAGACATCCTGTGTTCTAAGATTATTAGAGGAAACTTAAGGCCAATAGTTCAAAGCAAGTAATTTTCATCTGTTAGGAAGGGGAAATGGATGAAATATAAGATGTTTGTTTCGCACGTTTGTATTCTTTCCTCTGACAGGTTGTTGGTGGTTATGTAGCTTAAGGACAGTAAAGGACTTGAGCGAAAAGAAGATACTCTATATTTATAATTCAACTCATTTAAGATATGTGATTTATATATTGCCTGTATCTAAAAACATTAAGGAAATCTGATGGATCTCAGCTAAAATAAACATCAACATTAAAAAAAGTTAACCTAATATGGAAAATCAATAATTTATTGATATGATTATTAGTCCTTCTCACAAGTATATTTTCATATTCAAGGTTAAATAAAATGTTACAAATCTATCCAATAGAAGAGACAGGTATGCTCTCTCATAGGCTAATGAGGAAAAACTTATCTGGACCATAAAATAATACAAATGTGTTTTATTAATACTCTAATAATATGATAAAATATGGGATTTTTAAATATTAATTTATAGAATACTTTAATTTTAAAGAAACTTTATCCTCAGTGCCTTCTGACTAAAAATGCTTTGTTAATAACAAGAAGAATTAAATTTGCCATAACATTAATTAAAAATAGTCAAGAGAGTTTGTGGGCAGTGACGCATGGTTTAATAAACCATACATGATCACCTTTAAAATATTTAAAAATCACGTTTTAAGAGATAACTCCCTAAGAGCATAATTCAAGCTTGATCATCATTTTGGGGGACCATTCTCTTCTTTTAAAAGAAATTATGGAAGCACTGGAACCTACTGAGAAAATTTTAAGAAGGTTTTAGTATGTAGGGCCTAATTCCAACTATTTTGAACCAGCGGTGAATTTCTGGGGCTTTTTTGGTTTGTTTTATTTTTTATTTTATTTTATTTTTTTCTTTGTAGGGGCAGAGAAAAGAAACTAAATGACTTCAGGAATAAAATAGCCTGAATCTTTTATCGCTCACATTAAATTCCTTTTAATGAGTCACCCAGGGCTGATATAATTCTTCTGTTATTATACACAGACTGGGAAAGAGAATGTTGCAGCCTGGAAACTTCAGACAAAATCCTGAATCTGATCAAGGGAAAGTGGATTTACTATCCCCGTCCACTTCTATGTTTCAGATCTCTAAAATCCTGCATGAATTACTTCCACATCTTACCTGACCCCCTTTTATTTACTTTGGAAAAAGGAGTGGATAATATGCTAAACTCATTTCCAATTCCCTTCTCTGGTTTCTTTGCACTTGGTATTTTCCCCAGAGGGCCCTGGGAAGGCTGCTGGCAGTCATTTACATACAAATTCTCTCTGTAGAGGCTGTTCTTGGGAAAGGGCAATTTATTGTCTTTATTTCCTTCACAGAAATTTTTTTCAAACTTCCTTCTTTCTTCTTCCAGATATCATTTTGAACTTCTCCACTTTTTGTTCCATAAATCTTATTATCAAAGAGCAGCAAGTCCCAACAATAGTTCCACATCATGGAAGCTGGCTCAGAATTAGATCTTTCTTGATGCCATAATGTTCATAATCCAAAATCAACTATACTTTTTTTTTTTTTTCCAAAGGTGAACTAGAATTCATATGATACTTGGTGACATTTACCTAGCGGACGAGAAATAGTTTAAGATTTCTTGTAAGCTTCAGGTTAAATGTACAGCCCTGTGCACACACTAAAAATTTTGAAATGCACAACAACCCAAGACCTGCCCCTGAGGACACCAACCAATGAATTAACAACCAAAGAGCAACAACAACAAGATACTACCACTTGGGAAAATTTGCATAGATAGATAGATAGAAAGATCGATTGGTCAAGACAAAGATACTAAAATGCATGCATATAAACACTTTCCCAACCCTGTTTATGATGTCAAATGCTCCCCCACACAATTTAAGAAACTTAGGGATTCATTTTTTCTTTCCATATCAGTCTTAGAGAAAATGTTATGAAGAAAATCACCATCATCTATAGTAATAACAAGGTCGATATATTTGCCATTCTACAAAGTGTGTCATCTTCCATGGCCATATTAAAAACATGGTCAATAATCTTCAACAAAACAGGGAAGAATGTCCAATGGAAAAAAGACAATCTCTTCAACAAATGGTTTTGGGAAAATTGGACATACACATGCAGAAGAGTGAAACTGGATCATTTTTTTTTTTTTTTACCACACACAAAGATATACTCAAAACAGATGAAAGACCTAAATGAGACAGGAATCCTTCAAAATCCTAGGAGAATACAGGAAACAACCTCTGTGAGCTTGGCTATAGCAACCTCTTGCTAGACAAGTCTCCAAAGGCAAAAATGAGCTATGGGGACTTCATCAAGGTAAAAAGCTTTTGCACAGCAAAGGAAACACTTGACAAAACCAAAAGACAACTGACAGAATGGGAGAAGATGTTCCCAAATGACATATGAGATAAAAGTTTTTATAAAGAACTTTTCAAACTCAACACCCAAAGAACAAATAATCTAATCAAGTAAAGGGCAGAAGACATGAACAGACATTTCTGCAAAGAAGACATCTAAATGGCCAACAGACACATGAAAAAATGCTCAGCATCACTCGGTATCAGGGAAATACAAATCAAAACTACATACCCCCTCATCAGTCAGAACAGCTAAAATTCACAAGTCAGGAAATGACAGATGTTGGCAAGGATGCAGAGAAAAGGGTACCCTCCTACACTGTTGGTGGGAATACAAGCTGGTGAAGATACTCTGGAAAACAGTATGTAGGTTCCTCAAAAATTTGAAAATAGAGCTGTCCTACAACCCACCAATCACACTACTGGGTATTTACCCCAAAGATACAAATAAAGTGATCTGAAGAGTTACCTGCACCCGAATGTTTATAGCAACAATGTCCACAATAGCCAAACTATGAAAAGAACCAAAATGTCCATCAACAGATGAATGGATAAAAAATATGTGGTTACACACACACACACACACAGTGGAATATTACCCAACCATCAGAAAAGGAAAACTTGTCATTTGCAAGGATGTGGTTGGAACCAGAAGGTTTTATGCTAAGTGAAATGTCAATGAGAGAAAGACAATTATATGATCTCACTTATATGTGGATTTTAAGAAACAAAGTAGAGGATCATAAGGAAAGAGAGGAAAAAAATAAGATGAAATCAGGGAGGGAGACAAACCATAAGAGGCTATTAATCATAGGAAACAAACGAGTGTTGCCGGAAGAGAGGGAGGTGGGGGATGGAGTGATAGACATTAAAGCGGGTATATGATATAATGAGCACTGATATTATATAAGACTGACGAATCACTGAGCTCTACCTCAGAAACCAGTAATACATTATATGTTAATTAATTGAATTTAAATTGAAAACAAGTAACATGGTGTAATACCTACAGGTAGTATTAACATCAATATAACAATTAGAAACTCAAAAACTTTCCTAGAATTCAATAGAGATGGGAGATGTGTTTTATTATTATTTTTTTTCCCTCACTAAATGATGATTTGGGCATTAAGCTCTTTTCTAAGTCAAACGAAATACCACCTCTATATTTGCACAAATTGAAGTGATCTTTAAGGATTCATACTTATTCAGTAGAAGTATCCAGACTCCATCTCCCAATTTTACCACTAAAATCTTTACTTCCAGTAGGTTCCAAGAAAGATTCTCATTTTTGCTAATTAAAAGATCATAGAATTAAGGCAGTTTCAGTAAACCATGAGCATTTCTGTTGATCTTAAACTCCTATTCCTCTTTTAGTGTCTCCATTTTCAGTCTTATAATAGACCATGAATTAGAGTTGTGAAAATTAAAAATTGCATACATTTTTTAATAAAATGACCTGAGAACCAGAATTTGTGATGTTTCAACCATTGTAATCTTGACTTGGCTCAAGGAAGGGAGGGTATTTTTAATAGATCCCATATCTGTACATTAATTTTCCAAGTAGTAAATATAGCCTTCCACATCTCGTCTACACCAAAAAATGTGTTCTCATTAAAAAATAACTAGTAGACATATACTAATTTTAAGAGGGGGGTATAATTAGATAATATTTAACAAATATGAAATAACATTTTCTAGGCTTGTTCCTACAGTATTTTTTAGCCATACCTGAACTGTCCAAACTTCTGAGTTTAGGATTGATTATGTGTCATGGGGAAGTTGAAACATATTCCCCTCTTAATTTCTAGAATCACAAACTTTCTTTCCCTTATTTTTGGGCTGATATTCTAGAAAATAATGGGAGTGTCAAGAGAATTTTAGGTTTTCTGCCATAATAAAGAGATATTTCCTCTCTCACAAACATACATACTCCCACTTCTCTCTCTGTCCCATATATATGCACATGCACACACAGCACACACACACACACACACACACACACACACACTATGGCAGCAAATCCTCTGGACTCACAGAATGACATCTTCCTTGCCACTGGAAGTTAGGTATGCCTATACAACTTACTTTGGTTGATGGCAAGTAAGCAAAATTGATGTGCTCATGTCCAAGTAAGCACATTTAACTGTTGATATTTCATATAACAAATATCCCTTTCATCTAAAGTTCCAAATAGTACTACTTTTATCAGTTTGAGTTTCAGACAAAGGAGCTATCATAATCGCAGCAATACTTTAGAATAGTCATAAGAGGTGGATGTTTAATGGATTGTAATTTTTTAGTAATTGAGCACAATGGTTATATTCATGCTTCATTTGTTAATATATTCATGTATTTTAGAAATAATATTAGTTATATTTTGTGTGTAAGTTTCTAAAATTAAGAGGCTTAGAAATGAAATTTGCTTTTTCAAGGATAATACTAGCTTTAGTATTCAGCCCTATCTCATATTACCTGCATGCACCTGCTAACTTAAGAGCATTCTGCGGCCAATTAGGTGAAATATCTCCAGGGTAGACAGTACATACGGATACACCTGTGAGCCAGAGATACATTCCTTCATCATTTTGTAAGAAAATAATAATAATAAATATAAATAAGGAGAGAGAAGGAAAGAGAGACAGAGGGAAAACTAAGTGCTAGATCTTTGGTTCTTAACATTGAACATGCCTCAGAATCAAGAGAGCTGGTTAAAACACAGACTGGTGGGTGTAAGAGACAGAGTTCTAGGATAGTTCCCAAAATTCCTGGATCCAGGTCCACATAGACATTCTTGAACTTATTCAACTCAAGTGCTAATTTAACTGGTGTTGTGATGGGATTATTGCAGAGGGAACTGAGGTCCCAAGTCAGCTGACCTTATGAGAGCATGATCATCTATGTGTTCTTGACCTAATTTTAAATGTGGGTCTAGAGGTCAGCAACAGAGCAAGTGAGAAATCAGAAGCACTGTAAGGATATGGTGCACTGCCCAGATTTAAAGGTAGAAAGGACCACAGGCAGGGCCATAGGGTAGCCTATTGGAGCTGAGAGCAGGCTGTGGCTGACAACCTGAAATGACATGTGACTGCATGCCAATATCTACAAGGAATGAAATTCATCCAAAAATAAGAATGAGCTTTCAAGTCAATTCTTTGCTAGAGCTTCTAGACAAACACTCAGCCCAGCCAACACCTTGATTTCAGCTCTGATACCATGAGCAGAAAAGCAAGCCTGCCATGACACATTATGACCTACTGACCTGTGAGTGAAAAAATGTTATTGTTTTAAATTACTATATTTTTAGTGATTTTTTTTTTTTTGCTTTTGCTTTTAAGATTTTATTTATTCATTTGACATTTGGCAGAGAGAGAGAGAACCCACAAAAGCAGGAGGAGTAGCAGAGGGAAAGGGAGAAGCAGGCTCCCCACTGAGCAGGAAGACCAATGAGGAGCTCGATCCCAGGACCCCGGGATCATAACCTGAGCTGCAGGCAGCCGCTTAACCAACTGAGCCACCCAGGAGTCCCTGTTTTGGGTTATTTGTTACACAGCAATTGAAATTGAATACACTGGACCTTACCCCTGGAAGTTTCTCATTCAGCTGGTCTGAGGTAGGGCCTGAGAATTTGTACTTCTAACAAATTTGCAGATGCTACTATTGCTGCCTGTCCACAACTTGAGAACAGCTACATGGAATAAGAACTTTGAGCCATGAGTGACACAAGTAAGACAAATGAAGAAGTGACAGGTGATTGGGTTCACCTGTCACCAGGTGGGAATGCTTACTGACTCCACTCAGCAGGCACTGTGGTCAGCTATTAATAAGATATAAGTTAATAGGTTAAATACGGTTATTTTAGGCTTTGATAATCCTGCTGAACACTTACAGTTGTTTAATCAGAAGACAGACTACATTGTTTCTTGGTGCTACTTTCATTGGTACTCTTGTTACTATCATTACCATCAAGGAAACACCCAGTTTGCCAGGACAGTGACATAGATGGCTTGATGGACTGACTGCTACTTCATTTGTCATATGGTGGCATCCGAGAGAGAGTAAGAGAAAATAAAATTTTTAGACTGTTTAGTTAATTCTACATCTGGACTCTTGGGTGAATCTTCCTTTATTTTATTATGTAAATATCAAAATTAATATGCCAAAATTGAAAGGAGAGCATAATGAACAGCCGGGCACTTACGAACCACATTCACGAGCTGTAGCAATGATTAAGAAATGGTCAACCTATCAGTGAGTTTTAAGCATCTGACTCTTGGTTTCAGCTCAGGTCATGATCTCATGGTGGAATGGAGCCCCAAGTTGGGCTTCTTACTAGGAGCAGAGTCCAGTCCGCTTGAAAATTCTCTCCCTCTGCCCCTCCCCTGACTTGTGCTTGCACTCTCTCTCTAAAATAAATAAATAAATCTTAAAATAGAGGGAAAGAAAGAAAGAAATGGTCAACCGTGTCTCATCCATGTACCCATCCAATTTCGCACAACTCAGTGATTATTTTTAAGCTACTCCCATGCATCATATTATATAATCACTAAATATTTCAAGACCTATCACTAATAGGATTTTATTTTTAACATAGCTATAATATTTTTAACACAGCTATAATATTATTTTAACATTTAATAAAAATGGAAATACTCAGTGTTTTGAGATAGGCTGTTACTGATTTTCTTTAAATTCATGTCCAAATATATGGGTTGAGATTAGAATGTCTCTTTATCTTTCCTGCCTTTCCAGGGGGAAAAAAGTTCTTTTTTTCTTTTTTTCTTTTAGAGACAATTGGTTTCTAGCTTGGGGAAATCTAAAGAAATTCATTTGATCCAGAACATGTAAAATCGCTAAAACATAATTTGAACAGTACTTTACATTGTAAGGGAGATTTACCTGACGTGAAGCCAATGGAAAAGAGGCTGGGGAGGTTCTTCACAATTTACCTTTCCAGTTTTCCTATGCCCAATTATTTTGTGTGCATATGTGACAGATTAATATTTTTGTTGATTGAAAGGCTACCTTTTCAGGGCACCTGGGTGGCTCAGTGGGTTAAAGCCGCTGCCTTCGGCTCAGGTCATGATCCCAGGACCCTGGGATCGAGCCCCACATTGGGCTCTCTGCTCAGCGGGGAGCCTATTTCTTCCTCTCTCTCTGCCTGCCTCTCTGCCTACTTGTGATCTCTCTGTCAAATAAATAAATAAATAAAATCTTAAAAAAAAAAAAAAAAAAAAGAAAGGCTACCTTTTCATCACTGAGGCTTTTTCTTAACCAGACACCCTTGAGTTTTTTCCTGAGAATTGATAGGTTTATGTATATGAGTTTAAGAGCTAGAGCTGAGAGTAAGTAAAATACCCCACATAATGAAATGAACTCAAACCACGAATGACAAGTTTTGGAAGGATTAGGATGGACAGGATGGGAAGAGAGAGATTATTCTGCATAAGAGAGTGGAACAGAAGCCCATATGAAGGTTTCAATATGTCATCTTCTAGTGCTGTTCAAATTGTGTTCCTGGAATCACAAACAGAAAATATTGTAATAGCATTTCTTAAAATCAGTTAAGGGCTAAATATCACGTCTTTGATATTGACAAAAAAAAATAATAAAACAAGCAAGATTTGTTAAGGTAAAGATTCTGCAGACAAAAGAAAGCATTGACATCTCACATTACCTTGAGTGTTATATGACTTTCTAGTCTTCCTATTAAAATGGGTTTATTTAGAAAGGTAACAGTCCACTAACTTTCCTATATTTGCTGTGAAATAAATAAGTGATGTTTGTGTTTTGATTTCATTTTGATGGCAGACATTACTGAGCAGTATCTCTGTCACCAAAATTTCCAAGTTTCATATTCTACTTGATGCTTTCAGAAAATGATGAGTTACATGGCAAAGGACATGAATGGTTCAAGGAGGACATCATAAGATTGAAAAAAAATTCTTCTAAATTGTGCAAAAATATCATTTTTCAAACTTATTCTTTATCTATCACCTAAAAATTGCATTTGTTGAAAATTATGGAACACTGGCTATTAGTGGTAATGGAAGAAACTTAAGTCAGTGGGAGTTGCCTAATTATTCAATGTAGAGAAAATTTACTTACAAATGACAGGAAGAATGTAGGTCTCTGAAGCAGTCTTGAACCTTCACAGAATCTTCTCCGACAGAATTGAGGACCTTCGGAGGCCAATATATATATCCCTAATGTACACTGTAGGATTTTATAAGTCTGGTTGGTCTTTGCTTTAGGGCATAACACAAGCTTTATCCCAGACCACCTTTCCTGAGAGGGGCATCTTGGTAAATACAGAATAAATAAACAAACAAAGCATTCACATAAATACATTTACATGTATAAAGATATATACTTATTTACATTATGTGGATATTCATATATAAATATATATGTATATATTTGCATATTATATTCCCATTGGTTGAAATATTCGTCCTTATGATGCCCAGTTCCAGTCTCCTTCAAGTTTCCTTCCAGATTCAGCCTAAATTTATTCTATACCGTCTTTCCCAATTATCCTAGCAATAAATAAAATGTTCCCTGATTCATAATATCAAATAGTATTTTTATAATTTTATTTATCTTATAATAGATATTCTTCGGTTTACAAATTCACATAGGTTGCATAGAAATCATTGTCCAAGTTAACATTTGACCATTGTTAGGTGATCAAATGGGTGAATCAATAAATATATTAAAGTTAGGGGGCTCCTGGGTAGCTCAGTGGATTAGGCTTCTGCCTTCAGCTCAGGTCATGATCCCAGGATCCTGGAATCAAGGTTCTGGGATCAAGCCCCGCATTGCATTGGGCTCTCCGCTCAGCAGGGAGCCTACTTCTTCCTGCCACCCACCTCCTGTGTGCCTCTCTGCCTACTTGTGATCTTGGACTGTCAAATAAATAAATAAATTCTTTAAAAAAACAAACAAACAAACAAACTATATATATATATATATATATATATATATATATATATGTTAATAGAGTTTGTTAATAAAATAACACCTCAGTTGCTGACATAGACTGGATAGTCATTCAGAAAAATCCTTTTTTTTTTTTTTTCTTGGTGAACATAATCCTTGACTTGACTATACACCTATATACTCTGGCTAAAATTGCTAAGTCAGTCCATGTGATTTATTTTAATCTGAGTTATATGAGTCAGGTATAACACCTCTAGTCATGATCAACTAAACATTTCCTATGTGGTCCTCTCTTCTCTTTCTCTGTATTCCTCTGTTAGCTGAATTTCAAATCCCCAGGTAACTTTAATTTTGCACAGTCTTTTAAATATAACAGCCTCTTCTAGAATGTGTGCAGCCAGTCCCCTTTCCACTCCCATCACATTTTACCTGGGCGAGAAATAACGTTTTCTTGTCACAGCAGTTAGTGTTGATTTAATTAATACGAAAGTCTTTATCGGAAGTGGGGTACTGAATTGAACTTCGTCAAATATATCTCACTGTTGGACAGGCAATGAGCTACAAGAATATTGACAAAAGAAATCGGGAAGAGGGATATCACTATCATGCAGTGAGGAAACAATTGTCCAAAATATCACCTCTGGTAAATCACAAGGCAGACTACCTGTCTACTGATCTCTAGCTCCAGCAGGAGACACTGGAAAACAGAAGTTTATAATGCATGTTGGTGGCTATTAGCTGCACTTGCAAAGGTATTAGAAGAATAAAATGGCCTCAAATTATAATGGCCTTATTTGCAAGGAGAAATGAGAGGACATGGAAAAAGTGTAGATATTTGAAGCCACAGCAGATTAGCTTCTAGACCCCAAACAATAAGAGCAAATTTTTAAAAAATATTTTGAGCATCAAAATCCTTTTGACTTAGTTTTGAAAATAAGATAAGACTAAGGTCATCATCTTCAAGGTCACCTCTATTAAACTGAGCAAGAATACTACAGAGACAAGGAAGATGTATGAAAAGTTGGAAGACACTTGGAACTGACTGAATACAAATATATTAAAAGAATATTTAAATTTTAAGGGAATTTCATTGTCAAAGAAACTGCAGTTGCAAACTAAAAAAGAAAGTCTTGACAATTATACTATTCTGGTCTTAAAATTTTGCCAGTGGCTGTAAAAGTCATAGCCTCCTAGGAAAGCATCCTCTTCAACTCTCACCTTTCTGTTGTGACACCAGTGATGGATAAGTAAAATCCTTCCAACTTTCAGAGTCACAGCAGGGGATCGATGTTCAAAGGAGGTCCTCCCAGGCAGTGGCTTTGAGGTCTGGTCAAGGCAGCGTCACTACCCCGAGTGGGGGTTTGAGAACTGCCTACCACCTCTCCTGAACCTGCTCAGCTAGATTTCATATCAGCACTGATAGTCGGTTTCTCCGTCCTGTCTCTTGTGCATATCAGAGCCTGCATTTTTGTCGTGTGGCACATTTTCCATCATATATATGTTCCTCCGGGAAGGTTTCAGATGAATCCTCCTTTCCAATTTGCAGATCTCCATAGCTCAAAAAACAACATGTAGACTTGAGCTTCTGGTGGCTAAATGAGATTTGGGACTATCTCCTTTGGAAAGCAGGGGAGGCTACCTGTGTGGACACGAAACAGGTAAACAGAGGCTTGGTGAACGGAAGGGCGGGCTATGCCAGCGAATGGCTGGATGTGTACATGACCCTATGTTTCGAACACACAGTTACATTTTATTTTTTATCCTCTTTTTCATAGCACCTTATGACAACATTCTGGCCAGGAGAGGGTGAGTGGATGATATTTTCCACTTTTCATTAAAATGCCTTCTCCCACACGTAGACACAAAAAGACATGAAATGGAATAAAATAATAAGACAGAAAAAAATAAAGTAAAGTAAAATAATATAAGATTTTCATGCTGTCATCTCTCCATTTATTCCTGGTCAGTTGGCCAGTTTAACACCCAGAGTCACCTTGGAAGCTGTGTGACAAAAGCAGCTGCCTGTCAGCTCGGGATTCTGACAGGGCATGGGGAAATCAAGTGCTTCCTTCGCGTCTCCCAACACACACTAGATTACACTTGAGGAAGAAAGAGACTTTTATTGTGTTAATTCCTGGAGATTTGAGGATTTATCTATTATAGCAACTAACATCATTTTATTTTAACTAACAGTGTAACCTTCAATTAAGCCCCAAATTTAATGTGTAACTTTGATGGAACAATTCAGTAAACATATATACTCTCCCAAATATCATTTAGCAGCCTTCCAAATATTTCACTTTCTTGCATTTCAGTCCTCTCTATCCTTAAAATGCATATACATTTCTGAAAGTACAAAATATCACCATCTTTCCTGCTATCTGACCTGGGGGTCTTACTTATGCTAGCCTCTCCTCCTAGCTGCCTACATCAATGTATTGACCTGAGGGCAATTTTCCCATAGCTGCTTTTTAGATCCAAAAGAATAATTTCAGTTTTTCCTGCTTTGAAAATGATAACCCTGATTAACTGCTCTCAGTTTCTCACATTGCTTAGGAATCCACCAAGCGGCGCCTGAACACACTCTATACATCTAAATAAACTGCATTAACATTTTCAAAATGTTGCCTTATATGTATGCATATAATATGTACCTAAAAATCTGTGTCACAGGAGAGGTGTGGCTATTAGTCGCCATTTCAGGAACAAGTAAAAGCCTGGGAGTTGAATTCCAGATCATCTAGCCCCTGTGTGACTGACCTCCTTGGTCTTTGGATTCCAGCTTGGGGTGATGGTTGGGGGGGGGGGGGCGGTTTCAAACCCAACAAAGTACTATTGGTTCTTAACCTAGCACAACAGATCACTACGCTTTCTTTTTAAAGATTTTATTCCTGTAAACAAAACAAAACAAAACAACCCAAAAACTTTATTTTTGATAGCTTAGAGAACAAAATATACCCAGCATACCCTTCAGTATCTATCACAGTTTCTCAAACATCATGGGCCCTTGTTTAAAAAAAAAAAAAGAAAGTTGATTGGATAATTGTTTCCAAGCCTTGTGTCAGTTATTTACTCATTTGTTCTTTTTTTTTTTTTTTTTCCCCCTGAGAGGAGTTATTTTTTATCCTCCCCGGCATTCATAACTGTCTCCTTTCTTGGGGGTTTTTACGGCTATATACGCAGCTTACTAGATGAGATTTCCTGTCTGTATTCCAGATACAAGGAAACAGTATTAGGGAAGGAATTTGCACCTCAAAGTGGTTTGTGTAACTGTGTATCTGTTAAAGAAAACTGGAAAGAAAAAGGTGGCAAAAGTTCCTTTACCTGCTGACTTCATGCAAATACTGTAAAAGCAGGCAAGCTAGTGTCTGGCTTTAGCGGTATTAAGAAGAAACAAACTGAGGGTTTTGGAGCCGGGGCTTGGGTGAGCCTGGTGGTGGGTATTAGGGAGGGCACGTACTGCACGGAGCACTGGGTGTGGTGCATAAACAATGGATGCTGCAACACTGAAAAGAAATAAAATAAAATGAAAACAAAAACAAAAACAAAACAACAAGACAAGACACGCACATTCTCCTTGGTGGCTTGTTATTTCTTCTGGTCGCTTTCCTCCCTGATTATTCGATGTCGACTGTGTGTTGGAAATACTTACACATTTTTTTGCCTGTATGTCCCATGCCTGGGCTTATGTGTTCGGTGTGAGAGGGGATAACACCGCCCCCCTCGAAGGACTGACGGGAGGATTACATGAGAAACACATGGGGAAACGATACTATAAAGATGACAATGATCCAATTGTTGAATAGTTTCAGATACACAAAGAGAAGTGTTCGGTTCAATTTTCAGAATCATTAAAAGGGGAAAGAGAGAAGAATAAAAGATAACAGTATCATAATTAGATTAGATTAGAGAAAGCACATGGGATGAGAGCGGGTCAGTCGGAGAATCCTCTGGTCAAGCCCACCCCGGGCTTTATGAGAACAACCTGGTGCCCCGAATGCTCGTGTTGTTTGGTCCTGCCTCACGCTCTGCGGCAAAGGCGGTTTGAGCTGCTTTTTAAACATGGGTGTTAGGACTCCTGAGGCCCTCACCAAAGCTGGGCTACGAGGCATTCTGCAGGGAAGCCAGAGCTGGTAAGCTTTTAGCTCACTTGAAATAGTGGTTCTAGAGAAATCTTGCCTCGGGGGATATTTTTCTAGGCCAGGGGAAATCATTGAGAAGGACTCTTCCCCAGAATCAGAGAAAATATCCTGGGGCAGAATAAGTGCCTTCAGCGTTGGGGAGTCTGCCTACTATCTCTGCAGTAATTCCTAATCCGTGGGTCAGAGGGGAACGGGCTGTCTACACCCCCCTCACCCCTTTCTGTAGTCCTGTGAAATTCTCATTTGCTTGGCCCGGTGATTCATGCATTGGTAGCCTCTCCTTCCAGAGAGTGGAATTGAGTTTCAAGCTTTGGCTGCTTTATTTTTTCAAGGAAAAAAAGAACACAACTGGTAATGGGAGGAGGTGAATTCGAATAGAGTTCTGTGGGACCTCCAAACCACCGGAATTCTTCTTTGCCTGCTTTTTCTCCAAACATCACATATAAACATTTTCCAGGGAAGGAAACTGAAACCTTGCAGGGATTAGCTGACTTCTGGAAGTTGTCGTGGCCTGTATGTGGCTGACCATTCTCTTTACTCTCTACTTTAAATTGTCATTTTTTTCTTATTGTGACATGTTAGTCACCATATACTGCGTCATTAGTTTTTGATGCAGTGTTCCATGATTCATTGTGTGCAATGAACAATGAACACCCAGTGCTCCATGAAATCGTGCCCTCCTTAATACCTATCATGGGGCTCACCCATCCCCCCAGCCCCCTCCCTTCTAAAACTCTCCCTTTGTTGTCATTTTTTTACAAGAAGAAATACTTGTTACTATGGGAGGTGATGAGTGTTAAGTAAAGTTATTGTCGTGATCCTTTAATAATATATATGCATATCAAATAGTTTTGCTGTGTACCTGAAACAATATTTACATTGATTATATCTCAATGAAACTGGAAAAATGTTTAAAATTTAAAAAGTAATAATTGCTATTTTACCTCAGACTAACATGAAAATTAGTAACGTCCACAGTGGTATTTGGCTTATTATTTATTACCGAAAACAATGGCATTATTGTATTTAAGCCACAGTTATAAGCCTTGGAAAATATTCTGACTAACCTCAATGGATGAGATTTTCGGAAGCTTAAAAAAAATCTGCGATAATATCCATATAATTTTGTATCACAAACACAGGAAACCTCATGAATTGGATCCTTTTAAATTTGTTTTATAAGTGAAAGTACTAGTTAGTGAAGATGCATATGAAAGAAGTATTCCTGTCGTGTTTTTCTAATGATTTTTCACATCAACGAGCCATGTATTCATTCTTTGTTTAAAATAGTACACGAAAGTATTTCTAGCTTTTTCTTATGGCAAAGGGCCGTCCCTGGGCCCATTCCTGAGTAGCCATATGGCAATGGTGCTGCCGTCTGCTTATCCTGATATTCCTTTTCCTGGCAAAGCTTGGACCCATATGGGTTCCTTGTGTCTCATCTGCGTACATCCCGAGGAGAGGCAAAATCAGGATTTACCCTCTTCCGGGAAACAACTTTTCATAATTACTTTGAACAGGAAGATCATCTCTTTCCTATTTACCTTCCTCTTCCTCTGGTTTTTACACACCTGCCTTCTTCGAATAGAAGTGGGAACAATTTGATTTCAGGAATATGTGAAAGCTGTCAGGGCGAGCTGTCAGGTTGGAGGCGTCATAATCACCTCAAAGGACTGACGGCCTGAGCTTTTGTGGATTTTAAAACGTCATCACTCGGGAGATAAAATGATCCATCCTTTTCCATGTTGACAGGACAGCAATTTGGTGTCAATGTGGAGAGTCACATATTCAGACAATAAGGCAACAAAGAATCTATGAACAGGCCTCTTTTATTTCCAGTGACAACTATTTTCAATAATGCCTAAAATATTTGATATGGACTGTTTAGAATAATTTTGAGCAACTATGTCCATTTCTTATGTGACACATTCTTGGGTTTCAGTGCAAATATGGTAATAACCCATTTGCCAATCTGCTTTTTAATGTTTGCGTTCAATTTAAATACATATATTATTGAAATATTTAAAAGCATGTACACATGCTTCTCTTCTTTAGTGTATTTTAATTTGGTTTGAAATCTGTTTTGTGTGTACGTACTTTTTTTTAGCTTAAAAAAAACCTCTTATAGGAAACAACATATATGAAAACAATCACTACCGTGTTGAGATTAATTACATGAATGAATACAACTCATTCAGGAAACTCAGTGTTTACAAATACAAAGTAACTGACCCACAATCTTGCTCTGTGCAAATCTGCATTAGAAAGAATTAACCTTGCAGCAAGCCTGATTGTGAGTGCTATAGTATTCACAAAGGAAGTTTTTCCAGAGTATGAAGCCCATGTTTTTAGTCTCCGCTTCCGGCCCCAAGCCCTGATGTAAGTAGTCATTGTCCTGGAGGAATCAGAATATATTCCTTGGTAGGTGCCTCATGCTTCTACCCATGTTGTTACTGCAATCTCTGCTAGAAGAGTTTCATGAAAATAACTATAAAATGGGTAACTTTATACAAAAGAGAGAGGTGCCCAGGTTCTCAGTCAGGTGAGTGTCTGACTCTTGATTTCTGCTCAGGTCAAGGTCCAAGGGTCGTAGGATCAAGCCCCACACCAGGCTCTGCGCTCACCATGGAGTCTGCTTGGGATTCTCTCTCCTCTCCCTCGGCCCATCCCTATGCATTCTCTCTGTCTCTCAAACAAACAAACAAACAAATCTTTAAAAAAAAGATTCTAAACTTGAGAGAACACTAATTCGAAGCTTCTGGAATTACAAAGACCTATAATTACAACTTTAAGTTATGGCTCATCTGAAAGATGACTGCGTAGATGATGTCTTTTGAAGAGATCTATTTGATGATCTACTACATCATTCTGACCAGAATGATTAATTAAGGGGTGGGGTTCAAGTCAGGCCAATCAGAGCCATCATACATCTCTTGGCTCTACTGGCAAAGAATTTTCTTTCTCCATTATGCGTGTGAAACTAATAGAACTGCTGACAATCTTCCTTGCCATTGACTGTGGAGGGTCTGAAATACAGAGAAAGCATAAGAGAGTTATTTACTAGAACACTTGAATCTGGTCATGTCTTAAGTCAACTCTACATTTGGGTTTCTGTTATCTATTCTGATATATTCCCTTTTTCATTTAAGTCAACTGAGTTGCATGTTTAGTTAACACCATCTTTACTATCAGCAACTAAATATCAATACAATTCACATAGGTATTAAGGAGATTACTTGTTGTGATGAGCACTGGGTGTTACATATAACTAATGAATCATTGAACACTACATCAAAAGCTAATGATGTACTATATGTTGGCTAACTGAACATAATAAAAAATTAAATTTAAATTTTATAAATAACAAAATAAAAGTGAGAAAGAAAAAAAATTCACATGCCCAAATATCACGACAAATTTCATTGCCTGTTAGGCTTAAATTGCCCTAATTGCATTTGTGCTTTTTGATGTGCTGTATTAAGTATGAAGTGGAGATTTTTAAATGGATATTCTTGGAAATTTCAAAAAATGACCTAAACGATATTGCCTACCAACTACATCTCCTACTGGAGAATAATGAACAATTTTTTGTTTGTTTGTTTATTTGTTTGCCTATTGAGGGATATTTGAGTTATTTCCAGTTTTCAACTGTTATAAATTAAACTGATATATACAATTTTATATAAGTTTTTTTGTGGATATGAGCTTTCTTTTCTCCTGAGTAAATGCCAATGGAGTGAAATAGCCAGATCCTATGGGAGATGAATGTTTAACTTTTTAAAAGAAACTGCAAAATTATTTTCAAAATGGTGATACCATTTTATACTTTCAGTAGGAGGATATGGTTCCAGGTTTTCCACATCTTTGCCACCATAAGGTTTATTCAGCATTTTGAATCTTTGCCATTCTAATAAATGTGCAATGATCTATGGTTGGGGTGTTAATTTGTGTTTCCCTAGTGATTCATGATGTTGAACATCTGTCCATGTGCTGCTGTGTTATTTTTCTTATTGAAGTTTCTGTTAAAACATTTTGCCCATTTTTAAATTGGGTTGATTGTTACTCTTGAATTTGGAGAGTTCTTTATGTATTCTGGATATGAATTTTTGCATAAGGTATATGATTTATCAAAGCTTTCTCCCAGCCTGTGACTAGTCTTTTCTTTCTCTTAATGATGTCTTTTGGAGAGCAGAAGTTTTTAACTTTGGTGAAATCCAATTTAACAATTTGTTCTTGGATGGATTGCACTTTGGCGACATCTATCAAAAATTATGCTAATTGAGAAGGGTCAAACAAAAAAGAATATAGGCTATCCAACTCCATATATATGTATAACTCTTGAATAGTATCCCTATAGTGATGGGAACTGGTAAGTGTTGGCCTGGGTTAGAATTATAAAAGAAATATGAGGAGACTTTGAGAGCAGTGAATATGATCAGTCTCTTAATTGTGGTCATGACTATAGGTGGATATGTATGATAAAAATTACCAAATGTTAAGTTTAAATATGTGTGGTGTATTACTTGTCAATTATTGTCCTTGAACCTGGTAATTATGCATCACATGACAAAGTATATATTCATCTGCTAAGAGCACAAATTAAATAAAATAGAGCATGACTTATTATTATTGTTATTATTGTGGCTTGAATAACTCTTGAATGGTTTTGTGAACTCCTAATTCTTAAATTGGGCAAAAATCTGACACTCAGTGATTATCACAGAAGGATTCAAAGGGTAATGAGATATACAGATATGTCAGTTTGTAGTTTCTAATGATATGGACAAGCCCACCTTTTTTTTTTTTTTTTTTTTTTCCCTTCCTTTTAACTACAGAGACAGACCTGCTGGTAATGATGACAGTTGCAATATTCTATTACCAAAACCCCTAATTTTCCCCAGGTGACTTATTATTACCCTGCATTCCTGTTACATTCTGTTTCTGCAGCTTACATTCCAACTAGATTGAAGATTGTTTATGTTCCACAAGACTAGCCTTGGAATAAGTCTTGGTCCTAGTGTTCTGAAAGTCTTTGTAAAGAAAGAAAGAAAAAGAAAGAAAGTAGATAGGGGAAAAAATCAGTAAGTGAAGGGCAGAATGTATGACAATGAAAACAACCATTAATTTTCTTTTATTTAGAAAAGGAAATAGTGACAACAAAATAAAAATGTGTTTGGTTCCAGGATAATTTGGCTTAAAAATGATTACCACTTCTTAACAGCTAAGGTGGTTGTCTTAGGCATATAAACGGGAAAACCATGGGCAGTAATGGCATATAAATCGCAGCCCCATGGCTTCCTAGTTAAGAGACTATAAGCAAGGCATTTATTCTCGAGTATCAGATTCCTACCATTATCTGTTTATTTTAAAAGTAGAGAAAAATGTTGGTGTATATTTTCTCCTATCAGGCTTAAAAATATCAATTGTTTACTCACTATGAAATGAAATTAAAAAAAAAAATAAGCCATCTGAAGCATAATACCTAAAAATAAAAGCATACTATTTAGAGATAAGACAAGGTATTGGTTAAAGACTTGAAATAACATTTATAGCAGTGATGGAGACACATACTAAACTGAAAATTAGTAGGTGTAATAAAAAGACTGATCCAACTTTTACTACAATGAGCACCAATTCTTTCCTCTATAATAAAGCAAGATTCACAAAAGTATTGCTTTTTCTGCAGATTTTTCTGTGCTTTTTTAGCCAGTATACTCTTTTCAGACACGAATACATCTATGCCAGTCAGATGACATCTTAAAGTCTTACTGTGCCATTCAGGTTTAACATTCAAGTACTATCCTACTCTTGCCTGAAATTATTCGCTGAGAAATCAGCTTTTCTTACAACTGGTTTCTACATTCTGTAACTGTGATAACAAATCCATTAGAGTTTTTCCCAATGCCTTTTTTCTAGGAGTTTTATAGATTTAGGTCTTAATGTTTAGGTTTTAATTCATTTGAGTTAATTTTTTATATGGTGTAAGATAAGGATCCAACTTGTCCTTTTCAATGTGGATACATAGTTTTCCAACATCACTCATTAAAGAGAATGCCCTTTTCCTGTTGTGAGGTCTTGGCACTCATATAAAAGATTATTTGACCAAATCTGTGAGGGTTTATTCCTGAATTCTCTATTCTTCTCCACTGCTCTATGTGTCTGTCTTTATGCCACTATCACACTGTTTTAATTACTATAGGTTTGTATTGAAATATAGAAGCGTGAGGTCTTCAACTTTGTTCTTACTTTTAAATATTATTTTGGGTATTCAAGGTCCTTTGAGATTCTATAAAAATTTTAGGATTTTTTCCCCCTATTTTTGCAAAAAATGCCATCAATGTTTTAATGGGATTGCACTGAATCTGTAGATTGTTCAGGTAGAATGGACATTTTAGTAGTGCTAAGTCTTCCAATCCATTAACATGGAATACTTTTCCATTCATTAGTGTCTTTAATTTCTTTCAGGAGTGTTTTATACTTCTCAATGTATAAGTCTTTTACTTTCTTTATTATATTTAATATTGTATTCTTTGTGATGGTTTTGTAAATATATTTTTTTAAACTTCATGTTTGGATTGTTCATTGTTAGTGATAGAAACAACTGATTTTTGAGTGTTGATTTCGTATCCTGCAAGTTTGCTTACTTTGTTTATTAGTTTTAGTAGGGGTTGTGTGTATGTGTATGTGATCTTTATTGTTTTCTATATATAAGGTTATACCATATGCAGAGATGAGTTTACCTCTTCCTTTCCAATTTGGTTACGTTGTTTTACCTTCCTAGGCTTAATTGCTCTTGCTAGGATTTCTACTACCACCTTGAATAGAAATGGTGAAAGTAGACATCCTTTCCATGCTCCTGATTTTAGAAGAAAAGATTTCAAATTTTCATCATTAGGTGTGAAGTCTGTAGGTTTTTTCATGTATGATTTTTATTATGTTGAGTTAGTTTCCTTCTATTTCTAGTTTGTTGAGGTTTTCTTTTTTAAATTATAAATGGGTATTGAAGTTGTTAAATGCTTTTACCACATTGATTGAAGTGATCATGTGGTTATGTTCTTCATTAGTTAGTATGGCATATTATGTTGATTTTTGTATGTTGAAATACACTTGTATTAAAATAATTAAAAGAATAAATCCTACATAGTCATGGTGTATAATCTTCTTAATACACGGTTGAATATGGTTTGCTAATATTTTGCTGAGGATTTTTTTCACCAATATTCATCAGGTATATTGATCTGTAGTTTTCTTGTAGTATCTTTTTCTGGCTTTGTTATCTGGGTGATACTGGGTTCATAGAATAAATTTGTATTTTTTTCTTCTACTTCAATTGTGTTGGAAATTTGAAGAGGACTGATATTAATTCTTTAAATTTGTCATAGAATTCTTCAGTGAAATCATCTGGTCCTAGGACTTTCTTTATTGGGAGATTGATTACAGCTTTAATGTCCATCCTAGTTATAGGTCTGTTCAGTTTTTTTTTTTATTCATAATTTAGCTTTGGTAGGTTAGGTGGTTTTCAAAATTTATCCATTTCTTCTAGTTTATCCATTTTATTGTGTATAAAAATTTATTGTATTCTCTTATAATCCTTTTTATCTCTGTGGCATCATTAGAAATATCTAGTCTTTCAATTCTGATTTTAGTTATTTGCATTTTCTCTTTTTCTTGTAGTTTATGTAAGGGTTTTTCAATTTTGTTGATCCATTCAAAAAATAATTCCTAGTTTCATTGCTTTTATTGTTTTTCTATACTTTGTTTATATCTGCTCTGGTCTGTATTATCTCCCTCCTATTTTTAATTTTGGGTTTGATTTCTTCTTTTTATAGTTTCTTAAGGTGTAAAATTGGTTATTTATTTGAGATCTTTCTACTTTTTGATTGTGTTTACTGTTCTACACTTCCATCTTAGTACTTCCTTTGCTGAATGTTCTGAGTTTGATGTTATATTTTCATTTTTATTTATTTTTATTATTTATTTGTTATTTTATTATTTATTTATTACTTTTATTATATTATTTATTATTTATTTATTTTATTTATTATTTTTATTTATTTTCATATCTATCCTAATCTTGTTATTTCTTTTTGGACCATTGGTCGGTCAAGGGTATGGTGTTTAATTTCAACATATTTGGTTTTCCAGTTTTTAATTCTGTTATAATTGGTAGTTTCTTTTTTGGGGTTGAAAAACATATTCTGCAAGATATTAGTCTTAAATTTGTATAGAATGTTTTTATAGTCTTATCACATAGTCTATCCTGGAGATTTCCATCTGCACTTCAGAAAACCATGCATTCTGTTGTTTTTGGATGGAGTATTCTGTATGTCTATTAGGCCATCTGGTCTACAATGTTGTTCAAGTCTTCTGTTTCCTTACTGCTCTTTTATCTTGTCATTCTACCATTATTGAAATTGTGGTATTGAAATTTTGTACTATTTTTTTGTACTATTATTGTTGCTGTCTGTTACTACTACTATCTTCAGTCCTGTCAATGTTTCCTTCGTATATTTGGGAACTCCAATGTTAGGTAGATTTATATTTATAATTGTTATATATCCCTAGCAAATAGACCCTTTTATCTATAAATGCCTTTCATTGCCTCATACGACAGTTTTTGACTTAAAGTCTATTTAATCCAACTATGGCTACCTCTGTTCTCTTTTGGTTATTATTTGCATGTAATTCCTGTCTCCATCCTTTTGCTTTTTTTTTTTTTTTTTTAAGATTTTATTTATGTATTTTACAGACAGAGATCACAAGTAGGCAGAGAGGCAGGCAGAGAGAGAGGGGGAAGCAGGCTCCCCACTGAGCAGAGAGCCCTATGGGGGGCTTGATCCCAGGACCCTGGAATCATGACCCGAGCTGAAGGCAGAGGTTTTAATCCACTGAGCCATCCAGGCGCCCTCATCCTTCTGCTTTCAACCTATGCATTTTCTTACATTGAAAATGAGTTTCTTGTTGGATATATATATCCATATAGTTGGATCCAACATATAGTTGGATTTTTTTTTTTTTCCTTTTTAGCCATTTAGTGAATATTTGACTTTAAATTGGAGTAGTTGATCCATTTATATTAAAGTTGTGGTAGGGGTCACTTGGGTGGCTCAGCTGGTTAAGCCTCTGAATTTAGCTCAAGTCATGTTCTCAGGGTCTTGGGATTGAGCCCCGTGTTGGGCTTCCTGCTCAGTGGGGAGTGTTCCTTTCCCTCTGCCCCTCCTTCCTGCTCAGGCACTGTCTTCTTCTCAAATAAATAAAATCTTAAAGAAAATAAAGTAGTGGTAGGAAAGACTTACTGTATTGCCATTTTGTTAATTCTTTTCTGCATATCTTGTAGATATTTTATGTTTCCCTCTTTTATGGTCTTCCTCGTGTGTGTGTGTATGTGTGTGTGTGTTTACCGACTTGCTTTGATTTCTTTCTTATTTCCTTTTGTATATTTTCAATAGGTATCTTCTTTGTGCTTTCCATGAGGATTATATGAAGCTATAACAATTGTAAATTGAAAATTATTTAACTTAAATTGCATACAAAACTACTGCTTTATATCTCTAGTCCCCAATTTTATGTTATTAATAGCATAGATTACATCTTTTTTCCCTGTATACCATTAACTTACGTTTATGGTTATTTTTATGATTTTTTCTTTTAAGTCTATACCAGAAGCAATAGTGCTTTATTTACTGTTATAATTATAGAAGTGTAACATTACAATGCCATAAGATTCTATATTTGTCTATATATTTACCTATACCAGAGAGTTTTATATTTTTGCTTTCCTGTTATGTTTACTATCCTTTCATCTCAGATGAAGGAATGCCTTTAGCATTTGTTGTAGGGCAGGTTTGGCTATAAACAACTTCAACTTTCATTTTCTGGGAAAGTCTTAATTTTTCCTTCAATTTTGAGAGATTGTTTTGCCAGATATAGTATTATTGGTTGGCTGTTTTCTTTTCAGCACTTTGAATATATTATCTCACTCCCATCTGGCCTGCAATATTTCTACTAAGAAATCTGTTGATAATCTTAACTGGTTTCAGGAGTTCTCACAAAGGTGATGTTGTCTGTATATTGTTGTTAAATTGATGTTTCCCTGGAGGAATGAGGATCCAGAGCTTCCTTTTCTGCCATTTTGCTGACAACACTCAAATATGTTTTAAAAGTAATTATTTTATTCCCACAATGTACTGTTTTATTATATTCCTTTCAGTAAAACATGGTAAGCTTTTGTCAGTTAGTATGCTAAAAAGAAGTCAGAACTTGTTCTGCATATTCCAGCAGTAGAGAATTTAATCCAGGAAATACATGATTACAAATTATTGGATTTTTAAATCACATTTCTGAAATAATCTGGAGTCAGCTGTCCACAGTTCAGTCTCTGAGATCTAAAAGACGTCTTTGCAGCAGAGATGACAAATATTTTTCACCTTCAGTATCACTACAACTGCTTCTCTAAGTTTAAAAAGCAGGTTACTCAGCCATGCAATACAGAAACTGGGCAAGTATTGTCTCCCAAGCCTTCAAAATTAGGAAAGTATTTCCACTCCCTTGTACTTCCTAAGTGTTATTAAATGTTTCCAATTGAAATAATTCACTCACAGAATCTTAGCTATAAGAGACTCTTAAAATTTCCATTATAGAAATGAAAATTGTTTTCATTCTTTCCACTACCACCATTCACAAATGGGTACCAAATCAAGTGAAAATAAAGCCTGAATGTCAATTGGTTACTGAAAGACATCCTTCTCCTAAAAAAAGGCTAAATAACATACTATAACAAAATAATGAAAAATTTGCCTTAAAAACAAAATTTCACATTAAGTGAAATAGGATGTGTATGTGTATGAAGATATGTAAAAGTTATATCGATTACATTTTATTATCAAAGAGCTTTAGCATTAATAACATTCAGATCATTTTATAGGCACAGCTCTCTGAGACGTAGACTTAATAATTTATAATCATTTCATTTTCTAAGTGCAATTCATTTGTTCTCTCTGCCAAATATATAATTAAGCTATGTTTACTATGAGCACAAGTACAGTTTTAGGAGGTCCATTGTTTGCTGAGCGATGAAGTGATTGACTCTGCAAATCATATTCCATATTAGGCATTCCAAAGCTGACAAGCCTTATGTATGAAAAGCCCAATGTATGTGTAAAAATATAGAATAGGTAGACCATATTGGATTTAATTACAATCTATTTTACCTTTTAAATGACATTATAAAGAAAACAATATAAAGTGTTGTATGGTTACTTATTTGTCTTGGAATACTTTGACCATCATCAAACATCTTTAGGTCATCACATTTACCAACAGTTCTGTATGAAAATAAGAAATTAGAGTAATTTAATGAGTTCAATGTACAATTAACCTCAGAAGCATTGCCTAAGCTTTCAAATCTGCCCCAGAGTATATTGTAAAACATTATACTTCATTATTTTATGTTTAATAAATCTTGCAGTGAAAATTAAAGATCAAAATTTAGCATTTAGGCCTATAATCTTTATATGTTTTGGGTCTGTATTTGATACTACTGACAAAAACAAATGAAATCAATTCACAAATGGCTCAAAAGATCAAAATATATAAAACCCCACTTGAATTTAGATCTATGATGTATAGCTTTTCTGGGAATAGGGATGTTGTGTTAAAAGGAAAATAAATCTAAATAATATCAATTATAAAGATAAAAGTATAAACCAGAATGTCTGTGGAGTTTTTCATATGTAATCTCCATGACAACGAGCCCTTGTAGGTTTCGTTCATCATTACATCCCCTAGTGTTTATATCGAAGTTGTTCAACAATTATTTTGTAATGAAATGGTAATGAAGAACAAATATAAATATTTATAGCTGGGTCAAAATTTTTTTTGCCTTATGAGATATGCCATTTCTGCTTTGAGAAGAAGGGAAAGGAAGTAGGAAAAACAAAATCACATGTTGAAGACCCAATATGTCTCTGCAAATATTTTTCTTACTCAGTATTTACATCAATACTGTGTGGGAGTGGTTCTGATTTTTCAGTAAAGTGAGGCAAATAGTGCCAAAATAGTGTGACCAAGATTGCACAGTTATAAAAACAAGTAGCCTGAACATATTTGGTGGTGGTTGGGGGGTTGGGGTTCAATCCTCTCTTAGAATTGAAGCCAAGGCTCTATTCACAGATCCAGCAAGCAGTAGGGCACAGTCATAAGCTGGTCATTCTGAACATTCCAATTATATACAGCAGTCACTGAAATAGGTAGACCATATTGGATTTAAAATCTTAATCTTATGTATTTGATTTAGGTTGTATTAATCTTGAATGGTTAACTCACAGAGACAATGGCCTTTGCTCCTAACTGCCTAGGATTCTTACATTCTTGCCACAATCACCCAACAAAATTTCCTAAGAAACTAAATCCATGGGATACTCCAGCTAAATGCATTCACTTAATTCCCAACAGTGATTTTTGGCATCATTTTTCCCCCATCCCTGTACCTCATGAGGAGAGGGGGAAAAAAAACCAGCTTGTTATGAAAATGGGAGATTCACTTGTAACCCATTCTCTCTCTCCCATCAGTGTCCTCATGTGATCCCTCAAAACACTCAAGAGTAAAAGCAGCCTCCCAGTTAGATGAAAACAGCAGCTCCCATAGCTTGTTCTTGTCAATTCCTCCAATTCTTTTCTGAAACATACCATTCTACAGTACAGGCATGAGAACAGGCTCTTCTCCGACCAGTTTTTACTCTTCCTTCACATTCCTGGTAGGAGTCCGGGTCACAGACTGAAAGTGTAGGCTCTTTCTTATAACCTAACGTGGTACAGTATAAATGTTGCTGTGTATATTCTTCCATGAAGAATATATATTTTTTGTTTATAATCCTTGAGATCAAAGATCAATGTGCTGAATCACTTTAATCAATCCTAGTAATTCATGAGATAAAGGCAATATATGTAAGTAATTGTGTCTTGATTATAGATGTAAATCTGAGCCTCTCCCATTTCAATATACAACACTGGGAATGATATCAAAAAGAGACTTCACTAGAATGATAAAGAAATAAAAGTATTCTACACTTAGGTACTTCTTAGGAGTAACTGATGAATTTAATGATAAATCTAGATAAAGGAGGAAATGGAAAAATCTCCTATATAGGAAAGTAATACAGCGTGATGACCCATATTGGTTCATTTCAGAAATAAAATAACTTACTCTGGCACATTCTACACAGAGATTTGCTCTGTTTTGAAAAATCACATTGATAATAATAAGAGCTCTCAAGTACAAAAGATTTACTCTATGCAAGCTTTTGGACATAGAGCATCTATTTTATCATCATATTTTAATCCTCAGAACAACCGCTTTCGTTACGTATTATGATTACCATTTTATAGCCAAAGAAACTGGAGAAGAACAAAAATGAAAAAATCATATATCTCATTTAATGTAACAAATTTAGTAAATGTTAGAGTTAGAAATTAATCAAGATTCACTTTCTTCATTGATTCTCTACTAAATACTCTTATACATGTGCTATCATTGGAAATACATTCAATGTGATGATAAAACATATAATGCTTGAGTAAAATTATTGAATACTTCTAAATCCTAACTTTGAGAAATATTCTTTTGCCAATATTTCTATAATAAATATAACATCATTAGAATTAATGTTAATCTTATATATCAAAGCCCTCTATTAAAAGGGTTGCCAAATAAACGAAGATAACCATTTGATACACAGATATATTTGCACATCATACCTATCATTATAATTTTTGTAATTAGTAATTCTATCATCCAACAGTATATCACTTTCTTCTCTGAAAAAAAAAAATTGCACCAGTCACTTACTTTTGTTTCTGTTTAATGGTATTTTTAATAATATCATCACTTAGATGATAATACAATATCTAATATTTATGTCCAATTAATTGTTTTGTAAGACTATTAATAATGTGTTTTATTCGTCTATATTTAAATTTATTAAAGGCTATGTACCTATTTTTATAATATATAAATAGAAATAAATGTGAATATGTATGGTATATATTAAAATGAAAAATAATAAGTATGCATAACACATTTGTATTAATATAAATATATTAAAATCTTTTTTTTTTAATTTTGTGTATGTGGTTTATCTAATCATCCCTAGTTATGTTTTGTTCCTCAAAACTTAGGGATGTGAGGAATTAAATTTTAAATATTTTAATAGATTTACAATACAAAGTTTATGTGTAGAATTTAGCATTTATTTTATATACCACTAAGATAAAAGTCAAGAACAGTATTTTCTGAAGGCAAAGTAAAACTTTGGCATTCTCCCATATATTTTTCCTATAAAATTGCCAACTCGCTAAAGAGTTACTGTAAACAATGTAAATCAGAACATTTTTTAAACTTTAGATCGTTAAGTTGCATATGTAAAAAATACAAACATGAAAATTTATGAAGCATTATTAATAAAGCTGCCACAAATAAAACAATCTTATTTTTTGTTTAAAGTGAATTTTACTTTTAAATCTTTTCCCCAGGGGAACTAATTTTTTTTCTTATTTTAATGTCTTTTATATTTTATCATTTGAAGACCCAGATACAAGGAATGCAGAGATGTGGTTGACTAGTTAGCTTTTAACAACACAACTCACTTGGTAACAATGGGTTACGTGGCAATGTTTGTAATATTCCCCAGAAAGTAAATAAAACACAGTTGTCTCATCCATATCAAAAATACCTGACTAGGATTTAGAGGGGTTGCTCTTAGGTGTAAAGCTTTAGAGAAAGAGAGAAACATTTGTTAGAAATGAAAAGAAATGCTGCCTCTCTGCCTACTTGCGATCTCTGTCTGTCAAATAAATAAAATCTTTTTAAAAAAATGAAAAGAAATGTATGTCAAGGAAATTCTCCATGTTATCATAAAAGGAGTTAACACAAAATTCAAAACATTTTCTTTTTAAATACAAAATCTCAGTTTGACCACTAGTGATTTTTAAAAGTGATGCATAGTCTAAATTTACCTAAAAATGTATTTACCTGAGCAAATATACTAAATCTGATATGAATCTTTATACAAAAGGAACTTTATAGACAAAACTGTCTTTGACATCTTGGTGCTATGTGTACAATCTTAGTCATATATGTTAGTGATGAGAGAACTGATTTGAGGGTTTTTTTTTTTTAAGATTTTATTTATTTATTTGACAGACAGAGATCACAAGTAGGCAGAGAGGCAGGCAGAGAGAGAGAGAGAGAGGGAAGCAGGCTTCCTGCAGAGCAGAGAGCCCGATGCGGGGCTTGATCCCAGGACCCTGAGATCATGACCTGAGCCGAAGGCAGCAGCCCAAACCACTGAACCACCCAGGCGCCTCTGATTTGAGTTTTATAAAGGAATGCACTAATAACATTTTCTTGTGTGCAGTTAGCCATATCTAACCCAATTAAGGTTGTTTAAGGTCTTTGTCAATTTCTGATCTTCCATGTGTGGAGTTCTCTTACATAGTGTAGTATAAATACATTTTGTCTGGCCATGATGCTTTCGTTCTTCAGTTCACACATACACAATTTTTGCTGGGAGATTAATTCTCCCCCAATGGATTTGGCTCTTGTGGGTTACCATCATAGTATTATAGGCAAAAAATTTCGAAATGAATGAGCATATGATCCATATGAGGTCAGTTAAGTCCTAGATCCTACGAATGTATAAATCCAGGGATGAAGTTGCTTTGAACAGAGTCATCTGATGGCAAAATTTTCTAAGAGGATTTTTAAGCTTGCTGAGTTTCCTGGACCTGGCTTAGCTCTTTCTTGGATTTGATTGTGTGTTTTGCTATTCTGTAATTACTATGGGTAATCAGAATCCTTTTTGTTTAAATTAGTTATAGCTACTTTCTATTGCTTTAGCCAAACAATGTGATGTATTTTTTTACTTTTTATATTTTAAAGATTTTTATTTATTTATTTGACAGAGATCACAAGTAGGCAGAGAAGCAGGCAGAGAGAGAGGAAGGGAAGCAGGCTCCCTGCTGAGCAGAGAGCCCGATGTGGGGCTCGATCTTAGAACCCTGGGATCATGACCTGAGCTGAAGGCAGAGGCTTAACCCACTGAGCCACCCAGGCGCCCCTTAATGTGATGTATTTTGCCAATATAGCCCATCCTGATTCTGATAAACCCGAACTATTATTCTTTCCCATTTTCTTTTATCTTATGGATAGTTCAGGAATCAGTGCTTTCAAATTTTCATTTCAATTGGTTGAGCAGAAGCAACTTAAATCAAGAGAGAGAGGTAGGGGGAGAGAGGAAGAGCAGGAGAAGGAAGGAGTAAAAGAGATGGGGAGAGAGGGGAGAGAAAGAAAGATCTGCTAGGATTATTGGATATGGTAAAATGCAGGCTTCTAAGAATTCTGTAAAACATATCTTAGTAAAGTTAAATCAGTAAAAATTGAGTGTCACGTGAATTTGTACTTATGTTCAATATTGCCAGATGGCAGTGATGATTAGTGAGAAAGGTGTAATCATTTCTTTCTGCAAAATTGTTACATAGTTATCTCAAGTTTATTCTGAAGATGTTGTAAAACTGTTCTTTGTGCATCAGCTGGAGATGACGCCTATCTTGATTTACAATGGGTTGGATAGTATAATTCACAATTTGATATTATAGCCAGGATGACCTACGGAACATACAAGCTGCCGATATTTCCAGGTTGCTTCCTCTCCCTGTTACCGTCTCAATATTTCTCACTATCATGCTCCTCTTGGTCTTTAATTCAATAGTGTGCATTTCTGGGTTATGGTGATTAACTATTTCCTGGATTTGGTAGTGACATTCTTGGTTTTATGTCATTATCATGATTTAGTTATTAATGGTAGTTTTATTAAAAGTGTCCTGGTGTGGGGGTGCTTGGGTATTGCGTTAGCTGAGTCTCCAACTCTCCGTTTCACCTCAGGTCATGATCTCAGGGTCGTGTGATTGAGACCCCTGTGGGGCTCTGTGATCAACATGGAGTCTGCTTGAGAGTCTCTATCTGCTTCTCCCTCTGCCCCTCCCTCTCATGCTGTCTCTCTCTTTCTAAATGAAAGAAATAAAATCTTCAAAAAAGAAGTATCCTGGTGTAGGTGATGAATTATGTGCTTATCTTACTATTAGACAGCTAACAACAAGGTGAAGAGGTAAATAAAAATTGTTTGGGGGGTAATCGGGTAGCTCAGTGGGTTAAAGCCTCTGCCTTTGGCTCAGGTCATGATCCCAGGGTCCTGGGATCGAGCCCCGCATCGGGATCTCTGCTCAGCAGGGAGCCTGCTTCCCCCTCTCTCTCTGCCTGCCTCTCTGCCTGCTGTGGTCTCTGTCTGTCAAATAAATAAATAATATCTTAAAAAAGAAAGAAAGAAAGAAAGAAAGAAATTGTCTGGGAAGAATGAGGAGTATAGCACAGAGTTTACTATTAGAATTATTCAAACTCCAAATAAGGATCACCGATCAAAGAAAAGCAAAGTAAAATTTGTAGTTAATTGGGCCACCTAGGTGCCTCAGTTGGTCAAACATCTGCCTTCAGCTTGGTCATGGTCTCCCGAGTCCTGGAGTCGAGCCCCACCTCAGACTCCCTACTCAGTGGAAAGCCTGCTTCTCCCTCTGCCTGCTGCTCCCCCTACTCATGCTCTCTTTTTCTCACTCTCACTCTATCTCAAATAAATAAACAAAATCTTAAAAAAATAAAGTTTTTAGTTAAAATGCTTAGCTTTTTGCCAATATCATGCTGTCTTGATGATCACAGCTTTGTAATACAGCTTAAAGACAGGCATCATGATGCTCAGCTTTGGTTTTCTTTTTCAACATTCCCCTAGCAATTTGAGATCTTTTCTGGTTCCATACAAATTTTAGGATTGTTTATTCCAACTCTGAAAAATGTCAATGGTATTTTGATAGAGATTGCATTGAATATATACATTGCTCTAGTTAGCATAGATATTTCAATGATAATTGTTCTTCCAGTCCATGGGCATGGAATGTTTTTCCGTTTCTTTGCACCTTCAATTTCTTTCAAAAGTGTTCTGTAGTTTTTAGAGTGTAGATCCTTTACCTCCTTGATTCGGTTTATTCCTGGGTATCTTATCGTTTTTGATGCTATTGTAAATGGAATCAATTTCTGAATTTCCCTTTCTTCAGTAACATTGCTAGTGTATAGAAATACAACTGATGTCTATGCATTGATTTTCTATCTTGCCACAATGCTGAATTGCTGCATGAGTTCTAGTAATTTGAGAGTGGAGCCTTTTGGATTTTCTACATTAAGTATTATGTCGTCTGTGAGAGAAAGACTGACTTCTTCTTTGCTAATTTGAATACATTTTTTTTAATTGTCTGATTGCTGAGGCTAGAGCTTCTAATACTTCTAGTACTATGTTGAACAATAATGTCATGTTCCTGACCTTAAAAGAAAAGCTCTCAGTTTTTCCCCATTGAGAATGGTATTCATTCATTCATTGTGGGCATTTCATAGATGGCGTTTATGAAATTGAGTTATATTCCCTCTATCCCTACACTTTGGAAAGTTTTAATCAGGGAAGAATGCTGTATTTTGTCAAATGCTTTTCCTTTATCAATTGAGAGGATCATATGGTTTTTGTTTTTTCTTTTATTAATATGCTCTATCACACTGATTTCAGAATGTTGAACCACCCTTTCATCCCAAGAATATATCTCACATGGTCCTGAGGGATAATCCTTTGAATGTACTATTGTGTTTTATTTGCTAGGATCTTGTTGAGTCTTTTGGCACCCATGCTCATCAGGGATATTGGTCTGTAATTCTCCTTTTAGATGGGATCTTTGCTTGGTTTTGGGATCAGGTTAATGCTGGCCTCACAGAACAAGTTTGGAAGTTTTCCTTCTATTTCTATTTTTTGAAACAGCTTCAGTAGAATAGGTATTATTTCTTCTTTAAATGTTTGGTAGAATTCCCTTAGGGAGCCATCTGGCCCTGGACTCTTATTTTGTGGGAGGTTTTTGATTACTGTTTCAATTTTCTGGCTGGTCTTATCGGTCTGTTCAGATTGTCTGTTTCTTCCTGTTTCAGTCTTGGTAGTTTATAAGTTTCCAGGAAAGTGTCCATTTCTTCAGGGTTGCTTAATTTGTTGGCATATAGTTTCTGGTAATAATTTCTAATAATTGTGTGTATTTTCTTGGATCTCTTCCCTTCATTCATGATTTTATTGACTTAAGTCCTTTCCTTTTTTTTTTTTTATAAAGTCAGTATAGAGGTTTATTGATCTTATTAATTCTTTCTAAGAATAAGCTTCTAGTTTTGTTGATCTGTTCTATTTTTCTGGTTTCTATTTCATTGATTTCTGCTCCAGTCTTTATTATTTCTCTTCTCCTGCCTGGTTTAGACTTTATTTGCTATTCTTTCTCCAACTCCTTTAGTTATAAGGTTAGATTGTGCATTTGGGATTTTTCTAATTTTTTGAGAGACACTTGGATGGCTATGTATTTCCCCCTTAGGACTTCCTTTGAAGTATCCCGTAAGTTTTGGAGCAATGCATTTTCATTTTCATTAGTTCAGAATAGAGACCCCGGAAATGGACCCTCAACTCTGTGGTCAACTTATCTTCAACAAATCAGGAAAAATATCAGTGGAAAAATAAACTATCTCGTCAGTAAATGGTGCTGGGAAAATTGGGCAGCCACATGCAGAAGAAAGAAACTGGACCATTCTATTACATCATACACAAAGTTAAACTCAAAATGGATGAAACACCTCAATGTGAGACAGGATCCATCAAAATCCTAGAGGAGAACATAGGCAGTAACCTCTTTAACACTGGCCACAGCAACTTCTTGCAAGACTTCCCCAAAGGCAAGAGAAACAAAAGCAAAAATGAACTTCTGAGGCTTCATCAAGATAAAAAGCTTCTTCACAGCAAAGGAAACTGTCAGCAAAACTTAGAAGCAACCCACAGAATGAGAGAAGATATTTACAGATGACATTACAGATAAAGGGCTAGTATCCAAGATCTATAAAGAACTTCTCAAATTCAACATCCCAAGAACAAATAATCCAATCAAGAAATGGGCAGAAGACACGAACAGACACTTCTCCAAGGAAGAAATACAAATGGATAATGGACACATGAAAAAATGTTTAACATCACTATCCATTAAGGAAATGCAAATCAAAACCATAATGAGATACCATCTTACACCAGTTAGGACAGCCAAAAATTACAGGGCAGGAAGAAACAAATGTTGGCAAGGATGTGGACAAAGGGTAACCCTCTTACACTGTTGGTGGAAATGCAAACTGGTACAGCCACCCTGAAAAACAGTATGGAGTTTCCTCAAGATGTTAAAAATAGAACTACCCTACGACCCTGCAATTACACTACATACAAAGATACAGATGTAGTGAAAAGAAGGGGCACATGTACCCCAATGTTCATAGCAGCAATGTCCACAATAGCCAAACCGTGGAAGGAAATGAGATAACCTTCAACAGATGAATAAAGATATGGTTCATATATATAAAGGACTATTACTCAGCCATCAGAAAAGATGAATACCTACCATTTGTATTGACATGGATGTAACTAGAGGGGATTATGCTAATTGAAATAAGTCAAGCAAAGGAAGACAATTATGATATGGTTTCACTCATATGTGGAACATAAGGAATAGCACAGAGGACCATAGGGTAAGGGAGAAAAGGCTAAATAGGAATAAATGAGAGAGGAAGACAAACCATGAGAGATTCTGGATCTGGGAAACAAATGGTGGGTATAGAAGGGAGGGGGTAGCTATATGATGGGTATTAAGGAAGGTTCATGTTGTGATGAGCACTGGGTATATCATTGAACACTACAACAAAAACTAATGATATACAATATGTTGGCTACCTAAACAAAATTTTAAAAAAATTAAAGTTAACATTGTTACTAAAAAAAAAAAAGTTTAACTTCATATGTAAATTTTTAATAGGTTTTCTTAGTGAAAGTATAAATTGAATAATATTCACATGAGGAATTGGAGAAATTTAACACACACTATTGAAAAGAAATCGTGTGTATCTGTGTGTGTGTCACAGAAAGGTAACTAGAAAAGCCATTCATAGTTTCTGGGGGAAAAAAACAACTCACTTTTTTTTTTTAATATTATTAATAGAATTTATTTTTTTTTATTTTATTTTTTCAGTGTTCCAAGATTCATTATTTATGCACCACACACAGTGCTCCATGCAATACATGCCCTCCTTATTAGCCAACACCAGACCCTCCACAACCCCCAACCCCTCCCTTCAAAAACCCTCAGTTTGTTTCTCAGAGTCCACAGTCTCTCATGGTTTATCTCCCCCTCTGATTTCCCCAAACTCAATTCTCCTCTCCTTCAAACAATGTCCTCTGTGTTATTCTCTATGCTCCACAAGTAAGTGAAACCACATCATAATTGACTTTCTCTGCTCGACTTACTTCGCTCAACATAATATCCTCCCATCCCCTCCATGTCGATAGAAAAGTTGGGTATTCATCCTTTCTGATGGAGGTATAATTTCCATTGCATATATGGATATGCATATATCTTCATTATTCATTAGTCTGTTGAAGGGCATCTTGGCTCTTTCCACAGTTTGGCCACTGTGGCCATTACTGCTATGAACATTGGGGTACAGATGGCCCTTCATTTTACTACACTGTATCTTTGGGGCAAATACCCAGTAGTGCAGTTGTAGGGTCATAGGGAAGCTCTGTTTTTAATTTTGTAAGGAATCTCCACAATGTTTTGCAAAGTGGCTGCACCAACTTGCATTCCCACCAACAGTATAAGAGAGTTCCCCTTTCTCCACATCCTTTCCAACACTTGTTCACTGTCTTGTTGATTTTTGCCACTCTAACTGGTGTAAGGTGGTATCTCAATGTGGTTTTGATTTGAATCTCTCTGATGGCTAATGATGATGAACATTTTTTCATGTCTGCTTGCCATTTGTATGTCTTCTTTGGAGAAGTGTCTCTTCAAGTCTTTAGCCCATTTTTTTGCCATGATTATCTGTTACGTGTGTGTTGAGTTTGAGGAGTTTTTTATAGATCTTGGACATCAGCCCTTTGTCTGTAGTGTCATTTGTGAATATCTTCTCCCATTCCATGCATTGCTTCTTTGTTTTGTTGACTGTTTCCTTTGCTGTGCAGGAGCTTTTGGTCTTGATGAGTCCCAAAAGTTCATTTTTGCTTTTGTTTCCTTTGCCTTTGGGGACATGTCTTGAAAGAAGTTGCTGTGGTCGATGTTGAAGAGGTTACTGCCTCTTTGAAGATTTTGATAGATTCCTGCTTCACATTGAAGTCTTTTATCCATTTCAAGTTTATCTTTGTGTATGGTATAAGAGAATGGTCAGGTTTCATTCTTCTATATATAGCTGTCTAATTTTCCCAGCACGATTTATTGGAGAGTCTGTCTTTTTTCCACTGGATATTTTTTCCTGTTTTGTCAAAGATTATTTGACTAAAGAGTTGAGTGTCCATATCTGGGCTTTCCACTCTGTTCCACTGGTCTATGTGTCTGTTTTTGTGCCAGCAACACGCTATCTTGGTGATCATAGCTTTGTAGTAAAGCCTGAAATCAGGCAACATGATGCCCTCAGTTTTTTTTTTTTTGTTTGTTTGTTTTTGTTTTTTTGTTTGTTTGTTTTCTTTTTCAACATTTTCTTAGCAATTAGGGGTCTCTTCTGGTTCCATACAAATTTTAGGTTTCGTTGTTCCAGCACTTTGAAAAATGCCAGTGGAATTTTGATTGGGATGGCATTGATAGTGTAGATTGCTCTAGGCAATGTAGACATTTTAACAATGTTTATTCTTCCAACCCATGAGCATGGAATGTTTTTCCATCTTTTTGTGTCTTCTTCAGTTTCTTTCATGAGTGTTCTGTAGTTCCTTGAGTACAGATCCTTTACCTCTTTGGTTAGGTTTATTCCCGGGTATCTTATGGTTCTCAGTGCTATAGTAATGGAATCTAATATCCCTTTCTATATTTTCATTGTTAGTGTATAAGAAAGCAACTGATTTTTGTACATTGATTTTGTATCCAGCCACATTCCTGAATTACTGTATGAGTTTTAGTAGTCTGGGGGTGGAGTCTTTTGGGTTTTCTATATAAGTATCATGTCATCAGCGACAAGAGAGTTTGACTTCTTCAGAGAGAGTTTGACTTCTTCTTTACTGATTTCAATACATTTTCTTTCTTTTTGTTGTCTGATTGCTTTTGTTAGGACTTCTAGTACTATGTTGAACAATAGTGGCAAGAGTGGGCATCCTTGTCGTGTTCCTAATCTCAAAGGGAAGGCTGTCAGCTTTTCTCCATTGAGAATGATATTCGTATGGGTTTTTCATAGATAGATTTTATGAAGTTAAGGAATATTCCCTCTATCTCTATACTTTGAAACATTTTAATCAGGAACAGATGCTGTATCTGATCAAATGCTTTTTCTGCATCAATTGAGAGGACCATGTCATTCTTCTCTCTTCTCTTATAGATCTGTTCTATCATACTGATTGATTTGCGAATGTTGAACCACCCTTGCCTCCCATGGATAAGTCCCACCTGGTCATGGTGGATAATCTTTTTAATGTACTGTTGGATCCTATTAGCTAGGATCTTGTTGAGAATCTTGGTATCCATATTTATCAGGGATATAGGTCTGAAATTCTCCTTTTTGGTGGGGTCTTGGCCTGGTTTGGGAATCAAGGTAATGCCAGCTTCATAGAATGAGTCTGGAAGTTTTCCTTCTGTTTCTATTTTTTTGAAGCAGCTTCAGGAGAATAGGTATTATTTCTTCTTTGAATGCTTGGTAGAATACCCCGGGGAATTGGTCAGGTCCTGGGCTCTTGTTTTTTGGGAGGTTTTTGATCACTGTTTCAATCTTGTTACTTGATATTGGTCTATTTGGGTTATCAATTTCTTCCTGTTTCAGTCTTGGAAGTTTATAGTTTTCCAGAAATGCATCCATTTCTTCTAGGTGGCTTAACTTATTGGCATGTAACTGCTGATTATAATTTATGATATTATGTCTGTTTCCTTGGTATTAATAGTGATCTCTTCCTTTTCATTCATAATTTTAATTTGGGTTCTTTTTCTTTTCTTTTGGATTAGTTTGGCCAGTGGTTTATCGATCTTATTGATTCTTTCAAAGAGGAAGGTTCTAGTTTTGTTGTTGTGTTCTATTGTATCTCTAGTTTCTATCTCATTAATCATTGTTCTAATCTTAATTATTTTCCTTCTTGTGCATGGGGTTGGCTTAATTTGTTAATTATTTTTCAGTTCTTTAAGGTATAAAGAGAACTGGTGTATTCTGGATTCTTCAATTTTTTTGAGTGAGGCTTGGATGGCTATGTATTTTCCCCTTTGGACCGCCTTTGCCATATCACATAGCTTTTGGACCCATGTGTCTTCATTCTCATTGGTGTCCATGAATTGTTTGAGTTCTTTGATTTCCTTGTTGATCCAAACAGTCTTAAGCAGTGTGTTCTTTAGCTTCCAAGTGTTTGAATTCCTTCCAAACTTTTTTTGTGGTTGAATTCCAGTTTCAAAGCACTGCAGTCTGAGAATATGCAGGGAGTAATCTCAATCTTTTGATGTTGGTTGAGCCCTGATTTGTGAACCAGTATGTGACCTATTCTGGAGAAAGTTCCATGTGTGCTTGAGAAGTATGAGTATTCTGCTGTTTCATGGTGGAATGGTCTGTATATATCTATGAGGTCCATCTGGTCCAATGTGTCAGTCAATGCTCTTCTTTATTGATTTTCTGCTTGGATGATATTTCTGTTACTGAGGGTGATGTATTAAGATCCCCTACTGTTAAGGTATTCATATCAATATGACTCTATTTTGATTAACAGTTGGCTTATGTAGTTGGCTGCTCCCATAATGGGAACATAAATATTTACAATTATTAGATCTTCTTGGTGGATAGACCCTTGAAGAATGATATAGTGTCCTTCTGTATCTCTGACTATGGTCTTTAGTTTAAAATCTAATTTATCTGCTATGAGAATCACTACCTCAGCTTTCTTTTGAGGCCTGTTGGCATGAAAGATCCTTCTCTATCCCTTCACTTTCAATCTGGATGTTCCAAATATGTCTTATAGACAGCATATGGACAGGTCCTGTCGTTTTACCCAATCTGCAAACCTGTGCCATTTTATGGGAGCATTTAGGCCATTCACATCAAGAGTGATTATTGAAAGATACATTTTTATTGACATCATGTTACCTGTGAAGTCCTTGTTTCTGTAGATTGTCTCTGTAAATTTCTGGTCTATGTCACTCTTGTTTTTTTTTTTTTTTTTCTTCTTTAATAAAACTGCCCATAATATTTCTTGTAGTGCTGGCTTGGTGGTCACATACTCTTTTAAACCTTGCCAGTCTTGGAAGCTCTTTATCTCTGCATCCATTTTGAGTGTCATCCTTGCTGGATAAAGTATTCTTGGCTGCATGTTCTTCTCATTGAATGCCCTGAATATGTCTTTCCAGCCCTTTCTGACTTGCCAGGTTTCTGTGGACAGATTAGACATTATTCTGATGGCCCTTCCTCTGTAGGTAAGGAATATCTTCTCCTAGCTGCCCTCAGAAGCTCTTGTCTAAAATTATGATTTGTGAGTTTCATCATTAAGTGCCTTGAGGTCTTTCTACATTCATTGATCTTGGTGGGTATTCTCTCTGCCTCTAGGACTCAAACACTTGATCCATTTCCCAGATTGGGAAAATTTTCATCCAGAATTTTTCAACTGTATCTTCTAGTCTTCTTTTCCACCCCCTGAGAGATCCCAATAATTCTGACGTTGGAACATTTCATGGCATCATTTATTTCCCTAATTTTGTTTTCATGGCTTCTGAGCTGTTCGTTTCAGGCGTCCTCCTTATCCTTTATCTCTATCATTTTGTCCTCTGGATCACTAATACTATCTTCTGCCTTGGTTACCCTAGATGTTAGAGTATTTAGATTAGATTAGATCTCATTTATAGTATTTTTAACCTCTTCCTAGGCAGCTCTAACTTCTGTCCTTAGAAATTCTATGTTGTAATTAATGGTTTTCTTCAATCTAGCCATCGCCTGGATAATTGTTACCCTGAATTCCCCTTCTGACATACTGTTTATGTCCACATCCAATAGTTCTGATGGAGAGGGCACAGTCTCTGAATTTTTCTTTTGTTGGGTATTCTTCCTCCCAGTCATTTTGGTGACAGGTGGTTGAGGGGATGTATAGCTGAATATATCAACCATGATACAGGCAAGATGCACTTCTGTTGATGTATCCTCAGTAGATACAAGGTATAGCCTCTCTGAACAAACTGTAGAAAGCCTTAGGTTACAATCTCCCACAAACTCTCTCTCCCAGCCCACCTAGTTCCATAGGAACCAACTTAGTGACCACGCTCCCAACAACTGACCTTTTATCTCATGTTGATGATCATTCAGTTATGTAACATCCTGGTAGCAGGCACTTTTGCTGAGTGACAAAAAAAAAAAAAAAAAAAAGGAAGAAAGGAAAAGAAAAGAAATACAGGTGTACGCGTGCATGTATGAGCATAATTACTCAGCCATGGAAATAAGATAAAAGTTAATTATTTTTCCATCATTAATTTTAGAGTTATACTCTTAATTACTGTGATAATTTTAGATCTTTTGACATGCTTCTTTATAAACAAGTATCTCATATAAAGAAGTCTGGATAGATTTCCTTGTTATAAAATAAAAACATATAAAAACACATTATACAAATTTGTTTGGTTGTGCATAACTAAAATCACGCAGTTCTGGTGTCTATACAACATCCCATCCAAACTTAATTATGTCACTATGCCCCTGGTATTTTATGGTGAATAGTTACAGGAATACAATGTACATATCTTGTTCACACAATTTATGCATTTTTTTAAATTAAATACCTTTGAGGAAGTAAGTTTTACTTGTTTAATTATTGGAAAATGAAACATTAGTCAAATATATTTATTTTCTTACTGAGAAAGTTGACAAATCTCCTTTTTTTTTTTTTTTTTTTTTAATTTTTTATTTTTTATAAACATATATTTTTATCCCCAGGGGTACAGGTCTGTGAATCACCAGGTTTACACACTTCACAGCACTCACCAAATCACATACCCTCCCCAATGTCCATAATCCCACCCCCTTCTCCCAAACCCCCTCCCCCCAGCAACCCTCAGTTTGTTTTGTGAGATTAAGAGTCACTTATGGTTTGTCTCCCTCCCAATCCCATCTTGTTTCATTTATTCTTCTACCCACTTAAGCCTCCATGTTGCATCACCACTTCCTCATATCAGGGAGATCATATGATAGTTGTCTTTCTCTGCTTGACTTATTTCGCTAAGCATGATACGCTCTAGTTCCATCCATGTTGTTGCAAATGGCAAGATTTCATTTCTTTTGATGGCTGCATAGTATTCCATTGTGTATATATACCACATCTTCTTGATCCATTCATCTGTTGATGGACATCTAGGTTCTTTCCATAGTTTGGCTATTGTGGACATTGCTGCTATAAACATTCGGGTGCATGTGTCCCTTTGGATCACTACATTTGTATCTTTAGGGTAAATACCCAATAGTGCAATTGCTGGGTCATAGGGCAGTTCTATTTTCAACATTTTGAGGAACCTCCATGCTGTTTTCCAGAGTGGCTGCACCAGCTTGCATTCCCACCAACAGTGTAGGAGGGTTCCCCTTTCTCCGCATCCTCGCCAGCATCTGTCATTTCCTGACTTGTTGATTTTAGCCATTCTGACTGGCGTGAGGTGATATCTCATTGTGGTTTTGATTTGTATTTCCCTGATGCCGAGTGATATGGAGCACTTTTTCATGTGTCTGTTGGCCATCTGGATGTCTTCTTTGCAGAAATGTCTGTTCATGTCCTCTGCCCATTTCTTGATTGGATTATTGGTTCTTTGGGTGTTGAGTTTGCTAAGTTCTTTATAGATTTTGGACACTAGTCCTTTATCTGATATGTCGTTTGCAAATATCTTCTCCCATTCTGTCAGTTGTCTTTTGATTTTGTTAACTGTTTCCTTTGCTGTGCAAAAGCTTTTGATCTTGATGAAATCCCAGTAGTTCATTTTTTCCCTTGCTTCCCTTGCCTTTTGCGTTGTTCCTAGGAAGATGTTGCTGCGGCAGAGGTCGAAGAGGTTGCTGCCCGTGTTCTCCTCAAGGATTTTGATGGATTCCTTTCGTACATTGAGGTCCTTTATCCATTTTGAGTCTATTTTTGTGTGTGGTGTAAGGAAATGGTCCAATTTCATTTTTCTGCATGTGGCTGTCCAATTTTCCCAGCACCATTTATTGAAAAGGCTGTCTTTTTTCCATTGGACATTCTTTCCTGCTTTGTCGAAGATTAGTTGACCATAGATTTGAGGGTCTATTTCTGGGCTCTCTATTCTGTTCCATTGATCTATGTGTCTGTTTTTGTGCCAGTACCATGCTGTCTTGATGATGACAGCTTTGTAATAGAGCTTGAAGTCCGGAATTGTGATGCCACCAACGTTGGCTTTCTTTTTCAATATCCCTTTGGCTATTCGAGGTCTTTTCTGGTTCCATATAAATTTTAGAACTATTTGTTCCATTTCTTTGAAAAAGATGGATGGCACTTTGATAGGAATTGCATTAAATGTGTAGATTGCTTTAGGTAGCATAGACATTTTCACAATATTTATTCTTCCAATCCAGGAGCATGGAACATTTTTCCATTTCTTTGTGTCTTCCTCAATTTCTTTCATGAGTACTTTATAGTTTTCTGAGTATAGATTCTGTGTCTCTTTGGTTAGGTTTATTCCTAGGTATCTTATGGTTTTGGATGCAATTGTAAATGGGATTGACTCCTTAATATCTCTTTCTTCTGTCTTGCTGTTGGTGTAGAGAAATGTAACTGATTTCTGTGCATTGATTTTATATCCTGACACTTTACTGAATTCCAAGAACCATATGATACTCTCAATAGATGCTGAAAAAGCATTTGACAAAGTACAACATCCCTTCCTGATCAAAACTCTTCAAAGTGTAGGGATAGAGGGCACATACCTCAATATCATCAAAGCCATCTATGAAAAACCCACCGCAAATATCATTCTCAATGGAGAAAAACTGAAAGCTTTTCCGCTAAGGTCAGGAACACGGCAGGGATGTCCATTATCACCACTGCTATTCAACATCGTACTAGAGGTCCTAGCCTCAGCAATCAGACAACAAAAGGAAATTAAAGGCATCCAAATCGGCAAAGAAGAAGTCAAATTATCACTCTTCGCTGATGATATGATACTATATGTGGAAAACCCAAAAGACTCCACTCCAAAACTGCTAGAACTTAGACAAATCTCCTAAATTTAAAAGTAAACAACTCAAATATTTACAATTTTGTTCTTTGAATTATGTACCTCTTTCAGTCTTGTTTGGCATGTACAGCTGACTTTTAACATAGTTAAGTATTTGCTTTTCACAAACTTTCTATCTGACCTGAGAACACAGATAGATATGACTTTTTTCTGAAAAGGTATTGACATTTCCTCACAAATTATAGGGGAAAAGAATGAAAACAATATTTCATAAGAATAATAAAAGCAAAAGTAAATGTAGAGAGAAAAACCAAAGTAGGAACAGGCAAACAAAAAAGGCAAAGAAGATAACTACAAGTCCCTACAAGGACAAATCTCTATGCCAGCTGAAGGTTGTCAGTAGATTTGCTTTTGTGTTTCTAGCAATAAATATGAAAGAACACAGCTGTTGGCATCCCCTCCTCCTCAACACAAGCTAGTTTGATATTAACTCAAAAAGAATTATTTTGATTAATCTTCTTGGTTGAATATTCTAAAGCTAGTGAAGGATGCTATTTTATTTCCTCACAGTCTATTTTCATTTTAGAATTAGAAATATACATTAAGAAGTGCTGAGCAACTCAAGGTTTTAGGGATAATATTTTAAAGATATTGTGATTTATATTAGATTTCTTTACTTACTGCATAATGAATCGTAATTTCATTGAATATTAAGATTTCCAGATGAAGTTTTGTATCAAATTTTCTAGTTCCATTAAAATGCATATTTGTGTTTATATTGGGATTACATTTACTTTATGAATTCATTTAAGGAGAACTTAGTTCTCTGCTATATTGAGTTATCTAAGAACAGAAATGTCTTTCTATGTATCCAAATCTACCTTAATATCGCATAAAGTGTTTTAAAATTCTACTCAGATAGTAAAGTTGTATATTTTCTGTTAAACTTACTTTTAGTTTCTTATCCTTTTCATTATTTTAATTGGTTCTTTTTATCCTCTCAATGTATCTATTATTATTTATGTATATGAAGATTATTGATTTCCTAGTAGCTAATGAGAAAGCTTATAAAACCTCTGAATTAAAAAATAAAATGTTGAATACTAAAAATATTTCTATTGAATTTTCTTTTTTTCAGTATTGTTTGGGTATTTACAAGGAATTTTAATGTAAAATATCTGGTTTCACAAAATGTCTATCTATCCAAAGAACATTTGTAAACATGATTATTTCAAGTTGTTTTTTGAAAATGTATATATTTTTCTGATTCTCCCTCATGAATTGCAAGAAGGTGGAAATACATGCTGCATTTTTGTGGTGGTATAGCTGAGCTCGGAAGTGGACTTAAAGCACAGTCATGCATGAATATTCTCTCATTAGAGCCTCCTCTGTTTTGAAGTATTTGAGTTGGTAATTCACTTGGGATATTCACTTCCACATTTGGTCTGTTTACTTACTTTATTGAATTCTTCTACTGTTTGAGTTAGTCATTGTTTCCTTGGGGTTTTCCAGATGCCTGATTATATCATCTACTCATAGAGAACATTTTATTTAGTGTATTCTTTCTCCAGTTGGTTTTCCTACTTAATTGAACAACAGTGGAGTTATTAGACTCCTTCACTTATTTCTGATATCTGAAAATGCCCCTGGTTTTCCCAAAAAATAAGATAAAGTGTTTAGGATTTAGGTAATTATGCATGTAATCATCATAGGAAAGTCTTTTAATTCTCATTCTCATATATTTTTTAATAGGAAATCAGTATTGAAGTTCTTTGAATCCTTTTTTTTAAATGTCTGTAGAAATATTTATGTGATTTTCTTTAAGTATTTAGTATAGTGTATTATAATAATACAGTTATATAAACAGAAATCCTAATCCTGAGACAAATTTGAATTCTTGAAATGATTTTTACTTCTTCTTCATATATCATTTTCTTACTGTGCCATAAGATTCTACTTATTTACATTATAAATGGAATTTTTGTCAATACTTGCAAGTGATATTAGCCTAAAATTTTTCTTCTTTCTTTCTTAGGTTTAGGTATCAAATATTATGTTTAGGAACAATTTATAATACACTGAGACTCTCTGGCCTTTGAGATTTTGTAGATTCTTTTGAAATATGATTATGACTGTTTGCTTTTACCAGGAGTAGTTTCTTAGTGACTTTCTTAACATCTCCAGGGAAAATTCAGGAGCTGAAATTTTCAATATTTAATGAGGTTAATTTTATTTTATTTTTTATTTTATTATTATTATTTTTAATTTCTTTGACAGAGATCACAAGTAGGCAGAGAGGCAGGCAGAGAGAGAGGAGGAAGCGGGCTCCCTGTGGAGCAGAGAGTTCAATGCAGGGCTTGATCCCAGGACCCTGAGATTATGACCTGAACTGAAGGTGGAGGCTTTAACCCACTGAGCCACCCAGGCGCCCCAATGAGGTTAATTTTAGAAAAATGCATTTCTCTAGGAAATTTTCACAATTCTTTTAGACTTTCCTACATATTTGTAAAAAAGTCTCAAATTTTCTATAAAATTAATTTTATTTCAAGTTCTTTTCCTTTCAGTATCTTTTATTATGTGTTGTTATATGTTTTCTCTTTTTCCCTTAGTCAGATTTTTTTTTAACAATATCTCTATTTGTTAATCAGGATCTACAAACATATCTGATGTAAATGACCAATAATTATCCAAATTTCTTGAACTTTAGGATGAAGTAAATATCTGGGAATTTGAAAATGGTTTCCTTGGGGAAGGGGTGAATATTTTATATGTCTGGGAAGGGACATACACAAATATTTGCTGACCAAAGTGATATACTTGGTTAGGAATTGATAGCTGTACAAAATATCCACTAATTGTTTCCACGCATCTATAGTATTCTAAAGAAATGGAAGGGTTAATGGTTAAATCAATATATTATCACATAAAACTACATTTCTGAGCTCCCTTATAGCAAAATTTGTTTTGATGTGCATGATGTGCACAGATTCTAGGAGGTATCTGTAAGGAAGGGAATAGGCTTTTAGGTCTTTCTTCTTCACTTTCTACCTTCATGGTGACTAGATTTTGAATATTGTGTCAGGAATAGACATTTTAGATGCTTGCAAATGGAACTTATGCCTGGGGAGAAGCTGAAGATAAGATAATGGGTTCTCTGATGCAATGTATACCACAGATGCATAGACAAAGAAGTTCATATCAAACTTTGGTTTTACAACCACAATGAGATATCACCTCACACTAGTCAGAATGGCTAAGATTAACAAGTCAGGAAATGACAGATGCTGGTGAGGATGCAGAGAAAGGGAACCCTCCTACACTGTTGGTGGGAATGCAAGCTGGTGAAACCACTCTGGAAAACAGCATGGAGGTTCCTCAAAAAGTTGAAAATAGAGCTACCATATGGCCCAGCAATTGCACTATTGAGTATTAACTGTAAAGATACAAACATAGTGATCCGAAGGGGCACGTGCACCCAAATGTTTATAGCAGCAATGTCTACAAAAGCCAAACTATGGATAGAACTTAGACATCCATCAACAGATGAATGGATAAAGAAAAGTGGTATATATACACAATGGAATACTATGCAGCCATCAAAAGAAATGAAATCTTGCCATTTGCAATGACGTGGATAGAACTAGAGGGTATCATGCTTAGGGAAATAAGTCAAGCGGAGAAAGACAACTATCATATGATCTACCTGATATGAGGAAGTAGAGATGCAACATGGGGGGTTAAGGGGGTAGGAGAAGAATAAATGAAACAAGATGGGATTGGGAGGGAGACAAACCATAAGTGACTCTTAATCTCACAAAACAAACTGAGGGTTGCTGGGGGAAGGGGAGTTAGGAGAGGGGGGGTGGGGTTATGGACATTGGGGAGGGTATGTGCTATGGTGAGTGCTGTGAAGTGTGTAAACCTGGCCATTCACAGACCTTTACCCCTGGGGATAAAAATATATGTTTATAAAAAAATTAAAATATGAAAAAAAAACTTTGGTTTTACATTATTTTGAACTTGGACATATAGAATCACAGTGGTTACTATTTTGAATGTAGTTTCTTTTGCCTGATAATATGCTTATTCAAAACATTTATTTTGTGAAATATAACACTACTTTGTCAATTCTTGTTTTGTATAAACATGTCCATCATATGAATTCACCACAATTTATTCAGATATAATACTGCTGATGAGCATTTAACCTGTTTCTACTTTACAGTTAATGCTGCTATGAAGATTTTCTTGTGCGTCTCCTTTGGTAACTGTGTATATGTGTGTGTGCACTCAACTGATTGATATGTATTTGTATATATTTAAATATATATATATTTATATGTTATATACTGTTATACACACAGGAATACAATTGCTGAGTGATAAGATATATCACAGGATATAGGTATATAAATTAAAGGCTGTTTGCATAAAAGTGTTGCCTATTTGAATTCTCTTGTGAAATTCCTATTAATACTTTTAACCAAATTTTATATTATTTTTCTTTTTCTTTCTTCCTTTTTTTTTTTTTTAAGATTTTATTTATTTATTTATTTGACAGAGAGATCACAAGTAGATGGAAGGCAGGCAGAGAGAGAGAGAGAGAGAGGGAAGCAAGCTCCCTGCTGAGCAGAGAGCCCAATGTGGAACTTGATCCCAGGACCCTGAGATCATGACCTGAGCCGAAGACAGCGGCTTAACCCACTGAGCCACCCAGGCGCCCAAGCTCTTGTACATATGAAATGAAATTTGTTTTTCTCCTTTTAACCTGACTTGTGTCATTTTAATCATTAGGCCAGCCAAAGAAATGAGGAGTGGAAGCCTTCCACCCCTACAGTTTTGGCACCCAGCATGGGGCTCTTCACTGGCTGGATACTGCTTGCTCTGGGGCTGTGGCACCTGAAAGAGTGTGGGACCTCTGACAAGAGCCAGCAGAAGGTCAGAATTCTTACCACATCAGTATCCCAGATCTCTGCCTGTGGAGCCTGGTAGAAGAGAAATCGATGGGAGTCCTTTTCTTTTCTAAATTTAAATTAACCAGAAAAAACATTGGTGTGACTTCGTTCCTTGGATAGAGCAACATTGATTTGTTATGAGTACTCTTGTTTTCTATTGATCCGTCTCCTCGCAGAGACAGTCAGTGTGTTCCTTTGTCTCTGCCTTTTCAGTCAGTTATCCCAAGAAAGAAAACCATAGGGTAAAACACATACATAGGTCCTATAAGCCCGTTCCAACAAGCTTCCGCAACTAGTGAGTTCATACTTTCTCACCAGACCAATGTGTATTTAGACAAGCTTTGCTGTGGGTCCCTCAAGGAAAACGAGGGTGAGGCTGTCCTTTCACTCGTTCTCTACCGTGAGAGCTTAGCTTTGTGGCCAGTGAGAATATTCTGTCTGATCTCTGTCATCCAGGAGATACATATACTGTATACTGTGCATTTGGTAGCCAGTTGAATAGACTGGGATTCTGTGATATGAAATCACAAACCATATTCTCTTCGTCTGGCCATGCCAGCTTTCAGGAGAGTTTGTGACGAGGAGCCCCACTCCACAAGGGATATTTGTTGTCCTATAACCTTCATGGCTTTGTTAGTGCTGGAAAAGTCTCATTCCTGTAATGTCGGCCTGATGTCATCAATCTACAGTTCTTTATGGTTGGAGGCATCTCACTTTCCCATGAGAAGTGAACAATACCATTTTCACTCCACAATTCTTATTGCCTGTGACAACAAAAGTCCTTCCTTTCTTAGACTCTGGGAGTCAACTTTTGTGTCCATGGTAAAGATTTATTCTTAGCCTGGAAATTTACTTCTGGGTTTTTCAATATAAAGGGTTATTAGATTGAGTTGTTATTAGAATAAATATGCTAATTAAGATCACACTCCCCTATGGCCAGATGATAGACCATTTGAATTAAAAAAATTCTATATTTATGGGGCACCTGGGTGGTGGCTCAGTGGGTTAAAGCCTCTGTCTTTGGCTCAGGTCATGATCCCAGGATCCTGGGATCAAGCCCTACATCAGGCTCTCTGCTCAGCGGGGAGCCTGCTTCCCTTCTTTTCTCTCTCTGCCTGCCTCGCTGCCTACTTGTGATCTCTGTCTGTCAAATAAATAAATAAATTCTTTAAAAAAAAAAAACTTTTATATTTACAAACATTAGGGAGTTCTCATCCTAAACAACTGTCTTCTTCGTATTTCTAGGAAAAGCAAATTTTAAAAAGGACATCAAGGAGTATAATGGCCAGCTTCAGGGATTTCCTTAACACAATGAAGGAACAGAAAGTAATTTTGGAGTAAAACTCAAAGTCCTTATCAGCATAAACTCCTCTTTTCCATCGTCTTTATCTCCATTCCTTGTCTTTGAGCCTCCAGAAGATCTTTTAGATCTTTGAGCCCCAGGTCTGAATCCCCCTTCTCAAAATCCAACTGCCATTCTTCAATAAATCCCCTTACTATCTAAATTCCTCCAGCTTCCTTAGAAAATTCCTTAAACACATAACTATCAGTTTTAACTTCCGTTTCCCTACAAGATTTACAAAAAGCACTCCAGCTAGGTCTGGGGTATAGAGGTTATTTATAGAAAAGCAAATGTCAGGAAGTCAATTTAGTAAGAGTACTTAGGACAGGTGGTGAAACTTGTTTTACTGTCCCCTACTGCTCCTCCAACTTTCCAGGCCTCTGTATTCAGGCTCTGCCAGCATCAGGCCTTCCTGTGTGAAATTCTTTGTAAATATACCCCGGACACTCACTGCAGAAAGAATTCACGTACCTCAGACACAGCAGACCTATCTCCAATTACACTGCCTCTTTACCTCCACTTCCAGAAGATCCTACCAAATTTAGAGAGAAATCAGAAATATTAATGGTCATTCATAACTCCCCACATAGGTTGATTGGATGCTGCTAAAGATTCTTCTTCCACTCATGATTATACTGTAGTTTCAGACATGCCGAACAGCCCACTGGGAGAGAAAACAGATGCCAGAAGTTCTTCCAAGTCCTCCGGCAAATGACCAGAAAATGGCTCAGCTGGAAGCAGATATTCAAGCATTGACAAAGCAGTACTAGAGGCTTTCTCCCCTAAAATGAATTGGTCTAAGTTTGAATTGTATCCTCAGAAAAAAGGAGAGCATCCAAAGATCTTTACTGAATGGATTATACTGACTTTTTTTTAACTTTTTTTTAAAAAAGATTTTATTTATTTATTTGACATACAGAGATCACAAGTAGGCAGAGAAGCAGCCAGAGAGGGAGGGGGAAGCAGGCTACCCCCTGAGCAGAGAGCCAGATGCCGGGCACAATCCCAGGACCCTGAGATCATGGCCTGAGCCAAAGGCAGAGGCTTTAACCCACCAAGCCACACAGGCGTCCCATTATACTGACTTTTTAAAGACATACTTCATTAAACCCTGAAGCTCTAGAACATAGGAAGCTTTTGATTTCCATCTTAGTAGGTAATTTTTTTCTTTCTTCCTGATAAAAAGATACAAATTCAATATAATGTAGTTGGGTGGACCAGGCAGCCTATATGTCATAATAAAAGCAGCTACTCAATTGTTTTGAGTGTTGCTTACGGGAATACAGAAATAACAGAGTTTAAATCAACAATTCTTGCTTTGCAGTTGGAATCTCTAGAGAAACCAAAACATAACTCCAAGAACAACTCAAAGTTCGAAAAAAAAAAGAAAGCCCTTCTTATTTGTTACCAGGTATTTGTAGATACTATTTAATAAATAAATAAATAATTTGGGAGAAAAAACCAAAAAACCACCAGGATGTCAGAAGAATAATTGTCCTTCAGTTAAGATACGGAAAAGTTTAAAAAACAACCCTGTAGGTTCTAGCAGACCCAGAGTGTCTGTTTTTCTCTTCCTGTGGGACAATTTCCCACCAGTGGTCAGGGTTAGCCAATCCTCAGTAGTACCCCAGGGCCTACCATTAAACTTAAAGCAGAGAATTGGGAATGGAATTTTTAATTAACATTGATGTGACTTTACCATGCATTCAGAGGACTTATCTCTACCTGTCACCTCTGATTCTTTTGAAGCTGTTGGACTCATTGGACAACATATTCCAAGGCTCCTATATCAGCTCCCCCATTTTTATGGGCCTCCGTTAGCAATCATGACTCTTCTAGTGTCCAGCTCCTCACCAGCAAACCTCTTTGTTAGAGATTTGTTATGCAAGTTTAATGCCACTATAAAATGTCATAAGGAAGGCATTTTTATTTCCCAGCCCTCAGACCAAATCCCAAGTTTCTTACAGGAAATTCCCTTACTGGAATTTCATTTTCCCTTACTGGAAATTCATCTTGATTTAAATTCCTCTGAAGAGGGTGAATCTTTAAAAGATGTCCCAATTAGTCTCTGAGCCACAATATGAATGAATCTGGATCGTTCCTATATGCAGAGTCCATAAGCATAACTTGGAAAAAGGATAAACCCTTTCCATTTCCTCAATACCCTTTCCCCTGAGTTGTAGAGTGAGGAATTAGCACACAGCAGACCCATGAAACAGCCTGTGCTTGTCTTCACTTCCTCATCCGTTAACACTCCAGTATGGCTGGGAAAGAAAAAAAAGGTCAATTGACTCAGATGGGAAATAAAGTGGATTTTTTGCAAGACCTAAGAGCCATAAACTCTTTTGTGATTCTTTGCTACCCTGTGGTACCTACTGTTCTTACCTCAACTCTCTTTACATTTATATTAGGAAGGAGACAATTACTACGCAGTCACATACATCAGGGATATTGTGATTGTCCTGTGCTATTTTCGAAGGCCCTAAAGCCAACTTGGACTCTGTAGCCTTTACTTAGGTCTCCACTGCTGTTGAGTATATTGATGATATCTTACCTTGTAGCCACACTAATCTAGGTACTCTTATAGACCATTCTCCTAAAGACCCCAGCTAAATGAGTCCATAAAGCATCCCAATTTAAACTTCAACGGGTGCAAACAACTCTTAACCTACTTAGGACATGCGATATCTCAGGACATTCAGAATTCACACCAAGTGTTGAGGGATAGCTCAGTGGTAGAGCATTTTCATCCCTAAATGCTGTGAGACTCTTTGGGTGAAACTACTTTGTTCATCCCTCTCTCCAAAATAAAGCAGTTGCACAAGTATCTAAGGGTAACTGACTACTGTAAGCAATGGATTCCCATTTTTGTTGCCCTTAAGAAGCCTCTGTGTGCCCCCGCCCACCCCGATACCACCTCCGAACCCATTTTGTAGTCTTCAGAAGCATTAACCTCCTTTGAAGCTTTAAAATTAACACTGCCCACACCTCAGCTCTTGGCTTACCTAATGTTGACACACTTCTTCATTTATAGTATCACGAAAATAATGGTGGTGTTGCAGGCTTCCTAGGACAACTTTTTGACTCTCAGATATGGCCTGTGGTATCCTTCTCATACCAGTAAGATGCCGTGGTACCAGGTACAGCCCCATGCTTACATGCAGGGGTACAGCTGTTACATTTATTGACCAAAGCAGTGCGGACATGAGACTCCCCTGTTGGCCTCTATGTTCCCTGTACATTGTCTGTTTTCTTACAAGTTCACAAGACACAGGACTCTCTGCAGGGTGACGGACAACCTATGAGCAAGTTCTTTCGACTAACCCTCCCATCATCTTCTGACATTGTAACACTTAAAATCCAACTAGTTTACTGCCCCCCACCCCCCCGCCGCCGCACCAGGGATTTAGTACTGTGACTTTTCAGTAAGCAGAGCCTAGAATTTTAGGGGCATGTAAGAGATCTGCAAAGGCAGAAAAGAACCTAGATTAGAATGAGGAAGAGCAAACAGAAGGAACAAACTGAAGCACATTTTCCCACAACCCACTTAACCGGCCTCTCATGCTAGGAAGAGATCAGTGCAACAAAATGGCTGCGTCTCATTTATATGATGAAAGTGTTAATTCTCTTTTAATAGATATATGTTAGACACTATTTGTCCTGTTAGATTTACACAGAAGCACCATGTTTTCCATCATTGTTTGTATAAGCTTCTCCTTGCTGGGCAATCAGTATTTAGGGCAAGATAGTTTCGGAGTACAGCAGAGGCTAATTTTGGATAGTGGTATTGAACCCTTGTTCTATTACCGTGGAAATATTTAAGATCTCCTTTTTCAATCCATGAGTTCCAATGCTTGGAAGTTAAGTCCTTCACAGTGAAGAGAATTTGCAGAGATGGTATATGAGTGAATTTTCTATGATTTCTTATCTAATATGTGTACATGGTATGACTTTATGAACAGAGGAGCTAGGTTGTAATTTGGCATTTAGAGTCGAGTATTTGGTGATGGTTTTCCTCAATATTGTCATTGGTTTGGAAATTACCTATTTAAGGTTTCTTATACTACTTGTTGAAGCAAAGAACGCGTTTTACTATGTTGTTTCATGTGGTTGACTTTAGTGATCAGGAAGAATATAGTTGCTAGTCCTCTAAGGAAGAAGTTTACTTGAGAAAATTAAAATTACTTCCATAACGAGAGAAAACAATGGGAGACTAAAGCAAATTCTACATTAGACTCTGGTGTACATAATTTCTTATCGCTGAAAATCTGGTTCACTCTGACTGTTAAATCAAAAACAGGTAACTGAGGTTCCTGCTGAGTCATCAGAGGAATCTGACTGAAATAGTTATTAACACCAAATATGCCTTGTAACCAAATTCATAAGTGAGAACGATGATCATAAACCATGCTTTATTTCTTGATGTGATGTACATTTGCTTTATATGAATTGCTTTTTCTTTCTTTTTCTCCTTTCTCATTACTTTATTAATTAACATATATTGTATTGATGATATTCAAACTTCAGAATAGAGAAAGTAAATGTGATATTGTAGCTAAATGAGAGGGATGGAAATTTACTTTCCTAGCATTCCTTAGATCTCAAATTTGGGAAAGTAACTGAGGGTCTTTCAATCAAATGCACTTGCAAGAGCCTTTGAATTTGCTATGAGCAACATGAATAAAAGAAGCTTTAAGAGGCATCAGCTTCTACTTTGGTATGAGAAAGAAGAGGCACCCTGACATCAGTTTTACAATAACTCTTGTTTTTTAATTGAAGTATAGTTGATGCACAATGTCACATTGGCTGGTGTTGACTCAGTGAGTTACCTACTGCCTTTTAATGATTTTTTAATTTAGGTAGGCAGAATGATTTCTATTATTTGTAAAAACCCTGATCAGCATAGAATTAATGGCTAGTTTCTTAGTGTTTCTCTACCCTACCTCACTTGAATGTAGACATCATGATAATTAAGAACAGTTTTCATACAATATAGGTTTGAAGTAATTTTTCTTAGTCTTTAAAAAATTAACATATATAAAGCATATACCAATACAACTTGTGTGTGTGTGTGTGTGTGTGTGTGTGTGTGTAATTAAAAGAAAGGAAGAAGTAAAAAATAGTTCCTAGTAACTCCATATAAGAATGAGTCATAGTGGGAGAGTATTCTTCAGAAATATATAATTTAGTTCATGCACAATCTAAATCTTGTTGTCACTCATTGTTCTTTTTCTCCTCATATATGATTTTATGTTACTTTGATAGTATAACTCATTGTCTAAAACTCTGTTTATTGTAAGTCCTAAGGAGATAGTGATTAAAGTAAAAGAAGAAAAGATAATTTTAAATGTTAGCGGTACAGGCCTTTCTCAAGAAACAAGAAAGGTCTCAGGTACACAACCTAACCCTACACCTAAAGGAGCTGGAGAAAGAACAAGAAAGAAACCCTAAGCCCAGCAGGAGGAGAGAAATCATAAAGATCAGAGCAGAAATCAATGAAATAGAAACCAAAAAAACAATAGAACAAATCAACGAAACTAGGAGCTGGTTCTTTGAAAGAATTAATAAAATTGATAAACCCCTGGCCCGACTTATCAAAAAGAAAAGAGAAAGGACCCAAATAAATAAAATCATGAATGAAAGAGGAGAGATCACAACTAACACCAAAGAAATACAAACTATTATAAGAACATACTATGAGCAACTCTACGCCAATAAATTTGACAATCTGGAAGAAATGGATGCATTCCTAGAAACATATAAACTACCACAACTGAACCAGGAAGAAATAGAATGCCTGAACAGACCCATAACCAGTAAGGAGATTGAAACAGTCATTAAAAATCTCCAAACAAACAAAAGCCCAGGGCCAGACGGCTTCCCGGGGGAATTCTACCAAACATTTAAAGAAGAACTAATTCCTATTCTCCTGAAACTGTTCCAAAAAAATAGAAATGGAAGGAAAACTTCCAAACTCATTTTATGAGGCCAGCATCACCTTGATCCCAAAACCAGACAAGGATCCCACCAAAAAAGAGAGCTATAGACCAATATCCCTGATGAACACAGATGCGAAAATACTCAACAAAATACTAGCCAATAGGATTCAACAATACATTAAAAATATTATTCACCACGACCAAGTGGGATTTATTCCAGGGCTGCAAGGTTGGTTCAACATCCGCAAATCAGTCAATGTGATACAACACATCAATAAAAGAAAGAACAAGAACCATATGATACTCTCAATAGATGCTGAAAAAGCATTTGACAAAGTACAGCATCCCTTCCTGATCAAAACTCTTCAAAGTGTAGGGATAGAGGGCACATACCTCAATATCATCAAAGCCATCTATGAAAAACCCACCACAAATATCATTCTCAATGGAGAAAAACTGAAAGCTTTTCCGCTAAGGTCAGGAACAAGGCAGGGATGTCCATTATCACCACTGCTATTCAACATAGTACTAGAGGTCCTAGCCTCAGCAATCAGACAACAAAAGGAAATTAAAGGCATCCAAATCGGCAAAGAAGAAGTCAAATTATCACTCTTCACAGATGATATGATACTATATGTGGAAAACCCAAAAGACTCCACTCCAAAACTGCTAGAACTTGTACAGGAATTCAGTAAAGTGTCAGGATATAAAATCAATGCACAGAAATCAGTTAAATGTTAGTATAATTTTTTAGTAGAAATCAAAGGTTAATGGTTGATATAATTTTCATCAAATTTCCTAATTATTAGAATGCCAAAACTGTTTTCTGGTTTTAGGGTTCTCTTACATTGCTTGTTTCCTTTGCTTATAGCAAAGTCATATACCATTGCCAATTTTTATATCATTTACACATTGGCTTATTATTTCACTTGGAAAAAAAAAGAATTGTTGAAAGAATAATTCTTCATGTAGACATTTTTTAATGTTTTCATAATGCAGTAATCCCTCCAGAATGAAGATAACACTACAGAATCTATTAATTGCTTAGTGTTTAAATTTGTAGCAAAGTAATCTTTATATATGATTTTGCCTTCTATTTACTGTTATTCTATACTGCAATAGGATATCCTTTTTTGAATGTATTGGCATACAAAAAAAAGTAAAAAATATATCATTCTCATATCTTTCCTCAAATTATATATTTACAAAATGAATAAAGTAGTGTAAACTCATGACCAGCATGTGGTTAATGATGAACGCCAGAACATTTTCTCCCAAACATATTCTTCATCATTCTTTTTTTCTATTTCATATTCCTTCTATTTTTCTCTAAAAATGTTTCTTTAACTTTTGATTTTGAAGTTTTCAATTTTTTTGGAAAGATTTTCTTTACTTATTTTAGAGAGAGGAGCAGAGGGAGAGAGAAAGTAAATCTCTATTGAGCATGGAGATTTACTTGGGGCTTGAGCTCATGACCCTGAGGCAATGACCTGATCTGAAATCTAGAGTCAGATGCTGTGAGACTCCTGGGTGACTCAGTCCCTTGTGTCTTGCCTTCGGCTCAGGTTATGATCCCAGGGTCCTGGAATCCAGTCGTGCTTCAAGCTCCTTGCTCACTGGGGAGCCTGCTTCTCCCTCTGCCTGCCCCTCCCCCTCTTTGTGCTCTCCCTCCTCGCCTCCCTCTCTCTCTGACAAATAAATAAATAAATCTTCAAAAACAAAAGGCAAATGCTTCACCCAGGCTCCCCTGGAGTTTTCAATTTTTAGAACGCATTTTCTCTTTTCTCCCTAAATCTTAACCTACTTAAAATTGTTAATACCTTGAAGATAAGCTTACTTATCTATAGAACACTGTTTGTTAGGGCACCTCAGTGGCTCAGTTGGTTGAATGCTAGACTCTTGGTTTTGGCTCAGGTCATGATCTCAGGGTTGTGAAATTAAGCCCAGGTCAGGCTCTATGCTCAGTGGGGAATTTGTTTGAGATTCTCTCTCTCCCCCTCTCCCTTTGCCTGTTCCTCGGCTTCTGCATGTGCTCTCTTTCTAAAATAAAATAAATAAAATCTTTTTTAAAAAAGAATTCCATTTTCTTATCATTGATAAATTCATGATTGTCAATGAATTAATGAATCTGAATAATTTTTAAAAACCTTTGTTACTAAATATTATATGTTGTAATTGCATTGGGATATCTGTGTTTCTTTTTTTTAAGATTTTATTTATTTATTTGACATGAAGAGAGATCACAAGTAGGCAGAGACAGGCAGAGAGAGAGAGGGAAGCAGGCTCCTTGCTGAGCAGAGAGCCTGATGCAGGGCTTGATCCCAGGACCCTGAGACCATGACCTGAGCTGAAAGCAGAGGCTTAACCCCCTGAGCCACCTAGGCTCCCGGATATTTCTGTTTCTTAATAGAAATTCCTAGATCTCGGGGCATCTCAGTGGCTCAGTGGGCTAAGCCTCTGCCTTCAGCTCAGGTCATGGTCTCAGGGTCCTGGGATCGAGCCCCACATTGGGCTTTCTGCTCGGCAGGGAGCCTGCCTCCCCCCTTCTCTCTGCCTGCCTCTCTGTCTACTTGTAATCTCTCTCTCTCTCTCTGTCAAATAAATAAATAAAATCTTTAAAAAAAAAAAAAGGAAGAAATTCCCAGAGCTCAAGAACAGGAGTGTAAGATCTGAATGATCAGGTTTATATAAATCCTATTAATTTCTCTTAACTTGTACAGTGCCTGAAAAATATTTATTACATATTAGTTGACTGATAACTGTTACTAATTTATGGTTAATATATATTGGAAATGTTCAAACATTAACATGTCAATCTCTTAGATAGTGCCCCTTAAATATTTCCAATGATGTGACTTTAACTGGAAAAAAGATAAAACATTATTCCTGTGCCCTGTTCTATTCCATTTGGAAAATTACCCTGAATACTCTTAATCTATTTTATAAATGCAAATATATTTTAATTTATATTTTTTGATATATTTGTTTCATTAATGAAAAAAAATCTCTTGTCCTAATCTGTGAAATTAAAAAAAAAAAAAAATCAGTGTTTCTAGTGTGCCATGCACACACTCACTGAGCAAACTCCATTGTGGTGCTTACCCATGTAGACCTTTGACTACACTCCCATCTCTATTACCCACACTGAATAGATTAAAAACAACAAAACAAAACAATTCTTCTTTTCCTTTAGAATATTTCTTGAGTACTTTCTTATAGGCTATCTTGGTATTTAACATTACTCCATTTAAACATGAATAAATAGTGTTTATCCAATTTGCTGTGCTATGTATAACCTAAATTCACAAGTATAAATCTATTAGTGCCTATCTGCATTTTTATATAAATTATAATGCTATTCATTTCCAATCCTGTTTATCTTTTATAATGAGGTTTTTTGTTTTTTGTTTGTTTGTTTAGCTGCCTTCCAAAAAAATCTAAATATTTATTTGAATTTTAAATTAAATTAGTTGACCAATAACTAAGGTTCTTATTCATTAAACAAGATATATTTTGTTATCATAAGGTGGATTCCCTCACATTTCAAATGATATGAACATCTTCACTTTTCCTTAAATGGAAGAGTGGCTATATTTCTTGTAAGAGAGTGGAAGAGAGAAAGACAGGAAGTTTTATTTTATTTTTGGAGTTGGATCACATTATCTTAACACTCATTTGTCATCCCAATGGCACAAAATACTTCAAAATGTGATTTGGGCAATAATTATATTTGGTAGTTCACCTGAGTCAATATGTTTCTCTGTACTTATAAACTGAGAAAAGGAAAGAGACTTTGAATTCGTAGAGCCTAGCATAGTATCAGACATTTGTAGTTATATAATAAATGGTTTTTCATAAACTGAAGGAACAAATTTATTTCTGTAGTGTTGCAAATTCATTCATGTGACCATTTGCCTTCCCAGAGAAAATTTAGCTTTTTTTATGTCTTATCTCATCTTCTTGATGGTTCATTCATTTGGCCATTTGGCAAATATTTATTTATGAAGTTCTACAATATGCCAGACATTTCTATTCTATAGCAGAGAAAGGCAATACATGTGAGAAATAACAGAGAAATATGAGTATTTGAGACTGAGATAAGTACTGAAGACAAAATAAATTTGGAGAAAGTAAGTGTTGAAGAAGGGCATCTATTTGGAGCGGCCAGAAAAGACCTCACTGTTACTTAAATTACAACCAAGAGGAAGTGAGTGAATGAGTCAAGATAGAGAATTCTAAGTAGTCAAAGGACAAGAGTAGAGAACTTGTAAAGAATTATATGTAGCAAATTCAAGAAAAACTGGTGAGACATGGGGCTGGAATGAAGTAGGAAATGAGAATAAAGTCAAATAACAAGGCACAACACCTTAGGAAACCTTTGAGTTCATTGTACGGAATTTGGCATTTACACTGAATGATATACGAAGCTCCTGGGGTTGAACAGAAAAGTGGCCTGATCTGATTTAGATTTCTTTTTTTTTGAGGTTTATTGAGGTATAATTCACTAATAAAAAATTGTATAAATGTAAGCTGTACACGTGATGTTTTGGCATGCATATAACTTGTGAAACGATTACCACAATCAAGTTAACACATTCACTGTCTCACATAGTGTGTGTGTATGTGTGTGTGTGTGTGTGTGTGTGTCTGTGGTGAGAACCCTAAAATCCGGTCTCTTGGAAAATTTCAAGTATGCAATTCCCATATTATTAACTACATTCATCATGCTGTACGTTATCTCCAAAACTTACACACCGCCTAACTGAAACTTTGTACCCTTTGTGAACATCTCATTTCCTCACCTCCTACCCCTGCCAACCTGTACTCTACTCTGCTTGAATAAGTAAGACATTATTTAGATTTAACATATAAATAGGATTATGCAATATTTGTCTTTTGAATTTGGCTTCTGATTTAAATTAACAGAATTACTCTAACTTTTCTGATGAAAATACATGGAAGACTCCTGGGCATCTGGGTAGCTCAGAGGGTCCTCCGTCCCTCTCCCTGCTTATTCCCTCTCTCAAAAAAATAAATAAAATCTTTAAAAAATAGAAAAGAAAATAGAGCTGATAGAACTAAAAATAAGATTTGTTGGCATAGGATTTGAGTGAATATGTATGTATAATGTATATATGTAGGTGTTTATCATGCATATATCTTAAAAGTATTAATTAATTTTCCCAATTTTACTTTTTCTAAGTGGAATACTTTAGGCTTTGCTTTCTATATATGTAACTTCGTGTAATATTTTATTTTGAAAGTTGGTTTGAAATTAAATAATTTCTTCAAATGTCACAACCAAGTCATAAGGTCATGGAGTTGATCATTTTAAAGTATATTTATTCACTTTTTGCAGAAACCAAGGGAAAGTTACTCTCTGCACTGCTAAAAATAAAATTGATTTATTGATTTACTTGCTCCTATTTCTTCTTTTTTGCTGATATTAAATTCCTAATAAAAGCCATATTTACATTCATACAGACATACTTGTAAGGATATAATATTCTGAGTATAGCTTCCAATAAATATATCTTTGAATACTGATACAAAGGAAACAGTGTCATTTTGATTATCAATAAGACAGGAGCTAATATTTTAGAATGGTTACACACATTTTTATTTATATTCAAAGTTAAGATCACATGATTGTTTTAAGATAATCATAGTTAAAGTGATTTAAAATTCAAGAAGCACACATTAAATTGCATACAAAGAAATCAACAAAAAATCATATTCTAATTTAAACAAAAGTATGAAGCTTCTGAAAGGAAAGGGAAACTTTTCTATGAAGAACTAAAACTATCACAGAGTTAAAGAGGCATGTGTCTAACTTTAATGAATTGGTAATTTGATATGTAAAAAAAAAAAAAAAAAGCCTCCAAATACAACAAAAAACCCAACCCTGTTATAGTGTGTTTAATGGTGACAGTTCCACATTCATTGTCATTGACTTCTCTGAAAAATTTCACTGTAAGGGACAGTGAGTTTTTCTTAGAATATGAGATGAATTGGAAAAGGAACAAGCTGTCATGATGTCTCTGATGAACTTTGAGTCCAGGAAGACAGAGGTCCTGAGATCTAATGATTCAAGGAACTGTTGGATCAAAATTTTGGAGGTGGAAAGTTTAACTGGCAAGAGGGCAAAGCTACACCAATGCCAATGATATGGTGAACCATCAAAGGACATTTTTCTCACTGGGGGTACTTCTCCAAAATGCAGTTTGGTCGGCCCTATGCCCTAGGAGAATTGTGAGGCCAGTGGTCCTAATATAATGCTGGGAGAGACATTGCTTTAAGAGCTCTTTTCCTTTTCCATTCCATTTTCCCCAAGAAATAGTGACTATACGTGAAGTTTAAATTCATTTTTAAGAATTTATCCAATTTAAATCCAGGGAAATAAGTGACTTATTGCACTGATGATCAAGAAGTAATCCTTTTATGTTCTACAAATTTAGGACATGTGTGGTATGTGTTAGACCCATTCTTTTGCATTAAAATTTCTGTTGTTTTCACTGTACTGTTTAAATAAAACGTTTTTTAAAATTTGTGTGTGTGCATGTGTTCCAAAATTCATTGTTTATGCACCACACCAGTGCTCCATGCAATAGTGCCCTCCTTAATACCCAGCACTAGGCCCTCCACACCCCACAGCCCCCTCCCCTCCAAAACCCTCAGCTTGTTTCTCAGAGTCCACAGTCTCTCATGGTTTGTCTCCCCCTCCGATTTCCCTCAACTCCCTTCTCCTCTCCATCTCCCTTTGTCCTCCATGTTATTTGTTATGCTCCACAAATAAGTGAGACCATATGATAATTGACTCTCTCTGCTTGACTTACTTCACTCAGCACGATCTCCTCCAGTCCTATCCATGTTTATACATCCTTTCTGATGGAGGCATAATACTCCATTGCATATATGGACCATATCTTCTTTATATATTCATCCATTGAAGGGCATCTTGGCTCTCTCCACAGTTTGGCAGCCGTGGCCATTGCTGCTATGAACTTGGGGTACAGATGGCCCTTCTTTTCACTACACTGTATCTTTGGGGTAAATACTCAGTAGTGCAATTGCAAGGTGATAGGGTAGTGCTCTTTTTAATTTTTTGAGGAATCTCCACACTGTTTTCCAAAGTGGCTGCGCCAACTTGCATTCCCACCAACAGTGTAAGAGGGTTCCTCTTTCTCCACATCCTCTTCAATACTTGTTTACTGTCCTGTTGATTTTGGCCACTTTCACTGGTGTAGGGTGGTATCTCAATGTGGTTTTGATTTGAATCTAATGATGATGAACATTTTTTCATGTGTCTGTTAGCCATTTGTATGTCTTATTTGGAGAAGTGTCTATTCATTTCTTCTGCCCATGTTTTTGCAATGATTATCTGTTATGTGTGTGTTGAGTTTGAGGAGTTCTTTATAGATCTTGGACATCAGCCCTTTGTCTGTAGTGTCATTTGCGAATATCTTCTCCCATTCCATGCGTTGCTTCTTTGTTTTGCTGACTGTTTCCTTTGCTGTGCAGGAGCTTTTGGTCTTGATGAAGTCCCAAAAGTTCATTTTTGCTTTTGTTTCCTTTGCCTTTGGGGACATGTCTTGAAAGAAGTTGCTGTGGCCAATGTCGAAGAGGTTACTGCCTATGTTCTTCTCTAAAGTTTTAATAGATTCCTGCCTCAGGTTGAGGGTTTTTTTTACGCATTTTGGGTATATCTTTGTGTATGGTATAAGAGAATGGTTGTTTCATTCTTTTGCACATAGCTGTCCAGTTTAATACAACTTTTTTTGATGTGGACTTTTTGAAAGACATTTTCTCTTTTATTTAGTGTGCACTTCATAAAAGGCATACACATTTCTCTTTGGCCTACCCTTTATCTTCTTGCTCAACTCATTTCAAAAAAGAATGTGAAATAAATTATGTTGTATTTTTCCATTTATTCTTACACTCTCAAATGCCTTGCACAGGGAGCTTAGAAAACAGTTAAATATATATTGAATTGATTATTTGTGAGGATTACAATAAAGAGGCAGATTGGGCTGAGAAACCTATTAAAACAGAGGAGCCATGTTTTCAAAACATCAGTGTTTACTATAACACATAGTGCTATAAAAATAATGGCAGTTGGCCATTATTAGGTCCCAAACATGTCAAATGCCACATTTTAAAGGAAAAAAAAAAAGAAGTTTTTCTATTAGTTAGATAATAAGGTTAATATTATTTTAATAATTATCACTAGAAGATATCTATAGCAATAATTATTCAATATATGATTTTATATTTAAGATTCAACTAATTTAATTATAATTTTAATGAAAAAATTATTTAATTTTATATCCTTTTTATTATTTATTATTATTATTTTTATTTTATATTTTTCATATCTTTATTTTATTTATATATTTTTATTTATTTATTTTATTATTATTATTAAATTATTATATCATTTATTATTTAATAATTTAAAAATATTAATTTAATGATTATCAATGTATAAATGATTAATGATTGATGATCAAATATTTAAACTTAAGTTGATTGAAATTTTAGATAAAATCTAAACAGAGCAAACCCTAATAAGGTATCATCTATGGCTTCCTCATTTAAAATTTTAAAAATATATAAGAGATATATAAACCTTTCTTAGTTCTTCAGATCTTTATATAAGAGTTTTACTTTTTATTTATTTTTTTAAAGATTTTATTTATTTATTTGAGAGAGAGACACACAGCAAGAAAGGGAACAGAAACAGGGAGAGTGGGAGAGAGAGAAGTAGGCTTCCTACTGAGCAAGGGCTAGATCCCAGGACCCTGGGATCATGACCTGAGCCCAAGGCAGCTGCTTAATGATTTAACCATCCAGGCATCCCTGTATAAGGTTTTCTTAATGCCAAGAAAGTTAGTGAAATTTTGGAAAGACATTAAAGAAATAGCATGACTAACCACAATTGCCTTTTTCATAAGTTCCTTTAGCACTGAATTACACGTATGTCCCATAAATGTGATGACCTTAAGGATACATTTGTTTTAAAATTAATTATTTAATAAAATTAGAAAAAATATTAATATGCATCTCAAAAAATTTCCATTTTATTATACATTTAAAAATTGTTTTATGTTAATGTATACTTGCAGGGGAAAATACTGAAAATGGTCTATGGAATGCAGTCTTTTAAGGCTCAGTAATTATAGTAAAATGTGGGTGGTTTTAGCATTTCTCCAAAACAATTTAATACTTTTCCAGCACAGGAACTACCATTAGTAAGGACTGTTCTTAAAAAATATATTCTTGTTTTACTCCTTTTGAAAAGTTTAATTCTAATTTCTGCCCAAGTATATTTTATCAAGTCTCATATATATCTCAATTAATGAAACTGAAAAAGTCAAAAGATGTGTATCTTATAATTAGAATCTGTAGAATCTTTAATTTTGAAATAATCATACAATAGTAAAATATTCATCATCCTTGTAATTATAAGATAATATCATAATGGTGATTTAGGTATTAATCATAAATCTTTCAAAATGCAATACACAATTGATATAAATTCATTATTCTGTGATAGAATCCTAAAATCTAGTCCTAATCATAAATCCTAATTTGAATCCTAACTTAAGCAGTGGGAAAAGAGCTTAAATTACACAGTGGGCTGATTTTGTAATTTTTAATTATTTTCCTTGTTAAAAGTTAAGTCAACTTCTATCAGACATTTTAAATTACTTTATATTGTTAAAATAGCTAAATTAAAATTTAAGGGAAAAAAACAGAGCTACAAGAGAGATGAACACAGAGTTACAATAATCAAATAAAACAAAACAGTTTAGGCTCTTTAGGAGGAGAGTAAGGTACCTGAAAGTTACCAAATAGCCATTTAGGTTATCTCCCTTTTATGGCCTATAGAAATAAATTCCAAGGTGAGTGACAAAGAGCTCCTGTATTAAACAGCTTGGATTATACAACAGGAATTGTTGCTACTGGTGTTATTACACATGGTGATATAAATCACACACAAGGTGGCTATGTGGCAGGGTGAAAAATTTTTGAGCTTTGAAGCAAAATAGTACTGGGCTTAAGATCTAGCACTGTACTATATCAATTAGACAGTTTCTGAGACACCATTTAAACTCTCTGTGTTTTAGATTTCATTATGCATGGGGAAGAGGGATCATCTCTTCTTTGGAGGGCTCTTGTAAGATGAGGAATAATTTAATACTCCTGGGAATCTAGCAGATTAGCATTTGGAAGTGAACACTTGACAGAACAAATTGTACCATGGAGGGCCATAGGCTTGGGAGGAATCAAGACAACTTTTGTGGAGGAATTTGTTCTTTAGAAGGGACTTGAATGATAATTTTTGTTAGAGAAACAGCTGCATATATCTTATCTTGAAAGCATGACAAAAGGCAATGTTGTGCTATGAGCAAAGTGGCTGGAGCGTTGGTATCGGCAGGGAATATGAGATGCACGGAACTTGGATGTGATACACAGTGCATCTGGTCCCTTCTTACTGGCTCCTTTGCCTCTACCTGTCTCTCTCTTGGAGCATTGCAAAAGCAGCTTACCTGTTTTTGTTTTTACCCTTAGGTTCCTTCCAACTCTTTTTTTTTTTAAAGATTTTATTTATTTATTTGACAGAGAGAGACCACAAGTAGGCAGAGAGGCAGGCAGAGAGAGAGGAGGAAGCAGGCTCCCCACTGAGCAGAGAGCCCAATGTGGGACTCGATCCCAGGACCCTGAGATCATGACCCGAGCGGAAGGCAGCGGCCTAACCCACTGAGCCACACAGGCGCCCCACCAACTTTTTTTTTTTTTTAAAGATGACTTATTTATTCATTTATTTGAGAGAGCCCAAGCAGGGGGAGTGGCACAGGGTGAGGGGAAACAAGCTCCCCGCTGAGCAGGGAGCCCCATGTGGGGGTCGATCCCAGCACTCTGGGATCATGACCTAACAAGAAGACAGACCTTAACTGAGTGAGCCACCCAGGCCCCCAGCTCCAATTTCTTGACATTCCTTTGCTACATTATTTTAATTTTAAAGGAATATTGCTAAATGTTGTATAAATTATGAATGGAGTTAAGAGAAACATGCAATATTTCTGTACTTCTGTTTTATCAGTCAGAAACATATATGTGGCCCATTTTAAGATCTATTTTTATTCTCAGTTGACATCTATTAGTGAGGAAACCAACTAAATAAAGTAAATTAGAAAAAGGAAAGTGCTATTAAGAAAATGATAAAGGAGAAGGCACCTGGCTGGCCTAGCCAGAAGATCATGTGACTCTTGATCTCAGGGTCATGAGTTTGAGCCCCACCTTGGGTGTAGAGATGACTTAAATAAATAAAACTTTAAAAAAAATTGTAAATGTAAAAAATATATTTACAGTACTGTATTGATTGAAAAAATATGCAAATGAGTGGACCCCGTCAGTTCAAACAGGTGTTGTTCAAGGGTCAACTATAGCTTTTGCCTTTCACTCTTCACAAAAGATCTACAAATGATGGACAAATGATCCCAGGAGTTTTACATGGACGGTTCCATGTTTCATTATTTTATTCTTTATTAAAAGATAAAACAATAACCAGTAATTTTCCAGTGCTTTCAATAATCAAATGTATTTTTAATAATTCAGAATTTATTTAATGAAATGGAGATTTGTCCTTAAGTCTTAAAAAACTGAGAATTTCAACATGGATGGCAATGCTGTAGTTTGAATGAAATATCAGTATCAGTCCTGTTGTGCTGGCTAATTTTCCCTGCAACGCTGCATAGCTTAGATTTGCTTAAACATTTATAACACCCATTGTTTTATTTAGTTTGGACTTCTGTAACAGAAGATAATTTACTAATAGCTTAAACAATGAAGACATTTCTCACAGTTCTGAGGCTGAGAGCGCTAAGATCAAGACGGCAGCAAGCCTGGTGTCTGAAGATGCCATGATCACAGGTGGCTGTGCGGGGGCTCACATGGCCGAGAAAGAAGGAGCAAGCTCATTGGTCTCTGCTTACAAGGGCACTAATCCCATCTCGAGGACCCAATTTATGACCACATCTAAACCTATTTGTCTTCTAAAGGCTGCACTTCCCAATACCATGACCTCGGGGGTTAAAGCTTCAACATATGAATTTGGGAGAAATGCAAACTTTCAGTCCACGGCACCTACCCTCTCTTATTTCTAAGGTGGTCATTTTAGGAACATAGACAGAGATATTTATAGAATCTATTTGTAAACTTGTTAAACTAGAAGACTGGTTCATTCTACAAACTGTTCTAAAATCATTATAAAACTGATTACATATTTTTTCTGTTCTAAATATGATTAGTGTCAAATATCCTTGGTAAGCTATATTCTCTTTATCATTATTCATAAGATAAGCCCAATATTCATAATTTCATCTTCCAACTTCTTCTGATATCATGTACAACTTGCTCTCTTGATTAAACATGCAATTACTTTGCATCTTTATCTTCATTCCATATTATATAAGTAAACATCAGAGAAAGAAGAATGTGTATATTTTCAGTCCCATGAGAGATTATACAATTGATCTTCACTTTTAAAATAAGTATTACATTTTATTCTGTTATTTATCTTATTTTTACTTTTCTGACATTTAATTTCTTAGAATATTTGGGAGTTAGGCAAATATAAATTTAAACATAATTTTATTGTTTAAGCAAGATCAATATCTGATAACCATGTTTCATAATTAAAAAATAAATATATATATATAATTATATAGCTTCCATTAATAGTTCTTTCCCATCATTATTCTTTTATAATCTTTTTAAAATTTATTCTTTAGAGATATGACCTCATAACTGTATGGCTTTCAGTATCTCCTGACCATCAGTGTAGAACAAATTATTCATGTTTCAGTACTTCAATAATGAGATGTCAGCCCATAATCCTTACTGTTGAAGGGATTGTCAGAAATGATTGAATCCCTGGTGATATGACCTCAATGCCATTGAAAACTTGCCCTCATAAGAGAGTACATGCTATCTCAAAAGCTCCTTTTATTCCTCTTAGCTTTTTTTATTGTTGTTTTGCATAATATCATGCATGTACGTCATGTATATGCATAATTCAAAGTGAAAAATGCATGTAACATATGAATATGCATAACTCAAACTGAAAATCAGTTCAGCAGTAATCATATACGCATTGAACATGTATTAAACACTATTTATTTTGAACACTTATCATGAAGACCTACAAGTATTTTAATCTTTATTTTGTAAAATGCAAAATGAATTGTTGGAGCTGCTAATTGTCAGTTGCTCCATGATAGATGTGTTTGTCTGCTGTGAGTTTTGTTCGTTTAGTTTCAATATCTTGCCTTTGACAATGTTAAAACAAATACAAATATCCACCTAATGATTTTATATCCATGAGTTTCCTTTGCCGTTGTAAGTCTGCAAAGCAGAGAGGGTATGTTATCAGTCAGGTTTCTATTGGAGAGGAGGTGGAGAGAAACAGTAAGATATATATATTAAAAGATTTATCGCAAGAAATTGGCTCATAAAATTGTGGAGGCTGCCTAAGAAAGTTTGAAATTTATAGGACAGGCCGTCAGAAAGGGCAGGCTGGAACTCAGGCAAGAACAGAAGTTACAGGCCATGGGCACTTTTTTTTTTTTTTTTTTTTTTAAGGAAACAACAGTTCTGGTCCTGATTTTAAACTGACTTTATCAGGCCCACCCAGATTTTCTGGGATAATCTCTTTAAAGTCAACTCCTTCTGGATTCAAATCACTGTTCCAAAGTATTTTCACAGCAACACTTAGAACAGTTTGACTAATAGTGGACTACAGACTAGCAAATTAACACATAAAATTGACCTTTATATGTTATTTCCTGTTTTTATAGGATTAACATTCACTAGAATGAAGAAGGATGAAACTGTGAGTTTTCTGTGAGTGCTTACCTCACCTCTCAATGACCTTAGATCGTATCACTGGGGGTACCATAAGATTTTTAAAACTTACATTTATGTATGCAAGGTCTATACTATGGTTAGATATATGTCAGTACTACTTACAAATTTCAAGATGTTATGGTTAGTAGGTGCTTATAGCTTTAACCTATTTTATATATCATATTTTTACCAAGATCTAGATCTGATTAGAAAAAGAACTTAATTGTGCTTATGAGCTTATAATAAAAACAAATTCAGATCAACTTACACCATTGGCAATACTCCAAATTCAATTCATTCTTCCTGTATTCATCTTTCTGTATTGATCTAAATGTATACATGATAAATATAAAAAAACAAAAGAATAATTTCTGGCTTAAGTATATATGACAGTTAATTTTAGTATATTAAGTATATATGAAGTTAATTTTTCACTATAAGACCTCATGATTTGTCAGGTTAGTGGAAAACGACTAAGACAGAGGACTTTTGGCCTGGGAACTTAAAAGAGTAGGAAATCTGATATGAGACACCTTGTGCTTCAACTTTTTCTTTCTTAAAAATATCTTTTTATTTTACAATTTCCTAATATATCTCTATACCCTTCTATTCCTTTTCTTTATAGTATGTATTCATTTCCTATTGCTTCATAACAAATTATTACAAATTCTGTTGCTTGAAACAAAACAAATTCATTCTTTCACAATTTCTGTGGGTCAGGGATCTGGGTTGTAGAGTGACTGGGCTCTTTGCTCAGAGCCTCCTTAGTCTGAAATTAAGGTGTTAGCCAGGTCTGTCAACTCATCTGAGTCAGAGTCTCTTCCAAGATCACTGGTTTTTTCACAAGGCATCTCCTTGCAGTTGCTGAAATTAAGTCCCATTTCTTGACTGGCTGTTGGCCAGGGGCTGCTCTCGGCACCTTGGACCCCCTCTTTGGTTGTCCTCCATAGGCTGTTCACAACATATTTGTTTCTTTGAGGCTGGGAGGAGTAGTTCTTTTGCATTGAATATTCCTGCTAATTTGAGTGTCTTTAAAAATGGATAAAGGAGATGTGGTATAAATACACAATGGAATATTATTCAGCCATCAAAAATGGAATCTTGCCATTTGCAATAATGTGGATGGAACTAGAGGATATTATGCTAAGCTAAATGAGTCAGTCAGAGAAAGATAATTATCATATGATCTCACTGATATGTGGAATCTGAGAAACAGGACAGAGGATCATAGGGAAAAAGAGGAAAAAATGACAGAAGGCAAAACCAGAAAGGGAGATAAACCATAAGAGACTCTTAATCTTAGGAAACAAACTGAGGGTTACTGGAGGGGAGGGGAAGTTGGAGGATGGAGTAACTAGGTGATGGATATTGGAGAGGGCACATGATGTAATGAACCTGGGTATTATATAAGACTGATGAATCAAAGACCTGTACCCTGAACCAAATATATATTATATGTTAATTAATTGAATTTAAAAAGAATCACCTGATTAGATTGGTCCCACCCATGGGAATCTCTTTGTTGGTTATACAATGTCGACTGATTAGGGACCTGCATTATATCTGCAAAATATCTTTTGCCATGTCAGGTAATGTAACCATGTGAGTGATATCCTATCGTATTCACAGGTTCTTCTCACATGCAAGGGGAGATTATGGAAGGGTATAAATCGCCTGCTGCATATCCTAAAATAAAATTTCTCAGTAATATGTTGAAAATAAGATTGATTACTATTATAGACTAATTTGCTTTACAGCGTACTTGCTTTAGAGCTTTTTGGTTGTGAAAGGGTTAAATAGGAATCAGAAATGTCAACGTTTCAACTAAAAAGAATCCAGTTTTATTTTGCATTTCTTCAACTCTGAGCAAAGATACAGGCTTCCACAGGACATTTAAAAAAAAAATAAACACCAAGTAGAACCAGTTTCAATGCAAGAGAAACACTGTTTCTCTCCATTAAAAAGAGTACATGTATTTTATGCTTATACACATGTGTGTGTATGTATTTAATACAGATATTAAAATAAGAAATAAAACATGCAATTGTTATTCTCCAGGGATAATTGAATAGACAAGAGGATATAATTTCCACATAGATTTTTTTAAAGATTTTATTTATTTATTCATTTGACAGAGAGAGATCACAAGTAGGCAGAGAGGCAGGCAGAGAGAGAGAGGAGGAAGCAAGCTCCCCACCAAGAAGAGAGCTCGATGCAGGGCTCGATCCCAGGACCCTGGGATCATGACCTGAGCCGAAGGCAGAGGCTTTGACCCTCTGAGCCACCCAGGCGCCCCTCCACATAGATTTTTAAATTTACAAATCACCTGTCATTTTTGAATAATGTGTATTAAAGGGAAGTATGAATAGGAAAATGTACTATTGTACTCCAAAACTTGAACTTTAAAAATAAATTATAAATACTCCTTTGTAAAGTTGAAGTCCCTTAAAGAGGGGTTATGCTTCATTTATACAGTGTTGTGATTCAGTTAATTTATTGTTGTGATTCAGTAATTATGTGTTGTTGACATTTTTAATGTAATTTTGCTTTCTTTTATGGTCCTAGGATGCAACACATTGTCACATGGTATAAATGTATTTTAGTTTCATGTTACTTTGAAAAGTGAAGGATGAATCAAATTGCTTTTCATATATACCCATCCCCTCTGAGGCACGGACTTGGCATTGCACATTGTGCAATTTTAACTGCTGTGGTAAAATCAATATTGCCCTGAGTCAAAAAGTCTTGCTCCCCAAAACACATATAGTGAAGTGAAGGAGTAATATGCCCTGTTAGAAATAAACAATATATGCATTATAAAATATTTTGAAAGGAAATTAGAACCTGTCCCTCTTGATTCAATGAACCCACATTTTATGAGCAAATGGCTTAAAATAGTTAATAGAATAGTGAGTGGTACATTAACAGCAAATGTTATAATCATTAATGATTTTTTTTCTAGCTATATAAAATTAAGATCATACTTGAGTAATTCACTGCAAAAAATGGATAGAAAATTGAACTTTAATAAAGAGAAACATAGGCTTTTAAATATAATTATCCAGCTATACTGGAAAGCAAATCATCTGCTTATAATGAAATAATTATGATTTTAAAGTATTTGGTTATATTAAGAATGATTTAGTAGCTGTAGCTATGATTATTTTAAGATAAAAACAAAGATAAGGATAGTGATATATATTAATATAAAGATAGAAGGTACAAAGATGAAATAAACATACATAAAAGTTAATGAAATAGAATATTGGTAACAGTAACATTAAATGTCTTAAAAATTAAAGGTAAAATTTTTATAAAGCTTTTTAATGGACTGTCATTACTCATTAGCTTGGGTTAAAGCCTAGAGTTGAAAAATCATATAATAAAAGCTATGCTTTGCCAAATAATATGATATTGAAACACTATATGAGCCTGAAAAGTAAACCTTTGAGACATGTTCTAATGGTAGCAATTATACAACACATAATAGGATAAAAGTTCAATCACATAAATATTGATGACAATTGTCTAAGAATTAAATGCATGTTAAAACCATAAGTGCCATATGAGAATTAAATACTTCAAAAGAAATATTGTTTGGAAATAGAGTGGGAGACCATTCTACAAATTGGTCCCTTATCATAAATGCATCATGGTCAGGGCTTGGATTTGATAGTCTAAGAACAGTTTATGCAGTTCACCGGCATAAGAAATGATGCTGTTCTCCATGAGGAACTCATAAAGAACCTGACCAAATGCAAAATTACAAAGTAGACACCTCTAGAGGTATAGCTTAGAGAACCAGGTTTTAATTTAGAAACATAAATATAAAATTGAAAAAAAACTCTGAAAAAAATTAGAACAATCTTCATACATTGCATTATGAGGACAACTATTAATGCTACTTAGTATAATAACCTTAAATTAATAATTTGCTCTGCAAAGAAACAATGCCATTTTATTTTAAATGTGTAATTTCAACCAGAGGCACACACATCTCAATTTTAAAACCATGCTATTATTTTAAAGTTGTGCAGAGTAATAAAACATAACCGCATCAGAAGTAGATTTGTTTTCATTTTCATTAAAAGCAGTTATTCTCTTCACATGATTATACTTCTGTAAAGATATAATTTAGCATGTCTTATCAAATTATTTGATTTTACTCATGATCTTTGCTTTGATTAACAAAAAGTCATCACTGCAAAAAGAAATGTGGAAGAAAATATTTGAGGGCAGTGTAAGTTCATAACATGTTAGGGAAATAATATTCTGACAGAAAATTTCCTCCTTGGTAGGAAAATATATGTCCTGAATTTAATGCCCTATTAATCAATGCTCCGTTAAAAACATGAATATGTTTTTAAGTGTTTATTCAATGTTAATACAAATGAACAATGTATTTTTTCCAGAAGATAGCATAAACAAACAGAAATGAGAAAACATGAATACATCGTAATTCGGAGCAGTTATCAGAGGACAAAACCCCCTGGAAAACAGTAGCAATGGGGCGGATGGTAAGGGGAAGGACAAAATATTGGAGAGAGCTCTTTAAGCTCAGTTTTACTTCCTATGTAGTTTGCATCAATGTATTGTCTTTCAATTCATTATAGCTTGTGTGCTCTATATTGAAGATCAAAACACAACTGAACACCACAGACAACAAAAGGAGCAGACACGGTTATGCTAATATGATGTTACTGAGCAAATATATTGAACATTTTAAAATGGGATAAAACCCCAAATTCCTCTGTGATCCTTACTGAATTTAGGCTTATTTGAGTTTAATAGAGGCTTGACATACTTCAGGGAAGAAAAAAGGGAATTAGTACAAGGTTCATGTATTTTGTAAGAAGAATAAGTAAAACAAAAAATGAAGACATAAATACCATTCTTTGCAATGCACCAGTGACTATTTCCTTAATTGGATAAATAACTTTAAGCTGAATCCACTACAAGGTGCATTTTGACACACTGTCAATTTTCAGTTTGCTTTCAAGTCTTAATTAGAATCGTACTTTTCCACGCAATTTCTGTTTGAATAATTGAGATATTTCTAGATTCTAACGTGCTTGCTAGCAGAGTGCAATTAAAGCTATTGTTTAGCTTTTGTTTTACTTGCAACAATGCTTCTATATCAGGTGATACTGTACCAGTGTGTGATCATGAGTGGTTTTCATTTTGCAACAATTAAATAATATTTTTTGAAATATATTTCCATATGTATAATTTGTTTTACTGTTTTAAGGTTTTGCTGCATGAGGAGGAATTTTAAAAATTTCTACTCAGTGCCTGAATATACTAGGTGATCCAGGAACTACTGATTGTAGGAGAAGAGAGATGGGTGGGACACTCAACTGATGAAAAGGAGGAAGGGGGTGACAGCTTGTATCGGGGTCATCTATATGTGAGACACTGCTGAGCAATTTACATACAATTAACTACTTGAATCTTCTCAACAATCCTATGGAGTATACGTAATTGTTTTTAATTTTGAGACATCTCCTAAAAATTAGAGAGGCCAATAACATAACCAAGTTCATACAGTCAGTAAATAGTAGAAGCAATAATCAAACACAGGTAATCAATACAATACACAAGTAACCGTGTGATTCCAATGTCTGATTGCACAATGAAGATAAAGCACCATTATGTTAACACGGAAATAAGAGAGGAGCCCCCAAGAAGGGACATGAGGTTGATATCCGAAGAACACACAGTAGTGCCTTTTCACAATGAATATTTTATAGTGCTCTTTTAAACACTATTTTGGTGTCTTTCAGAAAATTAGGAGCACTGAAAATATGGACAAAATATTTTGATATGCTGCATTTCAAATATTTTTAATTTTTTTTGGTGTTCCAAAATGGCATTTCAAATCTTTAAGATGGAATAATTAAATGAATAGCAGTAAACACCGTGTGAAAGGAAATTGACAGGGGACATAGAAAATATCTTCTATTATATTGAAGAGTCTGGAGTGATAGTGATAAATAGTTTATTTAGAGCATCATAAAAACCATTGAATGTGATTAGAACAAAAATAATGGGGGATAGTGTAGCAAAATGAAATTGCAGTGGCTGGACCAAAGTGTGCAGAACCTTCTATTACAGGTTAACGATCTGATCCTTGTTGTCTGTTCTAAGACCAAGATAAAGCCATGAAAGGGTTTTAGGGGGGTGGGTATGATCCAGTCACAGATGTGTTTTGAGAAAGATCACTCTGGTTTCAATGTATGTGGAATATACATTGTGTATATTGTATATATACACAATGAGTGAGGGAGCTGAGTGCCAAGGTCACAGGGCACAATTGGACTACGGCTGGAAACATGGAAATGTAGAGAAATTCAACATAAAATTGATAGCAATAGCGGGTGCTTTCTACGTCCTGCCTGAGCCCATTCAGCCTGCCTCCGAGGCCACCTGTAAATAGTTCCAAGCGTACGGAGGGCGCCAGGTCTCTCTGCTTTCAGAATGTTTTCTTGCCATTTGCTGGAGTATGCTCTGTCTTCCAGGCAGGACCAACTGGAGAGTTAAGGCCCTGGGAGCCATCCCCACCCCGGGACAGATAAAAGGAGGCTGGTGGATAAATACCCAGCCTCTTCTTCATTCACGGAGGAATGACAGTTCAGACAGTTTAGGACTTAGGAAAGCAGAGATTGCTCCCAGGGACTGAGCCCCTGTTGCTCAAAACCGTAACCTTGGCACTAGATCTGTTACAAGCTTTTTTCCCTTGTCTTGTAACCTTCTCCACTCTCCCTCTTAGCATCCTGGGCTCTCTTCCCAGATATGATCTCCTTGTAATCAGTTCTGGGCTTTACAGACGCCTTTGTATGGAAACAGAATAAAGACAACAGTACTCAGTGATTTATTGCATATGATACAGTAAAAGGGAAAATTGATGATGTCTTCTGTCCTTTAGAGGATGAATACTGAAGCCATTTTCTAAGTAGAGATCGTCAGAGAAGGGCTACTTTTGGAGGAAGTTCATGGGATCCATGTTTCAGCATTCTGTGCCTGATTTCCTGTAGAGGCATCCAATAGTAACATTAAGGAGACAATTTTTTTGCACACTCATAGGTTAGAGCTATATGAATTTGAAAATCATTGTCATATATGTGGTGATAAGGTGCATGAAATTTCCGAGGCACAGAACATACAGTAAGATGATGATATGGATAGAAACCATGAGAAACCCTACATTTAATGGTCAACTGGAAGAGAATGAGGATGAAGTTGGGAGAGAAGACAGAAAAGAAGCCGACCAAGTCACCCATTAGGTACCTGGAGAGACTTTAATGTCACAGCTACAAGAAAGGAGTGCCTCCTCTCTTTCTGTGAATCTTCCTGTAAATATCGTGTGGGTTTGGGGTGAGGGGCACAGAAAGAATTGTGCACCAGGCAGTTGTCTGATCTCAGCTTTCTCACAAAGGTAGGGTTTGCTAGTTTAATACTATTTTTAACAGTCCAGTGGAAAACAAGTATGTCTCTACCAGTTACCTGTATTTTATTCATCCTAATGCATAGTATAACAATGCTTTTAGTCTCCCTCTGGAAAGAGGCAGGATGTTATTTTAAAATGTGATTTCCTTGTATTTCTATAAAAGGAATAATTGCAGAGCAATCACCAGCAGGAATGCTTGAGTCCTTTCTAGTGAAGAATTACAGAGAATGGCAAAAGTAAAAACTTTTACTGTTACTGTATCATTAATTGCGATTCCATTTCTTTCTACAAGGAAAGACTTATTGGAGAAAGGGTCGACAACACTGACCTTGAACACCTGCAGCTATGTTCTTTTAATCTATGTCGCTTGTGGGGAAAGAGTGTGGCTAATCATACAATGCATACATGGCTTATAAGTTTATTGGTCCATCAGTGCTATGTTGGTCTCATAACTGTTCTAATACTAATATCTGCTAAGTATAGGGGGCTTTTATTTAGAGTCAGTGAAGACATCGGATAACCTCTCTGTCATATATGAATACTGAGAGCTCAAGCGATGATCTCATGATTGGAGATCATCCAGGATACTGGATCAGATAACTAAAAGCAAAAGAGCATACATTTTTACGAGCCATCTGGTATACTACATCGTGTCATACTGTGAAACCACTCATATTGGACAATATGGCTTGACATTTTAAAACATCTGATTCTAGCTGGGAATCATTCTTCATTATTCACTCTTCCATCAATTGTCATGCTCAGGGAACCGATTAACTCTAAAGTCTGAATCCAATTTTTAAGAATTTATAAATTGATTTTTCTATTCTGTCAATATTTTTAAAGTAGAATCAATCATTTGCAAAATCTATGGGAAATTTCAGCCATTTTCTTTCTAGTACTCAATGCATAAAGTTCCTACTAGTCAGGTCTGTATCTTCATGGTCTAATGCATGCTCATTTGGATTTTTTATGCAATTTTTGGATACTTAACTCCAGTTGAAAATGCTTTGATTATGTCTTTATTGGTCCAGATCAGAGCCAGTTATCAAGGAGAGGCTAATTTCCAAGCCTTCCATGGCCTATTCAACTAGTGGAACTAGTGGAACCTACAATGGGAATCATACGTTGAGTTGCCGACTCTAGAAACTGTATGTGTATTTTCCTGTTTCTTGTGCATTCTTTAACTTTTCATTCAGTAAGATTACAAACTCATTGAGAACCGATGTTTCCTACCTACTCACACCATTTTACCACACCAGTGGGTTTATCATCAGTCAGGTCCCACCTCCATTCAAGCTGCAGTGCGCATGTCTTAGAGATTTGAGATCAAGTACTTCAGTTTTCTCTGTCTACCTCTCCTCATCTGTACAATGAGGAATTTTTGAAGGAATTTTTGGAGAAGAAATCAGATAACTCACACAATAAAATCAGTAAAGTGGGTATACACACTATTTTCTACATAAATTTAATTGGTAATTTCTAGATATAGACAAGCAAAATGAACTGCCCCACTTGCTAATTGTAAAATTCAAAAATCATGTTCAATATAAGCTCTCAAAATTAGAATGGAAACATTCTGATATTCTTTTTATAACATATTTCTGCATAAATAACATATATTTAAAAGATTCCAAATTCAGAGATCCAATTCCACCACTGTTGCACTTCACTATACCCAGAAGTTAACCCATGGCTTTATGAAAAATAAAATACATTCAGCAGATATGCCCATGGTTGTGAGAATATGTATTTTTCCATAATATAAAATTACATATGCAATTAACACCAAATAAAGATAATTTAATTTAATTTAAATATATAAGTGAGTGATAAAATATTTGTACAGAAATAAAGTATATATATATTTTAACTTATTAAGCTATTTTGAGAGCTTTAGGGAAATGACACATGCCAAGGATCAAAGGAATAAAACTGATTAATAAAGACGTAGGATTTATAAAGGAAAATTGCAGCATTCTCTTATCTATTATCTCCAACTGATTTCACAGAAGCTTAAGGATCATCCTTCACAAAACATTGAAATAAATATATTCAACAACATTTATATGTTAGATGAGAAGGGCATCTAATTATATTTTAATTTTATACTATTTGAGAGAGTTTGATTAATATTTTTGATCAAAATTGAGCCAATTTATGATTAAATTAGCTTGTTCTCTAGATAATTCCTAGGGGTTACACATTTGTTCCTTTTAATGGCAAATAGTCTAAAATGAGGTAAGAGTATTCATTTCTACAATTTAGCACCAGAAATGATTCAGTCTAAATACACTATTGAGTCCAGCTAATATTATGTTTTTATTTAAGTACTACAAAATAAATCATGGCTCATAATTGTGACAGCAAGATTGTCACAATCATTTTGTCTTTTGTTTTTGTTTTTGCTAATTCCTTAACCTGCTTTTGGTGTTATCTAAACGTAAATACTAGATAAAAGAGTATATTAGAATGTGAAAGATAAAACCATGAGGTTTGCCACACATGTGAGGTTAAACTGCATAGTGGTTAGTAAAACCAAATAAATAGGAATCACTTATTTTTCTTGATCTGTAGTTGATATGCCCAATATTAAACTCTTTCTCATACATTGTAGAATTATGTTTATGTGATATTTTTCATAATTTTAAGACCAATGTTCTTTCCACAAACATAATAAAGACAGTGAGTGCATTTAAAGAGACTCATTCTATGAAATTAAAAGTTATTTATTAAGAGAAATAAAGTTATATTGCATTGAGTCTAATTTCATGATAATACCAAAAGTCTTCCAATGCTCTTATGTTATGTAAGTATGCATATTATTGGGTAATAGTGAAGGTTGTACAACAATGTGAAGATCGAGCTGTACATTTAAAAATGGCTAAAATGGTGAATTTTATGTTAGTATATTTTATTACAATAAAAATATTACTAATATTTAGTGACTTCATATTATATTTCTGGTACCTCTCATTAAATACTGTGCAAATTTTAAATATTTTGTATTATAAGTTTGATATATTTGACTTTAATTTGTTACTTTATGATATATGAAAAGCTCAATGGAAAACAAAATTGGTTAAATCTGGAAATCTACATATATAGGGTAAAAGCAAAATATTGGAAAGGTTTAATGTTTGATGAATAGGTTTTTTAAATATATTTTTGAAGATCTTATTCATTTACTTGAGAGAGAGAGAGAGCAGGGGAAGGAGAAGAGGGAGAGGGACAAGAAGACTCCAGCTGAGTGCAAAGCCTGATGTGGGGCCCAGTCAGGGTCAAGATCATGACCCTGAGATCATACCCTGAGCCAGATTCAAGAGTCAGACGCTTAACTGACTGAGCCACCCAGGTGCCCTGAGAATTAATTTAGTTCTCTGTGATTTGGGATACATTTTAAAAATGATTTCTCTTCTATTATTTATGTGTGGAATTAGAAATAATCCCATTCTCTTTTATTGTAATCTTAGCTTTTTTGAGTGCCAAAGTAGGAAGAATTGAAGTAATAATAAAATCCATGATACTGAGATTTCTACAAGGGCATTGTTCAAGATCTGCAACTGATAGGCCTATTGTAATAGAAGCTGCTAAGCTTTTCCTATAGATAACATTTAGCTGTTTTCCATTATGTAAGGTGTTTCCTTCTGAAAAAATTGTTTTTCATAATAGCGATATCTCACCATGGATTAGGAAACCTCACTTTGTGGTGGTCTATCTAACTTGTTAAAGAGCAATGGACCAAATTAGGAGCAATCCCTAATATTTTCCTCATTGGTACCATGTTTAGCTAGTAGGAGAGACATACTCCTATAGTCATCCATTCTACCAAGCTCTGGAGAGGGAAAAAAAAAAAATTAGAAGATAAAAATTTTCAATTTGACAATAAGGTAGCAAGGCAATTAGTGTTTTCTATCATTGTATAATAAAATGATTTTTTTTTTTTTTTTTTTTTTTTTTTTTTTTTTTTTTTTTTACTCTCTTGACACATCTCTCTCTTTCCATTTGTTTTTTTTCCCCTTTCTGGATGCAGCTCGATTTATTTCCTGTTAAGCTTTTTATTTTATATAGTATAAAATGATTTGGGAACTCTTCTAGTAAGTTCCCCACTGACACAGTGTGAAATTAGCAGAATGTTTGGTAACGTAAAATTTGATGTCCTGAGAAGTCAGAAGGGTCGATAAGATGTATGAGGGCTTACCTGTGAATAAGGCTAAATCTTTGTCTCCTTTAGCTCCATTGTAATTCAAAACATCAACCTCTGGTTTAAAAGAGTAGTCACCTATATTTGAGACAGGGACTAAGGTAGCGACAAGAAAGGATCATGTTCTTCTATGTCATTCCTAGTCAGGAAAATGAATAGTCGAGCCACAAAGGAGAGAAAATATTTGCAAAAGATGCAAAAGATACATCTGACAGAGGACTCTTAACCATGGCAAATAAGCCCATGAAAAGATGCCCCACCTTGTGTATCACTGAGTCACTGAAAACTAAAACAATGAGATACTACTATGTACTTATGTGAATGGCCAAAATCCAGAACACTGACACACCAATTGCCGGCAAAGTCACAGAGCAAGAGAACTGTTACTCAGTGCTGGTTGGAAGGTAAAATATATAGTCACTTTGAGAGACAGTGTGGCAGTTTATTTATTTACCTATTAGTTTATACAAAACTAAACATTTTCTTACCCCAAGAGCCATGAACATGACCCTTAGTATTTACCAAAAGAGCAGAAAACTTGTATCTACACAAAAACCTCACATAGATGTTTGTAGCAGCTTTATTCATAATTTCCCAAACTTGGGGCAACCCATGATGTCCTCCTGTCTGTGAATGGGTAAACTGTGGTCCATCCAAGACAATGGCATACTACTCAGCATTACAAGAAATGAGATATCAAGCTGTGAAAAGACATGAAGAAAACTTAAATGTACATTATTAAGTGAAAGAAGCCAATTTGAAAAGGCTACATACTGTGTGATTTCAACCATTGATCTTCTGGGGAAGGCAGAACTATGGAAACAGTCAAGGTATCAGCGGTGGCCAGAGTAAGTGGGAGGAATGAATAGGTGGAGACCAGAGGATTTTTAGGGCAGTCAGACTACTCTTTATGCTACAATAATTGTGGGTGTATGTCATTATACATTTTTCCAAACCCACAGAATATAGGACATCAAGAGGGAACTGTAATGTGAACTGTGGACTCTGAATGATTATGATGTGTCAATATAGGTTCATTGGCTGTAGCGAAGTTACATTCTGGTAGCGGACATTGATAATGGCAAAGCTGAAACGTGTGGGGGCAGAAGCATATGAGAAATCTCTACCTTCTGATCAAGTATGCTATGACCTTAAAGCTGCTCTAAAAATTAAGTCAATTAAAACAAACCAAAAAACCCCCACAACATATCATAATAAGTTTACCTGAAGCATTTTACATCATTTAAATTATTCTGATTGATTTTGCATATTTTAGGGAAAAGTTTTAATGGGGAATATTTTTGAATTAAGTATTTAGTCATCAAAATTGTATTTTGTGGCACTGTGAAAAATCTGTGGGCTCTAGAATCCTGTAGACGAGTATTTGAGGTTTTCTCTGCCATATGATATTCAGGACCCTGTGCAAATGATTTAACCTTTGTGCTCATCAGTTTACCTACATATAATATGAAAATAAAAATCACTCTTCAGAGTTGTGAGGAGGATACAATGAAATAAAAAGACAGCCAGCCAATATAGAGGGTGGCTCAAAATAGGCATTGATAAATATTAATTACCTGCTAACATTGTCTCCAAAATCTACTAATTAGGCAATGAAACTTTTCTTATTTCAAATTGTATTTTGACATTTGGATTTCTTAATCTTTACTTGTAGTTGGAAAGTTAGCAGAGTCCTTGAGTTACCAATAAAATGAAAACTTTTAGATAGTTGGAGGGTACAGTGTGTACTTCATCCTTTACTAAAATTAATTAAAAGTTATTTATGCAGTTAAACTTTTTAGCCAATGGTATTTCCACAATGTACTGATTGATCTGTCAATTGCTTTTTAATTTTTCAACAGAATATTCTGAAGGGGGTTTTATATAAATATAAAATTAGGTATCCCTGGGGGGGTTTTCGAAAAAGTTGAGAGGCAAAACTAATTTCTCCACATGCACATGACTTTAAGAATTTACTGAGAATTCTATGATGGTAGATTTTTTAAAAATTAAAGTTGGATTAGAAATGTAAAAATAGAAATGAGGTCGTAAAAAATTATGTGTCAGTCTTAAAGAACCTGGGAACTGCGTGAAGAATAAAAACAGGACGAATCTCAAATTGCTCTTCAAGCTCTGAGATAAATGAATAAATCCTCCAAATACGCTGAGTTACAAAACAGAAAGTGCCAAATGTACCTGAGAAGTTAAAAATCAATGAGTTAGTTAGGTATCCTCCAGAATGCCTAGGCTGGACCTTCTCACATAGATTTAATTGTCTTGTAGATGGCAAGTTTCTAATTTAGCCACTCTTAAACATCTAGATTATGGTTGGCCTTTCCCTAGAAGGTTCTCACTTCGCCAGTTGTGACACCAAAACTGTTCAAACCTGGGGTGGACATGTGAAAATAGGAATCAGATTATGAAGCTAGTGTAAAAGTTCATTAAAAAAATACATCTGACATGTGCAAGAGAGAGGGATAAAATGTGAATTATAGTTTGGAGTAGGTTCCACAAATGTTGATGAGTACTTACATAGCAGTTAGGAAAGTAAATATGAGAAAAATCTAAGAATTCGAATCATGGATTTGTCACTTTTGTGAACATTCACTGAGATAAGGAATTCTGGTAAAGAAGAGCCTTTGTGGAAAAATGATGTGTCACTGTTTTGTACATATTGGAATAGAGGTTTCTGGGGAATTCCAAAAAGATATTCAAAGATGTGTAAGTTTTGAACATAGGATTTAGAAATGGCATGTATATAAAATTATATATCTGGTAATCAAAACACCCCAAAGTTTAATGTTTTATATATACACTTTTGATAGATTTTACATATCAATATATATCTATATCTATTTATACACACACACACACACACACAAACACCACATGTAATCTCCACACATATACATATATATCAGTTACGTGTATATGCATGTGTAAATATATGTGTGTATATAATATTTATAAATCATTATATTTCTGGTGACTAAATTTTGGGTGTTTCATGGGATAATTTAAATGGCATCTGAAGTACCAGAAGTTGACAAGAACATAAATGTTGCATTAGAGGAAGTTGCGGGGAGAACTCCTATTTAAAGGATAAGCAAAAAATATAGAGCCCATGAAGAAAATTGAAAATGGATATCCAGGGAGTTATGAAAGAACCATAATAGAGTGATGTCAATTTGTTATGTTTCTTAACCTTTATAACAATTACATTGTTCTTGATGACTAAGATCATTAGCCTAATAACTATAATTAGTTATAATTATGCAAAATGGGAATGTAGGGGTGCCTGGGTGGCTCAGTGGGTTAAGCCGCTGCCTTCGGCTCAGGTCATGATCTCAGCGTCCTGGGATCGAGCCCCGCATCGGGCTCTCTGCTCAGCAGGGAGCCTGCTTCCTCCTCTCTCTCTGCCTGCCTCTCTGCCTACTTGTGATCTCTCTCTATCAAATAAATAAATAAAAAATCTAAAAAAAAAAAAAAAAAAAAAAAAAAAAAAAAAAAAAAAAAAAAAAAAAAAAAAAAAAAAAAAAAATGGGAATGTAATTTAATGTGTTCTCTATTTACTGTTCTCAATAGATCTCATTAATAGTGTTTATGAACAAAGTGTTTATCTCTGTCTTAGATTACCTCTAAGATCCTTGCAGTTCTAAATTATGATGCACATGAATTTAAGCCACACTTATAATCATAGATTGATTCCTAGAAATGCAAGTGACTTTGCACATAATAGTTGCTGAAAAAATCCAAAGGGCTTTTTTTAGCCTAATACTCATTTTAAAGGTAAGTGAATTGAAGCCAACAAATAGTAACTCAAAAAGTCCAAAAGGATATCTCATATCAGAACTGCGTCTGAAATAGGACCTTATTTTCTCCTCATCATCCATAGCACTTCCACAATTACCCAACACCTCCTCTTGGATAACTAGGAATATTTACAAATTAATATGTCTTCAGTGATGCCAATAAAAACTACTAAATGCAACTCACCTTTTAGTTATATTATAGGTTACATTAAGTCAAACACTATTTTTTTTCATTTACTTAATGAGCTGTTTTAGCATTTCATATACAGTTGACTTTGATCTTCTCAAATAACATGACAGTCTCCGCAGTCATCAGTAAATTACAGGCAGAGTGCTTTCTCAAACACTCTGAGTGTTTAAATAAGATACTCCTATTACAAAATACATGGAAGTCTTGTTCCTATTTCTTATATTTATATTCAGTATGTTTTTGTGTCTCTAAGTGTACTGATAAAAGTCAACTATGCAATCATACAGGGATGAGGGTGTGAGAGACCAGGACATGAAAAATTCACTAACATAATGCCAACCAGGACCACCTGTCACTTTGCTATATATATATATATATATCTATTGCATTAGTACCCTAGCTAATATGCAGAAACGTGCATTTTCTGTATTATCATCTAAGTGTATTGAACTTTATATGTGGATTTAGATGGATCTTTACAAATTAGTATAATATTTGAATACCAAGGATTGGTAAAAGCACCTAATGAAACTCTGTAAATCATTGTTTCCTACCCTTCCTATTTGAGTAACTTTTTAAAAAATTATTTTTAAAATAATTTATTTACTTTAGAGAAAGAAAGAGAGAGTGTGGCAGGGGAGAGGCAAAGGGAGAGAGAGAGGGATGGAGAAACTTAAGCAGACTCCACGCTAAGTGTGGAGCCCCAAGTGGGGCTTGTTCTCACAACCCTGAGATCATGACTTGACCTGAAACCGAGCTGGATGCTTAACCAGCCTTGCCACCCAGGTCCCCCAAATTACAGCTTTCATGATGTAAGATGAAAAAAGCTATATCAATCCCAAAAGATTGTTTTTTTTTCTTTTCCTTTCTTTTTTCCTTTTTAAAAATATTTTATTTATTTATTTGACAGACAGAGATCACAAGTAGGCAGAGGCAGGCAGAGAGAGAGGGGGAAGCAGGCTCCCTGCTGAGCAGAGAGCCAGATGCCGGGCTTGATCCCAGGACCAGGAGATCATGACCTGAGCCAAAGGCAGAGGCCTAACCCACCAAGCCACCCAGGTGTCCCAGAAGATTATTATTATTTTTTTTAATTCTTGGGGGGATGTGGGTGGCTCATGTCAGCATCTGTCTCAGGTCATGATCCCAGGGTCCTGCCCTGCTTTGAGCTCCCTGCTCAGCAGGGATCCTGTTTTTCCCTCTCCCCCTATCCCTCCCCCCCACTCATTCTCTCTCTCTCTCAAATAAATAAATAAAATCTTTTAAAATTTGCTTATGATTTTATTTTCACAATGTATAAATCAATTTTTAAAAAAATCATATATTAATCTAATCATATCTATAAATCCATAGTAATATATAATAATATACTAATATTAATATATAGTATATGTGATACATAATTTATATATAATATATAATCATATACTAATATTTTATTATTAAAATTATTAAATTATAGAAATTCTCTAAAATGCTTATCTTATAGGGAAGCCTGGGCGGCTCAGTCAGTTGAATGACTCTTTATCTTATCTCAGGTCTTATCCTCAAGGTTGAGAGTTTGAGTCCTGTGTTGTCCATGCCCACCTGGAGCCTGCTTAAAAAAGAAATAATGAAATGAATGAAATGAAATAAAATACTTGTAGTATAAAGATATTAGAAAGTAGAGGACATGAGGAAGTGGTGATGCAACATGGGGGCTTAAGTGGGTAGGAGAAGAATCAATGAAACAAGATGGGATTGGGAGGGAGACAAACCATAAATGACTCTTAATCTCACAAAACAAACTGAGGTTTGCTGGGGGGAGGGGGTTGGGAGAAGGGGGTGGGATTATGGACATTGGGGAGGGTATGTGCTTTGGTGAGTGCTGTGAAGTGTGTCAACCTGGTGATTCACACACCTGTACCCCTGGGGATAAAAATATATGTTTATAAAAAATAAAAAATTAATAAAAAATAAGTAAAGAACATATATTTTGCATCTCTTTTAAATCTCTTGGTCCCTAAAAATTATTTTTAAAGAATAATTATTGATAGGGAAAAATGAGCATAAATATATAAACAAATCATGTTAGGATTTGTGAGTATTATAATGGGAAAAAAACTTTTCACTCAACTACTTTTTTTTTTTTAAAGATTTTATTTATTTATTTGACAGACAGAACACGAGTAGGCAGAGAGGCAGGTGGAGAGAGAGGGGGAAGCAGGCTCTTCGCTGAGCAGGAAGCCTGACATGGGGCTGGATCCCAGGACCCTGGGAGCATGACCTGAGTCGAAGGCAGCCACTTAGCCAACTGAGCCACCCAGGTGCCTTTCACTCAACTACTTTTATAAATCTAATTAAATAGTTTTATAATGACTCATTTGTAAGTTATTTTAAATTTGTTTTCTTAATATTTTGTCTAAAGTACAATTTGGATTTGAGAAAAAAGTTAATTGTAAAAGTGCATGTTAACATGATGATTTATAAAATCACAAAATTGGGCAGATCATTCTGCTTGAACATTTTTCTGTTATACATAAAAAGTTAAATTCACATTCTATTTACCTGTAAAAACTCAAAACAAGAGGAATGATTTTTATACTTAAGCTGAAAGCATTTTAATAAGCTGTATTTTGTATATTTATTCTGATGAGATTCACAAGTGTCCAAATATTAAATTGAATTTTCTAGTTGAATCATAGTGATTAAAAAAAGGACTATTGAGTAGGAATACCTTGAAATCTGTTGCTTTAACATAAGGTATATAATGGCATCACCTATGTGATATACAAGCCAAACAAACCTAAATTTAAAATCAGCAGGAAAAAAATGTCACACTTGCAGGGCTTCTGTGCTGTGGTCTCTAAGAAACTCCAGTTGTCATGACCTCACATGATCTTTTTGTTGATGAGACAAAGTAAACACGAGCTTTGAAAAGTAATGTAATATCCTATTTTCTGTGGATTCTAATAATCTCTAAAATAAGATAGATAGTAAGTTCTGGAATATTTCAGGTTGTAAATAAAGTTCATTTTTCATTGTAACTTGTATGAGTAGCTGTAGAGGAACAAATTGAGGGAAAATGATACAAGTTGATGTTAAAATAGTTTAATTTAAAAAAATGAGCATTTAAGGACTGTAAACCAAAATACCATTGTTATCATACCTTTTAGTCTTTGTTTTCCTTTGAAATATGAATAATAGGTAATATGGGTGATAAATGTATTGAATAAATTACTCATATTTTACTAATTACTGAGTATTCATACTTGGACATTTTATATATTTATCACAATGGAAGGACCATTTCTAATACTCTCACAAAATAAAATGGTCCCTAAGAATCAGACCTTCTAAATTTTTGAGTTTTTCTTGATTTAGTTATTATTATTAATAAATCAGTCTGTTGTCCACATGTAGCATATGTTTAAAAGTAATAATTTTTGGCTAAAAACATTTTCTAAACACCAGAAAAATATTTCTATTTAAATAGGAAACTAAGTTTGAAATGAAAAATTTCTCACTATGTGACATGAAGTCTATTTAGAAATAAATATTTTACACTTTTGATTTGGTTTCTAAAGGCAAAGTTACACTCTCAGACACACTGACCTACTTCTTTAAGTGAAACTTGATGGTATTTAGATAGTCTCTGTGATGTCACATGTCAGAATTCATCTCACAGAATAGGCTGTTTCAGATTTAGGTTGGTTGGTTGGTTGGTTTGTAAGGTTTTTGTTTTTGTTTTTGCACTTTCCTCTTTAATGCTAAAATTAAGTTTCATACTGTACAGTGATTACATCTAATGAAATGGGGAACAAATTTACAACCATTCTAGAGCACTACAGTTGGAGATACTTGTAGGGAAGGATTAAGCTGTTTTACAGGGTATTGGGGTATCAGCTCATTTGATTAAGGAAGAGCTGCAGAAGGGTTTCTGTGACCTCAAATTAAGGTAACTAGCATTTGTTGAGCACCTAAATTTAATCTAAATTTTAATTATTTCTTTGGGGAGCGGGGTGGTCAGAGTCCAGAAGAATATTTAAAGCAGTCATTTTCTGGGCTCATAATTCTCAAGATATATATAACCTGGAATCTTTCTAAACAATAGTCCTAAATAATTTTTTTTGAGTAGAAAATCCTAAATCTCTCTAGAATTGCAGATGTTATTGCATTGACAGAGGAATGATTAGATTAAACAATGATTTTTTTAATATGATATTCCTTGAATTGTGCTTATTTTGAGTCCATATCAGAGAGGTTGATCCATTCAAGGAGCAATGCCTGCATATTTTCTTATTAATCCAAGATTAACTCTTACCATGGAAAAGAAAACCTACTGATTCCCATACACTTGAGACAAAATGATACTGCATTAGACTTTGCTTTGCCTTCTCAAATCTCAATCAAAATATTTAGATTGTGGCTACAATTACTTTATAAAGCAATGAGACAGATTCTGCTACTGGACAGGAAAATGCATCATGATATTAGAGCTATAAACCATCAAGAAAGAAGAAAAGAGGGAAGAGGGAAGAATGTAGGAAGGAAGGAGATATAAGCATAAATAATTCAAGGTATTGCAAAAAAAATGAGAAGAAGGAATTGATTGTTACAATTTCTTGTCTTAGACCATCAACATAAATTAACATTTTAGGTATATACATATTTTTAAACAATAAAAGTGTTTATTACATGAAAATAATACTTATTTTCACCACATGACATAATGAAATTGGAGAATCATAGTGACTCAAACCAAAAGCAACACAAAACAGAAAAGTTACACATTTTGCTATAAAAATTTAAAAGATTTTAGATGGCAAAAACAAAACAAAACCTACATGAAGAAATCAAAGGCAAATACTACATGGGGGCCATTTTCAGTCACCCAGGCTATAGTATTTTTGTTATAGTAGCCTAAAGAGGCTGACAGTGAGTTTAAGTGCCCTGTAAAGTTAATCAGATGAACAAAATGTAGACTATAAGGAGAACGCTTATATATAAGTTGTTGAAAAGGCCCTTATGTGAGAAGGATAGAGTTGGCATACTTTTTTCTATTTCTCCAAGATTTGGCTAAAATACCTGAATATTATATATATCAAACATAAACAGATTCTGAAAAATGGAGGCACCCCTACGTAATCAGCATTTTTAACAATTCTATTAAATACACAAATATGGCAACTCTGTTGGTAACATACTGCTGAAATATAGTTCTTGACTACCTCATGCCTTCCTTTTAACTCCTGCGAGACAAACAAACCAATATTCTTCCCGTTATCATGTGAGAAAGGACCACTTGATCTTCATAAGAAAAAACAATAATCCTTTTTCACTCCTAAGGGAAGTGACAAAGCCAGACACACTTGCATTCACTGGGTGTTCATGGGGCCCAGACATGGTGCTCTTCTGGACTGTGATCTTCCCTAAGAGGGGGCCAGCCCAGAGGAATTGAGATCCACCCCTAAGAGGAATCACTTGGAGCCTTGCACTAGTCACTAAAATGAGGAGAGGAGGGACAGAAGGATGCCAAGGACCAAAGTGAACCTCATCACAATTCTGCCAGAGAAGACTGGCAGTAGTAAATCCATGGAGGGGGATGGGAAGATCCTTGGAACGAACTAAAGGAAACTCAGATACCAGTTTAGGGGTCTGACCTCTGGGTCTTGGCCTCTCATCTACACGACTGAAGGACTAAGTCAGTTGATCTCAGAGGTTCCTTCTTGGGGTTCTGTGAAATTGTCATTATTAATAATCACAACACTATCTGCCATTTCTTGGGTCTTCATTGTGTGCTGGGCATGATACCAAGTACTCTCACATGTATTTTTTTGTTTAAGTCTCACAAAAACCCAATGGAGTGACACGATTGTTGTCAATCCATTCCTTACAACTGAGCAAGGTCACACAGCTAGCAAGGGGTACAGCCAGGACTCCTCTATCAGTCTGAATCAAAAAACTGTGCTTTTTAATTTTTATTTAGTGGTTACTCTATTTACATATGTATTATTTGACAGAGAGAGAGATCACAAGTAGGCAGAGAGGCAGGCAGAGAGAGAAAAGGGGAAGCAGGCTCCCTGCTGAGCAGAGAGCCCGATGTGGGGCTCTATCCCAGGACCCCGAGATCATGACCTGAGCTGAAGGCAGAGGCTTAACCCACTGAGCCACCCACGTGCCCCTACATATGTATTTTTACAAATAATTTATTGTGGTGAACTTTATATAATGTACAAGTAACCATTTTGAAGTGAAGAGTTCAGTGGTATTTAATACCTTCACAATGTTATGTAGCTGCAACTTTTACCCACTTACAAAACTTGTCCATTTCTCCAAAGCAAAACCTGGTTACTCTCCATTCTTTCTCCTCTCTGCCTTCACAATCACAAATTTGCATTCTGTCTGATGTAATTAACTATTCTGAATATCTAGATTTCATATAAATAGAATCATACAACATGCATGATATAAAAAATAATTGAATGGATAAGTCCACATTTGTAGAATTTTCAAACTCCATATTTAAATACCTTCGGACACAGTGTGTCTAAGGAAAGAGCCAAGGACCTCTGAAATATGTGGGATTTCTTGAATACCACGAAGCACAGCAGTTTTCTTCAGATGTGTTTACTCAACTTTATTAGAAAGGAGCACCTAGAATTCTTATTTTATATGTCCAGTCTAAAATTTTCACATTTCTCATCTTTTATGCTCTTTTGGTCCTTTGTCTTTTGAATCTGCTTTTTGGGAGAGGTTCTTAAATTTATCTTCCACATTGCTGATATAGTTTTCTATAAAATCAACACTGCTCTTCTCTGACTCCAATAAAAATGTTAATTTTGTTACTGCTCTTTAAGTTTCTAAGCAGGTAATCTTACTGTCTTTTTATACAGGCACACTTACTGTATGTTTCTTTCTGCTACCATTTCATAAAAGCCATATTTCTTTACCTTTCACCAGTGCTAAATAATTTCCCAAGATAATTTTAATTTTTTGTACTTGCAAAGGCTTGATTAATTCAAAGACAATACACTTTTTTCAATAGTAATCTAAAGGCAACTGAAAAGGATAGTTCTAAATTTTAACAGAATGTACTTGTATCACTCATAATGAATATCTATTTTATAATCCCTGAGAATATTAAATTATTAATAGTCTTATATAAATTATACTTGGAAATACATTTGTCCAAACTGATGTAAACATTTGTGTGATAAAGTAGGGATCTTAAAGATGCTGTATTATCAATATGAAACCTTTATTTGATGTGAAAGAAGCTCACATACGAATTTAATAACAGATTTTTTTAACAGTTACATCATTGGTTATCTGTCCTTTTTCCTTTTCATAAAGCTATATCTAAAATTTGTCTCATATCAAAGTAAACGATCTCTATTTTCCTGACAAATACAATCTTTTTTTTAAAATTTTTTAAAATTTTTTTTATTTTTTATAAATATATATTTTTATCCCCAGGGGTACAGGTCTGTGAATCACCAGGTTTACACACTTCACAGCACTCACCAAAGCACACACCCTCCCCAATGTCCATAATCCCACTCCCCTTCTCCTAACCCCCCTCCCCCCAGCAACCCTCAGTTCTGACAAATACAATCTTGCTTCAAATTTTACTTTGTGAATTTAACCTATATTCAAGATATCTTTTCAACTTCTTGTGTTAATCCCCAATACACATTTTATTTAAAACTTGAAATTTATATATTTTTTTAAGATTATATTTATTTATTTGACTCAGAGAGAGAGAAATCACAAGCAGGCAAAGAGACAGGCAGGGCCAGGGGTTGGGGGAAGCAGGTTCCCCGCTGAGCTGAGAGCTCAGATGCAGGGCTTGATCCCAGGACCCTGGGACCATGACCTGAGCCGAAGACAGAGGCTTTAACCCACTGAGCCACCTAGGTGCCCCCTAAAACTCGAAATTTATAAACCTATCAATTAAATGAATAAAATGAACTTTATGTTGAAAGTTATAAGAAAAGTTAAAATCATAATTCATGTAGCAGGAAGTTTAAGTTGGTATGAATCCTATTGAATTCTCTAGAGTGTTGAAAATAAATAAACATAAGAGTTCATAAGTGCTGAAACTATTTCCAGAACATCAAAAGCTATCTGTTCATACAACAATTGGGATTCGTGACTGTTATTGTAAATACAGCATACTGCTAAGATACAAGGACATAGCAAAGCTGACAATGTACAATTATATGACAAGGACAGAACTGCATGAAAAAACAAGCATAACATTCACCTCAATTAAAAAAACTCACTTCATTTGTTACCATCAACTCAAATTAATCAAATAGTTACCTGCGTTTGGTTTCACAATGGGTATCTGTTCAAATAGAGATAATGGAAAAAAAGTCCGGTCCTTCTAATCTTGACTATTTTATGTAGGAGAAGCAATTATCCAGGATTTCCCTTTCACATGCATGCAAAGGTTAATTGAGAGTAGAATGCAGTTTAAAGAAGTGGAGGGCCAGGACGAAGAGGGGGTGTGATGGTGAAATTGAAACTTCTCTGACAATTGCACTCAGTTCATTGAAAAACCATATTTATGAAAACAACAAACACACAAATCAGTCTGAAAGATCGCATGTGACTAAAAGGGGAAATATATCTAGACACTAGAAAATAAATGACCAGCAATTAAGTTAATCTAATTGATATTGTTGTCACTCAGAAGTGTTTTGTTACTATGTTACCAAAAATTTTACTTAAATGATCATTAAGGAAATATCATTTATTAATTTTGGAGTCACTGATCATATATTTTAGTAAATGTAAAATATCAGCATTATAAGTCACCAGAAAACTGGTAATATGGGGGAGATTTTCATGCCATGACCAACTACCATACAGAATTTCATGTGATATGACTCTGCCTTAGGCCATATTTTAGACCATAATTTACTAGGGGGAAGACACTATAATTAAATCACATATTTAATAAGGCCCACTGATATCATTAATGTGGAAATACTTAAATATCAAGAGAATAAAGATGTCTCAATCCTGTGCTAATTTGAAAGATTCTGATAAAACAAAATTTAAAGACACTCTCACTTCATACATTCTAAGTGTTTTATGTAGAGAAATTTAGTTATAACAAAAATGAATGTGATGGTCTAAAATCAGCTTGGAGACTTCCTTTAATCAATATATTTATTGGTAGCCTCTATAAAGGAAGCTGTTATTAAGGAGAAGAGCAAACAAATAGCAAAGAAAGATGGAATCATTTGAAGCATCAAAGTACGTCTATTGCTCTTATTATAAGCAGTCTGCCATTTTAAAATGGAAATGATGATTTTTCCAAAATATTGAAAAATTTGAATAAATTTAAGAAAAATATTGGAATATTAGAGTAATTTAAGAAAACTAGATTGAGATTTATGATTCCAATTTTTTATGTGTAGGGGAGAAGCCTAGATTCAAGCCATAAAGTAAGTTTCAAAAATTTTTTTATAAGAATTGAAATATTATAGGGAGTTGGTCTTTGAAAGGGATGCAAAAGCTCTGAAAACTAACCAAGATTGACAGCTAGAATATCTGCAGTACCTAGAAATTAAGCCATAAACTTCCATATAATCAGGAGTTACAGAAGAAATTACAATGCATATTTAGAAATGTTTTAAAGAAAATAATGAAGGAAGGACATACTAAAGTTGGGTAATATAGCTAATATAGTGTTCATGTGAAAATTCCTGATCCTAAATGCATATATAAGCAATGAGGATAGGCTGAAAATCTAAGAGCTGATCTCCCATCTCAAGATTCTAGAAAAACAACAGAAAATCAATAAAGAAAAGTAGAAGGGAGATAATAATAAAGGAAAATTCAGAGATTCATGGAATAGAATCCAGTTGAACAAATGGACAGAATTTGATATGTTTGAAGATTAATAAGCTTGATAATCCCCCAATGACAAGATAAATAAGATTGATAAACTCTTGAAGTGAAATAAGACAAATGCAAATGAGATAAGAGATAATACTACATTCCCAACAGAATCACTAAAATGAAAAGGAAGAAAGACAAAGAAAAAATATGGAATGAACGGAATCTCATGATAGATGGTGAGGAAACTCCTATAGCCACTTTGAAAAGCTGTTCAGTACTATGAAGCTGAACACTGGCAGAACTGTGGTAAAGCATATACCTCAAACTGATGTATGTATATTTATCAAAAGTATATTCTAGAAAGTTCATGGTATCACTATTCATAATAGTTCAAATTGGGAACATCCAAATTTCCATTAACTACAGAATTTTTTTTTTTTTTTTGCCAATGTGATAGCTTTGAAATGGAATCTAAAGTTTGTGTCCCTGAACAAAATTTTATACAGAGCTTCACTTTTCCCCTCTTACTTAATACTCTCAGAGTATTGACATATTAACTAGTGTTCTTTTGGTTAAACACGATTAATTTGGTCTGCATTATGCACTTGATCCCTTGGGGGTAGGAGCTGAGTGGACATACATAAAAACCTGAGAACTAGCAGTAACAATGTCTTGACAAATAAAATCTTGAGGCAATAGGAAAAAAAAGTTATGGGACATATAAAGCAGAAAAAAACACATATAGCTCTCCCCCTGAATGTAGATTCAGGAAATGGGGAAATGGCAAAGAGAATAATAAGCACAAATTCACATCTCAAAATATTAGCTAATCATGCAAGATTTTGTATTATACATCATAAATTTATAGTAATCTCAACTAGAGACCATTGAGTTTCAAGATGCTAGAATCTCAGATACCTTGTGTAATAATAAAAGTATGAGGCGTCATTCTCTTCACTGTCATAATCAGTACTCTCACATGAACATGTTGGTTCCCTTTATAGTTGATGACAAAAGAAATCAGGACAAATAATTTTTTTTTCAAAAGGTCAGGATTTTAAAATCTATTTTCCTTCAAGAGGTCAGTAAATACTATTGCACAGATAATGATGTTTCTGTTAAAGTAGTGTTAATTTTGGATGATGCAGACTCACAACCCAAACTGTATGTGAATCAATAGAAAAGCTAATTATAAATAATAATATCCATATTGCAACCATGTAGAATTTGACCTAATGGACTGAGGCTCAGTGATAATAACCATCAGGTTGGGATTGAAAATGCTTTAACAATACTTCCACTAAAAATATTCTAGCATATGCAAAAGTAGAGCATAATAAACTTCATCAGTCAAATTAATCACCTCTTGGCAAATTATGTGACTTTTGTACATCCCTCCTTGATTATTTTGAAATAAAACAAGACATTATATATTTTAATATGTAAATATTTCAATATGACTTTTAGCATTATCTAAAAGATAAACTCTTTAAAAATAATCACTGTAATTCTGTTATCATACCTTAAATGATTAATAATTCTTTAATGTCTTCAAATTTTCAGCCAGTGATTATATTTCTATTGTTTTTTTTTTAAATATTTTATTTATTTATCTGACAGAGAGAGATCACAAGTAGGCAGAGCAGCAGGCAGAGAGAGGGGGGAAGCAGGCTCCCCGCCGAGCACAGAGCCCGATGTGGGGCTCGATCCCATGACCCTGAGATCATGACCTGAGCTGAAGGCAGAGGCTTTAACCCACTGAGCCACCCAGGCGCCCCTATATTTCTATTGTTGTCTCTCTCCCTCTTTTTTTTTTTTTTTAATTTTAAAATCCAAGCCATTGAGCTTCTGAGATTCAACTGGCTGTTATGTTTCTTATTCAGAGTCATATGTCCCAGATACCTGGGTGCCATTTCTGTTTAATCCCTTGCCCGAGCCATAATTTTTTAATAACAATCACTTTTGCTCTCAAAATGTCCTATTTGGACTGCCAATTATATCATTATTCTTCTCTGAAGTATCCTTTATCTATAGGTTCTGCTTTTTCTCTTTACTTTTCCCTTGGGGTGTATTTTTATGTGGAAGAAAGCAGGTTCACTATCCTATAGATTTGTTTGCAATCTGTGTTTTGCCAATTGCATCCTTATTTTATTGTTGGACATGCTATTTTGGCCCCTGAACTTCCTGTAAATTGGTTGTCACATACAGAGGCACGGTTAGATTTAAGTTTGATTTTCAGAGCAAGTACATTTCCTTGCTGGTATTCCATACTTCTATAAAATTGTTATCTCTTCTCTTATGATGCTGTCTGCATTGGTGTGCATTCTCCAGATGCATTATTTCACTAGGGGTTAAAATGGTGAACATCTGTAATTCCTTTTTGAATTTTTGGTAGACTATTTCTTCCAAAAGAAATGTCCCTAGTAAACAGATTCTGTGAGGTAGAGTTTGTATAGAAAATGCAGGATAGATGCTTGATGTTTCTATTTGCTAGTTTTTAAGATGTTGAATTGCTTCCTTAGCAACCACAGAAGTTGCAATTATAAACTCATGAATTTAAAATACTGGATTCGTTTAAATTCATTATAGTTATTATTATTTTTGAAGCTCAGTTTTTCCCATCTTTTACCAATGGTGGAATCCTCTTGCTGTCTCCTGTTCTTTAGACAAGAGCACAGTGATCTTTAATAGCTTACTGGCATTCTAGTTTGGCAAAATATTCTGTGCTTATGTCATAGCCCCAGACATGATATCAGCTTATGTATCTAAAGAGCCCTGATTTATTTTTTTTTCCCTGAGTTTGTGTGGAATTGGGGGGAAATTGTGCAGATGGTGACAATGACATTTAAAGAATACAATCTAGGTCTCAGGGATGATCAATTCTATTAGATGAGACTTCTCAGAACAAAGAGAGGAAATATGTTTGCTTTATGAAAGTCTCCATACATCATATGCTTATTCTCCTCCATTCAGGGATACAGGCATTTTACTTGTAAATCTTATAATTCCTTTTATATAGAAAGTCCCAGCTGGCTGTGACATCAACATAGTTACCTACATTAATTCACAATAAACAATGCAATTTCAGAATAATGGGGGCTACACTGTCACCATAATAGTTGAAGATATTTTCCTCAATCTTCCCCTTTAAGGTAAGCTATACTAGAGAGTTACACTCAAATTACTGTGTGTTAACCTCTCTTGAACAAACTTCCAAATCACATGTTATGCAAGTGTTCAATATACTAAAAGAAATTTGTTAATTTTTAAATGTTTATAAGGATTACATTTTATAATAACACTTGCCTTTTAACTGTAAGAGTTTTACATGGGTGAAATCGTATGTACGGTATAGGATAAACCTAAGGAAGTTCATTTTCTATCCCTGTTACTTCCACTTGAATTCCCTCCTTCATGTGGAGCCATTTTTTAAAAATATTTTGATCACCCAAATTATACATAAGATCAATATATCTGTTATATATATAAATTTTTATGTGTACATATATGTTCCCCATTCTTAGATAAGTAGTAGAATTGTATACATACTTTATAGGCCTTTTAAATTATAATTATCTTGAATATAACTTAATAGATGGTATATAAAATTGTCCCTTCTTCCTTTTCAGAGTTGCCTAGTACCCATTATATGATGTACTATGTCTTATTAATCATCCCTGATTAGTGAATTTTTTTCTTTTTCTTTTGCTAAACTAATGGAAGGAATGATAACTTATGTATAGTAATGATTCTATTTTAAAGACTATTGAGAACTACTTTGAGTAAAAATATTCCAATACTTAACACAGAAAGTTTTGTACTAACTCTATGGTCTGTCAAAATTAGAGATTATTTCCCTCTGTTGATAGACTTCATTTGGATTATTTTTATTGCATTGAGCTAGGAATCTCTTGACATGCTGAGCTAGAGACCACCTCAGTAACTTTATATGTTAAATGCAATGCAAATTCTATCTAGATATTATTCACAAATTGTGCAGGCTTCTGAATAAAGGAAGGGTTATCTGATCAATGCAATGATAACGAACCATGGAACTTTCGTCACTAAATATTAGAAATCTGGTGAATTTTGTTTGAAGTAAGCACCTCATTGGGAGAACTATGTGATATTTATAATCCCTTTAATTACTTTCTACAAAACAGAACTTATGGGCTAATTATGAAATCCACTCACAAATTTCTCTCACATTCTTTAGAAACAAAGGGAAAATGTCATTTTTGGCTTGTTTCTGATTTATAAGTGAAGAAAACATACACAAGTTGTGAAAAAATGAATTCTTTTCAAACAAAGGGACTTAAAGCAGGGATTTGCAGATATCTCTTTTTTTGTTTCTCCTCTAAAAGTATAGATCTGTACTCTGCTTTATAATGGGCCACCAGAATTTAGCAAATCTTGGGAAAAATGGTTACGGTCTAATAGTCACAATTCTTTCTGTGAAGAGAAACAATTTCATATGGTGTAGTTAAGTTCTGAGGCCAGATTTGAAGACTTTTCTGAGAGTCTTACATAATAACAAGAAAAATAGTGTTTTCAAGTCCAAACTTCATCAAGTTTATGTTTTAAAACTCCTCAACTGGTTTAGTCTTTTCAGAAGTCCCCACTAGAAAATATTCAGCAGAACTTTTATATTAGGGAGGTTAGATTAATGTCTAATATATATTTGAAAGGCATACATTTGTTTATTATTCTCTTGTCATTCATTTGGGTCATGTGAATATGTATTTATGAAAATAATTTCTAATAATAGTATCCTAACATATATCATTCATTATGTAGGAAATAAATTTTAATTACACCTACTATGACTGCTACTTTTTTTTTTTTACCATTTTCTAGAAAACAATCTATAAACAATCTGAAAGTATCCTCTAGGCATAGTTCTGTGAAATATGTTTTATCTTCTTTAATGTTATTAAGAATACTGTTTATAAACCAAAAGTCTTTTTTAGTGGAGGAAAAGTGAGAAGAAATTATTTTTCTTTTTTCTATGACAGATATTCTTCTTTTGAAATAGTAGGATTTAATCTTATGAATGCAGTAATTTGTGCAACTAATAAGATTTCCCTGTTAAAGTTTGTAAAAACAGAACTATGGACCATTTTTAGCCATGTTTTTATAATACATGTTCTGAACATTTTTATGTGCACATGATTGTTTTACTTTTATGTTTTTCATGATATATTTATATTATCTGATCAATATATCAACCTACTTTTTATACTAAAAGAAATATATTTTTATCATCATGTTATTAGTATATTAATACACTATAATATATGTGATATATTAGATATCATATTATTATATTAGGAAAGGCAAGAATAAGAAATATATTTCACATCCAAGATCACTCTGTATCCACAATATTAAAAACTGAACAAATTTGCTTTGAAGTTGATATATAAAAAAATACTTTTTGTCTTATCTACTTAAAAAAGTAAAAGATTCTTTCCAGATTCCCTGGACATTGAAAAACACAATTTATTTATTGAAGTCTTTCAGCATATGTAATCAAAGTGCTTTCTTTGGCGGGGGGAAGGTTGTCAGCAGGAAAAGATAAATTAGTGGGTAGATAATGACTCATAACCTGCAATTATGTACATAAATAAATTAGAACAAAATGAAGTAGTGTCAATCTTAACATACATTATAAAGTTAAGAGAAACATTAGTAGAGAGACAGTCAATTTGTTGGTTGAGAATCAGTGATGTTAGATTTCCTAAGGTGTGCTTTAGAAGATGACCATAGAATGAAATGCTAAATGCCACCTCCTACCCCCACAAGTATATCTCACACTTCATTTGACCACAAAACTGTTGAAAGAACCTTTGGATCCAAAGAGCAGCTGCAATAAGAGGCAATTAATGATTCATAAAAGCGGTTCAATCTTCATTGTAGATTCCCTTACTGATTTTTTTCAAAATGGGAGCTCAGATTGAACAAATTAAAACAGTACAAAACACTAATGATAATGTTCCATGTACACAGACCTCAAAACCTTGCAGAAATAAGAAAAGCAATTAAAAAGACTTCAAATTCCAGAAAAGACCCTTTGCCACAATTTCTCTATAATAGTAAAGATTGTACCATATGATTCTCAGCAAGTTATCTGTTTGGTTATTAAGAATAACGTGAAATTTTAGAACAGATTTCTAATAAATTATGTCACTCTTATTTTCCCTAACAGTTTACATTTGTACATATAAAAATATACTTACAAATTTCAAAATATATATTACTTTACACACAGTGAATACTTAATAATAAACAGACCTATTTGTCCAGAATGAAACTTTGGCTATTTTTAGTTTTATCATAAATACGATAAACACGTCCCCAAACTTGTATTTGGGGACGTGTTTATCATATTTTATAATCAAATAGTTATAATAAATATCTATGTTTGAAATCCCGGTTTTTGGTCCCCAAAAGCTTGTAGAATGCACATATGACTGTTTTTACCTTTCTGGAATTTCTGCCCTTGTCTGAAAAAAAAAAAAAAAGACTATTTTACATGTTTTTTATAGGATTCCTGTTCTCAGTATTAGAAAACTGCTACACGTACATACACATTTTAGCCTTTATGCTTCCTTCTTTGTCTCCCATTGGCTCTTCTTCCTCTCTCCAGAATCACATATATGTTTGGGGACTTACTAGGTAATACACCATCAACATGTTTTTTCAACAACTAGTATATCTGCATCTTGCGCCCATAATGATTATAGTTTTCTATTGATTTTAAATTTAAAATGTAATAAATTTTATAGCTTTCTGATTTTTGTAGCTAATTTTGAAAAAGATAAAAAAAACCATTGTTTTGGTACATCTCTTCATTCCATTCCAGTAAGATTCTTATCTTTTTAAAGATTTTTTAAAAAAATTTATTTGTAAGAGCGTGAGAAAGAGAAAGAGCATGGGCGCATGCGCAGGCAAAGAGTGGGGGAGGGGCAGAAGGAGAAGCAGGCTTTCAGCTGAGGAGAAGCCTGATGAGGGGCTCCATCCCAGGACTCCAGGATCATGATCAGAGCCAAAACCAGACGCTTAAGTGACTTAACCACTCAGGAGCCCGTGAAATTCTTTAATAGCTGGGGAAAAAAAAAACAGTGTGTATTCTGCAGAGAAACCAAAGCAGTTGTTTAAGTAGAAATATATAGAAAGTGATTGATTCTATGAGGGATTGGCTCACATCATTGTGGAGCCTGAGAAATCCCATGATCTGCCGTCGGTAGGGCGGAGGCCCAGGAAACCTGTTGGTACAGTTCCAGTCCAAACAAAGGTTTAATAAGAACCAGGGGAACCCATGGTGTTCATCCCATTCTGAATTCAAGGAACCAGGAGCACCAATGCCTAAGGCAGGAGATGGTCCAGCTCAAGAAGAGAGCAAATGTGCATTTCCTTAGTCCGTTTGTTCTATTCCAAGCCCTCAACAGATGGGGGGATGCCCAACCATGTCCAATAGAGAGGATGGCTCTTCTGGACTCAGATCACCAATTCGAACACTAATCACTTCTAGAAATACCCTCATAGAGGCAAGGAGAAATTAAATTTTACCAGCTATCTGGGCATTCCTTAACCCAGCCATGGTATGCATAAAATTAACCATCATGTCAGTTTTCTGAAAATGTTTTTACTTTTATCAAATATAAAAGATATATTTATTTTACAAGTCTCTCTATGTTTATAGCTGATGAACCTCAACTAAAGATAAATAGTCATAAAATAGAAAAACAAACTTTTGAACCTGAAAGAGTTTAAACACATAAATAGGTATCATTTGATTTCTTTTAAGCAACCATAATCTATTTTGTCTTCTCTTAAGCCATCAAAATCTAATCAAATCATGGACACAGAATCTGCTTCAATTTCAATCACCTACCTGTTAAATTGTCACTAACGTCTAGTGTAGACCAGCTCTGGAACAAGGGGCCTTTGTGAACATAGTCCTTCTTGCCTGTAGAGTACCAGACAGGTTTTATCAACTACGAAGGCAGCTGGGATGAGATTTCAAAACCCAAAATGACACTGAGGATGGGTTGTGACTATTTCCCTCTATGTGACTGTGGCAGAGATGGTTCCTTGCCTCTGCTGTTGTGGGAATTTTTACAGAAATAGACTGTCCTTACAGGCGCTATATTCCCTAGGCACTCTCCCATGCAGCTGTGACCCTGTGACTAGGTTTCACCAATGGAAAGAAATTTGAGTTGATCTAGGTCACTTGTGTCACTTGCCATAAAATTTTAGAGAGTGTATCATATATGCTCTCCCTTACTGTATTTATCAGCTGAGTAAAAGGAATGAGAAGCTTTAAAATATGGATACAAAAATTGAATTTCAACATCAAAAGATCAATAAAAGTCACAAATGTTGGGTGTTACATGTGTTAGACATAAGTGTTTATTTCCCCTGCTGTTTCAGTAATTATTAGATCTTAAAGCAATGATATCATTCTACTATATTTACATCACACTTATTTACCTTATGCCTGTGTTTACCAAAGAAAGCAAATGCACTGAAGAAAAAAAGTATTTATTCATATTTGTACAGTCTAGGCTGACTATTCCTATTGTCTTTGGTGTCAAGGTTTCCATTAGAATATTTTAAAATTTTTATTGCTGTTGTTTAGAAAAAAAATAGATTTTTATACATTTGCTTTATATCCTATGGTCTTCTTAAAGACTTATCAGTTCTACTATCTAAAAAAGATGTTCCTTAGGATTCTCTATTTACCAGATCATGTAATCTGCAATAGCAATATTTTTATCTCTTACTTTACATCTTCATGCCATTTATTGATTGATTAATTGCTTGATAGATTGACTAACTGACTTTTTGCTGTACCTCGAGTACAGTTGAGCAGAAATAATAAGAGAGGACATTCTTGCCATTTCCTTGTCTTAGCAGAGAGCATGCAATCTCTCACCATTAAGTGTGAGTTAGCTGTAATTTGTCCATACACAACTTTCACTGGGTTTAGGAAGTACTCTTCTGTTCCTACGACACAAAGAATGTTGGTTTTTTGTTTTTTGTTTTTGTTTTTGTTTTTGTTTTTTTACAAGTAGATGGAGAGGCAGGCAGAGAGAGAGAGAGGGAATCAGGCTCCCCGCTGAGCAGAGAGCCCAATGTGGGACTCGATCCCAGGACCCTGAGATCATGACCCGAGCCGAAGGCAGCGGCCTAACCCACTGAGCCACCCAGGTGCCCCGGTTTTTGTTTTTTTTTACGACAAACAGGTTTTAGTTGTGTTAAATTATCTTTCTGCGTCTTTGGAGATGATCTTAGAGTTTTCCCCTTCATTCTATGAACATAGATAATTACATTAGTTAACTATTCAAATGTTAAATCTGTGTTGAATTCCTGGAGTAATTCCCAGTTGTTAATGATGTATTTTCCATTCTACGCATTTTCATTTGATTTGCTAATTTCAGTTTAAGAGTTTTGCATTTGGTTTTATTAGGGTTAGTGTTCAGGAGTTTGCTTATGATATTGTTATTTTGTTTCGGTAGCAGAGCAATGTTGACATTATAAAATGAGTTAGGAAGTGTTTGATCGTTTTTTATTTTTCTGAAGGATCCTGTGGGATTTTTGTCTTTTTTCAATGTTTGATAGGATTCATGAAATCATCTGTGTCTGAAATGTGTAAGAGAAGAAATTTTATCTGCAAATTTAATGCCTTTGATAGATATAATAGTATTTTTCCTATATATTTGTCACTATGAATTATGTGTTTTTTGAAGGCATTTGTCCATTTTATTTAAATCATTGAATTTATACACAGAATATGTCTCACATCATGTTTTTATCATCCTTTTAAAATCTCTTCAGGGGCACCTGCTCAGCTAAGTTGGTTAAGCCACAGACTCTCGATTTTGGCTCAGATCATGACTTCTGGGTGGTGGGACCGAGCCGCACGTCAGGCTCCCTGCACGGCGCGGAGTCTGATTATTCCTCTCCCTCTGTTCCTGCCCCTGCTCATACATTCTCTCTCTCTCCAAAATAAATTTTTTAAAATCTCCTTTTCATTCTAAATATTTAATTACCAATATTATAGTACTTGTGATCTTTAGCTACTGTCTTCTTTTTATGTTGGCATAAAAATCTATCAGTTTTAATATTCTGTTTAAAAAAAAAAACAACACTTGACCTTAGTTTAAATGGATTTTTCTTTTTATTCTGATTTCCAATTTCTTTGCTATCTACTTTTTATTCTCATTCTTTTGTTCTTCATCCCTTTAATTTGCTCTTCCTTTTCTATCTTCCTAAGGTAGAATTTTGACATCATTAATATTGAGTATTTAGTTTTCCCCTACATAAGCATTTTAAAGCCACAAATTTCCCTTTAAATGTTGCATTATGCACATGTTGATATGTTGGCTTTTAATTTTATTCACTTCAAAAATATATATTTTTATATAGATATAGATATTTTATCCGTTTTGTTTGTTGTCTTCCTTGATCATTGGCTTATTTATTCACACACATCTTACTGAGAGTGGGAGAAATTATGGGCTAAGAAAATGTCTTGGTTCTGAACTGTGCTGCCTTGGGGTGGGGTGATGTGTGCAAAGTTAACTGTTCCTCTTACAATCTCGGTACATCCACATTTTTTTTTTCCTTCAGCAGTATATAGGAACTTCTGCAAGAAAAACCCTGTCTTCCACAAGGCTCTCTCATCCATGAGTGGTGGCCTAAATCAGAGTTTTCCAAAAGAAGGGCTTAAGTCTCGTTAAGGAGTACAGATGCGACAAAGTCAATTTGCCTATCGCTCGATGCTCAGATGGGCAGAACTTCCTCACCCCTCAGTCCCTGGGTGCTGATCATACAACTCCCACAAAGGCACTTTTGTCTATGGATGGATGCAAAATTGTTGTTGTTAGGGCAGGGATATTATGAGAGAAATCTTATTTAGTCATGTTCCTGATATCACTTCCCCCTCAGCTTTCTGAAAAGACTAATGTTTATTTATAAAGAACTTTTCATCCGCATGGTCCTAAGTGGTTCATTACTAGGTTCACTTTCTGGCCAGAAAGAAGGGGGAAAAGCTGTATACTTCTACAGTGGATTTCTGATAAGGTAATATCTAGTTGGGTCTAGTTGCTCAGTGTGAAGATCTCTGTCCTTTAACTGGAATATTTAGCAAATTTAAATTTCCACATTATTAAAGTATCATATGGTTTGGCTCAAGTACATTGACTTGCAACTCATGTTTTCAATCTGTTTCCTCTTTTAGTTTCTTTTATAAATTATCTTGCCTTCTTTAGAATTTCTTGATTATATTTTAGAAATCCATATATATGGAATTTTATATATTCTGTAATATTAATCCCTATAGTTTTTTGTTAATATTTTCCAGCAGCTGATCTAGGGTTTAAAATGTGCATATTTAACATGTCACAATCTATCTTTAAATAATAATATGTCACCTCATATTAAATGTAAGCCCTTTATAACTATATATTTTCCTTCCCCTATCAAGACCTTTGTACTCTTACTTTCATACATATTATTTCTACATGGATTTTAAATCCCCCCAAAATATTCTCACTATTTTGTTTTAAATAAAATAATTTTATTTTAAATTATTATTTAATTTTTAAATTTAATTTTATTTTTTCAGTGTTCCAAGATTCATTGTTTATGCGCCACACCCAATGCTCCATGCAATACATGCCCTCCTTATTACCTACCATCAGGCCCTCCCAACACTCCATCCGTTTCCCTTCCAAAACCTTCAGTTTGTTTCTCAGAGTCCACAGCTCTCATGGTTCATCTCCCCCTCCAATTTGTCCCAACTCACTTTTCCTCTCCTTCTCTTAATATCCTCCATGTTATTCCTTATGTTCCACAAGTGAAACCATATCATAATTGACTTTCTCTGCTTGAATATTTCACTCAGCATAATCTCCAGTCTCATCCATGCTGATACAAAAGTTGGGTATTCTTCCTTTCTGCTGGAAATGTAATATTCTATTGTATATATGGACCATATCTTCTTTATACATTCATCTGTTGAAGGGCATCTTGGCTCTTTCCACAGTTTCGCTGTTGTGGCATTGCTGCTATGAACATTGGGGTACAGATGGCCCTTCTTTTTACTACATCTGTATCTTTGGGGTAAATACCCAGTAGTACAATTGCAAAGTCATAGGGTAGCTCTATTCTTAATTTTTTGAGGAATCTCCACACTGTTCTCCCAAGTGGCTGCACCAACTTCCATTCCCACCAATGGTGTAAGAGGGTTCCCCTTTCTCCACATCCTCTCCAACACTTGTTGTTTACTGTCTTGTTAATTTTGCCCATTCTAACTGGTGTAAGGTTGTATCTTAATGTGTTTGTGTTTGTTTTTTTTTTTTAAGATTTTATTTATTCATTTGACAGACAGAGATCACAAGTAGGCAGAGAAGCAAGCAGAGAGAGAAGAAGGGAAGCAGGCTTCCTGCTGAGCCTGACTTGGGGCTCAATGCCAGGACCCTAAGATCATGACTTTAACCCACTGAGCCACCCAGGCGCCCCTCAATGTGGTTTTGATTTGAATGTCTCCAATGGCTAATGATGATGAACATTTATTCATGTGTCTGTTTGTATGTCTTCTTTGGAAAAGTGTCTGTTCATGTTTTCTGCTCATTTTTTGACATGATTATCTATATTTTGAGTGTCAAGTTTGAGGAGTTTTTTATAGATCTTGGATATCAACCCATTGTCTGTAATGTCATTTGTAAAAATCTTCTTCCATTCCTTGGGTTGCCTCTTTGTTTGTGGTTTTTTTTTAAAATATTTTTATTTATTTATTTGAGAGACAGTGAGAGAGAGCATGAGAGGCGAGAAGGTCAGAGGGAGAAGCAGACTCCCCATGGAGCTGGGAGTCTGATGCGGGACTCGATCCCGGGACTCCGGGACCGTGACCTGAGCCAAAGGCGGTTGCTTAACCAACTGAGCCAACCAGGTGCCCCGCCTCTTTGTTTTGATGACTGTTTCCTTTGCTATGCAGAAGCTTTTGATCTTAATGAAGTACCAAAAGTTCATTTTTGCTTTTGTTTCCTTTACCTTTGGAGATAATGTCTTGAAAGAAGTTGCTGTGGCCAATGTTGAAGAGGTTACTGCCTGTGTTCTCCCCTAGGATTTTGATACATTCCTGCCTAATATTGAGTTGTTTTATCTATTTCAAGTTTATTCTTGTGTATGGTGTAAGAGAATTGTCAAGTTTCATTCTTCTATACGTAGCTGTCCCATTTTCCCAGCACCATTTATAGAAGATACTGTCTTTTTTCCACTGTATGTTTTTTCCTACTTTGAAGATTCGTTGACCATAGAGTTGTGGGTCCAATCTGGACTCTCTACTCTGTTCCACTGGTCTATGTGTCTGTTTTTGTGGTAGTATCATGCTGTCTTGGTGATACAGCTTTGTGATAGAGCAGGAAATCAGGCAACGTGATGCCCCCAACTTTGCTTTTCTTTTTCAGCATTTCCTTAGCAATTTGGGGTCATTTCTGGTTCCATGAAAATTTTAGGATTGTTTGTTCCAGCACTTTGAAAAATGCTGGTGGAATTTTGATCAGGATGGTGTTGAAAGTATAGATTGCTCTGGGCAGTATAAACATTTTAACAATGTTTATTATTAAAATGACAAAAACAACAAAACAAATGTTTATTCTTCTGATCCATGAGCATGAAATGCTGTTCTACCTTTGTGTGTCTTTTTCAATTTCTTTCATGAGTGTTCTGTAGTTCCCTGAGTATAGATCCTTTACCTCTTTGGTTAGGTTTATTCCAAGTTATCTTATGTTTCTAGGTGCTATACTAAGTGGAATCAATTCTCTAATTTCCCTTTCTATATTTTCATTGTTAGTGTAGAAGAAAGCAATTGATTTCTGTACATTGATTTCGTATCCTGCCACATTTCTGAATTGCTGTATGAGTTTTAGTAGTCTGGGGGTGGAGTCTTTGGGGTTTTCCATATAAAGTACCATGTCATCTGCAAAGAGAGAGAGTTTGACTTCTTCTTTGCCAATTTGAATACGTTTTATTTCTTTTCATTGGCTAATTTCTGTTGCTAGGACTTCTAGTACTATGTTGATCAACAGTGGTTAGAGAGGGCATCCTTGTCATGTTCCTGATCGCAAAGAGAAGGCTGCCAGCTTTTCCTGTGGGTTTTTCATAGGGAACTTTTATGAATTTGCAGAATGTTCCCTCTATCCCTACACTTTGAAGAGTTTTTATTAGGAAAGGAATTGTATCTTGTAAAATGCTTTCTCTGCATGAATTGAGAGGACGATGTGTTTCTTTTCTCTTCTCTTATTGATTTGTTCTGTCAAATTGGTTGATTTGGGAATGTTGAAACACACTTGCATCCCATGGATAAATCCCACCTGGTCATGGTAGATAATCTTTTTAATGTACTGTTGGATCCTATTAGCTAGGATCTTGTTGAAAATCTTGGCATCCATATTCATCAGGGATATTGGTCTGAAATTCTCCTTTTTGGTGTGGTCTTTGCCTGGTTTGGGGATCAGGGTAATGCTGACTTCATAGAAATAATCTGAAAGTTTTCCTTCTGTTCCTATTTTCTGAAACAGTTTCAGGAGAATAGGTATTATTTCTTCTTTGATGAGTGGTAAATTCCCCAGGGAATCCATCAGGTCCTGGACTCTTGTTTTTTGGGAGGTTTTTGATCACTGCTTCAATGTCGTTACTTGATGTTGGTCTATTCGGGTTGTCAGTTTCTTCCTGTTTCAGTCTTAGAAGATTATAGTTTTCCAGGAATGTATCCATTTCTTCTAAGTTGCTTAACTTATTGGCATATAACTGTTGATAATAATTTCTGATGATTATTTCTGTTTCCTTGGTATTAATGGTGATCTCTCCCTTTTCATTCATAATTTTATTAATTTGGGTCCTTTCTCTTTTCTTTTGGATTAGTTTGGCCTGTGGATTATTGATCTTATTGATTCTTTCAAAGAGCCAGCTTCTAGTTTCGTTCATGTATTTTACTGTATCTCTAGTTTCTAACTCATTGATCTCTGCTTTAATCTTGATTATTTCCCTTCCTATCTGGGGAGTTGGCTTAATTTGTTGTTGTTTTTCAAGTTTTTTAAAGGTGTAAAGAGATCTTGTATTCTGGATTCTTCAATCTTTTTGAGTGAGACTTGGATGGCTATGAATTTCCCCCTTAGGACTACCTTTGCCATATCACATAGTTTTTGGACCCATGTGTCTTCATTCTCATTGGTTTCCATGAATTGTTTAAATTCTTCTTTGATTTCCTGGTTGGTCCAAAGATTCTTGAGCAGGATGGTCTTTATGTTCAAGTGTTTGAATTCCTTCCAAAGTTTTTCTTGTGGTTGAGTTCTAGTATCAAAGCATTGTGGTCTGAGAATATGCAGGGAATAATCTCAATATTTTGGTATTGGCTGAGCCTTGACTTGTGACCCAGTATGTGGTTTATTCTGGAGAAAGTGCCATATGTGCTTGAGAAGAATGAGTATTCTGTTGTTTTAGGGTGGAATGTTCTGTATATATATCTATGAGGTCCATCTGGTCCAATGTGTCATTCAAAGCTCTTGTTTCTTTATTAATCTTCTGCTTGGATGATCTTTCTATTACTGAGAATGATGTGTTAAGATCCTCTACAATTAAGGTATTCATATCAATATGACTCTTTATTTTGATTATTGGTTGGCTTGTGTAGTTGGCTCCTCCTGTATTGGGGGCATAAATATTTACAATTGTTAGATCTTCTTGGTGGATAGACCCTTTAAGAAGGGTGTAGTGTCCTTCTGTATTTCTGACTATGGTGTTTAGCTTAAAATCTAATTTATCTGATATAAGATTCGCTACCCCAGCTTTCTTTTGAGGCCCGTTGGCATGGAAAATGGTTCCACATCCCTTCACTTTCAGTCTGAAGGTATCTTTAGGTTCCAGAAGTGTCTCTCGTAGACAGCATATGGATGGGTCCTGTCATTTTATCCAGTCCACAACCTTGTGCTGTTTTATAGAAGCATTTAGGCTGTTCACATCAAGAGGGATTATTGAAAGATACGTTTTTATTGACATCTTGTTGCCTGTGAAGTCCTCCTTGTTTCTGTAGATTGTCTCTGTAAATTTCTGGTCTATGTCGCTCTTGGTTTGTTTCTTCTTTTACAGAATCCCCCTTAATATTTCTTGTAGTTCTGGCTTGGTGGTCACATACTCTTAAATCTTGCTGGTCTTGGAAGCTCTTTATCTCTCCATCCATTTTGAATGTCAATCTTGCTAAATAAATATTCTTGGCTGCATGTTCTTCTCATTGAGTGCCCTGAATATGTCTTTCCAGCCATTTCTGTCTTGCCAGATTTCTGTGGACAGGTCTAACATTATTCTGATGGTCCTTCCTCTGTACATAAGGAATCTTTTCTCCCTAGCTTCTCTTAAGACCTCCTGTTTGAAATTATGGTTTGTGAATTTCATAATTAAGTGTCTGAATGTCTTTCTAGACTCATTGATCTTGGGGGGGGGGGGGTGTCCTTTCTACCTCTAAGATAGGAGCACTTGTTCCATTCCCCAGATTAGAGAACTTTTCATCCAGAATTTTTTCAACTATATCTTCTAGTCTTATCTCTTTCTCCACCCACCTCTCGGATTCCAATAATTATGACATTTGAGCATTTCATGGCATTATTTATCTCCTTAATTCTGTTTTCATGGCTTCTAAGCTGTTTGTTCCAGGCCTCTCCTAATCCTTCTTTTCTATCAGTTTGTCTTCTAGATCACTAATTCTACCTTCTGCCTTGGTTACCCTGGCTGTTAGAGTACTTAGATTAGATTGGTTCTCACTGATATAATTTTTTTTAATTTTTTTATTTTTTATAAACATATATTTTTATCCCCAGGGGTACAGGTCTGTGAATCACCAGGTTTACACACTTCGCAGCACTCACCAAAGAACATACCCTCCCCAATGTCCATAATCCCACCCCCTTCTCCCAAACCAGCAACCCTCAGTTTGTTTTGTGAGATTAAGAGTCATTTATGGTTTGTCTCCCTCCCAATCCCATCTTGTTTCATTTATTCTTCTCCTACCCACTTAAGCCCCCATGTTGCATCACCACTTCCTTATATCAGGGAGATCATATGATAGTTGTCTTTCTCTGCTTGACTGATTTCGCTAAGCATGATACACTCTAGTTCCATCCATGTTGTTGCAAATGGCAAGATTTCATTTCTTTTGATGGCTGCATAGTATTCCATTGTGTATATATACCACATCTTCTTGATCCATTCATCTGTTGATGGACATCTAGGTTCTTTTGTGGCTATTGTGGACATTGCTGCTATAAACATTCGGGTGCACGTGCCCCTTTGGATCACTACGTTTGTATCTTTAGGGTAAATACCCAATAGTGCAATTGCTGGGTCATAGGGCAGTTCTATTTTCAACATTTTGAGGAACTTCCATGCTGTTTTCCAGAGTGGCTGCACCAGCTTGCATTCCCACCAACAGTGTAGGAGGGTTCCCCTTTCTCCGCATTCTCGCCAGCTTCTGTCATTTCCTGACTTAGCCATTCTGACTGGTGTGAGGTGATATTTCATTGTGGTTTTGATTTGTATTTCCCTGATGCCGAGTGATATGGAGCACTTTTTCATGTGTCTGTTGGCCATCTGGATGTCTTCTTTGCAGAAATGTCTGTTCATGTCCTCTGCCCATTTCTTGATCGGATTATTTGTTCATTGGGTGTTGAGTTTGCTAAGTTCTTTATAGATTCTGGACACTAGTCCTTTATCTGATATGTCGTTTGCAAATATCTTCTCCCATTCTGTCAGTTGTCTTTTGATTTTGTTAACTGTTTCCTTTGCTGTGCAAAAGCTTTTGATCTTGATGAAATCCCAAGAGTTCATTTTTGCCCTTGCTTCCCTTGCCTTTGGCATTGTTCCTAGGAAGATGTTGCTGCGGCTGAGGTCGAAGAGGTTGCTACCTGTGTTCTCCTCAAGGATTTTGATGGATTCCTTTCTCACATTGAGGTCCTTCATCCATTTTGAGTCTATTTTTGTGCGTGGAGTAAGGAAATGGTCCAATTTCATTTTTCTGCATGTGACTGTCCAATTTTCCCAGCACCATTTATTGAAGAGGCTGTCTTTTTTCCATTGGACATTCTTTCCTGCTTTGTCGAAGATTAGTTGACCATAGAGTTGAGGGTCTATTTCTGGGCTCTCTATTCTGTTCCATTGATCTATGTGTCTGTTTTTGTGCCAGTACCATGCTGTCTTGATGATGACAGCTTTGTAATAGAGCTTGAAGTCCGGAATTGTGATGCCACCAACTTTGGCTTTCTTTTTCAATATCCCTTTGGCTATTCGAGGTCTTTTCTGGTTCCATATAAATTTTAGAATTATTTGTTCCATTTCTTTGAAAAAGATAGATGGTACTTTGATAGGAATTGCATTAAATGTGTAGATTGCTTTAGGTAGCATAGACATTTTCACAATATTTATTCTTCCACTCCAGGAGCATGGAACATTTTTCCATTTCTTTGTGTCTTCCTCAATTTCTTTCATGAGTACTTTATAGTTTTCTGAGTATAGATTCTGTGCCTCTTTGGTTAGGTTTATTCCTAGGTATCTTATGGTTTTGGGTGCAATTGTAAATGGGATTGACTCCTTAATTTCTCTTTCTTCTGTCTTGCTGTTGGTGTAGAGAAATGCAACTTATTTCTGTGCATTGATTTTATATCCTGGCACTTTACTGAATTCCTGTGGAGTCTTTTGGGTTTTCCACATATAGTATCATATCATCTGCGAATAGTGATAATTTGACTTCTTCTTTGCCTATTTGGATGCCTTTAATTTCCTTTGGTTGTCTGATTGCTGAGGCTAGGACCTCTAGTACTATGTTGAATAGCAGTGGTGATAATGGACATCCCTGCCGTGTTCCTGACCTTAGCGGAAAAGCTTTCAGTTTTTCTCCATTGAGAATGATATTTGCGGTGAGTTTTTCATAGATGGCTTTGATGATATTGAGGTATGTGCCCTCTATCCCTACACTTTGAAGAGTTTTGATCAGGAAGGGATGCTGTATTTTGTCAAATGCTTTTTCAGCATCTATTGAGAGTATCATATGGTTCCTGTTCTTTCTTTTATTGATGTGTTGTATCACATTGACTGATTTGTGGATGTTGAACCAACCTTGCAGCCCTGGAATAAATCCCACTTGGTCGTGGTGAATAATCCTTTTAATGTACTGTTGAATCCTATTGGCTAGTATTTTGTTGAGTATTTTCGCATCTGTGTTCATCAAGGATATTGGTCTATAGCTCTCTTTTTTGATGGGATCCTTGTCTGGTTTTGGGATCAAGGTGATGCTGGCCTCATAAAATGAGTTTGGAAGTTTTCCTTCCATTTCTATTTTTTGGAGCAGTTTCAGGAGAATAGGAATTAGTTCTTCTTTAAATGTTTGGTAGAATTCCCCCGGGAAGCCGTCTGGCCCTGGGCTTTTGTTTGTTTGGAGATTTTTAATGACTGTTTCAATCCTCTTACTGGTTATGGGTTTGTTCAGGCTTTCTATTTCTTCCTGGTTCAGTTGTGGTAGTTTTTATGTTTCTAGGAATGCATCCATTTCTTCCAGATTGTCAAATTTGTTGGCGTAGAGTTGCTCATAGTATGTTCTTATAATAGTTTGTATTTCTTTGGTGTTAGTTGTGATCTCTCCTCTTTCATTCATGATTTTATTTATTTGGGTCCTTTCTCTTTTCTTTTTGATAAGTCTGGCCAGGTGATTATCAATTTTATTAATTCTTTCAAAGAACCAGCTCCTAGTTTCGTTGATTTGTTCTATTGTTTTTTTGGTTTCTATTTCATTGATTTCTGCTCTGATCTTTATGACTTCTCTTCTCCTGCTGGGCTTAGGGTTTCTTTCTTGTTCTTTCTCCAGCTCCTTAGGTGTACGGTTAGGTTGTGTACCTGAGACCTTTCTTGTCTCTTGAGAAAGGTCACTGATATAATTTTTAACTTCTGCCAGATTGGCTCTCACTTCTGCCCTTGGAGATTCAATGTTGTCACTAATGGTCTTCTCCAACCTAGTCATTGCCTGTATAACTGTTACCCTGAATTCCCTTTCCGACATACTGTTTATGTCCATATCCAATAGTTCTGTGGCAGAGAGCAGAGTCTCTGAGTTTTTCCTTTGTTGGGTGTTCCTCCTTCTAGTCACTTCAGTGAGAGGTTGTTGAGGGGATGTATAGCTGAATATATCAACCACAATCCAGGCAATGTGCACCCACAGTAGAGACTCTAGCAGAAACCACCAGTGAAGGAGAATTAGGGTAGGAAAACCCGAAGTGTAGTTCTAAAAACAAAAGCAAACTTCAGCATGCCAGATCCCAAAACTGTTGTTACTTTAAAATTTTAAAATAAAATAATTATATTTTAAATAATATAATTATATGTTAAAAATTAAAATGAGGATAACATCTTTAATATTTGACCACAATTTTGCCATCTCTGGCTTTATTCATTCATTTTTATACTTCCAGATATATATCTGGTATCATTTTCATTTTGCTTGTATTGCAAATCTGTTGGTGACAGCTTTACTTGACCATTGTCTTGCATAGTTTCAGACAAGAAGTCTATCTTCAACCTTATCCTCTTTCTGTGCTTGTGACAGTCATTTTCTTTGGACTGAATGTAACATTTCCTCTTTATCACTGGTGTTTAGCAGTTTCTTGTGATGTTGCCTGACATGGTTTGTGTATGCTATGAGTATATGTATATCTGTTTATGTTGTATGCTATGAGTATATGTATATCTGTTTATGTTGCTGAGAATTTATTGAACTTTTTGGATATATGAGCTTTTGTTTTCACCAAATTTGGAATATTTTAACCATTTTAGAAACATAGTTTTGATGTCCTTTCTTTTAGGATTCCAGTTTTATTGATGATAAACTAATTGTTATTTTCTGAGATGTATCTGAAGATTGTTTAATTCATTTTAATAGTTTCTCTCTTTGTTTCATTTTTTAATAGATTCTATTGGTGTTTGTTCAAGTTCACTGATGTTTTATTGTCTAATGTCTTGTAGGTTATTAATCCCACTTAGTTAATTTTTCATTTCATATAGTGTATTTTCCAACTTCTTCGGTAGTTTCTATCTATAAATGTTTTAAACATGTATAAACACACATGTATAAAGCAACTTCTACTCAAAAAGTTGGGAAATGGACAGTGATAAGACTCACTTTTGATTTCTCTTGTTTCAGTGGTCATAACGCTGCTTATCATGTTGCTGAATGTCAGAAAAGAGTTTTTTCTATTTTGTCTAGTTTTAGAATTCATAAAATGTTGCTACATAGTGCTTTTATAAATGTTTGCTTCAATAATCTACAAATTTGAATACTAAGTAAAATACAGACAATTTTTAGATGTATAATTGCTACATATAAAACAAAATTATGGCACATTAATTATATATGATTTATCAAAAATATTGATTGCATTGAAATTATTTAACTTAATTTTTTCCATAATTCAGAGTAAAAAGTCAAAATAATTAGTTCAAATTTTTATAATTCTACCCATTAAATGTGAGAGGACAAGGTTTTATCATTCCTACCATATAGGGAGAGCTGATTTTGACCAGGTGGTCTAAAAGAGTAAGAATGCCATATGACTCTGGGAGTTAAAGCTAACCTGATGATCTCAATTTTTATTTGTTTTTAACTAGTAGCCTCATTCTTGCTTCCTAATAATAGCAGCAAATTAAAAAAAATAATTAAGTGAATAAGGTGTGATCTATCCTATGACTCAAAAGCAAGAATAGAATACATATTCTTTAATTCCTATTTTTTAAGGCCATAGTTAAATTTCTCTGAATTTCCTATTGGTAAGTCCATTAATGATTTCATTTCTGAGGTAATATGTGTATTTTTTCCCAAGAACATTAACTTAGAAAACATAATAAATTATAAAATATATGAACATACATGTTCATATTAACAAAATTATATTTGATGACTCATGATATCATTTTATAACAACTATTTATGATTATCATTTAATAATCTAATAAATGGTATTAGGTTAACAGTGATATCATGAAACATCAAATATTTCCTAGTATATATTTGCTACAGTAGTTCATTAATCTAGCTACAACATCTACCATTAATTAGAGATATATTAACAGAGTATTATAGACACCTTTGCAACAATTCCATTTTCTGAATTTGTGTTTTCATTGTAGTCCACAAAAGAGCAATAGGGCAAACTACTTAAAACTACTCTTTAAATATATAGTTGCCCAGACTATGAATCAATAATGACATTTTCAATTGCTGTTGGCAAGAAAAATATCACTTTATTTGCAAATCCATAAATTCTGACTCTGAAAGTCACTATAAAAACTAATGTATTATTTTCTTCAAGTCTTGTTTCCCCATATAGATTTTATATAAGCAGAATTTGAAACTCTCTATTTTATAATGATTATTATGAGTGTGATAAATTTTTTGATCTAGAAGGTGTATAAGTTTCTGATTGTCCAATTTCTTACTAGTCAAAGAAATAAATAAAAGGATATAACACAGAGTTTGTTCTAGAGGTCTAGTGACAGAAAAAAAAATAAAACACTTGTGGATTTTTTTTTCCAATATGATCTCTTCTGTCTGTGCCTCAGCATATTTTTTTAAACTCCTTTCATGGAAAATGCATCCTCTAAATGTATTTGCTTTAAAATTGCTTACTGAAAATCCAATAGTGTGACTTATATAGATATAGATACATACACTCATATATATAAAGCAGAGTAATGCATTTTACATAATATATATTACTCTTTGCATTATTTTGACTACCTTTTTCTTTGTAATCTATCTCCATATTTTAACATATTTGTCACATAACATTCCAAAACTCTAATGAACTTAACTTGCTTATGTATCTACTCACAAAATTGAACAGGATTCTAACTTCATACAAGCATTTTCTAACCTGATACTCACAAATGGTCTTTTCTCCAAAAATGTTTAATTTAGAATAAATTAAATAAATAAATTAAATTAAATTTGCATTTCTTTTCACTGAAGGACACCTGTTAACACATTTCTTGTAAAACTCATCATCTTGTGACTTTCTTCCACCAATGAATTTCAACACCCTTCTTTCTATCTCTGTACCATCAGAAAACATGTCCACTGTAGCACTCAACATTTCATTAAAATAACTGTGTACATGCCTCTCTCCTTTTTGTGAACTCTTTGAACTGTTCAGAGCACAAGTTATTTTTCACGATTTTTATGCCTGCATAGTAAGTACTTAATTATATCTGTTGAATGAATGAATTAATGAATGTGTTTGTGGGGCAGATTTCTTACACAGATGTACTTGCACATAAGTAGGTGGGACTAACTATGAATTGGCCGGTGGGGATAATGGTTGACACATTCAGGATAGTATCCTTAGATTCCAGATGTACTTCTCCTCCTTGGGTATTGTTACATCCCTGTTATAACCTTAAAAAAGCATCAAGAAGTCCTTACATCCCATCTAAATTGTCATTATTTCCCTTTCCAAGATTTTTTTTTAAATGATGCCTTAATTGTGCAGTATTCTGTTGTTCCTTGTGTCTTTAAGATTAACTGTAAATAGGCGATAAATGAAAGTCAGAAATTTTAGCTGCTTAGCAATAAAATAATTTTACAGATGTTATGATCACTGGGCTTTGTTGAAATTTCTAGAGTGAATTTAAATCAGGAACAAAGAATATTTTATTGATTCGTGGCCTCCTTTCCTGCTCAGCAAATCACTCATTTGCCTCTTGGAACTGCACAGTGCTCCAATAAATATTCAGGGAAGACTCAGTGGTAGGTTATTTCATAAACAAAAATGCATAGACAAGGCTTAATGTGTTCTACCTGTCTTTGGCAGGAAGTTTAAAGTACAACTTGAAATGTATGGAAAGACCTTGCCCAAGGCTAGATATAAATGTTTGCCTAGGTAAAGTTTGTTTGTTTGTTTGTTTTAATCAGTAGATTATATAACAAGATGGTAAAAATTCTTGCTTGTTTAGCAATTTGACAAAGCATTCCTATAGATTATTTTACTTGCAAATAGTAAAAATGTCTTTCTAACTTCCCCCTGGCTCTGATCTCATTTATTTTAGCCCCTAATTCTGTGGTAAATGTACCTTCACTAAAACAGATTAAAGTGTGCAAGTCTCTTAAGTATTTCTTTTTCTCCAATTGGAAGAATAACAGATAAGGAAGAAAATGGCAGAATTTTAATTTCAGTTTTTATATCCTATCTTAAAATGTTGTATTCCAAAGCTTCAACTCCCTTTACAACTTTCAATGAAAATATTTGGATAGAATGGGAACAGAAAAAAAAAAGTTCTTTATAATTAACATACATATGCAAGATATTTTACCTCTGAAAGATTCTGCTCTCTGAATTATTGTCTTCTTGAGTTTAAGTGTGTTAGTTTCATGTAACCAGGAATTGTCTAAAATATTTTGGAATTTTGTGATAGAAGCACATACGGTTTGCACAAAAGTTGTTTTAAGTTCAGAAGAAAAAGTTGTGGGGCTAATGCTAATTTTAATAATCAAATATTTTGTTGAAACCAATAATTATCAAATGTTTCTGTTAGAAAAGTTTTTAGAGGAGTCATTACAGTTTTCAGTCAACTATGAAATTGACTTATGATCTTCCAGTCATGTCACTGAATTTTTAGATCGCCTTCTCAATTTCACAAATAGCAAAACATAAGTGATATATTAAGATCTGATGTAATTTTCTGGGAGTGCTGACTTAACTTGGTGTAGAAAATGGAAACAGAATTATTTCCCATGTAGCCCTGATACTTCAATTTCAACACACCCCCAATTTTTCTAGTCCTAATTTTGTTAACCCTGGAATTAAGATAAATAAAGAAATAAGTAAATAAATGAATAAGTCACAGGAAATGCCTCTCATGGAAGTATTTCAGTGAGAAAACATAGGAGGGAGAAAGAAAACTAAATGGCATAAACTTTTATTCCCAAAAGAGGAAATAGTTGATAAGAGAAATATAACTTTAAACAATCACCCTAAAAACAATCACCAAGAGTAAAAAGAAGAAGTATATCAAAAAGTGCCTCACCGGGGCACCTGGGTGGCTCAGTGGGTTAAAGCCTCTGCCTTCGGCTCAGGTCATGATCCCAGGGTCCTGGGATCGAGCCCCACATCTCCCTGCTGACCAGAGAGCCTGCTTCCTCCTCTCTCTCTGCCTCTCTGCCTACTTGTGCTCTCACTCTGTCTAATAAATAAATTAAAAATCTAAAAAAAAAAAAAAAAGTGCCTCACCTTTTAGGGTACCTGGGTGGCTCAGTTGGTTAAACATCTAGTTAACCACTATTGGTTTCCGCTTGGGTTGTGACCTCAGGATTGTAGAATTGAGTCCCAAGTTGGGCTCTGCACTCAGTGGTAGTCTGGGGGAGTCTGCTTGTAGATTCTCTTTCCTGTGCCCTTTGCACTCCCCCCCCCCTGCTCATGTATACTCTCTCTAAATGAATATATAAAAAAATGAAAAACTAAAATATTTTTGAATGCCTCTTTTTAATATAACACGATTAAGCAATAGGAATTAGCCATAGTTAGTGTTTCACTTGCAGTTACATTTTTAACCCAATCCTCTTGTCCATATTCTGTTTTTATCCAAAAAGTCAAGATAGAAAAATATTGAATTCATGTAATTGAACTGTGTCTGTACCAATCAGCGCTTTTTCATTTTGCATTTCAAATGTCTGCACATGTAAAATAGCATCAAATAGAAGAGTAAAACAACGTTGACTAAAAGTTGTAAGTTTCTAGAACCAAGAATCCTTTGACAGACATTGGCTAAAATGTCTCAAGCTGTGCCTCTCAACTTTTTCACATCAGTGTTGTTTTAGAATAAATGGTGTCCACTTAATGTAAATTATTTTTTTTCACTTAATGTAAATTGAAAGGTAAGCAATAGCTGGTTGTTTTCTGTGCAGAGCTGCAAACCACACTACCCACTACCTGATCTACATCAAAATCTTTTAGGACTTTGTGGGCTCTTCAGAACACTGATAGATAGTGGGGTATTCAACATGGCAGAGGGAACTAGGGGTCATTGGAAGAGCCTTGCCTTAGAAAGTGCTTCTTAGATTCAGATTATAGAGTTAGTGTCATTAATCAGGCATAGCTAAGGAGCAGGATTAGCTTTAGACAGAGGAACAGGTGTATTAGAGGGAAGAGCAAATATGGAGCACACAGAGGGTGAATAAAAGCCTGGAGAGGCAAGAACAGTGGGTTTGTAGAAATCCCAGAGAGGCCAGAATGGGGCTGGAGTACTAAGAAAACTATATATATTGCAGGCTTTGTGGACTTGAGTCTTTGAAGCTACAAGAATCTACTAGAGGGATTTAAAGAGAATAGCAATATGATAAAAAATGGTATGTTTTTGGACATAGACTGCAATAAAAAAAAAAAAAAAAAAACAACAATGCATTGAGGTTGGGATAAAAACGGAATGAGACCAGTCATAAAGAAGTCTATTGTATTTGCCCAGGTGAGAGATTGTGATAGCTTAGAATAAGGTGATAGCAGAAGACAGATAGAGAAATGTTAAAGAGATAATATTGACAGAACATTTTGGTCTCTGCAGCTACCGACATCCACTGATTGAGGTGTATTTGATAGTTCTAATCGCTTCAGATCTTAAAGACTCATTTTTATGTGCTCATACTAAAACAAAGTAAAATAGAAGCTTCCTTTTTAAAAATCAGTGCACATCCTGTAGTCTTTGGTTAAGTGGCATTTTTAGTTGTTCTGAACCCTGAGACATTCCTTCCAATTTTCAGATCTGAGTTTACACTGAAACTTTTTTTCCCGTTTCTTGTTTCAGTTAGAAGTTTCAAACTTAGACTCAGTTCTCTCATTGTTCCTATTTTATGATGGATATCCGAACACCAAACCCCCCAAATATTTATGTTTCCTGCCTGACTTGTGCCTGTAATAATTACCAAGCAAATGAAAGCAAGGGTGTTAAGTGTTCATAAAGCAGGTTGAGAGCTACGGTTAGTCACTTGTGTTAAGGAACACACGACTGAGGAAGGATGTTGATAAAGTTATTGAGAGACCCTAGCATTCTTCAAGGTTGTAATAGCACAGAAAAGGTATTACTGCATGCTATTTTCTCCAGAACAGGACAGTTTGTTGCCAGAAAAGCAGTGCATTTTGAGGAGAAATAGCTACACACCAGAAAGACTCTACATCATTTATAACTATTATTATATTCTACCTTCACTGCAAACCTATGAAGAGGTTTTGATATTTTATTCACATTTGAAACCTGAGGAAAGTGGGTCACAGGAAATTTGAATAATATTTTTGATGGCATGGAGTTAATTTGGATAGTAAAAGTAGAAGAACGTGTGAGAAAGCTACTTGGCATAATGTAATAAAGCCATTAAATTTTCATAAAGAGATCTCTAAACTCATCTCAAGAATCCAAATCAATGCTGTAGAATGATCTAACAGTCATCATTTCCTTATGTTAATTTTCTTTCTCAAAATTATATGCTCTTCTACCTCAAGTCCTGTTTCAATTATTACTTCCTTACACTGCTTATTTGCTGATATGTAAAAGCAATGCAGTCTTTTCTTAATATTTATGCATATATTTAGTAAACATTTCATAGTTTTTGTTTTGTTTTGTTTTTAATTTTTTATTAACATATAATGTATTATTAGCCCCAGGGATACAGGTCTGTGAATCCCAGGTCTACAACAGTTCATGTTTTTTATAGCATAACAAAAAAGTGCACTTACTAAAAAAGGTAAAATGAATCCCATAATGTGAGAACTATAAAATAACACCGTGGAATATATTCATCCTCATATTTTTACATGTAAACATAAACATACTTAGGGATTTTTTGTTTTATTTTATTTTGAGTTTTTGTTTTGTTTAGACACGGGATCATGTAATAAATGCCAATTCATAACATTTTTTCCATTAAACAAGGCATTGTAAACTTTATCTAAGTTAGCAAGATGTATGTATATACATTATTATTTAACAACTGTATGGTTCACCTACACAATTTCTGATAATATATTAGTATTTGCTTTAGGTGAGTTCTTTGTCAGTAACTTTAAGCCAAGATATATTATTTCACCACATAAGCTTAAAAAAAAAAAGGCTAAACCAAGGGGAGGCATAGATTAGTCATGTGTGGAAAAGTAATGCGGTCAAAAGTGACCATGTCACTCCAAACCCAAATACTCCATCCTTGAATTCCATAACTACTGTTACTGATGCCCATTCAGTAGGCTAACATTTCCAACAAATAAACTTTTCCTTTCAAACTTTACTAGTTGCAGAAGATTTTATTTTCTTACTCTACCTAGTCAACTCATACATGTTCCTTGATTTCATAAGCCCATTTCCATGGTACCACTTTTTAAACCTTCCCTGGGGGATTAGTTATTCCTCTGTATATACATTTAAATAATAAATTAGAGAGTTTGATCACAGACTTTATCATTCTAACGTGTTAATTTCTTCCAGAAGGAAGCTTGTTCTCTTAACACCTGGCAATGTTTTATTCATTATTGTATTGGCAACACTCCTGCAATGTTTGGCATAGAAGGAGAATGTATTTATGAAGACCAAGAATGTGCTGTCATTTACAAGACCAATATTTAGCCATTACCCACCAATACTCTGTATGAGTTGTTACAATATTAAAATACTTTTATTCCCTATAGAACTACAATTGTTCTAAGCTCCTAAATGTTCCCATCTTCTACGAAAGTCCAGAACTTCCATGTGATCCAGGCACTACAAGGTGAAAAATGACACACAAAAACAGGTCTTTAGAAAATACCTGCTCCATTTCGTGCCATGGTCTCTTCTCATGGCTCTGTGACTCTTCAACCTGGGCATTTCTCTTGTTTTAATTTTTTTTTAATTTTAAAGATTTTATTTATTTATTTGACACAGAGCACAAGTGTGTGTGTGGGGGCAGCACACAGAGGGAGAGGGAGAAACAAGCTCCTCACTGAGAAGAGGAACCTGATGTGGGATTCAAACCTGGGACAGTGGGATCATGCCCTGAACTGAAGGCAGACACTTAACGGACTGAGGCACACAGGTGCCCATTACCTGATAATTTCTAAATAACAATACTGCTTATAGATATGCCACATTACATTTCCTAATCGACTGTTATCACACAACTCTAGAATAATATTTTTAGAGCTTTGAGAAGATGCATCTAGCAAGGTTCCTTGTGGTCATGGTAGTTGTGGTTTTACCTGGGTTGTGTTTTGGTTTTTTGGTTTGTTTGTATTTTTTTTTCCCCCTGCATTTTAGGAAAACTCACAAAATATCTTTTCCTCTTTTTTTTTCCCCTTATTTTATGCATCCCCCCACCCCTTCCCACATATGACTGAAATCACACACTATTTGTCTTTCTCTGAATGGCTTATTTCACTTAGCATTGTACTCTCTAGCTCCATCTATGTCATTGCAAATGGCAATATTTCATCTTTTTATGACTAATATTCCATTGTATGAATATACCACCTCTTCTTTATCCATTCATCTATTGATGGACACTTGGACTGTTTGCATAATTTAGCTATTATAAATAATTATGCTATAAATGTCAGGGTGCAGGTATCCCTTTGAATTAGTGTTTTTGTATTCTTTGGGTAAATATCCATCTTTGGGTAAATATCAAATACCCATTCTTTGGGTAAATATCAATCATCAGATCATATGATTGTTCTGTTTTTAACTTTTTGAGGAACCTCCATACTCTTTTCCAGAGTGCCTGGACCTGTTTACATTCCTACCAACAGTGTAAGAGGGTTTTTTCCCCCCACATCTTTGTCACCACCTGTTTCTCATATTTTTTATTTTGGTGATTCTAACAAATGTGTAGTGATATTTCATTGTAGTTTTTATTTGTATTTTACTGATGATCAATATTGTTGGGCATCTTTTCATGTCTCTCTTGGATACCTGTATGTCTTCTTTGCACAAAATATTTTTTGAAAATGACAACTTTTTCTCTGTCCAAGTCAACTGCTGAACTATAATCATCTGTAAATTCTATGCACACTCAATGCTGAACAAACCTTAAAAAGTTACTTAATCTTTAGTTGGGAGGGTTTTATTACATGAGCAAATGGAGTACAAACTATACTGGGGTTCCTTGCTTGTTTTGAACCCCTGGGCTGAATTCAGTAGTACATGAGTAATTGCTGACCTTTGAGTTATAGAAGCAATAGGTTTGTGAATAGATATAACTCATTTAAAAAAAAATTATTTTATCTCTTTTCAGTGTTCCGAGATTCGTTGTTTATGCACCACACCCAGTGCTCTATGCAATCCGTGCCCTCCTTAATACCCATGACCAGGCTCACCCAACCCCCCACCCCCCACCAGTCTTTGTTAACATAACACAAGCTGTAATCACTGCTTTTAACTATTCCGTGAAACTGAAAATAATTTTGGGAATTAGTTGTATATAAACAACTAGTATATCCAATCATACAAAAATTTTCAACCATATGGTAGACTAGTTTTAGTTCATTGATATTTTTATAACATTATTATAACTATTCTTATATATAGGGCTTTTGAAAAAACTTTGACTGGGTTATAATTGATTTTTCAAATAATTACACATATTCAATGTATACAATTTGATGAGTTTTGACATATGCAAACACCAGTGGCACCACCATAGCAATCTATCCATTATCTTTTAAACTTTTCCTGTTTCCTTTGGGGTTTTTTAAAATTTTGTTTTCATTTTCTTATCATTTTAATACAGTGACTTTTAAAACATTTAGATGCAAGTATTTTTTCCATGGGATAATTTTCCCCATTAATAATTTTAATAAAGATTATTTGACCATAAAGTTGAGGGTCCATTTCTGGGTTTTCTATTCTGTTCCATTGGTCTACGTGTCTTTTTTTTTTTTTTTTTTTTGTACCAGTACCATGCTGTCTTGGTGATCACAGCTTTGTAATAAAGCTGGAAATTGGGCAACATGATGCCCCCAACTTTGTTTTTTCTTTTTCAACATTTCCTTGGCAATTTGGGGTCTTTTCTGATTCCATACAAATTTTAGAATTGTTTATCCAAGCACTGTGAAAAACGCTGTTGGCATTTTCATCAGGATAAATTTGAAAGTATAGATTGTTCTGGGCAGCATAAACATTTTAACAATGTTTACTCTTCTGATTCATGAGCATGAAAGGTTTTTCCATCTTTTTGTGTCTTCTTCAATTTCTTTCATGAGTGTTCTGTAGTTCCTAGAGTATAGATCCTTTACTTCTTTGGTTAAGTTTATTCCAAGATATCTTGTGGTTTTTGGTGCTATTGCAAATGGAATAGATTCTCTAATTTCTCTTTCTATAGTTATGTTATTAGTGTATAAGAAAACAACTGATGTCTGTGCATTGATTTTGTATCCTGTCACATTACTGAATTGCTGTATGAGTTCTAGTAATTTGGGGTGGAATCTTCTGGGTTTTCCACATAAAGTGTCATGTCATCTGTGAAGAGAGAGTTTGACTTCTTCTTTACAAATTTGAATACATTTTATTTCTTTTTGTTGTCTAATTGCTGTTGCTAGGACTTCTAGTACTATGCTGAACTATAGTGGTGAGAGTGGATATGCTTGTTTTGTTCCTGATTTTAAGGGCGCTCAGCTTTTTTCTCCATTGAGAATGATATTCACTGTGGGTTTTTCATAGAAGCATTTTATGAAGTTGAGGGATGTTGCTTCTATCTCTATACTATGAAGAGAGTTTTATTCAGGAAAGGATGCTGTATTTTGTCAAATGCTTTTTCTGCCTCAATTGAGAGGACCATGTGCTGCTTCTCTCATTAATTTTTTCTATCACATTGACTGATTTGTGAGTGTTGGACCATACTTGCTTCTCAGGGATAAATTCCACCTGGTCATGGTGGATAATCTTTTTAATATACTGTTGGATCCTATTAGCTAGGATCTTATTGTCTGAAATCTCAATCATCTATATTTTTATACCTACATAGAAAGCTTTTTCTACATTGAAAATCTGAAAATAAAAATGCAATATTTTGGAATGCCTTATAATCTTATTTCCTTTTAAAAACTACCTGGAGATATTTTCTTATAATTCACTTTGCTAAGTTTGCTAATGAAATCAAACATCATTTTCATCTTAATTAATCATTTTTATTTTCCCAGATTTGGTTTGGCTCCAGCTATTACTTCTAGAGGACTTAGAGTGGGTGCAGGGAGAAGGGAGATGAAAAATAAAGTGATATTTTGACATGTGGTTAGAATACAGTGGAGAGAACAGGATAGACTTAGGATGTGAGTAGAATAGAGTGAAGAGACAGTCACTCAGATCTTCCTTTGAAGTTGTCTCATTTCCTTCCCCTATAAGATTCTATGACCAACCTCCCCTTAATTATTTCAGAACCACATTCATTTTTAAAGACAAAGTACTTTTAATTCTAAAATGATTTATTCTGCACCTGGGTGGCTCAGTGGTTTAAGCCTCTGCTTTCAGCTCAGGTCATGATCTCAGGGACCTGGGATTGAGCACTGCATTGGGCTCTCTGCTCAGCAGGGAGCCTACTTCCCCCTCTCTCTCTGCCTGCTTGTGATCTCTCTCTCTCTGTCAAATATATAAATAAAATTTTTAAAAAATAAATAAATAAAATGATTTATTCTGAGGGGCACCTGGGTGGCTCAGTCAGTTAAGCATCTCAATCCATCCTGAGATTGAAAATCTACAGTTATTTTGTTTACTTTTGTGTAACGAAGTTTCATAAGCTTCCATTTTCAATGTGTATTTTTATATGATATTTTTATCTCTTTTTTTGTTTAATGAAGTATTTTTATAAGCTGTACTTTGCATTTTATTTTAATGACTTAAAAAAAAAAACTATCAAACTTTGTTTTTAGTTTGCTCTCAAAAATATTCAAATTAGAATTTGCATTTGCCAGTTCACTGTGTTGGTAATAATCAGCAGAATGAAATGGTAAATACAAGGAAATGCATCTTTTATGGTTGGATAAACCCATCAATAGGAACAACAACAAAAAAGACTGCCTATCTTTTTTTAATAAGCTTGAGAAAGCATCTGTCTTACTATAAACAATATACTTCACCAACCATGTAAGAATTTATTTCCATTGTCATGATTTAGCTAGTTGAAAAAAATGGCTTTTACCAGCTTGCAAGTTACTTATTGTTCTTAATAAAGAGAGTTTTTCTTTCTAGAAGGCAATAGACTGTAGTAGATAGTAATTTTATACAGTAGAGATTCTTTCTTCAGTGCTTAAATATAATCAACATAAAACCAGATAAGAGAACCAATGACATAAAAATTCTCTCAATATGCAACATGGAACAAGACTGAGAATTTGAAATCTAGAAATATGAGTTTTTTGTTATTGCCAAAGTTGAATCAAACATAGTGTTAATTGCATGATGGAAAGGGAGAAAGGACTTTATTCTGCCTGCATGTGGTGAAAAGATATTATAAGAGAGTATGATTATGTTACCAAGAAATGTAGAAGGTTTCATGCAAAAGAATTCTTTAACCTTCTGTTCAAGTAGAGATATTTTATTGACACTAATTCAAAGGTTAGGAGTTCAACAAACTGAATGTTCTTGTGAAAAGTTACCAGACAGAGATGATTACCAGTATTTTGGCTATATTTCAATATAGGGATAGGTTACAAAGTCAGGAAAGACTTGTAGATGATGTGACACAGCCACATTCTGAAGAATAATCTTTGAATGATTGGATAAGAAAATATAGGAAATAAGTATGACAGTGAACATGGAAGATTACTTGAAATATTAAGTAACCCTTAAATTTTGGAGGGCTATTGAGAAGAAAAAAGAATACAGTTTAAGGAAGGAGTAATATAAATGTGAATCATTGGGCATTTGACTTATGGATTTAAACACTTAATCACGTGTGAAATAGTACAATTGTATATTATCTTGGGTGAGTAACTGCATAGTAGACCATCCCAAATAGTGACTTCAAAGAAGAGCCATTTTTTGTTTTGTTTTTATTTTTATTTATTTTTTTTTAAGATTTTTTTTTTATTTGTTATAGAGAGAGAGAGATACAGAGCGCAAGCACAGGCAGAGTGGCAGGTTAGAGGCAGAGGGAGAAGCAGGCTCCCTGCTGAGCAAGGAGCCCAATGTGAGACTCGATCCCAGGACGCTGGGATCATGACCTGAGCCGAAGGCAGCCGCTTAACCAACTGAGCCACCCAGGCTTCCCTGTTTTGTTTTTATTTTTGTTCACAGTTCTCTGGCCCTATAATTTAGGCTGTGCTCTAACTCGTTTTGTTTTGTTTTTTTTCTTTTTTTTGAGTCTGTCTGGGGTCATTCACATGGCTATAGTCATGGCTCTACCAGTTGACTAAGGGTTTAAGCTGGGCCTTTTTTCCTGATCCTTGCACTCTTACACTCCCAGGGTTTCAGCTGAGATTCTCATCAGGCAGCCCTGCATTCCAAGAGAGCAGTGAACTAGAGCATGACAGTTCTGAAATCCACAGACACAAGGTACCAGATTCCCCTCTCCTTTAAGGAGAGGGAATGTTCCATAATGAGGATGAAATTCTTATCATCTGGCATGTTGCTTAATTTCTGTATGTGCATTTTTTTGTTTGTTTTGTTTTTTTAACTCTTGACAAAGCATGTGGCTCTTTGCTGTGGACTCTAAGACTTTTTTTCTTCATATTTATAAGAAATGATCTGTATTTCTTTAAAACTAATTAATCTTTTCAGTCTGTTTCCATTTCATAGAGGCTTGAAGAATTGAAGTCTTCTTTTTATTTGGGAGCTTACTTGTTCTCCTTGAGTACAATTTGCAAAACTCTTGCATAAACAGTAGGGTCATTCTATTTATCAGGTTATCAGTCATTTCATTAGGCCAAACTTAGATCAAGAGTTCTTTGGAAATTGACATCTCTCTACTTTGGTTGATGTGTCTGTATGAGGTGGAACAACATCCTTAATATTCTCAGAAGCCTTTCACCCAGTTGAGAATGTCTCCTGGCCACTACCTTAAACCCTTATGAGGTCTCGACTAAAACTTCTCACAGCCACGCCTTGGTTATTATCTTCACAGAGAAACTATTTCTTACTTTGAAATTTTCTTGCACCCTGGAGTGTGTAGTAATAAGAACAGTGTTATTTTCCAACCTAGCCAATACTAGGACTGTCCATACTTCTTTTGTTCTGTTTAAAAACAGACTTTATTATTATTGTTGTTGTCATTATTATTATTACAGTTCCACAGTCATTGTACATTACAGTAAATGGAAGCACACATTGGCACATTCTACATTGTGTCTATGGATCTCCTTAGCTGGGTTCTTTTTCTTTCTTTTAATATTTTATTTATTTATTTGAGAGAGAGAGAGCATGCACATTTGTGTGCACAAGCAGAAGGAGGAGCCAAGGAGGAGGGAAAGGAAAGAGAACATCTCAAGTAGACCCCACACTGACCATGGAACAAAATGCTGGACAATCTCATGACCCATGACCTCAGCAGAAACCAAGTCAGTTGCTTACTCAACTGAGTGACCCAGGTAACCCTCCTTAGCTGGGTTCTTGATGTAAGTTACTACAGAATACAAAACACAGGTAATCCTGTCTCTGAACTTCAGAAGTCCCTTTGCCAGCTTTCATCAACAAGTTGGATGCCATCCTAGCTTTGGCTAGTGACATCCAGTTGCCACCAATGCCAAAGGCAGTATCAAATTTTAGATTTTTATTATGGCAACACCTATTTCTAAGCATGAATTTCAATATCACTTCCACTTCTGGGTAAAAGTATACAATTCTTAGTGTTTTTAAACAATAACCACTGTATTTATTGATGATTGTGTGGATAGCAGTTTTCCCAGGTACAGCTGGATGGTCCTTTCGTGGGCTTACTGGGGGGCATACATTCAGCTGCACTGGGATGGTGGCTCACAATGAGACTAGTTGATGTAGAAGGCTATGGTTGGGTCAGTCTGTCTCTACTCCATAGGATTTCATGCTACAGCAAGCTGATCCGGGCTTCATATAGTCATGTCATGCTCCAAAAGAGCAAAATCAGGAGCTGAAAGCTTTCTTGAGATATAGTCTCAGAAGTTATGAAACATTAGGGGCGCCTGCGTGGCTCAGTGGGTTAAGCCGCTGCCTTCGGCTCAGGTCATGATCTCAGGGTCCTGGGATTGAGTCCCACATCAGGCTCTCTGCTCAGCGGGGAGCCTGCTTCCCTCTCTCTCTCTGCCTGCCTCTCCATCTACTTGTGATTTCTCTCTGTCAAATAAATACATAAAATCTTTAAAAAAAAAAAAGTTATGAAACATTACTTAAGTCAATAAGTCAGCCCCCATACAAGCCTTGAAGAATAGAACCCTGATTTAAAGAGTGATAAAATGCTATTGCTAAAGGGCTACACACAAGGATGAGAGGAATCGTTGCAAACATCTTTGCAAGTAACCTACCAAGAGAAGTAATTTCTTTTTCAAGATGCAACAGTGGGACATATAGAATTGAAAGAGGATAGAATAGACATAAGGATGTCAGTGAGAAATGAGGGCAGTAATTTGGGTGAAAAGTAAATAGAAGCTCAACTAGGGTAGTGAGAATTGTAAAGAAAATGACAACATGGATGTTAAAGAAAAAAAAAAAAAACAGAATTAATTACTTGACTTTAAGGAGGCATATGCCAGATATCAAGTATTGGAAATGTTTGAATATTGATCCAACAAGGCAAATTTCAACTTAGTAGGTTTTCAGTAGAGATCACGGAGTGTATTTAGGACATGAGGAGGTTGAGACAGATTCAGTCCCACTGACACTGATGGAGTGCTGTACGGTTGCTTCTCTTTACCACATGCAGAACAGAACAGATAAAGAACACTTTATCAGAACACACAGATAGAGAAGACTTTACCTTCTAATATCAGAGTGCTTGAATAAACATGCCAAATGCATTGGATAGGGTAACATGGATAAGTGGGCACAGAATCAGTAAAACAATATTACATATCCAGAGAGAAAGTGACTAATTTTGGAGAGAATATAAATTTTACTGGCACCATGTTATATCTAAGTGTGAAAAAGTTATAAGTTCTAAATTGACAAGGTAATTTTGTACAATTCAAAGTTGTTAGAAAATTTTTGGACTCGGAGTTTTAATGCATGCATGTGTTTAGTAGGCTGACAAAAATCTGTAAATGGGACTACATACATCTATAAATGGGACGTAAGAGCTAGAGGGCTAGTAAACTTTTATATATTTCATGATGAAAAAGAAATTCAGTGTTCAGCAGTATTGATTCTGCTAGATACTATGGAGATGACTTCATTATGCCCCACCATAACTCTATATTACTATAGTTTTTAACGCATTTTTTTTTCAAGGTGAGAAAGTAGAGTATGAACAATTGACACTAACTTGTTTAGTTCAGTCAGTATCAGAAGTGAATTAAAGAGGCACCTGGGTGGCTCGGTCAGTTAAGCTTCCACCCTCGGCTCAGGTGATGATCTCAGTGTCCTAGGACTGAGCCCTGCATTAGGTCCCTACTCGGCAGGGTGCCTGCTTTTCCATCTTCTCTTCTCCCCCTCACCACCCTGATTTGTGTTCTCACTCACTCTGCTCTCTCTCTCAAATAAATAAATAGATCTTTTTAAAATGGGAAAGAACTAAATTAGCATCTAGATGTGGTAAACGAAGTAGCCTATGTGATATCTAATACCTAGAGTTAGCACAGTTTTCAGGCTCAGTTCAACGGCCACTCTTTATTTTATAAAATGTAATAATAGTAAAAAAGATGTTTGAATGTTTGTAACCATGGTTTTTATATTAGAGATTCAGTGAGAATTAGATATTGCAAGCGTAGAGAGAAAAAAATTCTACCGAAATACTTATTACTAAGCGTGAATGGGGCGCCTACGTGACTTGGTCTGTTAAATGCCAACTCTTGATTCAGGCTCAGGTCATGGTCTCAGGGTCATGGGATTGAGGCAGAGTTGGGCTCCAGGTTCAATGTGCAGTCTGCTGTCCCTCTCCCTCTCTCTCTCTCCCAACTCCACACAGGCACACCTACTCTGCATCTCTCTGTCTCTGTCTCTCTCTCTCTCAAATAAATAAGTAAATAACTTTAAAAAAAGTGAAGGTTGGGTCCCAGTTCAAACCCAAACAATATGTCACATACTTGAAATAAATTTTGGATGACTTTGAATTACTATTTTATCTAAATACATTAAAAAATGTTTGGAAGCAGATTTTCTCCCGACCATGGCTTGCCTGGTCCTATCTTCACCCCATGAGTCTCTTCACTTGACGCCAAAAACGAAACACAACAAAAGAACAATAATTATAGAAACTAACTTCCAGTAGGGAAATGAACATTAAATGTTTTTTATTAATAAATTTTAAAAATTAAATTGAGAAAAGCCGTGTAAGAAATCCAGAGGAAAACAGCACATTACTTATTGGGGGGGGAAAAAACCAAAAAACAAAACCATGGTTTGAGTGACAGTGAGGTGTTTTTTGTTTTTTTTTTTAAGATTTTATTATTTATTTATTCGAGAGAGAGAAAGAGCAGGAGGGGGGGAGAGTCAGAGGGAGAAGCAGGGTACCCACTGATCAAGAAGCCCAATGTGGGGCTCAATCTGGGGACTGAGCAAAAGGCAGACACTTAACTTACTGAGCCACCCAGGTGCCCCTGACAGTGAATTTCTTATCAGAAACCATGGAAGTCAGAAAGAAGTAGCACAATATTTTTCAAATGCTGAAATAAAAATCAACATAAATCCACAATCTTTTTTTTTTTAATATTTATTTATTTGACAGACAGAAATCACAAGGAGGCAGAGAGGCAGGCAGAGAGAGAGGAGGAAGCAGGCTCCCCGCTGAGCAGAGAGCCTGATGTGGGACTTGATCCCAGGACCCTGAGATCATGACCTGAGCCGAAGGCAGAGGCTTTAACCCACTGAGCCACCCAGGCATCCCATAAATCCAGAATCTTAAAGCCAGTGAAAATATTAGGAATGACGAGTTAGTGAAGACATTCTCAGAGGAAGGAAAAGTTAGACAATTTGTCACATCAGACCTCTCCTAAAGAATGTCTACAGTTCTTTAAAGAGCAAGAAAATTATTTTTAATAGAAAATTTGAAACTTCAGAAGAAAGAAAGAACATCATAAACAAAAATCCTGTGCATTAGGCTTTCATTCTCCTCTTGAGTTTTTAAATTATGTTTGACAGTCGAAGTAACAATTATGAAGCTATATAATGGATTTTATGTAAGTTGAGAAAAAATTTAAAGCAATTATATTTTACATGGAAGAGAGTAAAAGAATTTAAGGGGAGCAAAAGTTTCTATGCTTCATTCAAGATGGTGAAGTACAGACACCAGTGGCCTGGGACAATTTATGTAATTATAAGGTAGCACTTGAGGCAAACAGTAAAAAGCTGTACAAAGAATTATAATCAAGCACACTACAGATAAATAAATTGTTCAAGCAACCTACAGAAGTTATGGAAAGCAGGAGAAGTAAAAGGGAAAGAGAACAAATAAAACAACATATTGAAATGGTAGACTTAGGCTCTAGCAAATCAATGATTACTTTACTACTCAAAGATAGTGATCGGCAGAATGGATTAGTAAACGCACCTTTACAGTAATGCCATGTACAAGAAACTTCAAATGTAATGATATAAGCAGGTTGAGAATATAAGATAAAAAATGATAATCATGAAAATTTTAATAAGAAAAAAACAGAAGTGACTCTGTTAATATTAAATAAGCCTCAATTTAATTAATAATTAAATAGATAGACCAATAAATGGTCATTTATTGGTCTATCTATTTAAGACATTTATTGAAGAAAGTCAAGGGCATTATATAATGATAAAGGATTAACACAGAAGAAACGTCACTAATCCTAAATGTGTATTCACTAAACAGAAGAATTGGAAATTATATGACGTAAAACTATAGAGCTAAAAAGAGAAAGAGGAAAAAGCCACATTTATAGTTAGAGACAACCATAAATTATCTCTTCACAACTCATGGATGAACTAGAAAGAAATTTACCAAAAATATGAAAGAACCCCACAATATCATCAACCAACAAAATATGCTATTCTAATAAAGATGTGTAGTATACTACACCCAAACACAGCATAATGCATATCCTTTTCAAGGGCCAGACAAGTATATCAAGATAGACTGTAATCTGAACAATAAGGTAAGCCTTAACACATTCAGCAGAAATGAAATCATGCAGAGTATGTCCTCCAATGACAGTAAAATCAAACTAGAAAACAATAATAAAAGGATAACAAGAAAATCTCCAAACACTTGGAAACTATACATTTTTTAATAGCCTATGAGTCAAAGAGGGAGGAAATGACCATTCCATGGAACTGAAAGAAAATAGAAACTCCACATATTAACATTTATAAAATATAGCTAAAAGCAGTGCTGAGAGAAAAATGATTAGCAGAAAATTCATATATGAAGGGGGAGAAACCATTTGAGATCTCACTATAAGAATACAGGAAAGGAAAAAAAATTAATTTATATAATAAAGACCCAATACAAATTGGTGAGAGAAAAACACTGACAAACATGGGCATAGGGTTACAAGCAAATAATTTTCTCTAGATCACAATCTAATGACCACTATGCATACAGGAAAATGTTCATCTTCACAGCAGTAATTAAATAAATGCAAATTAAGAAAAAAATACAATTTATTAAGCTATTGAAATGAAGATTAAAAAAATCAATTTAAAGAAACATAGACATGTTGGAAAACCATACTTACTACTGTTCTTTATCTGAAGAAATGGACACTAAAATGCTTATGATACTTCTGCTCAGGTCATGATCTCAAGGTCCAGGGATTGAGACCCACATCTAGCTCTCTGCTCAGCAGGGAGCTTGCTCCCCCCACCTCAGCCTGCCTGCCTCTCTGCCTACTTGTGATCTCTGTCTATCAAATAAATAAATAAAATATTTTTTAAAAAATCCTTATTATAAATTTGTAACTATCTTATTCTTAAAGTGAATTTGGCAACCTCTATAAAAAGCTGGGAAATACCTATACTTCTTAGCATAATATGTCTTCCTCCAGGCATCTTAATGAAATAACCCAAGGATAACAGAGTTTACATGTAACTGTATTAATCATACTGCTATTTATAATAATAAGAGCTAATATATATTGAGTTTAATATAGGCAAGACTTTACTATTAAACCTTTATATGTTGTGGAAAGATAGTTAATGCTTCTCAAAAGCATGGGAACATATGATTAGTGACAACATAGAAGCATTACAAAATGAGACAGTCTGTTTCCTGAAGGTAATGGAGAGAAGAAACTTCCAGTGATGCATGTTAGATTTGATATGAGTAAGAAATACATTTTTCATCTGCAAAGTCCATGCAATTTGGGTTGGTGTGTTACTCCGGCATAATTTTACCAGACCAATGCAGTGTACCAACTCATATAGTCCAACAGAAAACCCTAAGAGGTAGGTACAATTATCTCTTCGTGTTACATTTGAGGAAATTAAGATATCCTGTGATTTAAAAAGATGACCAATGGCACACAAATAGAAAAAAAATCATAACCAAGATTTGGCCTTAAAAATAGTCTTCTTTTTTTTTCTTCAACTTTATTTTTTTATTTTTTATTTTTTTATAAACATATAATGTATTTTTATCCCCAGGGGTACAGGTCTGTGAATCTCCAGGTTTACACACTTCACAGCACTCCCCATAGCACATACCCTCCCCGATGTCCATAACCCCACCACCCTCTACCAACACCCCCTTCTCCCAGCAACCCTCAGTTTGTTTGTGATATTAAAAGTCTCTTGTGGTTTGGGGCGCCTGGGTGGCTCAGTGGGTTAAAGCCTCTGCCTTCAGCTCAGGTCATGATCTCAGGGTCCTGGGTTTGAGCCCCGCATCGGGCTCTCTGCTCAACGGGGAGCCTGCTTCTTCCTCTCTCTCTGCCTGTCTCTCTAACTACTTGTGAACTCTCTGTCTCTGTCAAATAAATAAAATCTTTAAAAAAAAAAAAAAGTCTCCTATGGTTTATCTCCCTCCCTATCCCATCTTGTTTCATTTATTCTTCTCCTACCTCCCTAACCCCCCATGTTGCATCTCCACTTCCTCATATCACGGAGATCATATGATATTTGTCTTTCTCCAACTGACTTATTTTGCTAAACATAATACTCTCCAGTTCCATCCATGTTGTTGCAAAAGGCAAGATTTCATTTCTTTTAATGGCTGCATAGTATTCCATTGTATATATACACCACATCTTCTTGATCCATTCATCTGTTGATGGGCATCTAGGTTCTTTCCGTAGTTTGGCTATTATAGACATTGCTGCTATAAACATTTGGGTGCACGTGCCCCTTTGGATCACTACATTTGTATCTTTAGGGTAAATATCCAGTAGTGCAATTGATGGGTCATAGGATAGTTCTATTTTCAACTTTTTGAGGAATCTCTATGCTGTTTTCCAGAGTGGTTGCACCAGCTTGCATTCCCACCAGCAGTGTAGAAGGGTTCCCCTTTCTCCGCATCCTCGCCAGCATCTGTCATTTCCTGACTTGTTCATTTTAGCCATTCTGAGTGGTGTGAGGTGATATTTCATTGTGGTTTTGATTTGTATTTCCCTGATGCTGAGTGATGAGGAGCACTTTTTCACATGAAAAAGTTGTTGGCCATCTGGATGTCTTCTTTGCAGAAATGTCTTTTCATGAAAGACAGTCTTCTTAACTATTATAACAACTACTATTGTTGAGAATATTTCAAGTTCAATAGATAAAGGAATTAATACATAATCAACGTCTATCCTCTGTATTGGAATCTTATGCAACCATTAGAAATTTCTCTAATTTGGTTTCGATAAATTTTGAAAGAAAAATAAATTAAAAATCTAATTAGAAAGGCAGATGTTCTCCACATAAAAACTTTGTAAACTATAAAAGTTAAGTTCCAGGCTTAATAAAAACATATATATATTGAAATTACTCCTGCTAGAAATACCTAGAAAAGGAAGTTAACTTATAATAAACATTGTTTTGAATGCATACCTAAGCTTGAAAGAAAGGAGAACCATCAGCCCAGAAATAAAAAGAGCAGTATTCATCCACACAGCGGGGTCATGAGTAGGTACTGTTCCTGCTGAGTTGATATGATTAATCACCAACAGCCTTTGGTATTAATGCCTTCATGAGGAGAAGTGATGGGATGTGTGTCTCCAAGTCAGGGGGTATGAACTGAGAGATACCTCTCAAGCCAGGAATTTTAAAGGAGTAAATCTGATTGGATCCATGAAAACAAAAACAAAAACAAATAAACCTGAAAAAACTCATCATTCTGCAAAAGTAGAATACATGTCCTTTTCTACTTCAAATCTGACCAACAAAAAAAGTTGCTTCTAAATATATGAAAGCTTAAACTTTTACTTCGTGTGGAAAGTGGTTAGAGCTTTATAGCATATATGTGTGCTGAAGATCTCAAGACGCAAAAATCACACATGGAACAGGTTGGTGAAACTCAGGTAGCTGCTAAGAAACAAAGGGAAATGCTCTGGAGGGATGCTCCCCATGCATGACGGGAGGGATTCTCACAGGGAAAGGTGACAAAAATTGCTGTGGAATATACAATCTCAGGCCACACATAAACAACAACAGCAACAACAAAAACACCTACAAATCACACGTAGGAGTAAACTTCCAGGAGCATCCGCAGGTACACTGTGCTCACGATAGGTTTCACATGTTTATAAAATTCAAGAACAAGGCACTGTGGAAGAAGAACAGACACTTTTGAAAATGGAATAAATTACACAAATAGAATGAAATAGCCATTAAAGACCCCGAACCCCCCCAAAAAACTCAAATAAATTAAACAACAGATGAAATACATTTAGTGAGAGAACTAGTGAATTTGTAGAACGATAGAGGGAAATCGCTAAGAATGCTGGTAAGGGTTAACGTAGAAGAAAGGAAGAGAGTCTCTTCGGATCTTACTGGATTTCCATACATAGGCAAAGGAGCTGGACAAAAACATACTGAGATAATGGCCCATTTTTGTGTGGTAGGATGTGATAAATAATTTCTCACATCCAACCTGCTTAATATATCCTTAGCAGAAAAAGAAGAAGTGCACAAACAGCTAGGTAGAACATTGTGACATTATAAAATACCAAAGAAGACATGAAAAGTTTGAGGACATATAAATGCACTGATAACAGACTCCGTAAGAAGGCATACTGAGGAAATGCTGGGATAAAGTATCTCTTAACCCACAATTCTATAAACTCATTGAAGCTAAAATTCAAGTAAAAGGCTCAAAAAGGGTTGGGGGAAGACTTAAGATGATTTGTTATTAACAGAGTCTCGTCAGAGAGCAAGTTAATAGGTCCTAGGGCACCTGGGTGGCTCAGTAGTTTGGAAGACAGACTCTTAGTTTCAGTTCAGTTCATGTTCCTGGCATCTAGCCCTGTGACAGGCTCCCCACTCTGCAGGAAATCTGCCTGGGGTTCGCTCTCCCTCTCCTGCCCTCCCCCCACTCATGTGTGTGCTCTCTCTCTTTGTATTTCTAAAGTAAATTAAAAAAAATGTACTTAGAAACAGGGAAACTGAACCTAGGGCATGCTCTCTCTCTTTGTATTTCTAAAATAAATAAATTTTTAAAAATGTACTTAGAAACAGGGAAACTGAACCTAGGGCAGACGAGATTGAATTTAAGAAGCAATTATAATTGCTTCTTAAATTCAATCTCGTCTGCCCTAAAATATATGTTTATAAAAAAATTAAAAATTAATAAAAAAAAGAAGCAATTATAAGTTTAAAAAAAGTGATACATTTGAGGGCAGACTTAATAAGCAAAAGTGATATAAGCACCACCTCCATATCAATAGTGACTCACTGAGGGGGGCACAGAAACAAGAGGAGTATAAAATACTGTCTTAAAGTAACACAAGAAATGAGGAGAGGGTAAGAGACATTTGAGCTTACCAAGGTCTGCAGTGTTTTAAGGAGGCCAGACATACTATAATTGGTGGATTTTATTAACAAGTTAGTTATCATTTAGAGATAGAATATTGAATGGGACATTAGTGTGGAGCCTAGCCTTCAAGCATATGTCATGGTGAGCAGCAGCATTTCCTATGGATAAAATTGGTGGTGCAGAAAATTGCTAGTTTGGCCTGCTTATGGCTTCCCCACAAGATAGCACAGCCAGACAGCAGGAGTTGTCCCCAGAGACTCCCCCTCTCCCCTCACAGGAAGGGCTCATGGGTGAACACAGTATCTGTCAGAGAGAGTGCCACTAATGGCAGAGCGAAGTGTGCCTGGACATTCTGATAAACTTCTAGCCTGAGGGAGGGCATTTTTAGCTAAAGAAATATTGCAAGAACCTCCCTAGAAGTACACCTGTGCTTATCTCTTTACCTCCCTGACTTTGTGTGCTCTGATTTGAGAACACAGAGATAGAGCAAAAGGAGCCTATGACAGGGTCTGTGAATACAACAAACTATTCTCGCATTCTCTCACTGTGGTGTCGGGGACAAGTGAGTAGAGAATAATTGGGTTTGACATGACATCAAAGCTTTAATGTAGAGTGAATGGATTTTTAACACTTGAAAGTGAATAGTAACTCTCTGAAAGACATAACTGAAATTCATAAGAAAATTATGGGTTCTTCCCAAAATGACATCTTTGTAGAAGAAGGCACTTGTTACATGGAGTGTTTGTAGGATCAAAGGGAGGAACTTTCATTCATGTCCACAAGGAGACATGTTCAGGGCTCTAGAGTCTCCATGAAAGGGAGTACTCCAAGAGTTAAAATATGTGCAATCTAAAGAATAATGTTTAATTTTGTAACTTAAAAAATAATACGTAGCAAATTAAGCTGCAAAAGGATACATGCAGAAGATCCTTAATATAAAAACTTAAGTACAGGGGCACCTGGGTGGCTCAGTGGGTTAAGCCTCTGTCTTCAGCTCAGGTCATGATCTCAGGGTCCTGAGATCGATCCCCGCATTAGGCTCTCTGCTCAGCAGGGAGCCTGCTTCCCTCTCTCTCTGCCTGCCTCTCTGCCTACTTGTGATCTCTCTCTGTCAAATAAATAAATTTTTTTAAAAAAGCAAACTTAAGTACAAAATTATACACACACACACAGGTAACTAATTCTTGGTAATATGGGCTAATACATTACTATGTCTACTATAAAATCAACTCCAAAATTTAGCTATTCGTATTATTTTCTTTAACATTTTAATATTCACAAAACATAAGTAATAATAATTTAATATATGCATTTTCACAGGATAAAGTGAATTGAAATTCTTGATCGTGGCTTATGCATAGTTCTAATGATTTTAGAAAATGTCTTAATTCTGTCTTCAACACAAGATAGGTTTTGCAGTCTAATGCATTTTAATAACAGAGCAGTGCATCCACCTATGGCCCATTCCTTCATGCATAGGAGGAGACGGTGATCGTCATATGCTATTAATTTAAGTATTTATCAATGGAGTGAGTGTAATTATCCTCAAACATTACTTACCTATCCTTAACTTTGTTGAAATCAATGTCATATATATTTATAATCTTTTTATCCAAAGGAACTTGTTGATAATAAAACCCACTCAAACAAATCACATAAGATCCAAAAAGGCATTCTAAAATACTTTATTTTTGAGATGAATTATCAAACTTGATACCTAAGTTTAATACATGCTGAAGTTTAAATTATCAAAGTTTTTAGGTAATAATTTGTTTTCCTTCCACGTTGTGGAGACTGATTTTCATTCTTACTTACATCTTTAGAATGAGCTTCTATCCTTGAGGTAGCTTACTACACGGAGTAGTGTCCTTTGTACTTTAATGATGACATAGGATCATAAATATTTAAAATTGCAAGAGAATGAAAAATATCTAATTGTCTTAAATATAATAGAAGTAATTCAAGAAGAAAAATTGATTAAAAAATTACTATAGAAAATTAACAAGTGTTTTCCTCATAAATGGAAGTCCTTATGTATTTCATTAATAATAGAATCGGTAGGAAATGAAGATTCTGGAAGCCAACATAAAAATATAATTTTATGAAATGGCTCAGTTACTGACTGCCTTTAGCCAAGGTCAAACTTCCCTGAAAATTTAAAGACCTGAAATTCTGAAGCTAATAAATTTTGAGAGTCATTTGCTCCTGACAATATGCCACCTCTTAGTTCAAAGGGAACAAAATACATAATACATACAAGAACTGAGGGATAAAGCTCAATAGAGTGTTTAACTTTATACAGCTCTTTAAAATGAAAAATTTTTATGACTTAAGTGCAAGCTAGTAAAAAAGTCATAAATTAATTTTTCTTTACCATAGACTTGGAGCTTTAAATGAAAGTTGAAAGTGTTCATAAAATATTCTATTGGTTTCAGGCTTTCCAAAGCACTAAAGTAAAAATATATATATATTGGCAATAGTGTATATGTCCAACTGTGGACTTCAGTTGAAGAGAAAATAAAATATGAACATTAACAACAATGTTTATGGAATAAAAATAAATCTTTTGAAAGAATTGTAATCCAGAAAATTAGTCCATTTTCTAATTTTTGTTAAATTATAAATTTGGTTAATGCTTTTTAATATTTTATCTTCTCATTGCATTTATAACATAATTCACTTAAACAATCACAGGATCCTTTTCTTCCAATGATGAGCTGACAGATTGTCTGTATTGTCTTGTGTGTGTTGATTGGTTTCCACCCAAATACTATATTATGGAAGATCCTGCCTGAAGATGCTGGGTAGGAGCATGTTGATTCCACATTGTTTTATGAGAACATGTGTGAAAAGACTTAGGTGTTCTGAAGTGAAATTAATCACGACAGATGGGAACAATTTTATCCCTATAAAATGAATGCTTGATAAAATTGGCCTAATGTATTATTTTGGCACTAAATCCAGTCAAAAAATTTGGTCTTGTAAAATTTGAGGACTATAATACCTTCCTTCATGTCTCCTTCTGTTTATGTTCCTCCATCATTCCCTTAGTCTAATAGTTCTTCCTCAAAAAAAAAAAAAAGTGTGAGATGCCTGGTATAGAGAAAAATGATCCAGCTCATACAATTTTGAGTTCCCATGCCCCAAACTTTTGTGTATCTTTTGATTCCAAAATTTTACTTCTAGGAAATTAGAATAAGAACATAATCATGAAGATGCCTAAGATTTTGTCCCCAAGTTTGTTTTTGTTTCATCTAGGAAATTGCCAATAATTGATAAGCAATTATTTAAACAAATGGTAGTATATGCATATAATGGGATTCATTGGCTTTGCAACTGTTACAAATACCATAGAAGTCTATCAACTAACATGGGAAGATACTAATAGTATTTTTAAAAATTGGCAATAATTAAAATTATTATGTACAACAAAGATGCTCTTGAATAGGTGGATGGATAAACAGATATCAGTACAATGGACTACTACCAAGCAGTAAGGGAACAGTTCATTGATTTATACAACAATAAGGAAGAATCTTGAGTATGCTTTGCTATGTGAAGAAAACTAGAACCAAAAGTTTCTATACTGTATATGTCCATTTATGTAACTATTTGGAAAAGGCAGGGCATGATGAAAAGCAAGAAATATGCTTGTGTAGTGAGTTTTGCATCCTTCCTTTAGCCATGTAAAAAGCATGTCTAGTCACAAGTTCTAGGATGACCTTTGTACCTTATTTAGTTGGATCCAAATTCAGCTTTGTTCAGTCATCATTTGAACCCTGGCTACCTACCAATGTAAAAACTGAGAAATAAACACTCACATGACATTAACATTACTCATGAGATGCATGATATTAAGATCTGTGGCGATTTGTCATAGAGCAGTATTGTGATAATATCAAAATGATAAAGTTTGGCTACATAAAAATATGGGTAAAGTAAATACAAAGTACATTAAAAACAAATAAGACATGAGAATATATTTATGGCAAATACCATATATGGTAGTCTTATCTGTAATATACAGAGAGTTCCTATGTGTGGGATATAATCATTAAAATCATCAAAATGGACAAACAGTTCATTAAAGAAGTTCATAAAGGAGTTAATAAAAGAAAACGTACAAAATAAGAATATATTACAGTGTTTTTAGCTCTTTAAAGGTAAATTCAGACAAGAAGAAGAAACCACTTTCTGCATATTTCATGATGATTTTATTCTATTTGCAGAATGAAACTGTGGGAATATGAATCAGTACAACAGTCTCTGAGAATGCTTGATGATATGGATCATATTTTAGACACAGTAATTACTCTTCAAGCAATAAATCTGAGGTATGTGTCTGTCTCTAAATGAACATACATTTGTACAGATAGTACATAATGTACAAATTTTTTTGTAAATGTACCCATTATTGCACAAGTAAAAGCATTTCAGGTAAATGTTCAATATATCTTTCTTATAGCAACAGCAACAAAAACCTATGTATCTGACTAAGGTGACTTTCTGTTACCAGATGCTACATCTATACCTCTATTAAATAATCAGTTAAATTTTTATATTTAATATATATGAAGTTCTAATATATATGTATATATATATATATATATATAAACATGTATGTAAGATGTATGTATATAGTAAGATATATGTATAAATTTAACTGCAAAAGGCAGGTTGCAAATACACAGATATACATACAGGCATGTATTTATACATAATACAGATACATGTTTTTAAATTGCATGTATTTTTAATGCAAACTATTTTCAATTGACATAGAAAAAAAGACTAGGATGGATTGTGTCAGAATGTAAGAAAAATTTCAGTCACTAGTTATGAAAATTTGTGTTGTGTGTTCTTAAAAATCGCAGAGGATCAGGAGGGCATGTGGCTAGCTCAGAAGGTGTAGCATGCTGCTTTTGATTTCAGGGTAGTGAGTTCAAGCCCCATGTTGGGTGGGAATTAAAGGAATTATGGAGGATCCCAAAAAGCTTTCATTTATGTTGAACATAACTATTCATATTTATTTTATTATACATATAAACTGACAACTTCTTAAAATACAAGAATACACAGACATACTTTACAATAAATGTCAGAACAATGACATACATGTAATATACCCTCTACAAAGAGTAGGCATGAAAGAATGAGAAGGAAAAGGCAAATACTGGCTTAGTATTATTATGAAAACAGCTGCAATCTAACTGACCTCCTGAAAGTCTCTTGGGGATCCTAGGCATTCTTAAACCACACTGTGTGTGTTGATTTTCAGATAGTGTCATTAATGTGAATTTAATTTTTTATTAATGTATTTTTTTCATTTAAGAATAATATAGTTAAATTATACATGTTATTTTAAAATTGGAAAAATTGAGCCAATTGTTAAAAAAATAAAAACATTCACTAGAAAAGTAGTCTCTGGTCAAATTTTCTCATATTCTGCATATGATGCTGGAATATTTTTTCATGTTTTATTCTTTCCCTCCCATTTGTTCTTCCTTTCTCCTTCCAGCCCTTTGGCACTACATTTCCTTTATCTTTTTCTTTTACATAAAGCAAATGACTATTACAATGATATTTATTATTACATATTTAAAAGAAAGTGAAAATTGCTTGTTGCTAGAAGCTCATAATTTAATGAGAAGTAATACGTAAGTCCAATAATCGTGATTGTCTTTCCTTCTAGTCTCACACTTGGGGACCCGGATTTGGATTTCTTTTACGACACAATTTCTAAATTATGTAAAGCCTCAACTTTCCAGGTATTTCCTCAATCTTTGATGCCCAGTTCAAGTCCTGCATGATGAAGGACAGTTCTCTAAGATTTCTAGCATGCAAAGCTATGTCCCTTCTTCACAAGTCAATAGGAGATCTTCAACCATTACACTCATGCTTCTCTTCTCTTCCCAGATACATTTAAGGAACTATAAAACAAATTTGCTGTGTTTTATAGTTGATTTTATTCTCCAGAGTATTATGTATCTTTCTCAATATTTGCATGGTGCTAACTAAAGGGTTTTCCAATTGTGTATGTGTCTGATACTTTAGAAAAAAGACAACTGAACTGCCATACATTGATAAATGATGCCATTATATTCATTGGCAGGAAATAAAAACTTTTATTGTGTTTAAAAAGAGATGACAAAATGTCTTGAATAATTTTTTGTTAGGATATAAAGTCCAAATTGATGTTAGTGTAGATGCAATCTCAAAGGTTATTCAAATATGATTTCACTAAGAGGTGTGTTTATAAATTATAATGAATAGGAAGGTATATGGAGAATTTAGGTATTGAGCCTGGAAATATCTTCAGCGATTACCCTTTCTTCTTTGTCTACAGCAGAAGTCCTTTAATTTTAAAACAAAACATTATATGTTTACTCATAATCATAGTTTCATCTGCTGATTTCTTTAAAAAATACATTATTACTATTATGTGATAGACCAATGTTATCATAAGGGCCAGAATAAATTCTTATATATAAGCAAATTAGAATGTTATCAATTTCTTATAAAAACCCTATATTTTAACTGCATAATTCATTAATAATAGTGAATCATTAAGTGTAAGAATAAATAGGAAGACTCATTTATAATGTTTTGTGGACATTACTACTATTGACATTTTATTGCATTTCATTCATACATATGTAAGTCTATATATCTCTGCCATATCTATAACTATGTATATATGTGTATATGTATATAGGAAGGGAGAGTGTGTTATAGATATAATTTGAATGTTTTTAGATAACGTCTGCTGCATAACATGACACTTTTTTATTAATTATTTTTATCAATATATAATGTATTATTAACCCCAGGTCTGTGAATCATCAGGTTTATACCCTTCACAGCACTCACCATAGCACATACCCTCCCCAATGTCCTTAATGCAACTACCCTCCCCCTCCCCTCCTCCCCCCAGCAGCCCTCAGTTTGTTTGGTGAGATTAAGACTCTCTTATGGTTTGTCTCCCTCCCGATCCCAACATAGTACTTTTTTTATAATTTGAGAAACAAAATTATATATTTTCTGGTGATAATTTGAATTCCTCTTTTAATTTTATTAAGACATTTTTAATATTTTACCTAGTTATTAGTAATTTTTATTTTGTTCCTTTGAGAATTTTTGGTTCTGTCCTTTGTCATTTTGTTGATAGACGTTTGATGGTATTTTTATTGACTAATATAAACAATATTTTGCACCAGTACCAGTGGCCATACATTTGGATTGACAAACAGCTCACATCTACAGTGTGTCTTTCTATGTCCATGCTAGAATTTTCCTGAAATATAAACCCAGGAGCAGAATCACTGGATAAAAACATGTGCATATACTTCATTCAACTAAATGGTGCCAGATACCCTCATATTTGTAGTAAAATTTCTCTGGTGTCTGTTATGTATGTGGATGAAAAAGTAGAAGTATGTATGTATGTGTGCAGTCTTCATGAATTTCAATAAGAGTTTCTGATAAAATTCATTTTTATTGTGTTCTAGGTTACTCAAAATCACATAAGAAAAGCAAAAATAATCTGGTCTAAGTTAAAAAATGCGGCTAGCTATTTTATTTTTTTAAAAAATTTTCTGATGTCTTTGATTTTAAGATTTATTTTTTTCATAAATTATTTCTAAGGCTTTCTATTTTCTTTATTCCTGTTGTCATTTTGATAAATTTCTTTTGCCTTGCTCTGTTTTGTTTAATCTGTTTCATTAACAACTTGAGACATAGTTTAGCTCATCTATTTTCATAATTTTGTTATAGGCCATTATTTTATATGAAAGACCATCATTTGTTATACTTATAAGATTAAAAGTTCAAATATATATCATTTCATGCTTCCTAATTGCATGATTGATTTTATTGTTTTATCAATTTTTTCTGTCAGAGAAGTCTTAATTATTCACTATCGTTATGAACAGTTTCACCCAGAAGAGTCCTGGTTAACTGTTATTTTTCTAGGTATAATTATTAATAATAGTTTCATTCTTAAAACATCCGTTTAGATCAAAAATTATGTGTTCATTCTGACAAAAATATTTTCTATTGATCTGTTATATTAAGGTTTTCTTTACATGAGACAATATAATAATGCTACATTATGAAAAATAGTAATAGGGAGTGGGTGCTGTTTGGGAAAGTTGCAGGGAGTCTAATACCCAGAGACACCGGGAGCAAGAGTTTGCAGGTGTAAATGCATACAGTAGACCATCTAAGGCCATAAGGAGTTACGGCAAGACTCTTCAAAGTTCAGACACTTAAAAGCAACCATGTAGAAGGGAGTATCAAAAAGCTACACAGATCCACCTAAGACACATTTTCCAGAATGACTTGAGAACTTACAATTAAATACAACCACATGTTGTGTATTAGATCCTCAGAGCTTACTCATCTTAAAACTAGATCCTCACGATTTATTTATCTTATCATTAGAAGTTTGGACTCTTTGACCAACACTACCCCATGTCCCCAGCCCCAACCCCTTTCCCCGATGCTTAGTAATCACCATTCTGTTCTCCTCTTCCATGAGTCCTGCTTTTTTATGTTGCACGTGTAAGTGATAACATACATGATTGTCCAAGGTATGATTTATTTCACTCATCAAAATGCCCTCAAATTCTATCCCTGTTGTTGTAAATGGCAAGATTTCCTTCTTTCTTGTTTCTGAACAAAAAACACATATTTTTTTATCCATTCATCCACTGATAACAGTTTATCTCCATATGTTGGCTATTGTGAATAATACTGCAAAAGACATGCAAAGTGGACATACACTCTGAGGTCCCATTTTTGTTCCCTTTGGATATGTACCGAGACGTGGCATTGCTGGATCGTATGGTAGTTCTAATTTCTAATTTTTTTGAGTTACCACCGTAGTGTTTTTCACAATGGCTGCCCCAGGTTGCGTTCCCAGGAACAGTGAACAAGGGTTCCCTTTTCTCCACATCCTCAGTAACACTTGTTATGCCTTGTGTTTTTTATATTGGCCATTCTAGTAGGTGGTATCTCATTGTGGTGCAAAGTGGTATCTCATTGTGGTGTTGATTTACATGTCTCTGATAGTGAGGTTCATCTTTACATGTACCTATGGCCTTTTGTGTGTCTTCTTTGGAAAAATGTCTTTTTAGACCTTCTGCCATTTTTAAATTGGACTCTTCATTTGTATGAGTTACTATATATTTTTATTTATTTGGAGTTCTTATATATCTTAAATAATAACCCCTTATTAGATATATGACTTGCAAGTATTTTCTCCCATTTGTAGATGGCCTTTTATTTTGTTGATTTCCTCTTCGTTTTAGGTAGTTGTCAATTTTTATGAGCTTGTGCATTATGTTGGCATAAATAAGAGGAAATTATGCTATCCAAAGTTGAGTTTAAAAATAACCTAATAGTCTTATGAGTTTTTAAAATTATTATTTCCTCAGACTATATATTTCTGCATTAAATCATTGATTGTTACAAACTCAAAATCCTCTATTTGTAATTTTCCGTTGTCTGGAGTTTTTAAAAATTGTATATCTACCTTCAGCTTGGGTCATGATCTCAGGGTCCTGGGATCAAGCCCCACATTGGGCTCTCTCCTTAGCAGGGAGCCTGCTTCCCCCACTCTCCCTGCCTGCCTCTGTGCCTACTTGTCATCTCTGTCTGTCAAATAAACAAATAATAATAATAAATCTTTTTTAAAAAGTGAACAAAAATTGTATCCCTCACATAAATCCGATCTTTTTAGAGATTGTATTTACTATTTATTTATTCATTTATTTGACAGAGAGGGAGAGATCACAAGTAGGCAGAGAGGCAGGCAGAGAGAGAGGGGGAAGCAGGCTCCCTGCTAAGCAGAGACACTGATGCGGGTCTTAGACCCAGGACCCTGAGATCATGACCTGAGTCGAAGGCAGAGGCTTAACCCACTGAGTCAACAGGCACCCCACACAAATCCTATTTTTAAAAAACTCTTTTCTAATTTTAACAGAAAATATGATTATTCTTATTGGATTATTCCTGTTTAATCAAACATATTCTGTAGATTCAATGCTTTCAAAAAGATTATACATTTAAAGGTTTCAGTTAAGTTATTAAAATATGCTTACATGATTAAACAGATCTGATATTCACTTTTTATTTTGAGGATACTTGGAAAATATATTTGCATGCCACTGACTGACAACATATTTGACTACTCCTATATTAAACACTGTGAGAAATAAGAAAATATTTACTACATTATTCCTGATCTCAAGTAGTACACTGCAAAGCTTGTTAAATAGTACTAAAATTCTTGGAAAAAGAAAATGCAAATGTGGTGCCTGGGTGGCTCAGTGGGTTAAGCATTTGCCTTCAGCTAGGGTCATGATCTCAGGGTCCTGGGATCAAACCCCACATCTGGCTCCTTGCTCACTGAGAAACCTGCTTTTCCTTCTCCTCCTCCCTGCTCACTATCTCTCTTGCTATCTCTCTCTCAAGTAAAAAATAAAATAAAGTTTGCCAACATGACATATACTCTCTTGTGGGCTGTGAACTTGAAGAGTTAACAGGAAGTAACTGCTCAGTTATCCACCAAAATTATAACATTTATGTGAGAAAATATAATAATTAATATTAACCTGTTTTCACTACCTTCTAAACTCTAGCTTTGGGCACTTTCACACCATTTCATGAAATTGTGCTTATGAGTCCATTTTTCTAACATATTAAGGCTAAGAGTACTTAAATAAATTGCCCATATTCTTCAGCTATTTGTTTAAACAAAGCTCTGACTCCAAGGTCCAAGACCTTTTCACTGTGCCATTATAATTTGGGCACCTTTGTGAAGACAGTAAAAAGCACAGAGTATTAGCAGAAAATGAACTGGGGAGAGGGGGAATCACACGCACACACAACCACACAAATACACATGCTGACTCTGAAATACAGTTTTATTTGAGTTATACAAAAAATAATGCTAGAGAAAGAAAGAAACGAGGAGTGATATGGTCACAGAAAATTTATTTATGTATGCCCTAACCATCTATGGTCTGTGAAAATGTGAAATTCCTCAAGTTAAACAATACAATTTATTTACAATCTAAAGAAACCCTCTTTCCAGATCACTCTTTCAGACATCTTCTTATTGTCTTAAGATTTGCAATATAGGCAGAGACTGTAAAACTGTATTTACTTTGAAAAGCAAAATATTTCAATTGAGCAATGCACACTACTCAGGCTTCAACTTCAACCTAAGTCATCTCAATGGGAATTGGCAGACAAAACAATGTTAATATTCTCCAGGGTTGCCATGCTGTGTCTGCTTTCTCGTTCACATAGAACTCATTCATCTTCTTGCATGAGGATGGCTTTATGGCTTTTATAATGCATGTATGGATTATTAACATAATTTTCATTGGTAGTGTTCAGTGAGTTTTAGCCTGGTGAGTAATAAAAAAAAAAAAAAACAAGAAAATAAGCAAATAGTATTTGTTCATATTCAGATATTGAAGAATGACAGAGTTCTTGTGTTAATGACTGTAATAGAAATAGACATCTTGCTGCTCCTTTCTGTTTTGCTGCAAAAACAAAGTACACTTTACTGAATGATAGTGGAAATTGCTATGATATCAGTTCTTTCATACTGTGGAGTTCAAAGACCTAAACAACTGTATTAAGTACAATTGCAGGTAATCCTTTCAAGCATTTCTTTTTAAAAGTTCTGAGAATAATTGATTTGTACTTCCAGGAAATACACAGATAGTAAGAGTGCAGATTTTAATATCAAAAATGCACTTTTATATTTATGTCAAAAACTCCCCCACAAATATCATATCTTCTTTCATACTTCTACTAATTATTAAGGATACTATTCAATTGCAAATGTTTACTCACTAATGACCCTGCCAACCATACAATTGTCACAAAATACACTTTAAGCACATTCTTTTAGAAACTGATAACTTAATACAGACATTAATGTCAATCAACTCATAAAAGAAACTAAAGCAGTGAAGTTAAACATTAAACTATTACATCATAAGGTTGATGGAGACAGATTTAAATACAAAATTTGAGTATTGACCCAAAAAATGACATGATGAAATAGAGAAAATATAGGATTGATAACTGATTTGTTATACTCCTCTGTGTTTTAATGATACGTTTTATATAATGAAACAATATTATAATGCTATATGAACATCTTCCCAATATATGGTTAAATGAAAAATTATTAAATACCTATTACAATTTCAGAGATGTAAATTTATGGAATAAATTAGAATACACTGTTTCACAATATACACTTTTGTCTACATTGCATGGACAGGCATGAATGTTCTTTATTCATAACTCTAAAAATTTTCTAAATTTGTCTTTGACACTTCCTTTATTTTATAAAAATAAGTTAAAATATTAATGTGTTAGAAATAAGTTCTATTTTCAGCATTTCCTATGTAAGCTTTGAAATATGCTAACAGAAAACAAAAGATGGAATATATAAAACAGTGTTGTTTTAAAATTTTTTTGTTTTCCTAAAAAATCAATTCATTTGTCAGAGACAGAGAGAGAGCACAAGCAGAGGAGCATCAGGCTGAGGGATAAATAGACTCCCCACTGAGCAAGGATACCAATGTGGGGCTCCATCCCAGGATTCTGGCATCATGACCTGAGTCCAAGGCAGACCTGCGACCGACTGAGCCGCCCAGGTGTCCCCAAAACAGTGTTTTTCACAAAAACAGAATTCCTGTACTTCTATGATTTATTCTAGTTATGGTATACTTCCAGATTTCTTATAATAATTAGAAATCATTAACTTTCTTTGTTACTTAATATACTTTAATATACTTTGTTACTTAATATACACATATGTACATATACATACGCGTGTATGTTTTCTGAACACGTATTCAAATGTGAGTATTGACATTTCAAATATTTTGACCATTTGGTTTTGAGAAAAATTGGTGTATTCCTTATTCTTCAAAATAGTGATTTATAAAATTAACTCCCAAGACTGTCATGATTATACAGTAAGTTTTGAGAGTAGGAAAAATAAACACTGGGCATCTGAGATCAATGTAAAATATAAGATTCTGATTAAACCAAATGACCTAGAGTGACCAGGCTGGTGGTATTGAAGATAGGGTTTCCTTCCTTGATATTTGGAACTAGAACTTCATTTATTTACTAAAGGATAAAATGTTAGAATACAATTATATAAGATAAATTGTATAGTTTTTTTCCCACCTGCATGATCCTTTGTTGCAGTCAAAGACAATTTACACAATGGTTAAATAACATGTAAATCTAGACCTCAGGCTTATTAGTAATCACATTTTAACTCATAAGACTATTATTAATGATCTCCAAACTGTAAAATTTCCATTTGATGACATATGAATGTGCTCATACACCCATATACATGTACAGAAACTTGGAATTTATTGTGTATATGATTTTTTATAGGTAATAATGTTAATTAAAGTGTCCACTTAGATTTGGAGAAATACAAATAATTTTAGAAAGATATAAAACTTCAGCTCAGGTCATGATACCAGGGTCCTGGGATTGAGTCCCACACTGGGCTTCCTGCTTAGCAGAGTCTGCTTCTCCCTTTGCCTCTAACCTTGCTCTTGCTGTCTCTCACTCCTTCTCTCTCTAAAATAAATAAATAGATAGATAGATGATAGATAGATAGATAAATATCTTTAAAAGTAAGACTCCAGAGATTTACCAAAACACTAGACACCAGTATTACTCTCAGAGCAAGGATTTATCTTTGGAACCTCACTTTTCACAGCCTCCCTGACATACTGGGAAGGAGATAAGGCTGAGAAATTACCCATGGTGACTACCTTAACAGTACACCTTCACCAGAAATCTGGCACTAAGATGGGATTAGTTTCAATAGGAGTGAACTAGAAATAAGTCAAAATGAGAGTAAGGAAAACAAACTGTCTTAACTTTTGGTGCAACGTGGGGAATAAAAAGTCATCTCTGAAATTTTGTAATCATAACATTGCTCGAATAAAGATTTTCATTTTAAACTACCTATCTACTACCTATGTAATATAAAAACTTCAAATGAGCTAGAGAATCATCCTCAGAACAGATCTCAAAAAATTCTGACAGTAAATAGTTTTATCAGATTTGTGTACTGTCAAAACCCACAAAACACATGAGGCCATCAGAGCACAAGAAAGACAAAGTAAAAACAACTGTTATCAAAATCATATCCACAAAGATTTGTTACTCATAGACTACCAGTAGTTAGTTTCTTTTTAATTTTTTAATACTGAGTAGCATTCCCGGTGTAGATGAACCAGGGATTGTTTATGCATTCCACCACTAAGAACATCTAAGTTGTTTTAATGTTTTGACGACCAAACTTAAAAGTGTTATGCATATTTGCATACAGGTTTCTGTATACATATATGTTTTATTTTTCTTTAGCATAAATATGCATGATTCTGATTGCTTTTTAAGTGTATGTTTAGTTTTTTATGAAACTATCAAGCTATTTTTAAAGAGTTACTGTACCATTTATATTCCCAACAACAATGTTTGAAAAATCCAGTTGACCCTTGTCCTCATTTGCACTTAGCACTGTCAGTCTTCATCATGGTATTTGTATTTTAAAAGGTGTAGAATGAAGTGTGTCTGGGTGGCTCAGTCGGTTGAGTGTCTAGCTCTTGGTTTCTACTCATGTCATGATCTCAGGGTTGTGGGATGGTGGGAGTGCCTGGCTCCACACTCAGAGGGGAGTTTGCTTGAGAGTCTCTTCCTCTCCTTCTGCCCCCTTCAAATAAATAAATAAATCTTTAAAAAAATAAATAAAATGTGTGGAGATACCTCATAACTCTAGGTAGCATATCCCTAAAGGCTAATGCTACAGAGCCTCTTTCTCATGTGCTTCTTTGTCGATGTAGATACTCTCTTTAACTGTCCATTCAAGTCTTTTGCACATTTCCTAATTTGGTGTGTTTTCTTACAGTTGCCTTTTGAGAGATCTTTACATGTGTATGACTTTTAAGAATCCTATCTCCTCTTACCTGAGTGTATTTTCATTTTTACATATCTTTGAGTAAAATTGAATGTCTAACTAATAGTAACATAGAAGGTCTAGATAAAATCAATTTGGGTATGGTTTTCAAGAGTTTAGAAAGGGACTGATAAGGTGATTGACAAGTGAACAATTTTGCAAATCAGTTGAATTCTAATTTGTTTCTTTAAACAAAAGTGAAGAAATATTTGTTATCTAGATACATAATATATCAATAAGATCATTCAAATTCTCAGATCCAAAGAAGTTCCAATATACTGCATTTGATTGATTGAATATTAATAATCAACTTGAGGTTTATTGCTCTTTCACAATGTTTATGGATTTCCCCTTGAAAAAAATGTCTGCCTTTATGATAACATATTAATTTTACTAATGTAATCTATAAAATAAAGCCATAAAAATAGAAATAGGCACAATTTCTATGAAAGTACATGTGATCCTATTAATAAAATCTGAAATATGTGGAATTATAGAGAGGGCATAAAAAATAAATTCTAAAATAAAATATATATACAAAATAACAGCATCACAATATATTATTCAGTTTTTCTCAAAGTTGTGTGAAACAAATTTCAATTCATGTGAATAATCTGCTTAGACAGTCCTTACTGGTTCATAATTCTTCTTTGAACTTCTTTCCTTGAAACTTCTCATATATATTCCACTTATATAAAAGTAGTTTTTTTTTAATATTTTATTTATTTATTTGACAGAGAGAGAGAGAGATCACAAGCAGGCAGAGAGGCAGGCAGAGAGAGGGGGGAAGCAGGCTCCCTGCTGAGCAGAGAGCCCGATGCAGGGCTCGATCCCAGGACCCTGAGATCATGACCTGAGCTGAAGGCAGAGGCTTAACCCACTGAGCCACCCAGGCACCCCTATAAAAATAGTTTTTGTCTGTGTATTATTATTGGTAAGAATTTTAAAAACTGAATATTTCTGATATTTTACAATTATACTTGAAGGAAAAGTCTGCTTGTATTTATATATTTCTAAATATTTTAAATAGTTTCACATTTATATACTCAAATTTAATGGTGAATTCAAAGGATGCTGTACTTATACCATATAACTTGGAAAAATATAGATATCTAATATTAACTTTTTTGCTACTTAACACAATTTGATGACTTCAACTTCCTAGTTTCTAGAAGTACAGATATAACTAAATTAGCTTTATTCTTCAGGAAAATATATGATATATCAAACTACTTTATTTTTAATTGTAAATTCTTACTTCAGTTTTGTTATACTGCATTATCTCTGCATGTGCCTTCATGGCAAAAGTGATTTGAATACTTTTAAATAATAAGTATTAACATAGTTCCTATCATCAGAAATAAAACTTAGATCATGGAACATTTCAAGGTAACTAGAAACCACAAAAATCATCTCTTTTCAAAGGAAATAACAAATGCAACAAACTCAAATTAAAATGGAAAAAATTATAGTCTAATAATCTCCATTGATTTAAGGGCATGAGCTTAGAAATGGCAAAGTCTATGTGTAGTATGACCCATTTTATTTTACCCCTCAGAGAAAATTAACTGCTCTGATTGAACACATAGAACAACCAAGGCCACACAATCTGTCACTTTGTATACTAGCAATTTTATTCTTAATTTTCCAGAATATTTCTCCCATCAATATTTTGATTGTCCTGGAGGAAACTAAGCTACAACCCTTCCAATGCTTTACTGAAGAAAAAATAAAACACATAGAAAACAAACAAACAGAAAACACCAGAGAAATTGTTCTATTGAATGGGAAGAACAAGGATTGTTTATTCATTTTTCTCTCCTATTATAGAGGAGACATGAAGTTTGTTTCTGTCCCTGGAGAAAGTTCATGGTATGAGCTTTGAAATGAAAAGTATAATTAAGACAAAGTGTGTTATTTAGCCCAACCAAAGAAATATATCTTTCAAAATAACTGTCCCTTAAAGTTAGAGAATACAGTCTATCTCAGTTGAAACAGCTCATAGTGTTAAATCAATTGTCAGCTTCAACTTGGCTCCAACTTGGTATGTCATTTCGCTGCATATTCCCTCACTGCCCAGCATGACTGGTACTACCATTGGTACACTCACAGCACATTTATAAAGTTCTGACTATTCAAACAGAGGGAATCCAGATGCCATGAGTCATAAAATATAAACAATATGAATTTGCTCTTTGACAGAATCAACTCACATTAAAATAGTAAATCCATGAAGAGTTGGGAGAAAATGTGTAAAAGAAAAATAGACTAAGCAGAGTTTGGCATTTCACTGAAATTTCTCATTTAGCTGTGATGGGTACATACTATATTTTAGATATGGGAGAGTTCATTTCTTCAGAGAACAGTCATGCAGCACATTTATATAGAAAATATACAATTCTCTGTGATTTCATGGATGATTTCTCATGTATATTAATATAACACAAAAATACGTGTAAACCATATTGTAGGAGATTTTTCAAGGAGTATGCTTATGTTTTGTGCTGGCTGGATACAATATATTATTGAAGCATTTAAAATTTCCTATGCATATTTTTTTTCAAATAGAAAACAAGCCAGTGTGCTTTTATGAATAAATATTTTATTATTGTTGTTATTTTTCCTTATGAACAATTAAGGAGAATTCCCAAAATAGAGTTGACGGACTTTAGTCTTAGATTTAGGAATACCAAAATTGCTAAATAAATAGCCACTAACAGATTGTATAGCCTCAGCAAATAGTAAATGTCCTCATCATTACAATTATTATTTTATTAGGTGGTGTGTGTCTTATGATTAAATAGCAGTTTTCATTCATTGTGATTTCTAATTCTGTCAAATGGTATTCTTGAAATTACATGACATGGACTATATTTTTGAAAGTTTGGAAGACAGGTTCTTGAAAGAATGTATAGTTGGCCTAATTTCAGCTTCATTTTGCAGTTTTGAGTACTCTCTTTTTCCTCATACTGTTGTTGCTTCTACTCTATATGGTGTTGTCTCATTTTCTCTCGGCAGTCTTATCTGTTCTTCAAGGCTAACATCAACTGTGACCTCATGAGCAGAGTATTCCCTACTACCCGAAGAGATATTAATAAACCTTTTTTCTTTATTTTGGGGATGCACTGCTATTGTATTCATTATAGTCTTTATTCCATTGACTTAGGACAGATTAAATATGTACTTAAATTCTGAGCTATATATCAGTTTTTCAATGATAGAGAATATGTCTTATTTATTTTTAATTCACTTGTTTCTAATAACAAGGAAGAATTGATAAAATACTTGAAGTGAATTTAACTCAATTTGAATACCATTCTCAGTATTATAAGTCTATGTTATTGTAATTACAAAACTTGGAGAAAATCAAATCATATTGTCCTCATGACTTTGTTTACATCTCTTTTGGAGTCATATCCACTTCTCACAGGTAAGCAATATAAGCTGGACAGATTATAGACAAAGAAATAATACCAAGAGTGCTAAGGATTTAGGAGAAAGAGAGTTTATCAAAAATTTATGTTTATCAAGTAAATGTGCAATATATTTTAAATTTGATCCTACTTTTCAGAAAAATGCATAGAAAGACTTCTTCTTAGACCCCCCCCCAAAAAAAAAATGTCATCAGGCTATTTCTAATAATTTTGAACTTTTCTGGGAACTCCAAGGCAGGAAAATAAGCCCCAAAAAGCAGTGAAGAGAGACGACAGCTCCTTTTTTAACAGAGAAACTGAGCCTCAAGGTGGCTTCCCCCCTCCACTCGTTACATACTTCATCATCCTCAAGCGGGTACTCAATAGAAGTCAATGACTTCAGGACCATGGATAGATACAAGCAGTATACCTTGTAACTGACCAATATGTTAATCTATTTGGATAAATATATACCAGAGTATTTTATTTATGTTTTATTTCATTTTGTCTTCATTTTAATTTTGTGAAATGAAGATGAAAAAATTAAGGCTCTTAGAATTTAAGCTTGGCATTTAGACGTGATCTTAAACCTTGTGCAATCAGAAACCTGTGATTAAAAATGCTTTCTGCTTTCTTAAAGGAAAGCTCTTGATGATTATTCCACATTAATGATGGTTATGCTAAAATATGTTTTTGCCAGTGTGTTAGAAAAAAATTCCATTTGCCTTAAAAACATATTTTTAAGTATAGGTTGCTAAAAATTGGCTAGTTTCCAATGAAATACTGTGTTGGTCTATGATATAAAACAGGGATGATCAGCTAAATTGAATAATGCCAGAATATTTCAAAACTAAGATAACTGATGAGCATTAAAATATCCTCAATAAAAATAATAATTTGGTCTGTTTCCTCTTGGCCTTGTATGTGATCATAATTCCATATGATAAGAACCATGTGAGGAGGATGACTCCCTGTTAAAATTCTATATATAATTTTCCCAATCTGGACATAGATAGGCGATTCCTGAAGCTTTATCTGACAGGCATTAATGAATAAAGCTGCATTTTCCACACCAGATCCAGTGCACTGGTGTCTCACCTGGAGTTGCAGTTAAGAAATTGGCCCATTGGCAAGTCATGCTTTTTCATATTTACATCCCTAGTCCTGATGCATTCATTACTAGGTTTCTATATCTGAGGCCTTGGCCAGAGGTCTTCTCCAGGCCCCTATGATAAAACCTTATTATGGGGGAATAGGAAGCCCTCAAGGCACTTTTCCCCACTCAGTGCCCAGTACATTTCCACACCTAGAACTTCCCTCTCATGCTTTTCTTTTCTCCAGAATTGATAAAACTACTGGGTCTTTTGCTCAATGTTATCTCAGCAATAAGATGAGCCACACATCTGCTTTTATCTGCTTGGCTCTCCAAAGTGGGTTTTTCCATGCAGAAAACACAACAGGGAGAGTTGGGCTCTGGTTTCAGCCTCTTGCTTATTTCATTTTTGGCTTGTTGCTTTTATGGGCTATCCTGACACCTGACAGCTCATCTCTCACTCTCCCTGCTCAGTTGAGCTCCTGACAGCACATAATAAAGAGTCTGAGTCCATTTCTCGATGTTTGATTGCTGACAGCTTTTAAGCCTCATTCCTCTCCCCTTCTGTCTCACATATGGTCATGCTTATGAGAAACCCAGATGTTCCATCATGTGGTTCCAGGGAGATATTCAGAGCACTCAAATCTGTGTGTATGTGTGTAGGGGGGACATCCATCACTGAAGCCCCACTTTATAATCACAATTAAAGTCCTTTCCTTCTCTTTCAAGCCATTTTAAGACTGTTTTGAGAAGATTGACCTTTTCTCCAGAAAGTCTCTTTATGTAAGTGGTAACTTATTAAAATACTATTTCACTGAATGTGTGTGTGTGTGTGTGTGTGTGTGTGTGTGTGTGTGTGCATGTACGTGTGTCTGTGTGTGTGTGTGTGTCAGTTTTTTATTTAAAGCAAATTTTGGGTAGAGGTACATCTGCTTTTTGAAGAGTGGCTGTAATATTAGACTATAAAAGGAAGCCAAATGATGAACTTCGAGTACTGAGGAAACAGTATCCTAGATGGAATAACTATATTTGAAAAAGCAGAAATAAAGCTTCAATTTTCCAAAATATTTGAAATGCACTTTAAATGCAAGATACAGGGAAGTTGAGTGTTTTGAATTATATGAGTTTATTGAGGATAGAAAGGAGAGAAACTGGCTTGGATAACTTGCTAGCTGGTGATTTTACATATACGAGGTATGAAGTACTTTAGACAATTTAATGTAAGATATTTGTGGGAATAGAGCTGGATTGTCTTATGTACCACTGAATGAATCTGACACTCTGGGGAGAGGGCAGGCTAGAGATAAAGACTCAAGGATGTGTAGAATATAAATAGTAATTGAAGCTATAGGAGGTTAAGGCCATTCAGAGAGTGAAAATAAAAGGGTCTGAGGAAAAACAAAACTGAAACAAACCCCAAAGAACTAGCACTAAGTACATGGAGAATGAGGAAGCAGAATGGTAAGAGGACATTAAGGAATTTTATCTCAGATAAGCTACGAGATGTCATGAACTAAATTATGTTCCTGTAAAGTTCATATGTTAAAATTCTAACTCATAATGTAACTGCATCTGTAGACAGGGCCTTTAAGGAGGTAACTGATGGGGGCGCTTAGTGGGTTAAGCCGCTGCCTTCGGCTTGGGTCATGATCTCGGGGTCCTGGGATGGAGTCCCGCATCAGGCTCTCTACTCAGCGGGGAGCCTGCTTCCCTCTCTCTCTCTCTGCTGATTTCTCTCTGTCAAATAAATACATAAAATCTAAAATAAATAAATAAATAAATAAATAAGGAGGTAACTGATGTTAAATGAGGTCATAAGGATAGGACCCTAATGCAATGGAGCCGGTATCCTCATTAGAAGGAGAACAGACAACAGTGCTCTCTCTGCTTGCACAGAGAAAGTCATATTAGGAATCTGTGAGAAGACAATCATCTACAAGCCATGAGAAGATGTCTCTTTGGAAATCAAGCTTGGAGGCATCTACAGTTTCCAGCTTCCAGAACTTAGAAAAAATAAACTTCTGTTGCTTAAACCACCAAATCTGTGATATTATATTATGAAAACCCAAGCAGAATTAGTGAGATGCACTTGGTTCAAGAAGTGATGGGGAGGAGGATTTCAGTAAGAACCAGGTACCATGGAAATGCTAGGTAAATTAAGAACCAAAATATCCATTTGCCTGAGAAAGAAGTATTTGCCATGTAAACTAGGTAGAGGGCAGTTTAAGGGCATAGGTTAGAAGCGGAGTCAGATTAGACTGGGGAGAAGAGTGAAAGAATGTGTCAGTTACGAAAAAAGGGAAGATGTTATGGAACATAGAAACAAGGCTGGAAGAAATGGGAGACCGAGGAGATGGAAGCCTTCTCTTTAGTATCATTGCCTTGAGTATATTAAATGGTAAAGAGGATTAGCCCTGTTGGAAGGAAGTTGTTGAGAATATAGGTGAGAGAATGACTATAAAACAGAAAGAAGCTCAGAAAAGGGATTAATTTGCATTATTTTTATATTATTTTTGGGAATGGACCCAGCTTTACCTCCTACGTTGTCCAAAAGCTGACTCTGAGAGTCTGGTTCAAGAATAAGATACAAATGATCTATAGGGATAACCTGTAAATTTCACCCTATTTAGCCTTTACCCTTTTGTCTTGTGCCAGTAAGTATATGGTAAAATATTCAATAGTAGTACTTTAAACCTTATCATTATTACCCTATAACCTATACCTTATACCCTATTAACAAATGTAAATGTGAGTTTTAAATCTAAGAAACAGATATTGTGTACTTTAGAACACTGAAGATAGGAGAATCCTATAGTTTTTCTGTCAAATGACTATTACTTTATTACAGGTTACCCCAAAACATAGCTCCTTAACACTACAACTATCAAGTATTTGGTACAAAATCTATAATTTGGACAGGGCTTCATGAACTTCCCCAGCTGCCATCAGCTATGTTGGCCAAAGTATGAATTGGAAATTCCACTTTTTTTTTTAAAAGATTTTATTTATTAATTTGACAGAGAGAGATCACAGTAGGAGAGAGGAAGGGAAGAGATCACAGAGAGAGGAAGGGAAGCAGGCCCCCTGCTGAGCAGAGAGCCCAATGCGGGGCTCGATCCCAGGACCCCGAGATCATGACCTGAGCTGAAGGCAGTGGCTTAACCCACTGAGCCACCCAGGTGCCCTGGAAATTCCACTTTTAAGATAACTCAAATGACTGGCAAGTTGATGATGACTGTCATTTGGAAGCTCAGGTTGGGTGGTGGGCCATGGTCCTTAGATTCTGTCCACAGGGCTATCATCCTGAGAAGCCGGAATTCCCCAGAGTATGATGGCTAGATTCAATAATAAGTCTCAAAAATGACAGCACTGAATTCAGCCAGTTTATTATGGATTGGTACTGGAAAGTGTACAGTGTAGTTTCCATTATATACTATTAGCCAAGAAGTTATAGTATTCAGATCTAAGGGAAAATGACATAGACCTCTCTTTCCAATGAGAAGAGTTCCAAAGAATTTTGCAGTCATGTTTTACAATTGCCACAATTCACAAAAGTCAGCACAGAAGTTTAAATAACTTATCATTTTAACCCCATTATTGAGAAGATACCATTAGAAGAAAAATATGTAGGTTAAATGTTAAGTTGAAGGGAGTAGTATATATCTACTGTTAAAAATATAACCATCCTGGGGCGCCTGGGTGGCTCAGCGGGTTAAAGCCTCTGCCTTCAGCTCAGGTCATGATCCCAGAGTCCTGGGATTGAGCACCGCATCGGCATCGGGCTCTCTGCTCAGCGGGGAGCCTGCTTCTTCCTCTCTCTCTGCCTGTCTCTCTGCCTACTTGTGATCTCTCTCTGTCAAATAAATAAATAAAATCTTTAAAAAAATATATACCCATCCATGTGTACATATGTGTAAGTATATGTTTCTATGTGTGTGTGTGTGTGTGTATGTATACGTTTTTGTGGGTGTATCCATTTATTTCTTTTAAACTATAGTTTATTGCATGTTGGAATGTTTAGTGTATTATATTTTCCGTTAATTATCAATTTAAGAAGATGAAAAGAATTACAGAATATAAATAATAAAAAAATCTTTCTCCACTTGCCAGTCATCCATCCATAGTTTCATGTCCATGCATAAATATAAATATATTGTGAAAAAGAACAATTTGATTTAAGATATCTTTGGTGAGCTACAGGAACACTTTGTCAAAATCTGAAAGCAATCTTGATTTGCACTGACATTAAAATGGAAATAATTAGGTAAAATAAATTATTATAGATATAAACTTACTATAAATATATCCTACTCCATTTTCTCCTTTGACAATGAATAGTGAAAAAAAGTTTTTAATCAACTAGTCTTTGAGAGATACAGATCATTCTTTAACAAATGGGGAAAATTGTCATTTATTCTATCAATTTTTATTTCATGGAGATTTATAAACTACCGAAGTAAAGAGCTCAAATTGTAAATGATAATCTATTGAAACTGCTCACAGAACGATGTTAGACATAATCAATACATGTGACTTTTTAAAAGATCCTTGCTTTGATATATCCTATGCTGTATGTACGTTTTTTTTCTAGAGACTAGAGCGTCTATGATACAGATATTTGCATCAAAATTTGGTTTTAGCAACTGGAGCAATTAGAACTTTGAAACGTGAACAATTTGGGACATGATGTGAACTACCAAGGGCAATAATGGAAACTCCTCTAAATACTGTTTTTCATAGAAACAAGTATCTTTTACTGTTTCTTGCCATCATTATTTCCATTACTAGGGTACATACACTGTCATATATTTCTTATGGTTGTTTTTAGGGTTTTTGGAAAACAATTTAACAATACATCCTTTTAGCTTTATAGATGCTATTTCTAGAAATGTATCATGAAAAATAATTTTAAGTGCATGTGGAGAATTAACCACATAGATATTCAATATTTACTATGATGAAAATTTTTCAAATACTTTGAAAGCCCCAAAATAGTGAAATAATTGAATATATCACATCTGTTAGAAGAAATACTATGGAGACATTAAAAGTAGTAATGCTAGGGGCACCTGGGTGGCTCAGTGGGTTAAGCCTCTGCCTTTGGCTCAGGTCATGATCCCAGGGTTATGGGATTGAGCCCCACATCGGGCTCTTTGCTCGGCAGGGAGCCTGCTTCCTCCTCTCTCTCTGCCTGCCACTCTGCCTGCCTCTCTGCCTGCCTCTCTGCCTACTTGTGATCTCTGACTGTCAAATAAATAAATAAAATCTTAAAAAAAAGTAGTAAGGCTAGAAAATATTTAATGGAAGATGAATACTCAATAAAATATATGTAATAACATATAGATGAGTGAAATAGCATATTACATTGCCAAATCTCTAGTAATATTTCACTGTTGTTTTAACACATTTATAAAAATAAGATACCATGATGTTAACAATTTTCTCTGCATGTTGTAATTTGAGCTTAGATGTATTCCCCAAATTTTCTTTACTAAACATACACTAGATTATACCGGGAAAAGGAATGTGTAAAATATGAATATTATTGTGGTTTGCAAAATTTATTTCCACACATATTAATCCTCTCTGCTTTTGGAATCAAGTAGTAAATGTAGAAACCTATTTATTTAAAAATTTCTTTACTGAAATCTTACTGTGCATTTCGATTTCTATATTGTTTTTAAGAAACTATCTAGCTTCCTTTTTTGACAATGTGTTTAAAAGGATAAAGGCCAGAGCTTATATTGCTTCATCCTTTTTTATCAATAACTTGAGGATTACATAAAGGATATCATAGCAGATCCATGAATAACACAAGAAAGGCATTCTTGTCTCCTTAGTGTTACAACTTTTAATGATGACTTAAATGGAATTTATTGTATCAGAATTAAAGTTGGAATAATTTTCAAACATATATTACTACCTTCTCCCTTTGAAGTTCTTTTAATTAAGTATTTAATTTATTTATATATATCAATATATTCACCCCTTATCTCTCTCCTGAGGCCTGCTTTTCAAACAAGTCAAGATTAAAGCTTCCACATCCAAATTCAATATCTTCATCCTCCTAATCTCTCTAAACATCACTCACATTCTATATTGCTAGTGTAATTAACATAATAGTGTTATTTCCAACTGGGTGTCAGTTAATCTCTTTTGGGTCTCATTTTTCTCATTATAAAATTATATGGTTAACTTTGATTGATTTTAGTTGTTGCATCCTTTATTACATGTGTGAGACAGGAAATGCCCAAGATGAACCTGAACATCTTGTCACATTTGGAAAACAAAGAAAATATAAAAAATTACTGAGTAGGGTCAAAAGGACACAGATGCCAACCCTGAAGATGCTCCCTCTGGCCAGAGAATGGAAAACTGGACATCACTGAAGGAAGTTACCGTGATAAACTGATTTAATATATTCCTAAATAATGATAAAATATCACCTCTAGAGGGTGTTAAGGAATCAATTGTTATTTTGAAAACTGGTAAATGAAAGAAAATAATTACATCCCTAGTAATATCTCAAATAATAAACAAAGAATAAGAAATTCAGATGTAATACCATTAGAAGGCCACTTTTTCATAACCCATGAATCAAAAATTAATTAGTGTCTAACATTACCCCCCAAAAAGACAAAAAGAATTATATGCTTCCAAATAAAAGTATTTGACAGCATCTCTTATGCAGTCCTATAAAAATAATTTGAAAATCCGCCCAATCTTCTAGATTTGACTACAGAAGTCTAAAACATGTTAAACAGTATTTATGACAATACAATAAGAAAAATGCAGTCTATGGAAAGCTTATGGGGCAAACAACCAGCTTCTCTACTTATTTTCAAAGTTAAAAAAGAAAAAAAATAAATAGATGAGGAGCCAAGATAAAAATAGACTAAAGAAACATAAACACTAAATGAAAACAAAGAAGATGGACCCAGGATACTCGAGGATAAATACATGATCCATGCATGGGCTATACCATTGTCATAATTCTGTTTATCTATATTCCCTATCTAAAAGAAGTGCTGTATTTGTGGAGCATTTGACTTATTTTTAATTTTGTTATTGAAGTGAATTGAATTTACTTTTAAATGTAGTCATGTTAAAAGAAAGCATTCTAAAATGATTGAATTAGTCAGCCATTGGACTACCATGAGAAGGCAGAAGATGTAAAGAATAAATAGAAGATGTCACAATAAAAATACTCTTCCTCATCACCGGAAATCCCTTGGAAATGTTGGGTATATTATGGTTACAGAATTTTTATATTACATGATATTCTCAAAAAAAAAAATAGTCATGGTCAGGGCTGACAAAGAATGTTACAGCAAATACCATTTTAATTCTAATGATCATGATACCCAAAAGAGGTCTAAAAAGGTATTTTGCCTCAATTCAAAAATAAATACTCTTTAGTAATATGCTTATGATAAATGCCCAAATAAAAATCTAGAAGCACTTTGTAAAGCCGCAATTCTGGGTGGATGTGACAGGCACCAGTATTTGCGTATATCCCATGATCTTTCTCGGCACAAGAACCCTAATTTTGTTCAAGTCAGAAAAGTTCTCATCTAAAAATACACAACATTCAGACACTCTTGAAGCTGTAAGTGTTAAAATGTTACAGATGTGTACATGATGTCTTGGCAGAGATCCTTAGGGGAAGATCTACATGCCTAATAAAGAGATAAAACTCCAGGAGGAGAAACAATTGCTTTCTTCAGCATTCTTTCTTGGAACTAGACATCATTTCTGAGATAAAGCAAACATCCTTTGATCACAAAAACAACAGACAAATTAAGACGAGGAAAGCAAAAATAAAAATTAAAAAGAATGGAGACAAACAATTTTTTTTAAAAAAAGTGAAGTCAGGCTTCTTGATGAGCTCATTGAGCAAGTCCACAGACCTTGGAATGTTAACATTCAGACTTCTCAGTAAATGGGATAAAGAACCATGTCTATGTAAGCAGGGCAATGCCTTTCATATACAAGCATTCCATCCAGTTAACAAAGTACTACTAATGAAATTAAGAAAACATTTGTTGTATCTCTACTTTATGCTCCTGACTTATGCCATGCTCTCCCCAACAGTGGGTGAGACAGACATGGGGTAAATCAGATTCTTTCTTTAAGCAGATGATTAAATTTTAAAAAGTGATAAACTACTTTTCTTTACCTCCTGGTCTTTGGTCTTTCACGGAGAGAACAAACTAATATCTCCCTTTGAAGGACAGCATGCAGGGTAATTACTGATTTGGAAATATGTTTTTGAACACTAACAGCGAGGAACATCTAATTCCTTCTGGTCTGGCAACAGGGGAAATATTTGATGCTATTGGGTGTCTCTTTGCTGTGTCAGCCAGATGTGCCACAGTTGTGCTCAAGATTGAATGATCAACCAGGTTTCTAGATAGTGCAGAGAGTGATAAATGTGTAAAATTATGGGAGCAGGAGACAGGAGCTGATGATATTCCTGGCATAAAAAGGACATAAGTCAGGGAATGGCATGCTTTTCCTATGAAGGGCCAGATGGCAAACATTTTAGTGTTTGAAAGTCAAGAGGCAGGACCAAGAATACTATGTAGGCATTTATATAACAAAAACGAAAACATATTTCCACAAAATTTTTATTGGCAAAACTCAAAATAGGTGATACAACTTTATTGTTATACAGATCTGTAATAAAATGGAATCTATTCATGGACATTCAAATTTGATTTTTCTATTTTCACAAAATACTCTTCTTTTAATATTTTTAAACCAGTTAACAGTATGGAAATCATGTGCAGTACATATGTTGTGATCCTTACCACAGTGGTTTGTCACTTACTGATTTTTAAAATCTAAACTATTTATATTACCATTTGACAAATATTATTTAATTTTACACTACATTTGTGAAAGCAAAGTTCTCAAAAAGACAGAAATGCATGTTTAATGAGAAGTTAAGTAGTGGTAACACTACTTCAAAAGAAGAAGACACACATTAAATGAAGAGTTAAATATTAGGATCCAGTTCAAAAGTTTGTAGTTATTTCAGGAAACTATTCTGAAAGCAAATTGTTTAATTTGTTTAATAGTTTAATTTTTTAATTAATTTTAATTAATATGGAGCGGAGCTGTTGTTCTCAGTTAATTTCACTTTTGGAAAAAAAAGTGTTTTATGTATGTATAAAACGTCAACATAGCTTTTAAGTCCTTTTACAGAACAATTGCATGCTCAGATACTGCGATGGCATTAGACGCAAATTAAAAAAATATATATGCTGATGATGTTTCCTGTAATAACTTTTTAAATCCAAGTTACAAATTTAAAGTAAAGCTTTGGGAAGTTTATTCTATCAGAGTAAAACCTTTGACAATGTTGTGAATGCTATTATGTATTCATTTAAGTAGATGTTTCCTTCTGCAGTGAACTACGGATTAAAACATTAGATGCACAGGCATCCTGATAAAAGTGATGTTCTTTATAAACAACTTAAGTATCCAGAAAGGTTACTAGATTATTTCTGTCATGGCTTTTAAATGATTTTTTAGCCTTTCATTCAGAAATAATTACAGAGTCACAGAACATTGCAAAAATATATATATATAGTTATGTCCTATACTCTTTGCCAGATCTTATCCAATGTTAACATCTTGCATAAATATAGAATAATACTGAAATTTAGATCAAAAATACCAAATCAGGAAATTCATTTTTATAGCATCAACTCAACTTATTCACATACCCAGTTATACATGTGCTCATTTGTGAGTGTGTGTGTACAATGTGTGTACATATCATCACATGAGTACCTTCTGCTAGTTACAAATACAATCAAGATATCTATCTGTACCTCCTGGTACTCCTTGATAGTAACACTCACCCTTTATCCCATTCCTAACCTCAGATCACCTTTCTGACAGGTGTGTAGTGATTCACACTATGGTTTTAATATGCATTTCCCTAATGTCTAGTGATATCGAACATATGTGTTCCCATATACACTTTTGCTAAAGTATCTGTGTAAGTCTTTTGTTCATTTTTACTGTTTTGAGGGTTCTTTCATATTTCAGATACAAATCTTCCATCGGGTATGTGGTTTGCAGATATTTTCTTGCAGCATATAATTTTTTTTTAAAAATTTTATTTATTTATTGGAGAGAGAGACAGTGAGAGAGAGCATGAGCGAGGAGAAGGTCATTGGGAAAAGCAGACCCCCATGGAGCTGGGAGTCCAATGCGGGACTCGATCCCGGACTCCAGGATCATGACCTGAGCCGAAGGCAGGCGTCCAACCAACTGAGCCATCCAGGCGTCCCTGCAGCATATAATTTGACTTTTTAATCATTTTAACCGTTTTTCAGAGAGCAAATGTTTTTGTTTTGATTTGTTTTTCCTTCAATTTTGATTAGGTAGTATATAGGAGTTTTTTCTTTGGTCACAATTTTGATATTAAGAAATCTGGGTCTAGTACTCTTCTCTAAAGATTCTCTCCTTTTTACTTTTCTTCTTGAAGTGTTATACTTTTTGTTTTGACATTTAAATCAGTAGGATGGCCCTTTTGGAATTTTGATAAGTTTTTTTTTCCCCTTTTGCCCAGACTTAGCCACATGCTCCAGAGTCGTTTGTCAAAAAGGCTATCCCTCCTCCATTAAATACTTCTCTGTTAAAAATGAATCGGGCATGCTTGTATAGATCTATTTCTAAGTTCTCCATCTGTTCCATTGCTCTGTATGTCCACCTCTTAGCCAGGGCCACACTGCATTTATTACTGTAACTATATAATAACCCTTAACTTTGTGGAATAACATTTCCTCCTACTTTTTTCTTCTTTTCCAAAATTATTTTGACTATTCTAAGGCCCTTCCCTTTCCCTATAAATTTTGGGATAAGGGTAGTAGATTTTTTTCATAAGTAATTCCACTAAATTATAGTCGTATTTTGTTCAAAATTGTTTAGAAGGCTTTTATCAGACCCATTCAGTCAGTGAAGTCCCCCAAATGACAGCCTTTGACTGTCCTAGCAGATTGTAGTTATTCAAAATATGACTCAGACATAAAAGGACATTGAAATATATCTGTATACAACCGAGGATACACTATAGAATTACATGATGAAAGCTCAAAAGGTGTGCAAGATTTAATCTGAATTTTTTAAATTGCGATGTACCACATTAGAAATGTGAGAAGAATGCTTTTATCTAAAGCATGTTTAATTGAAAAAAAATGTATCATGTACTGGAATTGAATAAAATTAAGAAGGCCCACTATATGCAGCATCTAGATTAAATGAAACATTCAAAGGGCACTATATATTTTATTTGATGAGTATGTCCAGAGAACATATTTATCAAATGCAGGTAATTGGAATTAAAACATGATAGTACCTGTGAAATGCTATAGGTTAGAATCTATTTGCCATTTACTATTAAATATTAGAATTTAAAACTGTGTCCATTCAGCAGAATCATCTCTGAGTTTTCTGTAAGAATGATTTCTCAAATAAAAATAATAAGGTATAATAGAGATAGGTCAGGTGTCAAAATTTTATTAGTAACAAAAAAATACAACTTTGAAAGAGATTACAGCCAATTTTATAAAGCAAATGAAAAATAATAAGACTATAGTTAAAAAAACTATTTGAAAAATACTAAAAATATATTTTAAAATGACCAAATTAAGTGAATATGTACCCAAAATAATCACTCATCTTACACAATTTAAATGTTAAAACAATTAATATAGTTTAATTTTCTCTATATAGGTATAGATTAATTTTATTTTAGAACTAGCATTAATTTCAAAAATCTGTATAAGACAAATTATGAATCAATAAATAATTAGTCAAATATATATATCAATATATATAATCAATAAATAATTAGTCAAATATATATATTTGACTAATATAACTATAATATTTGACTAAATACATATATATATAATCCAAATCTGCTACAGGAAGATTACCAGTAATTTTAGCTAAGCCCATTTTTCCTAATAATCTTGACATCTAAGAAATACCTACTACAATTCATTCACTAGATATCTTAGTTTTACTAGAAACTTGCAGATCTTCATACTGTAATCTTTGAACATGAGGAATTTAGCATCATTGTCAAGATCCCAGTTTTTGAAGTAAGAAGGTTTAACTTACTACTAACTGACTCTACTAATTTACTAACATCTCTACTCCTCAATTTGCCCATAGGGAGAAAGAAGTTTGGAAACTACCCATCCATTAAGACTCTTTCGAAAATGCAGTAAGAGGAGTGCCCAAGTGGTAGGGTTGGTTAAGTTTCAGACTCAGGTTTCAGCTCAGGTGGGGACCTCATCCCCTGAGATGGAGCCTCACTGGGCTCTGGGCTTAGCATGGAGTCAGCTTGGATTCGCGCTTCCTCTTCCTCTGCACCCCCCTTATCCCTGCCCTGCTTTCTCGCTCTCTCAGATAAATACATCTTGAAAGAAGGAAGGAAGGAAGGAAGGAGGGAAGGAAAAAGAAAATGCAATCAGAAAATTTCTCTAAAGCATTTCAAAGTTGTCTCTACGACATTTACCTTAGTGATTAGCACATAGCACTCAATAAGCCTTATTATTTTTATTGGTAGGGTTCTGTTTAAAATGGATTAAGTTCCAATGTTCCTGATACAGCATCTACCAAGTTGTCATTTATTTATTTGTTTTATTTTATTCTTAAATAAAGAGAGGGAGAGAGCATGTGGAGAGGGGAGTTGGGGGGAGGAGGAGAGGAGGAATCACAGAAGTGATTAAAAGTGACTTAATCTCACAACCCTGAGATTATGACCTGAGTTGAAATCAAGAGTTGGACTCCCAACTGACTGAACCACCCAGGTGCCCCTACCAAGTTGTCATTGAAATAATTTTGAGAGTAACCAAAAAAGATGAAAACTCATGAGCTATTAAAAAGCTTATCTGTAAAACTACATAGTGTCATATTTTTAAAGATCTCTGCTTTATTATACAGATGAACTTTATTTATACTGTAAGAAAGGAAACATTATTTTTCCTCTCCTCTTTTAGGTTCTTGCTTGTGAACCCCTAAATTAAAAGAGAGATTAACAAGAGAAAAACAAACAGAAGTTTAATAATATATAGACCTTCTGCATACATGGGAGAGACAGAGAAAAACTGAGTAACACCTGAATAATACCTCCAAATGGCCCACGTCACCACCTTACCATCTCTAGGTAAAGACAAAAGAAGATGGTGGAGAGAAGAGAGCCAGTTATGGGAAATCCAGGAAAAACCGTAAACAAGGTTAAGTTTGTTGTATAGATTTCTGTACTGATTAGGTTTCTAGACATTTAGTCAACCTTCTCTTCTAGGCACAGAGGAGACACACTAGAAAATGAAAATTTCCCTTATAAATGCAAGTATCTCTTACAAAAGTATAACTTCTACTTAGTTTTCAAAGCTTTTCCTATGTCTGCTGTTTCTTAAAAATAATCAGCCTAAAATAATCCTGACACCAAAGAGATATACGTGGAGGTGACACATTCTGCCTCCTTTCAGTATCCACACCCGTACAATTCACTCAGTGGCTTATTGAAGATCTATTTCTTGTAAAAGAGACTTCCTGAAAAGAAGTTAAAGATTGCACACCTATTTTGTACTTTCTAAGCCTTAATTCAGTCATAAAGCACAGACCTCCCCTTAAAAAAAAAAAAAAAAAAATTTATTTTAGAGCGTGAGCATGGGGAGAGGGAGAGGGAAAGAGAATCTCAAGCAGACTCCCCATTTAGCATAGAGCCCCAGACGTCTGGATCCTAGCACCCGGAGATCATGGCCTGACCAAAATCAAGAGTCAACTACATGTGCTTAACCGACTTAACTCTCAGAGCCCTGCCCCCAAATCTCTATTCTGTATTCCTTAAAATGGAAATCAACCTGTAGGAACTTATAGCATCCTCGGAAATGCAGGGTTGATTTTAAGTAAAACAAGCAAGGTTGAAGCAAGGTGACTACCCTAGTTTTGGTTCATGCTGGAACTAATATTTAAAGATTTAAAACATATGAAAACTAGGCCATGGATGAAAGACCATATCTCTCAACTGGAGTTACAGTAACAGACATGATTCTTCAGGTGAGAACTTGATAGGAGCTGTACACCTCAAGCAATGGAAAATTTACAGAACTAAAGAGGAATTGGGGTCATGCTCCAAATATGGCGTGTAGACAAGGCTACAAGTCAATAAATCTTTGAGAGAAATCTTGGCTGGCCAAGGGAAATATTTAAAGAAAAAATAAACAGCAGGTGTCATTGGTAAATCTATGGCAGAACCAGATTTTAAAGTGTAGTATATGAGTACTCAGCAGCAAAATCTGTTTCTAGAAATTATCTGTTAGTGAGTTCAGGACACAATTTTAATTTATTTGTCATTTTTAATGCTATGCTCGTAGAGATAGCTTCTATAATAAGAGCCCTGGGATCCCACTGAGAAAATCAAGTTGAGCTGAAAATTCAACAGGATCCAATTAAAATTTAACAGAACATGAAGAAAAAGTAAAAAATTAAAGAAAATTGGATGATCTATGGCAGGATTGCAGAAGAATTTAAACCCAGTGACAGAATACATTTCTATACTTGAGGTAATAAAAGGCAGACTTTATACTATGGAAATCAAGTTTCAAAGCTCTGTTAGGTTGAGAGCTTGAGCTGACATTTGCATGTCCCCCTCTCAATACAAACACAAAGAAACATGTGCCTGGGGAAGCTTCAAAAAGAATCGGAAATTCTGTTTGGGAACAGAAACAAGGCAAGAAATCAAGGACAGGAAGCGGGAGCTGATGCCACCTCAGTGTGATGGGGTTTGTCTCTGGTTTTGGGCCTGGTCATGGTGCATTGCATTCTAAGGGCATGCGCAGCTGGAGACCACACACGTAGGAAGCAGAAGCCACTCCCCACAGTAATCCCAGAGCCTTGAAATACAGCCAGCTATGTGAAAAGGAGGCTAGATTTGGTGTTTCTTCCCAGAATGGCAGCTTGGGTGATTTGGTCATTTTTTGCTGAAGTCAAGTAGAAGAGCTGATAAATATTACAAAACATTCTGAAGGGATCCAAGAGCTAACCGGGAAGTGAAGAATAATAATGTCAAGGAACAGGACAGGTTAACCTAGAGATAGGAGCATGGTATTTTATTTTTTTTTTTTTTATTTATTTATCTATTTATTTTTGCATAGGCACATCCATTGATTTCAATATGAAGTTTAGAGGAAATGATAGATAATCTGAGAAAGATAGCTGATTTAATCACATTTGGAAAGGGGAAAAAAAAAAAAGCAGTGGGTTGTGGTATTCCTAGGAGGGCCTGGAAAAGAGTACAGTCAGCGTGTAACTACTTGAGTTTGATTTGTGTTTTTAAATTCTCCAAGGTATGAATTATTAATTTGGTTAATTTGTCAATGAATAAATAAATAAGGAGTGAGGGAGAAAAGAAGAAAAAAATAGATATATACCAAAACAAAAGTAATGGCTTTGGAAAACCTAATACATAAAAGAGATATCACTTGGTGGTATTTTTCAGCTCTACATAGATTGTATAGGCATTATGTTGAAATAGTTTTCCTATGCATAGTAATCTTAATATTATAAAACAGAGAATCTGTTAAAAGTTGTCTTTATCTTTAATTTACATTCCAAAATCTATTAATATAATCCCTTAATGTTTAATATTTATTGAAAAAATACAGAAATGGGTGCGATATAACACCTATCCCTTTTTTCTGGAGAAATTGATATGCCACATGACAGAGCATGTCTTTCTGCCTCTCTTTCTCCTCCTCTACACATTCACACACAAAATCAAGATTATAGACCTACTGAGCAGATGGCCTTTGACTTGGAGAAAATTGGATCCACGGATAACTTTCTGAATTTATTTTAGATTCAAACAGTCTTTAGTATGCACAAGTCATTAAAGCACCAGTCTGGGCCTGGAGAGGTTTTCCTTCAATATTTTATAGGAAGGATTTTGATCTATGATTTATCAGTCAACTGACAGCACTAAGGGCAGAGAGGTTTTCTTTCTTTTTTTTTTTTTTTTTTTTTTTTTCCATTAAGAATCAATTCTTCTGGTAGATAGATTTTTATTTCCATCCTCATTCTGCCCATTGAAAAAAATCTGCTTTGGTATATGTCTGTCAATTTGAGTGACCAGGCACATAAATGGTATAAAATGTAGGCATTTTCAAACCATGAGAAGTACTGCAATGTTGCAAAATACATAAAAAATGAATAAATAAAAACTACTACCAAGCAAAAACTACTACCAAGCACCTTTCATGATTTATAGGTGCTTTGAATGCAGGAACCATTAGAGAGGAATGCATTTTATTTATCTAAAGGTCACCGTTAGGTTTTATTTCTTTATACATCTTGTCAGCTCATACATAGATAAAGAAATTTGATGGACAAATGGAACTATATATTTGCGGGAGATCTGTAGCTCTTGTCTTTGCAATATTTTGTTGAGTGTCATTTATTTCATTATATTTTGTGATTGATTGCAAGTCATGTTAGCCAGTATATTTTTCATTCCTCCACTATGAATGAATTTCAAATACATTTTTCACTCAGTTTACATTGGCTTGAAAAGTTAATACTATGGAAAAGAAACTATCAAGTGTTATGAGAAGATATATTGTGCTACTATTTATTTCTGCATACAAGGCTGACTACAAAAAGCTAGCAGTATAGAGCTAGGTGGAGGCTGTTGGGTTTTAGATGAATATCAAATAATTTGAAAATAGTTTTCTTAGAGTAATATTCTCTTTTCTTAAGAATCATGAGCTTTAGAAGCTCTTCAGTCTTTCAAACTGCTTCCCTGAGAAGTTGTTCGGTTTTCAAGGAGGTTCTATTATAATGATGCATTGGAAATACAGTGGACTTCCACCACTAGTGTCTAAAGACACTGCAAATAGCCTATTTTATCAGGATCTTCCCATTGATTAAATAAAGCATTTCAGAGTCTTTATTCATGTGATACATGAATATGTTCCTCCTAAAACTGTAGTAAATATAACCCTTATATTTATAAAAATTATTGAGATGTCTTACCACAGTTCATATAAAGAAAAGATTATATATATATATGTTTTAATATGCTACATCATGGTCCTAGTTTATTAGTCCCCTCCCCCACACCATGATCTTCCTAAAACAGAGCTTTTTGCTGTTTACTTTTGAATCTATGTATCTTTTGGAATTGAACCTACTTGAAAGTATGCATTTCATCATTTTATTGTTAGGATCATTAATTGGAATGTACCCACATGTTAGCTCAATAGCTTTAACCAAATTCTACTCCAGCTTTTAGAAAGTTCTTTTTCCAAAAGCATCTGTTTCAAGGCAGGATATACTGCATTGCTGCTCTTCTTTCCTCCCAGGGGATACAGAGGTAAAACAGGGTATTGTGTCCTGTATCTTTGAACTGCCACTTTGTGGCAGATCCCCATGTTGAGGATTACATGTGATACATGTGCTGTGCGTGTTTGTATTAGGGAGTGAGAAATATTAATATTTAATATGTATGAATGGATGGCTCTGTGTTTCCCCCAGGAAATGCCAGTTGGCTCCAAGTTGAGAAAACAATGCTCAAAAACATCCTAAGATAGAGGCAGAACCAAAGTGTTACGCAAAGAAGATAATACTTTAAAAATTTAGAATATCTTGTGGTCTCTTGAGGGATACACTTTTCCAGTAACCATGGGGATTTGATTCAGCTGGGGCTATTTTGAAAAAAAAAAAATAGAAAAGAAACATATGGTGATATAAAGAAAACAACTAGGAAAATAGGAGAATAAACTGTGGATAAAATATAAGATGATTTGATAATATTCAGCCTACTGTTGGAACTCATTAAAAACATCTTTTAATATTGACCTGGCTTTTACTTTAGATGTTTGTAATTTCATACTGGTGAACAATATTTAGTGTAAAATATTTTTATTATGAATTTAAAAAAATACTATGGTACTAAGAAAACACTGCCACATACCACTGAGTTATGAATTATGAGAAGAATCACTGCAAATTAAGGAGACTGTATTTCTGAGACATGAACTGTAAGAGAACTATACTCCTTCCAAAAGTGGCACATTTTACCAAGTTATAGTGCCAAAAAGTATTCTGGTCATGTCATCAATCTTTTAGTCCTCTAATCATTTAAGTGTTCCCCGTCACCTTCAAAACAAAATCTCAATGTCTTTGTAATCTGATTCCATTTATTTTTACTTTCTCATCTCTCACCACGCCCCGTCATTCCAGGGCTCGTTTTGTCTCCTACAAAGAGACTAACTTCTGCCTGGGGAACACAGAACAAGTTGTATTCTTTGGGGATCCCTTGGTCCATTCACCTGCTGCCCTTTTGATTTGTACTGATTTATCCTGGCCCCTTTATTTTGAGATCCACGTACTGAAACATGGTTTAGCTGACAGTGCTCTCTGAAGGTTTCCTCAAATACCGAATACACCGGGGTTATGTCTTCTGTGTGCATAGTGATGTGGACATGCTTGTTTCTTAGAGTCTGACACAGTGGTAGTTCCTTAGGGTTAGCCCCCATGACTTTAAGCTTCCTGAAGGCAATGGTAGCTTTTACTGGTCTGTATTTCTTTAGTGACCATCCATGTGCCTAAGGCAGAGTGGAAGACAATCACTTGATGAAGGGAGAGAAAAAGAGAGGAGTAAGAAGAAAGCAATGAAATATGGATAGGTATAGTAAGGGGGAAAAATCTTATTTCCAAGAAGGAGTTTAATTTTTTTTCAAAGATTTATTTATTTGAAAGAGCGAGACAAACACAGGGGGGCGGGAGGGAGAGTGAGAGAATCTTCAGGCAGACTCCCACAGAGCCGGAAGCCAGATGTGGGGCTTAGTCCCACCATCCTGAGATCATGACCTGAGCAGAAACCAAGACTCCAGCACCACCCAGGTGCCCTGGGAGCTTATTTTAGTTTGAGAAAAGAATGTTAATATTAAGGAATCGGCCTTGACGATTGCATGTGCGGCATGTCTTCCCTTCCAGTGCTTATTGAACTTAGTCCCCTGAATCCTCGTGAGCCTCAGGGTCTCTGGAGAACTGAGGGAGCAGCGTGTGTTCATCCTTCTGCTCCTTGGTGCATCAGGTTCACATCTAATGACATCTGTCTATGTGCTGCATATTTTTAATAAAGAGAGCAATCACAGGGCCTTATTATTTCTAAACATATTACAGATTAAACGTAAGATGAGAAAAATATAAATATTTAACTTCTATGGAGCCTATGTGTAAAAATTTTTAGATGATGAGTCATTTTCTAATTACAAGCAGTCTTAAATGGAAGTTATAAATACTCTGTAATTAAATATTTGTTGTGTGTTCTTGAGCGAGCACTTTGGGCAATTACAGAACAGTTATCAAGAAGAGTGGTTCAGCACAGAGCTGCGTTTGCCTATCCGTGTCACAGCCCTCCATTTCTGCTTTATTAAGCATAATTCGTTTTTGTCTGGGAATCCAAACAAATACTTCAGACATGTAGCCATTAATTATAAGATGAAGGGCTTGGCCAGAAGTTATATTGTAGAACATAACAGGACTTTTTTTAAAGATTTTATTTTTAAGTATTCTCTACATCTAATGTGGCATTTGAACTTACAACCCTGAGATGGAGAGTGACTTGTTTTACCAATGGAGCCAAACAAATGCCCCCAAACTTATTTTTGATGTGCAGTTTTTAATATCACAAATCTGAGGTGACCTGGGACTTTGTCTAGAATATTCTATCCATTCAAATTCATCCATCTCAAATATTTTCTATTTCTGGAACTATCTGGAAGCCTATACATTCAAAATGAAAAACTAATTTGTGATGTTCCTTAATACTTCAAGGAATATTCTTTTATATCTTGGATAATTGACAGTGTGTATAAAAGCAAACAATTTAATTTGTTACACTGTCTTTGTCATCTTTGTTGCAGAAACAAATGACCAAAAAGTTTCTAAAGATTTATTTCTGATTACATAGAAGTTTTGAGTCTGTGGTAGCTCCACATTTCTTTTTATTTCAAAATCGAGGTTGGAGAATCTGCCCACTCATATGGGATATGGTATTTTTTCTGGGAGAGGAAAAAAGAGCAAGAGCTCTGGCAAAACCACAAGGTAATTCAGGCCTTAAGCACTACATCATGACTGTAAAAGCTGCCTTGAGGAACTGGCCTATTGGTCCTTCTGCTCACATATTTATGACCCAAGTAAGTCAAACAGCCAAGTTCATGTCAGTGGGGTAGAGAAGTACATTTCTTCCACAGGAAGGCACTGCGGTTGCCTGGCGACATAGTGATATATACTCCACTTAGAGAAAAGAGGAAAACAAGAGTAATAATGCCAAGAACCATGTCCTTTCTCTCACACAGATATTTGCTTCTCTTTGGCCCATGCTAAATATTACCCACTCTTCCCCAAGGAAGATGCCCCCAAAATTCAATCCAGGCATGTTTATTAGATTCAAATTTCAGAATTCGTTGATAATCTCTATATCAGGTCTGAGTTGGGCTTTCTTATTCTGGTGGCTTACAAATATGGGGAGTGTGGATGTGTGGGGACACACACACACACACACACACACACACTGCAGTCCGATACCTACATACTCAATGAAATAATGGAGTAAGGGTCAGATAGCTACACTCAACGGTGTTATTCAGAAATGTGGTAAATGACCGGCATATAATCATCACTGGTCACAGTAAATTCTGGATTTTTGTTGGTTTATTTTTCAAGGAACATAAAAACACTTCTTCATTATGACCTAAATATGTTTCCTGGAACCTCCCCAATCTGTTCTTCCTGGTGGCTCTTGCTTCTACCTTCCGGACTCTCCTTCCTTACTCATTATATAATTAAACTTGGTCATATCTGAAGAGGGCACTGAAGATCGTGCCTACATCTTGCTTGGCGGTTGTAGAAATGTTCAATCTCAGAAGCTGCCTTATACCTCAGATGGTGACCATCTCTTTTCATTCATGTCGCCAGTTCTGTTGACAGTGTGGCTCTCTCAATAACTTCATTTTTTATCTTTTTGACCCCAGTCATTGCCATTTGCAAGCCAGCACACTCACGGTGCCTTCTGAGGTTGCCCCTCCCCTCTTTTTCTGTCTATCATTACTTACAGTTAGTTTGGGTTTATCAAACTTCACTGTGAAGACACCCTTTGGTCTGTTTTCTGTGACACATTTCGTTCAGCTGGAATGATTCCCTGGGAGCTACCTGAATCTGTCCAGATTTTTTAAACAAGAGCAAGATGACGATCATCTTAACTTGGTCTTTGTTCTTGCTTAATTATTAATTAGTCTTCGTTGTTCAGAGTACTTCCGAGTGTTATGCTTAATTGACAGCCTGTTATAAATAGTTGATTTTTTCAAGCCTCCAAGATCTTCATTGTCCGGATTACCTCATGCCTCTTTTACTCCTCGCCAACTAGTGAGTTCTCTTCTGATCTCGTCTCTTTTGACAAATTCAGCTAATAACAAAGGCACACATTATAAGTTCTATGTCTTATCCTTTTGCCAACAGTCACAAGTTAATTAGGTATATTAGAAGGCTTAAATGTTATTGTAGAAAACCATTACCAATTTCATTAATGCATAAAATTTTGTCAGTTTGTAAAATGGGTTCCCATTTTCCGTCCTCTAATTATAGTTTATCTGATGCCCAAAGCACAGCCCAGACCCCAGTGCTATATACTCTGAGCCTCTTTGTTTTTCCATGTGGCAATGCTTCACTCCTTGTACAATTTCTGAACTACTCACCTTGGCAGTGCAAATACACCATCCCGGAGTATCAGAGGCTCCTACCAGCAACTGTTTGTTCCCCTAATATTGACGGGAATTGTCACCACTCTGCCCATGCTCCATGTTTGTCTTCAGTTCAGGATGAAAAGGAATTACCCCATTCCTTGGGACATGCTGCAGCCTGACAGATTAAAAGAAAAAAACAAAACAGCCAAGTTGGATAAAATCTATATGTCTCCCAAAACTTCTCTTTGAGTTGATAGACTGTTACGTCATTTACCAGGAGAAATCACCTCCAGGAAGTAAACGGCTTCACTAAGTATATCCCCTCAACCCTCCCACGGGAAGGCACTGGAGATCCGTGACAAGCGACCGATTCATAACCCTCTTCCGGGGAATGAGGTAGTGGATGATCAGAAATAATTATAATCCTGACAACACAAATGGTCTCACACTTATTTATACCTTGATGCTGGAAAGGCTCATTAATGTTTTACAGTTTTCTGTCCCCGAACAGTATCATACAAATTCAATCGTTAGCCCTGTGTTTGTCCTTGATATCTTCATTTCCATCCAGTTGCATAACGTTCCAACTTTCTATATATGGGCTCAGCTTTGCCTAATTATGTTAGCCTGGCAGCATATCAGGAGCCAAATTTAGTACATTTCATCTGGAATAGGCTTTGATGCCCTAGTCTCATATACAGTGTAAGTGAGTTCCTGTCATTTCAGTGGAAATGAAGTCGGATCCTGAACTCCTGGAGGTTTAGTTAAGGTTCCAATTTCCTGCCTCGCATTTGCCATCTGTCTCCCATGGAGCCTGGATCCTATTCTTTTCCCTTGTGGATGGCTTAGTTTTCTGAATCGACAGGGCACTTGTAACAGTAGCACTACTCAAATATATACCCAAAACTCTGCAAAGTTCTTTTTCAAGCCCTTCCAGCCTATCTTCATTAAATCTCATTATTTCAGAGAACAGAGATAGACTAAGTTGAGATTAAGTTTTCCATTCCCCATAAACATTACAGCTTCAACCCTGATCAGCCCATTAAAGGCAAGCTTTATTCTAGAAAACTCTATTCCCAGTTTACCCTGAACTTGTTATCCCATTTAGCATATGCTTTAGATAAAACTGTATGGGTTCTAACTTTGACGCAAAACATGCGTGTATTAATTTCAGTCTGACCACCCACAGCCACTGGAATTCTTGTAAGATATTTAGTTTTCAATAAATGACTTTTTCTTTTTTTTACTAGCATAACTTTAAGGCTCTAATGAGGATACATCTGAGAATGTTCAAGGGTTCCCCCAAAGTGGGTGGAATATAAAATGGTTTGTATATGTTTGTGGGTGTATCATTTGGGCCCAATGGTTTTAATAACTATTTGACAACTAGCAAGCTATACTTTTGTAAAAGCATGACATGAAAGCTTGTATATTATGGAGCTTACAAGAAAGAGTGTAGTAATCCTACTTGATACTCTGTCAATAATGATCCGGTGTCTTGAAATCATGGGCCACACCAAATGTCACGACGCTCACATCTGTACCATCTTGTTTCGAAGGCATGTGAAAGCGTGTTCTGATCTCCAACCACAAATCAGCATCTGTGCTCCCCTTCCTGCACGGTAGGGGACATTTCGACTTAACAGGTTCCCGACCCTAGCGTAAAGGGCACTCTTCACTGTTCTCCCTTCAGTCCTTCTGCCTCCTGATCAACCCTGGTGCATGGCATGGCATGCCCCCTTTTTGGAAACTGTAAATCAGAAATTCCTCTGTCAATGGCATTGACTCTCCATGTCATCCCTCAGTCGTGTCTATAAATTAGATCCTGGGTACGTTTGAAAACAGAGAATTATGTTGTTAGCGAATAAGTTTAGCTGGCCATATTTAGCTGAGCAGAATAAATAAATTTAGCTGGCCAGAATTTGCATATTTATTTGGGTTTGCAGCTATTTGCCATAAATTTTAGCACATCTCATGAAGCAGTTGAAAATTTAGTTTTCAGATACACATGAACATTAAACAGGCCTGCTCTGTATAAAGATGTAAAGAGGAAATATATGGATCTTGATAGAGTTATTAATTAGGAATAAACTAAATCACTGAAATAAATAAAATGAGGTAAAATTAAAATAAAAGTAAATAGCTAATGCAACCATTTCCACACTTAAATCTTGGAGAACTGTGAATATTTGAAGTGTACATTCCTCACAGATTCTCAGGGTCTTTTGCATGTTATTAGTAATATCAGTTCTCTGGAAGTTTAACAAACATCAGATCAGTAAAGTAACACACACGACATGAAAAAGAGTCTCTCCAGGTAGCTATCAAGTGACATGCATGACATCACTCAGGCCATTTTTAAAGGTTTAATTTTCTATCAAAAGTCTCAAAGCCAGACACACAGATTTATAATTTTCAAAATTCCAAAAGTTGACCTAAATATTTTGTCTTGGTGCATTTTCAGTATTAGAATTGCATACATGGGGTCCCCTCTCTGGCTCAGTCAGTAGAGCTTGCAACTCTTGATCTCAAGGTCATGAGTTCAAGCCTCATGTTGGACATAGAGCTTATTTAATAAATAAACCAATGAAAATTTTAAGAAATTGCATATGAGTAAAGCTAAATTGTAGTCAAGTTGAAAATATAACCTATCATTTAGCAAATCTTTAGTTCCTCAAGTATGCATTCTATGTCTTCGGGTGGATCATGGACCTGCTTGTATGCCCAAACTGGAAAATACCTCTTAGGAATCTGCATTTGGGGAGCTGGATGATGTAGCTCTGTGTGTGTGTGTGTGTGTGTGTTTGTGTGAGATTTCCATACTGCTGGACTGATGAGAAGATCTTTGTCTAGATTAGAAACATTTAAGTTCGGTGTTAGTACTCTGTCTTTTCTCTCTCTCACCTGAGATTTCCTACAAATGAGCTGTTCTTACTTGCCCTCATTTAATTGGTCGATCTCTCCTACAAGATTGACATATATTTACATAATGAAAAGAATAATGCTACAAACTTCGCCCTCCGTGAAGTAAAGTGCTAAAAAGAAATCACAGGTTAATAATTTATCACTTGTGAATATATTTGTTTTAATTTACGGTTTTCATGTTCATCTTAGAAAGGCCTGTCATATTCATTATGTAAAGCACATCTCGAGGTGACAGTTCCCGTAGAAAAATATTGTCACAGGTGGATCGACTAAGTACTGAAGACAGAACCGTCTGCCACACTGGGGCGCGCAGCTCTCGCTGTTCATTAAGCTCTCTCTGTCTCCTCCTGCTGTTTCCCCACCAAGCTCCTTGAAAGGGGCTCCATGTGTCCACTGCCTCAGCTCCCGCTTATGTTTTAAATGATCAATACTCAGCTTCGCACTGTGCTCATGGGATTCTCATCAATGACCGTGTTGGATCTGGATGATAACTTGCGAGGCACAGTTCATTTTACCGGGCATCTTAATCTGCGCTGTTGGAATTACTCCCGCCGCCAGGCTATCCCCTGAGCCATTTACTGACTTCTGGACCCGACCTCCACCTGTGTGAGCAAGGCTGTCCCGACCTCCCGCTAGCAGCCGCAGCTCCGCAGGTGAGAGCACAAACACATCATTGCCGCCACAAACCTCCGTGGCCTTCCCCTACTTTCCAAATCACTCGATGGCATAGCCGTCTGCCCACTTCTTAGAAGAAAATGCTTTACGGTGAGTTTCACTCTTTCTCATTCCCAACCAAAATTGTGGTCGTCGGTTCAAGTTTAGTGTCTGAGACTTTCTGTTTGATGGTGTCTGCTCTCCCCTGTTACTGCAGGTGTCCTGGTTCTCGCGGTCTCTCATTTAGATGATTCCAGGAGTCGCCTCGACATTAGAATCCTGCCACACATAGCCACCAAATTTACTATTTTAAGAAGCAAAATTCCTTCCATTTTTTAACAGCCAAGTTCTTTACCCCACAGATAAAAATCCAAGCTCCTTAGCCTTTCGCAGTTTGACTCTGGTTTTCTGTTTAAATATCCAGCCACTAACCTTGTAACACTTCTACTTTCCAGCCCCATTAAACTTCTTCCAAACCCTTTCCCTTTGTGTGTTTTCTTCTTTGGCACTTTGCTTTTAATGACACTGAGCCCTCTGCTTTTCTCAAACTTATCTGTCACCCAATTTAAATATATGTTCATCGGGTGAAATCTTGCACGATCCCTCTGAAAAATCGAATTACCTGACTTCTCTTTCTCCCATAACATTTATGCCCTGGGCAGGCTGGGTTGGGTCTAAGCTGCTGAAGTAGAGTGCTCCCTCAGCTAGCTTCAATTGTAAGCTGCTTGAGGACAAAGGACCTACTGATTCATATTTGCCTCTTCTGCTCCAAGCACTTCAAATGAGCTGATTAAAATCTTTACTATACTGCCTTCCGCCTAATGCCTGGACCCACGTTCTGGGACCTCTCCTGTGCACGCTCCAGTGCATCCTTCCCACTCTGATCAGCTAGAGGCACATTCTCAGCCGGCCCCTGGCTCACGTCCTAGTTGGGTGGTGATACGTGAATAGCATTACATGAGTGTTGCCTTGTGCCAAAGTCAGACCAGCTAAGTCTTCAGATTAGCATCTTATTCAAATCACATCAGGTGTAACTTTCTTAGAATATCTATGTCTCACCTTAAAATCATTCTTTACCATACACGAATCTGAGACGTGTGCTGGCGGCAGCTCCTGAGGGCTCATGTTAAGTCTTTGGGAATTTTGTGAATAAGCTATAAAATGCAGACATTATTTACAAATAAAATTATGTAAATTATGTAAAATTAAAATTAAATTATATTGAAAACAGAAGTAAAAAATACTCAAAACTTTATTTTGTAGTCATTTTACTATTACATGCTTTTGAGGTTATTTATATCTATTGCAGGAAAACTATATAATATTGTGCTCCTGTGCTCCTGTATATCCTAAATATTGCCTCCAATCGTGTCCCACAGCTTGAAATCAGTCATAATGGAAATATCTATATCACAGTACATGATATCTGAAAACTGCAAACCAGGCCTTGAATTATTGTTTCAACAAAAGAAAACAAAACAGGAACGATCTAAACTGCAGAAAATGATGTAGAAAATGTTAATAATGCAGTTTAAGTGTAAACGCGTGTTGTGTCTGTAGCCATTGCTTTGAGAATAACAGAAATTTGAGAAAATATACTTCAAGTTTTAAAAACTGTTTTCTGATTCAGGAAAGAACCTATTCATTTCATTGTTGAGTGAGTATATTTTCAACACACAACATCATTGTTTCTCTTTTTTTTTTTTACAGTTATTAATTAATCAGTGATTTCCTTTTGCACTCACTAGATGAAAATACCAAATAACATTCATATTGGAGTGATAGTTTTTCATCAATGGAAACCATACTCAGTTGGCTACTCATACAAAGATTCAGCAAAATCAATGAAAGCATTCCTTGAGAGTCAATTAGCAGATGGAAATGGTAATATAAATCATTGTATATTAAATTAATTTCTGAAGAAATGTGTGCTACAAAGGCTTTCCCTTTCTCTGCTGTTTCTCTACTCCAGTTATTCAAATACAATCATAGCGACTCCCATAGGACTCTCACTGCCTTAAATCAACACCCCATAATGCCATAAGATGACCTTATTTTCTAGTGGGCAACCTAAACCTTCCTTTGAGAAAATGTTTATTGGCCCCATTTGAATAAAGAGAACCCGCTTGGTTCCATGAGTTAGGGGGCCAGGTCCTACTCAGGCAGTTCTCAGAAAAGGAAGTAAGGACTTGGTAGCTATCTTGAGATTTTTCTTATTAAATTCTACTTATTTTTAAGCAGATTCAGTATTTAGCCTAAAATATGTCCCATACTTATTTGATTAGAAGGAAAGCCATAATAAAATAATACATATTTTGGACTTTTAATCTTACAGTATTTAACTTGATCCATTTTTTTAAAATGTTTATTTATTGGGGTGCGGGGATAAGGGGAGGAGCACAGAGAGAGAGAGAGAGAAGACTCCCTGCTGAGCGCTGACCACCGAGCACAGAGTCTGTCTTGGGGCTCCCAATGGGGCTCCAGGAGGGGCTCAATTTCCCTCCTAACCCTGAGATCATGACTTGAGCTAAAATCAAGAGTCTGAGGCTTAACCAACTAAGCCACCCAGGTGTCCCTAAATTGTTCCATTTCTGAAAGCATGACCCTTACAGTGAAGAGGTGCACAATGGGACACTTCTGAATGTGCCACTGTGGCATAAAGGTATTTCAAGTTAAAAGTAATCAAAACCCAGGGGCGCCTGGGTGGCTCAGTGGGTTAAAGCCTCTGCCTTCGGCTCAGGTCATGATCTCAGGGTCCTAGGATGGAGCCCCGCATCGGGCTCTCTGCTCAGCAGGGAGCCTGCTTCCTCCTCTTGCTCTGCCTGCCTCTCTGCCTATTTGTGATCTCTGTCTGTCAAATAAATAAATAAACAAATAAATGTTAAAAAAAAAAAAAGTCATCAAAACCCAGCTCATGCAGGGAAATCTCTCTGCCTCCCCAGCAACTGTTTAAATTTACTTTGGAAAGGAGAACCTCTACCGGGAAGAGAGCTAATAACAGACACTCCTCTTTTCCTAAGAGAAACATCTCCGTAGGGCAATCTTAGTTTTTCAAGTCCTCTCCTTTCATCTTCCTGTTAATAGCCTTCTCCCCTTTGTATCCCCAGACATTTCCACCTCCTAGCTCAGGTCAGCTTCATGTTGCCTCCTTGTCTTTGGTCTCTGTGGATGCCCCATAGATACACTTACTAAATTTGATTTTCTCCTGTGAATTGTCTCATGTGAGTTTGGTTCTAAGTCCAGCTAGAGGGACCACAGGGCAGAGGAAGGTTGTCTTCCCCAACAACAGAATCTGCAAGGCCACTGTGTATTACGTATAAACCAACTAAAATGTAAAATTTTAAACCACTATTATTTGTTATAATAATTTGTCTATAGTTTAAGGCAATATCTAAATGGAAATTCTCACAATGGAAAAGTCAACTAATAGCAGCTTAGGTGCTCAATGAAATAAAAAAAAATGTTTCTGATTAATTTTCATAATGACAAAATTCTTAAAATCATTATTTCTTCAAATAAGCATGAGGAATGATACTTTATTATTCTGGAGGTCATCAAGGCATGAGAACTTCTAAGCAAATATAACCACCAAGACTAAGTAATAATTTATGGTCATGAGTATATATATGAGTCATGAGTATGTGGTATATATATTCCTAATTTTATATATATATGCTATATATATATATATATATATATATATATATACACATATATATATTCTTAATTACATTTGAAAACCAAGGTACACTGTTGATATTGACATAAAATACAATTCATTATTTTTAAAATATTGGTATGTAAGAAATAAAATATTATTTTCAGAGAGAGGGTCAGAGATGGTTGGTTTACTAACAATTCTCAATATGTCAAAAAAAAATGGAGACATTTTAATATCTTTGCTTCTTTTAAAATTTTAAGCACACTGAAATGCTACAGATTTGTCCTAACGACCAAAGTATGTGGATCAGGTGCCTAGTTTTCTAATAAATACTTACATGCTGTCAGATATTCTTGTCAAGATGCCACACTTGTAAGTAAAAAGCCATATCCTTAAGATAAATAGTAGGTATCTATAATGAATACTCAGGGACAGCAATAGTTACTGTCTACTAAAATTACAACCCAACTGTTATTTTACAATTTCAGGAAGCACCATAGCTCATAATAGCAGTAATTTACATGCAAACAGACATAACTGTGTTATTTTACTACCAATTACAGTCTTATATGTATTTCCATGTCACTGTCTACATCTGAAAATGTAATTAATTTGGAGGTTTAAAGAATACAAACTAGTACACCACAAGAAAACATGTTAACAAATGCTGGATTTCTAAAATGAGAAATTAATGCATATTTATTAAATTCATATTAATTATGAATAACATTACAATCAAGTGTGGTGAGGATACAGCTTGCCTTTCCACTATCTAACACCATTGATAGAAGATCATGTGTTAAGAGAAATGAAAAGAATGTTTGGACTCATGTAACTTATAATACATTCTAGCTCCTAGGCTGTTGAAGAGCTTAGCTTCATCTTTCGCAACTTTTATGGGAAACGCTTTCCTTCAATGAAGCTAGTCCACTAACTAGTCTGGATGATACATAGATGAATACCTCAATTTTTTTTTTTTCTAAATGAGCAGAGAACAAGCACTCAAACACATATCAAAAGAAAAGAAAAGAGTATAAACCCTCACTATGACCATCTTCCGTAAGGAGGACTATGATGACGATAAAGTCAATCTCTTGAAGTTGATTTTGTGATCAGCTACCCATTACTTTTCAGTAACTGGGTAACATGGGCACAAAATTTTCTGTAAATATTCCCTGCATATCTGAGGAGTGGTATTTGGGGTGGTAATTTCCAATTGTCCCCACAGACACCTTTTCTTATAGGGAGGAACGTGGCAAGAGGAGGTTCAGGGTGGGGTTAAAGTCCAAGGGGCAGCTAATTACAGGGCCCAGGACAATCTTTTCTCCTGCCTGAGTCTAAGGGGGTGCCTTGTAGTTTGAAACTGCCAGCTATTAGGATTAGTACTTGTTGCATGGTATAATGTCAACACTGTTTATTGTTTAGTTTGGACCTCTTTTGGAGCAATGTATTAAATATAAAACATGCATTTTTAATGAAAATTAACCTGAATTTTCTTTCATCAATAAAGTTGAACATAAAATTTGCACAAAATTATTTTTAACATTTACAACCCAGTATAGAGGTCCTAGGGATATTACTAAGCATATGAAAATTAGAAGAGAAAATAAAATACAGAGGAAGCATCAACTTCTACTTAAAAATTAATGCTAGGATGCATATTGCTCTGTGAAGCATAATTTTTTATATAGATCAAATGGTTTCTTATCATTATTTTAACTCATCTGCAATTCTAAGTTTTATTGTATATTCAGGAAAATTGAGATAATAGCTTTAAAGGTGCTGGTTCTATTAGCAATAGAAGAATTTAAAAATTCAATAATATAATTCAAGAAATCTAGTTAATTTCAATAATGATTGATGTTTTTCAATCTAGTTCATAGACTCAAAATAAATCTTAGTAAAGTTCATCTCCATAGGGTGAGATACCTGATATTTTATGAATGCTACTTAAATTTAGTTAAAAATTAAACAATGAATGGGGCGCCTGGGTGGCTCAGTGGGTTAAAGCTTCTGCCTTTGGCTCAGGTCAGGATCTCAGGGTCCTGGGATCAAGCCCTGCATCGGGCTCTCTGCTCAGTGGGGAGCCTGCTTCCTCCTCTCTCTCTGCCTGCCTCTCTGCCTACTTGTGATTTGTCTGTCAAATAAATAAATAAAAATCTTAAAAAAAATTAAACAATGAAGATAAAACTGTTTATTTCAAGATGATAACACTAAGAAAATATTCCATGAATTATTATATGGTAGGAAAATATATGCTCACCGAATTTTTAAAATCTTATAATAAAACAAGAAAATGAAATTAAAAGACTTACAGATTGTAACCCATAACTGTATGGTCAATTAGTCTTCAAGGAAAAAATGAATATCCAATGTGAAGAGTCTCTTCCACAAAGGGTGCTGGGAAAACTGGACAGCAACATGGGAAAGAGTGAAACTGGACCACTTACTCATACCATGAACAAAAATAAATTCAAAATGGATGAAAGACCTGAATGTGAGACAGGAATCCATCAAAATCCCAGAGGAGAACACAGGCAGTAACCTCTTTGACATTGGCCAAAGCAACTTCTTTCTAGATATGTTTCCAGCAAAGGAAATAAAAGCAAAAATTAACTGTTGGGATTACATTAAGATAAAACGCTTCTGCACAGCAAAGGAAACAATCAACAAAACTAAGATGCAACCTATAGAATGGGAGAAGATATTTGCCAATGACCTATGTGATAAAGGATTAGTATTCAAAATATATATAGAACTTAAAAACTCCACACCAAAGATAAATAAATAAATAAATAAATAATACAATTAAAAATAGGCAGAAAACATGAATAGACATTTTTCCAAAGAAGACATCCAGGTGAACAACAGACACATGAACATCTACTCAACATCACTGATCATCAGGAAAATATAAATTAAAACTACAATGAGGGATGCCTGGGTGGCTCAGTCAGTTAAGCATCTGTCTTCAGCTTGGGTCATGAGCCCACAGTCCTGGGATAGAATCCCATATTGGGCTCCTTGTTTCTCCCTCGGCTTTTGCTTTCTCTCTCTCTCTCTTCTGTCTCTCTGACAAACAAATAAAATCTTAAAAAAAAAAAACCCTACATTGAGATATCCCCTCGCGCTTGGTGTCAGAACATCTAAAATTACCACACAAGAAAAACAGGCATTGACAGGGCTGTTAGAGAAAGGAGAGCCTTCTTGCACTTGGTGGGAATATAAACTAGTGTAGCCACTGGAAAACAGCATGGAGGTTCCTCAAAAAGTTAAAAATAAAACTACCCTAGGATTCAGCAACTGAACTATTAGATATTTACCCAAAGAATACAAACATTTAATTTAAGGGGATACATGTACCCTGATGTTTATGGCAGCATTATCTACAATACCCAAACTATGTAAATAGCTCAATAATCCAAGTGTCCAATGACTGATGAATGGGCAATAAATATATATATATAAAATTAAATTATTCTATTTTATATAATATTATAAGTATATATTATGATTAAATTACAATAATATTATATATAATGACAATATATTATTAAATATTAAAATTATAATAATCATATATAATATAATTTTATATACTATGCAATAAATAATTATATAATATAATCATTAGATTATATATTATATTATGATAATATTATCATAATATAATATTATTCAGCCATAAAAGGAATAAAATCTTGCCATTTGCAATGACATGGTTGAAGCTAGAGAGTATTAGGCTAAATTAAATAAGTCAGAGAAAGTCAATCATCATATTCACATATTCACAATCCTCATCATTCACATATAGAATTTTAGGAACAAAACAAAGGAGTAAAGAGGGAAAAGAAAGGAAAGGGAGGAAAACTAAGAAACAGACTCTTAACTGTAGAGAACTGATGGTTCCCAGAGAGGGGGTGGGTGGGGCGGTGGGATGAGGGAAACAGGTGATGGGGGTGAAGGAGTGCACTTGTCCTGATGAGAACCCCGTGCTGTATGCAAGCGCTGAGTCACTGTATTGTGCCACTGAAACTGACATTACACTGCATGTTAACTAACTGGAATTTAAACAAATTTTTTTTTAAAAAAGAAATACCGATTGTGAAAAAAAAAAAAAAAGATCTTAAAAACAACTATTTTCAGATATGATTATCTATGTATAAAATCCCATAGGATCTGTTAAGAAGCTACCACAGCAAAAAAGTGGGTTTAACGAGGCCTTCAGAATACAAGATAAATATACAAAACACAATACTATTTCTATACCCTAGAAATGAAAACTTAGATGTTGAATATGAACATTTACAACCACACCACAGATATTATAAACCCTACAAAACATGTGTAAGATTGGTCTGCCACGAAGTGCAGAGATAATCACATATATATGGTTAATTGATTTTCTGTAAAGACCCACAGGAAAAATACTATAAACTGAATTATACTTGGAATTGATTGTGATGCAGACATAATTCATAAATACTTCCAAATAAACTACACTTTTCACTGCACTAATTGAATTAGAAACCATCATTCTCAAAATGTGTAGATTCTGTGTGCAGTTTGTTGTTACTAATTTTAGTGAGGAAAGTTCTATTGAACACAGAAAGATGCTTTACCATGTAATTTATTTCCTGCTTTCTGTTATCAATTGCAAATTTAACATGTAAGGGCTTGGAAGTCAACTAAGTGTCTTAAAAATGTTTTAATTTTTATTTTAATGCGTTCTCTGGTTTTGCCATTTTGCTGACCGTTAAGTTCTTTAATTAGTTAATAATTTTACCTCCGAAAAATTTCAGTTTTTAAGATTTATTGAAATATAACTATTTCAATAAAAATTAGGAATATGAAAATATTGAAACTGATCAGTTTACTATCAAGGGCATAACTAAAAATATTAAATGATGAGTTATAAACTGTACACAAGCATGCTTCATCTAGCAATCATAGATTGAAGAAAACAGAAATGTTAAGCAAAGCACAAATGCCTAATAAATAATGCTATATTTAAAACAACAACAAAAACTGAGTGCAATATTCAATTTTTAAGTATCACAATTGGGGAAAAAATCTTTCAAAAGAGATCCTTCTTGAAATTGGATAAAATTATATTTTATAGCATCATGGAATTAATATGAGCCCTACACTTTTTATAACATCTAAATTTGACAAAACATTCAAAATAGTCATCTAATTTAGCAAGTTTTTTTTAATTGAAATACTATTTGTAAATAAAATGTAATCTAATGAAAGTGAAACAGGCTACACCTGCGAAAACACTTCATATTAATAATATTTACACATTTCAAAAATATATATATATATATACTTAGAATTTCCTCTGACTTTACCCGCTAAGCTGTAGAGACAGTGTTTTCTTAATTAAAAAATTATGGTCTAAGTAAAGAATAAATGTGTAAGCTATTTAAAATTTGTTAACCATAAAATGCAACTCTGAAGACTGTTGTAGGCGATTTTGTAAGAAATAAACAATAAGACAATTTAAAAACATCATTTTTACAAAGTACTAGTTTAGAGTATGAAAAATTGGGTCAGAAGAGACTATACATTTTAAAGTATGGAAATATAGTTCAGATAATAATTTTATTAATCTATTTTTAAAGCTCATATAATCAAAACATTCATGTAATTTCAATTTAATAAATGCAGATATATGTTAATTTATAGAAGAAATTTATTTTTAGTGATGTTTTTGAATATGAATGTGTTTATAATGAATGTTGTAAGTCCAACATTTTGTTCAATAAATATTTCACAAAATTTTATAAATACAGAAATTCTATTTTTGAACTTTCTTCCACTCTTTCAAGTGTTTAGTTTCGGATTATACTTTTTTATTTTTAAAAATCCCTTTACAACTCTAATACTGTACTTAGGTCCAGAAAAGATTTTTAGGATAAAGATTGAAGTCCCTGGTTTTGTTTGTTTGTTTTTAATTTTAATTTTCATTTTTTAGAGACAGAGTGCAAAGGGGCAGAGAGGGAGAGTGAGAGAGAAACCCTCAAGCATGCTACAATGAACACAGGGTACATAGGTTTCTGCAGTTAGTGTTTTCATTTTCTTTTCATAGAAGTGGAACTGCTGACTCACATAGTAGTTCTATTTTTAACTTTTTGAGGAACCACCACACTGCTTCTCATAGTGCCTGAACCAATTTATAATCCCACCAACAGTGCACAAGGGTTCCATTTTTTCTAAGTGTTTGCCAGCATCTGTTATCTCTTACCTTCTCAATAATAACCACCCTAACAAGTGTAAGGTGATACCTCGTGGTTTTGGTATTTCCCTGATAATTGGTGATGTTGAGCAACTTTTTGTGTATCTGTTAACCATTTCTATATTTTCTCTGGAAAAATGTCTACTCAAGTCATTTGTCCATTTTAAAATTGGATTATTTGGGTATTTTTTGTTTGTTTGTGGTTTTTGCTATTCAGTTTTATGAATTCCTTATATATTTTGGATATAAAACACTTACCAAATATATGGTCTGCAAATATTTTCAGCTATTCTGTAGGACGTCTTCTCATCGTGTTGATTGTTTCTTCTGCTATGAAGGTGTAGTTTAACATAGTCCCACTTCAAATATTTATTTTTGTTCTTTTGCCTGTGCTTCTGGTGTCATATTTAACAACGTATTTCCAAAACCAGTATCAAGGAACTTTCTCCCTATGTTGTCTTCGAGGAATATTACAGCCTCAGGTCCTACATTTGTCTTTATCCATCTCAAATTAACTTTTGCGATTGGTCTAAGACTGGGATCCCATTCATACTTTGTGTGTGGGTACCTTGTTTTCTCAACACCATTTTTTGAAAAGCTGACCTTTTCTTCATTTTGTATTCTTGGCATTCTTGTCAAGTTTTAGTTGAATGTGCAGGTGTGAATTCATTGCTGGACTCTTGATTTTGCTCCACTGGTCTTATGTCTATATTTAATGCCATCATCATAGTTTTTTAATTATTATAGCTTTGTAGTATAATTTTAAATCAAGAAGTGTGAGCCTCCGGTTCTGTTCTTTATTTATTTTATTTTTAAAGATTTTATTTATTTATTTATTTGGCTGATCACAAGTAGGCAGAGCAGCAGGCAGAGAGAGAGGGGGAAGCAGGCTCCCTGCTGAGCAGAGAGCCCTGATGCAGGGCTGGATCCCAGGACCCTGAGATCATGACCTGAGCTGATGCTTAACCCACTGAGCCACCCAGGTGCCCCCAGTTCTGTTCTTCTTTAATAAGACTGGTGTTTGGCCATTTGGGATTTTTGCTTTTGTTTGAATTTCAGATGTTTTTTTGTTTTGTTTTATTTCTTTGTTTCCTGTGAAAAACACCACTGGAATTTTGATAGAGATTGCACTGAATCTATAGACAGGCTTTAGAAAGTACAAACATTTTATTAACATTATTAACATTTTAATACTTTAATCCTTCCTATCCATGATGATTTAATTGTGTCTCTCTCAATTTCATTTCTCAATGTATAGTTTTCAGTACAGATATTCCCCTTCCTTAGTTTAATTTGATAAATGTAATCTGGTTCAGCTGCTGTGTTCATCTTCCAGAAAGAATCTCACAGACATACTGAGGAGCAGGAGCGCCAGACTACATCACTATATAATGTAGATTCCATTTAGATAAAATTTAAAAATTGCTAAAAATCAATCAATCAATCAGTCAATCAGTCTATGGTTCCCTTTGGAAGAGATGGGCTAAAGGTATCAAGATTGTGGTTTGGAAGACTATTCTATCTCTTGATGAGCAAGGGGTGTCTTACATGGAGAATGGGCAGATAGTAGCTTTTTGGAAGACGAGAGGTGGGAATCTCAAAGCCTGGCATTTGAAAATTAGTGTAGTGCATGTTAGCACATAGGATGGCAATTTGAGTGAGAGCTGTGGTAAATGCATTTGATGAGGTTTGAGGAACTTGGAAATTGAATATAGCAGTTGTGCTCAAAGGTTTAAAAACCAATTCAAAGTCTAAGTTATTATGATTTGGTAGTAAAGAGGTCATAGGTTGAGATAGCTCAAAATTTCTTGCTACCTACATGAAATATATATAACAACTTTTATACATGTCTTATTATATATATTTATTTATATATATGGTTTATTTCTTTAAACCTTAGAGTAAAATCACTTGTCCTATATTTCTGACACTTCTAGGAATGCTTACAAGAAAGGGAGATATGACATTTAGTGAAGTCACATAAAATAATCACCTGAGGAAAATTTATGAAAAACATTATAAAGTGTTACACTCATAAATCAAACATTTCTTTTTAAAAAGATTCATGCTTGTAGCTTTGGTTACATAATGTAGACTTTAAAATATCATTTCTACTTGCAACTTTATCTCTTATTTATACATTAGCAAGATAAAATGTGGTATCCCTGTTAGAACAGTGGTGGCCTGCTTATGTAAAGTTGAAGTCATTTAACATTCAGTAGTGGTTCTTTGCGTTAAAGAGTGACATGTTCTCTTGAAAACTCCACTGTTTACGGATCATTCAGTTCCACAGTCTGTCCCACTTTTGATAGAATAATGGCTATATTAAACTTGTCTTCCATCTATTGAAGTTAAGGAAGTTATACAAAAGTACATATTTAAAATTATGCATTCACACACACAAGTAAAACATTAGCTAAGGTCCTGATGAATTAAAGTAAAAATATTGAACTAAACTATTGCTGTTTGCATATGAAAATTCATGTGAATAATATTTATTGGTCTTATTGTTAGAGGCCTATATTATAGGAAAATGTGAAACAAAATATAAAATATAGTGGCTTACTATCTAGAACATAGGGAATAAAGTAATCTTTAAAAAATGTGGCTTGTACCATGAGATTAGGAGTGAATAAAAGGAACGGGTTTACTTCGAGATTTGACTACTGCTGTCTTTTCTTAGATAATTGTGGTTCATACAATTGTGCGCTCGGTAGTTGGTAGAGACTCTTACCTCTCAGAATTGAAATACAGTTAATAAGGCTTGTGATTGATTTTCAAATCATTCATAGTCTCAAAACCACATGGAGTTGATTTCATACATTTTTAAGGAAACAAAATTATTCTTTTGTCTCTTTGTTAGTGATATTTTAGCTATGTTGAAATAACAGTGCTTTCGACTATATTGAATGGATCCAAGATTATTTACACATATATTAAGTAGGTTATAGATTGACTTACGTAATGCATATTTTATTATCTATTATTCTAAGATATTCAAAGGAAAGTATCCTTCACTACCTTAAATCATTATAAATCACTATAACATATATGATTGGAAATCCATGGAATTATGTTCAGTATTTTTAATAAGAATAAATTTCAGAGCATGATGTTATGTAAAAGTAAAATATGTTTTATTTGTTGTCTTTAATTAAATTACTTATTTTTGTGTAGCAAACTAATATTCACCAGGATAAGCAGCCTATAGAGTAAAATCAATTAAGTGGCAAAGTTTATTATATGTTAAAGTATTCTATTTTGTGTAAAAGAGAAGTACAAATTAGAATGGATTTGCTAATAATCACCTTAGCAATGCCATTTATATAAAATATACAATGGGTGATATTTTGAAATTTGTTTTCTGGATTGACTATGTTATTTTAGAACTAGTCAAAAACAAAGCAACATTATAGATATTCACACGATGATTACTCCTGGTCATTTTAAACTCCAGTTTCTATAAACATCCACAAAAAAGAATACTCAAAGGAGTCATCACAAAGGAATAAATGGCTTCTCGCTAAGAAAGAAACTCAAAGCTTAGGTCTGTATTTTTATTAGAGAAAATAAAAATCAATATCTCCTGTGTGTATCTGTGTGACTATAATAGAGATTCATTGTTGTACATGGACCGTGACCAGTAATGTCTACTTTGGTTACGTTTCTATAATGTCAATCGTTTGGCATTTCATACAAACTTTTTTTTTTCAAAAACTCCTGCTTTTCCGTTCTCAGTATTTGATAAAGAGAATGTCCCAGAAGGATATTTGGTCTGCAAATTGTCCTGCTCTTGGCTCTGGCCAGTGTGGGCCTGGGGCTGAGGCTTGGCCTGGCCTCCACGAGACCCTGCCACAGTCATCAGAAGGTGGACCATGTTATGCTTGATGTTTCAAGGATGTCAGTGGCAAATCGTAGTAATTTGGGCAAAACTGAAGTACTTCATAGGTCTGTAATATGACTTGTCATTGCGACTCATAATAAAACTCAACATCTGTCATCGGACGGTCCATGAGGCTGTGGCAATCTAGAGCTAACTGGCATATTTTTCACAGGTTGTGGCCATTGTTGCAAAGAATGATAAACCTGTTATTCCCAGCTGTTGCTTTTCCATTTACATGTCTGATTTGCAATAATAACTATTATAAACTAAGCATCTGCTATGTGTTAGGGCCTGCACTCTCGATGGCCCACCCCACTATGGCCACTCTAGTCTCCTTCTGCTTCCCCAGACACACTGTGTTGAAGCAGTTCAGGCCTTTGTACTCAACGTTCTGTGGGCCTTGAGGACTCCGAGGTCTCCTCTGCTCCTGGCTGGACCCTTCTTTTCATTCGGATGTCATCTTCAGAGTAGGGCTTACCTGGCATTCTAAGCCACAAGTTCACTTTCTATGCCTTCACCTTAATTTAATGATCACTATGTTTTGTTTTCCCAGTTGTTTATTTTCTGTTATCTGTCTTCTCTCACTACAGTGAATATTGCAGGGGTTTCCTCACTACACTCATCACTATGTTTAACTGGTAATTACTGGAATGGCTCTCTTACCTTTGCCTTCTGAATGGTAAGGACATGGACCAGCTCAGAGCACATTCCGTTGGCAAGTTTGGACTACGTCTGCATTCATTCATCTCTCCTCACATACTGTTGGTTTGGTAAGTGAATCCAGATCACCTCCCTTTTTCCTTTCTCAGGGACAGACCAATGGGTACTGCTCTGCATCACTCCAGGTAAGACTCTATCCCTCCCACGCCCATCTTCCATCCCACTGTCATTCTGCTCTGTCCTCACCCTCATTCCCCACTTCCGGCCAGTTACCTCGGGCACTTCCACGTTCAATGAGTTTAGTTACATATGTTTCAATGATTGTATCCTTCTCAGGGTGAAAGAAACATATTCATCATATATATATGAAAATTGATGCAAGAAATGTTTATTAAAAGATATTTTGCTGTGGATTTAAATATGCTTGTTAGTTGATGAAATTCAGAGTAATTTTTAGAGAATAGATCAAATGGCCTAGAGAGTTTTTCAATTTTCTCAGTCTCCCTGGCACATTTTATTCTCAGGGTAATCATAGACTAAATTCTTACAAAGTCATTATATGAGATAAAGTCAAAGTCAAAGTCATTATATGAGATAGCTCAGTAGAAACTCAAAATTCAGGGCAATACAATAAACTAGAGAGAACCATTAAATTTTCTCAACAACAAGCAGGGAGCACCTTCCTTTGCCAGCCTAACTAGCTTCTACATGATCTTAAACGATTGTATGTTTTGAAACCATTACCAAAGAAAGATGATAGTTGGAGACCTTTGGAGTGAATGAGTAATGTTAATAATTAACACAGTAGAAAAGCTCACTGGGTTGATCTTGCATACTTGCTTCCCGACTAAAACAGCATTGTCTTTTCTCAAAAAGAAGAATTAAAACCAAACAAAGCAAGCAAATAAATGCAAAAACTATAAAACCAAGGCTCTCTTGTGACTCTTCAGAAGCACATGATCCCCAGGAAGAGACATCTTGCCCAAGATCTTTGGGATAAGCCAGTGACAAAACAAGGCACACTGCTGCCTGAGACCACCAGAATAAGACCACCCAGATGTCAGAAGTCACTAAAGGCAGTATGTTTACTTGCAAGTTTTGCTCTTTATCCTCTACGATATGTCCTTTCCTCCTATTGATATAAAGTTCTAAATTATAAGTAGACTCCCTTTTCCTTAAATCATGGTATTCCCAGGACTCTTATCATTGATAATCATCAGGTTATATGATACCATTGTCATATCAGATGGATAAAGAAAGATTATTTTAAAAAGTACATGAAAGCATTCTTTTTTTTTTTTTTTTTAATTTTATTTATTTTTTTTTTTATTTTTTTATTTTTTATTTTTTATAAACATATATTTTTTATATACATATATTTTTATCCCCAGGTCTGTGAATCACCAGGTTTACACACTTCACAGCACTCACCAAATCACATACCCTCCCCAATGTCCATAATCCCACCCCCTTCTCCCCAACCCCCTCCCCCCGGCAACCCTCAGTTTGTTTTGTGAGATTAAGAGTCACTTATGGTTTGTCTCCCTCCCAATCCCATCTTGTTTCATTTATTCTTCTACCCACTTAAGCCTCCATGTTGCATCACCACTTCCTCATATCAGGGAGATCATATGATAGTTGTCTTTCTCTGCTTGACTTATTTCGCTAAGCATGATACGCTCTAGTTCCATCCATGTTGTTGCAAATGGCAAGATTTCATTTCTTTTGATGGCTGCATAGTATTCCATTGTGTATATATACCACATCTTCTTGATCCATTCATCTGTTGATGGACATCTAGGTTCTTTCCATAGTTTGGCTATTGTGGACATTGCTGCTATAAACATTCGGGTGCATGTGTCCCTTTGGATCACTACATTTGTATCTTTAGGGTAAATACCCAATAGTGCAATTGCTGGGTCATAGGGCAGTTCTATTTTCAACATTTTGAGGAACCTCCATGCTGTTTTCCAGAGTGGCTGCACCAGCTTGCATTCCCACCAACAGTGTAGGAGGGTTCCCCTTTCTCCGCATCCTCGCCAGCATCTGTCATTTCCTGACTTGTTGATTTTAGCCATTCTGACTGGTGTGAGGTGATATCTCATTGTGGTTTTGATTTGTATTTCCCTGATGCCAAGTGATATGGAGCACTTTTTCATGTGTCTGTTGGCCATCTGGATGTCTTCTTTGCAGAAATGCCCAATCAAGAAATGGGCAGAAGACATGAACAGACATGAAAGCATTCTTAAAGAGGTCAAAATACTACCATTATAAACACGATACAAGAACACCATCCCCTGAATGAACAGTGTTGCCTGTTGGGGTTGATGCTGGTCCATCCTTTAGCTTAAACTAAAACCCACCAGAAGAGGGGACTAATAAAATAAAACTATGGTCTCTGGTAATAGCTAAGCTGTGTGTGTGTGTGTGTGCGTGTGTGTGTTTGGAGTAGGTGTTCGTTGTGGTGCGAGATGAGAACTTATATAGGAACTGCAACTTGCAAAACAGACAGATATATTACTCACAAAATAGATAAACCTACCAAGAAAAACATGATCTGCATTACAAACTCTGCAATTAGATTCCTTTAATATCAGCATGATTAGACCCATGTGTTCCAGGACATAAAATAATAACACAGAAAAAACCTCCCCTATCTCTATGTGGACTCAGGCGTTCTAATGAGATCAATAACCATTCTAGCACTTTACTTATTTGATATAACCTGACCAGTCCCTGCAAAGAGAAGGTCTGGATAACCTCAGCTTACCAAATCCTAAAACTATCCTTCCCTAACTTCTGTGAAATGCCCCAGTCACTATTGTGAATATCATCTCTTGCTGCAAATTAAATAAAACTACATTTTTGAAGTCACAACTACATTCTTGGTGGTCTTTAGTTGGTGATTTCTATCATTTGTTAACAAAAGTAAAATTCAGTATAATCATAGAATTGTTGTAAAACATACATTAGATAAGTTCCAACATTGTAGCTTCAGAGTTTTAAGTGACCACAAAATTCTGTACTAACTTATTTAAAATATTTTCCTCTTTATTGCGTTTAATTAAATCTTGAACCTGGTGAGTGGTGAGAAAATTAGATGATTTTAAAGAATGGCTAAAGGAAAATATTTACAAGAAAATATTTTCCACATTCCCACCTCTGCTTAAAAGTCTCAGCAACTATAATCATTAATGAAAATTTATATTTATAAAACAAGTCTTACTTTATTTTCCTCAACCTGTAAGACTGTCTTTATAGCATTGATTTTTTAAGAAGCAAATGAAAAGGGGTCCCTGGGTGGTTCAATGGGTTAAAGCCTCTGCCTTTGGCTCAGGTCATGATCCCAGAGTCCTGGGATGGAGCCCCACATGGGCTCTCTGCTCAGCAGGGAGCCTGCTTCCTCCTCTCTCTCTGCCTGCCTCTCTGCCTACTTGTGATCTGTCAAACAAATAAATAAATAAATCTTAAAAAAAAAAAAAGCCAATGAAAAAAATTAAATTAAGATTTTTTAATGGAAAAAAGAAATAAAAAAGAAGTAAATCTGATATCCACATATCAATTATTCTCTCCCCTACAATAAAGCAGGAGTAAAAAGGCGTAATGTAGTAAAGAGTGCTTTTTTTTTAAACCCAAATAACTCCTTTTAAACCTCCAGAAAACTCTAATTTTCCTGATGCTATTTAAATGCTGACTTCATAGTACTACCTGATACCCCAGGTATTTATTGTCTTTTAATCATGCTTAGGAAAAAATCAGAGAAATTATGAGCTTCAGACTAACCAAAGTAGAGCAATTATATGAATTATCTGATATTGAAAATGTGTGTAATTTAGGCTATTATGATTACACATAAAATGATAAAAGCTACCTTTTCCCTCTTAGGGAAGTATAAAATGTATAAAACAAAGCTTAGGTAGCAATTATGAACTATAGTTAGGAACTGAATAAAATGCAGTCCTGGCTTCTTGCATTATCATTATGATTATTTTATTTTTAAAAATATTCTTACCAAAACTTCTAACTACATTTTAGCCAATGTAACTAATGATGAACTAGAGAGAGGTAATGATCAAGGTCTATTTCAAGTTAAAAGCTTTGACCTATAAACAACATATTTTAGGAAGTTTGGGAAGGCATAGGTGAAATTATATCAATTAGCATGTTTAATAAAAAGACTAATTTTTTAACCTTTAGTTTCCATCTGAATCAACACAAAATCTATTCAGTTTTATGAATAATCATGTCATTCACTTCATTTCCCCAAAATAAATAACTTGAGAGTGGAAGAGTGTGAAAACGCCCCATTTGCAAGTAAATCTTTATTTCAATTTTGAACTCACTGGTCCATTTGATGCAAGAAAATCAAACCAAGGAATGAAAATTTCCATAAGCATTGCCCATTAGCATACAAACCATCACAGACAGCAATGAGAGCTCAGGGAGGGTTTGCTCCTATTTTAAACCGCCACACTTGTTCCATTAATTCCGGGTAGTTTTTTGTGTGTGGTTGATATGGTAAGGGGGGAAATGCCCTAGTTTTGAGAATTCATCATGTCACAATAAATTCCCCAAATTGCTTTCTTTCTTGGAGTGAAACTAAAGGTGTACCTCCACCTAAAAGATGGGGGCCTGGGCTGCTGGTCTGTGCCATGAATGACCAGACTTGACCGAAGCACTGTGGTTAGTACTTGCCAAAGAATAAGACTCCAAGACATGAGCAAAATCACGTGTCTGTCGTACTGGTGCCGGCCTGCAGGCTCGCAGAGGCCAACAAAGCAAGACTGCTTTCCTTTTGTTCTGTCTTCCAAATCTTGCAGAGTGCCTTTCTGTGGAAGACTATAACCAGAACCTAGCTGGGAAAAGAATCTGGGGGATGCAGGGTGAGCTTGGAAGCATAGGCATGCTTCTGACCTTCCACAAACCATGTGGTAAGGCCATCCCCTTGGATAGTCAGGTCTATCTTCATCTTCGATTCATATTTAAACTTCCAAGCTCATCAGCAGCAACATTATAGTTTGCCACATGTGGTTCTAGAAAGATGTGTATATTATAAACTCAGAAATGAGAGACCAGAACTTCTTAAAACTCTCTGTACTTTCCTGTGATGCATGTCATCGACTAGCCCAACTCTCATTCCCTTTTGATACCATCTACCAGGAGGACCACAACCACCAGTTTAGCACATCTAAAATCTTCGTAGAAGGGGATGAGCTTCTGCAACTCGTCACAAGGATGTAGCTGGTGTTTGGAAGTTCCATCTTCCAGAACCAATTTCTTGTTCCCTTTGCCCTCAGCGGGAGCTTCATCCAGTCGTCTTCTCTAACTTCACACACTGAATGAAATCTTCATGGAAATTTTGGGTCATTAGTGATCTTACTGGTTTTACTGATTTACTAAATTACTGATTTAGAGGCGTTATTGCCTTTTTGTTAATTTATAGTACTGGACAAGGGCATTACTAAGAGATACTACCAGAGACACCTGAATTCCAGAAGTTCTTCTGTCAACCCCATTTTGGAGTAGCAATTCCATTCTCCCTTAATAAACAGGATCCGTCAACTGTGGTCCCCATTTATGGCTGGTTGCTAAGCCGTAAGTGAAAATGGAGCAGTCTCAACGTGGGGTTCAGAGCAACTCTTGTGCTCCCTGGCAGAAACATATCTTCCTTAAGGTCTAAGGTCTATACACTAGCCGTGTTCAAAGTATAGGGGAGAGGAAGTGTGAGATAATGAAGAGGGCACATGTTGATATTGCCACAGCTGTTCAGCCCCTTCCCTCCTTCCTGGCCTCTGAACGACAACTGGACAAGCCGAAAACAATGCCAAGGTTTTCCCAGCTTAGAGACACTGGTGGAAGGTCCCCACCACACAAGTTCCTGCTCAGGTGTGGGAACACTCACCCAGCTTCCACTCCCTAAATGCAGTGGAAGCACTCATCCACTCTCTTTTTGTGTGTCTCCCAGGTCATTTTTGGACCGTTTTAGAAGACCTAGTGCAATGCCACATAAGAGTGATAGTCAGGCATCTTTATGTTGGTCCTAACTCCAAGGGAAGAAGATCGGTGGTCACTATTAAAAGTGATTGCTTTTTTTTTTTTTCTTTTTGGGAGATTTTCTTTCTCAGAATATCAGTTAGATTTGTCTGTGTATCAAACCACATCACAAGCCACTAATGTAAAACATTTATTTATTTAGAAGATGATTCTGTGGGAGGAAATTTGGGTTGGGATAGGCTGGCCAGTTCTTTGCTGGTCACTATAGTTCTTTCTGAGGAACTAAACTCCATCTCAGTGTGAAGAGACTTCCTTATTTCCAATACTGCATTTTGCCTTCAAATGTATCTTATATTAATGTAGGCACATCAGTTTGCTCTTTATGTATATGGCTATCTTTTTTCTACCCTTTTACTTTACAATTTCTGCATGTTTCAGATGCATCTCTTATAAGCTGTAAGATACATCTCTTACAGTTTCAGATGTACCTATTATAAGCAGGTACAAATTGTTCACACACTTATTCATTTAGGCCGTCAGGCATTTTCTTTTCTAAAAAATATTTTTCAGCTTTATTGAGAAATAACTGATAAAAATCGTATATGTTTAAGGTATACAATGTGATGGTTTGATATACATATACATTGTAAAATGATTACTACAATCAGGCTAATTAACATATATTACATCACAAGGTACCTTTTTTTTTTTTTTTTTTTTTTTTTTTTTTTGTGGGAGACACTTAAAAACTACTCTCTTAGCAAATTTAAAGTATGCAGTGCAGGATTTTTAACTATAGGCACCAGGATGTATATTAGATGCCCCAGAACTTACTCATCTTGTCTGAAAGTTTGTACTAACAAACTTCTGTTCATTTCTAATAGCTCCCAACTTCTGGTCACCTCCATTCTCCCCTCAGATTTTCTGAATTCTAATTTTTATGGCTGAATAATGTCCCATTATATAAATAGATAGGCATTTTTCTATAATGAAATTTTACTCAGTCAACCATGTACTTTCCCATGGTTCACTGCCCATTTATTTAATTAGGCTTCGATAATATGATGCCATTTTGTTACTCTTATTTGTCTCCAATATTTTATTTCCCTTCCTGTTTATTGGTTTAAATTCATCCACCATTCCATTTTTTCCTGTTGCTACACTGGTGTTATGGTGTTTTATTCTATTTATGTTAACCTAGACGTTTTAATTTTATGCTCTTTTCATTCATTTAGTTCTATATGTACATCCAAACATCACAATATGTAGTTTTCTATTTATTTTTTAAGATTTTTTCTTTAGGTAATCTCTACACTCAACATGGGGCTTGAACTTATATCTCTAAGATCAAGTGTCATATGCTCTACCAACTGAGTCAATCAAACACAATCATACCTGCCCTTATAACACATTTATTTTGCTTTTATAGTTAGACATAGTCAACCTTCTAGATGTATCTTCCCTGTCTCATCCTCTCGTCTGCAGTTTTTCTTCTTTTGTTTTTCTGTACTTCATTTGTTAGGGTTGTCTTATGTATTTTCTCAGTTCACTAATGTTCTCTTCAGGTAAATCTCACTTCCTGTTATGTTTGGCTCCTGAGTCCTTAATTTTAGTGAATTCTTTTAGTCATTTCTTTTTCAAAACTGGAGTATCAGGTTTTGTGGGTTTTTTAATTTTTATTTTTTTTATTTTTTACTCTTTGAGCTCTTTGCTGAAATGCTTACACTTGTCTGTTATCTCCTCAGCAAGCGTAGTTATTTTACAAACTGTATCTGTCAATTCTTTTTTCTTAAGATCTTATTTATTTTTTGACAGAGAGAGACATGGTGAGAGAGAGAACACAAGCAGGGGGAGTGGGAAAGGGAGAAGCAGGCTTCTTGCGGGGTGGAGAGCGTGATGACAGGCTTGATCCCAGGACACTGGGATCATGACCTGAGCCGAAGGCAGATGCTTAATGACTGAGTCACCCAGGCACCCCTGTATCTGTTAATTTTATCTGGAGTACCAGAGGACCTATTTGATTCATCTAGGATCTATTTTAATTACACTATTCATAATTCTATTTGTTTTGAATAAAACTTGTTTCTTTTCAATTACCATGTTCATTATTACTATAATCAGGACTCTCCTACTATCTTATTTAGGACATTTCTCTCTCTCTCTCCTCCTTTTTCTAATAGGGAAAATTATTAGAACTGTGAATCTTACGGACTTAAGGCCACTTCCTCAATTATTTTATTATAAAAGTCTTTAGAGGTTCTCATCACAAGAAAAAAAAAATAATTAAAAATGAATTCCCTTAAGGAACAAAACAAACAAGCAGAGGGAAAAAACGAGAGAGAGACAAACCAAGAAAGAGACTCTTAAATACAGAGAACAAACTAATGGTTACCAGAGGTGAGGGTGGGTGGGGGGATGGGTGAAAGAGAGAATGGGGATGAAGGCGGGAATTAAGGAGTGCCCACCTGTGAGGGTGAGCCCTGGGGTGGCGTGTGAAATCATTGAATTACTATATTGTACACCTGACACTAATATAGCATTGTATGTTAACTATACTGGAAGCAAAATAAAATTTAAGAAGTGAATTCCCCGATCATAGGCAATGCTGAGTGAGATGTCATGATGATGAATAAGGTATTTAATAAATATATGGATGGTGTTGTTGGCAGAATTAATACAGGTAGAGAATGCAGTTACAAATTAAGAGTAAGTGTCTATTTTACTGTGGATAGATTACTGCTTCTGCCATGGTGGAAGGATTCCAATGTAATCAATCTTAATTTGCCACCATTTGGCTGATCTTTTCGTCAGGAGAATGATGCCATATCAAGGAACCAACAGTATTCTCTGTTGTTGACATATCGGATATGCAGTGGTACTGTTAGATCATCCCAGTAAGACAAACACTGTGCAATCATTTTATCCCTGCCTCCCTGGCCTTTTAGGGAAAACCAGACCAGCTGGGAAAGGAGGCGGACTAATTTCCATTGAATGGGTCATTTATGTCTATCTGATCACTGAGACCTCGTACCGTGGAAGATGCACTTTGATGATCAATGTCATGGCCATTAAAGTTTTTAGACTCAGTTCCTTTACTGGGCATTGGCCATGGATCTCGTGCTCATTCCTCCATTGTTACTCCTGCCAAGTCTGTGACCATCAGCTAAGCCATTAGCCAACATATCAGTATAGCTCCAAAATTTTAGTTCTTTTTCTTATTGGCAAAGTAGACACACAGATTGATTGAATCTCTCCACTGGGAGTATTTCCTTACTCATTTCCTCCAGGGACATCCTTTTGAGGGACTGTGGGAGCAATCAGGGTAGTTTTAGATTGAATCGGCATGTGATATAAAATGATAATAAATAAAGCCCCAAATATTTAATTTCTCATTTTACTGGTCATAGACAATTCCACATAAATCTATTGATTTGGGTTCAGGTAAATGTGGTCATAGGAGAATAGCAGATAAATACTATGGGAGCCTGAACCATTGTTTATGAGATTTTTATCCCTTTAGAAAGGATTTAGGCATGATATATTATACTACCTTCATACTTTGGTAGTGGAATACTTAACCTTATGCTTTCATAGAAAAGATTACATGTCTTTTCTGATAGGCAGTTCAGACCACAAGATTGCTTCGTGACTCAAGTTCAAACGTTCTGCATCTACCAGTGCCCACCATTAAGCCAGCAGCTCTTGTACAGGAGAATCTCTATTGATAGAAAAGAGCACGGTTTCCCCAAACTACAGTGTTAATTTTATCGGAGCTTGCCAGAGGCTCCACATGATGTCCATATCTGTTACAGACCCTTGGAGCGTCACTGATCTCGTTTATAGAGCTCAAGTGGCTTACAACTTTGCAGTGACCTCAACTTTTCCTTGTTTTGGGCGACTGAAATTGTCAACCTTATGGTTTATTTAGTAAATAGGTCAAATTAATATACTACACTGTGTTACATAACTTCCACAACCCAGAGAATTGCTAAATAGATTAAGACAGTCATTACTTCTTGATTATCAATCAGATATCAATCACATATCTAATCAGTATGTGACCAATAGGACAAAATAGTGTCAAGACCAGACTGATATTGAGATGATCAAGGTTAGTCTATGACAGTGATGAAGAAGATATAACACTGATTTAAGACAGAGAACTTACACTTCCGTTCCTACCAAGTGAAAGAAAACTACGTCTTTCTTATTTCATATAAATAACAACACATTTTTCAGTTAGATAACTTTATCTCAGGTACCAGAGGTTGTGTTAATTTGCACCTGCAACGATAAGACATCAGTGTAATTGGAGTTCTCACCTGGTTACTTGACATTGACTGTCATTCTTAAGATATATTTGCCTTATGCAAAGGCTAATAGAAAAGCTAAAAAGAGGGGTAGTAGAAATCATACTGTTTTTTCAAGTCTTTTTTGTCTTAACATTGCGATTTCCTGAGATATGTGGCTCTCAACTCACTTGATTATTCTGATAGAGAGGAATTTCCACCAGGTATGTCTGACCCCTGATTTATATTGTGATTTTTCACATTTATTTTTTTAAAGATTTTATTTAATTATTTTGAGAGAGAGAGCATAAGAGAGCAAGTGAGCACAAGCAAGGGGGAGGAGCAGAGGCAGAGGGAGAAGCAGGCTCCCTGCTTGGAGCCCAGGGCAGGGTTGGATCTCAGGACCAGGGATCATGACCTGACGCAGGATCATGACCTGAGCCGAAGGTAGATATTAATTGACTGAGCCACCCAGGAGCCCCTATGATTTTTTTGTTTCCAGTATATCCTTTCTCTTTATATTTTTTTGTTTCCAACCCCATGTGAAATTTTCCATCCATCCAAGCACGCTCTGTGTCTTTCCCACTATGTTTAAAAATACTCAAATTTTTCTTTTCATTACCTTACTTTATATTATCTATCTTTCATCACTTTATCTGTCACATTACAGTTACTTTACATTATCTATCTGAAATCTATATTTGAGTCATTTCTGTGTCTGGCTCTATTGACTACTTTATCTCTTGGCAACACTCCCAACTTCACCCTGCCTAACTCTATTTTGTGGCCCATAATTTGTTATTAAATGCCAAATATCATGTGTTAAAAATAGTAGAAAATAAGTTAATTAACATTTATGCCTAGAAAATAGGATCCAGGTCACCAGACTGGCACGGTTGGCTAAGTGAAGGGCTCTTGGTTTCAGCTAATGATCTTACGATCTTTCATGATCTCAGGCTTATGGGATCAAGCCTCACATCTGGCTCCACGCTCAGCATGGAGTCTGCCTGTGACTCTGTCTCCTTCTCCCTCTGCCCCTCATGCTTGTACTCTCTCTCTTTCTAAAATAAATAAATTAAAATATATATATATATGTGGATCCACTTTTGTCAGACTGATAGTATGATGAGTCAATCCAGCCAATAGACGGGTTGGGTTTAGGTTTTGTTGTTGGTATAAAACTCTTAGTGCCTCATGTGCTTTTTCAGTGTTTGGGTTATTATCTTCTTGTCCTTTGTAACTTAGGGTGCTATAGTTTTTCCCACTGTCCCCCTCAACCTTCAAATTTCAGCTGTCCCTGTATGTTGGCACCAATAGAGACAATTACTCATGTTTGTGTCTCTCCTCTGTTGGTAGATTGTTTTACTTTATTACTTAGCAGTAGACTTATAGCAGAGGCAGGAGAGTTTCTTGTCCAAATTCCATTTAGGTAGGGCTTTTTTTAACCAAAATCCAGGGATGATTTTTTTCCACTGTTCATGACTCTCCCTCATCTGTCAAATTGCTGCCAAATTCTGCCTTGTATCTGTTATAGGTCTTAGGCAAGAGAGGGTCTCCTGCCCTTCCCTGGATTTTAGCAGAACTTGTCTTTGTACTGTTGTAGGATCTTGTGTCAGTAAGATTTTGTTTTGGTTTGGTTTGGTTTTCTTTGCTTATATTGGTTTTTGCTTCTACATTTCCAGTAGTAGCAGTGGATCTCTGACTGGTCCCTAGACATAGGAAGAAGAAATGTCTACCCACATACCAATGACAGATCGGTTTTGCTTTTAATACTGACCCAACTGTGTTCCTGGTGTTGAGAGAGTTTGCTGCGGTCCTCTGTTGTGGTCCCAGTCTTTTAAGTCAACAAATGATGCAGAACCATGAGGAAGAAATTTCTGTGAGTGTGAAATCCTTCTTACTTGTAGGACCTCCAGGTGAAATTCTAAACTAATCTGCTCACCACACTCAGTCGTTATAATTTTAGCTGATTTCTTCTTACCCATTTCCACGGCAGCCACCTCTTCTCCTTCACCAAAGGTAGAAGTTTCTTTTTCTGGCTTTTCTTCTATAGAGTTGTCACTCTAGTTTTCAGTTGCCTTGGTTACATTATGATCTTCAGCTACCTGATGAATTAAAGGAAAGCTAACCTTGTGTAGATTATCTTTTCTTCTTTATCTTTAGATGTTAGGATGCCATAACTTTGCGGCTTTCTACTACCAGCAATACTTTCCATGCCGGAAAGGAGAGGCTAACAAAATCATTTGAAAATTTGAGAATTGAAAAAATATGGAAGCTTAGAAATTGTAGGGAAGTCACTCTCTATGGTCTTAACTGTGATTGTACTACAACAGTGCAATCTCACCAGGGCGTCCAGAATCCAGGCAGAATCCCAGCACATCAAGTAGCTGACACCTATACACCTGCTTGCGGTTGGCACTTCAGAATAGTCTCTTCTACGTTCTTAAAGCCACAGATTCTTGGCAGTGTATGTCCACAGTCTTCCCAACAAGAAAGACACACAAGTGAAGTTTTCAGATTGATGCCTTGCATACAGCAGGCCTCAGTCCATTGGTGTGAAATACGCTGAGTATCAATAAATCACATCAGGCACATCTCAACCCATTAAACTGTCATTTCCATTATAAGCAAATGATTAAATATCTGAATGTATTTACTCAACTGATCTTTGAATAAATGTTACATGTTTTATAATCCTTAAATTATATTTAGAGTGTGCTGTGATGGCCTTGCAAATATCACAGGATATACCATTTTTATTTTATTTCAGAAGTATTAAATGAAAACACCAAAGGGAACTCAAGCTAATCAATTGTTAAAACTACACTTTGCTTGGCAGGAGTTGTTTAGTATATAGAATTCCGTAACTCATTAGCTGAGGATCCTAGGCATTTTTAATAAAATAATTATATAGATTACAAAATGCTCTATGTAAACATAATTTTTTTTTGCTAGATTCTGTGTGTAAAATACTGTGTTTATAACAAGCTTTTTGTTTGTTTGTTTGTTTGTTTCTTCAGAGCCAATGCTATGAAGTCTAATGTACTCTCCGCATCTTTGTCCTCTAGTTCTTAAAACTGCAATACAGGGGCGCCTGGGTGGCTCAGTGGGTTAAGCCACTGCCTTCGGCTCAGGTCATGATCTCCGGGTCCTGGGATCAAGTCCCGCATGGGGCTCTCTGCTCAGCAGGGGGCCTGCTTCCCTTCCTCTCTCTCTGCCTGCCTCTCTGCCTGCTTGTGATCTCTGTCAAATAAATAAATAAAATCTTAAAAAAAAAAAACCGCAATACAAAGTTAATTCATTACTATAGAATGCAACAGCATGGATGTTAAAAAACATTACACTGAGTAAAAGAAGCCAGACATAAGAGGATGTCCTATACGATTCTATTCACAGTAAACTCAAGAAAAGCCTCATATAGTCTATTGTGAGAGAAAACAGAGGAGCTCTGCCTAGGTCTAGGGCCAGAAGAGGATCCACTGGAAAGTACAAGAAGGAATTTTTAAAGTGATGGAAATACTCTATATTCTGGCTTGGGTGGTGCTCTCGTGGGTGCGGACATGTATCAAGATTACTGAAATGCGGTCTTTCATATGGATGCCCTTTATATAGATTATATTTCAACAAAGTGTGTTAAAATAGACAAAAAAGGAAACGACAGAAAGAACCGTCAGGTTCACCCGGGGTGGCAAAAGCAGTTTGGCGGCGGAGGGGACACAGAGATACTGGAAGGTCCAAGTCATGGGGATGGGAGACAAGGGGACGCGGTTTTCTGGAAAACCCCGTGTTTTCGGAAACGCTCCCAAGCGTGAGAAGTGGATCTGGATGATGGTTTTCCTCCAACCTCCTGGAGGAAGGGCGCGTGTTCCGGAGACCCGCAGCCGTCAGGGAGGGAGCCGAGCCCCGCGGAGGCGCCGATTCACCCCCGCACCGCGGGCCGCAGCCGGGTCGGCGGGAGCGCGGGTCCGGGTCCCGCTGGGCTCGGTCCGGGCCGCTCGGGCCCCGCGCGGCCTCGCGGTCCAGGCGGCAGGTGCGGCGGGAATAAGGCGGCTCCGGCGCCCCCGCCCGACAAGGTCGCGCCCCGGCCCGGCCCCTCCCGGCTCCGTGACTCCGCCGCGTCGCTCAGACTCGGGTCCCGCGTCGTCCTCGGCGGCCGAGAAGCTCCTGCGCGCGTGGACCGAGGGCGCCCGTCGGGTGCCTCGCGCCGCGGTGGGCACGTGTCCCCGAACGCGCAGGTGTCAAGCCGCGGCCTTCAAAGCGACATCTTCGCGCCGTTCCTCCCGGTCACTGCTTCTCCCACTTGGTTTCGCGAGAAAACCTGCGAACCGAATCGGCGGCGCCACGGCCACCTCGGGGGCGTCGGAGTCACCGGGCGGGGGGGGGGGGCGCCTCCTCGCGCGACCCGAGCGGCTTCAAGCACCAAGATCCGCCCAAGGGTGACTTCTGAGGCGACTCGTGGGGGTCTTGACCGTGACCCCGAACCGCCCCGGCGCGACGGCGGGATCCGCGCATCCTCCGCGCCCAGCAGGAGGCTCGCAGGGTCCGGCGACGTCCAGGGTCCTCAGCTGCGGAGCGCGGCGCGGGCGGCCCAGGTGCGCTCGGGCCACATCAGGGCCTAGAAAAGGGCGCGCGGCGCGGGGCCGGGCGGGGCTGGGGCGGGGTGGCGCGGGTTTCGAAACCCGAGTCCCGAGTGAGCCCCGAGCCCCGAGCCCCGAGCCCCGAGCCCCGAGCCCCGAGCCCCGAGCCCCGAGCCCCGAGCCCCGAGCCCCGGACGCCCGGAGCCGCGGAGAGAGGAGGAAGGAAGCTTCCCTGCGGGCTCCGGGGGTGCGGCCCTGCCCCGCGTCCGGACAGACAGACGTCTGACCGTAAGTCCGCGCGCGTCTGTGGTCCTGCGGGGCTGTGGTTCCAGCGTCGTCCGCGGGGACGGACCTTCTCGGTCCTGGGGTCTGACCCCGGAGAGGGGAGCCTTTGGCCCGGGGACCCGGGGAGGGTCCTCTCGGGGGAGTAGGTGGCGCAGGGCAGAGAACTCGGGTGCTTCCGCTCCGGAGTCGAGATCGGCCCAAGGGCGTCCGTTCACTCAGCGGGAGGCGACCCTAAGCAGGCCTTCGGCCTCTGTCACAAAGCACACACCCCGCCGTGTTGAGAAACCACCAGACGTCGGGGTTACAAATCAGTTGTCTTCCTGAAAAGACCCAGTAAAAGAACAGGAGACTTCTCTTCCCAGAGCAGAAGAGCTGAAGGCGGAGCTATTAAAAGGAGATATTGGGGCGCCTGGGTGGCTCAGTGAGTTAAGCCTCTGCCTTCGGCTCAGGTCATGATCTCAGGGTCCTGGGATCCAGCCCCACATCAGGCTCTCTGCTCATCAGGGAGTCTGCTCCCCCTTCTCTCTCTGCCTGCCTTGCTGCCTACTTGTGATCTCTCTCTCTCTCTCTCTCTCTCTCTCTCTGTCAAATAAATAAATAAGACTTTTACATTTTTTTTTATTCCAACACCTCCCCCAAGAACTATAAAGCCGTATTTATGCACTGTAGCTGCTCAATTTAAACTTTCCAGAAATTTCTGGAAGGTCTTTTGTTTTTGTTTTTTGTTTTAAGGCAAGTGTGGAAAATAGCATGATCACGCTAAGACAACTTTTCAGTCTGTCTGCAACTACAACATTAAGTCGAAAGAATAGCAAAATCAACACTTACATACCCTTTGTTCTTATATACCCAGGATCACTAGTTAACAGTTTTTTTTTTTTTTTTTTTAATCTCTATCCTTCTAATTTCTCTGCCAACTTATTTATTGTTTACCTTTGGAATTACTAAGTGCATCTATGCAGAAATTTGGAAGGCACTTAGAAAATCTGAGTTTTCCTGTGGTTTATGGCAATATTAATGAAGCTTATTACACAGTGAGGGAGAGTTACTATGTCCGACCAGATGGCGAAGCTTGAAAACCCTGAAGAATGATTTTGTCAGGGAGTATTGTTATTTAACAAAAATCTTAGAGTATGTTTTTCCTCTACAGTAAAATAATTTTAAAAAGGCGGGGGGGGGGGGCAGTGCTGTTTGTGGCAATTTGTTGCAGCAGCCATAGGAATCTGCTATGGGTATGTTGGATGACTTGGGTGAAGATCAGCAAATTTCTCTGCAGATGTCTGTAGAGTCACCTTGAACCTAATGCTGTATTCCTGATCCAATTTCCCTGAAGCTGCTCACTATTATGACCCCTTTAATTGGAGGTTTCTTTGAAATTCAGTGACTCTCTATTCCTCCACCTTTCCTCCCTGTAGGTTGAGAGGGAAAGGCCTCTATTTTCCCGGCCATCAGACAACTGGCAGTATAAAAAAACCATATAGCTTTTAACTACTCATTTTTTTAAAAATATGTGCTGTTGGTTACAAGGGTCTCGCTGAGCTAGCCATGGAATGACCCAGGGCAAACTCATCATTTCTAATGGGATAAACATAATGTTCTGTGTTTTAACTGCAGCTGGAGAGGAAGGGAACAGATTTTTTTTTTCCCTACAATCTCATAAACCCATTTATACTTAAAGGCCACTTGAGACTTAAGAAGGAAAAGGTGGGAGAGTTTGTTTTAGAAAAGTGAAATTAAAATTTACACATGCCTCCTCATTCTAGACAGTGAAAGATATTTACAGTAACAACTACCTTTAAGGAAGAACAGTTCAAAGGATTGTAGTATATTTTTTGCTGCCTTGCAAGTTATTTGAAAGGGCTGAGTGTGTTCAAACTAATGATTTTGAGACGAACACTGCAGGTTGAATCACTTTAGTTATAATGAAACATTGACTTACAAAACTAGCTTTTACAATGGTCATAATTGCAGAGGCATGGTTTACAGAGAAAAATGCTACATTTAAAAGTATTTTGAATTCTTTGCTCTAAATGTAAGAGGAAGGATAGAGGAAACTGTCCTTTTAAACATTTGTTTTTAAATGAAGGTAGATGGAAATTCTTGAAAGTACTTGTTTCAAGGTACGTTCTTGAAAGATGAGACTACAAGACTTCCAGACACTCAGAATCTTGGCCTCGGACAATTTCTTGACCTTGACTGCAGGTTGAGAGAAGTCAGCTGGAGAGATTTTAAAACCTATGGGCACCTTATTCTTAGTATCCGAGAGATTGGCATAATTGGCTTGGGGTGTGGCCTGAATAAGTGTTAAAGGTTATTGCTCCCTGCGGGCTACATCTTGCTTTTCTTCCTCGGATCTGTACATGGCTCCATTCTTACTTACCCTAGGCTATGCTTTCTCTGTTAAAACAAATTTTGGCTGGCTGAGGCTTACAGAGCTTTATTTTCAACTTGACATTCCTCTCTTCATGAAGCATGCACTGACTCCATCTAAGCCTGATACAAAGAATGGTTGCCTCAATTATTTTACAGACTATTATCTAAGTATCAAAGACCTCTGCCATCAATTTTATCTTCCCATAAAATTAAGAACCCCTCAAAGGTGAATAAAGGATCTAACAGGAATTCACTGTGAAGAAAATAAAATGACCAATACGTATGGAACAATCCTCAAGTTAACTACATATTTAGAAACCAGAATTGGGGGGGGGGGGGTTATTGGCAAAAATCTAAGTCTAACAAAAGCAATGATAGAAAAATTTACTGTCCTAGATTACTGGTAGAGGTGAGAATTCTGGACACTTTATAAGAAAAATTGGCAATATCTAATAAAATATAAAACATAAGCTGATTTGGCTACTTCAAATCTATATGTAAAATCTTTAATTTGTTGATAAAAATGACATTCAGACAGACATTCACTCTAGTAGTATCTGTAGTAGCAAATGAGGGAAGAAAAATTCTAAAAAGCAATACCTATAGCACACAATTGGAAAAAATATAATGTTGTTTAGTTAAAAGAATTAAGTACATTTTTAATCTATATAAGTAGTACCAAGTGCAAGCTTTTTGAATGAAAAAAGCAAGATGAAGTTGAAATGGTATTATAATACTATAAACAGTAGAAGATAAGAATGATGTTACATAGATCCACAAAATTACTTACATTTTCCATATATATTATCAAACTCTCTACTTAGTAGCAAAACTTATTGAATGAATAACTGGTACTACTATTGTTACCTTCTATTTCTTTCTTTCTTTTTTTTTTTTTTTTTTTCTTGACCCATCCCAAATGGCCTATTCTCACCTCTATTGAAATCACTGTCCAGGTCAGTTACCTTCATCTGGTCAAACACAGCAATCTTGTCCTAGTTCTTGACTGACTGTTCATGAACACAGTGGATCACTGCCTTCTTTCTGAAATGTTTTCATAAGTTGTTTTTCAATATCACATTTTTCTCTCCAAAGGTCAATTTTTCTTTCTAATTTTACCTCTTCAATTAGAAATTGTGGATTTCTCAGATTTTTCCCATGGTCATCTGTGGTTTTATCTATACTTATTCCAGGTGATCTCCTTCCCAATCCTGTTACATAATATGTACACACTAAACTGGCCCTAAACATTTAACTCCAGGACAAAATTCTCCCCCTAAGGTCCCCTTAGGTTAAGTCACTTTTTATCACACTTGCTTCAACCATATAGCAATTTCTCACTGGGAAATTGAAACAGTTTTCTAAAATGTGTGAAATTAGTTTCTCAAAGAGAGGGGGGATAGAATATTAGTGGTTGAAAATTGACTAAACATGGGGATAACTACAAATCCACAGAAAAATGGAAAAACATCAGAACCTCTCCAAGGTACAGATTGATGAAGATAGTTTTTTTAAAGCAGCTAAAAAAATACAGATGGAGGAGCAAAAGTGAGAAGGACAGCAGACTTTTCAGAAAATATTTAAGGGAAAGGACAAAGACTTTTTTGATTTACAGAAAAAGTGCCAATCTATAATTTCATACAGAACTCAAAATAAATACGTGTTTTAAGGAAGAAGAAAAAAAAGCTAAGTCTTTCTCTGCTTGACTTATTTCGCTAAGCATGATACGTTCTAGTTCCATCCATGTTGCCGTTTATAAAAAATAAAAAATTTAAAAAAAAAAGCTAAGTCAATAGTTCTGAAATATAAGAAATGTTAATCTCTTCTAGGAGAAAGAAAAAAAACCTGATGTGCTAGGATCTCCAGTATCCACAAAACAGAACATGAGGAAGCATAAATATGTAAGTAAACATTAATGACTTCTTTAAAAACGTATTGTGGTAAAAGATACATGAAACAAAATGACCCACTGTCACTATTGTAAGCTGGTTTGTGTCGTTAAGTACATGCCCATTGCTGTGCCTTCATCAAACAATGACTGCCACCCATCCACAAAACTTGATCTTGCAAAACTGAAATGCTTTACTTGTTAAAAAATGAATTTCCCTTAGAACTGCTTTTGCTGCCTTACTAAGGTTTTGGGACATTGTATTTTTACTTTGATTTGTCTCCATGTATTTTTTTCTTCTTAATTTTCTTCAATGATGCCTTGGTTTAATTAGCATGTTGCTTAGTCTCCACATGAGTTTTTGTGTTTGTTTTTTCCCTCCAGTTTTTCTTGTGGCACATTCCTTGTTGGATATGATTGTGATTGGAAAAATATTTCATAGGATTTCAATCCTTTTAATTTCATTGAGACTTGTTTGGGGGCCTAATCTGTGATCTATCCAGGAGAATGTTTATCCTGTTCTTTTCTCCCCTCCCCCCCCCCCCCCGAGAACTGCAGAAATTTCTGTAGAACTTTCTCCAAACCCCTGCACCGAGAGACCTAACCTAACTCGTGGCTTCTGACAACATAATGCTGTGTCGGTAGGATGAATCCAGCCCTCCTCCTCCTCCCCTACTCTGCATCCCCAACAAAATATTTCCCTGTGGAAGCTCAACATTGCCAGGAAACTTTATTATTCTAGTCAAGACCTAATGATTTCCCCTAACCTTCCTTGAGTGTTCACTGAAAAAGGCTCACAATTTTGAAAAGGTAGGTATCTTTTGTGACTCAGAGACTTGGTCTTGAAGACCTGGGAGCCATTCCTTTGAAGTGAAATCTTTGGGAGACCAAGACTTTATCCTTCTTGTCCAGGTAACAAAGCTGGCCTATGCATATTGATATTGACTGACTTTGTATTTGTTCACTTATCTCCTTCTGTTGAACCACCTGTAGTGCCACCTCTCTCCTCCTCCCTCTATAACCCCAACATCACCTCTGCACCTCTGAATGGAATTCAGCTCTTTCCCTTACTTTGCACTGTGGCTGAGCAAAATTTGTTTATATCATATTAACTACTGTCAGGCTGTGTTTATCCTGGACACCCCAGCCCCTGGCAACCACTGTTGGGCTTTCTATTTCTTTGAATTTATAGTACATACCTCCATAAGTGGGATCATTCAACATTTGTACTTTTGTTATGGCTTATATCTGTTAGCCTAATGTCTTCAAGTTTCAACTGTATCCTAGCATGCAGAATTTCCCTTTTTAAGTTGGAGTAATACTCATGATGTGTATCTACCACCTCCGTTTATCCATTGTTTATCCATTATCTGTCATTGGATTTATCTGGTTTCCTTCTGCCTTTTTGCTATTGTGAATAATGCTATTATAAACAAAGATGTACAAACAAAACTGAAAGCATCTGCTTTCTGAGTTTTTTTGGGAGTATATACTCAGAAGTTGAATTGCTGCCATATTTTTTTTTTTTTTTTGTGGCTTCATCATTGTACTTTCCCACCAATAAAACACAAGGGTTAGAATTTTTCCATGTTCTTGACAATAGTTCTGTTCTCTTTTTTGTAGTACATCATAGTAGATGTAGTGGTTTTGACTTACATTATCTTAGTTAATGATGAACATCTTTTTAGGTATTGGTCATTTGTATATCTATTTAGGAGAAATGCCTACCTAATTTTTTTGTCCATTTTTTAATCAGATTGTTTCATTTTTGTTTGAGTTACAGGGAATTAATATCAAGAGAATGTATAAGCTATCAAACGTGTGGTTTGCAAATACTTTTTCCATTACATGGGTTACCTTTTCATTTTGTCACTAGTAAGCTTTGCACAAAAAAATCTACAATGTTCAATCTACATATTTTTGCTGACTATGCTTTTGGTTCTATCCAATAAATCAGTAAAAAATCTTCCTTGAAGAATTTCCCCCATGTTCTAAAGAGTTCTATGGTTTTAGCTCTTAAATCAAGGTGTTTGTTCCATTTTGAGGTAATGTTTGTATATGGTATAAGGTAAGGTTTCACCTTAATTACTCTTTTTCATGTGGATATCCAATTTTCCCATCATTTGCTGATTGATGAAACTTGTCCAATCAGTTGACCATATACACGAGGTTTTATTTTTGGGGTCTGTATTCTCCTTCTCTATATGTCTCTTCATAACATACTCTCTATGACCTACAATTTATGCTTAGATTACTATAGCTGTTTTCTGTTTGTTTTTGTTGATTTTTAACTAACTTTGTAGCAAGTTTTGCCATCAGAAAACGGGAGACCCTCAATTTTGTTCATTTACAAGACTGTTGTCACTCTTCAGCTTCCCTTAAGATTCTATGTGGATTTTTAGATAGTTTGTCAAAGCCCTTGGGATTCCGATAGAGCTTGCATTGAATCTGTTGATCACTTTTGGTAGTACTGATATCTCCACAATATTCTTGCAATCCATGAATATAAGATGCCTTCCTGTTTGTGTAACCCTTAATTTCTTTCAACAAGGTTTTAGTATTTCAGCATGCAAGTCTTTTTTGCTTCCTTGCGGAAGTTAGGTCTAAGCATTCTTTTTGATCCTATAAATGGAATGGTGTCCTTCATTTCCTTTCAGACCATTAATATATACAAATACACTTTATTATTTTATCCAGGGCTTGACTGAATTCTAAAAGGGAATTTTTTTTTGCATGTGTAAAATTTATAGATGATATGACCTTACATGTACAAAGCACTGAAGAGGTAATTTTATTTGGATGCCATTTTTGTTTTGTTTTGTTTGTTTCATTTTGTTTAACTGCTCTGACTAGGACATCTAGTGCTATGGTAGGATGGAAGTGGCAGAAAAGGCTTTCATTTGGTTCTATATTAAAATGGTTTAACATGTGAACATTATAATTAACAATTATAGGTGTTATAGCTTATGTAAATGCAAAACATAATGGAATATAATGAATGGGAGAGGGACTAGAACTACTTAGTTTTAAGGCTGTTGCTGTGCATGTGAAAGGTATACAAATTGAAGACACATTTAAAATGTATATTGTAAATGTATCTCAAAATAAAGTGCAGCTAACAAGCTGATAAATTTCAGAGCACTTTTATCTCCAAGAGGGCGGAAAGATGTCGAAAGAACAATGGTAACAACAAAAAAAGTGGATGACAGATTTAAAGATATCTTTTCAGTTATATTAAAGTTGAATGGCCTAATACTCCAACTAAAAGATTGTCAGATTAGATTAAAATCAATTGTATCCTCTCTCCCAATACTCATTTGATAAACAAAAGATATTTGATAAGTTAAATATGAAAACTAAAAGACTATAACAATTTATTAAGTAATGTTTGACTAAATTAAGGTTACATAGACCTCAGAAGATTTATTACAAAGGATAAGCAGGATCATTTCATAAAACTGTCAGGTATAAAGAATCTACAAAAGACTTAACTGTATTATGCACAAAATAAGTCTGAGGAGGAAATCAAATAGAATTATACAGAACCAGACAATTCAGTTACAAGTGTGGAATTCAGCACTTTGCAATTCATACATAGACAATGACCCTGAAAAATGGTGGGGAAATCTTAAAGCATCTCCCCCTATATAAGGCTTATGGAATAATCTGTTGAACAGCACAAAAAACCTTTTCAGGGCCCATCAAATTCACTAAACTAGCTCATATTACCCAAAACTAGTGTAAAAAAAAAAAAAATGTTGTGTCCTCTACAATCAAACAAAATAGAGAGTAAAACTGTGTTCTGAGCTGTACCATTAGTCTGCATTTTAAAAGGAATAGAAAATGAATATGTGTCCTGAACTTCTTTGAATTACGCTAGAAATCAAGAATGCCAGGATAATCAGGAAAACACCAAAGGGAGGGAAATAACACGGCACACTTCTAAAAGATTCACGGGTCATAAAAAATAAAAATCACATTTAAAAATATTTTAAACTAAATAAGATGTACATGACAACTTCTGGGATGCAGTTAAAGTGGTGCTTACAGGGCTATTTATAGCATTAGATTAAAACAGAAGAAAAAGTCCAAGATGTCAATCATTGCTGTCAATTTGAATCATAAGAAATTAAATTCTACATCGTGAACTGAACACTAGATGAAAAGAAGGAAGGAAATACTAAAAACCAAAACACAAAATAAAGGCTAAATAATTAATGAAACCAAAAACTGGTCCTTTGAGATCAATAGGCACAATTGCCAATAACGTCAGAAGTGCCATTGATATTTAAAATAAAAGTCAGCAAACTGTACAGCATTTGGGCCCAATTCAGCCCGCAGCTTGTTCTCTAAAATTTTATTGGAGCCCAGCCATACCCATTTATTTTCATGTTGTCTGTCACTGTTTTTGCATTGCAATAAGAGTTGAATATTTGTAAAAGAATTAGGGTGCACAGAGCATAAAATTATCTGGCACTCTCTAGAAAATTTGCTAATCCATGTGTTTAAGTAATAAGGAGCATTATATACAAATTTATACCAACTTCACTAAAAATTGATGTGAAATGGGAAACTTCGAGAAAGGCATTAAACTAGTATATCTCACTGTAAGACCCTATCCTGACTGCATTTTATCACAGACCTATCCATAAAAGAACTTCTGAATAGTTAAGATCCATAATAAAAAGAATAATACGAACCGCATAGACACACATAAGCACACACACACAGTACAGTAGAACCCATTCAATTCCTTTTTGGAGGCCAGCATAATCCTGATACTAAAACAAGACGTATAACTGTACAAGAAAGGAAAACTACAGCCCAAGTCCTCTCCAGCACATAGACCTAAAAATCTTGAACATTTTAGCAAATTTGATCCAGTAATGTAAAGATTAATGGGTTTATCCCAGGAACGTGCATTAGGCTTATCTGAAAATCAGTGTTATTCACCTTAGTAAATACAGAGATAGTAAGTGTCAAAATTAATCATCCTTGATAAATTTCTTAAGATAGCATTAGAAGGAAAAGCCTTCAACATGATGTAAAGGATTTACATGGAAACCTAAATTGCATTGTACTTTTTGGTAAAAAATGAAATGCCCTCCCTATAAGAACAAAGGTTTCCCTTTTGTTCCTTATTTTTGCATTGTCCCCAAAGCTCTAGCTATTGTAATAGAGGAAACACAAAAAAAAATGAATTGACATTGGAAAGAAATTAAAATGTATCCATTTGCAAGTGACATGATCTCCTGAGTACGAAATCCTACTATTATATATATCTATAACAGACACACACACGCACACGGACAAATGTTAGTGAAACTAAATAAGTCTGTAGGATATAAGGTCAATATGGAAATCTCCATAGTATCAGGAACCCACTGGAACCTGAAATAAAAAAGTGCTATTTCTCATCAAATGACAAAATGCTTAGCAGTATAGAGAATATGCTTGAGTTGTACAATGAGATATTGTTGAGAAAATAAGGTAAAAAAAATAGAAAATAGATACCCATATTCATAACCTGAAATATATTAAAACTTTTTATTCTCCCTGAATTGATCTCTAGTTTCATTAAAATCTATTATCTGTAGCCCACTAATACTTTTTTTTGAGAAATTGACAAAGTGATTCTAAAATGTAATAAAAATTACCTGGAATAACCAAAACAATTTAAGACTGAGTTGGAAGATCCACAGTGCTCAATTTAAAGGTTCACGATAAATGTATGGCAATTTCAACAGTTGGACATTTGTCTAAGGATAGACACACAGAGATCTATTTTTAGTTTGCTGGCTTCCTTGTGAAGATTTTAATCTGTTAAACACCTAAATAAGACTGCCAGTACAGGGATATAATTCTTCCTTTGGAGGTGTCCTTGACAAGATATCTGCTCTACCACGTTTGTGGAGATTCTTTCTTTCCTATGTGGTCCCCTGTCCTTCAGGGTTTTCACTCGCTTACTTCACCAAGTCCCTCTACCTCCTCCAGAATCACACATGTGCTTTATCACAGCCGACTTGCCAATCCTGCCCTGCTTGACTTCAGTTATCATCCTATAACTGCTCCTATAACTCCTCCTAATTTGTTTTCTAGGCTACATTTTCTCTGGAAAAATTCAGGTTCTTGATTGGATTTTTCATAGTTTTCCTTTATGGGGAATCCTGTTTGGTACATCTGGTAGTGAGGGCTCCTAAGTAGCAATCTTCTTGGTATAGACACTGTAGTTAAAGTGGGAAACATTATTAAACCTCATTAAAATTAATGAGCTGGAGTCCATCTCCTTTCATTTGTGGTGGTGAACGTATTTCAAGGAGAGAGTAGCTTCCACTTTCTTAGGAAAATGCTTTCAGACCAACCAACAGATGATGAGAGATGAATCTATCACCAATTGATAATATGATTTATCATGGCAATTGGAAAGAGAAGCCCAAGATATCCAGGGTCTCTTATAGCATATTCCGAGAACTTATTCTTTTTTCTCCTTTTACACAATTGCTAGACCTTACAACTTACATATTATTGACCTTGCAACTTAAATATTATTGAGTTGAATAAAATAGGAACTATGATATAATACATTTATAGTCACCAATAGCTATAATAATCACACCTGATTTTTGTATTATATATTGCAAATTTCAATAGGCAAAAAGTTGAAATGTAGTATATTAACTACATTTGAGTTGTAGTTGAAGCTGTAACTTGAAATAGCCATATTTCAACTTTAAGGAAATTTAATAGCTTCAAGTGTCTATGAACAACTATCAAAAATATAAAAAATAAACATCTGTTTCCAGCAACATGGTGGACAAGCTACCTACAAGCTTGGCTTTCACATCCTAACACAAACATTCATAAATGCTGTGTAAGAGCTACTAGCGTGCAACGGGAAGCCAGAGCTGTCTGCTGAAGCTGTAGAGGCAGGGGAGCCTCTGCCAACCTTAGTAACCAAAAGGCTTGCATTTGAATGATCATGTATCTAATGAAAGATGAGGCTTGGATTCTAGACAGAGTATTAACTCGAGAATGAGGTTTTTGCAAATGATGAGGGATCTAAAGCAATGACTTTTCACTCTTTTTCCATCCCATAGCGTAAGAAAAACTCATAAAATCACACTGGTGTCGACAGATGTGGCTGTTGGTACTGGCCTGTAACCCATTCTGCATGATGGGATATTGACTGGGAACCTCAGTCTTACTGCACCACTTACTGAAGGATGAGATACAAAAAAAATATATATTTCCATCTGTGAAAATTGACACTAAGAAGGTTATTCTGATTCTGCGTTTACTGGAACTGGGGAGGAGAAACTCACTTGAGAATGTAGAACCAAAGACTACTTTCACATAGATGTAGGTCTTAAATTTGTAAAAATCTATCCTTAGAAATTAGCACAGTGGGGCTTTTCATAGATAAAAGCACACATTCTCCAAAAGGAAATATCCTCAACCTAAATTTGTAAAAATCTATCCTTAGAAATTAGCACAGTGGGGCTTTTCATAGATAAAAGCACACATTCTCCAAAAGGAAATATCCTCAACCTAATCTTCAAGGATTTTCTAAGATTAATCACCACCAAATGTTGATTATAAGTGCTAGTTATAGCATGTGATACCATTTACATAAAACTGAAAATTGTAGAAACCAATGCTATTTTGTGTTCAGGTAAATAGGTTCTAAGAGTGTAAAAGTTGTGCATGGGCATTGCATAAAACAAATTGAGGATAGTGTTTTTCTGTAAGCAGAAAAGTTAATGAGATCAGGAGATATTTGAGCCATATTTGTAATATTTAATTCTTAGTTGATAGTTACCATGTGATCTTTCCCTTTTATTTGCATTGAGTCACATTACAAAGGTATTAGGCAATTTTAGAATGAGAGTTTCTCTCTTTCTGTGGAAGTCAAAGATAACCTACCATGCTAGAACCAAATGCTAGGAGCATTCAGGATCCAAGACAGGATCTAGAAGTTGAGTTCTCAGATGTTTAAGAGGATGGAATTTGTACAGAGAGGCATCAAGTGGAGTCTCTGGTCATAAAATCAGGGCAAGAGATGGTCAGGATTTCCTTGAAAAACAGTAGTGAGAATTATGATTCGTTTTCCCATGTGAAATTTTGAAATGTTTTCCCATAGCTCAAAGCAACTGCCAGGAATTAAGAGGTTAGTAGCCAAGTAAGAATAAGGGGAAAGCACGTGCAGAAATAGGATCAAAATTGCACCACCAGTATCCAGCCCCAACGCGATAGGACTGCTGTTTTAGAAGACTATCTTGACCATCGTGATGGAGAAACTAACTGGGTGTACTTGGCCAAGGTGAAAAACCTTCATCATTACAAATCACTGGCTTCTAGAAGTTAAACTGAGGGGACACTGGACATTCAGAATGTAGTGTGTGTTCTTAGAAATCTAAAAGGAAACTATTTCAGTGTAGGCAAAAGCCATAGAAGGTAGGAAAGATACCATCCAAAGAAATTGCCACTTACTTTCACAAGTAGAACCTCAAATAGCAAAAATCATCTGTTAATTTAAGTATAAAAGAAACATACTACAAAACTGTTGGGTAGTTCAGTTTTACTGAAAAGCTATAGAAATGTAGGAGGCTTGACAGGAGCCAAAATAAACCTTAACCAGAAAACTTTGGGCCATCAGGCTCATTACTTCTGCTGGAGACCACTTGACGCTATAGTGTCTTTTGAGTCAGCATGCTCTTCAAACTCTGAAATTTCCCTTACACTGCCATGAGCAAGAGATTTCTGAATAAGGTATGTCAGAGCATAATGGACCTCACTGATAACCATTCACCATTTAAGATAAAATTTATTCCTTTCTTGAAACTCATGAATCTTTACTGGGAAAGCATTACTTTTTTGGTCTTATTCTACGTAACTTGAAAAATAAAGTCAGAGCTGAAACCGAGTATGGTATTCAGAAACTTTATAGATTTTGTGTTTTCCTTGAGATTACTGTGTCAATGTAAGAAGCCCAGATCATATTGGCTTGGCTTTAGGCATAGCTAAATCTAGGGGGCTTGAATCTCATCAAGGCTTTTGGTTTTTTTTTTCCTTCATCTTCGGACTGTTTGATTTGTGTTTTAGCCTTTTCCTCCTGCTGTAGCTAGAAGACTTTTTAACAGATGGACAATTAAGCAATATGGTTTTCAGCAGCTGAGATTCATAGTAACTTCTCTACCCCAGTGGGGGTAAAAATGTAAATACTCTTAGCCAAAACTTGTAGCAAGGGTTACCGGACCTGACACATGTTGGTGGTGATGGGCCCTTTCTGAGCCAGAACAAAAACAAGAAAGTGAGGCAAAAAGATATGATAATTCTACTAAGCTTGGACCATATCCAGTGCCTGATGCCAAAGAGTTAGGTCAAACCAACCAAACTACATAGAAAACAAGAAGAGAAGGGGAAAAAAAAACTATATGTTAAAAGAAACCAGTATGTTCCTACGAGATGAGCAAATATAATGGATTCTGGTCTACCAGGACAAAAAATGTCTAAATGTAAAGCATCATCCCTCGCTCCATGTACTATCTGGTGAGTGGTTTGTGTGCAGTTCTTTTCTGATGAGATTTTTAGGGTCATTGGATTCTTCCTTTCTCTCCCTCTGTGTGTGTGTGTATGTGTGTTTAATACAGTTTCTTTAACTTCTGCCAAAACATCAGTAATTTCAAATGAGACACATAAAAATTTGGGTTTGGATTAAGGGATCATAGTTTGATTTTGCTATAGCCTTATCAGTATAGTTTTGTACAGTAAGTTTGGTTTATGTGAACCTCAAACATCTTAAAATTTTCATGTAAGATTCAATGTATCTCCTAGTTTTCTTAAGCCAAAATAACTTTCCTTCTATGGTTTTTCAAAATCCCCTAATTTGAAATCTACATATATACAACACAGAGTTCATGAGTTAAATGAATGTTTTGTAATGTACTTACATGTTATGTTCCGATGATTCTAAAAATCACTGTGAGTCTTCTCTTCTCCGTGGCCTCTCCTTCACTCCAGATTGTATCACATGGCCACCATAGCTTCTTTGTGGTCATTTGGTAAATATTTTTGAGTACTTGCAAAGATAGTTTTACTCTGAATTTGAAGATCAAACAAAATCCTAGTAAGACTGAAACATTTACATAATCCTTTTCAAATGTATAGACTTGTTTACATCTGGGTTTTAGTGTCTAATAAAACTGAGAAAATAGTATTCATGTTTATTTCCCTTAGGATAACTGGGGAGAATACTGGCTATTATCACTCAGATTTCTTCATACTGACTATTATCACTCAGATTTCTTTCATGGAATCTTTAAAACATTCCATTCTTTTTTTTTTTTTTTAAGATTATTTATTTATTTATTTGACAGACAGAGATCACAAGTAGGCAGAGAGGCAGGCAGAGAGAGGAAGGGAAGCAGGCTCCCCGCTGAGCAGAGAGCCCGATAAAATATTCCATTCTTTTTCTTTTTTTTTTTTTTAAAGATTTTATTTATTTTTCAGAGACAGAGGGAGAGAGCACGAGCGAGCACAGGCAGACAGAGAGGCAGGCAGAGACAGAGGGAGAAGCAGGCTCCCTGCCGAGCAAGGAGCCAGCTGTGGGACTCGATCCCAGGACGCTGGGATCATGACCTGAGCTGAAGGCAGCTGCTTAACCAACTGAGCCACCCAGGCGTCCCAAAACATTCCATTCTTGAATAAGTTTTCTGGACAATGGTCTGAGTGTTATAGGTACTTATGAGTTACAAATGAGGTATAATAAACTGTATTTATTTAAAGCATATGATAAGATTCGACATATGTGTACACTGATAAAATCAAAACAATTAAGAGAGAAAGTGAGTCCACGGCCCTCCAAAATTTCTCATACCACTTTATAATACCTTTCTCTCCCCCATCTCTAGGCAACTAATGAACTGCTTCTGTCATATCTAGAACCTATCTAAATAGTCACACTGTGTGGCTTCTTTCACCATATTTTGAGATGCGTGCATGTTTTTATTATAGCAACTTTTAATTTTTTATTGTTCAGTAATTTTGCACGTAAATATATGGCAAAATTGGTTGATCTAGTCACATTATGAACGTATACGTGCTTTTAGTGTTTATTAGGAACAAATCTGTTAAGTGTCTGACTCTTGATTTCGGCTCAGGTCACGATCTCAGGGTCCTGATAGTGAGCTCCCTGTAGCTCTGGGTTCAGTACAGAGTCTGCTCGTGCCTCTCCCTTTGCTCCCTCCATGCTCACTCACCTGCTCACTTGCTCCCTCATTCTCTCTCTCTTTCAAATAAATAGTAAAATCTGAAAAAAATTGTAATCACCACTTCGCAGCTGTATGGGACAGCTGGCTCACATAGTAGATGTATGTTGCACTTGTGAGAAGCTCTTTTTTTTTTTTTTAAAGGATTTTATTTATTTGAGAGCGAGAATGAGAAAGAGAGAACATGAGAGAGGGGAGGGTCAGAGGGAGAAACAGACTGCCTGCTCAGTGGGGAACCCAACGCGGGACACAGTCCTGGGACTCCAGGATCATGACCTGAGCTGAAGGCTATTGCCAAAAGAAGCTCTTTTTTCTTTTTCTTTTTCTTTTTTTTTTAATTTATCAGAGAGAGTGAGCACAGGCAGACAGAGGCCCAGAGGCCAAGGGAGAAGCAGGCTCCCTGCTGAGCAAGGAGCCTAATGTGGGACTCGATCCCAGGATGTTGGGATCATGACCTGAGCCAAAGGCAGTCGCTTAGCCAACAGAGCCACCCAGGCGTCCCTGTAAGAAGCTCTTAAAGGGGCACCTGGGTGGCTCCGTTGGTTAAGCACCCAAGTCCTAATTTCAGCTCAGGTCCTGATTTTGGTCATGGGATCAAGCCCTGTGTCAGGCTCTGTGCACAGTGGGGAGTCTGTCCGAGAGTCTCTCTCTCTCTGCCCCTCCTTACCACCTCTCCACACTCTCTCTCTCTCTCAATAAAATATTTTTTAAAAAAACTCTTAAGTTGTACACCAAGTGGTTGTAACATTTTACAAGGCTATCACCAGTGTATAAGGGTTCTAGTCCTCCCATATTCTCACCAACAGTTAGTTTCTTTCTTTTTTACTTTAGGCAGTCTAGAAGGTGTGGTGTCATATATATCATTGTGAATTTAACTTGTATTTGCCTAATGACTAATCATGTTGAGTATCTTTTCATACACTCTTTGCCATCCACATATGTTCTCTGGTGAACTATCTGTTCAAATAATGTCTGCCTTTACCTTGGGTTGTTGGGTTACTCCCGAGGTTTTAGCATTCTTTATGTATTTTAGATATCATCCTTTTAATCAGGCACATAACTTGGAGAATTTTTCTCCTAGATTGTGGTTTGGCTTTTCATTTTATATAACTGTATGCTATAAAAACTAAAAAAATAAAAATTTTTGAGGAAGTTTATGTTACCAACTTATTCCTTTCCTGGACTATTGTTTCTAAGCAATCTTGGCAAACTGAATTTCAAAGATGTTTTTCCTCTCATGCTTCCACAGGTTTTAAAGCTCTACATTTTATACTTGAGTATATGATCCATTTTAATTTTCTATATTATAGAAGATAGGGAACAAGGCTTATTCTTCTGCTGATGAACAAACAAATTTTCTAGCAATATTTGTGGAAAACATTGTCTTTTGATTCCTGAATTACGCTTGAGCATTTGTAAAAAGTCAGTTTTGCATATGCATGGGTCTGTTTCAGGACTTCTAACATGTTTCAATGATACACTTGTCTATGTTGACACCAATTCTACTTTACTATAACTTTTAAGAACTTGTAGTCTGATGACATTTTACAGTTTAGTTCTTTCAGAATTGTTTTGGTTAATTCTAATTTTTTAGGATTTTCATATGAATTATAAAATTACCTTATCGATTTCTAAAAATATCTTGTTGGGATTCTTATTGGAATTGCATTACATTTATAGATTACCTTTGGGATGATTGACATACTAACATTGAGTTACCAGACTCAAAAATAAAATAAATAAATAAATAAATATATATATATATATATATATATATATATATCTTTGTGTGTGTATATATATATATATATATATATATTTATTTATTTATTTTATTTTATTTATATATATATATACACACAAAGATATATATATATATATCTTTGTATTTGGGTCTTTTAAATTTATCTCAACAGTGTTTTACAGTTGTTGGTGCAGAGATCGGACACACCTTTTGTCAGATTGATCCCCAAGAATCTCCTATTTTGGATATGAGCAAATATATCCAAACTTAATGTTGCTAAGTTTTTAAAATTTCAGCTCTCAATTATTCATTGCTAGTATTTGGAAATGTAGTTTATTTTTTCTCCTGTCCTTAAATATTACTAATCCTCCTCAGACTCCTGACAGCTTTTTATAGATGGCATCAGATTTTCTGCATAGTTACACATGTATATTAAACTTATAAATAAGGATAGTTTTGCTTACTTTTCAGTCTTAACCTTTTCAGTATTAACCTGCCTAAAATTCCCAGTTCAAATTAGACACAGTACAAGAAACTGTCTTTCTCTTAATCTTAGTAAGTAAGCACTTTCCTTGAGGAAAAGTATTTTTTTTTTATTACAAACTCATTTTCTGTAATATAGCTGTTCAGATTTTTTGTTTTTGAAAGAATTTGTCAATGTCAAGTCACTGGAGTTGCATATATTGGCACACAATTGTTCCTAATATTCCCTTTGTTCTCAATTTTTGCAGAATATGATCTGTAGTTACAGTTTTATTTAATCCTGGTAGTTCATTTGAGTCTTTGTTCCTGGCAAGTCGGAGTAGAGTCTTAACAGATTATTTCTCTAAGACCTGGTTTTGGAAAACATTGATTATTTTCTGTATATATTTTTTTAAAGATTTTATTTATTTATCAGAGGGAGAGAGGGGGAGAGAGCGAGCACAGGCAGACAGAATGGCCGGCAGAGGCAGAGGGAGAAGCAGGCTCCCTGCTGAGCAAGGAGCCCGATGTGGGACTTGATCCCAGGACGCTGGGATCATGACCTGAGCCGAAGGCAGCTGCTTAACCAACTGAGCCACCCAGGCGTCCCATGTATATTTTTTTAAATTTATCTGTTCCCATCATTAATATCTCATTTTCTCTGTTTATTTTGATTTAGATTTGCTCTTTTTCTAGTTGCTTAAAATGAAAGTTGAGGTCATGAATTTGGACTTTTTTCTCATAGGATTTCATTTTCTGAATTTTTGCCTATGGATACCTTCAGTGGTGTTCTACTTTATATTGTTACACTTTGTGCTTTCATTTACGCTCAGTTCTAAAAACTAAATTCCTTCTTGATTTTGCTTCAACCCATGTTAGTAGTGTTACTTAATTTCTATTTACTTAAGCATTTTCCAGTGCTCCTTGTTAATAGTTTGTAATTATTTTCCAGTGAGAAAACATATTTTGTAGGAATTGAAACCTTTTAATTTTGAGACGTGTGTTAAGGTCCAGGAAAGAGTCCATCTCAATAAATGTTCCCTACGCTTGAGAAGAATGCAGAGACTCTGCTGCTGAGTAGCTTGTTTCAAAACTGTCGGTTTGGACAGGTTAGGTTGATAGCATTATTGAAGTTTACCATACAGTTAAAGATTTCCTGTCTGTCCATTGGTCAGGGAGTACTGTTAATGTTCAACTATAGTTGTGGAAGTATCTATTTCTCTTCGCAGTTCTATCAGTTTTTGTGTTGTGTGTTTTGAAGAACTGTCATGTATATGAAGTTTAGGATTTTTACATTTTTATGAATTGACCTCTCTATGAAAAGGCCTTCCTTTTGGGTTATATTCTTCTGAAATCGACTTTGCCTATCAATGTAGCTATAACAGATTGATTTGGATGAGTTTAGAAGGTTTATCAGGTCTGTCCTTTTACTTTTTGCCTACTTAGATAGTAATAGTGAAAGTACCTTTTGTTTCAAGCAGGAGAAAGTTGTGACAGGACCTTTTATCTAACAACCTCTGCCTTTTTAATTGTAGTGTTCTTCATTTATATGTATTAGGTTTCGTATGCCTGAGTTTAAGTCACACTCAAATTTACTAATGGAGTTTATGACTAGCTATCTTTAACTTAAGCATGGATGGAGGTAAATATTATTTCCACTTTTGGTTAAGCGTCAAAAATAATGAGAATTGGACAGCCCGTCAGAACACTGAACATAAAAATAAGCCTCTTACCTTCTGATATTTGCCTTTATAAAATGCTAATCTATAAACAACCATAACAAGATTTTAAATAATTTATTTAACAAAATTATAAATTATTTTCTACTATAGAAGTAGAGAGAAATAAGATTTATCTGAAAACATCTTGGAAAATTCTCAACTTTTAGAGACCATACCCTATGCTCTGCATAAAGCTAGTTCAACAAATGCTTGTTAAATTGCTTGTGTTTTCTTGAATATCTACTCTGATACTTTTGGCCCATGCATGTACAAGTATTGGTTTTCTAGATTCCCAAGATTATATCGAAGCTTCTGGTCCATTCCAAAGTTTAAGCTGGCAGCACAGCAAGAAGCAGTCAGCTCAGCCACTCACAGATACAGGAAGACTTTGGCCCCACTTGTCCCACTCCCAATATTGTCTAATCCTACAAGCACACTTTCTGTGGCCTGCACTGTGAATTTAAAGGAACAGGACTTTCTTTCTTCTTCCACTAATGACATACATAAGGACTCTCTTTACACACCCACCAAAAGAAGGTAGCAAATTTGGGGCGCCTGGGTGGCTCAGTGGATTAAGGCCTCTGCCTTTGCCTTGGGTCATGATCTTAGGGTCCTGGGATCGAGCCCCGCATCAGGCTCTCGGCTCAGCTTGCTCTCTCTCTCTCTCTCCTTGCCTCTCTGCCTACTTGTGATCTCTGTCAAATAAATAAAAAATCTTAAAAAAAAAAAAAAGAAGGTAGCAAGTTTAACAAAGGAGTTAAACTATTGTAAAACAACTAAGTGATTTATAAATCCAGTGAGAAATTTAACATTTTTACTTTCATAGTCTCTTTGATCTATTTTATACCTAAGTAATTATGTATATTGCATGTATGGTATCTAAGAAATTAAGCCATTAACAAAGTTACCAGTGCACATGTGATATTAAATCTAATGGCAGTGATTTTTGACATATTTCAATTATTATTAGATGAGATGAATATTACAATTTAATTTAGAAGGCAAATTTCATAGTGCCTGTGTTGTGAAGATAAGCTCCTGAGGGGATAGGTTCTTTGGTTCAGCTGATAGCTATAACTGTTTGGACCACTTGTGTACAGTTCTATAAATAATGAGATCTTTAAAGACATAAAACATTGAGTAACTTGGTTCTAATATCTAGAGGTCAATTATGTTGTAAGAAAAATTAAGTCAGGACATTCTCAGAAAAAAAATATACTAGCTGTGCAATCCTTATTATTAAGACATAGAGTCACATTTCTGACAAAAAGATAATCCTTTCTAATAATTGTGTCAGCATACAGAACAATAGAACACTTAGTGAAGGATACACAAATGATTATCTGCCTGTGCTTCCCTAATATGATGGTCTGACAATTGCTATAAACACTACTCCAGATAAGAGTTTCAGATTTTCTTTTCACTAATCTAGAGGACAGCTCTAGCCAAGGTAACCAGCCAGTTTCTAGAACCCATGGTGACCACATCATATCTCAACAATAACAAGTCTTGCTAACTCAGAACGTTCAACAGCAGCTGCTGCTGCTGCTTTTTTTTTTTCTTTCTTTCTTTCTTTTTTTTTTTTTTAATGAGAAATTATAGGCTGAGAAACAGTGTCCTAGGGTTGTGTTGGAATGCAATGTTTGGAAGTAGGAGAGGGTTCCTGGTGCATGTCATAAGTTCTTAAAATTATATTAAGTTTTACCCACACCTGAATGTGATTCTACAAGGTGAAATGGAAGAGGTAGAGATCTTGAGGGAGAAGGACTAAGAGGACAGTGCTTATGAGATTATGTTGAACTAGAACTTGAGACTGTGCTTCTGAAATTTTCCAATGAATATGGAAGGCCTGAGATTTTGATAGGAACAATCTAAATTCAGGTGATTTCGAACAATCTCAGAGAAGCATCTAAGTGATGAGTTGGTATCTGTGTGTTTTAGGCATCAAGCTGAATAAGAGGAAAATGGTGTTGGAGTAACTTAATGTTCTCAATTTAATACCCAAGTATTTGGAAGATCATTTCTAATTCAGAATCCCATCATCACAGTATCTGGTTTCTTCCAGTGTTTCTTACAGAAGATTGTGTGCGTATAGCCATCTTTAGAAAAATAAACCCACACAGGAACAGCATATAGTGTGTAAACTAATGTAATGTTGACATACCTCCACTGAGAGGTGTGTTCTGTGTTCCCTGCGTTCAAACCTGGGTGGACTTCTGAGACTCCTGCAATCAGTGGAATGTAGCAGAGTGATGATGCATGGCTTCTGGGGCCCTGCAGTAAGTAGTCATATGGCTTCTACCTAGGTATCTTTTCCTTGGAAGGCTTGCTCTTGGACTGGAAAGACCTCCTGTGGTACTATTATGGCTGACATGCCCAGCTAACTCCCCAGCTGACCATTAGCACCTATAAGACATGAGAGAGAATAAGCTTCCAGATGATTCTAGGCTTGGATTTGTGTATTCACCTATGTTCCAGACACCATGGAACAGCAGTTAAACAGTCTCATAGGTCTTTCCTGAATTCATGATGAGTATAAATGGAGAGATAATAATTACTATTGATAATGTCTGAGTGTTGGGGTCACTGGTTGCACAGAAGTAGACTGATGCTTCTGTCTGGCTCTGGCAGTGAGTTTGAGTTGACAATAGTGCCTGTGCTTTTCATGCTAACCACCACACTTGTCCACCAGCCCCCACAAATTCAGCCCTGCCTACTTCTTCAGTGAAAAGGTTTAGGTGCTCTGATGTCCAAGCTAGCTCCAGTGTCAGGGAGGAACACTGAGTTTGCACCAGGAAATAGATGCCCAGAGTGGTGATTCCTTCAACTGTTAAAAGTGTGGTACATCCAGTGGTGAAAGAGAAATATTAGATCCAGTAGCATTTTAGGTCCCATTTATATGTAATTTCATTACAAATGGTTTCTTACTTATATTACCCATGATTAAATAAACGTTTTCCCAGTTTTTTTTTTCATTGAGTTGTAACTGACATAATATTAGTTTCAGGTATATATCATAATGACTTTGTATTTGTGTATGCTAAAAATGACCAGCATAATAAGTCTAGTTAACATTTATCACCATACATCATTATATATTTTTTCTTATAACGTAAGATCTTCTCTCTTAACAATGTCCAGATATAGTACAGTATTGGCTCTAGGCACCATGCAGTACTTATATCCCTAACACTTATTTTATGACTGGAAGTTTGCACATCTTCGCCCCTGCCACCCATTCGCCCACCCTCCCATCTGTTTTCAGAGGTATTGAAAAATAATTGACATGTATCACTGCGTAAGTTTAAGGCCTACAGAATGATGGTTAGATTTACACATAGTGTGAAATGATTAACACAATAGTTTCATCTAAACCTGCCTTCTCACAGATTAAAAAAAAAAAAAAAAAAAAGAAGAAGGAAAACATTTTCTCCTTGTGTTAAGAACTCTCGGGATTTCCTCTCAATGACTTTCCTGTACGTCGTAAAATGCTGTTAACCTGTTCATGACATCACTAGAACTTATAACTGGAAGTTTGTATCTCCAAACCTTCCCTCCCCCATCCCTCCCCACACACCTTGATAGATGACATCTGGGAAACGTGAGAAAGACCCCCATGTTCTCTGAGTGGTCAGTTGGAAGGGACTTGGTACTGTTTATTAACAGTACGAATATAAATGGAGATGAGAAGATAAAATCAGGTGTCTTTGAGAAAGTAAAAAAAAAAAAAAAAAAAAGCCAAGCACACATGGTGTGATAGGTATGAATCTCAAGGGAGAGAGTTGATGTGGATAGTATAAACTGTCGCATCTTCTGCTTAGACCCGGAAATATAAACCGTAGACATGAGAGAGACCATATCAGGTGAGCTGTTAGAGGAGAATTGCTCCAAAGAGGCACTGTTGACATTATGGGCAGGATGGGTCCTTTTTATGTGGGGCTGTCACATGCATGGCAGCACCCCATGCCATGAACACCCTTAGTTGTCACAGCTAAAATGTTTCCAGTTATTGCCAAATGTCCCTTGGAGCAAAAACATCCCCAGTTGAGAACCACTGGATTAGAGTAAAAAGAGGGGAAAAGATCCCTTTTAATATTCTTTTTTTTTTTTTTTTAAGATTTTATTTATTTGAGAGAGAGAGAGTGAGCAAGCATGAAAGGGGTGAGGGGCAGAGGGAGAAGCCGGCTCCCTCATAAGCAGAGGGCCCGATGTGGGACTTGATCCTGGGACTCCAGGATCATGACCTGAGCCGAAGGCAGTTGCTTAACCAACTGAGCCACCCCCTTTTAATATTCTTACGTTAACTATATCTGCCTATATTCTTAAAATGAAGATCATTCTTGAAGTTTCTACAAGCTGACAAAACAATTAAGCCACATAAGCAAAACCTAATCTAGCTGTTTTTCATTAATTTAAGAAAAACTTAGGTTATTTTCTGTAAATGTACCTGATAACCATAAAATGAGTCATCGATCCAAAATGGTGTAAAATAGGGGTGCCTGGGTCGCTCAACCAGTAAGCCTCTGCTTTCATCTCAGGTCATGATCCCGGGGTCCTGGAATCCAGCCCTGCATCAGGCTCCCTGCTCAGCAGGAAGCCTGCTGCTCCTTCTCCCACTTCCCTCTTTTGCTATCTCTCTCTCTCTCTCTCTCTGTCAAATAAATAAAATCTTTGAGAAATAAATAAAACAAAATAGTGTAGAATCGTTATTTTTAACCAATCCTCTGCTGTCTGGGAACTCCACTGTAAGAACCAACCACTGTGAGGGTAAACAACTTGCTCATTTTTCACTTTATAAGCCTTTCTGTAACTTCATGCCTCGTAGCTTCATGCCAGTTCCAGGTTTGAAGTCTCCTTGTTTCAAGTTTCTTTCTCATAAGTAAAATAGTCATCAAATAGATATCTTTGCATTTTTATTTACAATTAAATTTTAAAATCTTATTTATTTATAAATATTTATTTATATTTAATATTTATCAATTATATTAATAATATAGAATATTATAATATATATGAATACATAGTAATATATAATATATGAATCTATAATATAAATAATATTTAATATATTATATAATATTATTTAGTACATAAATATAATATATAATATAAATACTAATATATAATATAATCTATAAATCTATAGTATATTGATATTTATTTATTATAAATAAATATATTTAAAATTTATAAATAAATATTTATTGTTTCTGTAAAAGCTTTTAAATTCTTTACTGTCCATAAAGTCTCTTTTCAGAAACTATTCTCTGAAATCTATTCTCCAGTGTATATTTTTCTTTCTATGAATGGCCTTTAATTTAGGGGCAATTTATACATAGTTGATCAATATTTGGGGCAAAACAACTATACCATTCTTTCATTAACTGGGCCTTAATTCTGTTCAAGTTCTTTCAGGATAACTGGTGTGATTGTTATTCCCCAGAATAATTTGGATAATCTTAGAAAATCCCATTTAATATGAGATACATAATTTGGTTAAAAATATTTTTCTATGTTACTGTAGTTGAAATGCTCTAATCATAATTAAACACAGAAAGCTCTTCAGAAATACCTGAATCATCTACTGTAATTAAATATGTGGTATATTTAATTTTTATATGGTGTGGACAGATTTATAAATGATGATTTCAAATAGGCAATTCCAAATTGATTTATGTAACAGAGAGCCCTCAATTATAATGTTAACTTTCTAGAAATATATTTGATTCATGATAAAATTAGTGTTGCAGAAGAGAAAGTTAAAATACATTGACTTGATTTATAAAACTTAGTAGTAAGCTATTGCTTGGCAGTATAAGGTTTTCTATTAAAAATAGCCTAATATCTTAAGAGTATTTCAGTAATTTTTTCTTACATATTGTTAATGTAAATATGTTAATGTAAAAAATCGTTAATGTAAATATTCCTAACCACTGAACAAATCGCTCTAGTACTTACATTATTCATCTTTTTTTTTTTTCCCCCTTTTTGGGAGAGTGTGGTCAAATATAAAATATCTTTGGCTCTAAGAATTTTTCTATTAACTATGTTGTCCCATGGATTGCTATAAAGTTGTTTGTAGTAATCTTTTTCTTCTTTAAATAATTGTTTGTATCAGTTGCAGACTTTTTTGTAACAAATCACCCTAAAATTTAGCATCTTAAAATAAGCCATTTATATTCTCAGTTTCTGGAAGTTGGGAATCAGGGCATGGATTAGCTTCATCCTATGACTCAGATCTCTTCACATTTAAGGTGTCAACCAGAGCCAAATCTTCCCAAATTTCCACAACTTTTGTCTCTCAGCAGTTGTAGGAACTTTTCAGTTCTTCTAGCATCTTTGAACTGCAGGGCTTTTCTAATAGCATCTTTGAACTGCAGGGCTGGTTTCATTTACTTGAGCCAGCAATGAAGTCTAAAGACAGTGTGTGCAAAGGACTGTTATGGAAATGCAATCACATCCTTTGTAACTTAATCTCATTAGTGACTTTTCATGAATGTCATTATATTTCACATACTACAAACTAGTCCTTAGGTCTGGCCACACTCAAGGAGAAGGAATTATATAAAAGTGTGAATACCAGGGGACACGGATCACTAAGGGCCATTTTCAAAGTTGGCTTACTTCTTTGTTAATTTTTTTTTATAAACATATATTTTTATCCCCAGGGGTACAGGTCTGTGAATCACCAGGTTTACACACTTCACAGCACTTACCAAAGCACATACCCTCCCCAATGTCCATAATCCCACCCCCTTCTCCCTAACCCCCTCCCCCCAGCAACCCTCAGTTTGTTTTGTGAGATTAAGAGTCACTTTTGGTTAGTCTCCCTCCCAATCCCATCTTGTTTCATTGATTCTTCTCCTACCCACTTAAGGCCCCATGTTGCATCACCACTTCCTCATATCAGGGAGATCATATGATAGTTGTCTTTCTCTGCTTGACTTATTTCGCTAAGCATGATACGCTCTAGTTCCATCCATGTTGTCGCAAATGGCAAGATTTCATTTCTTTTGATGGCTGCATAGTATTCCATTGTGTATATATACCACATCTTCTTGATCCATTCATCTGTTGATGGACATCTAGGTTCTTTCCATAGTTTGGCTATTGTGGACATTGCTGCTATAAACATTTGAGTACACGTGCCCCTTTGGATCACTACGTTTGTATCTTTAGGGTAAATACCCAATAGTGCAATTGCTGGGTCATAGGGCAGTTCTATTTTCAACATTTTGAGGAACCTCCATGCTGTTTTCCAGAGAGGTTGCACCAGCTTGCATTCCCACCAACAGTGTAGGAGGGTTCCCCTTTCTCCGCATCCTCGCCAGCATCTGTCATTTCCTGACTTGTTGATTTTAGCCATTCTGACTGGTGTGAGGTGATATCTCATTGTGGTTTTGATTTGTATTTCCCTGATGCCGAGTGATATGGAGCACTTTTTCATGTGTCTGTTGGCCATCTGGATGTCTTCTTTGCAGAAATGTCTGTTCATGTCCTCTGCCCATTTCTTGATTGGATTATTTGTTCTTTGGGTGTTGAGTTTGCTAAGTTCTTTATAGATTCTGGACACTAGTCCTTTATCTGATATGTCGTTTGCAAATATCTTCTCCCATTCTGTCAGTTGTCTTTTGATTTTGTTAACTGTTTCCTTTGCTGTGCAAAAGCTTTTGATCTTGATGAAATCCCAAGAGTTCATTTTTGCCCTTGCTTCCCTTGCCTTTGGCGTTGTTCCTAGGAAGATGTTGCTACGGCTGAGGTCGAAGAGGTTGCTGCCTCTGTTCTCCTCAAGGATTTTGATGGATTCCTTTCGCACATTGAGGTCCTTCATCCATTTTGAGTCTATTTTTGTGTGTGGTGTAAGGAAATGGTCCAATTTCATTTTTCTGCATGTGGCTGTCCAATTTTCCCAGCACCATTTATTGAAGAGGCTGTCTTTTTTCCATTGGACATTCTTTCCTGCTTTGTCGAAGATTAGTTGACCGTAGAGTTGAGGGTCTATTTCTGGGCTCTCTATTCTGTTCCATTGATCTATGTGTCTGTTTTTGTGCCAGTACCATGCTGTCTTGATGATGACAGCTTTGTAATAGAGCTTGAAGTCCGGAATTGTGATACCACCAACGTTGGCTTTCTTTTTCAATATCCCTTTGGCTATTCGAGGTCTTTTCTGGTCCCATATAAATTTTAGAATTATTTGTTCCATTTCTTTGAAAAAGATGGATGGTACTTTGATAGGAATTGCTTTAAATGTGTAGATTGCTTTAGGTAGCATAGACATTTTCACAATATTTATTCTTCCAATCCAGGAGCATGGAACATTTTTCCATTTCTTTGTGTCTTCCTCAATTTCTTTCATGAGTACTTTATAGTTTTCTGAGTATAGATTCTGTGTCTCTTTGGTTAGGTTTATTCCTAGGTATCTTATGGTTTTGGGTGCAATTGTAAATGGGATTGACTCCTTAGTTTCTCTTTCTTCTGTCTTGCTGTTGGTGTAGAGAAATGCAACTGATTTCTGTGCATTGATTTTATATCCTGACACTTAACTGAATTCCTGTATAAGTTCTAGGAGTTTTGGAGTGGAGTCTTTTGGGTTTTCCACATATAGTATCATATCATCTGCGAAGAGTGATAATTTGACTTCTTCTTTGCCGATTTGGATGCCTTTAATTTCCTTTTGTTGTCTGATTGCTGAGGCTAGGACCTCTAGTACTATGTTGAATAGCAGTGGTGATAAGGGACATCCCTGCCGTGTTCCTGACCTTAGCGGAAAAGCTTTCAGTTTTTCTCCATTGAGAATGATATTTGCGGTGGGTTTTTCATAGATGGCTTTGATGATATTGAGGTATGTGCCCTCCATCCCTACATTCTGAAGAGTTATGATCAGGAAGGGATGCTGTACTTTGTCAAATGCTTTTTCAGCATCTATGGAGAGTATCATATGGTTCTTGTTTGTCGCTCTCGCCGGCAAGAATGACCCGCAAACGTGATGGGTGGCAAGCTTCTTTATTAGTTCTCTCTCTGTCCCGACAGTCTCTCCACTTTATATCCTTTACCTCGGCCAATCACCGATCTAGTCCACGCCCCTCTCCCTGATCACGCTGCGAGCACGGGCTCACCCATGCTTGCAGCCAGCCAATCAGTCTCGCTTCCTCAATCCCCGGGCACCTCCGTATACGTGAGTCCTTGCATCTATTTCATGGCTCCCCACACTTGTTCTTTCTTTTATTGATGTGTTGTATCACATTCACTGATTTGCGGATGTTGAACCAACCTTGCAGCCCTGGAATAAATCCCACTTGTTCGTGGTGAATATCCTTTTAATGTACTGTTGAATCCTATTGGCTAGTATTTTGTTGAGTATTTTCGCATCTGTGTTCATCAAGGATATTGGTCTATAGCTCTCTTTTTTGATGGGATCCTTGTCTGGTTTTGGGATCAAGGTGATGCTGGCCTCATAAAATGAGTTTGGAAGTTTTCCTTCCATTTCTATTTTTTGGAACAGTTTCAGGAGAATAGGAATGTTCCTAAAACCGTGTCTGGACATTAAATGTTGTCAAACACATAAATGTGGTAGTCCTCATTGTACACTACGTATACTGGAGAGCTCAGATTTATGTCTTCCTTTCTAAAAGTTTCTGTGGTAATTGCAGTTAGGTAATATACAGGTTTAAATTAGTTTCAGTTACACAATATAGTGATTCAACCATTCTGTACAACACTCAGTGTTCTTTGCAAGTGAGCTCCTTCATACTAATCATCCATCTAACTCATACCGTTCTGGTAACCATCAGTTCTCTATAATGAAGAGTCCATTTCTTGATTTGTCTCTTTTCCTTTATTCATTTTATGGCTGTATAATACTCCATTGTGTGTATATATGCTCTACATCTTCTTTATCCTTCCATCAGTCAACAGACACTGGGCTGCTTCTAAATCTTGGCTATTGTAAATAATGGCACTGTGAACATAGGGATACATAAATCCCTTGGAATTAGTATTTTTGTATTCTTTGGGTAAAAACTCAGTAGTTCAATTGCTAGAACATACAGTAGGTCTATTTTTAACTTTTGAGGAATTTCCGTACTGTTTTCCACGTGGCTGCACCAGCTTGCATTCTCACCAATAGGGGAAGAGGGTTACATTTTCTCCACATCATCAACACTTCTTGTGCTTTTGATTTTAGTCATTCTGACAGGTGTGGAGTATTATCCCATTGTAGTTCTGATTTGTATTTCCTTGATGGTGCGTGAGTTTGGTGTTGGGGAAAACTGGACAGCAATATGCAAAGGAATGAAACTGGACCATTTTCTTATAACATACACAAAAATAAATTAAAAATGGATGAAACACCTACATGTGAGATAGGAATCCATCAAAATCCTAGAGGAGAATGCAACCAGCAACCTCCTTAACATCAGCAGTACCCTTTTTTCCTAGATATGTTCCCTGAGGTAAAGGAAACAAACAAACAGCAACAACAAAAAGATTGAAACAAAAATCCAAAAACTCCTGCACAGCAAAGGAAAAAAAACAAAACTAGAAGGCAACCCACCAAATGGAAGAAGATATTTGCAAATGACGTCTCTGATAAAGAGTTAGTATCCAAAATATATAAAGAACTTAACAAAACTCAACATCCAAAAACCAAATAATCCAATTAAAAAACAGGCAGAAGACATGAACAGACATTTTCTATTTGGATGATCAATCCTTTGACATAAAGGTGGTGTTAAATTACCCTAGAGTTATTGTATTACTTTCAGTTATATCCTTTATTGATAGCTGCTTTGTGTTTGGGTACTCCCATGTTGAGTGCATAAATATTTGTAATTGTTATATCTTCTTGTTAAGGTTTTTCCCTTTATGATTATGAAGTGTCCTGCGTTGTCTCTTTACAATCTTTGTTTTAAAGCTCATTTTGTCCAATATAAGCACTGTTACCCTGCCTTTCTTTGAACTTTGATTTGTATGATAAAGCTTCTTCATCCTTTCACTTTAAATCTGCATGTGTCTTTAGGTCTGAAATGAGTTTCTTGAAGACAGCATATAGATGAGTCTTGCTTTTTTTATCCACTCAGTAACCCTGTCTTTAGACTGGAATATTTGGTCCATTACAGTCAAAGTAATTATTGATAAGTGTGTTGCCTTTTTTTACTTGTTTTACAGTTGTTTTTGTGATTCTTCTCTGTTCCTTCCTTTCCTCACTCTCTTTTCTCTTGTTTTAATGGCTTTCTTTAGTGATATCCTTGGATTCCATTCTTTTTACTTTTTTCGTATCTATTATGGGTTTTTAAACTCTGGTTACCATTAGGTTTATTTATAACATCTTATGCATATAGTAGTCTGCATTAAGTTGATGCCCACTTAAGTTTGAACTTATTCTGAAAGCAATAAATGTTTACACCTTTCCCCTAGGTATTTTAGGTATATGGTGTCATAATTTACATCCATTTATTTTGTAAATCCCTTAACTGATATTTATAGATATACTTAATTTTGCAGCTTGTCTGCTTTCTACTTTTCATAATCCTGCTTATGTTCTTTCTTTGTCACTTAAAGAATCCCCTTTAACATCTCTTATAGGGCTGGTTTAGTAATAATGAATTTTTTTAACTTTTTTTGGGGAAACTCTATTTCTCCTTATATTCTGCATGTTAGTTTTGCTGGGTAGCATAGTATTGGTTGTAGAATTTTATTTTATTTTCATTTATTTTATTTTTTTATTATTCTATTTTATTTATCACTTTGAATATATCATGCCACTCCTTTCTGGCCTGCAAATTTCCTACTAAAGATCCACTGAGGGCATTATGGCATTCCCTTGTATGTCACTCTTCTCTTGCTGCTTTAAAAATTTTCTTTATCACACTTTTTGCCACTTTAATTATTGTTTCTTGTGTGTACCTCTTTGGGTTGAATTTGTTGGGGGCTCTCTGTGTCTCCTGAACCTGCATTTGTTTCTCTCCCTGATTTTAGAAGTCTTCAGTTATTATTTCTTCAATTAATTTTCTGCCCCCCCCCCTTTCCCTGTCTTCTTCTTCTGGGTTCCTTTAATGTGAATATTATTGCACTTGATAGTACTGATGAGTCCCCTTAATCTAGTCTCATTTTTTAATTATATTTTTCTTTCTCCTGATCAGCTTAATTGTTTTCATTACTTTGAACATGGATCTTTTTCTGCTTCCTCAAGTCTCCTATTTATTCCCTTTAGTGTATTTTAATTTTAGTTATTAAGTTCTTCATCTGATTGTTTCTATTTATGTTTTCTGTCTCTTTGTTGAGGAACTCACTGAGGTCCTTCACTGTTTTCCCAAGAGTCCATTGTGTGTCTTTATGGACATTACTTTAAATTTTCTGTTAAGTATAATACCTCTGTTTTATTTAGCTCTCCTGCTATGCTTTTGTCCTATTCATTCAATTGGGACATAGTCCCATTTCCTCATTTTGTCTAACTCTATTTCTATGTTAAGGAAACTCATTAATCTCCTGATCTTGAAAGTAGTGGCCTTACAAAGAAAAGGTTCTATAGTGTCTTGTAGTGCAATGCCCCCTGTTCACCAGAACCCAGTGCTTCAAGTATGTCTCCTATGTGTGTTGCATCTACCCTTCTGTTGAGGCTGAGCCATGTTTGCCTTCAGTGAAGTCATCTGTGATGGTTCTCTACCTATATGGGGCAGGATTTGGTCACTCTGCCATTAGTGGGCCAGTTTCAGGTGCCTTGAGTTTGAATTGGGTCACACCAGGCATTTGCAGAGATGTTGTCACAACAACCACAGGTTACTGTCTGTTTTTCCCTGAGAGACTTTCATTGTTTGGTGGGACTTGTAGACCAGATGTCTAATCCCAGCTCACTACTGGGGCCGCAGGGAATCTGTGTGTGTGTGGTTATTTTCCCCTCTTCCCAAGGTAAGGGTCACTTGAGAGTGATGCTAGACCCTGTTGGGGATTCTTGTATGATGCCATACTTGTGGAACTGCTTTAGATGGACTTCTGCCAAGGGTGAGTTCACAGGAGACTGCAAGGATGGGTATATGGTATTAGCAAGTTTTACACTGGTCTGCTGTGGGAGCAACCTGGAGTGCCTTAGAAAGTTTCTGCCAAGATTAGGTTGGATGGCAGGTCGATAGGAGAGAGCAGGGATGGGGTTCAAGGTGTTAATATTTTTTGTGGATCTTCTGGGTAGGGGTGGATCTGTAGCCATTCTGGAAAACTGCCAAGGGTGGGTTTGATGGTCAGGTCCTCAGGACCTGGGGCAGGCAAGGGGGAACCTTTAGTAAGCTAGGTGGAAAGGGTTGTCCCAGTTTCTGTAGGTGTCTCTACATCTAGGCTGGGAAGTTGAAGAGGGAAACCGTGCATGCCAACTCTTTTGTTCTTGGAGAAGTTTTCTAAAGATCTCTGCCCCTCCAGCATATGTGTGAGATTAGTAAATAAATCTTCCTGTATACTGCAGCCATTTTTAGTCTCTTCCTTCTTCTATGTTGTACCTCAGTGGGGATGTTTGTTATGCTGTCTCTTTAGGGTGGGTATTCTGTTTCCTATTGCCCTCTGACTTTGCCAGAGCCAAGCTGCTGATTTTTCCAAGTTCTAGGTGTTAATAAGTCTCACTAATTGTAAAAAAAAAAAAAAAAAAATTGGCAAAGTTAAACCCCTGTCAGTCACTTTGGTTCCTGCCTGACTCTGTGCCCTCCTTACCATTTTCAATGTAGTCTCCTCTCTACAATTAACTATGAAGGGTCTGTTCTGCCTGTCTTTAGGTAATTTTCTAGGTTATTTACACTGATATGGGCATTAATCTATATATATTTGTAGGAGGAGGTGAGCTTAGATACTCCTGCTCCTCTCTCTTCTTCAGAAATCCCCTAGGATTTTATAACAAAAATTATATCAACTCAACAAACCCTTCTAGCTATTGTCCCAGTTTTATGTTCCTTTTCACAGTAAAATTATTTTTTAATTGTCTTGATAAGGATCTATTTTGTCATCTCTTTTTTTTGTCCCCCTTCAGGTCTGTCCAACTTACCAGATAGGTTGTCATGACCTTTACTCCCTGGGCACTGTTTTGCTAAATCACAGCAAGCATATTGTGATATCTAGCAAAAATATTCTTGTCTTACTTTGAACTCTTATTTGATAGCTCCTTCCTAATTGGGATAACTATTTTAGTTTCTGTAACACCAGTCAGTTCAAGTTTTTATTTATACATGCAATTTACAAGATTAATTAAGTGTCAGGTACTGTTCTAAATGCTGAAGATATGCCAAGGAACAAAATAAGTGTACACACACATACACACCTCGTGTGTGCGCATACATAAGTAAATTTTTTAACCATGTTAACCATTTTAAAGTATACAGTTCAATGGAATTAAATACATTCATAATGCACTACCACCAACACTATCTCCAGGATTATTTTTTCAGATGAAAACTCAAACTCTATACTCATTAGACAGTAACTTCCCAGTTTCTTCTCTAGTCCCAGCCAAGCATCATTCACCTTCCTGTCTCTGTGGTTTGACCTATTTTAAGTACCTCATAGAATTAGAATCATGCAGTATTTATCTTTTTCTGACAGGCTCCTATTACTTAGCATAATGTCTTCTAGGTTCATCCATGTTATAACACATGTCAGAATGTCCTTTCTGTTTAAGGCTAGTTTTCCTTGCTGGTGATACCTCATTGTAGTTTTGATTTGCATTTTCATAATGATTAATGTATTGAGCATCTTTTCATGTGTTTATTGGCCATGTATCTGTTCTTTGGAGAAATTTTTTATTCAAGTTCTTTGCCTATTTTTGAATTGGGATGTCTGTTGAGTTTTAGGAATTCTCTATATTTGGAATGTTAATCCTTTATCAGACATGTGATATGCAAATAATGTATCCTATTCTGTGGATTATCATCTGATTCTACTGATACTGTTTTTTTGATGCACAATGAAAAAACAGAACTCACAAAGTGCAGTTTCTTTTGTTGATTACACTGTTGATGTCTTATCAGTGAAATAAATGCTGTATCTAGTTTGCCCTTTGTTTTCTCTGCCTTTCATGGATACATCTTAAATTTATGTCTTTGACTCATTTTGAGTTAATTTTTTATATAGTGTTAGGTAAGGGTTCAGCTTGATTCTCTTGAATGTGGAAATTCATTTCCCTAGCACTGTGTGTTAAAAAGTACCTCTCACCATTGAATGGTCTTGGCAACTTTGTCAAAAATCATTTCACCATATATATGAGAATTTATTTCTGAGCTCTATATTCTATTCCATTGATCTACATGTCTATTAGCCAGTATGACATTGTTTTGATAACCATATCTTTGTGCTATGTTCTGCTTCTTGGACCAGGTATGAGAAGTGGAGAATGAGTAGATACTACTGGGTTAAGACCAGAAATTGAGGCATCTGGGTGGTTTAATTGGTTAAGCGTTTGCCCTCAGCTCAGGTCATGGTCTCAGGGTCCTGAGATCGCCCTGAGTCGGGCTCCCTGGTCAGCGAGGAGTCTGCTTCTCCCTCTCCTTCTGCCACTTCCTCTGCTTGTGTGCCCTCTCTCAAATAAATAAATTCTTTTTAAAAAGACCAGAAATTGACCAAAATTAGCTTCAATTTACTGTGAAAGACTTCCTGTAGGAGTTGCAAGCTTTCAGTAGCCTCCAGAGTTCCAAAATAGTTGTAGAAGACAGATTCTGCCAGTGCAATTGCTGTCTAACTGTGGAGACAGATTCCCAGTGCTTCCTACTCCATCATCTTCTCAGGGCCCTGTGTTTGTGAATTAGAGAGTATGGAGGTGGTGTGGCAGTTTTCTTCCACCAACATTCAGTTTTGTGTGAAAGAAATGCTAGAGAATCTAATTTATCAGACTTTGTTTGCTCCACGCAGATAAAATGAATCAATTGAGGTCTACAAACATGGTGGCATTCTTTAAAAAGATTTATTTTGGGGGCACCTGGGTGGTTCAGTTGGTTAAGCATCTACCTCCGGCTCAGGTCATGATCCCAGGGTCCTGGGATTGAGTCCCACATTAGACTCCTTGCTCAGTGGGGAGCCTGCTCCTTCTTCTCCCTCTGCCTGCTGCTCCCTCTGTTCCTGCTCTCTCTCTCTCTCTCTGTCAAATAAATAAAATCCTTAAAAAATTAATAAAGACTTATTTATTTGGGGGGAGAGAAAGAAAGAATGTGGAAGAATGGGGAGGGGCAGAGGGAGATTGAAAATCAAGAAGACAGTACTCTGTGTGCAGAACCTAATTCAGGGCTTGATCTCATGACCCTGAGATCAGGACTTGAACCAAAACCAAGAGTCAGATGCTTAACCAACTGTGCCACCCAGGCACCCCATGAGGGTATATTCTAATCATTTTTTTTATTACCTTAGTATCCACCCTTCTGAGCTCCTTTCTACTTTTCTTCTTTACCTCTAATTATTAGCACAGCCAGATGCTTGTTCCTGAAAATTCTTCTGTTCCCTGTCTTAACAATGTCAGTAAACATCCTCATCAAATCCCATGTTTGAAACACCATAACTGATGCATCTAGGTATTTGAGTTCTATTGCCTTCTCTAGCTCCAGAATTATGTATGTATTTGGTTGTAGAATGGTTTGTACTCCCTCAAGGACAGAGGGTAAGAGAATAAGACAGTGCTAATCCCCCTACCTGAAAAAGACCATCAGCAGTGGCAAATTATTCCTCATACCCTGAATATTCTCCAACATCATTTCCTGTTGATGCTTGCAGACTTACCACACCTATATGCTCTAAAAATATCAAGATTAACCTTATGCCATTTATCTCCGTTTATTCCACCTATCACAAGAAGTCCAGGACCTCTTAATTGATTCTTGGTCCTAGGACTCCAGAAACTCTTTTCCCAACCCTTTCTTTCATCTGTCCCAACTCCTGAGATATTTCCCTCTGTCATTTTTACTCTTATTATTCTGAAATACCTGTTTCTATATCTATAAGAGCTTTTCTGCACTATTTGCTTCTACAACTTTGGTTTCTCCTGATGTCATAATTCCCTTTCAACATTCTCCATTGGTGAGGTATTCTCACCCCAATCCCTCCTAGAATGGAGTTAGAGATGGAGTGACCTTTCTTCTATCAAACATTGCTGCTTCTAGGATGTTCTCCCTTTCCATCACTTAACCTCCCGAATGGCCTTTCATTTTGTCAACTTTATTACCCTACACCCTACTTGTTGCTATCTAAAGAAATTTAGTTGTTCCCACTTATTTCTTGAAAAAAAATTAGCTCCTGTTTCACGGTTACTCAAATTCATTGACCTCTGAACCCCTTGACAACTTAAACTCTGAAGTCTTCTTCCACTCCATTTTAGCCACTCATTCTTATTGTCTTACCTAGACCATGTTATTATTACCAATAACTGAAATGTCAAAATCCTACAGGCAGGTATCCTATGACTTTAGTAAATATTTTAAAAAATTATGTAATTGTCTTAGATTTATGGAAGAATTTAAGGATAGTACAGAGTTTCCACATATTTCAAACCCTGTTCCAATATGATTAACATCTTCTTGTAGTATGGTATATTTGTTAAAATTAGTAAGCCAATATTTGTACATTATTAAATAAAGTCCATTCATGATCCATATAGCGTTAGGTTTTTTTAAAAAAAGATTTTATTTATTTTAAAGAGCATGAGCAGGGGTAGGGGAAGAGGAGACAGAAGGGCAGAGGGAGAGGGAGAGAGGAATCTCAAGCAGAAAGATCATAACCTGAGCCAAAATCAAGAGTCCGATGCTTAACCAACTGAGCCACTCGGGAATCTCATGTATCTTTAGTTTTTATCTAATATCTATTATTTTTTCTTCTTAGATCCCATTCAGAACATGACATTATATTTAGTAGTTATATCTCCTTAATTATCTTATTTGTTGATTATTACCTTTTCTCTTATTATCTCATTATCATGTTTGCAGAAACAACTTCAACCTTAACAAGACCAAAATTCCATTGATTATACCAGCATTTCTCTATTCCAACCACCCTTTTATCTGTATTTCTTAGCTGGATTAAACTTCATGATAAATGATAATAATTAATTGTTTCTTATATCTTCAGTTCTCTTGCCCCCTTTACCCTTTGTTAACCAAACCGCCACCCCAATTATGTTTTCTTCCCTAACCCTCCACTGAAACTGATTTTTGCCAAAATTGGTCAATATGGAAATCACTAACAAGTGATTTCCCTGTTGCTAAATCAAATGGTGAGTTTCTCCTCACTCATGTTAGTTGGCATACCAAACTGATTCCATTAACTACCTTCTTCCCTTTATAAGATTTTCTTCAATTACTGTCTATCTACCTTCATGTTTTTAATTTCCTCCTATATCAATAATCTTCATCTCAAACAACTTGGTGTTTTTCTTTTCATCTCTTATTTGGCCTTGAAATGCCCCAGGGTTCAGCCCTTGGAACATATCAATTCCTAGCCACTGCTGATCATATACCATCTTGTGGTTTCAAATAGCATCCAAAAACAACTCCCAAGCATATATATTTCCATCTTAAATATCCCTTATATTCCACACTGACATATCAACTAACTTTCTCAATATTTTGTGTGGATCTCTAACCAGCAACTCAAACTGGCTATGTACAAAAGCAAACTCCTGAACACCCCCCCCAACCTACAAAAATTCATACATACAAAGTAAAACTTCTTTGCAGTCATTCATCTTTACTTTGATTATTGGTAACTGGATATTTTAAATTAGACTAGAGATTTTGATATTATCCTGAACTCCTCTTTTCCTCTCAGACTCCAAATAAAATACACCAACAAATCATGAAAGCTTAACCTTCAAATAATGCCAAATCTAAGCACTCTTCATTAATACATCACTGAGACATCCGATCCATTACCACCTTCATCTCTTGCCTCAATTATTGCTAGTCATTTTGATTCTGTACTTATTACCTATGGCACATTATAACAAGTCTCAAATGAGTCACATCATGTTATTGCATTTAAAACTTTACCTGTTTTTCCATATCTTCTTAGGCAAAATCTAAAATTTTAGCAGAAACCTAAATGAAACTGCACATGCTCATTGTCCATTTTTGCCTGTCTTCATCTCTTACTCATTTTCTTTCTTCTTGTATGCCTTTATATCAGGACCTGGGCTTAATGTTTCTTACACCTGGACACCTGTTTTCACAGACATTTTCATAACATGCTCCCATGATTCTAATGGTTTAAAATAACTGTTTTTGCTGCCTTAAAATCAATCTCAATATCTTTCTGAGCTTCTCAGTGATCTTAATCAGGTTAAGAAGTGAATCTTCTTGACCAGAAACCTGTAAAATTGAACACTAGTATGTTTTCTCCCAAAAAAACAGTATATAATAGTGGAACAGGGAAGTGTAACTAACTTACATACTCCCATTAAAAAGTGCCAAGAAGGGAAGGCACTTAGAAGTCACTAATTCATGGTAATACTGAAATCCTGGGCCAATTTTGTGATGTCATCTTATACTGGGCCTCAAATTTTTGAGATCTATCATTGATCAAATTTCCTCCTCTCTCTCTGCCTGTCTCTCTGCTTCCTTGTGATCTCTGTCTGTCAAATAAATAAATAAATAAAATCTTTAAAAATAAATAAATAAAAAGTACAGATACCAAACACAGACGTACCCATATTAGTATTTTGTTTCAACTTTTTTTTTTAATATTTTTATTTATTTGTTTGACAGAGAGATCACAGGCAGAGAGAGAGAGAGAGAGAGAGGAGGAAGAGGCTTCCTGCTGAGCAGAGAGCCCGATGTGGAACTCGATCCCAGGACCCTGAGATCATGACCTGAGCTGAAGGCAGAGGCTTAACCCCCTGAGCTACCCAGATGCCCTCAACTTTCTTATCTTGTGCACAAGTTAATGCTACTAGATTTTCACAGGTGTACATTGAACTGATTATTCATATTGTTTGCTGTTTACATCCTCTTATAAGAGTTGTCTTACTTTCCTCTGCTTGGTCCCAAAACCGATGGCACACAGTTCGTGGTAGAAGAGCAACATCCCATCCCAGCTCTAGTAACAAATGTTTCTAATTTCTTTTCTTTTTTTTTTCTTTTTTTTTTTTTTTTTGGCTAAAAACCAAATCCACTGGTTTATAAAGACCTTTATTTTTGTGTTTATGACTAAGTCAGTCTCAGTGTTCATCTAGGGTCTAGGGAACACTAAAGGAATTCAGCTATGTTTATATCCAGGCTACAAGAGGTATCAAATCCATTGCACTTGTATCTCTTTTTCTGACACAAGCAGCTACCCAAGGCATGCTTTTTCTTGTGGAAATATCAAGAAGATCAACTAAACTATGTAATCATATTTATATTTTAGCAGAATTATACAAACTATGTAATATATTGACCAGTGCAAGTCACATGGTGGAGTTATCATTATTGTGGCAGAAATATATATTATCTCCACAGTCAAAGGCACTTCAAAATTAGAAGTCAAAAATGTAAATGTAGAGGTGCCTGGGTGGTGCACTCAGCTGAATGTCCGACTCTTGGTTTCAGCTCAGGTTGTGATCTCAGAGTTGTGCGTGAGTCCTGCATCAGGTTCCATGCTTAACATGGGGTCTGCTTGGGATTCTCTCCCCCTCTCTCTGGCCATTGTCTCTTAACGTACTTTTCTTTTCTTTCCCCCAGGGCCTCTTTCTACATGCGTGTGAGTCTGTTTCACTTTGTTCTCATGGTTCTAATTTTTTTTTCTTGTCTTTTCCTTTTATAAGCTTGGTGGTTCAGTTTAGATTTTTACTAATGACTTGCTTTCTAATTCACTAATCCTGTCTTCTGCATTTCTTACATATCACTAAACTCAAAGTGAGTATAAATTCAGGTAGTCTATTTTGCCATTCTAGAATCCCTATATTAGTCTTTATTCCAGATGGTCACTCTCAGGTGAATATATGGTGCATATGACAGAGGGACATGCTTTAAACAGTGATTTAGAAACTTTAAAACAAGGGTTTTATTTACATACTGACTATAATTATCTATATTATGATAATAGCTTAAATAAGGCATCATAAGTCAAATCACATAAATTCAATACATATATATGTATATATACATATATTGGGATACAAGAACAAAACTTACATCCTTGAATTTATAAGACATATCCATATTCATGAAAAATTGAGGGGCAATATTTAAAAAGTATAAGATAAAGTAGAAAAGCATTTGATGCTACTTTGAAAACTAGAGGAATTCCAATACTATAACATGAGCTAATGGGAGTATAAGATTCATGCAGGAGACCTCAAAGATTTCCTAAATAAGGAATGTACTAAGGGATCACTCTAGACATGGTGATATGGCCACTCTTCATAAACTGAGTAAATTAAATTTAAAAGACAAAAAAATATTAAGGAAAATAATGCTTAGTTGTGTATTTTAATTCAGTAAATATTTAAATGTTAAACCCATTTAAACAATCTTAGTGTATTGTCTGTTAATGATGCTGACATAACCATTTAAACTATTCATACTTCACAGAATTAAAGAACATTAGCTTTTTAAACCTGTTTTTACTTTTAAATGCTAACAACAAAACTGTCTACTCTCACAAGTCTCTGATTAGTGGGCAGTATTAGTACATCTGATTTTGAAAAGATAAGCTAAATGCATTTGTATTTTAGTTATAGGAAAATATGCAAATGTGCTTGAATATCCAAGTTTGCTTTTTTTTTTTTTTTTCTTTTTAAGATTGATTTACTTATTTTAGAGCACATGAGCAGAGGGAGGGACAGAGGAGAGAGAATCCCTAAGCCAATGCTGGGGATCATGACCTGAGCGTAAACGAAGTGTCAGATGCCTAACTAACTGAACCGCCTAGGTGCCCCTCAAGTTTTCTTTGGAAAAGAGTAGTAAATATAAGATAAGCAGTGTCTGGACACACTTTCTTATTCTAAATTTGTGTTGGATAAGTTGTGACACAGTAATATTTCAAAAATAAGAAAATGGTACTTAGCTGTGAATTTACAAACTTTTCCTTCTCTCTTCTATTTCAAACCCACTTTTTTTTTAAAGATACAGAGTGTTAAAACTCATGCAAAAGATGGTAGAAATATATCAGCGGAGACCACTTTCAAACAGGGACAGTGTTTAAAAGAAAAATTAAAAGCCATCTGTTTGTTAGCCATCTCTGTATTTACATATCTCTTTATCCATCTGTGTTCCATAAAATCTGGGTCACATATGTTTCTTGTAGTATCCAAATTATTGTAAGTTTTATAAAATGTTATTTGTTTAGGTGTAGAAATATTTGTGTCCTATTCAGCTGTAAACTAATTCTGAGAATAGACCAAGTTAGCACCAAAATTCACTCTTCTTTCTACAAAATTACAACTAACAGAAAAAGTGAATAGTATTACATTGCCCTGCAAATCATTTTTTTTCATTTGGGGTCCCATTCTGTGAATATTTAGGCATGCATACTGAAATGTGACAAAATGTGCTTGCTAGGGTCAAATCTTTTAACAATTATTTTAGGTATATGTTATATAAATATAACTGTTCAATATATCCTAAAACAAGGTACTCAAATTATAAATAATACTTAGAAGTGCATTTACCTTATTACTTGAAATGAGAACTTGTAAAATTTGTCAAAGCCATAGTAAAATAATAGTATGAATATTTAAAAAGTCATTATTAAGTATTATCAGATTAATCTCAAAGGATTCTGGCATTTACTTAGCAAACTTGAAGTGGTAATATATTGGTCCAAGGCATGTTGTTTGAATAAGAACTTTTTCTAAATGGTGGAAAACAATTTTGAGATTTCCAATATTCTATCATGATTTACAAATTATTACACATTAATTGAACAGTTATTTGGTGGAAATAACTAGAACATAAGTACAAGTTAATTATGGACATTTCTAATATATAAGAGGTAAATGGAAGAAATAATATAATAGTAACAGTTCAACAGTAATTAAAGTCTGAATTTCAATTTCCCCCTTTTCCATTGAGTGAAAATACTTATCTGAAAGAGATGCTTGAAATTGACACACAGTAAACATTACATATCTATACAAACCTATTTTTTCTTATACATTTTTTCAGACAAAATAGGCACTAGGAATTATTACCCCATTAGTTCTATAACAACACTAAACTACTCTTATCACAGAATTATAATGACATATGTCACCAAATAATGCACACATCTCCAAAGTCATGCAGTATGAGTGATGTATTTAACCTTAAAAAAGAGCTATAAAAGTACCATGAAATAAATGATATGAGATTTCCCCATATACACTTGATGAAGAACAGTATGATTGCATTCAATCATTTTATTCATTAAAAATTAACAAATTAGACTGAAATAACTCTCTGGGGTCCCATGTAATAAATGCCACCTTATTTTGTAAGAGACCCAGGCAGAATTGAATTGTGATATGAATAGATTTTATTAAAGGCCCTAGGTATCATTCCAGTAAGCCAATAAAAATTTAAAGGAAAAAATAGAAGTTTTCTTTTAAGTTAGAGCAACTGCTGAGAGAAGCTAAGCTTCACAACAGAATTAAGGAGAAGCTACAGAGATTTCCCATATACCTCATGCCTCACACATGCATAAGCTTTCTTGTAATTAACATTTCCTACCAGGATGTTCTATTTCTTACAACTGAATGTACATTTACATATTCTAAACATCAAAAGCCATACTTGATGCTGCTGTTCGTTCTTGGTGTTGTATATTCTGTGGATTTGGACAAATTCATAATGTCTTATGTCCACCATTATGGTAACATACAGACTGTTTTCACGTCCTTAAACTCCTTGTTGTTTTGCCTGTTTATCCCTCTCAGCCCACCTTAAATCCCTTGTAACTATTGGTCTTTTAATATCTGCCTAGTTTTATTTTTTCTAGAATATCATATAGTTGAAGCTAAGCAGGGTGTAGTCTTTTTAGCCTGTCCTCTTTAAGTTAGTAATAGCCATTGAAGTTTCTTCCATGTCGTTTGATATTTCATTTCTGTTAAGTGCCTAGTAATATTCTACTGTCTGGAAGTGTGTTGTCTTTCACCATTAAACATTGTTACCTGTGAGTTTTCAGTAGACCCCATTTATTAGTTTGAGAAAGATACCTTTATTCTTAGTTGGTTGAGTGGTTTCTGTTGGTTTGGTTGGTTGGTTTTTTGTTCGTTTGTGTTTGTTTTAGAGAGAGAGAAAGAACAAGTGTGCATGAGCAGTGGGGAGGGGCAAAGGGAAAGAGAGAATCTTATGTGGGCTCCATGCTGGGGTGGGATGCAGGGCTCAATCTCACAACCTGGACATCATAACCCGAGCCAAAATCAAGAATTGGATACTTCACTGACTGCCACCTAGACCCTCCTTGGTTGAGTGTTTTAACTATGAAAATGTGTAAGTTTGTTAAATGCTTTTTCCGCATTTATTGAGATACTCGGGTATCTTCTTGTCCTTCATTCTATTAATATGTTATATTAATTGATAAAATTGAATGTTAATCTTGCATTCCAAGTATAAATTCACCTTAGTTATATTGGATAGGACATTGCAGTAATTTAAGTATTTTTCTGTCCACTTAAAAAATATGTTTATCTGCATTTTTCTTCTGATGCCTTGATCTCTTTGGTGTCAGGATATTACTGGCCTCATACAATAATTTGAAAAGTATTGCTCTTCCTTTTATTTTCATAATACTTTTATGAAGAGTTGGTATTAATTTTAAATATTTCATAGAATTCATCATGAAGCTTAAAAATTATTGATCCAATATATCTCTTTGTTACAGATCCTGTTTTATTTTCCATTTCTTCTTGAGTCTTCTTGAATCTGTTTTCATAGTTTGTGTCCTTCTAGGAATTTGTCCTGTTCACCTAACTTGCATAATTTTTTGACAAATAGGTGTTCATAGTATTCTCTTATAATCTTTTAGTTATTTATGGTTCTTAGTGATGTATACTTTTTACCAATTACCATACCAGAAATATGTAATAAATTATAAGTAATTAGCAAGATTGGTGAAATCAGCATACATAAAAAGTGGTATTTGTATGCATAATGATGGATACTTAGAAATTAATAGAGGACAGATTGAAGGTTGCTGGAAGGGAGGTGAGTGGTGGGCGGGTGGTGGGGATTAAGAAGGGCACTTGCTTTTGTTTTTTACATATTATTTATTTATTTATTTGACAGAGTGAGATAGGGAGGGAGAGAATACAAGCACGGGGAGTGGGAGAGGAAGAAGCAGGCTTCCCAATGAGCAGGGAATCTGATACAGGGCTTGATCTCAGGACCCTGGGAATAAAATGATCATCTAATATAACAATATGCGCATGAAGTATATTGTCCAAAGTCATCCAGTAATGCATTGTAGTCTGTGTGCCACAAGCAGCTATTGTCAAATATTATAGGCAAATCATTGTGTAGTGTACATAGGGTGTGCACTTTTGATTATGCATATATCCTGATTTATTCCCTAAAAATTACATCCACCTTTTGTATAACATGAATAAAATATGATTATGTGAAAAAGCCAAAGAATAGGAAATAGTATACAATTAGAAATTTTTTTCAGCTTTACTTTAGCTAAGGGTGGGGCATGTCTTTAGTTCCAGTTTTTCTTCATCCCATGCAAACAGGAACATTCGATCAGATAAGTATAGCATCAATGCAGACTAAAAGTACTTTTGATAAAACAACACTCTAGAAAACAGAAAACACTTTTCTGACTTAATTTTTGAAGATGGACTTTGAGAACATTTCATAAGGTGTTGCAATTTAATTTTGACACAGATAGGGGATTACTGGGAGAAACCAGAGCCCAGGACTTTCCCCAGGCTTTAATCTTTCCCTACAGTCCACTGAGAAATTGAAAAGTGTAAGTCTGATGGTAAGGATCCTAAGTTTCTTTGAGAAGGTTGGAAACTTGTTCAGGTTTTTCCCCTGCTTCTCTCATTCTAGGTAATGAGTGAGCACGCCAGGCAGTCATCTAAAACATTTACAGACTAGCAGCCCCATCTTGTCCAGCAGTTGCTGACCAATGATGAGGACACTCACAATTGTATATAATGGTATTGTCACATAGAGAATTTTTTTTAAAGCATTCCCTCATATATGTAGTAAGCACATTTTCAAGGCACACAGTTTTAGGAGGTATAACTTACCCTACCCTCCCACCCCTTAAAAAGAGACAGTAGATGTCCTCTCCAGGCACTTAAAATCAATTAGAGAGAAAAAACAGATAGTATATAAAACATCACAGCATATTATGTTTTATAATTACATATTTTATATGTTTGCACTTGTAAAATGTTCTTCAAACAGCCAAAAACTCATTAAAATTCGTTGTTACTAAAGATACATTTCCCAAACATGCCATAAGCAATATCTGGAAAATAACTGATGCACTATTACATTTAAAAATGTAACTAAATTGGGGCACCTGGGTGGCTCAGTGGGCTAAAGCCTCTGCCTTTGGCTCAGGTCATGATCCCTGAGTCCTGGGATGGAGCCCCAAATTGGCAGGGAGCCTGCTTCCCCCTCTCTTTCTGTATGCTTCTCTGCCTACTTGTGATCTCTGTCTGACTTGTGATCTCTGTCTGTGAATTAAATAAATAAAATATTTAAAAAAAAATAAATTCTTTAGAGACATATCTTAAAATTGAGAACAATTCCTGATGAACCCATGGGAATTAACTATCAACTTACATTTAAGCAAAATGTGGATATGAATTGTTTCAGTGTATTTTCTAAAGAAATTTAACTGAGTTATGTTATTAAACCACATTTTTAACTATAACTATGCCATTAAAATTTGACAAAAAATTGGACATAAAGTATATTTTAAATATTATGTTCAATTTCCATAGACCTTATCGAGCTTGTAAAAGGAGATATAACGACCATAGTGATTTTTTTAAATGGTCTACCTAAAATATAAATATATGTTTGTTTTATTATAGTATAAATATGACAGTTTTATTAGACATTTATATGGAACATTTTTCTTCCCCAAATATATATACAATGTGCTTTATATATAGCATATTTACATATATTATAAAGTATATATTTATATATATGTATATATTCATGCAGGATGACATAATATATGCGACATGTTCATCTCTATGCAGGTGAAGAAGACTGTGCTCTTGTCCTTGATTTAATATTCACAGAAAATCAGCCAACTTAAAGAGTAATATGAAAATATTTGTGTCAGCATTTTCAGTGTAATCATGGATTTCAATACAGCAGTGTACAATTTAATGAGAATCCCTTCAAAATAAATCATAGCACTAGGGTACTGTAGGGAAGTGTCGCTCATCATTGAAAAGTTCCAAAGAGAGAAAGTCATTTTGGATAAACAAAATAGATAGACCTTCACAAAAAAATGAAATGTGAGCTCGGTCAGCTTGTCTGCACCTTCATGCATTTCTAATTATCCGCATTACAAAGTTAATATTGTCTGCTTTAAAAACCAGATTAAGACCAGAAATCTATTGCCACAAAGACATAGCACCCTTTGATCTGCTACTCAGTTCAAAGATATTGCTGTAAATAATCTTCAGTGTTTCCAAGCCTATTTGTTTATGTATATGTAGGTATTTTTTGCTTGAACATAATTTTATATTTATGAAGCAAGCCAATTCTCTGTAAACAAATATGAATAGAAAACAAATACTGCTAGCGTCAAGTGAGCAGATTTTTGTTTTGATCACCTAAATTCTTTCTCAGCTTTATTTGCCTTTTGAAGACTACTGCTTTCTTTATGAATTATAATCCATGACACACTTAGTGAAATTTGATTTCTTTCTTGTGTCAAAGAAAATTTTCTGTTCTGTTGAGAAGTAGGCAGACATCCAAAAGTTTAATTCTTTGTATTATGATTGATCAATTTCTGGGTTCCTCTTAAATTATCTAAAATGCAAAATTGTTAATCAGTACATCAAAGTTGCTCTTCAGTTTGTAACAAAACCTGACAAAGCCATTTACTAACGGCACAGAATAGAGCAAGACAAGTAAAAGAATACCATTAGATCTTAAAGCCGTTTTGTTAGTAGCCCGTTTGTTTGCTTCCCACAAAGGTGAGAAGGCACAATAAGGTACATACACTAGGTTTACAACGGTCTTCTTAGTTATTTCTCTAACTTCTCCCAAATCTGGATTTTTTTCCAGAATTCAAGAGAAGCTCTCATATTTAGATTCATAGCTCTAATAGACTTTGCTATACTGAGGATTCAGATCCCATACTGAAAATTTTATAATTTCTCTCAAAATAGACATCAAATTGGCATGGAAATATTCTGCCATACATACTAAAATATACATGTATATATCATAATAAAAGAAGAGAGGGTGTCCTAGATACTTGATATATAAAAATATGCGATGCAAATGGAATATTTATATAGCGTAACAGTGTGCACAATAAACCAGTAAGTTGCTACCTCCTCAGTCCATGCTTCACTGATTTGAATTTTAACTGAGATTTTTTAGTGTTCAGCTTAAATATTATCTTTTAATGAGACTTTAAGAAGTTATTTGCATAATCCTCAAGCAAAACATGCTGGTTATTCAAAAGAGCCATCAGTATTCTCTTTCAATGTTCATATTAATGCAACTTCAAAAAGGACTGTTTATGACAACCAGACAAGAAAATAGAAATAGTGGTTAATCACTGTGTAATTACAAAATGTCCCTCATTATAATCCTAGCAATGTTTTACTCCAGACTTATACACCTATTGCCTTGCGGGTGTCTTCTATAATTAATTTATTTTGCTATCCCTTTTTAATACCTGTAAAATATAGAACAAATAGCAAGGTGGTCTAAAATACAAGTGAAACTTATGGCAACTGAGCTGTTTTTTACTTTGGGGGTTTTCTTAGGAAATATTAAATACATGAAGTGCATCCTATCATATCTTCATAATTCTTATTTTATTTTGACAATAAAATTAGAAAAGGTGTCATCCATTGTGTATATATACCACATCTTCTAAATGAAATCTTGCCATTTGCGACAACATGGATGGAACTAGAGCGTATCATGCTTAGCGAAATAAGTCAAGCAGAGAAAGACAACTATCATATGATCTCCCTGATATGAGGAAGTGGCGATGCAACATGGGGGCTTAAGTGGGTAGGAGAAGAATCAATGAAACAAGATGGGATTGGGAGGGAGACAAACCATAAGTGACTCTTAATCTCACAAAACAAACTGAGGGTTGCTGGGGGGAGGGGGTTTGGGAGAAGGGGGTGGGATTATGGACATTGGGGAGGGTATGTGCTTTGGTGAGTGCTGTGAAGTGTGTAAACCTGGTGATTCACAGACCTGTACCCCTGGGGATAAAAATATATGTTTATAAAAAATGAAAAAATTAAAAAAAAAAAAAGGAAGAAAAGGTGTCATCACTTTATTTGAATTGTTTTCAACTTACATGCTGGAATAGTCAGAGATTAGTTGCATATTTTTTTAAATTTCAATTTTACACTTCATAAATATTTTTCTGGCTCCATTTCCAGAGGTCTAATGTAAGATTAGTAAACTATTTTCATTAATATTTGCATTTAAAACTAAAAAAATTAAAACCTGCACACACCTATATGAAGATGACCTAAAGATTTATAAAACTGGTTAATTATGAAAAAGTAACCATATTATGGTTCAGAGACACAAAGTGGGTATGCTGTGTATTTGGAAATCCTGTGGGCCCAGTCTTCATATATTTTTATAAAATTTCTGAAGTTTTGAAGAATAATCAGAATGAATATTACTGAGGTTCTACCACTGATGTTTGTGCAAACTTGAACAAATTAAGTTCTTTGTAAATTTTGTTTACTGTAAAATGGGAATAATAATGCCTTAAAACATGGGTGGACAATATAAGAATTATATTATTAAATCAAAGCACCCTGCACATAAAATACCCTTTAGTAATATTTTTTTACTAAAATATATATTTTGGTATACACAGAGACACAGAGAGACAGAGAGAGAGACACACACACACACAAGTAGGGAGAATGGGAGACAGAAGCAGGCTTCTTGCTGAGCAGGAAGCCAGATGTGGGGCCTGATCCCAGGATCCCAGGATCATGACCTGAGCTGAAGGCAGTCACTTAAGGACTGAGTCACCCAGGAGCCCTGCCCTTCAGTAATATTTTATGTAACTTTATTAGTCATAAGTTTTAAATTATTTAAAAAAACAACAACAACAAAACTTCTTGCATGTTATCAAATGGAATTAGCGTTGGTCTTCAGTGCTCCCACCTGTTAGCAGTGTGACTTGACAGTTCACTTGAACTCTGAGCCTTGGTTGCTCAGCTGCAAACAAAACCAAAAACAGTGGTACAGCTATGAGGTTATTTGGTCTGAATTGCTGTAAACTGCACATCGGTGGGAAATTTGTAGATTATGTTTCAATTAATTTATCTTAGTTGACATCAGCATTTATCTTAGTAAAGAAGAACTTCCAATATCCAACTGTTCCTTGCCCAGGGGCTTCATGGCTGCTTCCTTGTTTTTTAGAAACTTGGCAGAGAGGAGCCTGGGTGGCTCAGGTGGTCTTGCATCTGACTCCTGGTTTCGGCTCAGGTCATGATCTCAGCATCATGAGACTGAGCCCCTTTTTGGCCTCTGGGTACTTAGCACAAAATCTTTCTGAAAATCTCTCCTCTCTCTCTGTCCTCTCTGCTTATGTGTGCACTCATGCTCTTTCCCTGTCTCTCTCTCAAATAAAATTTTTAAAAAACTAACTACAAATAAATAAAAATATAGCAGATACTAAATGTGGGAAAATAAGAGGGAGAATGAAGGACATTTACTTTAGTACTTTTGCAATAATTACTCTTAGCCTTTGTTAATATTCTAGTATTTTCCTCATTCCTATCCATTGACTGTGCATTTATGTATCTATTTCCTGATCATCTTTACTCTCTTCCCATCCATCTGCCTTCGTACTTGCTTTCTTCTTTATAGCTCACTCATTCCCTTCCACCTCCCATTTAAAAAAAAATGGGTTTTTATGCAAAGAATAGGATTAATTGTATTTATGACTTCATAAAGCCTTGAGACATCCAACGCATCATTCTGGTTTCATTTTGGTTAACTTCGATGTTTTATTCGTCATTCAATATGGAGTAGTTTCATCGGTTAGTATATTCTAAATTCCCATGTGTTGTAAAGCAAAGTCAGCAGTATAATAAATCTAAAAATATATTTTAGCTCAATTATTCCTAGACTGTTGTTAAAAACATACATCCTAAAGGAAACCACCATAAATCGTTTTGGCAAATACTCTTGCCACCTCCTTTAACAAAATTCAAAGACATTAATCTATAAAAATAAACACACATACATTTGCCTCATGTTCATTATTCATGGATTTCCTATTTGTAAGTTTGCCTATTAGACAAAATTTATAATTTGCAACCCCCAAAATCAGTAGTTGCTGTATTTTGAAATCATGCATGGACATGGGCAGAACATCAAAAATTTGAGTCACTCCGTGACACGTTCCCAGCTAAGGCTGAACAAAGTGACACTCCGCCTTCTTGTTTCAGCTCTCAGACTATAAATCAGTGTCTCTTCCCCAGTATATAGAGTGCCATGCTTTTCACATATTTCTACTCCTTTTTGGTGATTTTGCTGTTTCGAGAGTCTCATAAGTTTAGTGCTAAAGCTCTGTCCAGTGTTTTTAAGAGCAAGGAGGTCATGATGTGCCTTATGGAGAAAGTAACTTATACCCCCATAACAATGTATAATACATGCATTATAAATATGTATTTTATTTGTATTATGTTATATGTGAAGGATACCCTGTTATAAAATAGTCCTAAATACCATTAACACTACTGCCATTGTTTAAATAATATATAATACCTATAAAATACATAATGTCACACATATAAATATACATATTAATAGGATACATAACTTTATTAGTCATACGTTAAACTATAAAACCATAATTATGAATAAAACTTTCTGCATTTTCCACAGTGTATTTAGCTGTGGTCTATAGTTCTCTCACTTACTTGCTTTGTGACCCTAGAAAATTAACTGACCCTGAGCCTTGATTTCTCGGCTCCAAAATAATGGACTTTAACTAAGGTGTAAGTCCTAATGCTACTGGCCGCAGTTCAGTGTTAATAAATAAATACTGTAATACATCCAGGGATAGGAAGAGGAAATTTGCTGACCTGTACACAAGGCCTCTCTCAAAATTGCTGAAATCACATCTATAGTGTGTAATGAAACTATGGAAAAAGACTAAAGTTGTGGATTCATGAGATAACTGATAATGTATAGTGGACAGCATTGTTGTGAGGCTGAAAACAAAACAATTTATGGTCACATTACCCAGGGTCAGGAATATGTTAAACACTTCCCTGCTGATGTTGACTGGTTTGCATGTTTCAAAAAGTAATCTGGCCAAATAGCCTTAGCAGGTGAGGTCAGTTCTGCAGATCAGGAGGCTGCTGGAGGGTGGGGGAATGACCTGAAGAGTATTACACAGAAACAGGATTATGTGCAAGAGCAGATTGTCCATGCTGAGAGTTGCTCATCTCACAAAGACATTGACAAAACAACTGTACAGTGAAAATGACCTCCCAAATCTCTGGCTTCATCACTCAAAGAGAATGCAATTAATTAATTTTAAGAAATGTTAAATAAGGTATCTTAAACAGACACACGTAAAATAAGGTTTTATGTGGATAAGTTGATGAAAATGTTGTTGGCAGAGGTTTGCAGGAAACTGACTTTGTATTCACCCTAGAAGTAGTGGTTCTGTATTTGCTAATTCAGTGTTCACAGCAACTTTATAGAACATAAATACCATGAAAAATGAGAATATATCATGTGTCCAATCATAAATACATAGTCACATATATATGTATATATATTTTTTAAAAGAAAAAGAAACATGAACAACCCGAACTTAATCATTGTCACAGAAATTGCCAAAGTGAATGACTTTTATGATTAACTTTTAAGTCACTTGTATGTGAAATGGTTTCCAATTATTTGCTTTCACAGAAATTGAAAGGATCAAATCAAGTTGGTAGCTTGATACATCATAAAAAACACTTTAGATTACTGTTTGCCTTTTATCACGTGGCTTGCAAATTGTTCAAATAATTGCTGACACTTCTACAAAGGTATTATTAAAGGTTGTTTTCTGTTTTTTTCTAACTGTAAAAGTGAATATTAAATAAATAATATTTATGTTAATGATACATTTAGAAAAAGTGACAAATCAATGTCAGTTTAAAGTGAAATGTTTATAAAAATAAAATTCCTGAGATATAAACATTTTATTTTTAAATATTTAAACTTAGTATAAAAACATTTAATACAAACAAAATGCATAGTGAGATATATATTTTTTAAACTTATTTAAGGGGCACCTGGGTGGCTCAGTGGGTTCAGCCTCTGCCTTTGAATCAGGGTCCTGGGATTGAGCCCCACATCGGGCTCTCTGCTCAGCAGGAAGCCTGCTTCCCCCTCTCCCTCTGCGTGCCTCTCTGCCTACTTGTGATCTCTCTGTCAAATAAATAAATAAAAATTAAAAAAATAAACTTAAGCACAGGAGAAAAAAAAGCAATTTGAAGTGATAAAAGAAGTCTCACTTCATTTATCTCCACATCGTGATCCAATTCTCAAAATTCCCTTATTTTTCTCCACTGATGATCTAACAACTTTTTAATTTATAACATTTAAAGATTTATAAATGTAATCATAAAAAATATGACTTGTTAAATGGACATAAAATCGTTATGTCCATTTCTGACCACTCTTATGGTTTGTTATCTTTTCTTGGCTTAATAGTATGTTAAAACCATTAAGACTCTGTACAGAGTATTTACATATGTTAGAGTGAATCTTCTCATTCTTGGCTTCTTTTATAAAGTTGACTTAGTTATTTGCAACTTTCGTCTATTAAAAAAAAATCAGAACATTTTTCGCGTCGTTCGAAAAGCTTGGCACTTAACTGGAATTTAAATAAATACTCCTGAACAGCAAAATGTATCCATTTATTTAAAACTTATTTCCTGTCTTTAATCCATTTTTTGAAAAAAATTGTCTAGAAATATACATATCAATAAATCCCTGCAAAATGTTAGTCTCTCATTTCCCCATCTTGTTCCTCTTCAATACCCCTGATAGAAAGGACGTTAGTTATCACACCAGACTAAAACGTCAACCAGATGTCCAGACAGTGCGCCCTCTGTGTGTGTGCACGTAGCCATCTGTCTGTGCCAGGTAGCCTGTGTACTCCATTCTCCACTTAAGTGGCACCCTTACTTCCTGTTAAGCCATTGAGGAAAGGTTTGGGGTTCAAGGCAAACTCTTGCTGCAGGCCACTTGAACCTCATGGTGTCGTCCATCCTTCATGACTGGAGCATTTAATTTTTTGAATTGTTTTCCATGTCAGACTTACACACGTTTTGTATAGGTGGCCCCCTTGACCCTTTAGCATGGTTAATATTCATGCGAATGACTTAATTTTTTTCTAATACTGTTTTCTAACGGATTGCTATAAAATAAGGGAATGATGTGCTCTATCAGTCCATAGTTCTACAGTCTTCCTTCAATGCCTGATCTGCTTGGCTAGAACCAGTGGTTTTGGCTTTAAGCAAAATCAAATTTAAAAGATACATTTGGCCAGCACCAAGTTAGCTCTGAAGGAGGGAATGAATCAGGCAACATAGCGTGCATAGTCCGGTTCTGGATGGCTGATGACGCCCAGACACATTCATCAGCGTGCCTGCCCTGATGTAAGAAACGAGGCTCCATGAGTTCAGACAGTCTTAATTAAAGCAAACCATCAGACCTGGGAAACCTTCAGCTGCATCTCATTAATTTCAGGTTACACATAAGTTAAGGATTGCTCCATAATGAATCTCAACCGTGAGTTACAGATGTTCAGTTTGTTAGAGTAAATTTAGCGGGTCTCATGTAAGTGGATCTAGCATAGATGCACTGAGTTAGTATAACAAGGAATATTTGACAAGAGTCCAAATTTGCAGGCCTCCTCAGGGCTAATACATACCACAGGTAATAATGCTTCCTCTCCAATTTCTGCCTCTGTTTGGCCTATATTTAGTCCAATATGTTAGATCAAATCATTAAAATTCATGACATTCACTTGGTTATAGCATATTATCATCTTGATGTATCACTGGATCTGATTTCCTTGTAGTTGATTAAGAATGTTGGGGACTATGTGCAGGATGGATATTAATTTTACAGTTTTTTGGTAATAATTTTGGTTTTGATGTCAGGGTAAAACTGTCCTCATAAAGTAAAAAGTACCTCCTCCTCTTCTGTTTTCTTTAAAAAGTTATGAAAAATTGGGGCTACTCTTCCCTAACTACTCAACTGAATTTACCGATGAAATAAGTTGGATATATAGTTTTCTTTGAGGAAAGGTTTTGATTAATAATTCAATTCTTTTGGGGCACCTGGGTGGCTCAGTCATTTAAGCACCTGACTTCAGCTCCGGTCATGATCTCAGGATTCTGGGATAGGATTCTGGGATCGAGCCCCACATGGGGCTCCCTGCTCAGTGGGGAGCCTATTTTTCCCTCTCCTTTTCACTTTGCCTGCTTGTACTTTCTCTTTCTCTGTGTCAAATAAATGAATTAAAAAAAAAAAAAAAACCAACTTTAAATAAATAAATAATTTGGTTGTTTATAGATATATGGTTTGCCACATGATTCTTTACTAGTCTGCTTTGATTTTTTATGTCATTTGTTTAGTTTAAATTGTCAAATTTATTAGCATAAGGTCACTCATGTACTTAATGTCTGTAGGAGCTAGAGCTTTGTATAATATTTTATAAATATTAATCTTTTATTTATCTAGTTAGTGTTTCCTATCAACATTTTTAACCTTTCAAAATATCAGATTTTGATTTATTCTATTTTGTCCATTTTTTAACCTGTTATACTTACTTATTCTCTTATTTCTATTTTTTAAATCTTTTTAGCTTTCTTTTGTTCTTCCCCTCCTAGGTTCTCATAGGAAAATCTTTTTTTAGAATCTTATTTATTTATTAGAGAGTATGCGCGAGTGGGTAGAGGGGCAGAGGGTAAGGCAGAAGGAGAGAATCTTAAGCAGACTCCATTGTGAGCCCCAGGCAGGGCTTGATCTCATGACCCTGGGATCATGACCTGAGCAGAAACCAAGAGTAGCACACTCAACTATTTGAGCCACCCAGGAGCCCCCTGGAAAAATCTTTGGTCATTGATTTTATAATTTTCTCTGCCTGTAGGCATTATAAATATGTGTATAAGCTATAGTTCAGTGGCATCGTCCAAGTTTGATAATTTATATTTTCCTTTTCATGTAATTCAGTTATATTTTGTAATTCAGTTAAGTTCAGTTGTATTTTCTTGTAAGTTCAGTTATATTTTCTTGTATGACCTATGAATTATTTAGAAGAGTTTTATTAAATGTTCAACTATTGGTTTTTTTTTTCTGGATATTGAATTTATATTCATTTCTAACTTAATTGTTTTGATACTTTTTTGTTAAAAATTTTGATCTTGAAGTTTAGTAGATCACATCTTTATAAATTTTAAACATGCAATGTAAGATCTTGTATATTTATAAAAAAAATTTATAGCCTAAAATGGAAAGTGTGGTGAGTGTTCAGTGTACACTTGAGAGAATATATCTTCTGTAAATCTTAGTGTAATATTTGTAAACATCAATTCAGTTTTCATAGAATTGTTTATTCTTTACTCTTAATTTTGTTACTTCTATCATTTATGAAGGGAGAGGAGTTAAATACTCCACCTATAATTTTGGAGCTGTCGATTTCTGCCCCAGGAGTTATCTGGTTTTGATTCATGTATGTTGACATTCTCTTATTAGGTATATTAGATATATATAAACATCAGGTTGTAATGTGTTCCTGGTGAACTAATTATTTTACCATTATGAAGAATTCTGTTATGTCAGGTAATGCTTCCTGTCTTGAAGTATTTAACTTGTCTGATATAACCATATCAGCTTTTTCTACTTTTTGACTACTAGAAACATACCTGCTATGAGTTTTTGAGTACAAATATTTATGTGGACACATATTTTCATTTCTATGAGGTAGATAATTAGGACTGATAAGGTTTTTTTTGTTTTGTTTTTGTGTGTGCTTTGTTTTGATAAATTGCTTGACAATTAAACACTTAATTCCAGTGGATTGATAGGTTTTTACAGTATGCTTATCTTTTTTTTTTTTTTTTTAAGTTTTACTTATTTATTTGACAGAGAGACACAGCGGGAGAGGGAACACAAGCAGGGGCAGTGCTAGAGAGAGAGAAGCAGGCTTCCTGCCTAGCAGGGAGCCAGATGCAGGGCTGGATTCCAGGACCCTGGAGCACGGGCCTGAGCTGAAGGCACAGGCTTAAGGACTGAGCCACCCAGGTGCCCACAGGGTATGCTTATCTAGATGAGAAATGGTAGTACCACTTTGCATTTGAACCTGTATTTTCTGTGATTTCTGGTTGCTCTAGTCAGCAAATGAAACATACACATATAAAACTTAGCATTAGGTATACTCATAGGTATGTCATGGCATCTTACTGTAATTATAATTTGCATTTCCCTAATGACTTTTTGTTGAGCATCTTATCATGTGTTCTTTTCCCCTTACCTGTTTTTTGGTGGTGTATCTGTTAAAAATTTTCTACGTTTCTAGTGTTTCCCACTGAACTGTTAAACTTATTTATACATATTCTGAAGAAATTGTATCAGGTAATGGTTTTGCTAACATTTTCTACTGATTTTTAGTTTTACTTTCTGTTTTGTTAGAAATGCTTTAAAATAGGGTGAAATGATGAAATCCAATTTATCTATTTTTTCTTCTATAGTTTATGCTTTGTATATCTTCCTTATGAAATCTTTTACCTATCCCAATGCAAATAGGGATCTCTATTATATTTTCTCCTAGAATATTTTGTAGATGAAATGGAAGAGCATAGTTTGGTTCATTTCAAGGTAATTTTGGTCATTTTTGCATATAGTGTGAAGTAAAGGTAAAACGTAAGGTTATCCACATGACTATGTTTTTCTTAATTCGTTGAAATGTCTTAACACCACTGTTATAAAGTAACAAGCATACATAAGTAGGCCTCCTCTTAATGTCTGATTCTACTTTATTATTTTATATTCTATTGGCTTTCAGTTACATATATTTTATTTTAGTAGCTTCTTTAGAGTTCACATTATACATCTTTGAATTTTCAATATTTATTAAGAGTTAGTATTTATTCTACCTTCCACTTCACTCTTGATTCCAAATTCCCACCTTCTGTCATTTCATGCCTGGGACTCTACTTGCTCTGTGCTGTTTTCTTTGATTTATTTTCTTATCTGTCCCTTCCACAAACTGTTGAGTTCTGCCTTCGGTGCTACTCTTTTCTCTTAAACAGCCATTTGCCTTCAGGAAATCAACAGAAAAAAATATTGTTATTTTTCTGATATGTTTGCCATTTCTTATGCTTTTCTGAATTCCCAACTGGTGTTATTCTTTTTCTGCCCAAAGAACATGATTTAGCATTTCTTCTAGTACAGGTCTATGGCCTGGATCTTGAACTTTTATTTAACTGTAAATTTTCATCCTCATTATTTCTTTTTTCCTGGATTCTCTGTTGAAACCTCACTTTTGGCATTTTAGTGATAGTATTGCATTGCCTGTGGCTTTGTGGTGTCTGATGAGAAGCTAGCTGTCATGCATTTCAGTGTGGCTCTGTATGTGATAGTTCTTTTGTTCTCTGACTGTTTTCAACCTGCACCCCTCACACCATATTTTTCAGTAGTTCTATCATGATGTGATTTTCTTGGTATTTATCCTAGTTAGCATCTGCTTAAATGCGTGGATCTTAAAACATAACTGAATGTTTTAATCAAATTGTGTGTGAGGGGAAACAGTCATTTTATTCAAACTTTTTTTTTCTTTTTTTGCTTTAATTTCAGTCCTCTCTTCCTGTGACTCCAGTTATGGACTGGTTAAACCTTGGTTGATGATCTTTTCTGCAGTCTTCCCTACCTTGAGATGAGATCATTTCAGTGATGGACTTTCCAGGTCTCTGATGATTTCCTTTCCCACCAGGCTCCTGTTCACAACCCATAGTGGATTTCTCACTTTGATTATTGTACTTTTTGTTTCTGAAATCTGTGGGGTTTTTTTTCTCCATTTATTTGCTGTAGTTTCCAAACTGTTTACTCAGTAAGGTCATGTTTTCCTTCAGTCCTTCAAAATATTTATACCAGTTGCTTGAAAGCCTATGTCCTTCAACACAACATATGAATCCTCTTAATACCTGCTTCTACTTTCTATTAATCTTGACCAAGTAGGATATTTTTGCTTGGCATAGAAGGGCTAGTTGAAATATTTTTCTTTAAGTATTTTAAAGACACTTCCACTGTTTCTGGTATTGCACAATTTCTGAAAATGAATCTTGTCTTGCTTCTTCTGTATGCAATGTTGATTTTTCTTAAATGCCTTCCAGATTTTCTCTTTACATGTTTCTTTCAACAAATTGACTTTAACTTTTTCTAACATTTTTCTTCCTTTTGTATTTCTCTTGTTGCAGTTACCTAAACTTATTAGTTATGTGTTTTTTGGTCTTTGATTTGTTTTGGAAATCTGGGGCCATCGTGCCTTGAAAGAACTCAGCCATTCTCTTCTCCCTTTTGCCTCTCTCAGTAAAATACATGAACATTAATTTTCTGTTTCTGTCCCACATATCTTGAATGTTCTTTTGTTTTTATTTTATTTTTTTAAATTTTTGTATTTCACCCTGAATATTTGAACTTATCTTCAAATCCAGTGAGTCTTTTCTTAGTGGTGTCTGGTCTAATGGAGAGACTTAAATTTTTCTTAGAAAGAGTGTGTATAAGTTCCAGACATCAAGTTGAGAAAAGCAGATGTTGTATATGTTTTTGTATGTCCAGAAATGGGTGTGTTCCCTTCTTCTTTGCTAGGCCTTTATTCTGGAGTGGTTAGAGTTGGTAGTTGAAATATGCTGAGTCTTGTTGGCATGTGTTTTGATGTCTTTGCCTTTGTCTGCAGTTCCCACAGACTCTACATTCATTTAGTGTTGGGTCATAATTTGTATACTTATCGTGAGTTATGGGTCTCTGGAGAACTTTTGTAGTGTTTGTCTGTCTTTCCCTCCTGACTCTGTTGCTCCTGCATTGCTGAATCACAAAGAGTGGTGCCCTTCCCCAGTGGTAGATGCTGATGCTATGCACAAGGTGTTATTCATGACCTTGCTGTGCTTAGCTTTGGGCTGGGGACTTCTTGTCTCCCTTGGCCCAGCCCAGTCATCATCAGGGAGTGAATTTTCTCAGTGTTCCTGCCTCTTTTCCATCAATGGCAGCAAATTCTGCCCTGTAGTTAATGTTGGTCTCCTATAAGGAGAAAGTTACTTCTGCCTTTGCTTAGCAGTAAGAGTTGACTGCTTTGTATCGTGAGGAACTCAAGGCCTGTTTCCTCTCTCTTTCAGAAGATTTTGCATGTACACTTCCCCAGGAGCAGCGAATCCTATGCCTGCCCTAGCTGAGATGCGCTTGTCCCTACCCATATTCCAGTAGGCCCCTGTGTGAGAAGTGAGCTGGCACCTCATCAGGAGGTTAGGAAAGGCATTCATATTTCTTTCTCATTCTCCACTGGCATCAGACCACCTCTGGCTTTCCCCCAGCACTAAGGAGATGCTTATGCTCCTTAACTTCCAATCTTTCTGTTAAAAATTTAGTAGGAGCAGATGGAGAAAAGTGTGTGATTAAGAGCCCACTCTCAGGGGCACCTGGGTAGCTCAATGGGTTAAGCATCTAAAAAAATTCTGCCTTAGGCTCGGGTCATGATCTCAGGGTCCTGGGATCAAGTCCCACATGGGGCTCTCTGCTCAACAGGGAGCCTACTTCCACCTCCCTCTCTACCTAGTTGTGATTTCAGTCAAATAAACAAATAAAATCTAAAAACAAAAAACAAAAACAAACAAACAAACAAAACCCACTCTCTTGTGCTTAGGACTCCCTATTACTTTGAACCAGTTCTCAGCCTTAGAGTTTTTCTGTAGAGTACTGTTACTTTTTTTTTTTTTTTTAATTATTTGTACCCTCCTGAAGTGCAACAGTTCTTATGTCTCTTTTCTATTTAGAAGAGACTGCCACTCCTTGCAGTTCAATTGCCGTAAGTGACTTGCAATTTCAGCTCTTGGATCTGTTCCCAAAAAAATTGTTTTTGTGTTTTATCCAGCTGTTTTTCATCTTTGGTTTGAGAGTGATGGTCTCTTGCACTTTTCTGTATGCAGGGTGGAAGTATCACTCCTTTCTTCTGTACTTCAGTGTCATTTTAAATAAAACAAGATGTTGCTCTCTACAGCTAATATTTGGGTTTTAGATTTTTCTCACTTGTCTATAGCTTCATGGTTAATCTTTTCTTGTTCTTCTGCCTGATTAATACCCCATAGTGTATCCATAATCATGGGCTTCTTGGTGATGAATTTTCTTTATTTGGCTTTACTGAAAATGCCTTTGGGTTTTTTGTATTCATTTTGATTTTCAGCAGTTCTATTGTGATGTGCTTAGGGATTGATTTTCTTCATAGCTGCTCTCGAATTTATAATTTCTTTAATTTCTCTGATTTGGGAAAATGTTAAGCTATTGTCAGTTTGCCCTCATTCTCTTCTTCCATCTATGATTACCAGAATGTTTATTAGACTAGGTTCTAACTATAGGCGTTATCAATGGGTTCCTGTAGCTTTTTAAAAATTGATTTAACTTGTTATTTTTTATGCTTAGTGTTTTTTCCCCAGGCTTACTGAAGTATGATTGAAAAATAGATTCTATACATTAAGGTTGTACATGCAATATGATGATTTAGTATACATATGCACTGTGAAATGATTACCACAATCAAATTAATTAACATGCCCATTACCTCACATAGTTTTCATTTTGTATATATATATGGTAAAAGCACTTAAGATCTCTTCTTTCAGCAAATTTCAAGTATATACAATACAGTATTGTTAGAACTGTTAGTATTGTTAGAACTTTATCGCTTTACAACGGGAAGTTTATACCTTTGACCAACATGTCTGTACTCCCCACCCCCATCCCAAAACCACTGTTCCACACTCTGGCTCTGTGATTGTGACTTTTTTACATTCCATATGTAAGTGAGAATGTACAGTGTTTGTCTTTCTGTGTCTGGCTTATTTCACTTAGCATGTCTTTCAGGTTCATCCATGTTGTAAATAGCGGGATTTCCTTTTCATGGCTGAATAATATTCCACTGTGTATATTATATTTCATTATTTATGCTCTTTATAAGGTATGTGATCATACTTTCTTAATCCATTTTTTTCTATAGATTTATTAAGCCCTCTTTTGTGTTTCCATTTCTTTTGTATAATTTTTTGCCCCAGATATTTTCTACTGATAGACCCTCCAGTTCCTTAGTCTTCTATTATGTGATAACTAACATACTGCTGCATTGTCCTCTTGTATTCTCAACGTTGAATAATGCATTTTTCTGTTCTAAAATTACCATTTCTCTTTCATGGATTCCAGTTCTTTCCTAAAAGAAAAGTTATGGTGTGTAGCTCTAAGCATTTTTTTTTTCTATTATTATGTTCAGTTAGCAACATATAGTACATCATTAGTTTTTGATGTAGTGTTCAATGGTTCGTTAGTTGCTTGTAACACTGAACATTTTAAACATTTTTGCTTTAATGTCTTACCTAATATAATTATTGTCAGCATCTTCTGCAGATGGTTGTTTGATAATTTTCTCCTGGCTTTCAGTCCTATCACTTTGTTTCCTCAATTCTCTTAAAGTTTTTGTCAAAAAAAAAAAAAAAAAAAAAGTTTAGTAATTTTGATTGAATAATAAACACTTACACAAGGAAAATATTTGAGGCTACATAGAAGTCCTCCCAAGGAATTCACCTTTGCTTCTGAAAGGAGAAAATAGGTACATGATAATCCCTAGATTAATATATCCCAGTTAATGTGTTTACAATGATAGGACTTTGAGCTTTAGGGTATGTGATGCTAGTCTAGGTCCCATTTTTCATTCCTCTTAAAATTCTCCTTGTGGGGGCACCTGGGTGGCTCAGCGGGTTAAAGCCTCTGCCTTCGGCTCAGGTCATGATCCCAGGGTCCTGGGATTGAGCCCCGCATTGGGCTCTCTGCTCAGCAAGAAGCCTGCTTTCCTCTCTCTCTCTCTGCCTGCCTCTCTGCCTACTTATAATCTCTGTCTGTCAAATGAATAAATAAAATCTTAAAAAAAAAAAAAAAAAAAAAAAAAACTCCTTGTGTGGTTTAACCCTTCAGAGAGCCAAATCAAACAATGGGAGGGTCAAGAAGCCTCCCTTCCTTGATTAGACGCAGACTCCAAATTTTGTCTTTAAGAGGCTGACAAAATCCATGCATAGTTTCACATTCTGTTGGCTGCCTTTTCCAAAATAGATAATTTTAGGTGAAAAATTGCCCTACTGAAGGGTCACAATTATCCAAGTTTCCTTTTTCATATTTTAGCCTCTCCCTATAAATTCAAAATTTTATTGGTAAAAGCTGATCTATGTTAGCTAGTATGCCATCAGTTTAAGTGAAAATGTATTTGCTTTCTTTCATTTTTCTATTTTTGTTTTCATTCAAGACACATCCACACTTGAAACAATGTATTTTTTTTATATCATAGGTTTTGTTGAAGAGATTAGAATAATCTGTGTAACTACAAGCTAATTTACAATTTAAAACATAATGTAAAATATCACTTGAGTCACAGAACTTTGTGACAGGATAGTAGTATATGGTTTTTTTACTTTATTTTGTATACACAAACACATACACACACACGCAAGAGATGGAGTATGAAGTGATTTTTCTAGTAATAGCATCACAATAATGGCAGATACAGAGAAGTCCTTACTTGATTACCAAGCCAATGTTTTAACCTCAATGACAATTCATTCCAGTTTCTTTTCTCCAAATAATTTTCTCCAGTTCACTGTTTCTAATATACACCTATCATCATTGGTAAAAAAAGACAACAGACAGGGACAGAAAGAAGAGAGAGTATGCCTAAGATTTTTTAAGCCTTTGGAAATTTTGAACTTAAAAGTACATGAAAAATATTTGCTGTGTTCAGTGATTACATCATCTATTTAATTTAAGACTGTAAGTAGATACTCCATAAACCAAAATTACACAGTGAAAACTTAATAATTGTTAAGGAACAAGCTTTTGAAAAACCTTTTATTACCTTTAATGATTAAATTGTTCTTTTTCATTTATAACTTTTTAAAAAATAATTTGAATTCCTGAAGCCTGTCTGGAATTTCTACATTAATAGAGAAGCATAAAAAACATGCCATACTCAAAAATAATTGTCCTGTGTTTTGGATAAGTGTAAACTATATATAATTCAGGATTTAACATTTTATTTACATCTCTGTACTTACTCTTATTCAGGGTTCTAGTCTTATTTTAAAGCCATTTCTTCACTATTTTCCATTTGTTGGGTTCTGTGAACAAACTGTCTTGAAACTAGATTGGATCAATAAATTTCTATGGGAGATAAGCCTTGATTGTTAAAATAATTACAGCCTTAGTCTTAAGATAAAGAATTTTATGATGGAAGTTAAAGTTTTTGTCAAAAATAAAACCTCTTGAACTATAGACGGCGTTTTAGGTTTAACAACAAAATCTTGATGGAATTCTTGACAAAATAAGCACAGGTTATAACTCTATTATATTCTCCTTATTCTGTTGCAGATCATAATTAAACATTAAGCAATCTATCAAAAGCAATGTAAAATGCAACCTTTTCTCTATGAACATCAACCACTCTCTTACAAACTTCTCACAAGCATAATTATATGTATTTTCTACTATTTAAGAAAAAGATAAATGATAAGTAAATAATTAAGTCCATTTATTCTCATTCTTATATTTCCACTGATAACTATAAGCTAATATATGATTGTCATTGTTTATCTAGTGTTAATTAAACTCTACAAGTGGATGATGAGTCGGTGAGAGATGGTTATATCTTTTTAACATTAAATTATGAAGAAATTTTTTCTTGAGGGCACCTGGGTGGCTCAGTGAGGTAAGCGTCTGCCTTCGGCTCAGGTCATGATCCCAGGGAGGAGAGCACGTCCTACATCGGGTGTTCTCTACTCAGTGGGGGATCTGCTTCTCTCTCTCACTCTACCTTTGTGCTCTTTCTCCCTCTCTCAAATAAAGTCTTTAAAACAAAATTTGTTCTTGGGGAAATTTCATTATATTAAATTCAGAAAATTGGTGATTTATTGTCCTTAGGTTTATTGTACTGTTCTACATTATGCTATATTCATCACCATACAATATTCTATACATGAACCGTGGTTTTCATGGTTACATTACGCCTTAAAAGAATTCTGAAGATTTACATTTGTAGTTCCTGCTTTCCATTTAAAGCCATGTCCACCCCTGCAGTGCTTTCTTTTTTTGACTTTAAGCCAATAGGATATTTAGGACCTCACTTTCCATGAAAGCTTCCTAACTCACAGACTACAGGATAATTAATTCCTTCAAAATCCCATTTGCATTAAAATATATTTGATTTTCTGCTATTTACATACTATCTTGTGGTAGAATAGTCCTATAAGAAGATGTCGTACTTGCTTTATGGAGGTGTTTTTATTTTCTTACTAATAACTTCTTCCTTTTATGCATAACACAGCTTGTGAAGTAACAAATAAATGATACTTGGATATAGCACATAGATTACTCAAAACATTCCCTGTTGCCCTTGAACAGAAGTAGTGTCCCAATATGTGTCAACATAAAGTCAATTTTGATACTGATGGACTTGTGAGATGTTTAGATTTCGCATCATAAACTAAAATTGATCATAAATGGATTAGATTTTGGAGATATACTTAGAAATGTTAAAGTTACGAACTTTCAACAATGACTTTGAAGCAAACTTGATTATTTTGGCATACAATCAAGTAATTTAGAATTGTCAATATGAATGTTAAACATTTAGTATTTCACGTAAGACACAGAAATCCTGTGGTAATGCCAGCAGGTATGTCAACACATAAGAGAATCAAATGAAGTAAAATCATATTATAATCTTAAGTGAGTAGGAAATAAATGCTCTAAAATGTATTCATTTTATGTGTCCTTAAGAAAGAAAATTAGGGCAGCTGATATGTTAAGGATGTTCAAATACTTAGAATCATATAAAATTATGAAAAAGCATCAGATGTTCATAAGAGTTAGACATTGCATATAAGAGTATTTAATGCTGTGTAGGGATATATTACATTTTTGTGGACTCAAAATACAAATGTCTTTTTGACTGAAACTATTGATCTTCACCCTTTTAAATGAGTATACAAAATACATGCATGCATGATGTTACAAATAATTTCATGTTTAGGGAGTAAGAAGTTTGCACTTCCTATACTTCTGACATTACTAGTATGCTACAGATAATTGTCTATAACTGCACTAATACTGTAAAAGCTTGAGTGTATCTTTTAGAAAATTCAACTTCTGGCATAACACTGCTAAACTTGAATATTTTTTGCTGACAAAGTAATATAAGAACTATATTCTCTCAGGGCATTCTGTGGTGTTATTTATATATGAGAATATTGGCTTTCTTGGCATATAAGAAGTATGTGATTTACTTAACTTTGGGGTTATCTGTGCTTTTCATGAACATATTTTATGAAAAATAAACATGCAGTTGTGCCTAATTCATTAATAAATAGAACCCAATGGGCTACAGATATGCCACATATATTACATATTACATACTTTCAATGAATTAGATACGTATTATTGAGAAAAATTAATGTTCACAGATAAGATAAAAATGAAATTTGATTTTTTAAATCAGTCTGATGGTATATTTGATATATTATTTCAACCACATATGCTCTTTCTTGAACCCACTGTACACTTTTAACTAACTTTTGACTTTTAATTGTTTCATCGATATGAGAAAGGATCCTTATTGCGAAGTTTTTTTGTTTTTGTTGTTGTTGTTTTAAGATTTTATTTATTTATTTGACAGAGATCACAAGTAGGCGGAGAGGCAGGCAGAGAGAGAGGAGGAAGCAGTCTCCCTGCTGAGCGGAGACCTGATGTGGGGCTGGATCCCAGGACCCTGGAATCATGACCTGAGCCAAAGGCAGAGGCTTTAACCCAGTGAGCCACACAGGCGCCCCTATTGCCAAGGAAATCCTCAACATATTTCAGCCTGAAAACTTAACTAGAGGGGTGCCTGGGTGGCTCAGATGGTTTAGCATCTGCCTTAGGCTCAGGTCATGATCCCCAGGTCCTGGGATTGAGCCCCATGTAGGGCTCCTGGCCCAGCAAGGAGTCTGCTTCTTCCTCTCCCTTTGCTTCTCCCGCTGCTCGCTGCTCATGCTCTCTCTCTCTCTGTATCTCTGTCTCAATGAATAAATAAAATCTTTAAAAATATTAACTGCAAAACAATACTAGGTTCTTACCATCCTTTAGTGGAATATGTATAACTTTACATTTAGTGTTATTTGATTACATTTGCTCTATGTTGATTACAAAAATTAAACTTAAAAAACATGTATGTAATTCTCTCAAAGAATTGGTACCTTTAATTAGCTAATTAACGTCAGGTGAACAAGAAGTCATTGCATACATTAAAATTTCCTGCTAATGACTAAAGAAAGCTTGGCTAGGAGGCCAATTGGGAGGGAGACAAACCATAAGTGACTCTTAAATCTCACAAAACAAACTGAGGGTTGCTGGGGGGAGGGGGGTTGGGAGAAGGGGGTGGGATTATGGACATTGGGGAGGGTATGTGCTTTGGTGAGTGCTGTGAAGTGTGTAAACCTGGTGATTCACAGACCTGTACCCCTGGGGATAAAAATATATGTTTATAAAAAATAAAAAATTAAAAAAAAAAAAAAGAAAGAAAGCTTGGCTAGGAAGTGACACATCACAGTTGATATGATGGAATGATTTGCTCTGCCTTTAAACAATAGGGGGTGAGTTATCTAAAATTTAAACCAATATTTAAATCAATTAAAGTAATCTACTTTTTATTTTCAGTATTTGTTGCCAGTTCTAAACACTGTCAGTGATAAAATACTCTTTCAGATACAGTATTTTTCGAGTTCTAAATAATTTTGGCAGTTACCATTGGACTTTCATTATACATATTAAATATATTTATGAATATCTAAATATACTCCTAATAGACCATTTTAATTTTTAATTTCCTTAAGGAAATACTGTATTCTATGAAGAATTTAACTCCCAAGAACTCCATTATGCAATGTACCTCCTACGTATGGGCATATCGTTATTTTGAGTCTTTTTTTTTATAATAGCTCAATACAATTCAAGTTTGTTTTAGAAACCATTTATGGCTCCAGAGTTGTGTTTTCAGATATCCCTTATTATAAAATCCTGATTGAAAGTAAATGATAGATACATGTTATTTTGTAGAAAATACTAAGAGCACAGTTATTTTATAGACAAAAACAAAACTTCTGTCATTTCCTTGAATACTAAGAAACCCCGAGTCCAGTTTAGCAAAGTTGCAGGATGAGGGCAATAAATAAAACTGAGCTTGATTTCTTGTTACAATAGAATTGAGTAATTGCATATGAAAATTGAAATAAAGCCAATAACATTTCAAAAAATATAGATATGAAGTAATTATAAGAAAATATATGCCAGATTGGTATGCTGAAACCTGTAACATCAATGAAAGAAAGAATTCAAAATAAAGGGAGAGCTACATTATATCCATAAGTTGAAAGATTTAATACTGTTCAGATGTCATTTCTCCCAAAATTCATCTAGAAATTCATTTTGAGCCTGATAAAACTTCCGGCGGAATTTTTGTAGATCTGGTCCATGGGTTTAAAATGTATATGAATTACAAAGGACCAACGTTCTGAAAAAGATTTATGTAACTAAGACCCCCATAACCTGAGTGCAAAATTGACATTTAATAGCCTACTTTATTATGATAGCTTATCATAAGAGTAAGCATATAGATAAATTAGAGCGATAGGCCTATATATATATGTGATGAATTAATTAATTCAACAACAAAGGATAGTATTTTCAACAAATTGGACTTGATAAGCACCCTATATTTTAGGAAACAAAAATCTGTGGTGCCTGGGTGGCTCAGTGAGTTAAGCCTCTGCCTTTGGCTGAGGTTATGATCCCAGGGTTCTGGGATCAAGCCCCACATCGGGCTCTCTGCTCAGCGGGGAGCCTGCTCCCTGCCCCCCCTCCCCGCCTGCTCTCTGCCTACTTTTGATCTCTCTCTGTGTGTCTAATAAATAAATCTTTAAAAGAAAAATCTTATGCCCAAATCTAATGCCAAGCATATATACATGTTGAAAGAAAACACTGGAGAAATACAACATGGCAGAGAAAGAATTCTTAGGACATAAAACAAATGAAAGCTAACTTTAAAAAAAAGAGATATACTTTAAATATTTGGCTCTTCAATAAGATATTATGAAGATAACACAATTTATTTTCAAAACTCCTGTTTATTAATAATCTATTGCTATATACTTGGGAGATAATATTTGGAAATGTTTACCTCTAAAAGTTTTATACCCAGTGTTTATGAAAGATTCATACACTCATTCATAAGGGGAAAAAAGCCAGCTAAAAAATTGTTATATATTTGAACAGTTGCTTTAACAAGGATGAGATATGAATGGAAAATAGATGAATACTCTTAATTATTTGTTAGGAAAATGGAAGTTGAAAACAATCCAAGATACCACTATACATTGACCAGAATGGCTAAAATAAAAGACAAAAGAAAAAAAATAATGAAGTTTGAAAGGCATCTTTGACCCCATAGTCCTGATAAGAAAAAAGAATGATACCTTTGTAAGTATTTGGTAATCTCATATACAGTGAGCCATCACCTGGCCATGCCACCTGTCCTCCTCATTTCTAGGTAGTTGCTAAAGATAAAAGATAAAAGTCCTCCTCATTTCTAGGTAGTTGCTAAAGATAAAAGACCTAAACACCAGTGCTCATAGCAGCCTTCTCTATAACTATGTAAACTTGTTATCACCTCAAAGTGTGTTATATGGTAAATGGATAAATTAGAATTTATCCATAATGGAATTATCACCATTAAAAGAATAAACAAGATTTTGTAGATAAGATCTATACAAGGATGGATCCAAAAAGCATAAAACTAAGTCCAAGACAAAAGGCAACTTTGGGGTAAAAGTTGTTGTTGTTTTTTTTTAAGATATTATTTATTTATTTGACAGAGATCACAAGTAGGCAGAGAGTTGGGCAGAGAGAGAGGAAGGGAAGCAGGCCCCCTGCCGAGCAGAGAGCCTGAGGAGGGGCTCCATCCCAGGACCCTGAGATCATGACCTGAGGGGAAGGCAGAGGCTTCAACCCACTGCGCCCCCCAGGCGCCTCTGGGTAAAAGTTTGAAGAGAAGAGAAAACTTAATAAATGTCTCAAATTATTTCTCATTAATTATCAATTACACAAAAATAGGACGTTTACAGTGAAAAAGCTTCCTGGACAACACTTCAATTATTAGTATTAACATCACCAATAACAGGACACACTAACATCACATGTAACAGTCCCTCAGTCTTGCGTCCTGGACACGGCTTTACTGTTTCATATTCCTATTAGCTAAATTAGGTAGCTCTGCCACTCAAAGTAATTTATCAGCATGACTTAAAGGACTCAAAGTCTTGAAGGTAAATACCTCTGAGTGGATAAAAAGAGAGCAGTTAAAGGCTGTTGCTTTTGTATTGCTTATTTCCTGTTTTATCATTTCCTATTTTATTTTTGATTTTACTGCACATATTTTGAAATCTATCCAAAATTAGAGAAAAATCAAAGTTGAAAGGAATATAACCTTGTATCTGGATTTATAAAATTTTTATTATGCCAAGCATTGGCTTTTCTTCCATTTATGATAACTATACTTTCAAGAAATTATAGGCTTTAAAAAACATTCAATTGATGCCTTATTTTTAAAATTGTTTGGTTCACTGTATGTATGTTACCATTTTTTTTTAAATTAAGACTTTTTTAGATCATTTGAAGGTTCACAGCAAATTGAGGGGGGATACAGAGACGTTTTGTGTACTGTCTGCCCCCACACATGCATAACCTTCCCCAATAAAAACATCTTCCATCATAGTGGTGCTTTGTTAGAACTGATGATCCCACTTAAATACATCATAACCACACAAGGTCCATAGTTTGTATTATGGTTCACCCTTGGTGTTTTTATCCCCTTAAATTATTGATTCATTTATTGCAATCTCTTTAGTATAATAAAGCATTTAGAGCTATAAATGTTTCTTTCCACTCAGCACTGTCCATATCAAATATGATTTATGTAGTGTAAACCTTTTATTTGATCTTTCTTAAAAGTCAGTAATTGCAGCTTGGATAATCTAGACATGGGAACGATCCAGAGAGCATTTTCTCTAACATTTATTCAAACTGTTTCATTTAAATGGATTTTTTCTCATTAAGTTCCAATTTTACTGCCTTGAGAGAATTTATATTTAGTCAGATCACCTTTGCTTTTCTTAATTTGTCATAGCCAGGGGAAAAAATAAGATGTATCAACATGATGTACATTGTATTAAAGCTTTGTAGAGGGGTGTGTGTGAGACAGAATACACATAGCATGTCACTTTACCTTAACTTAATGAAATACATGATTTACATGTTCTATATCTTTTTTTTTTTTATTTACATCCTTCCTCAAATGAGTGAGACTGTGGTCCTAAAGTCTCCCCAAATTATTGCATTTTATTTATTTTTTATAAATGTGTACTTCATACATTTTGTATAATATGAGCTATTGAAACAGTTACAACTTTTTTCATCTCTATGTATATATCAAAATCTCCATTTTCCCTCCAGCTCTCTATTTTTATCAGTAGAATTTTTTTTCTACTTCTGCTAATAATTTCTTTTCTTTTCTTGATGGGAGAGACCGTGATCTACCATCAGAGATTTAGGAAGAATTTTTTGTTGTCTCTTGCTGGAGTGAGGAGATAGGGGGAAAAAAGTGAAGTAAAACATTAATTGCCAACTACAGTATCTGTCTTGAAATGTCAACTTCCTACATTTTCACTTTCCACACAGAAGCACAATTATGCAAGATGAGAGAAATTGACAGGGTTCAGACCCCATGAAGACTTCTCTAATCTGAGGGTCTTTCAGATAAAGCAGTGATACACAGGGTTTGAGCAAAGTATTTCTAGTTCCATAGTAATATCCACATGATACACCTTTAAAAGTACTATAAATGTAGATCAAAGAGAATGAATATCCTTATTACTCTGAGGGACATTGAAAGAAACTATGAAAATTTACATTTCAAGTAACCTTATATAGCAGCTGGTTGATTCTGATATTTGAAACAATGTCAAAATGGGATTAAAGCAAGAGTATGTCCAAAACACTTCAAACATATTTTTCATCTTAAACTCACTGCATTAAATTGAATGATATAGTTCATTATATTTCCTTCACAGATACAGAAATAATTTCTGAATGCAGCTGGTTCCATAACAGGATATGTCTAAGATTCCCATTGCATTTTATGTTGAATAATTTATTTTTGACAGAAAATGAAGTTCACAGTAATGTATTTTTTTGACTTTCACTATCAGTCATTGGAATTTATTAAAAATTCCAAACCTGTAAATTGTGCTTGCAGAGAAAATGTGTTAAGTTACACATTTTTCATTTCAAGCTTAATTAAAATCATATTCTCTAGTACACTGATTGTTAGAGAGGTATTTACCCTACAAATAGTTGTGGTAGTTATGGTTCCTGAATCATCCTTTCTTCTTCAGATGTTTCTCTTACAGGAAGTCATTTTCCCGTTGAAATAATTATTTTTCTATATTCTCACCACATTTATAGGGTAAAGTTAAGTCTGTTTTACAATATTGCAAAAACCCTAAGTTTAAGTAATATTTAAGAATTAAAAAAATAAAACATTTTGGTTTTCATTTCTGTTTAGTAAAACCAACTAAATTTTACATTTGCCTAATAATTGTTCATATGTTCTCTTTTTCAAACTTAGTACTAATCAATCTTTTTCAATAACATAAGTTACTAATAGATGTTTTAAGTAGCAAGAACAAATTTATGATTTATACAGTCTTTCCAGCTATTGTATAGAAACCTGAACAAAGAAATCAGCTACACATAGCAAGATAAAATTCCTTTTGTTCTATAATATCTCTTCCAAATTGAACATAGACTCTTTCTATATTCCACTTATTATATATGCCTTATATATTTTACATAGTGTAGAGAATATATTCTCTATTATTCTCTATGTATTATTTTCAATACATTTTCAATAAGTCCTCTTATATTCATTTTCCAAATGAATAATTACATTAAATAGTGAAATCAGGACAATATTTTAAATTTCTAATCTTATTTGCTTGTCTCTGGCAGACCTCAATCCAATATTACTGAGGCTGGTCAATCACAAGTACACTTGTGAAAACACGGGGAAACAGCGATGGAAAAATCACTATCAACATTCATAATTCCCCAAATGCAAGCAAAATAATCTAATATATCTTTACATATACTATTATTTGTATGCTTGCTATATACCATGTTCAAACTAAACATTTAATTTATATGCATTTATTTTAGCAATTCTCAAACTTTTATTTATTTTTTTTTTTTAGCAATTTTCAAACTTTTTCATCTGAGAACCTCTTTATTGTCTTTTAAAGTGTTCTTTTATGGAACACCCCCCAAAATTTTTTTTTCATATAGACTGTATCAGTATTTCCCATATCAGTATTCAAAATGAGATATACTTAAAATATTTATTTGTTCATTCATTTAAAGACAAACACATAGATGTTAAAATCAATAATACTTTCATGAAACGGATACTTTTCAGAACTAAAAATAATTCTTTATAAAATGCTTTTAGTTGTATTTTAATTTTTTGTTAATTGTAATTATAGTTAATGTGCAATATTATGTTAGTTTCAGGTGTACATGATTCAGCCTTTATATATACATTATACAGTGCTCATCACAGTAAGTGTAGTTAACTTTCTCTTGCAAAGATATTACAAATTATTGACTATATTATCTATGCTGCACTTTTTATTACCATGACTTATTTTAAAACTGGAAAATGTACCTTTTAATCCCCTTTCCCTTTTTCATCCAACCCACCACTCTGGCAACCACCAATTTTCTGTATTTGAATCTATTTTGGCTTTGTTTTATTTGATTTTTAATTCCATGTAAAACTGAAGTACGGGGTGCCTGGGTGGCTCAGTGGGTTAAGCCTCTGCCTTTGGCTCAGGTCATGATCTCAGGGTCCTGGGATCGAGTCCTGTATTGGGCTCTCTGCTCAGCAAGGAGCCTGCTTCCCCCTCTCTCTCTGCTTGCCTCTCTCCCCACTTGTGATCTCTGCCTGTCAAATAAATAAATAACATCTTTAAAAAGAACAAAAACAAATTGAAATACGGTATTTGTCTTTCTCTCTCAGACTTGTTTCACCTAACATCATGCCCTCTGAGTCCATCCATATTGTCCCATATGGAAGATTTCATTATTTTTGTATAGCTGAGTAATATTCCATTATATTATCTCATGTATATCCTATATATCATATCGTACATATGATATATACAATAGATCTCATATTCTTTATTCACCATCTATTGATGGTGAATACAGATACTTTGATTCCCTCCATATTTTGGCTATTGTAAATAATGCTGCAATAAACATGAGGTACATGTATCTTTTTAAATTAGTCTTTTTGTTTCTTTGGGTTAATACCCAGAAGTAGATCATAGATCATAAATCATACCCAGAAGGGATCATAACGGTATTTATTTTATTTCCTGTGATCTTTATTATGGCCTTCTTTTTTTAAGATTTCTATTTATTCACTTGAAAGAGCACAAGCAGGGGGAGGGGCAGAGAGAGAAGCAGACCCCACAAAGCAGGGAGCCCGATGCGGGGCTCAGTCCCAGGACCCTGGGATCATGACCTGAGCTGAATGCAGACGCTTAAACTACTGAAACACACAAGCACCTCTATGGCCTTCTTTTTAACTTTGGATTTTGTTCTTTTTTTCCTGGTTCTTAAAGTGTAAGGTTAGATAGTTTATTTCAAATTTCTCATTTCTGAAGGTATGCCTATATCCTTCTTAGAATTGCTTTTGCTATTCTTTTCTGTTCCTTCCTTCTGTTGCTTTCTTCCCTTGTGGTTTGGTTTTCATTAGGATTATGTTTAGAATTCACTTATCTTTATAGCTATAGATAGATATAGGTAGATATAGTGTGTGTGTGTTTACAGTAAGTTTATGCTTTTGGGATACTGTGAAGTTCACATACAGCATTTTACGTGTTTAAAAGTCTGTTTTAAGTTGATAATAACGTAATTTTAAACACCTTCTGAAATTTTATAATTTTACTCCCCCATCCACATTTTGCATTTTGATGAAACATTTTACAGCTTCTTATTTTCCATGTCACTTAACCAATTATTATAATTTTAAAATATTCAATTATTTTTCTTTGACTAATTACTAATTACATTACTAATCATTATGTTTTTAAACAATGTTACTACTTCTGTCTTTTACTTTTCATACTTTATAAGTGGTTGGTCTACTACCTTTATTATTTACTTTTCTGGTGATATTTTTATTTCCATTTGATTTCTTATTAATAAATTCCTTTCCTTTTTAGCTTAGAGAAGTCTATGTAACGTTTCTTGTAAGGCTGGTTTAGCGGTGATGAATTCCTTTAGCTTTATTTATCTGCTCGAGCCTTTATCTCCTTCAGTTGTGAATGATAATCTTGCCAGATAGAGAATTCTTCCCTAGCCAGGTTTTTTGGTTTTTTGTTTTGTTTTGTTTTGTTTTGTTTGTTTTCTTTTTTTTCCCTCTTAGCATCAAATATGGCATGCTACTCCCTTCTGTCCTGTGAAGTTCCTGCTGAAAAATATCTTGTTAGCCTTATGGGGTTTCCTTTTTTCTTGGCGGGGGGTGGGTTCCTTTTTATGTAATATGTTGCTTTGTTCTTGCTCTTTTAAAATTCTCTCTTTATCCTTTTACCATTTTAACTATAATGTGTCTTGGCGTTTTTCTCTTTAGGCTTTAGATGCATAAATGGCATCTGCCAGCACTTCCATCTCTGCATAAGGTCTCTGCAGGTTCATTCCTCTGTCAGACACTTTAAAATTAGTAAGCTCATTTTATTTGGAACTCGGGGGGATTCCTGGACCTGCATGTCTGTTTCCTTCCCCAGAATGGGGATGTTTCCAGCCATTATTCCTTCAAATAATTCTCTGTCCCTTTCTCTTCTCCTTCAGAGATCGTACATTGTGAACATTACTCTGATTGGTGTCCCTGAGGTCCCCTTAATGGATCTGTTCTTCTTTCAGTTATCCTATTTTGCTGCTTTTTCTGGGTGTGCCCCATTGCTTTGTCTTCCAGATCTCTGAATGATGCTTCTATTCCATTCATTCTGCAGTTGAATCTCTCTAGGGTGTTTTTCAATTCAGGTAGAACTGCTATGTGGTACTTTGTATATTTTCTCTTTGTTAGTTTTCATTGTGTTCATACATTCTTCTCCTGAGATTGGTGAGCACTTTTTTTTTCCCCCTTTACAATTATTTTGAACTCTCTCAGGTAGATTGTTCACCTCCTTTCCATGAGGATGGTTTTCTTGGGATATGCCTTGTTCTTCCTGTTTGGAACATATTCCTCTGTCTTCCCTTTTTGTTTGTCTCTTTGTGTTTGCCTGTATTTATTTGGCAAAGTGGCTAACTCATTCAGTCCTGAAGAGGGGTCTTGTTTAAGAGCTGTTCCATGTGGCCCAGAAGCTCATTATGCCTTGGCCACTAGACCCAGAAACTCTGTTTGTCCTTCGTGGGGTGGGGGGTGGTGTCCTTGCTATGATAGGGCCCTGACTGCTGCACAGGGAGGTCAGGGTTTAGAGCATTCACTCAGACTGGTTGAGGCTCAGCTATATTGGGAGTGTGGGTTTGAGATGCTCATCATCCCCGTTGTGCCTGTCTCTGTGCAGATTGGGTGAGGGTCAGTGTGCTCGCCTGGCTGGTTACAGTTCAGCTGCTACATGGGGATGGTGGAGTTCAGGGTGTTGTCTGAGCTTTTTGCAGCATTCTTGCTATGTAAGGAGGACAGAGCTCAGGGTACTTGTCCATCTTTGTTGCATCTTGTCCTTGCACCCCTCAAGGATGACTGCATAGTGCTGGTGGGGGTTTGAGGCATCCCCTAGGCCTATTGTGGCTACACTACTGTGTGTGTTGTGCAAGGCTCAGGACACCCAATCAGGCCGATTATATCTCCATTGCTGAACAAGGGTGACAGAGCTCGAGAAGCTTGCTTGTCCTCATTGCAGCAGAGTCTCCGGTCAGGTTGCTAGCATGTCAGGTGTTCATCCCGGCCAATTATAGCACAGGGTAGGCAGGACCTGTTTTCTGGTGCTAGCTGGCTAAAGGCCATGCACCCAAAATGGCACCTGTTGTTTCATTTACCAGCAAATGAGGATGAGACTGCATAAATGGCATCTGCCAGCGCTTCGATCTCTGCATAAGGGCCCTGTAGGTTCATGCCTCTGTCAGCCACTTTAAAATTAGAAGGAGATCTTTCTCCCTTATGCTTAGGCACTTTTCAACCTGCTGTTCTCTTTTATTTTTTTCAATTTTTTAAAAATTTTTATTTATTTATTTGACAGAGATCACAAGTAGGCAGAGAGACAGGCAGAGAGAAAGAGAGGAAGTAGGCTCCCTGTTGAGCAGAGAGCTCCATGCAGGGCTTGATCCCAGGATCCTGAGATCATGACCTGAGCCGAAGGCAGAGGCTTAACCCACTGAGCCACCCAGGCGCTCCTCAACCTGTTGTTTTCATGCTGGATCTTCAGACTTGTGGATTTGTACTCAAACCCTTTTAAAGTGAGATCACTATCTGCTATAGTTACATGGGTTCCCTAGTGTTAATTTTCAAAACCAGACGTTTTGGGAGCTAGCATTTCTGGTGGCAGGCCCTTAGGGTCCAGGTGCCTGGTGTGGGGCAAAATCCCTTCATTCCTCGAGGGAGTGTTCTGTATTTTGGGGATCTCTGTCACTTGGGGGGTCACCATGCCTGGTATGAGGTCCAGGTGAAACTGTATCTCTGCCTCTCCTACCCTTTTATCAATGCCTCGTGGATTGCGAAGGCACTATTGATCTAGTTCTCAGATCCTTTCCAGAGGCAAATTATTTCATATGTAGCTGTAAGTTTGTTTTCTCTATGGGAGGAGATAAGTTCAGGGTCCCCCACACTGTCATCTTAAATCCTTGCTCCTAGACAAAATTTTAACTACTGAAACACCACATCAGAAACTAATGATGTACTATACAGTGGCTTATTAAACATAAAAAACAAAACAAAACAAAATAAAAATACAAAACAAAACCACCACAGTCAGGCTCACAGAAGTGGTTACAAACTTTCTAAGTTGAACTTTCCCTGGAAGCTTAAATTTTATATGTGGTAACAAATGTTGTCAATTTTTTGTTGTGAAATAAACTTAATTTTTGAGAAACCATCTAGCAATACCCAAATTTGCTTAACCACAGTTTTTTTTCTGCCCGTTTTTCTTCCTCCAAAAAAAATCCAGTTCAGTTTGCAACTCAAACAACCATGTAAAACTTTCTCCTGGAGGAGTACATTGTAAACTATAGCCCAGCAGACCTAATCTGACCTGTCACACACTTTTGTAAACATAGTTTCACTGGTTTCATGCTCACTTACTAACTTGCTGATTTGCTGCCTTCATGCTCTATTGGCAAACAAAGGTAACTACCTGCCACAGAGACTACATTTCCTGCAAAGCCTAAAACACTTAGTAGTTGGCCCCTTAAGAAAACAGGAGTTTACCAATCTCTGTTCCAGGCAACCGTGACTTTTGGCTTACTGCAGAAATGCTGTATACATGCCTCCCAATTGTCACATAGCATATTAAAAATAAATGTATTTAGGAGTCAAAATTTAATAGAATTCTTGGTTTTTACTGATTTAATTAAAATATTAATTAAAACTGGCATTGATTATTATGATTATTTTAGTTTTAGTTTTTTTTTTTTAATTTTATTGTATTTATGGGTCTATGTGAGGACCAGTGGAGCATGAGAGGGCTTCGAGCACAGATTGGTGGCGATTCTGGCTATGGTGTAAGCCACAAATGTCAACACAATGAAAAGGGCAAATGTAATAGTATTATTTTCCTATTTCATAGATATGGATGCTAAACTACAGACACATGAAATAAATGTTCTAAGGACAAAAATCTGGAAAGTGGTAGGATTTGAAATCAGTGCATTTAAATTGAGAACAATTTTCTTTAAAGCTCCAGGTTTCCAGGGAAAGGGCTTTTGTGACCCTGATTAAAAAACAGTTCCATGAACCTATATCAGCAGTTTTCCTGAAGTATAAATTCTTTATGTCCAACCAGGCTTTTCTACTTTTTTTTTTTTTTTTGCTAAGTTATTTACCTAAAATCATTCACAAACAAGTATTAAATTGGAACCCACACATGGAATTGTCATCTTTGTAAGTTTTTACTGATGTAAAAACAACCCTAAAAAAACAAATCTATTCTTTTTCATTTGTGTAAATTTGAGAAAATTATTTAACTTGTATGAATCTGTTTACTTATATTAAGCAGTGGCATTAAAGAGGTGGAAAGATTAGCCAAAACATTATATATAGTTTATTTACCGTGGTGGTGAGCAGTATGGTAGTGAATAGTCTTCAGGTGTTCTCAAGATACCATGAATCCTTTTGTTTCCAAAGATTTTTATTCACCTTCTCCTGCACTGAATTTCAATAAGTGTCATATTTTGTTTTTTTAAAATTAATATTTATTTATTTTTATTAATATTTAGAAGTTCATTGTTAATCTGTGGAATTTTGGAATAAATTTGATTCATTAATCTTTACTCCCTAGAACCCTTTTATTTTATAGACTGGCCAAAACTTCTAAAAGCTTCTTTATGACTATTTGGTGGGTATAATTCCATTGTGACATTTAAACATATTAATCAGATAAGTATATAACACTAGGCTTAGTTGTAATCATTATAAGATGCCTATGGATTTTATGGTTGAGCACAATTTAAAAGGAACATCAGGTAAAGCAAGACTTGTAGAAATATAGTAATTTCATGAAATCTCTCTAGGCGCATGTATGTATTTTGTGTATAGATATTTATAAAGTATTAAGATCAGGATGATGCTAAAGTAATTCCTTTGTACCTTATGATGTTGAAAGAAAAAAAATCAGCATGTGACCACTGATAGTGACATTTGTGTATCTGTTTTTATAAATGTGTGTGGAGAAGGAGATTTTTTTTTGAGAGAGATTCTTATGTGTAAAATACTCAGAATAAAATAATTTCATAGTCTACTATAATCAAGAATTTTAATCATAACATTATATTCCAATGAGGTAAAAACTATAAATCTTCATAAAACTTCAAATCTTGCATCCTTTTTTCTTCTATTTTTTAAAATTATTAATCCTACTGTAGCTCATTAAGCTTAAGAAAAAAACATGTATTTTTGTGTAACCATGTTTGTGTCCATGTGTGTTTGATAGTGTCACTGATACTATCATATCAGTGTTGAGAAGAATATTCCCACTGTGGTGATTGTCAGAATAAAGGACTTTTAAAAAGAGAGGCTTCTCTTTCCCAAGTTGTTTTCTCAATCAGTGGAGTGGCAGTTAACACAGCAGCAGGACAGAGTAGCTGGAGGCTCTTTCTTTTTTTTTTTTTTTTTTTTTTTTTTTTTATAAACATATATTTTTTATATACATATATTTTTATCCCCAGGTCTGTGAATCACCAGGTTTACACACTTCACAGCACTCACCAAATCACATACCCTCCCCAATGTCCATAATCCCACCCCCTTCTCCCCAACCCCCTCCCCCCGGCAACCCTCAGTTTGTTTTGTGAGATTAAGAGTCACTTATGGTTTGTCTCCCTCCCAATCCCATCTTGTTTCATTTATTCTTCTACGCACTTAAGCCTCCATGTTGCATCACCACTTCCTCATATCAGGCTCTTTCTAACCAGATACTTAGACCTCTTCAGTGCACTGGGGCTCTAGACTTCATTTTGTAGGTGGAGACTGGGTTAATTGCTTTTAATTGGTTGCCTGATTATTCTAACTAGGATCATATTTGTCTATGGCTTACTTGTATCAGGACATAAGAACCTCAAGGCAAAATTTCTTTTGACCATCTTATTTCTCTGCCACCTTTTATCTTTTTGCCTACTAACTGGTTGCTGCGCATTGCTCCCATGACCCTCTCCGAGACTAAAGAATATGGAGACACGTCTTCAGTGTGATGTTCCCTGCGTTTTCCATTTACATTAGGATATCTTTGCTCTTCAAATACATGGCCCCTGCCAGGAAAGCTACTGCCTGTGACGCTATCTACTCATCGCCTTTTCTCTTCTCAGTGAGAAGATAGCTCTTTTTAATGTTGACACCATCCACCAACATTCTTCCTCTTTATTTTTTTCAAATTTTACACAGCGATGAGCATCCCTTATTAAGCTTTATTTTTGTTTATTAAATATTGTGGTTTTATTATCTATCTCCTTCCACTGTATCTCATTTGAAGTCAAGGATTTTCTTCTTGTATTACTCAGGGCTATTCCCAGACATATATAGAGGTTCTATCAAATGTAAGCAGATTTTGAGTAAGTCCATCCCATATATATTTTTTTAAATCACAATGCTGTTATTTTACATGATGGATTTGTGGGTATGAGAAAAGACTTCCGACCTCAGAGGAGCCATGCGACCAGACTAGAAGTTATACTTGCAACTTACACCTTATAGACCGTTCCCATAGAGCTTGCACCATTGTCAAATATTAGAGAAAATGTTTTTAAAAAGAAAAGGTTTATATCACTATTCTGACTACTACACATTTAAAATTATAGAAGTTGCTTATTTTCTACTACATTACATATTTTTTGAAAATTCCAAAGGCAGCAATTAACAGAACTTTCTTTGTATAATAAAGCAACGAAATGGAATATGACGACAGACACGTCCATTTCTGAAGCAGTCATTGATCATTGTTATCTCTTGATAGGCATTTAAATATAGCAGACAAGACTTTCCACTGGGTGAGGAGTTTTAGAAACACTTTCTTATGTAACTTAAAGAAGATGGTCAGGATAAGCTTTTTGAAATCTTAGTTGAGACATTTGAGCTTTAAATTTGCATCCAAACCTGGAAGAGGAGAAATATTTAATTTGGTCCTAAATTAACTGGCTAGAAAAATCTGTGCTGGAATTTATTACTCCATATAATAGGAATTGATAAAAAAAAATACTTTATTTTTCTAACTATATTAGATTTCTTTCAAAGTGCCACCCATCCTTGTATTTTTTTAATAGTACATTTCTTGGTTAAAAATTTACTGTGATGATAAGAACAATTAATGCCTAATATTTCTGTTATCCTTAAAAAGTCAATGACAAAATTATTTTCACTTTTAGCTAAGATTTTAATTTGAAAAGGTGGCTCACGAAAGAACATAACAGATAAATTGTTGGGAATTCATTTTAGAAGTCTCAAAAAAAGAGGAATAATTTTCCTCACATGGCATCGGGGGCAAAAGTGACCAGTCAGAAACAGCACCCTAATTTTGCACTTTTATTTTGCACGTTTATTGCATTATGAGTGTGCCTATTTTTTAATTTCTATATAATCTAACTTTTAATTAAAATAGGCTATTGATAATTTTTCTTTTATAAATGAGCACCACATTTACAACAGAAAAAAAGAGAAATCTCTGTATATCATAAGAGTGATAGTTTGTAATTTATTTTAAACCTTGTATTTTCATAATGTTTTGATCGAAGCGGCTGAAGAAGAAACTTGATACACCCAACCTAGCTCCTCCTGAAAGTGCTTGAAAAGTGCTGAGAGGAAGGGAAGACTGGAAGCGATTGCCTTCTTCACAGCTGCTGTGAACAGGGTCAAGAGCTCTGTCGGTAAAGACTAGACCACAACCAGCAGAACCAGGAGTTGACAAACACCAACACAAGGCAAACTCACCTCCAACTCACAGAGCATGGGAAAACACCAAAACCAGGACAGACTGGGGGGTGGGCAGGAAGGAAGCTACACCCTCTCCTCTGAAGGCCACATCTCCACTATGTGGCTCTCCTTTGAGGCAGACACTTTGAAAGTATGCTTAGTCTTTAATGCCCTTCTTCTTAGTTTCTCTTCAACACTAACCAGGTTCTCTCTCAGTCTCTCTGTTTTCGTCATCCTGCTCTCATCATGGCTTCTCAGTTTTCTTCGCCGATTCCTGCGCTTTGCCCAGACTTAGAGTATCAGCCCTTCTATCTTTTCTAATATTTGTCTTTACTAAAAATCCTCAGAAAGAGCTTTCTGCTTCCTGGTTATAAATTCATCCTAAAACTTACCACCCAAAATTCAGTCATCAAAGAGCCTATTGGACTTGACTCAGATATCTAGTAGACATCCCAAACTGAACGTATCCAGAAGTCAGTGCCTGAGAGCCACTTTCAACATTTCCTCTGTTGCCAGGCTTCTTTTGGGGACTGCACCTTTGTAATTCCTCACAACACAATAGTGGCTTGTTGCTTCAGTTCCTCGCCTCATACCCCACAGGCACTGTGGGAAGAAAACATCTTTAAATTACTTTTTATCCCAGTGCGATTAACCGTGTGTGCTATTAGTTTTGGGTGTCCAATGTAATGTTCGTTCAATTACTTCACTCTCTGCAAAAACCTCTGGTGCTTCCTTTCGCCGTTAGAATATAATTCAAAGTCCTTACATGGACCTCGTTGTATTTTTTTTTCCTTTTTCTTCATTTTAGGGTTGCCAACTTTTACTTTGCCATGTAAAACCATTTAAAACGTGTATCTGTGATTATTATTACTTCATAACAGAAAAGATATCTTACCACACACAATGTAGAGAGGACAACCTAAAAATTTTTTTAAAGTATTTAAATTTAATTTTCATAAAATCCTTACTTTATGTCCCAGATTTTCTCTACATACTTTTAAAATGATTACTATTTTGGAGTCATCTGGGCAGCTTGTTCAGTAAAACAGCTGACTCTTGATTTTGGCTCAAGTCATTATCTCTGGGTCCTGGACACAAGCCCCAGTTTGGGCTCTGCACTCAGCTTGGAGTCTTTCAGGATTCTCTTTCTCCCTCTGCCCCTTCCCCCGTACTCTCTCTCTGTCTTAAATAAATCAATCTTTAAAAAAAATTATTACTATTTGTGGATGAACTGATAGAACATCTAAAGGATGAACAGTAGACTGGGAACCAACATTTGAGAACTATTTCTCCATTGTTTTTCATACTTATGGTCTTGGAAGTGAGGAACTGAACTCCAGACACCATCAGCTGATAAGTAGTTGAACTGGGTTTAAAATTCACGTCCGAGTTCTCCAGAACCAGTGTTTATATCCTATTCCAGTCTGTGTCTATGCAAATGGGTTATTGTTGTGGTTCTTCCAGGATGTAGTTGACAGAAAATTTGCTTTTTAAAGTCTTGGCTAGACTTGGGTTACACGAGTAAACATAGGGATCGAATTTTACTTTTTTTTTTTTTTTTCGGATTTTACTTTTAAAATCTGTGCACATGGGTGTGTTTTCGACTGAAGTATAGTTGACATACAATATTAGTCTTGGGGTACAGCATAGTGATTTGACATTTGTATATGTTATGAAATGCTCACCATGGTAAGTGGTTACCATCTGTCACCATACAAACTTATTACAACACTATGAGTATATTCCCTGTGCTGCACTTTATGTCTGAATTACGTATTTGCTTTATAACTGGAAATTTGTAACTCTTAATGCTCTTCATCTTTTTCACCTGTCGCCATCTCTCATCCCCTCAGGCAATCACATTTATTATCTGTATTTATCTACTATTTATAAAATTTATCATTTCCTACTTTGTGTTTCAGATTCCACATTAAATGAAATTGTATGGTATTTGCCTCTCCCTGTCTGACATATTTCACTTAGTAATACCCTCTAGGTCTAGCAATGTTGTCACAAATGGCAAGATTACACTTTTTAATAGTTGAGTATTATTTCATTTCATCTGTTCATCTATGGATGGGTACTTGGGTTGTTTTGCACATCTTGGTTATTGTAAATAATAATGCAATAAGCAGCAGGGTGCATTATATTTTCAAATTACTGTTTTGATTTTCTTTGGGTAAATATCCAGTAATGGTATGACTGGATTGCATGATATTACTATTATTAGTATTTTGAGGAACCTCCATATTGTTTTCCATAGTGTCTGCCCCAATTTACATTCCTACCAACAGTGCATAAAGATTCCCTTTCCCCACGACCTCACCAACACTTATTTCTTGTCTTTATGGTTTTAGCCATACTCACAGATGTGAGGCGATACCTCATTATTGTTTTGGTTTCACAGTTTTCTGATGATTAGTGATGTTGAGCATCATTTCATGTGTTTGGTGGCCATCTGTATGTCATCGGAAAATGTCTATTCAGATTCTCTGCCATTTTTTTTATTAGATAGTCTTACTTTTTTGATGTTGACTTGTATGGCTCTCTATATATATTGGATATTATCCTATAATTGAATATGCCATTTACAAAAATCTTCTTCCATTGAGTCAGATGCCTGTTCATTTTGTTGATTATTTTTCTATATGATGTGAAACCTTTTTAGTTTGATGTAGTCAAAATTGTTTATTTTTGCTTTTGTTGCCCTTTCCTGAAGAGACGGGTCCAAAAAAGTATTACTATATATATGTAAGCATTCACTGCCTATGTTTTAAGGAGTTCTGTAGTTTCAAATCTTACATTTAAATTTTTAATTCATTTTTAGTGTATGCTTGTGTATGGTGCAAGGAAGTAGTGCAGTTGCCTCTTTTTGCATATTAGCTGTTCAGTTTTTCCATACCATTATTGAAGAGATTCTCTTTTCCATTGCATATTCTTTCCCCCACTGGTGTAGATTAATGGACGATATAAACAAGAGTTTATTTATGGACTCTATTTTATTGATGTATGTGCTTGTTTTGTGTCAGTACCATACTGTGTTGATTACTACATCTCTGTAGTGTAGCTTGAGATCTGGACGTGTGTGATACCTTCAGATTTGTTTTTCATCCTCCGGACTGGTTTGTCTATTTGGGGTCTGTGATTCCACACAAATTCTAGGATTATTTATTCTAACCCTGTTAAAAAAATGTTATTGATATTTTGATATGGATTATATTGAATGTTTAAATAGCTTCAAGTAGTATGGAAATATTAATAAGATTAATTCTCCCAATCTGTGTGCATCTTTCCATCCGTTTGTGTTGTCTTTAGTTTCTTTCATCAGTGCCTTAAGGTCTTTAGAATACAGGTTTTGCATCTCCTTGGTTAAATGTATTCCTAGGTATTTTATTCTAATTGCTGTAATTATAAATGGGATTATTAATCTCTCTCTCTGCTAGCCCATTATTAGTATATCAAGGAATCACAGACTTTTATTTATAAATTTTGTGTTCTGCATACTTAATTCATTTATCAGTTTTAATTATTTAATTATTTAATTATTTTTACTTTTGGTTACAGTTTTCTGTATATAATGTCATGTTATGTGCAAAGAAAAATAGTTTTACTTCTTCCTTATCAATTTAAATGTCTTTTATTTCTGTTTCTTCTTGAATTACTGTGGCTAGATCTTCCAATAGTCTGTTGAATAAAAGCATGTAGAATGGCATTCTTAGGGTGCCTGCGCAGCTCAGTTGGTTAAACTTCCAGCTTTTGGTTTCAGCTCAGGTCAGGACGGAGTCTGCTTAAGGCTCTCTCTCCCTCTCCCTGTGCCTCACCTTCCCACATGCTCCCTTGCTCTCTCTACGTCAGATAAATAAATAAATATTTTTTTAAAAAAAGAATGGGCATTCTTATCTTGTTCCCAGTCTTAGAGGAGGAAAGTTTTCAGGTTTATACCATTCATTATCGTGTTACCCGTGTGTCTATCACATGTGACTTTCATTATGCTAAGCTTTATTTTCTCTGTACCTACTTACTTGAGGATTTTTATCATGAATGAATATTGAATTTCGTCAAATGCTTTCCATACACCTATTGAGAAATACCATATGATTTTTAACCTTTGTGTTGTTAATGTGGTTTATCACATCTGTGACTTGTAGGTACTGAACCGTCCTCACATCCCTAGAAGAAATTACACTTGGTTGTGGGGAATAAGCCATTTAATATATTGATGGATTCTAATATGTTGTGAATTCTTGCATTATGTTCATCAGGGATATAGACCTGCAGTATATGTACCTCTTTGGAGTGTGTTCATCTGGCTTTAGTGTTAGGGCAATGCCGGCTTCACAGGATGAATTGGAGATGTTCCTTACTTCTGGATCTCTTTGGGCTCGTCTTGTTTGACATTCTGTGCTTCCTCCATCTGAATGTCTGTTTTCTTTTTGAGGCTAGGGAGGTTTTCAGGTATTAATTCTTCCAATATATTTTCTGTTCTGTTCTCTTCTCCTTCCTGGGCCCTCATGATATGAGTAGTTGTGTACTTGATGTTGTCCCAGGCATGTCCCTTATCCTAGCCTCATTTTCAAAATTCTTGTTTTTTTGTTTGTTTGTTTGTTTGTTTTAATCTGTTCAGTGTGGATGATTTCTGTCTTCCAGATTCTGGACCTATTCATCTACCTCCTGTAATCTACCTGTTGACTTCCTCTGGTGTATTTTTCTTTTCTTTTCTTTTTTCCTTCTTCTTTTTTTTTTGGGGGGGGGTGGTCTCTGATTCTTTTTATTTTCTCTCTCTTTACTGAAGTTCTCACTAAGTTCATCCACACTCTTCCCCAGTTTGGTGAGCATATTTATGACTATTAATGTAACCTTTTTTTTTTTTTTTTCCCCAGGTAGGTTGCTTATCTTTTACTTAGTTCTTTTTTTGAGGCTTTGTCTTCACCTTTTGGTCAGAACACAATCCTTTGGTCATTTTGTCTGACTGCTTTTTCTCAATGTATTAAGTAAGTCATCTACTTCTCCTGGTCTTGAAGGTAGTAGTCCTACATTAAAGGCATGCTGTGGGCCCAGTGGCACAATCACCCATTTTTATCAGAAGCGGGTTCCCCAAAGGAGTCCTATACATGACTGCATGTTCCCTCCTTTGTTTTTGAGCCACGACTGTCTCAGGCACAATATGGGTTGGGCTTTCTCTTGGTCAGCTGGTTGAGGGGCTCATGTTAAACTGCTGTAGGTATATTGGTAGGTGGGGTTAACCTTGGTGGGACTGGTTACAATGTTTGGCCATGACTGTTGCTGTCTTGGTGATTGGAAGAGCTGGTCTTTCCATCTTCCTGGACAAGTAATTGCTTTGCTGAGGTGCTGCTCCAGAACAAGGCTGCCCACTGAGTGTCACAGGTGGGAGTCACGTTGGAAGGTGCCAGATTTTCAGATTGGGTGGGAAGGTCTGCATGGAAATACTGGGGTGCAGCGTGGGGTACTGGTAAGGTAGAGAGTTTCAGAACTAGATTACCAATATTAGGCCAGATAGACTGAAGGAAGGCAAGAAAAATGGCTCCCATCAATGATTTTATTACTGGAAAAGTACCCACAGATCCTGTTTTTGCACCACATGCCCTTAAATTAATCCAAAAGCTTCATATGTGATCCAGTGCTTTTCAGACTCCTGCCTTTGTGCTGGGTTTAAGAGCAAGTTAGATTGTGGGCAGGCCTTTGGTGAGTGGAGTCTGAGTTTCTTATTGCCCTGTGGGTATCCTATAAATATGTCCCACTGACTTTCAAAGACAGATGTTATGGGGGTTCATCTGCCCATGCACGACCCCAGGGTGGGGCTCTCTGATGTGGGGCTGGAGCCCATCATTCCTCAGGGAGGTTTTCTGTGTCTCCAGTACCCCTCCCACTTGGTTACAACACCAATGTCTCTGCCCCTTTCCCTCCTCAATGTAGCTTTTAAAAAAATAACCTCAGCTGTAGAAGAGCTGTCCTGCTTTTCTTCGGGTTTTTCACAGGGCTGCTGTGTATTTGGTTGCACCTCTGGTGTGTACACGGGATGAGGTGAGCTCAGGATCTTTCTCCTCCACTATCTTCCCCTCCTCTAGCTTAATACATGTCTCACTTCATTTCCTACAATTGTTCCCCTTCCTTTACTCTTCCTCAGCCACACCAGTCTTTGTGTGTTTCACAACTATGCTAAATACACTCTGACGTTAGAGACTTTCTACCAGCTCTTTGCACAATGAAACTCTTTCCTCCAGATGCGCAAAGTGATCTCTTTTCTACTAGTTCAAGTCATTGCTCAATAGCATTTTATCAGTGAAGGTCTTCAAAGCTATCACACATAAAAAAGCAAACCCTCAGTGCCTGCCCTGCAAAGCTATCTTTTTACTTTCTTCCCCCATAGCATCTAAAGGAGGTGGTCTAATGCATTTAATTGAGATGTGCAGGATTTTTTATTTGTTTACCAGTTAGAACGTAAACTATAAGAGGACAGGAATGTTTGTCTGCTTCATTTTTTTTCATCACTTCCTGGTACTAATGATATAGTGAGTCCTCAAATATTTGTTGAATTAATCAATATCTAGTCATTTATATTTATATTTATATTGTTATGCAAAACCTTTTATAAAAAGTCAGCATATGTTAGGACCATAGAGAAAATCTTAATTGTCAAAAATAAGAATAATAAGTACTATAGTCTCTGATTATGTTGTAAGAAAGATTTTTTTCTTTAAGAAAAACGAATGAAATGCCATACTCCAGGGAACTTAAATAACTATTAGTAAGGACACAATTAAAAGTGAAATAATAACAATAAAAAAATCACTCCAGAATACAAATACTGTCAAGCATTAAAATCAATACATTAGAAAAATGAAGAGTCTAATATAAAAATAGTATTACTTTCATTAAGAAATAGACTTAATAAATAAAAGAATGGCTTTTTGAAAAATATAATTAAAGATAAATAATGACCTTCCCTAAGCAACAAAAACAGAGAGGAACACATACAAAATTTAGAAGTTGTATATGGAACAAAACAGAAAATTGCAAATGTCTAAAAAATATTTTAATCAGATTTGGAAACCTCTATTCAATTGATAATTTCAGTGACATTAAATGGCTGTCATTATCAAAGAAACATGAAATCTTAATAGTTCAATAATTATGAAATAATTGTAAAAGTTATCAAAATCTAAGTACCTGATAATGCCCACAAATTTTTATAGTTTAATTACCTAATCTAAAAAGAGCAAATTAATCTAATACTATTTAAACTTTTCCAGAGAAAAGATAAAGTTTCTAAAACAGTTTTACAGAACAAGTGTTAGACTAATTATAATTGGAGTTAGAGGGAATTTAAAAAATATTGGATAAGTTTTCTATAAGATATGGTCTTGTTGAGCAAGAATAAGTGTGTTTAGATATTCCTATATTCAACACGCTTAAAATATTTTTCAGGACCAAAATACTATCAACTATATCAAAATAAAAATGACAAAAGCAATAAAACATTAATATAACAAGAGCATTCAAAAAGAAGATATCTAACAGAATTCCACTTAGTGGTAAAATCAGGTAATTATGTTGAAACTAGATAAATGTGTAGATGAAGATGTCTACAGGAATATTCACAGCAGTAATTTATAAAAGCTAATAAGATAAATATCCCAAATGTGCATCAATAATCAATAATCATCAATAAATACTAGTGGTATGCTTTCACAATATAATCTTCAAGAAATGAAAATTATAGATCTAATAGCATGAATAAATTTCTCAAATATAAGAAAATACGATTCCATCTGTATAAAGTTAAAATTTGGCAATAAAAATTTATTGTATTATAATTCAGGATAGGGTTAACCAGGTGATAGAGTTTTTGTGTTAGTGTCTATGATAGTTTTCGATTGTGGGCTATTTTTTTTATTTCTTTGGTTACACAATATATCCACTTCTAAATTTATACAAAGCTGAGGTTCACTTTTCTAAACATGTGCTTTATGTCAGTAAAACATTCTAAACAAATTCACAGGGTAAATACATAAATATCTCCAAGGATATATAAGAAACTGATCAAAGGGAGTTTGCCAGGTAATTTAAATGGAAGCAGAAATGCAAGGGCATTTTGATTGAATAAACTTTTTTTTTTTAATTTTTTATTGTGTTATGTTAGTCACCATAAAATACATCAGTTGTTTTTGATGCAGTGTTCCAAAAATTTCTCTTTAAAATTATAAGCCTGTGCCCTTTAATCACTTTCCTTGCACACATAATCACATTGTTGTTAAAAGTTTAAAACAAGGGCACCTAAGTGGCTCAGTCAGTTAAGTGTCTGTCTTTGGCTTAGGTTATGATCCCAGGGTCCTGAGATGGAGCTCAGTGGAGTCTGTTTCTCCCTCTGCCTTTCCCCTTGGGGTGGTACTCTCTCTCTCTTTCTCTCAAATAAATAAATAAATAAATAAAATCTTTAACAAAAATAAAAAATAAAAGTTTGAAATGATATATTTCTATTATAATAATTATAATTTCTATTATAATAATTACTAAATTTGACTTCTTTAATTATAAGCATTTTACCTGGGGTTAGTACCCCAGGTAAATCTAACTCTTCACCTTCTCCGAGACCACACCAGTGCAGCTGAAGGTAGCTAAGGAAGAAGAAGAAAACCATTTGCTGATTAATCTCACTTTTGATTCATGATTATTGAATTCACTTTTAGCTTTATAAAAATTCAGACATTTCTGTTCCATCCACTCTGCCAGTCTCTTACTCGTCTGTCTCCTGCATTACCCTCTTTATTCAAAACTACCTAGTATGTTATTTCTTTTTCTAATACTCAGGGGATGACTTTTTAAATTCCTTTTTCTCTGATAAGACAGAAGACACTGTATGAGAAATTCAAGCTCCCAGTCTCCTGTACGTGAATTCATGCCTGTATAATGTTCTCTCCTCTTACAGAGGTTAAACAATCCTTGTTCCTAGCTAAGGCCAGTACTTTGTTTTTTTTTTTTTTTTTTTTTTTTTTTTTTTTAATGCACTCAGTCCTCCCTTTTCCTCCTCCTCATCCTCCTTTTTTTATATAAAATATTTCATCTGAAATATTGAGAGAGAGAGAGAGAGCGTGCATACAAGTAAGGAGAGCTGGAGAAGAGGAAGCAGGCTCCCCGCTGAGCAGAGAGCCTGATGTGGAACTCGATCCCAGGACCCTGAGATCATGACCTGAGCCAAAGGCAGAGGCTTAACGCACGGAGCCACCCAGTCACCCCAGTCCCACCTTTTTATGTTACTATTTTACCCTCTATCCTGGACCATTCGATTCAGCATACAAATATACTTTTATTTCTTCCATTTTAAATAGGCACACAAAACGAAATCACTACCCTCCCCAGAAACTGGCCTTTTCAGTTCTCTGAAAATACTCTCCATTTTCTCTTAAATTCATCCAACAGATTTTTACTCCTTGACATTTAAAAAGACCCCCAATACCATCTGTATTAATACTCAGAGTAGCTAATTCACCGAGGTGATCTTATTCAGGACACAAACAACATTTGGTATTTTGGGTCATTATGGTGCCAACAATATTTGACACTGTTGCTTGTTACCTCTTCGAAAGGCTCATTTCATTGGCACAGCACAAAGTCTTGACCCTTCTGCCCACTTACTGCTATTTCTGTTTTTCTTGTTTTTTCCCCCCCATCATAGAGCCAGCATCTACAGAACCCAGTCCTGTCACTGTTTCCCTTTTATATCTATATAAAATCCATAGTTGATCTTACCTAGTCTCACAGCTTTAAACTGTAATACAGGGCTAACTCCCAAATTAAGAAACCCAGACTAGTCTGTTCCTCTGAAGTGAGATTTATACTTCTAATCTCCTACTTAAGTTTTTTCTTACATAGGTATTAGCTATGTCAAAGTTAACAAATCCAAAATTTACCTCTTAATGTACCTCCACGAACCAGCTCCAGTAAGAGTATTTCTGATCTCAGTAAAAGTCAACTAAAAATTTTCTGTAGTTCTCACCAAAAAAATCTTAACATTATCCTTAATGGTTGTTTTTCATACATTCTTCAACTAATACATTAGGAAATTGTATTTTTCTCTCCACATTCAAAAGTATACGGAAATGAATCACCTACATACACACTTTACCCTGGTCACAGTTTGCAACGTCTTTGCTGGATTATCTCCAGTGCCTTCTAACGAGTCTTCCCACTTTGGCAATTCCTCCAATTCACGCCATTTTCAAGGTGGGAGAAAGAGGGATTCTATGAAAACAGCACCCATCATTTCACTCCTTTCCCCCAGATTAAACATCACTTTCCTTAAGATGGTTTACAGAATTCTCTAGGAGCTGACCGCCCGTGTTTATCTTCTTGCTTATTCCACTCCAGTCTCATTGGGCTCCTGATTGCTCAAATCTATTAGGCATGTTTTTATCTCTTTTATGTCTTTGCTCTTAAAAGGATCTCACTGTAGATGAAATGCTTCCCTTCTCATTTCCCTGCCCAGAAAAATCACAGACAAACCCTCAGTTTCTTCAGGTTACTCAGGGGCTGACTTTTTAAATTCCTTTTTTTCTAGAATATTTCTGGTTAATTTCAATGCCCACGAAATTCATTTCTTTTTGGCTTTGTTTCTCTTTTATTTATTTTTTATTTTTTTAAAAGATTCTATTTATTTATTTGACAGAGATCACAGTAGACAGAGAGGCAGGCAGAGAGAGAGAGAGGGAAGCAGGCTCCCTGCCAAGCAGAGAGCCCAATGCGGGACTCGATCCCAGGACCCTGAGATCATGACCTGAGCCGAAGGCAGCGGCTTAATCCACTGAGCCACCTAGGTGCCCCTGTTTCTCTTTTAAATCCACAAATTTTAGGGATTTATATTTGTGTTGTTGTGTTGTTAGTGTGTTGTTTGTCTTCCTCACTGGAATTTAAGCTAAGTGACCTAATTCTGGCAACTAGACTGTCATATCATAAATGGTTGTATTAGCCAAAGTCCTGACGGCAAAAAACAGCATGCATCCTGGAATCTAGTAATATGAGTGAATTGTCATTCACTAAGGGTCAAAGGGAGGGAGCAGAAGAGTCCTGTAGAACATGCCATCTCACTGGAGTTGTGGCTTAGGCTGTGATACAGGCAGCCCATGATAGAATTTTGCAAGGAGGGAGTTGGGAGAATACATCCTTTGATTGTATTCTTCTTTCTCTCTCTGATAACATGTAGGGCTGTTAGCTGCCCATTTCCAAAGGGAAGTCAGAGGACAAAGGAACTCTGCTACAGCAAAGGGAGATCTACAGGGTAAACTGAAGATATATAGCAGCGTCCAAGAAATAATGGTGAATGAATGCTTCACTGAGTGTCTGGATAAATGCTTGTGACACACAATGAGCCCAGCTTCTCTACAAGTGTAATTAGTAAGCTCAAAGAAATGTAGATACTGTCAGTATGAAGACTGCAATATAGCATTCTAAAAACAAAAACGACAGAACCCTGTCATCCTACCAACAGGGCACAGGGGACACATTTTCTACCAATCATATCATCAAAGATACATTTTGACACTGTATTAGTTTTCTACTGGTACTATAACAAATTGCCTATAAAAAATGATTCTGGGGAACAGTTCTTACAGTGATGAATGGAAATTGGTCTATAAACATTGTGGTTTCCTTGCTCCTCAAGTAAGCTACTCTTAGACTAGAACCAAATCATTTCCTAGAAGTCTATACCGGGTCTGAGACCCAAGTGACCATAATGGCATTTTGCTCATCAGTGCAAACTATATGGCCTTCTATTATATGCCTCACTTGTCCTTTTCTCTGTATGTGCTTTTTATAGATTCCTCTCAAATTTACCTTAAATATGTGGTTTGAAATCTGCTTTTGTGGGAATTCAAGATAGAGCATACTCATAATAGGCCAAAAATGATCCTCAATTGTAAATGCAAGATATGAAAGCTTCACTAGTGGGGGTTAGTGGCCAAATAGTTTATTTCTTCAAAGAAATTTTATTTCAGGTTTATGACATTCTAGGTTGTATGTGGAGGGGGAGGTTTTAGAAATACATCTATAAAAACCTTTTATTTGTTTATTTTTGCATATATGGTAACATAGAATAATAAAGAGAAATTTACTGCTGGTAGTTCAGTGTTATATAATGGAAGTTGGATAAATATGTCATTCAAAGCATATTAAGTGAATTCAAATTTTGTATGTAAATACAACTTTGACTCTGGAACACCTTTCCTTGCATGTTATTCAGATTTCTAGCATTTTCTTCTTGATTAAAATCCATACACCTGTTTAGAAATATTATATCCTACTTTATATGACTATTAGAAAAATATAGAGAACATACCAAAACATATATTTTCTGTATAACATATAGTTTGTCATAAAATCTGGTAGAGTGATACAAATATAATTGCAAATAAAGTGCTGCAAATTTAAACCAAAACCTTAATATCTTGATGTTAAGTTTATTCATTGAAAATTTATTCCATAAGTATGATTTAAAACATGATTGGTAAATTAGATCAATATAGCCATGTTTCTTTTCTCTCTTAAATTATACCTTCTTTTTTTTTTTTTAGTTATTCATATGCATCTGGATTAACTATTAGAGTCTTCACCAAATGTATTAGGACTTAAATTGCACTTCTGAGTGCAACCCAACTTGTATTATTTTAAGGTAGAAAAGTGTGTTAAAATAATCCAAATTATAGTTTGTGAAAATTTTCTAACCTAGTCTTTAAATCAATTCAAGATTGTTTTGGCAATTTATATTGGAATCTATCATTAATTAAATTGAAATTTTATCTCTGAAGTGATAGAACATTGAGAAACTAGAAACTACTTTAATCAACCGACCAAAAGCAAGGTGTACTTTTTTTTCTCAAACCATTGTTCATCAGATCAAAGAGACTTGATGTATCTTTGATTAAAGACAGAATAGTTCTTTGCAGATAACTAGTTTACCTTTTGAAGATTTTTTTTAAACTCCTAAGATAAATTAATAATTAAAGAAGTCTGGATGGCAAGTATCAATTCTTCATAAAAAAAGATACCTAAAATATGATAGCATTAAAAATATATAAGTACAAGAGTATGATGTGTAGCTTGCTTAAATTGAACTTGGGCTTATTTGTGTATAATACAATAAAGAAATAAACTAGCATCTAAAATGTATCACATTCAGGAGGTAAGCAAATGATACTTGCTTCAAGCAATATTTTATCTTTCATAATCTTTGGTAGATGTTTTCTTAACTTGAATACATTTTTTCTCTTAGACTTGGAAAGTTAAGGAATGGAATGAAGGCTGTTGAACTTGAAATCATGTCTAGAGTCCTCTGTGTTCAATGCATAGAGCATAAATATCTATAAACATATTGATGTATTTATACAACATATTCTGTCTATACTCATCTTTAAGTGAACGATCAATCATTTTGTAAAAGGACATTTCACTTCTACTGGAAGAAGAACAAAATTTATACCTATGATTTTGGTAATTAATTATGACACATCCATAATGTTATCTGGATAACCAGCCAATGGTCGGCTATCATATAAATGGTGCTAGATTAAGCAGTTCTATCCTATTGACACAAAATATCCAAAACAGCTATTAATATTTTATGAATTTACTATATTTAATAAATGGCATATTTCTTTTTTTTTTTTTTTTTTAAATTTTTTATTTTTTATAAACATATATTTTTTATATACATATATTTTAGACCTGGGGATAAATGGCATATTTCTTAAAATTATTTTTAATTCCAGTATAATGTACAGTGTTATATTAGTCTCAGGTGAACAGGATGGCAGATTCAAAAATTCTGTACATACTCCGTGATCATCATGAAAAGTGGACTCCTTGTCGCCTTCACCAGTTTCTCCCATTCTCCCACCTGCCTCCCTGCTGATAACCACCAGTTCTCTCTCGTTAAGAATCTTGGTTTTTGTCTCCTTTTCTTTTTCCTTCCTTCATCCATTTATTTCTTAGATTCCACATGCATAAAATTTTATGGTATGTGTCCCTGTCTGACTTATTTTCTTTAGCATTAAACCCTCAAGTTCCACCCATGTTGTTACAAATGGCAAGAGTTTATTCTTTCTTATTGCTGAGTAATATTTCATTATGTGTGTGTGTGTGTGTGTGTGTGTATTTCATCTTCATTTATTGGTGAACATGGGTTGTTATTTTATTTCAGTTGCAAATAATGGTGCAATAAAGATAAGAATGCATATATTCCTTTGAATCAGTGCTTTTGTATCCTTTTTCAAAAAATTTATTCGGAAAAAAAAAAAAAGATTTATTTGTTTGTTTTAGAGAGTAGGAGGAGGGGCAGAAGGAGAGAGAGTCTTAAGGATACTCTCTGCCCAGTGCAGAGCCTGATGCAGAACTCAAATTCACCACCCTGAGATCACAACCTGAGCCAAAACCAAGAGTTAGATGCTTAACCAACTGTGCCACCCAAGCATCCCAGTGCTTTTGTATTCTTTGGGTAGATATCCAGAAGTAAATGACTGTTTCATAAGTAATTCTTTTTTTTTTATTTGTAAAGAAACTCCATATTGTTTTCCATAGTGGCTGCACCATTTAGCGTTCCCAGTACAGTGCAGAAGGATTCCTTTATTCTCCATATCCTCACCAGCACTGTTGTTCCTTGTGTTACTAATTTTAGCTATTCTAACAGGTGTGACGTGATATCTTATTGTGGTTTCAATTTGCATTTCCCTGGTGATTAGTCATGTTAAGCATCTTTTCATTTATCTTCTGGTCATCTGTATGTCTTCTTCCATTTTTAATTGAATTATTATTCTTGGTGTTGAGCTATATAAGTTCTTTATATATTTTGAACACTAACACCTTATTCATATAGTTATTTAGAACAATCTTCTCCCATTTAGTAGGTTGTCTTTTGTTTTGCTTATTGTTTCCTTTGCTGTGCAGGAGCGTTTTATCCTTAAAGTTTGTTTTCTATTTTATTTCTTTTGTCTCAGGAGACATATCTAGAGAAATGTTATATCCTATGTCAGAAAATTATTGCCTGTGCTCTCTTTTTAGGATTTTTATGGTTTCAGATATCACATTTAGGTCTTGAATCAATTTTGAGTCTATTTGTGGATAGTCAAAGAAATTGGCCCAGTATCATTCTTTTGCTTGTAGCTGTCTGGTTTTCCCAGAACCATTTATTGAAGAAACTATCTTTTATTCCATTCCATAGTCTTGCCTACTTTGTCAATGATTAATTAACCATATAAATCTGGATTATTTCTGGATTCTTTATTCTGTCCTATTGATCCATGTATCTACTTTTGTGCTACTATTATGCTGTTTTGATTACTACAGCTTTGTAGTGTATCTTGAAGTCTGGGATTGTGATATCTCCAGATTGCTTTGGCTATTTGAGGTCTTTTGTGGTTTCACCCAAATTTTAGGATTATTTGTTCTAGATCTATGTAAAATCCTGTTGGTGTTTTGATAAGAATTGCATTAATTCTGTGGATTTTGGTTAATACAGTTGTCTTAATATTATTTTCATATTCTGTGAGCATGACATATCTACTTGTTTATGTCATCTTCAATTTCTTTAATCAATGTTTTATGATTTGGGAGTACAGGTCTTTCACCTCCTTGGTTAAATTTTATTCCTAGGTATTTTTTTATTCTTGGTGTAAATACAAATGGAAATGATTCTGTAATTTCTCTTCTGTTACTTCAATATTAATGTATAGAAAAGGAACAAATTATGTATATTGATTTTGTATCCTGAGATTTTTATGGAATTCATTTATGAGTTCTAATAGTTTTTTGATGGAGTCTATATGGTTTTCTGTATATAGTGTCATGTCATCTGCAGATAGTGAATATTTTAACTTCATCCAATTAATTTGGAGGACTTTTATTCTTTTTCATGTCTGGTTGTTGGGGCTGGAATTTTAGGATTTCATTGAATAAAAGTAGTGACAGTGAATATCCTTGTATTTTTCCTGATCTTAGGAGAAAAGCTCTTGGTTTTTTTTCATCGACGATGATGTTAGCTGTGAGTTTTTCATATAAGGCTTAAATTATATCATGATATGTTCTCTAAACCTACTTTGTTGAGAGTTTTCATCATGAATGGATGTTGTACTTTGCCAAATGCTTTTCCTGAATCTATTAAAATGATCATATGGTTTTTAATCCTTTTTCATATTGATGTGATATATTTGTTGATTGATTTGTAAATACTGAGTTACCCTTGTATCCCTGTAATAAATCCCATTTGATTATGATGAATGACTTTCCTTAAATACATTGTTGGACTCCATTTGCTAATATTTTGTGGAGGATTTTTACACCTATGTTGTGAGAGAGATGGGCCTGTATTTTTCCTTTTTTGTAGAGGCTTCATCATGTTTTGCCCTTTGGGTTATGGACTGGACTCAGAATAAATTAGGAATTTTCTTTTTTTTCTTTTCTTCTTCTTCTTTTTTTTTTTTTTTTGAATATCTTGAGAAGAATAGGTATTAACTCTTTAAATGTTTGATAGTGGGACGCTTGGGTGGCTCAGTGGATTAAAGCCTCTGCTTTCAGGTCACTATCCCAGGGTCCTGGGATGGAGCCCCACATAGAGCTCTCTGCTCCACAGGGAGCCTGCTTCCTCTTCTCTCTCTGCCTGCCTCTCTGCCTACTTGCGATCTCTGTCTGTCAAATAAATAAATAAAATCTTTAATAAATAAATAAATGTTTGGTAGAATTTGCCTATGAAGTCATATGGTCCTGGCTTTTTGTTTGTTGGGAAGTTTTTGATTATTGATTCAATTTCTCTGCTAGTAATGAGTCTGTTCGAATTTTCTATTCCTGATTCAGTTTGGAGAGGTTATATATGTCTAGGAATTTATCAGTATCTTCTCAGTTGTCCAATTTGTTGTCAGATAAGTTTTTATAGTATCTCTGTAGCATCAGTTCTCCTATTTCTCTTCATTTATTTCTGATTTTGAGGGTTCTTGTTGTTTAGGTTTGTTTTTGTTTTTGTTTTTGTGTGTGTGTGGTTTTTTGTTTTGTTTTGTTTTGTTTTTTAGTGTGCCTGAAGGTTTACCAATTTTGTTGGTCTCCTCAAAGAACCAGTTCCTGATTTCATTGATCTGTTCTATTTTTTTAGTTTCTTGTTCAATTACTTCTGCTCTGATATTTATTTCCTTTTATTTTGGGGATTTGTTGGTTCTTTTTTATCTCCTTTAGGTGTAAGGGTAGGTTGTGGAGTTTTTTTTTTTTTTTTTGGAGGTTTGTATTGCTCTTTGAGATAGGCCTGTACTGCTATAAATTTCCCTATTAGAACAACTTTTGCTACATCCCCAAAATTTTGGACTACTGTGATTTTATTTTCACTGCCATTTGTCTCCTTGTAATTTTTTAAATTTCCTCTTTGATTTCTTGTTTGACTTATTCATTATTTAGTAGACTGTAATTTAACTTCCATATGTTTGTGCTCTTCCCTGATTTTTTTCTTGTGGCCGATTTCAAGTTTCATTATGTTATGATCAGAAAAGATGCATGAGGTAACTTCATTTCTTTTTATTTTGTTAAGACTTGATCAGTGGCCAAAATGTGATCTATTCTGGAGAATGTTCCAAGTGACCTTGAAAATAATGTTTTTATTTTAGGATGGAATGTTCTGAGTATATCTGTTAGATCTATCTGGCTCAATGTGTCATCCAAAGTCACCGTCTCCTTGTTGATTTTCTGTTTGAATAATCTATCTATTGGTATAACTGGGGTTTTAAAGTCCCCTACTACTACTGTATTATTACCAAGTACTTCTTATATGTATGTTACTAGTTGCTTTATATATTTGCGTGCTATCATGTGCATCTATAAGAATTTAAAATTGTTATATCTTGTTGTAATTTCTCTCTTGTGTTTATGTAATATTTTTCTTTGTCTCTTGCTATGACCTTTGAAATCTATTTTGTCTAATATAAATGTTGCTAAGGGGGCGCCTGGGTGGCTCAGTGGGTTAAATCCTCCGCCTTTGCCTCAAGTCATGGTCCCAGGGTCCTGGGATTGAGCCCCTGCATTGGGCTCTCTGCTCGGCGGGGAGTCTGCTTCCTCCTCTCTCTCTGCCTGCCTGTCTGCCTACTTGTGATCTCTGTCTGCCAAGTAAATAAACAAAATCTTTAAAAAAAAAAATAGATGTTGCTAAGCCAGCTTTTTTCTTTTTTACTTCCATTTTCATGGTAAATATTTTTCCATCCCTTCACTTTCAATCTGCATATTTCTCTAGGTCTGAAATGAGTCTCTTGTAGACAGCATAGGGATGGATCTTGCTTTTTTTAATCCATCCAATAGCCATGTCTTTTGATTGGAGCATTTATTCCATTTACATTCAAAGTAATTTTTATAATTAAGTATTTATTGCCATTTCATTACTTGTTTTATGGTTGTTTTTATACTTCTTTATTCCTTTCTTCCCTTGGTCTTCTCTCTTATGGTTTATGGCTTTCTTTAGGGATATACTTGGATTCTATTCTCCTTATTTTTTACATATCTATTGCTATTTTTGAGTTATGGCTACTATTAGGTTTATATAACATCTTATGCATACAGCAATCTTTTTCAAGTTGATGGTCACTCAGTTTGAACCCTTTCTAAAAGCAAGAAATATTACTCCTGTCTCCTGAACATTAGGTATATGGTATCATACTTTACAATCTTTTGTGGATCCCCTCACAGATTTTTATAAATTTACTTAATTTTACTGCTTTTGTGCTTCCTACTTTTCTTGTTCCTGCTTATGCTTTTTCCTTCCACACAAAGTATCCCCTATAGCATTTATTATCAGACCGATTTAGTGGTGACAAATTTCTTCAACTTGTTTGTCTGGGAAACTCTCTATATTTCCTTCTATTTTAAATGATAGCCTGAATGAGGACTTTCCGTTGCAGGCTTTGTCCTTTCAGCACTTTGAATATATCATGCTTCTCCTTTCAGCCCTGCAAAGTTTCTGCTGAAAAATCTGCTGATAGATTTATGGAGTTTCCCTTGTATGTAACTGCCTTCTTTTCTCTTACTGCTTTTAAAGTTCTTTTTTTTTTTTTTCAAATTTTTATTTAAATTCTGATTAGTTAACATACAGTGCAGTATTGGTTTCAGAAGTAGAATTTAGTGATCCATCACTTATATAAAACACCCAGTGCTCATCAAAAAAGTATCCTCACTAATATCCCTCACTCATCTGGCCCATCCCACACCCAAGTCCCTCCATTAACCCTCAGTATGTTCTCAAAAGTTAAGAGTCTTGAGGTGCCTGGGTGGCTCAGTCAGTTAAACATCTGACTCTTAATTTTGGCTCAGGTCATGATCTCCGGGTCATGAGACTGAGCCCTACATTGGGCTTTGCATTGAGTGTGGAGCCTGGTTGATATTCTTTCCCTTTTGAGATGGTCAGAGATGGGGTCAGAAATTGGCTCAGGCTCAATTTCTTTAAAAAAAAAAAAAAAAAAACTTTTATGGTTTATTTCCTGCCCTCTTTTTCCCCTCCCTTCCTTATGTCCATCTGTTCTGTTTTTTTGAATTCCACATACAAGTGAAATCATATGGTATTGTCTTTCTCTGACTAAATTATTTTACTTAACATAATACACTGTAGTTCCATTCACTTCATTACAAATAGCAATACTGCATTTTTTGATGCCTGAGTAATATTCTATTCTGTGTGTGTGTGTGTGTGTGTGTGTGTGTGTGTGTACACACAGATATACTACATCTTTTTCCATTTATTAGTTCATGGGCATTTGGGATCTTTCTGTAGTTTGGCTATTGAAGAAGGCCTAATGAAGAAGAGGTCCTGTAACGTCCTGCAGTGTAATGTCCCTGTTCCCCGGAACCTAGGGATATCCTATGTATGTTGCATACACCCAACTACTGAGGCTCAGCCATGTTTGCGTTCAGTCCAGTCATCTTCAATGGCTGCTATGGGAAGGGCTTGGTCTCACTGTTGTTATTGGATCAGTCTGGGACTGTCTTGGGCAAGGTTTTTCCTTGCACTGTGGTCATACAGGGCACTTTCCCTGAGAGGCTTTTATTGGTAGGTGGTACCTGAATTCAGACCAGATGTGTGTACCCTGCCTACCATTGGGGCTACAGCGAAGCTGGTACATGTGATTACCTTCCCCTTTCCCAGGGTAGGAGTTACTTTGAGGCAGTGCTGACCACTATCAGGGATGCTTGCAGGATGCTGTACATGTGGTACTGTTTTGGATAGACTCCTTCTGAGGGCAGGTTGAATGGGGCAGGTTCACAAAATAACCAGGGGGCAGGGTGCACAGTGTTAGCAAGGTTTACATATGTCTGCTATGGGGGCGGAGACCAGGAACAGCTTTGGAGAACTGCCAAGGGCAGATTGGTGGGTGTGGATCTGCTTCACAGTTCTGGGGCAGGGTACACTGTTAGCAAGGTAGGTGAAGAGTGTTTGTTCTGATTCCAGTAGGTGTCAGTATATCTAGGCCTGGAGGAATAGGGGACCCACTAACTCCTTTGTTCCTGGAGGGAAGTCTCCTAAAGATCCTTTCTTTTCCAGCACATATCCTGAGATTAGTAAATAAATTTACCTCCTGTTACACCAGGAATTTTTAAAACTACTGTTTCTATGATGTGTCTGCATGGGACTCTTCCTCGTGCTGTCTCCTTTAAGGGTGGGAGCTCAGTTTCCTATCATCTTCTGGATCTCCCCAAGCTAAGTTGACTGATTTCTAAAGTTATAGATATTACAAAATAAAATAAAGGCCTAGGCATTGAGCCTTGTTGGTTGTAATAACTGGCAAACATAAGCCCCTCTGGCTTTCAAAGCCAGATGTTAGGGGGATTTGTCTTTGCAATCTGGGGTCCTGTGCCTGTGCTCTATCCTCCTATCCCTTCTATGTGCTTACAGTGTCCCTCCCTCCCATGGACAGTCTCATGGGTTAGTTTGGTTTCTGACTCCATCCTCACCCACCTTTTCATGTGCCTTTTTCTCTGTGATTAGTTGTAGAGAGTCTGTGCTGTCAGCCTTTGGGTCATTTTCTAGGTTGTTTATACTGATGTGGCTTTTATCTAGGTAGATCCATGGGATGAGGTGAGCTTAGGATCCTTCTACTTTCCCATCTTTAGACCCCTAGACAGCAAGCAGCCTTTTTAGAGTGAAAACTGTTTTTGTATTTTTTTTTTTTTTACGTAAATGAAGATTTATTTCAGCTAACTCTGAATCTAGGTGTTTTCTTCCCCTTAAAAGAAACATAATATTTTGTAGCTTTTTCCTATGCTGCACTAAAGCAGCTAATTTACAAATAGCAGATTAAGAAGCAAGTAAGTTCTTATAGCCTTTGGTGGAATTTTGTAGAGAAAATATATCACTTTATTTTACTCCTGATAGTACCTAGTTAAGTAAGTTTCCTTCAAAATCTGAGTGTCTCTAAAACAATAGTCTTAAGTAAGCAAATAACCCTTCCATACAGCTGTTCTGTTACAACTATACTTATGCATTGTAAAAGCTTAAATTAATTGAATAGTAGTGATTTAGCTTTAGAAATATGGAGTGAAATCAGGTAGTTAACAAAGTTGTAGAAGCTGGAATCATTTAAATTGACAATTTAGGTTTCCTCTGGAATGAGAGCTACTAGTTAATTTCCTGTTTGGTAGACTCTAGGACTAATTTTAAGACATTTAACACACAATAGAGTAATAAAGAAAAAGTAATAACTAGGTACAGTATGCAATCTGTTTTGGAAAAACATTTGCACAAACAAGAGATTGTGTCAGCGTTTTTTGTTGTTATTTGAGAGTATAGAAATCCTGGAAAGTCATGCACTCTGGGTTATGCGAAAAATAGCAAAAGAAATATAAAATGGGTTAATCTAACATAACTATCAAAAATGGGTTGTACAGCTACATTAAATTGTCATCATTTCTGATTACAAAAGCAATATATATCCATGTAATAGTTTGTGTTGTCCTGATGATATACAAATCCTGGTTACAGTGGAGACTGAGGCCCATGAGTGTCTGGTATGGGGATATAAAAGCCAGACACTTAACATTAAGGCATATCAATTGCAGAGTGCTATTCAGACTTAAGAATCAAACGAGCCACCCCATTTGTCTATTTTTTTCTGTTCTGTTTTCCTCCATCAATTCCTTGCCCATTTTACCAGAGAGCACACTTGCCATAAATCATTTACATAAAAAGTTCTTTAAGCTCTGATTCTAGTAATCCAGCTAAGACAATCCATGATGAAATTAGACATTGGAATTAGACATGTTATGAAAAGGCCTACAAAGTAATTTTATGATTAATAATTTGAAGAATATAACTTTTTATTCTGTATATGAACAGATATTTGGATATTATGGCTCTAAAAATTAGATTTTACTGTTTTTACTGTTTAATAACATGTTTTTGATATAGTTACTTTTTAAAAAATGAATTCTTTAATTTTAGAATAGTCTTAGATTTACAGAAAAATTCATAACAGTATAGAGTTCCAATATCCTGCACATCCCATTTCTCTTAAGTAAGATATTAACTTAATTCTAATAGTTCTCAGCTTCTCCACCTTTCTTTTGATTAGTTACCATGGCATGTCTTTCTAGAGTTCTTTAATTATAACATCAGTCTTTATATTTAAAGTGGGTTTCTTGTAAACAATATATAATTGATTCATCTTTTTAATCCATTCTGACAATCACTGTCTTTTAAGTGGTATATTTTTTGTCATTGTTCTCTTCTTTCACTGCTCTCTCTCGATTTAATTTAGTAATTTATATGATTCTATGCTAACTCCTCTCTTAGCATGTCATTTACACTTGTTTTTAATTTCATTTTTTACGTCATTGCCCCAAAGTTTACTATATACATTTTAATTATTCTAAATCCACCTTCAAGTAATACTATATCACATCTTGTATAGTGTAAGTATCTCATGACAGAACATTCCCATTTCCTATCTTCTGTCTTTTGGGTTACTTCTGTCATTCATTTCTCTTACTCATGTGCTATAATTATGCAATACACTTTTTAATTTTTTTATTGAAGTATAGTTGACATACAATGTAAAATTAGTTTCAGTAAAAACACAATGATTTGACAATTCTGTACATTATGATATGCTCACCACAATAAGTGTGGTCACCATCTCTCACCATAAAATGTTATTAAAATATTAATGGCTGTCTTTATTGTACTGTAATTTTTTCATTCTCACGACCTATTTTTTTCTTTATAACTGAAATTTGTACCTTTTCTTCACTTACTTCATACATCTCCCCACCCATTTCCCCTCTGGCAACCACCAGATCTCTGTATTTATGATTCTGTTTCCTTTTGTTTTGATTTTTTTTTAGATTGCACATAAGTGAAATGATAGTTTTATTTATTTCTGACCTCTTTCACTTAGCATAATACCTTATATGTTCATCTGTCTTGTTACAAATCTCATATTTTTATAGCTGAGTAAGGGGTGTGTGTGTGTGACATCTTTACTCATTTATATATTGGTGGGCAGTTATATTGCTTCTGTAACCTGATTATTGTAAATAATGCTGCAGAAAACATAGGGATACATATATCTTTTCAAGTTGGTTTTCATTTTTGGGGTGTAAATACCCTGTACTGAAATGACTAGGTACTATGGTGTTTCTATTTTTAACTTTTTGAGAAAACTTTATACTGATTTCCACAGTGGTTGCATCATTTACATTTCTATCAACAGTGGATGAGGTTTTCTTTCTCCATATCATCACCAACATTATCATTTCTTGTCTTTTTGATAGTATCCATTCTGTCAAGTGTAAGATGGTATCTCACTATGATTTTACTTTGTATTTTCCTGATAATTAGAGATGTTAAACATCTTTTTTCTGTGTCATTGGCCGCTGATATGTATTGTTCAGAGAAATGTCTGTTTAGAACCTCTGCCCATGTTTTAATTGAAGTAATCATTTTTTTGTTGCTAAGTAGTTAAGTAGTATAATTTTTATATTTTGCATATTATCCTCTTATTTCATATATCATTTGCAAATACATTCTTCTGTTTGGTAGGCTGCCTTTTTGTTAATGATTTCCAAAACTATGCAAAACTTTTCATTTTGGTGTAGACCTAATAGCTTATTTTTGCTTTTGCTTCAATTGCCTAAAGACATATATCTAGAAAAAATATTGCTAAAATGAATATATAAGAGATTATGATCTTTTCTTTTAGGAGGCTTATGACTTCAGGTGTTACAGTTAGGTCTTTAATACATTCTGAATTTATTTCTGTGTGTAGGGTGAGAAAATGGTCCAGTTACATTTTTATGCATGTAGGTATAGAGTTTTTCCAGTACCGTTCATTGAAGAGACAGTCTTTTTCCCATTGCCTATTGTCTCCTTTGTCATAGATGAATTGGCTATATAACTGTTGGTTTATTCCTGGGATCTATATCCTCTTCCTTTGCATTGTGAGTGTGTGTGTGTGTGTGTGTGTGTGTGTGTGTGTGTGTGTATGGGTGTGCGTGCATGCACGTGCACACATAGTACCATGCTGTTTTTATTGTATAGCTCTGTAGGATGTCTTGAAATCTGGGAATGTGGTATCTCCACCTTTGTTTCTCTTTCTCAGAATAGGTGTGGCTATTCAGGATCTTCTGTGGTTCCACACGTATTTATGGATTGTTTGTTACAGTTCTGTGAAAAATGTTATTGGTATTTTCATCAAAATTGCATTGAACATGTACATTGCTCCAAGTGATGTCACTTTAACAATATTAATTTTTCCAATCCATGAACATGTTGTATTTTTCCATTTGCCTGTGTAATCTTCAATTTCTTTCATCAGTGTTTTATAGTTTTCAGAGTACAGGTCTTTCACCTCTTTGTTTCTGGGTATTTTATTCTTTTTGGTGGAATTATAAATGGCGCTGTTAATTTCTTTTTGGATACTTTGTTATTAGTTTATAGAAATGCAATATATTTCTGCATATTACTTTTGTATCCTGAAATTTCACTGAATTTATTAGTCCTAATAGATTATCAACGGAATCTTCAGAAATTATACATATAGTATCATGCTTTTTGCACATAGTGACAGTTTCACTTCTTCCTTACTAAGTAAATGTTTGATTTATTTTTCTTGATGGTTGCTGTGGTTAGGACTTCCAGTACTATCTTTTTTTTTATATAAAGATTTTATTTATTTATTTGACAGACAGAGATCATAAACAGGCAGAGAGACAGGCAGAGAGAGAGGGGGAAGCAGGCTCCCTGCTGAGCAGAGAGCCCGATGTGGGGCTCGATCCCAAGACCTGAGCCGAAGGCAGAGGTTTTAACACACTAAACCTCCCAGGCACCCCCGATACTATCTTGAATAAAACTGATGAGAGGAATCATCCTTGCTTTGTTCTGGATTTTAGAGAGAAAAATTTCAGTTTTTTCACCCTTCACTATATTAGCTGTGGGTTTTCCATATGTGGCTTTATTATATTATGTTCTCTTTAAACCCATTTCGTTGAAAGTTTTTATGATGAATGGATGTTGAAATTTGTTAAAATCTCTATGCAACCATGGAGATGTTCATATGGTCTTTATTCTTAATTTTGTTAATGTGATGTACCACATGGATTGATTTGAGGATATTGAACCATCCTTGTATCCCCAGAATAAATCGCGATGCTGATGAATGATCCTTCTAATGTATTCTTGAATTTGGTTTGTAATAACATGTTGAGAACTTTTGTATCTATGTTCATCAGGGAGAGTGTCCTGGTCTTTTCTGTAGTGTCATTATCTGGTTTTGGTATTTTTTATAATAAAGTCCACATAGCATGAATTTTGAAGTTTTCCTTTATTCTCTATTTTTTGGAATAGTTTGAAAAGATTAGATATTAACTCTTCCTTATGTTTCCCAGTCACTGGTCTGTTCAGATTTTTTTTTTTTTATCTCTTCCTGACTCAGTTTTGGAAAATTCTATGTTTCTAGGAAATTATTATGAATTTCTCCTAGGTTTTCCAATTTGTTGGCCTAATGATTTTCATAGCAGTCTCATAATTCTTTGTATTTCTTTGAGATTGGTTGTTACCTCTCTGCTACTTATGAATTTGAATGCTCTTTTTTTTTTCCTTGATGGAGCTGTCTAAATGTATATCAGCTTTGTTAACTTTTCAAAGAACCAGCTCTTGTATTCATGGACACATTTTATTAATTTTTATACCTATTTCATTTATTCCCATTCTGATCTTTATTATTTCCTCTTTTCTACTTACTAACTTTGGACTTTATTCTTGTTTTTCCTTAATTCATTTAGGTGTAAAAGTTAGACTGCTTGAAATTTTTCTTGTTTCTTGAGATAGGCCTGTATCACTATAAACTTTCCACTTAGAACTGCTTTTACTGTTTCCTCAAAGATTTTGGAATTTTCTTCTTATTTACATTTATCTCCATGTATTTTTATTTATTTCCTCTTTTTTTTTTACGATTTTATTTATTTATTTGACAGTCAGAGATCACTAGTAGGCAGAGAGAGAGGGGGAAGCAGGCTTCCTGCTGAGCAGGGAGCCTGATGTGGAGCTCCATCCCAGAACCCTGGGATCATGACCTGAGCCGAAGGCAGAGGCTTTAACCCCCTGAGCCACCCAGGCACAACTATTACCTCTTTGATCCATTGGTTTGTAGTAGCATGTTGCTGAGTCTTGACCATTTTTTTTCCCAGTTAATTTTTTTAGAAATGATTTTATAGTTTCATATTATTTTGGTCAGAAAAGATGCTGGATATAATTACAATTATCATAAATCAGACATTTTTTTGCCCCAATATGTTCTATTATGAAGAATATTCCATGTACACTTGAAGAGAACGTGCATTCTTCTGTGTTTCGATATAGTGTTTTGTGTACTTCTGTTGAGTCCTGCTGGTCTTATGATCATACAAGGCCAGTTTTTCAAATTGATTTTCTGTCTGGATGATCTGTCTATTCATTGGTATATGTGTGGTGTTAATCTAATAAGAGGATATAACAATATTTCTTCATTCAAAATAGGAGCACTTAAATATATAAAAAAATATTAGCAGGAGAAATTGATAGTAATACAATAGTTTGGGACTTTGATTTATTATTATGTAATATTTTGTCTCTTGCTACAGTCTTTAAACTTTATTTTGTGTGACAAAAGGATTGCTAACCCAGCTTTTTTTTTTTTTTTTGCATCTATTTTCAAGAAATGTCTTTTTTCATCACTTCGCATTCACTGTATGTGTTCATAGGGGTGAAATGAGTCTTTTGTAGGCAGCATATAGATTGGCTTTATGTTTTTATCTATTCAGTAACCCTATGTCTTTTCATTGGAACATTTATATCATTTATATTTATAGTAATTATTGATCGTTATTTTGTCAATTATTTTTTTTGTAGTTCTCTCTGTGCCATTCTTCTTGTATTGCTCTCTCCCCCTTTGATCTAATTATTTCTTTTTTCTTATACCTGGATTTCTTTTTCTTTTTTATGTATCCATAATTTCGTTGTGGTTATCATGACATCCATATATAACTTCTTTAGTACCTAACAGTCTGTATTAAGTTGATGGTTGCTCTGGTTTAAACACATGTTTATGTTGTATGTATGTCGTATTTTGCATTTTTTTATTCTGTGAGTTCCTTAACTAATTAATTTAGATACAATTTTATTACTTTTGTCTCTTAACAGTTATAGAAGCTTTATAAGTCATTCATCTACTAGTTCATGGTACATTTGCTTTTACTCGTGAAATTTTCTTTCATAATTCTGTTTCTAATTATGGTCTTTTCTACTTAAAGAAGTTCTTTCAGCACTTCTTTTAAGGCCATTTTAGTGTGATTAACTGTTAACTTTTGTTTGTTTTGAAAATTATGTCTACATCAATTCTGAATCAAATACTTTTCTGGTACAATACTCTTGGTTGTAGGTTTGGGTTTTTTGTTTATTTGTTTTTGTTTCTGTTTTTGTTTATCTTTTCCTTTCAGCATCCTGAATGTACCACACTTCTTTCTGGCCCACAAGGTTTCTGCTATAAAATCAGCTCATGGGCTTATAGGATTTCTCTAGTTGTTTTCCTTTGGCTGCTTTTTAAAGTTTCTCTTTATCTTCAATCTTTGACATTTTAATATGTGCCTTGATATGGACCTTCTTGGGTTCACTGTTTTGGGGATTCCGTGCATCTTGGACCTGGGCATCTGTTTCCTTCCCTTGATTAGGGAAATTTATTTATTATTTATTATTCAAATAAATTTTCTGCCCCTTTCTCTTTCCCTTATCCTAGGAGCCCTATAATTCACATGCTAGTATGCTTGATGTCCTAGAGATCCCTTCACCTACATTGATTAACTGGTTGCTTAACACTCAGTTTGGGCAAATTCCATTACACTGACTTTGAGGTTGTCCATCTGTTCTTTTGCATCTTCTTATCTGCTATTTATTCCCTCTGGTATATTGTTCATCTTATTTATTGTATTCTTCAACTTAGATTGGGCATTTTTTATATTTACTGTCTCAAAGATCTCACTGGGTTCCTCCACTCTTACTACCATTGCCTCGAACTCTTTAGTAGATGATTTATCTCCATTTCACTTATTTTTCTGAGGTTTTGTCTTATTCCTTCATTTAGGATATGTTCCTCTGACTCTGTATTTTGTTTGACTTTGTGTATTTGTTTTTATAATTTAGGCAGAACAACTGCTTCTCCTAGATTTGAAGTACTGGTCTTATGAAGGAGCATCCCCTGTGTAGACTATGTGTACCTGGTAGCTTTGGCTGGCTGGCTGGAGCTTCAGCTGGCATAGGCTGGGAGTTCCCCAGAATGTCCCAACATGGGACTGCCTGGTGATGGCTGGCACTGTGGCAAGTACAGAGCAAAATGACTTGGATTGTTTCAAGCAGGAGTGGCCCTGTCAGGAAAACAGGAGCTGAGACCAACTAGTAAGTCCTGAGGTGATGGATGCAATGGGCACCCTGGTGAATCATCTGAAGCTGAAGTAGGTGTGAGCCTGAAGTGTTCCAGGATGCCTTGCACCTGTGTCACTTTGGTGAGATGACTGGAGCTGTGTGGATACTGTCCAGTGTTGTCCCAGTGTACATAATACTTGGGCCACCTTGTTGGGCTTCCTTGAGAGGATGGCTAGGGCTGGTTTGTGCTACGCAACTGTGACTCACTGAGGTAGTAGACTTTCTAGGGCTCCTGGACCTTACTCTTGTCAGTATTGCCAAGATGGATAGGACATGGTAAAGTGTTATTTCCCAGACTCTTTGACCCCAGACACTGTTCTAGCAGCTTGCCCGCCATTTGATAGTGTTTTGGGGATTATTCCTTTATATCATAATTGCTATTTTAAACTGCAGCTATTTTTATGTGCCCCAGGGCACCCAGGGCTGGTGTTGGCCTGAGGCTTACTGAGGTAGCGGGCCAGCCAGGGTTCCTATTTTTTTGCTATCAAAGTGGAGGGAGAATATAAGCACTCCCTCCCTACCCGCCATTTGATGGAGGCTTAATTTTTTTATACTCTAGTTACCCTTTTAAGCTGTAATTTTTTTTCAAAGACCCAGCACTAACAAATCCACTCCAGGTCCTTCAGTACACTTTCGCCCACACCCCCTGCCCAACTACAGATTGTAGCATTGGGTCTGGGATTACCATAGTTACTGTACCTTCTTCTCTCCTGATATCGTCTGTGCAGTCTCTCTGTTCTTTGTTACACACACGTTAAGTTCTTTTTCAGGAAGAATTTCTTGATATGTTAGGCATACGTTCAGTGTCCATGGAGGAAGTGAATTCAGGGTCTTTGTACATTACTTATCTTGCACCCTCCCACCACTCAGTAAATTCTTATCATTAATGGTTTAAACAAAGTTTTCACTTACATTGAGAATAAGAAAAATAATTTAATCCTTTTCCAGTGACATTCCCTTATGAAACTAAATTTCTGACCTATATTATTTTCTAAAAGAATTAACATTTCTTGCTGCGAAGATCTGTTAGTAATGGATATTTTTACATTTATTTTAGTTTATGAAAATCTTTACCTTCCCTTTGTGAAGGACAATTCCACTGCATTTAGAATCATGAGGTATTCTTTTTTCTTGTATCACTAAATGAACACTTTATTGATCTCATGCTTTATGCAAGAAACCCACTGTCATTCTTATTACTGTTCTGTAATGTGCCACTCTTTCCAGAGTCTTTCAGAATTTTCTTTTTCTCTTATTTGCTTTCTCCTGAAAACAATATGCCTAGATGTAGGGTTTGAGGGTGTTTATGGTTTCGTTTTGTTTGTTGCTTTTTTCCTGCTTGATGATCTCTGAGCTTACTGAATCTGTATCTTGGGGTTTGTCATTAATTTTAGAAAGTCCTCAGCCATTATTACTTAAAATATTTCCTCTGTTGTGTTCTCTTTTCCTCTTTCTGGTTTCTAATTCTATATACATTACACTTTTCAACCTATTATTCTTGCATATTCTGTACTGTTTTCCCCCCTTTTGACTAACACTGGGGAAGTTTTAATTGGGAAGTTTTAAATCACCTATTTTAAGGCTGATTTTTTCACGAGCTATGTTAAGTTTACTAACCATTAAATGCATTAATCACTTTCATTACAGTATTTTTTTTTCCTAACATTTCATTTTAAGTATTGTTTAGAATTTTTAAATCTCTACTTTCTTCACTCTTGAGTTTATACTTGCTGAACTACTTTTACCATTAGGGCATTTAACATATTCATCATAATTTCTTAAGTTCCTTTGCTGATAATTCCAACATTTGCATCATATTTGAGTCTTGTTTGTGTGATTGTTTTCATCTCTTCGGACTATATTTTGGCCTGTCTTGCAACCTTGACAATTTTTGTTTCAAATCAGTTATGGTGTGATGTTTTGGGTTTCTCTGGCTAAGGGTTAGACTGTGTTTAATGTTTTCTGTAGCTATAGGAGCCAGAGGTTTCACATTTCCCTAGATCCTTGTTTTGCTGTACCTCTTGACTTTGGGCTTCTCTAGGTACTCTTTCTCAAACTGAGTCTGCATCTTACAGCTTTTCAGGTATAAACCATTGTTATTATACTGGTGCTCTATTGTGGTGGTGCTAAGGTGTGGAGTAGTAGAAGTGTTCTAGAAGTGTCCTATTATAGCTCAGTCTTTTAATGAGCTCATCTCTTGTGAATGTGACTTTTGTAAGTTTGTTTTTTTTTTCACCAGCTTCCTTCTCTGGCTGCAGCAACTTAATGTACAACTCCAAGGCATGGAAACTTAATGATTTGGGGGGGGGTTGTCCCTTATTAGGAAAGACAGAGGGAGCCAGAGTAGAAGGAATGAACTCCTCAAACTAGATAATTCTCTGGCAAAGCTCCCCCCAGAGAGTGGATATTTGTTAGGGAGAAGTCTCTGCATATACTTTACAGTGACTACTTTTACCTTCCACTTTCTAGAGCAACGGGGAAAATTTACTATATATTCATCATAATAACTAAGTGATTTTCCTGGAAGGAAAACCTAAAGAAGCATGGAACACTTCTAAAACTGTTGTTTTCAAGAATTTTTACTTCTAATACAAGTCTACATTCATTCTCTAGCAGTTTATCAAAACTACCATTTAAATGTTCCTGACACAGGGGCACCTGGGTGGCTCAGTCATTAAGCAGCTGCCTTCAGCTCCGCTCATGATCCCAGAGCTCTAGAATCAAGCCCCACATTGGGTTCCTTGCTCGTCAGGGAGTCTGCTTCTCTCTCCTCCCTGCTCCTGCTCTCTCTCACTATCTCTGTCTTTCAAATAAATAATAAAATCATGAATGAATGAATGCTCTTGCCAACTATGGTTCCAGCAGTTACTGCTCCAGGTAAGGAAGTCTTGGCTGGGTCTCACTAGGTAAGACTTCATCTCCAAATTTCAGAGTTGTAGATTGCCTTGCAACCTCTGTTCCTCAATAGATCCAGAAAGATTTGCCCATTTTCAGTTTATCCAATTTCCTGTTATAAGGATAGCTGTGGTAACTTACTTTTACATGTTGTAGCTGAAACCAAAGGTGATGTTACTATGCTTTAGATGAATCTTCTCTCTGTGGTATGAAATATGGCCATATTTGTAAATTTGTAAATTTTCATTTCATAGCATTACATCTTCCATGATTATCAAGATATTTCACCCTTGTTAAAAAGTCAACACTCCTGTTTGTCAGAATTAAAACATATTATATTTTTATTCCTGTGTTTATTTGAATTGTACCTGGAGAAGGAGTAGAGATAGTTTGATTATCTTACTACCTTGAAATGCAATGTCAAAAATTTGGGGATTTAAAAAATTATCTACTAGGAAAAAAGACTAATGCATTTTGTAATAATATTCACAGAATGAATATTGAATTAACATTGAAAATGTTAAACCAAATAGTGAATAGTACTCAAATCTTAAATTATAACTAAGTAGAAATATTGGAACTCAACTGAATGAAAATATGATTAAGAATGTGGAAGATGAGTTGTCAATATTTATGTAAAGTTGAAAACCATTGACTGGTTAAGTACTAACTAAGGGGTTGAGAATAGTGTTGATGAGCACTTTTATAATGTAAAATAATAGTTTAAGAGAATAAAGATTATCCCAATTATCTGAATATCAAGAAATAAACACTAAAACATAAAAATTGAAATTAAATGTGTTACAATAGGAACTCTATAGGTAAATGTTCAATATGTTATACACAATTAGGAAGATATGAAAATGAGGATAATTATGAAAAAGACCTATATTAAACTCCAAAACATTAAATTGATAGGTTTATCAAATTTTTTATACCTATTTTCATTCAAAAATATTTATAATTGTCTATATTTCTAAAACCAAATATAGTTTATTTTTTAAAGTGACAATACCCCTCAAGGAATATCTCTTTTGGAAAATAAAATAAAGCCCTGTATATAACAGATACATACATAAAATATATCTGTAGCCATATAGTTTTCTGAATGAACATTGATACCTGTGGGGAAACAGTATGTATGTGGATTTGATTGTGTTACAGACTGAATTTAAATGTAATGACTGCTACTAATTTGCAACCTGTATAACTTCCCATTTAGAAGAAAATTGTAAACTAATTTATAGCTGTATTCAAATACATTAGGATGATCTGAAGTTGGAATGTAAAATATTTTTGGCATTAACATTTCAAAATATCCATGTCATGTTGTTTTTGCCCTTTTTATTTATGCTTTTTAAAAATGTTAATTAAAGAAAAAACATTTGGGATTCTAATTTGCATTGAAAGATGCGGCTGAGCATCAAGAAATACATGAACTAAACTAATATTACTCAAGCAACTCTGCCCTACCTGAGGATTTTAAACAAATGATCATGAAACAAGTAGCATGAGCAGTTTGAAATTAAGGCCTAATTTTGGATTGCATTTCAAGATTTAGAGAGGAGTAGTCTTAAAAATGAGGTTTGCATACTTATGGGGTTATGCAAACACTTCCTGGGGTATTGTAGATACAGATAGTTTTAAGAATATTAATGTCAAATCTACAACTCTCCATGTACTTGTCTTAAAATTAATCTGTCAGAGGTAACCCTCTATCCATTTTCTAAAGAAAGGCATTTCTTCATGCTTAGCCATTACATTTACATGAAAGATACTGGAACACCTGACAAACAAAATGCATGATATCATTGGTCTTGGTATTGAAAAGTATGTGATTAATGCCAAGGGAACAAATTTATATGCAAGTCAAGTGGTCTCCAGTTCTTTGATTAGTACAAAATTAAGGTGAAACCACAATAGTTTATTAACCAATAAAATAGAGTTTATTTATTTTTTTTTAAGATTTTTTTTATTTGTCAGTGAGCGAGCACAGGCAGACAGAATGGCAGAGGGAGAAGCAGGCTCCTTGCTCAGTATCCCAAGACACTGGGATAATGACCTGAGCCAAAGGCAGCTGCTTAACCAACTTAGCCACCCAGGCATCTGTAGAGGGCTTATATTTGATGGTAGAGTACTATATGATTTTTGACTTTCAAATCACTAAGTGTTTAAAAAATTGCATGACAGTGTTTCCCTTTTGCTTTTTTTACATAAAGAATTTTTCTCAGTAGTTGTGGTTATAAATTTGAAAATAAAATGTGGTTATAATTTTGAAAATAATAATGAAAAATAATAATGATGCAAAACCCTGTCATATTCAATAAATAAGCAGTATTCACTCAGAGATCCATACACTAAATTTTCAGAGGCTTTAATCCACATAATTAAGATGCATTTTGAAAATTGTTTGTTTATATTTAAGAATTAGGGGCGCCTGTGTGGCTCAGTTGGTTAAACCTCTGCCTTCGGCTCAGTTCATGGTTTCAGGGTCTTGGGATCGAGCCCCGCATTGGGTTCTCTGCTCATCAGGGAGCCTGCTTCCTCTTCTTTCCCTGCCTGCTTCTCTGCCTACTTGTGATCTCCCTCTCTGTCAAATAAATAAATATTAAAAAAAAAAGAATTAGTAATACATGATTTAAGAATTTATTTGAATCAATTATATAAAACAAATAATTATTACAACTTAATCCAGAAAAAAATTCCTCTAAACACTTGACTTAGAATTATATAAAATTTTAAAAACATTTGTAGACATAAATATGTAAGCATATATATATATATACACATTAACTCACCTCAATGTGTATATATTTTGCTATGAAAAATTGATAAAATGTTTTAAACAAAGTACATTTGTTTAAATTTTTGGACTTATATATGTATGCATTTAAAGAGAAAAGATACAATTTTTTTGTCTTACAGAGATTTATTTACATAGATGTTAAGTTAATGAAAGGTGATATCAAATATCTATTTGATATATATAAAATTATATATTTTTAAAAGATTTTATGATCTCCCTGATATGAGGAAGTGGTGATGCAACATGGGGGCTTAAGTGGGTACGAGGAGAATCAATGAAACAAGATGGAATTGAGAGGGAGACAAACCATAAGTGACTCTTAATCTCACAAAACAAACTGAGGGTTGCTGGGGGGAGGGGGTTTGGGAGAAGGGGGTGGGATTATGGACATTGGGGAGGGTATGTGCTTTGGTGAGTGCTGTGAAGTGTGTAAACCTGGTGATTCACAGACCTGTCCCCCTGGGGATAAAAATATATGTTTATAAAAAATTAAAAATTAAAAGTCAAAAAAAAAAGATTTTATTTGAGAGAGAGTGAGAGCATGAGAGGGGAGAGGGTCAGAGAGAGATTATATTTTTATTGATTACATGTGATTATTTTTTCTTTAGAGTACCGCATCTATAATATACTGGAAATTACTTACTTGTAACTTGAATCTCAATAAAAACATTTGGTGACAAATTATATTGTTTGTAAAATGCTCTATGCAGTAGTTATATAAAATATTTGAAGTCCTTGCTATATATGGTATGAACAAGTACATATATGTGGTGTAAAGTAAAGTGGTGAGACATAAGGATTGTTTTGAAGGAGAGATGGTATTAATCTCACAGACAAGCAAAATCATAGGTTATAAATTCATGGTTATAGAAAGGAGGCAGAGACTATAGGGAGATCCAGCAAGAAGGTAGAAACTGTGTCAAAAGTATCTGATGATATTGAATTGTTGATGTCATGCACAATTATAGAAATCTTTGGAAAGTTAAAGAATTTGGGGTTTGATTTATGAATAACTTTATACTTGCTGAAAGTTTTTGAGCTTTGGAATGAAGGATTATTTTAATAACTATACTGGTATATAATCAGATTATTAAATTATTGATAAATAATGTTAATATATATATCAACATAATATATATTTTATAATTCTATGTAAAGTATTAAGAGAATTGTGTGACACAGTAAGTATAATTCTTAGTATGATTATAATTATTATATTTAGCTATAACATGGATTTCTATCCAGTCAGTTAAGGAAAATAAAATCCACTCATGTTACATAATAGTGAGTCGGGGGGGGGGGGAAACACCAAAAATTTGACTCCAAGGAGAATTTTAAGGGACATTTATACCTCTTAGTGATATTTAGAAAAGATGGTATCACATATGTTGCTTTCAACAATGAAGACATTGGCTTCCTGGAAAGAAATGTTAGGATAGCTTTACTTAGCTACAGTCTTTGCTTTCCACTCTTTAAGATTTTGCTTATATCCACGTTGGCATATAAAATACATTATGGCCTTAGTACTCTAGGTATATGCTTGGGGGATAAGTACTGGCTTATTACAAAATGTCGTCATTCTTTCCAAAACTGTTATTACAATATGTATTGTGGTTATCGCTTGCAAAATTCATTTCCACTGATACTAAAATTTCTGATCATGAAACCAGAAACATAGCGCAAACAAAAGGAGGGCAAGAATGGAAACAAGACTTTAGAAGTCATTACTGTAGGCGTGTAATAGAAAACACAAGACTAACCATTGGTTAGGACAGAATGTATATAAGAACAGAAGTTAAGGGCCAACCCTTGGAAAATTCCCAGGGGTGAAGCAAAACAGAAATAGCCAAGGAATAAAACAAAATAATGATTAGTTCGGTTGAAAGGCATTCAGAATAATGTACTGATAGTACACGTAGGGGAAGAAGCCAGTGTGAAGAAGGTTGTCATTAGAACTGGCCAAAGAATGGGACACCTCGCAGTTTCAGTCAGTTAAACTGCTGCCTTTGGCTCAGGTCATGATCTTAGAGTCCTGGGATCGAGTCCCGCATCCGGCTCCTAGCTTGGCAGGGAGCCTGCTTCTCGCTCTACCTCTGCTTGCCACTCTGCCTGCTTGTGTGCTCTCTCTCTCTCTCCGCCCCCCCCCCCGACAAATAAATAAATAAATCTTAAAAAAAAAAAAAAAGTGGCCAAAGACAGACAGGGTGGTAATTTTGACTACTCATTTAAGGACCCTGGTGTTAGAAAATAAAAATTTGTTGACCCAAATTTATAATTATAATTAATTTTGTGGCTTTCTCTATAAAAAGCAACCATCTAAGCATTAAAGTAAAGTAATCCACTCAGAACCCTAGGTCGCTCCAGCACAGCCTGTGGTTCTCAAGCCCCGGGGGACACAAACGCAGCAACTCCAGACTAAGAGTTGCAGGACTTACTGCTGAGTACATGTCTTTGAAAAAACTTGTTTTGAACATTTTCTAAAACAACATCAGCCTGGTAATAGGACATAACTGACTTCTGGGAATAGATGGATACTTTCTCAAAATAGTTACCTGATGATTTAGAATATTTGCTTAGCTACCCTGTACACTGATTCCAGAAGAGCATATTTTAGTTTCTAGTTCAAAAAGTATTTGAACTTATTTTGTCCCAAAAATGCAACCATAATGTAAAGAGAGAACTAGGTGAATATTGAAAAATTATGAGCTATTTCATTAAAAGTCAACATCCCTGGGACGCCTGGGTGGCTCAGTTGGTTAAGCAGCTGCCTTCGGCTCAGGTCATGATCCCAGCGTCCTGGGATCGAGTCCCACAGCGGGCTCCTTGCTCCGCAGGGAGCCTGCTTCTCCCTCTGACTCTGCCTTCCACTCTGTCTGCCTGTGCACACTCTCACTCTCTCTCTCTTACAAATAAATAAATAAAATCTTTAAAAAAAAAAAAAGTCAACATCCCTTAGGTGTAAAATTAGTGTTCACTTCCATTAAATATGTTTGAAATACTTGAAAATCTTATATTTATTAGAACATGATAAATTTTATTTAATCTACCTAATAGCAGTAACTTACAGGATACTTAACGTAGTATAGGTATGTGGTAATTATTTCTCTTTTAAGCATTAAGAAAAGTACCTATACTAATTACCACAATTACTACATAAAATAGATGTTAAAATCCTAGACGTCTAAGTGCTAATTTTTAGAGAAAAATCAAATTTAAGATGACAAATATGTATAAGTACTGACAAATATATATCTGTTTTAAAGTCATCAAGGGTAACCTAGGTGGCTCGGTCAGTTAAGCATCGGTCTCTGGCTCAGGTCGTGGTCCTAGGGTCCTGGGATCAAGCCCCAGTTGGGTTCCCAGCTCAGGGAGGGGTCTGCTTCTCTCTCACCCTCTTCCTCGGTCCCTCAATCCCAGCTCCTGCTCTCTCTCTCAAATAAATAAAATCGTTTAAAAAATTTAAAAAGTGATTGCGAAATAGTGATGTCTTTTTAGATAAAAGCAAAATGTTCCTTACACAAGTGAAATATTTCTGCATCTTTAAAAAGTGCTGAGACTGCTTTATTTCACATGTGTTCAAAGGGAGGATTGCATTTTTGGTGTTTTTGTTTTGTTTTGTTTTGTTTTAATCTTTTTTTAAAAATTTTGTTTATTTATTTGACAGGCAGAGATCATAAGTAGGCAGAGAGGCAGGCAGAGAGAGAGAGAGGAAGAAGCAGGCTCCCTGCTAAGCAGAGAGCCCAATGCAGGGCTCGATCTCAGGACCCTGGGATCATTACCTAAGCCGAAGGCAGCGGCTCTAACCCACTGAGCCACCCAGGCACCCCTGAATTTTTGTTTTAAGTTTAACAATTTCATTATAACATTCAGGATCATTAGATGTTTCTTTTAGATAAGATTTATATGTTATTGAAATAAAATGATAAGCTAAAATGCATACCATTGAATAAGAAGCATTTAAGGGAGGAGAATATATTAAAATATATTAAAAATAAGATTAATTACTATGGCAACAAGCAATAGTGGATTTCAAGAATTTTCAATAAGTAGATCTTCAAGACTACCAACATTGACCTGTGAAAGTTCAGGATCACATAATATATGAACCTTGAAATGACACTTTCTATCACTTTCCTTATGGCATTTTCCATCCGGGAAGTTGGATACGAAGTCAGTTAGCTAGGAATGTTGTTACTGAGTCTAGCACTTAATACAAGGCAAAGTCACTAACTACATTGTGATAAAAAAGGTCATATAGTGTAATTCTTTGAGACATGTTTTGCGCAAGAACTGAGAGCAAGTAGATCACTGAGATGGCAAATGAATTGTGGCAATATGTTGTCTCAGATGTTGAATAACAATGATGGTAATCAAAGGGGAATTTCTAAAGTCATCCTGATATAGAATTACCTCTTAAACATGGGGTACCATTAACTTTTCACCATATAACTTTTTAGATAGAAACTTAATTGCCTTTTTAACTTCAAACATACAAGATTAATATGCTATACAAAGTCATATGTTGACATTATGATTTTAGGGCAAAACCCATTCATCAGTTTAAAGTGTCAATGTTTTATTTCATGGGGCTAAATACTTCATTAAAAATAACTACCAGAGTGTGAAGTCATTACGGTTGTAGACTAAGCTCCAGGTCCCTGTACCCCCACAAAAACTTTAAAAATACAACTACGAACTGATCCAAACTAATCCAAAAAAGATCTTTGGACAAGTTTGCTTGTTCGTGTAGAGCCCCAATATGAGCCAGTATTGTTATTTCTTCTGTGAGATAAAAATACTTTAGTTGAGAGGTTCAGTAACTTATGCAAACCACATCACTAATTTTGCTTGAGTGAAGGCTTGGATAGAAACTGACTTTTTTTTTAAAGATTTTATTTATTTATTTTAGAGAGAGAGCATTAGCACATGTGTACTAGCCAGGGGAGGAGCAGAAAACGAGAGTAGGGGAAAGAATCCCAGGCAAGCTCTCCGCTGATCATAAAGCTACCCCAGGGCTCCATCGCACGACCCTGAGCTAATGAACTGAATCGAAAGTCAGACGCTCAACCAACTGGGCCACCCAGGCACGTCTCTGACTTTTGAAGAGGTACCATTTCCTTGTCCCTTAACAGTAGGTTAATCTCAATTAAAATTTGAGTCTTCCATACCTATTGTTGATCATGCGTGTTTCTAATATTATGGTACTACTACTTTGAAAGGTTTCAATCCTCCTATTGTGTGACCTTTTAAGAAAGCACTTGCTTTAAAAAAAAGTAAATTACATTTTCTGTACAAACAAAAAAATTAAAACTAAGATACCTTACTTAAGTGACTCCACGCATGAGACCGTATTTATGGTCACTTTTATAATAGAGATAGTAATACCGTTTTTTTAAATTGAAATATAACATACAATATTAGTTTCCTGTGCACATCCTAGTTATTTAATATTTTATACATTATGAAATGATCCTCAGGAGTCCAAATACCATTTGCCACCATACAGTTATTATAATATTAATTACTATGTTCCCCATGAAATACATTACATTGGCATGACTTAGTTATTTTGTAACTGGAAGTTTGTATTTCTTAATTCCATCCACTTATTTTGTCCTTTTTTTCCTGTGTCTGAGTTTGTTTGGTTTCCTTTCTATGCTTTGTTTTCAGATACCACATATAAGTGAAATACAGTATTTGTCTTTCTCTTTCTGACTGACTACCCTTAGCATAATACCCTCTAGGTCCACCCATGTTATAGAATATTGCAAGATTTCATTCTTTTATCTGGGTTAGCAGTACACCATTATATATATATATACATATATACATATATATATGTATATACACACACGCACACATAAACATATAAATATTACATCACCTTTATCCATTCAGCTAACAATGGCCATGTACATTGCTTCTATATCCTGGTTATTGTAAATAATACTGCAATAAACATAGTATATTATTTATTATTATAGAGTTCATATATCTTTGCAAATAGATGGGTTTTTTTCTTCAGATAAATACCGACAGTACAAACTGCTGGATTATGTTGTAGTTATATTTTAATTTTACATGCCCACCAACAGTGTACAGGGGTTGCCTTTTATCCACATCAGGGCCAATACTTGGTATTTTTTCTATTTAATACTTGATCTGACCATTGTGAGATGCTCTCTCATTGTGGATTTGATTTGCATTTCCCTGATAATTAGCCGGCTGTAATCTTGTTACAGGCCCATTGGCAATCTTATGTTTGGGAGAAATGTCTATTAAGTTCTCTATCCAAAATATATATATATATATATATATATATTTATTATTTATTTAAGAGAGACAGAGCATGAGCAGGAGGGGCAGAGAGAAAGGGAGAAGCACACCCCCCCTCTCAGCAGGGAGCCCTGTGTGGTGGACCATCTCAGGACCCTGGGATCACAACATGAGCCAGAGGTAGATGCTTCCCTGACTGAGCCACCTGGGCACCCCTTGCCTATTTTTTTAATCAGGGTTTTTGTCTGTTTGCTTATAAATATTAAGCTATATGAGTTCTTCATATATTTTGGATATTAACCCCTTAACAGATGTATGATTTGCAAATATCTTCTCCCATTTGGTAGGTTATTTTTTTGTTTGGTTGATAGTTTCATTCACTGTGCCAAAGATTTTTTACTTTTATGAATCTCATTCAACATTTTAGCTTTTGTTGTCCTTACCTGAAGAGACCTATCTGAAAAGTATTGCAAAGACGAATGTCAAAAAAGTTACTGCATGCATTTTCTTCTGAGTTTTATGGTTTCAGTTCTTGTATTCAAGTCTACAATCAATTTCTAGTTTATTTTTATATATTGTGCAAGAAAATGGTCTAGTTTCATTCTTTTGCATGGGCTGTCCAGTTTTCCCAATATCATTTATTGAAGAGACTGTCTTCTTGTCATAGTATATTCTTGCCTGTCTTGTCATAGATTAATTAACTGTATATTCGTGGGTTTATTTCTGGGCGTGCTATTCTATTCCTTTGATGAGTGTGTCTGCTTTTGACCAGTACACACTGTTTGGATTACTGTAGTTTTATGGTATAGTTTGAAGTCTGATACTGTAATAGTCTAGTTTTCTCCTTCTCAAGATGGTTTTGGCTATCTAGGATCTTTTAAGGGTTTTATACAAATTTTAGGATTATCTATTCTAGTTTTATGAAAACTGCCATTGATATTTTTTGAGAATTGTACTGAATCTATAGATTATTTTCTGTAGTATGGATATATTAACACTATTAATCCTTCTAATCTATAAACACAGAATATCTTTCCATTTATTTATGTCATCTTCAATTTCTTTTAATAATGTCTTCTAGTTTTCAGAGAACAGATCTTTCACCTCCTTGGTTAAATATACTCCTAAGTATTTTTATTCTTTTTGATGCAGTTAAACTTTTTAAAAAATTCTATTTCTGATAGCTTGGGAATATTGTATAGAAACACAACTGATACAATCCACTATTCTGCTGCTCCTAGAGTTGGCAAGTCTATGCATGAACCCCTCAGTGATATTTCTACTACTGCCACACCAGGGGAAGGGATTTCATCATTACTGTGTCTCTATCTTTTCTACTCATTAATATGTGGTCCCTCTGTCATTCGTATTACAGAAGCTGTTTAATTAGGCCACAGTTCTTCAGGAAGAATTCGTCTACATTTAGGCATAGATTTAGCTTAATCCTTGAGGGGAGGTGATTTTAGCTTTTTCCTATACTATCTGTCTTGGTCTCCCCCTCCCCCCCACTATCATTCATTCATTCATTCATTTATTTTCAATGTTCCAGAATTGTTTATGCACTATACTCAGAGCTCCAAGCACTACGTGCCCTCCATAATACCCACCACCAGGCTCACCCAACCTCCCACTCCCCTCCCCTCCAAAACCCTGTTTGTTTCTCAGAGTCCACAGTCTCTCATGGTTTGGTTCCCCCTCCAGTTTCCCCCAACTCACTTGTCCTCTCCATCTCCCAATGTCCTCTGTGTTATTCTTTATGCTCCACAAATAAGCAAAACCATATGATAATTGACTCTCTCTGCTTGACTTATTTCACTCAGCAAAATCTCCAGTCCCGTCCATGTTGATACAAAAGTTGGGTATTCATCCTTTCTGATGGAGGCATAATACTCCATAGTATATATGGACCATATCTTCTTTATCCATTCATCCATTGATGAGCATCTTGGTTTTCTCCACAGTTTGGTGATGGTGGCCATTGCTGCTATGAACATTGGGGTACAGATGGCCCTTCTTTTCACTCCATCTGTATCTTTGGGGTAAATACCCAATAGTGCAATTGCAGGGCCATAGGGTAGCCCTATGTTTAATTTCTTAAGGAACCTCCACACTGTTTTCCAAGGCGCCTGCAACAACTTTCATTCCCAACAGTGTAAGAGGGTTCCCCTTTCTCCACATCCTCTCTAACACATGTTGTTTACTGTCTTGTTAATTTTGGCCATTCTAACTGGTATAAGGTGGTATCTCAATGTGATTTTGATTTGACTCTCCCCGATACCTAGTGATGATGAACATCTTTTCATGTGTCGGTTAGCCATTTGTGTCTTCTTTGGAGAAATGTCTGTTCATGTCTTCTGCCCATTTTTTGATGTGATGATGTGTTTTGTGTGTGTTGAATTTGAGGAGTTCTTTATACATCTTGGACATCAGCCCTTTGCAGTGTCATTTGCCGTGGGTTGCCTCTTTTTGTTGTTGTTGTTGACTGTTTCCTTTGCTCTGCAGAAACTTTTGATCTTGATGAAGTCCTCAAAGTCCCGTTTTTGCTTTTCTTTCCTTATCCTTTGGAGACATACCTTAAAAGAATTTGCTATGGCTGGTGTCGAAAAGGTTACTGCATGTTCTCCTCCAGGATTCTGTTGGATTCCTGCCTCACTTTGAGGTCTTTTATCCATTTACCTGTCTTGGACTTATAGTCAAAATGTGTAGTCCTTTAAAGTTCATTATTTCTCTTATACTTTAAAATTGTTTATTATTCGCCATTTTTTAGGCTAACGTGTGATCTTTCCTACAGCTCAGTTGAGACTATAATAAGACACAATACTATTAGCAGAACTAATTGTGTTGGCTTAGTTTGAATTCTTCATAGAAATTTCAGTACATCCAAAGGTTAGAGAAGACATTCATGATTTTCACAGTAACGGTATATTCTGTTTCCTGAGACAGTATCTTTTATATAGTCTTATCTCTTCTAATTGATCACTTCAAGGAGAACAAAAACTAATAATGCTTTAGTGTTTATCTGCAGCTCTTGAAATAAGAGTTACATACATATGAGTAAATATAGGGATATAATGAGGAGCATAGTAAAAATATGTAGATGTTACTGTAAGATGTAGATCTAGATATAAATACTAATAGAGAAATAGATACTTGAAGTATATTTTACTTTAAAATCCTTATACTAATCAAACTAAGCAGGTTTAAACACCATTAATTCATTTCTTTTTTTTTTTTAAGATTTTATTTATTTATTTGACAGAGAGAGATCACAAGTAGGCAGAGAGGCAGGCAGAGAGACAGAGTAGGAAGAAGGATCCCTGCTGAGCAGAGAGCACAATGCAAGACTTGATCCCCGGACCCTGAGATCATGACCTGAGCCGAAGGCAGCGGCTTAACCCATTGAGCCACCCAGGCACCCACCATTAATTCATTTCTGTGGAGTCTAAACATATTGAAAACTGAGTATCTTAAAAGATAATTTTTAAAACTCCAATTATTATGATAGCTTTTGCCTTAGTTTCACTATATCCTATATTAAATTCCATATAATCTATTTGATAGATGGGATATTGTGAATAGATAAAATATTAAGGATATTATCAGACTTAAGTGGTATTTGTTTCTATATAATTATAGTATTGACTTACACATCTTAAAACTAATTTTTAAGATCTTTGTTTTTATGTTTTTCTCTAGAGTTTTTTCACTGCTGAGTGCACTTTAAAGCACAGTTGCTATTAGAAATTCAGGTGGAGGCCAGGTCAGAGGGCGTGTATTTAGAAGAATGATCTAAGGGTCGTACCCTTACCATTTTTTACTTTTCATTCATTTACAGTGGCCTTGTAAATAGATTCCTAAAATAAAGCTCTGGACTCAGTGTTGATTCATGCTATTACATTGCAAAAGTCAGAGAACTTAGTTTTATATTCCTCACATTAGAGACAGGCATAGTAATATATCATGTTTCCTATAGGAAACCAAAAAAAAAAATCAATTATTTCACTAAAAACCATAGTGTGTAGTACAACTACTATCTGAACATTCACCAAACATCACAATGATTTTATACAAGTGGATAGAACTGTAGAAATCTGTTAGGCCTTGTAACTCCTGTAAAAATGAGAATAATATTTTGGATGCTGTGGAGCCCTTTAAATAAGGACAATTTGAGGTATTCGCTTCAAATCAATGTAGTGCCTTTGCTTTGGGCAACACCTGTGTTTTAATTCTCTAAGTGTTTCTAAAATATCTTTCAGGCTACTAAGTTTATTACAAATAACTCGTATTTGTTTATTTACTATGTCAAAAAATATTTTCTCTCTATATATTTTTAATGATTTGAACATATAAATTTTATCCATGATAATTATAGGTAATGATGTATTTACATATAAAAGACACTCACTAGGAATTAAACACTGCCAGTGATCATTTGCAACCACAGATTATTAAGGGCTAATGTTCTTTTTTTTAAATAATATGAATAAGATTATAGAATTATCTGCAAATTTTAATTCTTTTTAAATTTTGATATCTCTTTCCTTTATGGTGCTAGGCCCATCTGTGGATACAGGCTTTTGCCTGATAAATATGGGAGAAGGGCAGGTGTGAATCCATAGACTGGAAACTCAGGGAAGAAAAGATTGATGTGCCGATTTGTTTTTGTATACCTGCCCAAAAGCTGAGGGATGAGTGTAATCTAATGGTCATAAATAATAGACACCCTCATCAGCTGGGCTGGGAAAGGAAATGGTGGCAGTCTCCATCAGAGGGAGGAGAACCAGCTGTTGCTGGTACCAATGAACAGAATTGGAAAAAAAGCTTTTCCCAAAACAGCCAGGAAAAACCTTGGAAAAGAATGTGTATCTGCCTCTCCCCAAAATAGTTAGCCTACTCAGACAAACTAAAACCTTCTTTTCCCCTAACATACATAGAACATTTATAGTTCAAGGGAAAACAGGATACTGAGATATTCATGAGCACTCTTCCAACTCTCTTTTAAAAAGTTTAATGATTGGGTGCTGGGTGGCTCGGTGGGTTAAGCCTCTGCCTCAGGCTTAGGTCATGATCTCAGGGTCCTCTGATAGAGTCCTGCATCGGGCTCTCTGCTGAGCAGGGAGCCTCCTTCCCCACCTCTCTCTCTACCTACTTGTGATCTCTCTGTCTAATAAATAAATAAAATCTTAAAAAATAAATAAAAGGTTTAATGCTTTTTGCCAGTTTCCTCCTTTCTAATGGAAAGAGGTGCTAAAACCAAACTTCCTTCCCTTTTACCCCGTCAGTAAGTGCCTAATTCAGTAATGTGTATGTTACTACATGAATGGTGAGATTCTGTTTTTATTAGTTATTGCTATCAATGCTATCATGGCTATCTAATGATAAAAATATTTATAGAATTGTGAAAATAATTGATGTTTTTAAAAATTTTAGCGCAATATCCACATGTTTTCCTTATCATTACAAAAATAATGGCAAGAGGGAATGCTTGTATTATTATAACTACTTAAGAGCTAATCAAGAAAAATCAGAAATGAAAGTCAGCGTAGTACCGAGAGTCCGTGCTAAAGTTAATCTATTTCCCCCAAGTCCTTCCTATTTCTATATCCTATTTCACTTTTTTTAATAATAGAGTCTTTAAATACATCCTTAGTATTTACTCATTGAACTAAGGAACTCATCCTTAGTATTCACTCATTGGACTTAGGACTAGTATGGAGATCTTTTTTAAGAAAAAAGATCTTTAAGAAAAAAGATCTTAAGAAAAAGATCTTTAAGAAAAAAAGATCTCCATACTATGATTTAGACTCACATTCATATATTCATAAATTTTGTTTAGAAATAGTAACCTGTTTTTGATTTAAATTAAATTTCCATGTTGAATATATATAAACACCCTATGTACATTAATAGTACGTTAATGTGAGTTGAAACATATTTCAGAGCAGCTATTGAAATTGGGCACTTCTGAACAATGAAGAAAACTATCTTCTACTCAAAAGTACTTACTTGTTCTAAAGCCTCAAGCAGCTAGATGGATCATAGTAAGGTAATGCTGCTGGCTATAAAGTATGGCTTTGATTCATTAGTAAATATCCGGGGTTTGGGAAATAGTCTAATATATACTTGGGTCAAGATAATCTAGTATGTATTGAATCTAATACATAATTTCAAAGTCACACTTAAAAAGGAAACCTACTTCTATGGTCTGTTTTGCTGTTTAAGTAAATGATATTCTTGAAAGTCAGATGTCACTTACAAAAATAATAAAATAGCCAGGAATTCTTTATTATGGAGAGTAGAAGTTTCCCATCTTCCTTTGTCAACATCTCAAATGCATGGCAATATACACCAGTAGTTCAAAGAATCTTCAGGTTTTTAAAATTGGTTGTATTATTTATTTACATGTTTATTTTTCAGGACTTTGATTTCATAAAAGTTACAGAATGTACCTGGAAAACATTTTATAAGTAACATTTTATATAACTAATGTTTCAGTTTGGTGAGTTTTCAAAGTATAATTCTTTCAAAAGTAAAGTAGAATATAACAACACTTTCAATACCACTAAGGTATGGTTTCAAGTAAGATCAACCAAATTCATGTGTTTTGGATATATTTTAATTAGTTTAAAAAAATAGATAATATATGCACACAAAAAATTCTAACAGTATAGATTGTGTGTGTGTGTGTGTGTAAATAAAATAAAAAGCAAATAATTCTTTTGGGAATCAAATTACCATAGTTGCTACTATAGAGGTAGCAATTGCTAGGTGTTTCTTTTGTGTTAATCCAGGATTTGTCAATCATCTTTTCCATTCCCTTTCTAATTCTAGATGCTGCACACTACAAATATTGGTCTACAAGTTGTTTTCCACAGAACACTGTACTTTGGGGGTAGAGTTTATGTCAGTGACAGCTGTGGCATACAGTTTTATTTTAATTTGTTTCATAGTACCCTATTGCCTGGGCATATTATACTTATTTTTCCGATAATGGACTCCAAATTTATTTATAATAGTGTTACTACAAACATATTTCTTACATGTATCTTTCTTAATGTATGGTTAGAAAGTATGTTTTATGATTTTAATTCACAATTATTTACAATAATAATACTTTTAATTTTAAAAATCTTTTCTGGTATGTATTTTTCAGAATTTATTTTTTTCTGGTGATTTGTCAATTAAGTTCCTATTTTGTTGGCCTTGCATTCATACCAGTTGCTATTAAAACAAGCCCTATTCATGCTTATGGGTTGCAGATGTTTTTTCAGCTTCAAATTTTTATGCTTTGAGGTTTTTCTTTTTACAGCAGCATTTTCCACTGAAAAATTATGCTTTTATGTATAGTGGATTTGTGAACTTGGATGACAAGATTATGTATTTTTAGGCGCGCTTGGGTACTCTTGGTAAGTGTGGTACTCTTGGTTTCTGCTCAGGTCGTAATCTCAGGGTGGTAAGATAGGGGCTCTGGGCTGAGCTTGGGGTCTGCTAAGACACTCTTTTTCCCTTTGCTCCTCCCACCACAGGTGCTCTCTCTCTCTCTCTCTCTAAAAAAAAAAAAAAAAACTTTAAAAAAAGATTGTGTATTTTTAATATCTTGATTTCAAGATTATGATTATTTAAAATTGCTGATTTGTTGTAAAAATTTTGTGGTGCATTTTTAGTGTTCGAATCTATACATGATTAATTTACAGTTAAATGAGAGAGGGGGCAGCTGGGTGGCTTAGTCCATTAAGCATCTGCCTTTGGCTCAGGTCGTGATCCAAGGGTCCCGGATGGAACCCCATGTTGGGCTCTTTCTCTCCCTCTTTCTGCTGCTTCCCATGCTTGTTCCCTCTCTCCCTCTCTGTCAAATAAATAAATAAAATCTTTAAAAAAAAAAAAAAAAAGAGTGAGGTGTGCCTGGGTGGCTCAGATGGTTAAGTGTCTTCACCTTGGGTAGTGATCCCAGGGTCCTGGGATCATCCCCGCATCCAGCTCCCTGCTTGTCAGGCAGCCTGCTTCTCCCTGTTCCTTTACTGCTCCCCCTGTTTGTGCTCTTTTGCTCTGTCAAATAAATAAATAAAACCTAAAAACAAAATAAAAATTTTAAAAAGAGTGAGAGAGGAAAGGAAATACTTTTGTTCTTGTGGTGGGTGTTTTTGTTAGATGAGTACTCAGCAATTCCAGTACCATTTATCAATAGTCTCTTTATTATCCACTATTTTTATCGAGGCATAATTGACCTTAGTTTCAGGTGTACATTGTGATGATTTTACATTTGTATACACTGTGAAGTGACCACCCCAATAAGCTTAGTTTCCTCTTATATAAAATCACATAATATGCAATACAGTGTTATTGACTTTAGTCACCATGCTGTACATTATTTGCCCACGATATTTATTCTATGTTTGAAAGATTGTACCTCTTGACTCCCTTCTCCAGTTTCGCCCAGCACATAATACCCTTCCCCTCTGGCAATCACCAATCTATACTCTGCATTTGTGAGTTTTGTTGGGACTGTTTAATTGTTTTGCTTTTTAGACGCCACATGTAAGGGAAGTCATGCGGTATTTGAATTTCTCAGTCTTCATTCACTTAGTATAATACCCTCTAGGTTTATCCATGTTGTCACAAATAACAAGATTTCATTCTTTATATATTAGTAATATCAATTGTATGTATTTATACCCAATTTTCTTTATTCATTCATCCATTGATGGACACTGTTTTATTCCTTATCTTGGCTATTGTGAATAGTGCTTCAGGAAACATAGGGGCATGTATATATTTTCAAGTGTGTGTTTCTACTTTCTGCAGATAAATACCCAGTTACTGTATTACAGTTAGAGTTTTAGTTCTTTGAGAAACTTCCATATCACTTTCCATATTGTTACATAGTGGCTGTATCAGGTTTTATTCACAGCATTGCACAAGGGTTTCCATTTTCCCACACTGTCTCCATCCTTTGTCTTTTTGATAATGGTCACTCTGATAGGTGTGAGATATCTCGTTGTGATTTTGATTTGCATTTCTCTAGTATTTGGTGCTCTTCAGCATCCTTTCATATGCCTCTTGACTATCTGTATGTCATCTTTGGAAAAATATTCAGATCTGCTGCCCTCTTTTGATTGGAGTTTTGTTGTTGTTATTGCTATGGAGTTGTATGAGTTCTTTTTATATTTGATTTAAATTTTTTTTTCAGTGTTCCAAGATTCATTGTTTATGCACAACAGCCAGTGCTCCATGCAATACATGCCCTCCTTAATTCCCACCACCATTTTCATCCAACCCCCCAGCCCCTTCACTCCAAAACTCTGTTTGTTTCTCAGAGTCCACAGTCTCTCATGATTTGTCCCCATCTCTGATTTCCCCCAACTCACTTCTCTCCAACGCCCAAAGTCCTCTGTGTTATTCCTTATGCTCCACAAGTAAGTGAAACCATATGATAATTGACTCTCTCTGTTTGACTTATTTCACTCCGCATAATCTCTTCCAGTCCTGCCCATGCTGAAACAAAAGTTGGGTATTCATCCTTTCTGATGGAGGCATAATACTCCATTGTGTATATGGACCATATCCCCTTTACCCATTCATCTGTAGAAGGGCATGTTGGTTCTTTCCACAGGTTGGCAGTTGTGACTGTTGCTGCTATGAACACTGGGGTACAGAATGTTCAATACATCTTTCAATACATCTCTATCTTTGGGGTAAATACCCAATAGTGCAATTGTAGGGTCATGGGGAAGCTTTATATTTAATTTCTTGAGGAATCTCCACACTGTTTTCCAAAGTGGCTGCACCAACTTGAACTCCCACCAACAATGTAAGAGGGTTCCCCTTTCTCCACATCCTCTCCAACACACATTGTTTACTGTCTTGTTAATTTTGGCCATTCTAACTGATGTAAGGTGGTGTCTCAATGTGGCTTTGATTTGAATCTCCCTGATGGCTAATAATGAGGAACATTTTTTCATGTGTCTGTTAGCCATTTGTATGTCTTTGGAGAAGTGTCTGTTCATGTCTATTACCCCCTTACTGGGTGTATGGTTTTTCCCAATCAGTAGGTTGGCTATTTTGTTGACGGTTTCCTTCACTCTGCAGAAGCTTTTTAGTTTGAGATGTTTTTTTTTATTGTTGTTGTTGTTGTTTATTTTTGTTGCCACTGCACTTCGATTCAGGTCCAAAAACATGCTGCCAAGAATGATATGAAGGAGTTTACTTTCTATGTTCCCCCCGCCCCAGGGGTTTTATGATTTTTGGTTTTAGACTCAAGTCCTTAATCCATTTTGAATTAATTTTTGCATATGGGGTAAGACAGTGGTCCAGTTTCATTCTTTTCATGTAACTTTCCAGTTTTCCTAATGAAATTCATTAAAAATACTTTTTCCCCATTCTATATTCTTTTTTTTATTTTTTTTTATTTTTTTTAAATAAAACATTCTATATTCTTGTCTTATTTTTCTTAAATTAATTGACCCTATATGTACAGGTTTATTTCTAGGTTTTCTATTATTTTATATCATTTTATGTATCTCTTTTTATGACAGTACCATAATATTTTGATTACTGCAACTCTGTAATCTACTCTGAAATCAGTGGACTTGAAGCTTCCACCTTTGTCTGAGGCAGTCACACAGGATATGTAAACAAACAAACAAGGCTAGGTCTAGCTTGCAGGTTGGAGTTTGCCAATCTCCATTCTGAAAATGAAGTATCAAAACAGGGACATGTGGAGAACAAAATAGGGATGTAGGAGAACAGACAACATACCTGAGAGTACCATATTTCCTTTTTTTTATGGTTCCATAAAAATTTTAGGATTTTTTTTTATTTCTTTGAGAAGTGTCCTGGGTTTGTAAATAGGGATTTTGTCATGTTGATAGATTGCTCTGGGCAATATAGACATTTTAGCAATATTAATTCTTCTAATTTATGACCATAGAATATTTTACCATTTGTTTATGTCATCTTCAATTTCTTTTCAGTAATGCCTTGTAGTTTACAGTTCTTTGACTTCCTTGGATGAATTTGTTCCTACCTTTTTGTTCTTTTCAATGCAATTGTAAAAAAGAATATTTTATTAATTTTTATTGTTTATAAAAATAGATTTCTGTGTGTTTTGTGTGCTACAAATTCAGCTCATTTATTCTAACAGTTTTTTTGGTGCAGATTTTACGGTTTTTATATATAAAATCATTTCATTTGTAAATCATTTTATTCCTTCCTTTCGAATTTGGAAGACTTTCATTTCTTTTTCTTACCTAATTACTCTGGCTAGGCTTCCAATACTATGTTTAGTTAAAGTTGCAAGAGTGGACATCTTTGTGTTTTTCCTGTTCTTAGAGGAAAAGCTTTTAGATTTTCACCATTGAGTATGGTATTAGCTGTGGGCTTGCCACCCTTTATTGTGGTGAGATACGTTACCTCTGTACTAGCTCTGCTGACAGTTTTGATCATAAATGGATGCTGAATTTTGTCAAATGCTTTTTCTCTATCTATTGAGAATATCATAAGATTTTTCTCCTTCATTTTGTTAATGTGGTGTGTCATACTGATTAATTTACAGATATTGAACCATCCTTGCATCCCTGGAATAAATTTCTATTGATCATGGTGTATGATCTTTGAATGTGTTATTGAATTCAGTCTGCTAATGTTTCATTGAGGGTTTTTCATCTGTGTTCATCAAGGATATTGGCCTGTAATAATCTTTCTTTCTCCCATTTCTTTCTTTGCTTTCTTTCTTCCCTCTTTCTTTCTATGGTGTTTTTGTCTGGTTTTTGTGTCCGGATAATCCAAGCCTTTGAGAATGAGCTTGGAAACATGTCTACATTTTCAGCTCTTTAGAACAGTTTGAGAATAGGTTTTAACTCTTCTTTAAATTTTGGATAGAATTCAACAAAGAAGCTCTGGTTTATTTAAATCGGTAATTAAAAACATCCCAATATTATTGATAATAAATTGGACTGTTTAGATTTTCTATTACTAAGTCAATCTTGGAAGAATGTATATTTCTAGGAATTTATCCATTTCTTTCAGGTTTTCTAAGTTGTTAGTATGAGGTTATAGTAATCTCTTATGATCTTTTGTATTTCCCTGATATCACCTGTAAGGTCCATTAATTTCTGATTTTGAGATACATTATCTTTTTCCCTTACTGTAGCTAAAATATGTAATTTTATTTTTTCAAAGAATCAGATCTTAGTTTCATTGGTATTTTCTGTTACATTTTTAGCCTCTATTTCACTTATTTCAACTCTGAGTTTTATTATTTTCTTCCTTCTACTAACTTGGGGCTTCATTTGTTAATATTTTTGTAGGTCCTTTAGATATAAAATGAGCTTGATTTGAGAGATTTGGGGTTTTTTTGTTGTTGTTGTTGTTTTGCTTTTTGCTTTTTTACTAGTAATAAGCTTGTATTGCTAAGATCTTCCCTTTTTGAATTGTCTTTGTAGCATCCCATATATCTTGCTATGTTCTATTTTAATTTTCGCTTCTCTCAAGGTATACTTTAATTACTCATTAGCTTTCTTTACTGAACTATTGGTTGGTCAACAGCATATTGTTTAATCTATACATATTTGGGATTTTTCTAGTTTTCTTTTGTGGTTGATTTAGTTTTATATTATTGTGGACAGAAAAGATGCTTGATAGGATTTCAGTATTCATAATATATGACCTTGGAGAATGTTCCATGTTCATTTGATAAGAATGTCTATTCTGCTGGGTTTTCATTGTTCTTTCCTGCTGTTTTTGATGGAATGTTCTGTGCATATCTGTTAAGTTCATCTGGTCTAATGTGTCATTTAAGGCTAATGTTTCTTACTGATTTTCTGTCTGGATGATCAATTAGTTGATGTACGTGGAGTGTTAACAATCTCTACTATTATTACATTACATTCAATTTGTCCTGTTAGGCTGTTAATATTACTTTATATATTTGGGTGTTCCATGGTGAAGTAAATAAATATTTTAAATGTTATATCTCCTTGTCGGATTAGTCACTATAACACTTGTTTGTTATTAACAATCTTTGTTATAAATTCTATTTTGTCTGATAAGAGTATAGTTACCTCAACTGTCTTTTGGTTTCCATTTGCATGAAGCCTCTTTTTACATCCTTCCGCTTTGTGTCCTTGCATCTGAGGTGAGTCTCTTGTAGGGAAGATATAAATGGGTTTTATTTTTTATTTTTTTAAATTAATTTATTTATTTTCAGCATAACAGTATTAATTATTTTTTCACCACACCCAGTGCTCGATGCAAACTGTGCCCTCTATAATACCCACCATCTGGTACCCCAACCTCCCACCTCCCCGCCACTTCAAACCCCTCAGATTGTTTTTCAGAGTCCATAGTCTCTCATGATTCACCTCCCCTTCCAATTTACCCCAACTCCCTTCTCCTAATTCTCCATGTCCTCTATGTTATTTGTTATGCTCCACAAATAAGTGAAACCATATGATAACTGACTCTCTCTGCTTGACTTATTTCACTCAGCATAATCTCTTCAAGTCCCGTACATGTTGCTACAAAAGTTGGGTATTCATCCTTTCTGATGGAAGCATAATACTCCATAGTGTACATGGACCACATCTTCCTTATCCATTCGTCCGTTGAAGGGCATCTTGGTTCTTTCCATGGTTTGGTGACCGTGGCCATTGCTGCTATAAACATTGGGGTACAGATGGCCCTTCTTTTCACGACATCTGTATCTTTGGGGTAAATACCCAGGAGTGCAATTGCAGGGTCATAGGGAAGTTCTATTTTTAATTTCTTGAGGAATCTCCACACTGTTCTCCAAAGAGGCTGCACCAACTTGCATCCCCAACAATAGTGGAAGAGGGTTCCCCTTTCTCCACATCCCCTCCAACACATGTTGTTTCCTGTCTTGTTAATTTTGGCCATTCTAACTGGTGTAAGGTGATATCTCAATGTGGTTTTAATTTGACTCTTCCTGATGGCTAGTGATGATGAACATTTTTTCATGTGTCTGATAGCCATTTGTATGTCTTGATTGGAGAAGTGTCTGTTCATATCTTCTGCCCATTTATTGATATGATTGCCTGTTTTGTGTGTGTTGAGTTTGATTCATCTACTCTATGTCTTATGACTGGAGCATTTAGTCCAGTTACACTTAAAATGATTGATTCTTATGTAGTTATTTCCACTTTGTTTAGTTTTTGGGTTGTCTGGGAGTTCCTTTAAGTTCCTTTCTACTTTTTCTCTTCCCTTGGAGTTTTTGCCTTTTTTAATGTTCTGATTAGATTCTATTCTCATTCTGTTTCATGTATATACCATAGGTTTTTGAATTGTTGTTAGCATGAGCTTTACATATATCTGCTTGTGTAAATTCCCATCTCCTTCATGATGATAGTAAGTTAATTTCTCATGAATTCCACATTTTATGTTTTTGATGTCACATGGACATATTTATTTTTATGTATCCCTTAAGCAATTATTCTAGTTATAATTAATTTTATTACTTTTGTCTTTTTCATACTAGCTTCATAAGTGATTAGTTCACTCTCTTAACTATATACATTCACCTTTACCAGTGTCCTGCTTACTCTCAAGTTTTCTTGTTACTAATTTAGTGCCCTATCATTTTAGTTTAAAAAGGTGTCTTTAACATTTCTTCTAAGGCTAGTGGTGGAAAATTCCTTTTGTCTTTGTCTGGAAAACTCAATTTCTTCTTAAGTTCTGAATGCGAACTTTGCCAGGCAGAGTATTTTTAGTTGGAAGATTGTCTTTTTATTTGCCTTCCACACATGTTACTTTTGTTTTCAGCACATGCATAAATTTATACTGAAAAATCAGAGAATAGTCTTACAGAGGTTCCCTATACATAGCAAACTTTACTCCCCCTTGCTATGTTTAAGAGTTCACCTTTATTTTTTTGACATTTTTGACATTTTAATTATAATGTGTCTTGGTATAGATCTCTTTAGTTCATTGTATTTGGAATTTTCTAGGCTTCCTGGATTTAGATGTCTGTGTCTTTCACCAGACTACAAAAGTTTTTAGCCGTAATTCCATAAAACAGTTCTGTCCCTTTGTTTTTCTCTCCTGGAGCCCCTATAACATATATAGTTTTCTTTTTGATGTCACTCCTAGATCCCTGAAGCTATCTTTACATTTTTTAAAAATTGTTTTCTCATTTTACTACTTTCTTTGTGTGCCTTCCACTCTCTTGTCTTTCAGGTAACTGCTTTTTTTTCTTCATCCTCTTCATTACTTTACCTCTCCAGTGTACTTTTTAGTTATTCTGTATTTCAGTTTTATAACTTGTGTTTGGTACTTTCTTATACATTTTTTGAACTCCTTGGAATTTTCTGTGTTCATTTAGTGTTCTCTCGAGATTGATGAGCAACTTTATGAGCATTACTTTGAGCTTTTTATCAACTAAATTACTTACTTCCATTTCATTAAGGTTCCCCCTCATGGTTTTATTTATCTTGTTTAACTTGGAAAATGTTCCTGGTTTCCTCATTTTCTTGACTCTCTGTATGTATTAGCTGGTAGGGCTATCTCTACCAGTCTCAAAAGTGTTTTCCCAGGAAGAGTGGGGGCGTCTTTCAGTCTGCTGTCTGTGCAGTGCCCTGGGGTTACAGACTGCCAAGAATGATCTCTTTTTGAGCCCTATAGAGTCCAGAAAGGCAGGCCCCACCCCCCTCCAACCCTGGCCAGAAGAGTCAGGAACTCAAGATGTATGCTCTGTGTTGACCATGTAACTGGCTGGGTTTAGTGGGGTGGAGCCACAAGGGAGCTTCCAGCCCATGCATTAGGGACTAACAAGGCTGAGGGAGAGTGCAAAAATGGTGCCTGCCAATTCTGGCACCAGCAAGATAGGGGAAGAATGGAAAAGTGGTACCTGCCAGCATTTCTGTCCTTGGAGAGAGTTCCAACAGAAAACTGCCCATATAGCAAATGTTTTAAGATGAGTTGATTTATCTCCTTGACATAAGGTCTAGATAATTTTCATCCTGCTGTTTTTGTGCTGGGTCTTGGGGTGAATTAAATAATAGGATTTTTTTTTAAGATTTTATTTATTTGTCAGAGAGAGAGGGAGAGAGCAAGCACAGGCAGACAGAATGGCAGGCAGAGGCAGAGGGAGAAGCAGGCTCCCTGCTGAGCAAGGAGCCCGATGTGGGACTCGATCCCAGGACGCTGGGATCATGACCTGAGCCGAAGGCAGCTGCTTAACCAACTGAGCCACCCAGGCGTCCCAATAGGATATTTTTGAAAGCTTTTATTTATTAATAGTTCAATGAAATGATTATAAAACATATGAATATAACCTTATGGAAGTGACATTTCAAAACAATGAGAAAGGTGGAATATGTATGCAATATTTGTACTCAGATTTATTCATTACTATGCTATACTTGTTAATTAAGAAATCATTTTTATTATTTCTCTGGTTCTGTGATTACATTTTTAGTACAGTTGGGTTGTTGTTTTGTTGTTATTCTGCCAGTGCTTTAAAAACAATCTAGCTGAACGAATTTTTCATTGCTGAAGAAAAAAAGAAAAAAGCAAGTGTTACTATAAAAAAGTGAACACACTGAGGATATTTTTAAAGAGGTATTATGAGACCTTTGTGAAGTATTATAAAGTTATTTTAGACAGATCACACATCCACTATTCTATTTTTTAATATTGTATGTATGGTGGATTCAATGATTAAACACTGAGTTTATAATCAAAGTCTACATTTTAAAAATAATTCACATTTACTTTAAGCTTCTACTTAAGTACCTTAATAACTTTAAATTTAATTTGTGATAAAATTAACTTAAAAGCCTGCTGAGGTAAACATCTAATATTCTGCATTACTTGAAAATATCATAGAAAAAACCTCCCTTGTGGTTAGTTTAGACATCTTTAGTTAGGCATTTGAGTGTTAAAAGCCAGACAAGAAAAGTGGGAGGAAAGAAGAAATAAAGAAGGGCCATGCAAATGTATTCTTATCTCATTCTCATTGAAATTTTATTTTTGATTGATGATTCAACCCATTTAAATATTACTAAGTGGTGTGGTAATTGTATAAAGCAAACATGCTTAGTACTTTTTACTTATGGATGACTACTAATCACACAAAATCTGGAAAACTCTGAGAGAAGTTTCTCTTATAACAGCAATTTTCGTAAGTTGGCATCTGTTGAAATAATTTCAGAACAAATTTGTTTTCTTCCCATTATTTATCAGAATGAATATGCAAACAGCTGTTGGTTGCTCAGGATAGTTACAGCTTTATCTTTTACAAATAGATAGACTGGTAATATCATTTTTTTCTTACCAAAAGAAAGTTGTGTGAAAATTAGTAAAAATCAAAAAAATTGTTACTTGGTTACAATTCCTAAAATGTCTTAGAGGATTGTAATCCCAATAAAAATTACAACTATATTGAAGTTCAGTGGAAATACTACTTCCCAAATCTTCAAATGTTAAACTAAAAGGCAAAAATGTATTGAAATCTGTACACTACTTATTAAATTTTTATTTTGAGGCTGAACTGATGTGTTCTTTAGGAATATTATTCTCAAGATACTTTGTTTAGTACTGTCCAAGTAATATGGACACAAATTTCAAGAATTACTTTTATGAATATTAATATAAAATCAGAGAGTCTGTATTACTAATTTGAGACCAAAAGTTTCTAATTAGAGGAGAAAAAAATATAGTCAATGACATAACATCAGCATGCTAGTACTTTATTCAATAAAAATGCAGGATTGGCTCTAATATTCTTATATCCCACAAAAAGAATGTAGGTCCAAAGGTAAATATATAAAATATAAAAAATGGTGAAATAGAATTAGAGAAAGTCATTGAATAGAAAAAATATATGGTGATAATCAATATTTTAATTCCATTTTTTAATATAAGTTATCTTAGAGAATTATATTGATGCAGACAGTTAAAATCAATATCATCTCATCTACAGACATCCAATCAGCTTCGATGTTGAGGTATATCTTCACTGTAAAAGTTCAGTAGTCTTCTATAGTAGAGCTTCTCTTTTAGTTGGACTCCAGGATCTTTCTTGAAAAAGTTAGTCTTCTTACCTACTAAAAAGGTTACCACACATTCTCTGCTCAATCCTTAAAACACTCTGTATGAATCAACTTGACTGTAATACTTCCCCAAGGTCAAATCTAACAAATAATAAACCTATAACGAATCCAAATCTAATTCCTTCTTAATATTAGCTCTTCATCGTTCCTTATTAAGAAAAAAAAAATGCTAGGTTCTCTGACAGTAGTAGAGGAAGCAAATGAAAGTAAACAGTTTTCTGACATGCTAAATTGGCCTGCTGCCTCAAACGCAGAGAGCTGTAATTTCTCTTGTCGTAAATTCATGCAGCAGAACCAGAGGTGATGAATAAGTCAAACCTATGTCACAGAAATGAAGAAGCAACCAGATTCTTTTACCAGTTTCCATTGTCCTCCTGTGATCAATCTCCTTCAATTTGGGCCAGATTTGAACCCAAAAAGAATTGGATTGTGAGAAGTTTGGATAGAAGGCTAGATAGGCCACATTTTCTTTTCTTTTCTTTTTTTTTTTGGATTTTTGATATTAGTTGTTTAATAATATTTTAATAAAAAGGCATCCATGATACTCTTGGATAAACAAAATAAATGTTGAATTGATATCTGAAAAGTGTTGAGGAGCCTAACCAACACTTTATTATTATTTTCAATTAGCTAGCATATGGACATCAGTAGTTTTTGATGATTGTTCTTGACAAGAATTTAGGCTTCATTTCGATTTTACTTGTCATCAGGTTTTGAAAAAGCCCTTTTGTTGATGTCTTTTCAGTAGCTACATCTGGTTAGATTGAACAGAAATATAGTACCCAGGTAATGAGGAGAGGACCAGACATAGTCAGTGGAATAGATAGGATGAGAATAAATGTTTTACTGACTTGGTGATAGGTCAGGATAAATTGAGATAATGTGCTTGAACAGTCGAACCGAAAATAATTATGTGTATATTTTGTTTTAAATTTTAAAATTTCTAAGCCCTTTAATCTTGAAAGTAGATATGATAATAGGTTTTAGTAAAGATGTACAGCTCATTTTCTAAACAAATGTCTTGAAAAAAATTTTTTTTTCTTTTGCTCCAGCTGAGAAATCCCTATTTCTCACTTTAATGGGCTAACTCCAAGGTTGTAAAACAGAAACTTGATCAGCAGGGTTGGTCAAAACTCTGACAAACCTCATTTCCTCTAAATATACTCTCTGATTAGGCAGATGCATCCATTTATTTCTGTCTTCATGCTTGCATCTATCCAACTAATATTTCATGAGTACCTGTTGTATACAGGCACTAAGTAGGAAGCAGTGAAAAAATGAGGCAAAGATGTTTTCATAGAACTTAGACTCTTTTGAACCATAAAAAATACATATAAAATTTACTGCTGACAGTTATGTCTTAGGAGGAAAATGAGCAAGATAATGAAGATAGAATGGGAAAGTGAATGTTTGTTGTAGAGTTCTATAAAGGAGAGGCTGAGTTTTCTATAGGCCTGGATCCTAAATGCAGCAAAGGAACATAGCATGTGAAGATGGAACAACAGGGAGATTCATAGTGTTTAAGAGCAGTGCAACTCCGCTAGCTAACCAACACTAACTCTAAGGGATATCACATTGATTAATGAGATTTAAGGGCAAGCTGCTGAGGACATAGGAAAAATCTTTTCAATTCTAATTTGAAACAGAAGATCTAATTCTTTGAGGTTTTTGTTATAACCATGTATTTAGTAAATACATAGTATTATGTATTAAATACTCTCTCTTTCTCTCTCTCTCTCTCTATATATATATGCACACACATACACACACACACACACACACACACACACACACACACTGTATTTCCACTGAAAAAGCTCTCTACCAATTATTGACATATATTTTAACAATACTCAAGGGAAAATTTTCTCAGGTTGAAAAACAAAATTAGATCAAATATAGTAAAATAAGAAATTCTATCAGAACAGTTATGTAAATCAAAATTTATAACTGATATTTATTGAATTTCGCCTTTTTAAAGGACATTAAGTCAAATAAGTTTGCATAGACAAGAATGAAACATGGCTGGACTTCAGGCAATGCATAGGTAGAATTATGTTTTACTTTTTAATTATACCATTTTTAAAGAGCTGGAAGAGTGTATCATGACCCTAAATGTATATCTAACTATAAGTATATAAGTATCAGTTATACAGAAACAAACAAACAAAAAAACAAAAAAAAAATTGAAGTAATTTTATGACACTACAATATACTACAACAGAAATGCCACGTCAGTTTTAAGATACAGCTTCTTAGAAAATTGGTGGTTTTGTGTTGTTTAAATTGACTATATTGAGATATGATTTACATACAGTAAAAAGTGACAATTTTAAGCATACAATTTGATGAAATTTGACAAATGTGAGTGACTACCAATAAAATTCCCATCTCTTAAAAAGTTCCTACAAATCTCCTCTGTAGTAAATCCTGATATGCTTTCTGTCACTAAAGTTTAGTGGTTTCTAGAATTTATTAGAAATGGAATTACAAATTTTTGAATTTGTAATTGAATTTTTGGCTGGATTCTTTCACATAGGATGATTTATAACCTATAAATGTTGCGTGCCTCAGAAGTTTATTCATATCTGTTGCTTAGTAGTCTACAGAGTGTGTGACTATGACCCAATTTGTTGGTCTATCTACTTTTGACGAACATTTGAGTTGTTTCCAGGTTTGAGAGGTTAGGAAAAAAGCAGCTACCAACACATATGAACAACTCCTTTGTTCTAATTCCTCTTGGGCAAATAGTGAGGAGTGGAATAACTATTATATGGTAAATCAATATTTCACATATTATAAGAAATTTTTTTCCTATACAACGTGTAGAGTTCCAGTTGTTTTTAAATCCCCAACAATTATTAGTCATATTTACTTTAAAATTTTTTTTAGGTTTTTATTCAAACTCCAGTTGGTTAACATAGTGTTGTATTAGTTTCAGTTGTACAATCCACCGATTCAACACTTCCGTACATCACTTGGTGCTTATCACAAGTGCACTCCTTAGTCCCCAACACCTCGTTAACCCATCCCTCCCCCCTGCCTCTTCTCTGTAACCACCAATTTGTTCTCTATAGTTGAGTGTGTGTCTTGGTTTGCTCTCTCTTTCTCCCCTTTGTTCATTTGTTTCTTAAATTCCACAACTGAGTGAAATCATATGGTATTTGTCTTTCTCTGACTTATTTACCTTAGCCTTATACACTCTAGCTCCATCCACATCACTGAAAACGGCAAGATTTCCTTCTTTTTTATGGCTGAGTAATATCCCATTGTGCATACACACACACACATATACCCCACATATTTCTTATCCATTCATCAGTTTTTTAAATTTTATCTATTATAAGTGACACATAGCACCTTACATGTTTATCAATGCAAATTTAATTCCTTTTGAAATATGTTCATTTCCATGAAACCGTCATCACAGGAAGATAGGAAACATATCCCTCACTTCCAGAGTTTCCTGGTGCCATCCTTTGCTTTCATACTCTCGACTTACTTTGCCCATCCCCAGGCAAATATCAATTTTCTTCCTGTCATTTTAGTTTTAATTTCTTGGAATTTTTATTAACAAGAATCATACAGTGTGTACATATACATATATTTATATACATGTACATTTTATATATGTACATAGACATTTTATCTGATATATTGTGAAATAGGTATGCACCTGTGAAAATATTACCACAATAATGACAGTATATACATCTGCCTCACCCCAAATTCCTTCTTGTTGACCTTGCCATCCCCGGGAACCACTGATGTGTCGCCACTATACATGAGTTTGCATTTCCTAACGTTCTGTAGAAATCAACCACATGTAAGAGTTCACATTTTCATTTGGTAGTGCTATAAGTGAGAATGTATACTGAGTGTATAATAAATTATAACACTTGTGCAAAAATTGAGTATGAACTAAACCTTGAAACATTTTCATCTTTTATCTGCTGCAGATAAAGGAAGATGAAAATGTTTCGAGGTTTAGTTCATATTCAATTGGCATTATTACTTTTTGGTGTACAATGTAGTGATTTCACAATTAAAAACTTTATAAAGTGCTCACCATAACAAACATAGTTATCTGCCATCATTGAAAGTTATTACAGTATTATTGACTATATTCCCTATGCTGTACTTTGCATCCCCATGACTTATTTTATAATTACAAGTTTGCATTTCTTACCCCTTTACCGATTTCACCCAGCGCCCTTCCCCTCTGGCAACCACCAGTTCTCTACATTTGAGTCAGTTTCTGAATTTTTTTGTTGTTGGTTCACTTGTTCATTAGATTCCACATTTAAATGAAATCATGGTATTTGCCTTTCTCTTACTACACATAGAATAGTATTCCTAATGCCCATCCATGTTATAAAAATGGCAAGATTTCATTCTTAAGGTTAATATTTTATTATATATTATATATATTATATATACATACATATATACACACTACACTTTTTTTTCATTTTTTATTTATTTTTTATAAACATATATTTTTATCCCCAGGGGTACAGGTCTGTGAATAGCCAGGTTTACAAACTTCACAGTACTCACCCTCCCCAACATCCATAACCCCACCCCTCTTCTCTCAACCCCCTCCCCCCAGCAACCCTCAGTTTGTTTTGTGAGATTAAGAGTCACTTACGGTTTGTCTCCCTCCTAATCTCATCTTGTTTCATTTATTCTTCTCGTACCCCCTTAACCCCCCATGTTGCATCTCCACTTCCTCATATCAGGGAGATTCATAGGATAGTTGTCTTTCTCTGATTTATTTCGCTAAGCATGATACACTCTAGTTCCATCCACGTCGTTGCAAATGGCAAGATTTCATTTCTTTTGATGGCTGTATAATATTCCATTGTGTATATATACCACATCTTCTTGTTCCATTCATCTGTTGATGGACATCTAGGTCCTTTCCATAGTTTGGCTATTGTGGACATTGCTGCTATAAACATTTGGGTGCATGTGCCCCTTCGGATCATTACATTTGTATCTTTAGGGTAAATTCCCAGTAGTGCAATTGCTGGGTCGTAGGATAGTTCTATTTTCAACATTTTGAGGAACCTCCATGCTGTTTTCCAGAGTGGCTGCACCAGCTTGCATTCCCACCAACAGTGTAGGAGGGTTCCCCTTTCTCCGCATCCTCGCCAGCATCTGTCATTTCCTGACTTGTTGATTTTAGCCATTCTGACTGGTGTGAGGTGATATCGCATTGTGGTTTTGATTTGTATTTCCCTGATGCCGAGTGATGTGGAGCACTTTTTCATGTGTCTGTTGGCCATCTGGATGTCTTCTTTGCAGAAATGTCTGTTCATGTCCTCTGCCCATTTCTTGACTGGATTATTTGTTCTTTGGGTGTTGAGTTTGATAAGTTCTTTATAGATTTTGGACACTAGCCCTTTATCTGATATGTCGTTTGCAAATATCTTCTCCCATTCTGTCAGTTGTCTGTTGGTTTTGTTAACTGTTTCCTTTGCTGTGCAAAAGCTTTTGATCTTGATGAAATCCCAACAGTTCATTTGTGCCCTTGCTTCCCTTGCCTTTGGCGATGTTCCTAGGAAGATGTTGCTGCGGCTGAGGTCGAAGAGGTTGCTGCATAGAGCTGAGGGTCTATTTCTGGGCTCTCTATTCTGTTCCATTGATCTATGTGTCTGTTTTTGTGCCAGTACCATGCTGTCTTGATGATGACAGCTTTGTAATAGAGCTTGAAGTTCGGAATTGTGATGCCACCAAGGCTTTCTTTTTCAACATTCCTTTGGCTATTCAAGGTCTTTTCTGGTTCCATATAAATTTTAGGATTATTTGTTCCATTTCTTTGAAAAAAAATGGATGGTATTTTGATAGGAATTGCATTAAATCGCACCACACTTTTGGAGGATGACAGCCTTGTAATAGAGCTTGAAGTCCAGAATTGTGATGCCACCAAGGCTTTCTTTTTCAATATTCCTTTGGCTATTCGAGGTTTTTTCTGGTTCCATATAAATTTTAGGATTATTTGTTCCATTTCTTTGAAAAAAATGGATGGTATTTTGATAGGAATTGTATTAAATCACACCACACTTTTTAATCTATTCATCTATCAATGAATACTTGGGTTGCCTCTATATCTTGACTATAACAAATAATGCTACAATAAATCTAGGTTTGCATAGGATAGGACTTCCAGTATAATGTTGAATAAAAGTAGTGAGAGAAGACATCTTTGTCTTGTCCCTGATCTTAAAGGAAAAGCTTTCATATTTTCATCATTGTGCATGATATTAGTGGTGGGTTTGTCATATATGGCCTTTTATGTTGAAGTGTATTGCCTCTAAACCCAGTCTGTTATTTTTATTAATGGATGCTGAATTATGTCAAAGGTTTTTCTTTATTTATGAAGATAATCATATGTTTTTTATCCATTTTATCTCAAATTACAATTTATTCACTTAAGTTTTTGTTAAGATCTAACTGAATTCATGAATTGGGCAATATTCCATCTATGAAATAGAGGGGGACTTCTAGGAGATGTACAGAGAAGGATTTTATATAAGCAAGTGCAGTAAGGAGTTATTAGCAAAATAAAAAAAATTTGTTTGATGAAAGTTGTCTTTCCTTTAGGAGGAAAAGAAAGGTGTCTTATGCAGATTATTCTATCTTTCAGGGGAAGACAGAGAGTACCCACGTGGCAGAATCATTGGCAAGTGATTGAAAAATTTTTGACTCTGCAGTTAAGACAATATTTCTGGATTAAGTTGGAACTGTAATTAGATTAGGTGTCAAGCCCCAGTTTGGGATCTCTAGTTAAGTGATACAATTCTTCCCCTTTTGATCAGACTCTCAGTTCCACTGATAGATGTGATAAAAATTTAAGGGATTAGCATCCTTCTCAGCTACCACTCTGAAGTTCCCAAATTTTTTGGTGCTCCTTTGTGTGGTGCATTTTCACTTAACCTCTGAGTTTTCACAGGTCATATCTTCCAGTTAATATTTTAAGGTTGTTGTTGATGTTGTTGTTGTTTTTCATTTCTTAGATTTTCTAGTCAGGGAGATCACTTGCTTGGTGGCTAATGTTGCAGACATACAGTTAAAGTTTTGAGAGAATATAACCTATCAGGGTGATCATTTTGATTACCATAAGCAATAGAATTCCTAATATTTTGAATGTACTTTAGAGCTGTGGCCCCAAGACTTAAACCATCAAAAAATAGGCATCTTTTTAACCTAAGCAAGCTGTCCTTCTGTAATTGAGTTTTAATTTCCCCAGAAGTGTTAGTTCAGACACAGAAGGTGTTGTCATAGCACAGATACCACCTTATTCAGTTAAAAGATAATTAAGAGACATTTTATTATCAAACATAACTTTGGCTAGAGAGTTTAAGGATCTTTGTTGTGTGACTACTGATTTAGCAGCTGATATTGTATTAATTTTAAGAATTAAGGAGTAGTTTGTGGTCATGGCCTCATTTACATTTATCCTTAACCAGAGAACTATGCACTCCAAAAGGAGTGCATTCTGAATGAGAAATGTCTTCTAGTAAGGCCTTTTTTTTTTTTTTTCAGCATTCTAAGATTCATTGTTTATGCACCACACCCAGTCCTCCATGCAATATGTGCCCTCCTTAATACCCACCATCAGGCCCTCCCAATCCTCTACTCCCTCCCCTCCAAAACCCTCAGTTTGTTTCTCAGAGTCCACAGTCTCTCATGGTTCATCTCCCCCTCTGATTTCCCTCAACTTACTCTCCTCTCCAATGCTGCATGTCCTCTGTGTTATTTCTTATACTCCACAAGTAAGTAAGTGAAACCATATAATAACCATATAATCACTCTCTACTTGAGTTATTTCACTCAGCATAATCTCTTACAGTCCCATCCATGTTGATAGAAAATTTGGGGCTTCATCCTTTCTGATGGAGGCATAATATTCCATTGTATATATGGACCATATCTTCTTTATCCATTCATCTGTTGAAGGGCATCTTGGCAACTGTGGCCATTGCTGCTATGAACATTGGGGTACAGATGGCCCTTCTTCAGTACATCTGTATCTTTGGGGTAAATACCCAGTAGTGCAATTGCAGGGTCATAGGGAAGCTCTATTTTTAGTTTTCCAAAGTGGCTGCACCAACTTGCATTCCCACCAACAGTGTCAGAGGCCTCCCCTTTCTCCACATCCTCTCCAACCCTTGTTGTTTACTGTCTTGTTAATTTTGGCCATTCTAACTGGCATAAAGTGATATCTCAGCGTGGTTTTGATTTGAATTTCCCTGATACCTAGTGATGATGAACATTTTTTCATGTGTCTGTTCATCTCTTCTGCCCATTTTTTGAGGTGATTATCTGTTTTGGGTGTATTGTGTTTGAGGAGTTCTTTATACATCTTGGATATCAGCACTTTATCTGTAGTGTCATTTGCAAATATTTTCTCCCATTCTTCTTTGTGGATTGCCTCTTTGTTTTGTTGACTGTTTCCTTTGCTGTGCAGAAGCTTTTGATCTTGAGGAAGTCCCAAAAGTTCACTTTTGCTTTTTGTTTCCTTTGCCTTTGGAGACCTGTCTTAAAAGAAGCTGCTGTGGCCAATGTCGAAGAGGTTATTGCCTGTGTTCTCCTCTAGGATTTTGATAGATTCCTGCCTCACATTGAGGTCTTTTATACATTTTGAGTTTATCTTTGTGTATGGTGTAAAAGAATGGTTGAGTTTCATTCTTCTATACATAGCTGTCCAATTTTCCCAGCACCATTTATTGTAGAGACTGTCTTTTTTCCACTGGATTTTTTTTTTTTTTCTGCTTTGTTGAAGATTATTTGACCATGGAGTTTTGGGTCCATATCTGGGCTCTCTACTCTGTTCCACCGGTTTATGTGTTTGTTTTATGCCAGTACCATGTTGTCTTGGTGATCACAGCTTTGTAGTAAAGCTTGAAATCAGGCAATGTGATGTCCCTAGTTTTGTTTTTCTTTTTCAACATTTCCTTAGCAATTTGGGGTCTCTTTGGTCCCCTCAATTGATGCAGAAAAAGCATTTGACAAGACACAGCATCTGTTCCTGATTAAAATGCCTCAAAATAGAATAGAGGGAACATTCTTCAACTTCATAAAATATATCTAAGAAAACCCCACAGTGAATATCATTCTCAATGGGTAAAATCTGGCAGCCATCCCTTTGAGATCAGGAATATGACAAGGCTGTCCACTCTCACCACTCTTTTCAACATAGTACTGGAAGTCCGAGCAACAGCAGACAACAAAAAGAAATAAAAGGTATTCAGATTGCAAATAAGTCAAACTCTCTGTCTTCACAGATGACATGATACTTTATATGGAAAACCCAAAAGACTCCACCCCCAAACTACCAGAACTCATACAGCAATTCAGTAAAATGTGGCAGGATATAAAATCAATGTACAGGAATCCGTTGCTTTCTTATACACTAACAATGAAAAACAGGGAAATTAGAGAATCAATTCCATTTAATATAGCACCAAGAACCATAAGATCATAAGATACCTGGAAATAAACCTAACCAAAGAGGTAAACATTCTGTTTTTGAGGAACTACAGAACACTCATGAAAGATATTGAAGATATGGAAAGATATTTCCATAAAAAGATGGAAAAGCATTCCATGCTCATGGATCAGAAGAATAAACATTGTTAAAATGTCTATACTGCCTAGAGTAATCTATCCTTTCAATGCCATCCCAAGCAAAATTCCACTGGCATTTTTCAAAGAACTGGAACAAATAATTCTAAAATTTGTATGGAACCAGAAGAGACCCCAAATTGCTGAGAAAGTGTTGAAAAAGAAAAACAAAACTAGTAAGGCCTTTTTAACCTACCAATATAAATCTAGGGAGCCAACAAATGGATGTCTTGTGAAAAGTCAGGGCACAGTTAGATTTCCTTTTTGTCTGGGGGAAAAAAAAAGAGGTTATCTCCATTGGCAGTGACCTCAAAAAAGAGATGAAAGATACTATCTTTCCTGGCCAGGGCTAGAGTACAGGTAAGAGAGTTTATATTCAGTTAAATTATGAAGTCTTGACCCATCGTCTTAGGAACAAAAAGTCTACCTTGCTGTTAGATACCTTTCTTCCTTGTCAAATAGATTGAGAGGTCTCTAGCATCTTTTAGTTTTGTAGTGGTTAGTGGTCAGATCATTTCAACTATGCTCTAGGACTGTCTGCCTCTGATGATGTTTTAAAATACCCAGTCAGCCATCTCCATAGACTGTAACTGACAACTTCTTTTAAATTACAGCCCAGGGGGGTGCCTGGGTGGCTCAGTGGGTTAAAGCCTCTGCCTTCAGCTCAGGTCATGATCCCAGGGTTCTGAGATGGAGCCCCACATTGGGCTCTCTGCTCAGCAGGGAGCCTGCTTCCCTTCCTCTCTCTCTCTCTGCCTGCCTCTCTGCCTACTTGTGATCTCTGTCTGTCAAATAAATAAATAAAATCTTAAAAAAAAAATTACAGTCCAGGAAGGCTTCTTTAACCTGTTGATGATAGGCTTAAATATAAGACATTAGAGACTCATAGTAGCTGGTCATATGAGCATGAGATAACAAGGGACCAGCAAAAGGTTGTATATGGCTAGAATTTCAAAAAATTCCTAAGGCTTCTGTTAAGGCTCTTATGATTTGTTCAGAGAAGTGGGTGCCTCTATCACTGGACATAGCGAAACATACACCCCAAGTGGGAAACATTTTTTCTGTGAAGGTACTGATGTAGGAAAGAAGTTAGGGTTCAAAGACGACAGGTAAGAAAGAATTCTTGAGATGTCTTTGGTGCAAAAAGGTGGTAGTATCAAAGCACAGGGACAGGTTCCATGGACAGAAAGAGCTGCACCAGGGTCATGAGGAGTGGCCTATTACATACTTTGAAGTTAGCAAGGGGTTAGGGAGAGCTTAAGTCTCTAAAGAATTTTGGAAGCAAGGTTTTTAGGACCTGGAGGAGGCTAACTATCATTGGGAAAACTTCATATATTACCACCTAATGAAACCTTAGTCATGAGACCCTTCAGATATATATCAATGGCCCAGATGATTGGCAGATAATTATCAATGTGCATCTTGGAAAATTTAACATGCAAAATTTCTAATGGAATTTTTGCATGTTAAAATGGACTTACAGGATCCTGCAGTGGGCTGGGAGGTGTGGGCTAAGATTGTCTTTTGCCCTTAGCATAGTAGTAACATCAGAGAAGGGGGCGGGGGTGGGGGGCAGTTGAGTCCCTAGAGGAAAGTCACTCTGCCTGTTTCAAGGACTTGTCAATGGGCTGTAGGTAGTAAGAAAATTTAGTAATTTTTCTTCTGCCTTTGTTTCCCACATCATTACCAGAAAACACTGATAACATATACTACATTGCAGTTCAAAGACATCTAGCCACAGCTGTGTTTTATATGGTTTGAAACCTCAGGGAACAGACCAGTTTTTTTAGGATTAGGGACCAAAAAGGCCAGACATTGCTGGTATACTGCAATTTTATAGAAGTTTCTATACCAATGTCTATTTATAATTTGAGTCATCTGAAATGGACTATGCTGTGGTGGGTAAGAAAATGCAGAAACTGCAAAAGAGAAAGTTTGTCAGGGATCTAGGAGGAGCCAAGCCATCGTAAGCTTCCCGTATCTCTGATGACTCATGACATCTACAGCCATTCTTTGCACCATTCCCCCCATCCCCCATTTTTTTCGGATGCAGGAGCAGACTGTTGCCATGGTACAAAGACAGGAGATGGCAAGAGTCTGGCAATAAGTGGTCATTTTTGCAGGAGCCAAAAAGGACTTTACCTACGAGTGCCACAATCTTACAAATATCATATGAAGAAGGCTTTAGTAGAATATATTTATGTCTATTGAATTTGCATATCAAGCCTAAATAATTTGGCAAACACTTATGGGCTATTCCAGATTAAAGACTTTCTTGGAATTTGATTTTCAGAAGTTTGTCAAAAATATTTTTAAAAGTTTTATTGTACTTCTCTAAATACATTCATAGATTATTATGAAACTTAATACTTAAAAAGCAGAGAGATATATAATCTTATGAAAAGCTGACCAAACATCTAAGAAAACTTTTTTTAACACAAAGACCACCACATTCTGAAAGACATTTTTAATAGGTTTACTTTAATCTTGCCTAGCTTGATTACACATTAATGTTTTCCAAAGTTTTTCTTTCCCACACAAACCTACTGTAATTCTCTCAAGTTGATTTTTCCCCTCTTTAATCCAACCTCATTTTAGGACAAAATTACTTTGACTATAACTCATTTCTCATAACTTTTTAAACTGAAGATATCTTATTTTCCTGGCATACAGAGTTGTTTCCCTTTTTAATTATATATAAGATTTCTAAGGATTAAAAATTATTATTCTAATGAGAACTAAAAAGCAAGCAATTGTAAATGGTCTGGCATATCAGCATGTTTTTTTCCATAGCAGCATTTTTTAAAACTTTCAAATTTATAAATTTTACAATTTCTAGAAGTATATGCTTTTTAAATTTTCCACTGTAGCATTAATATGTGCACATTTTTTTCTCCATAATAAGAAGCCAAAATGAGAAAAACCTATGCTTAGTAATTAATGTTTTAGTATTTTCTTTTATTTGAATATGATTTAGACTTAAAAGCTTAAAGTTTTGGGGAGTAAATGATGAGTTATCAAAAATATTTGGGAAAACTATTTTTTTATATTGAGCCTTTTCATTTAATTTAGTTTTTTTAAGTTGTTTAGATTATTAAAGGTCAGTCATTCATTATCTGAAGATATTTTTTTGTTGTTGACATATCTAATAAAAGACAAAATGAACTCATTTGGCCAATAAACTAAGGTAGAATAAAAGCTTTATATTTCATGGTAATAACTCTAAAATAGGCATGTTTTTAATTAAATCATGAATCTTCAACTAACTTTTACATTGAATATTTTTCCAGATCATGTGACTTTAGAAAACATTTGTTGGTTTCTAGCTTCTTGAGTTTTACAATGCTAGGGCTTTCACGTACTTCCCTCCAAACCAACTAGAGGTCTTGCAGAAATTGGTTTTACCAATACAATCTAGAGGTCGGAACACATTTACAATACCCATATAGACACATGTAAACGTGTAGACTCAAACAGAGCTTCTGTTTTAAAATCACTCTGCAGTGGCGGTACTGTAGCCAACGAGGTTTACCTGAGGTGTGATTATTGCTAATTAAAATCACTGCCTGAAAGAGGTATACAATTTACTAGTTATAAACCTTCATTCTGAGCTTCTTTTTCTGGTATATGGAATAAGTCAAGGTTATTTCTCTAGATGACTAAAGGAAAGCTTTCTTTTAATATTTGTGGAGAATACTTAACATTTGTACTTATTTTTCATTAGCCAAGCTTTAAATGGTCTTTTCCCCTTGTTTTTACTTGGTAAGAATTATCTCCTTGGAATCTGCATTTTTTTAAATAAAATAAATGGACTAAATAAATGGACTAAGGAGTTCCTGAATAAGACCAAGCAGAACACAGAATATTTACATTTTAAAGGTGCAGGGAAAATGTAAACAATTTTTAAGAATTCTGTTCACTTCATGACAGAATTTTGGGGGGATTGGTAAGAAGGACTGATGATCTTTGAAATGTTTCTGGAACCACACCTGTGATTCTGTAGAATCATTTTTGTAAAACAATGACAGCTGTTTTTAATTTTTCAAAGGATTGAGTTCTCACCTAAATCATCTAAAATGACTGATAATCCCATTTACTTAAGATAACACCTTGATTTCCTCTGGGCATATTTAGTTTAGGGGAAAAGGCCTAAATTTTTGTTTATCAGCCTCTGAATATCCGTTTCCAGTTTGTCCAAATTTCTAAGCATAAAGTGAGATACCCCCAGTATGGAAAAAAAAAATTTTTTTTTCATCCTGAGGGAATGGTTGGCCTAAGAAAGCAGGATTTAAGATAGAAAGCCTGCATTCAGTATCAACTAAAATTTGGCAAAGTTTATTTAATTTATTTAGGTTAGTTTAGTTTCTCCTTGGCTGTTTAAAGGAGTTACAGTTTCAAGGGAAAGTTTACGAGAGAATCCATCAGAGTCCTGTCAGCTCTGGGAGGGGTCCAAATGGGGAACACTTCCTGGGAGCTCCACAACTGAAGAATTCATATGGGGCCTTGGAGGACAATCTTTTTTCAGTGCCCCAGTAGATTACAAATTAAACAGGGATCTTTAGAACAGCATTTTGACGGTGGGTCCCTAGAAGTGTGAAATGTGGTAGAACCACATTAGCCTTGGAGCTATTGTAGGTGTAAAGCAAACAGTTTGACAGATTTTTGTTTTGTTTTGTTTTTATGATTTTGTTCCAAGGTTCTTGAAAAATGCTCAGCTCCAGCCACTAGTTCAGTCAGTCCTGTGGTGTCCCTTTTTTTTTTTTTTTCCCTCCATTCTTATTGACCTACTAATCACAGAGACAATCCATTCACAAACAGAGCAGCTAGAGCAGATTTGATGTTAATAGTGGGTATGGAATCTGGAATGCTGTACCCAGAGCACCTCCCAATGGGCTTCCCAAAGTGTCTCACAGAGTCCTTTCTTTTGTTTGAATGTTTGAGTAATAAACCAATCTGTAGTAGGGAAGACCCTAGCAATGGCTTTTAAAAGATTAGCTGCTATTCTTTGAGTTCTTTCTGGTCCATAAGATGACCACATTAGAAAATGGCGATTTCAAACACCTTCCTTAGATTTATGCCATTCTGCTTCCATTTTTGGACATCTTGAGGTCCTGTCAACATGTGTTCAAGCTGATAAAGATCTGGTAGCCTGAGTCATAGGTACTGATATGATTATAAATTATTAGAAAAACTTGTAAGGCTTCTCCCTTGGTTTTGGAAATTCCTTGGTCATGGCGCTTAACTCCATTTTTGTCCAAGGAGCGAAAGATACCTGAGTATTGCCTATAAATTCAGATGGTTTTATTTTAAAAGGTAACTGTTCAGTCACCTCTAAAGGGCAGAAAGGCAGTACAGTTAGAAAAATAGAAGACTGTGGGTACTCAGATAAAGGATTAAGGGGAGTAGTAACCAATATTTTGGGCCAGGGTTTGTGGCGTATCATGTGGATTGATTAGCAGATATTGCAACATCTTTTCATCCCTAAAATAAATCATACTGAATTATGATGAATGATTATTTTAATGTATTGTTGAATTAGACTTGTTAATACTTTGTTGAGGTTTTTGCATCTATATTCATCAAGGATATTGGGAGATAGATATATAGATATCTATATCTTGATCAATCAAGTACCTACCTTACGTTTACTTCTTTTTTCAAAGGTTTTGTTGTGTTTTCTTGCTGGAAATATATTTTTCTCACTTTGTTTGAGTCTTTCTATTGGTTTCTATGTACTAGGTAGGTCAGTCTCATGACCTGTTGCTGGAAGTAGTGGACTTATGTAGAAAGCATTCTGCAAAAGACAGTTTTTCCTGATCACCAGAACCAGGCACTCTCAGGGTGTCCCTTGTGTCTGCTGCATGCATCCTCCTGTTAAGACTAGACTCCAGATACTGTGGACGTGCTGGTGGCTGGCCAAGAGGGTTTGTTCTACTAGCTGCAAGTGCACGGCTTGTCAGGTCTCACCTGACAAGGGTCAGAAGCTGCCTTAACTGTTTGCTGGTCCTGCCTGGGGCTGTTTACTATTTGTGAAGTATAATAATTGCTTTAAGGGAAGGCTGGTTCCCACTGAGGCTGCCTGGCAGGTGTGGTAAAGCAGGAGCTAATTTCAGGGGGCACTTGCCAGTATGGACATGCTGGGCGAGATGGCCTGTGAGGGAAGACAGCTGAGGTGAGTGATGCTAAAGCCATTTAGTGAAAGAGTTTCAGACCTGAACTCACAAGCGTCTGGCCAGCTCTGTTACAAGAGGCCAAGAAAAATGGTGCCGTACACCATATCTGGTCTTGAAAAAAGTCCTGCATATTCTAGCCCTCGTAGCACACAGCCTAAAATCAGGAACTTTTTCACATATAACCCAGGTGCTTTAAAACTACTACTTCTGTTCTGGGTCTCCAGCTGAGTGACATACATGCCGACCCCTTAGGAGCAGAGTCTAGATTTTCTCCAGCTCTCCTGCTAGATTTCAAAGCCAGATGTTATAAGGGGTCGTTTTCCCTTGCAGGTCTGTAGGGCTCAGGGTAACTTTATTTTTCTTCTTTCTTTTTTCTTTCCCTCTTCTCAGCAAAGAGCAGTGCATCTGTGACGCCTGAGGCACCGTGCTGCCAGGTTTGGTTCCTGACAGCATATCTGTCCCCTCTCCTTTTCTGACGATGGCCTCTTTTCATCTTTATCTCTGGAAGATCTGTCCTCTTAGTGCTCTGGTGGCTTTCTGGGTGAATTTCATTATATGCAGTTGATGCTTTGTGTGTCCATGGTAAGAGATGAGTTCAAAATGTTCCTACTTGGCCATCTTTCCTTGATCTCTCATCTTGACAGTTTTTTTGATATTTTTCTTTTACTGGTCATAATTTCTGGATAAAATTTAAGGAAACTTTGCCCAACCTAAGGGCATTAACTTCTATATTTTCTAAAAGTTTTGTACTTTTGCCCTTATATTTATTTGGATTTCTGATCCACTCTAATTTGTATTTACAATGTGAAGTCATATTTACAATGTGAAGTTTATTTTTTTGTTATAATCTTTGCAGTGTTGTAGCTTTGAGATGTCCTGATATCCCAGTTAATTTGTTTTAAGAATTATTTGGCCTTTCTTCTTTGATCTAAGGGTTTATACTTTTAATCAAATTTTTAAAAATTCATCATTATTGGGGCACCTGGGTGGCTCAGTGGGTTAAAGCCTCTGCCTTCAGCTCGGGTCATGATCCCAGGGTCTCGGGATCAAGTCCTGCACTGGGCTCTCTGTTCAGCAGGGAGCCTGCTTCCTCCTCTCTCACTCCGCCTGCCTGTCTCCCTACTTGTGAGCTCTGTCAAATAAATCTTTAAAAAAAAAAAAAAAGTTCATCATTATTTCCTAACCACCCTTCCCCATTTGGGAATTCTAATTACAAGAACATTAAGAGCCTTTATGCTGTCCCAAAGCTCACTGGTTTTTGGTTCTCTTTTTCTTCTTTTCTTCAGATATTCTTATACCTTTCATTTGGGAAAAATTTTATTGGTACATCTTCAAGTTCAGTAGTATTTTCTTCTACAGTGTGCTTTTAATCCTATCCAGTGAATTCTTCATATGAGACAGATCAGTCTGCATCTCTAAAAGCTGGATTTGTGTCTTTGTATATCTTTGGATATCTATAAAACAAGCTGTCATTTCTCTATACCTTTTTGAGTAAATGAAAAATTGACTTATTCTTGGATTTATGCTAATTATTACCTGTGTTCTTCAAGTTTATTTCTTAAGTGATTTTTCTTTTCACTCTTAGTGAAATTTTCCTGCATCTTTGCATAACTGGTAATTTTTTTATTATTTCATACCAGACATTGTGAATTTCATTGGTGTTAGATGTATTTGCATTACTGTAGATATTGTTGACTTTCTACTGGGCCAGAGTTAACTTGGAAATGACTTTGCTAAAATGTTTAATTGTTTTCATACTTCTAAGGTGATTATAAAAGGTGATCCTTTTATAATTGGGGAGTTTTTTATGTCTTGGTCAGTTGTTGCAAGGAATTTAATAATTAACCTTTCCAAAGAAGTAACTTACAATGTTTTTATATGTCAATTGACAAATAGAGCAGAAATGATTACAAATCATTTTTTCTGGCAATTTAGTATCTTCTTACCTTTATTCATTAACCTGACATAATTAATTTATATTAATTGTATAAATGGAGCAGTGAGATAAATTTAAAATACTGAAAAGGAAAAACTTACAAGAAGGAAGGCTTTAATAGCAAGATTATCATTCAGATTTGGAGGATTGATGAAGGAGTTAATCACCAATAAACTAGACTAACAAAATTATTAAAATGTTGTCAGAAAAAAGCCATACATATGTGGATTTTTATATGGATATATTATATATATCTCAATGGTAACAACAAATATAAAGCCAGTATAAAATGGTAGTATGAAGGGCGCCTGGGTGGCTCAGTGGGTTAAGCCACTGCCTTCGGCTCAGGTCATGATCTCGGGGTCCTGGGATCGAGTCCCGCATCGGGCTCTCTGCTCAGCAGGGAACCTGCTTCCCTCTCTCTCTCTCTGCCTGCCTCTCCGACTACTTGTGATTTCTCTCTGTCAAATAAATAAATAAATAAATCTTTTTAAAAAATGGTAGTATGAAGTTCAAAAGATAAAAATAGTAAACAGACTGTAACTATAGTAAGTAGTTAAGTAGAACACAAAAGAAAGGATGTAAAATATGCTGTTAAGAATGTAGTGCTTTAAGAATACATTCAATCTTAAGTGAATATCAGCTTAAAATAGACATATATACGTACACATATATGTGCATGTTTATGTTGTTATAAAAATAAAGAGAAAAGAATCCAAACATTAAAAAAAAATCCATCAATGACAGACACAGGAAAAGACAAATAGAAGAACTATAAAAACACCTGAAAACAACCTTTAAGGGCCAGTAAGTACAATCCTATCAATAATTAGAGAATTCAGAAGCCATTAAAAACATGAAATCTTGCCATTTGCAACAACATGGATGGAACTACAGGTTATTATGCTAAATTAAGTCAGTCGGAGAAAGGTAATTATCACATGATATCTCACTGATACGAGGAAGTTGAGAAACAAGACAGAGAATCACAGGGGAAGGGAGGAAAAAATGAAACAAGATGAAACCAGGAAAATGAAACAAGATGAAACCAGAGAAGGAGACAAACCATAAGAGACTCTTAATCTCAGGAAACAAACTGAGGGCTGCTGGAGGGCCGTGGGGTGGTGGAGTGGCTGCGTGATGATGTTGGGGAGGGTCTATGCTATCGTGAGCGCTTTGAATTGTTTAAGACTGATGAGTCACAGACCTGTACCCATGCAACAAATAATACATTATATGTTAATAAAAATAAAATAATTAGAGCATTTAGGGCATTTACATTTAATTAAAAAGGCATAGGGTGACTGAATTAACAAAAATTCAAGTCCCATCCTTTGTGCTACATACAAGAAACTCATGACACAGACTAAAGATTAAAGAATAGAAAAAGCCGATGCAAACACAAATTTAGAATAGAAATACTCATGTCAAAATTAACAAAAGACAAGAATGGTATTACATAATGAGAAAAAGATCAAATAAAGGATATAATTTCTGTGTTTAGGTTCTTCTATGTTGGGTACATAAACCAAATACTAACAGATATAAAGGGAGAAATTGGCAGAAATACTATAGGGGATTTTAACATCCCACTTATATCAGTGGATATATCATCTAGACAGAAAATTAATAAGGATTCATCGGCCTTACATAACACATTAGGCCTGATCAACTTCCTAGATAAATGAACGCTTCATCCAAAAACTACAGAATAAACATTCTTTTCCAGAGCACATAGAATATTCTCCCAGACAGATCACACATCAGGCTATAAATCAAGTTGCAAAAACTTCAAGAATGTTGAAGTATTATCAAGCATCGTTTCCAACCACAATGGTAAGAAAGTAGAAATCAATTTTACGAAAGAACTGTCAAAAATGAACAGGTAGAGACGAAAGCACATGCTGCTGAAAAACCAGTATGTCAAGGAAGAAGTCAAAGAGGAAACCAAAGAAATACATTAAGACCAATGAAATGGAAACGGAGCTTTACAAAATCTGTAGGACTCAGAATAGCGGTTCTAAGAAGGAAGTTTACAGCAATACAGACCTACTTCAAAAAACAGGGAAAACAATACCACATGAAAGGAACTAGAGAAATAACTATAGAGTTAATGAAAGGAACGACATAAAGATCAGACCAGAAATAGACTAAATAAGTCAATGAAATTAAACCATTAGCCAGACTTATGAAGAAAAAGAAGGCTCAAATAAAATCAGAAATGACAGAGAAGTAACAGCTGACACCACAGAAATCTACTACTACAAACAATTCTAAACCAACAAATTGGGAAAATCTAAAAGAAATGGAAGGTGCTCTGTTTCTGGGAATCTTTCCAAGAGCAAATCATGAAGAAATAGAAGATCTTACCAGTAATGTAGTCAAATCAGTACTTAAAACATTCCCTGTAACAGAAGTGCAGGGCCAGATAACTTAAAAGGTGAATTCTACCAAATGCTTAAATTATTTAAAAAAATTGAAGAGAAATACTTTCAAACTTATTCTATGAGGCTAGCATTAGCATAATATCAAAACCAGAGAAGGAATAATGCTGATGTGAATGTATATGTTTAGAGCTCTTTATAGATATTTCTTTGTATTTGTTAACTAAATACCTAGAAGATGATTTAACTTCATAAGCTGTGAACAGTTTTCCAAAATCTCTGCATCATCGTACATTCTCACCAGCAGCATATGAAAGTTTCAATAGCTTCACATACTAACACGTCGAATAGTTTGTATATTTTAAGATTTTTTTTTCAGATTTACTAAAATCTAATGGACATACTGTACTGTTTAGGTTTTAGCTATACCACATAATGACCTGACAGACATGTATTGTGTATGACAATAAGTTAACATCCATCTCCTTATATATTTAAAAAAAAAAAAAGTCTACACCATTTCAGTATGTGTGTAGAGTACCTCACTGTGGTGTTTATTTGCATTTCTTTAGTGACACATGTTCACAGCAGCATTATTTTTTTTTTTAAGATTTTATTTACGTATTTGTCAGAGAGAGCACGAGTGAGTACAGGCAGACAGAGGCAGGCAGAGGCAGAGCAAGGAGCCCGATGTGGGACTCGATCCCAGGATGCTGGGGTCATGACCTAAGTTAAAGGCAGCCGCTTAACCAACTGAGCCACCCAGGCGTCCCACACAGCAGCATTATTTATGATAGTACAAAATATGAAACTATTCAAATAATGGGCAAATAGATAAATAGATAAATTGTGGTATAGATGTATGATGAAATACGACTCAGCAAAAAATAAGAGTGAACATGACGCAACATGGATTAACGTCATAGATTCTTTCATTATGCTAAAAGAATCCAGAGAGAATAATATAAGCATAACATAGTGACAGAAAAAAAAATAGTTCTTGGAGTAATGTGGAATGTAGCGATTGGCTGGAAAGGAGTCCTAGAGAATTTTTAGTACTACGGAAATATTCGGTATCTTTATTATGATGGTAATTGCATACATTTGTCAAAACTTACTGTATATAGCAAAAATACTGAGATAGCACCTCAGACCTGTTCGAATGGCTGAAATCAACAATGCAAGAAATAGTAGGTTTTGGTGAGATTTTGGAGAAGGGAGAACCACTTACCACACTACTTACACTGTTGGTGGGAATGCAAACTGGTATAGCCACTCTGCAAAATCAAAATAATTAAAATAGAACTACCCCATGATCCAGCAATTGCACTATTAGGTATTATCCAAAATATACAAAAATACTGAGTTGAAGGGGCTTATGAATACTGATGTTATGGAAACATTATCTCTGGTAGCCAAATTATGGAAACAGCCCAAGTGCGCTGTGGTGTGTGTGTGTATATGTACACACACACACACACACACACACACAGTAGAATATTACTCAGCAATAAAGAAGAATGAGATCTTGCCTTTTCCAACAACATGATGGATCTAGAGAGTATCATACTAAATGAAATAAGTCTTTCAGTCAGAAAGACAAATACTATAGGATTTCACTCCTTTGTGGAATTCAGGAAACAAAATAAAAGGAAAAAAAGAGGCAAATCAAGAAAGAGACTCATCATTGGTACCAACTGATGGTACCAATGGACAGGTCGGTCAGGGGATGGGTGAAACAGCTGATGGGGATTAAAAAGTGCACTTGTTATGAGGAGCACAACACAGTTGAATCACGGTATTGTACACCTGAAACTAGATCACACTCTATAGTAATGAACTGAAATAAAAATAAAGGCCAAGAAGGACATCAGAAGAAAACTGTGGACCAGTATCCCTAGTAAAGAGAGATGCAGGTAATCCCCAACAACTGATTAGGGGAACAAACACATTATAAGGATTATATATCATATTCAAATGGGATTTATTCCAGGGATGCACAGATGGTTCAAAATCTGCACGTCAGTGTGGTACACTATATTAAGAAAATGAAGAATAAAAATCATATGAGATCATCTCAACAGATGCAGCAAAATACTAGCAAAATTCAACATCCATTAATGGGAAAAAAATTAACAAAGTGGGAATAAAAGAAATAGACCTCAACATATAAAAAAGGCCATGTACTGCAAACCCACAAGTAACATCAATCCAAGTTAAAAGCTAAAAGCATTTTCTCTAAGATCACAGACAAGACGATGATGTCCACCACTTTTATTCAAGTCCCACTCATAGCAGTGAGCCAAGAAAAATGGCATCCAAATTGAAAAGGAAAAAGTAAAGTGGTCACTTTGAAAAATTTTTGAAAAACTGGATCACTCTACATAAAAATAAACTCAAAATTGATGGGAGACTTGAGACAATAAAACTGAAACAACATGTAAGCAATATTTTGTCTCCTCTGGAAATGGCAACAAAATCTAAAATAAAGAGGATTACACAAAACTAATAAGCTTTTGCACAACAATATAAAGCACCAAAAAAACTACAAAAAGCACCCTAGTGAATGGGAGAAGATATTTGCAAATCATACTTTCAATATGCTGTAAAAATCCAAAATATATAAAATCCTTACACAACTTAATAGGAAAGACTTACAGATAGGAAGACATACAGATGCTCAACATCACACATCATCAGGGAAATGCCAATCAAAATGATATTGAGGACCCCTTACAATGGTAAGAACAGCTAAGACAAGTATTGGGTAGGATGTAAAGAAAAGGGAATCTTCACACACTGATGGTGGGGATATAAAGTAGTGCTGCTACTGTGGAGGTTCCTCAAACACAATAGAATGACCATATAATCCAGCAATATTTATCTAAAGAAAAAATAAAACACAAATTCAAGGAGATAGTGCACTATTATGTTCACTGTAGTATTTATAATAAAGTAAGAGGCAACGTAATTGTCCATCAGTACATTAGTGGATAAACAAGAGGCATTATACATGTACACACACACACTGGACTACTGTTTGACCTACAGGGTATTATGCTAAGAGAATGACAAATACCATATGATTTCATTTATGTGGAATCTGAAAAAAACAAAAAACAAAACTCACAACCACAGAGAAACTGTTGATTATGGAGAGAGAGGCCTTAGAGGTGAAGGGGATTATGAAGGACAGACTTTCAGTCATACAGTAAGTCATGCAGATAGAATATACAGTATAGGTACATAGTCAATAATGGAGAAAGTGACTAGACTAATTGTAGAGATCATCTGACAATGCATAAAAATGTCAGATCACTGTGATGCTAACCTGAAACCAATAGGATATTGTATAGCCATTATACTATCTTACGTTTTATTAAAGATTTGATTTATTTGTAAGAGAGCACAAGCAGGGGGAATGGGAGAGAGGGAAGATGACTCAGTGGGGAGCCTGATCGGGGGCTCAAGCCCAGGACCCCAGGATCATGACCTGAACCAAAGGCAGACATTTAACTGATGGATCCACCCCAGCATCCCACCATTATATTTTAAAAAAAGTAATTCAGTTAATGCTATAAATATCCCTAATGAAACATGTCAGTGAGCACAGAGAATGTTTAATACAAGAGCACAGGAAACAAGAAAGTCTGAGAGGCTTAACGGGGAGTAGTTCAGCTTTCTATAGCAGAACCTTCGATGACTGTGATACAGTCAAGTGGTTCCTTTCACACACACACTTGGTGCTCTGACTTTATGAAGGCTGGATCCTCTTTTTCTTTATTTCCACATTTACCCAGAGAGTTAATCACTGGATTTCCGGATAACCGGTTACAAATGAGTCCATAATTTTTGTAACTGAAAGGAACAAGAAAGATTTGAGGCACTGGAGAGGACACTGTACTTCATAAATTATAACACCCATAATCTATTTATACTCTGCCCCCTTGTGGAGCACATTAGCTATTTCTTCCATATCATTAATCTGTCACAGTAAAAAGATGAAGTTTCTGGACGTGTGCAACTCTTACCCATTAAGCCGCTGCATGGCCAGCTAGATTTACTTGTGGTGACAACTTTCCTTTAGAATTTCAAAAAAGGGAATCACTAACACTTAGCAGTTTAGACGTCTTGCTATGTCTCTACTTCCTGAAAATTTTTTCTGTTCAAATTTACTTCATTGAAGTTTTTCGCACAGAAGGGCCACATATCAGTTCCACTCACATTTCACTAGCAAAGTAAGTCCCATGGTCTCACCTGATGTCAAGGATGAGTGCAATTATCATCCTTGATAGGAAGGGCAGCAAATAGCTATAGAAATGTAAACTTTATATGGGATCTTGTTTACTTACTTGTCTGGTTGAAGATTCTATTCCTACCAATAATCAAAGATAATGGCTTTCCTCTCCAATAAATTCTCTATTAGTATTTTGTTGACTATCTCCTATTAAGTAAGGAGTGTTTCAATATAATAATTGAGTGGTTTCTGTATGTAGTCAGCTTTGTTATAGTAACAACTCCAAAAAAAAAAAAATCTAATATATTGTTGGGAGATGAAATAGCAAAACTAAATTCGAAATGGAGTAAACACAGTAAGAAAAATTTAGTTTGGACTTTCATATATTTTTTCAAAGTATCTTAATGTGCTATTGATAATATAGCATCCCCACTGTAGTGATTAAAACTGATCTTTGATTAGATATCTAGCTACAGTCACTATACACATTTTTCCCTACCCCGTTAATAGATATAAAAATGCAATAGGAAACTCAAACACTTTCATTCAGCTTAATTTAATGTTAAATTGAGGTGAACCAGACAGAACAGAAGAAGAGAATTTCAGACCATGGACCTCAGTGTTGTATTGGCTTCTCTATCAGCTCTGGCTCTAACAATGCCCAACTTGAATAAGTTAATTATTTCACCATTCTCATTTGTAAAATTAGGATAAGAAAACCTGCTTCATTGAGTTTTTGGAGAATTATAATTTTGTTATAATGTTGGGCACATTATAGATGTTTGATAAATGTAAAAAAAATACTGTTATACATTATTAATAGGCAGTAAACTAATTCAAAAACTATGAAATGGTGAGCAAGAAGATTAAGATACTTTGTAATAGCTATCAGAGAATCATCTGCAACTTTTAATCCAACTCCTCATCCCTCCACAATTAAGACTCTGATCTACACCCTCTCTGGAGGGCAGCCTCCCTCGTGCTTCTGAATGATACTAAAAATCATAAAAGGACAGCGTGATCTAATCTCAAGTGTTTTGGTGAGAAAGAAGGTTTGACAAGCCCTGCTAGTAAATTCTATTATCAGTAGACATTTCATAAAGCAGTTTCAATTGCTTTAAATCGGAATTTCCACTCACTGGTAAGAGTAATTACTGCTCTGGCCTCTTACTGTAAGCTCAAAATTGGGCCACTGTCATATGCAAATGTTATCTTCAAAATTAAACTAGAATGGATCATGCATGTGGTGGAAAATGTGCATAAAATACAATATTAGCTGTGTTAATAAAAAAGTCTTCTGTGATTGTCAAGTTTGAAAGTTGTCAAGTTTGAATTAGGGGGGGCAAGATGGCAGAGAAGTAGGAGACCCTGTTTCAACCAGTCCCATAAAGTGAGCTAAATATCTACCAGAACACTCTGAACACCCATGAAATCAGCCTGAGATGTAGGAGTGTACACTTCTGGATGTACACTCAATGGAGAGTCATTGGATGTAGACATCAATGGAGAGGTAAAGCAGAGTGGGAACTCTCTGACTGATATCCAAGGAAAAGCAAAGGGGGAGGGAACCACTACATGCAACCCATTAGAAAGTAATACCCCATACAAAAGTGCCCTGTGGTTGGGGACCAGCATTAACTTGGAGTCTGGTTGAAAACACTCAAAATGAGCAAAGAGCTTAAGGGATAACTGGTGGAACTGGGTGGTCACAGGCACAAGCCTAAGCCCACAGACCCAGAATGGCCACCACCAATGACAACCCATACTGAAGAGAGTGCAATGGAGCCCCCGTGGTCCCCGAGCTCACAGCTTTCTGCTGCTTGCACCACCACTGGGCTGGACACACTCCCACATGGGGGCCAGCTGGCACTCTCTAGCTCCAGGGCCTTCTGTGCTCTGTGTGACCATGGACTGTGAGCAGCTTGGTGGACTTGCCAGCCGGCGCTCTTTGGGACCCAGGCCTCCTGCTATATCTTTCAATAATCACTCTCAATGTGAATGGCCTAAATGCTCCCATAAAATGTCACTGGGTTATAGATTGGATAAAACAACACGACCCATCCATATGCTGTCTACAAGAGACCCATTTGGAACCTAAAGATACATTCAGACAAAGTGAAGGGATGGACATATCTTTCATGCCAATGGGTCTCAAAAGAAAGCTGGGGTAGCAATTCTCATATCAGATAAATTAGATTTTAAACTAAAGACTACAGTCAGAGATAAAGAAGGACACTACATCACTCTTACAGAGTCTATCCACCAAGAAGAACTTACAACTTACAATTATAAATATTTATATCCCCAATATGCAAGCAGCCAACTACATAACCCAACTGTTAATCAAAATAAAAAGCCATATTGATATGAATACATTAATAGTAGGGGATCTTAACAAACCACTCTCAGTAATATAATAGATCATCCAAGCAGAAAATCAATAAAGAAACAAGAGCTTTGTAGACATGTTGGACCAGATGGACCTCATACATGTATACAGAACATTCCACCCTAAAACAGTAGAATACTCATTCCTCTCAAGTGCATGTGGAACTTTCTCCAGAATAGACCACATCCTGGGTCACAAATCAGGGCTCCACCGATACCAAAAAGATTGAGATCATCCCTTGCATATTCTCAGACCACAATGATTTGAAACTGGAACTCAACCACAAGAAAAAGTTTGGAAGGTATTCAAATACTTGGAAGCTAAAGACCATCCTACTCCAGAATGTTTGGGTCAACCAGGAAATCAAAGAAGAACTCAAACAATTCATGGAAACCAATGAGAATGCAGACACATTGGTCCAAAACCTATGGGATATGGCAAAGGAGTCCTAAGGGGGAAATGCATAGCCATCCAAGCCTCACTCAAAAAAAAATTTGAAGATTCCAGAATACACTAGCTCTCTTTGTGCCTTAAAGAACTGGAAAACCAACAACAAAATAGGCCAACTCCATGTACAAAAAGGGAAATAATCAAGATTAGAGCAGAGATCAATGAGCTCAAAATAGAGATACAATAGAACATCAACGAAACTAAAAGCTGGTTATTTGAATCAATACGATTGATAAACCACTGGCCAAATTAATCCATGAGGACCCAAATTAATCCAATTATGAATGAAAGGGGGGAGATCACGACTAACACCAAGGAAATAGAAACGATCATCAGAAATTATTATCAACAGTTATATGTCAATAAGTTTAAGCCACCTAGAAGAAATGGATGTATTCCTGGAAATTGATAATCTGAATAGACCAATATCTAGTAACCGGTATCTAGTAATCAAAAACCTCCCAAAAAACAAGAGCCCAAGACCTGATGGATTCCCTGGCGAATTCTACCACTCATTCAAAGAAGAAATAATATCTATTCTCCTGAAGCTGTTTCAAAAAATAGAAACAGAAGGAATCCCCCCATTCTCTTACTATGAAGCCAGCATTACCCTGATCCCCAAATCAGGCAAAGACCCCCTCAAAAAGGAGAATTTCATACCAATATTCCTGATGAATATGGATGCCAAGATTCTTAACAAGATCTTAGTTAATAGAATCCAACAGTACATTAAAAAGATTATCCACCATGACCAGGTGGGATTTATTCCTGGGAGGCAAGGGTAGTTCAACATTCACAAATCAATCAGTGAGATAGAATAAATAAGCTAAGAAAGAATAACAACATGGTCCTCTCAATTGATGCAGAAAAGCATTTGACATGATACAGCATCCCTTCCTGATTAAAACACTTCAAAGTACAGGGATAGAGGGAACATTCCTCAACTTCATAAAATCTACCTATGAAACTATGAAAAACACAGAGAATATAATTCTCAATGGGAAAGAGCTGATGGCCTTCCCTTTGAGATCAGGAACATGACAAGGATGTCCACTCTTGCCACTGTTACTCAACATAGTACTAGAAGTCCTAGCAGTCAGACAACAAAAAGAAATAAAAGGTATTGAAATCAGAAAAGAAGAAGTCACACACTCTCTCTGATGCACAGATGACGATACTTTATATGGAGAACCTAAAAGACTCCACCCCCAAATTACCAGAACTCATACAGCAATTTATTCATGTGGCAAGATACAAAAATCAATATACAGAAATCAGTTACTTTCTTATACACTAACAATGAAAATATAGAAAGGAAAATGAGAGAATCAATTCCATTTACTATAGCACCAAGAACCATAAGATACCCGGGAATAAACCTAACCAAAGAGGTAAAGATCTATACTCCATTAACTACAGAACACTCATGAAAGAAATTGAAGACACAAAAAGATGCAAAAGTATTCCATGTTCATGAATCGGAAGAATAAACATTGTTAAAATGTCTATACTGCCTAGAGTAATCTATACTTTCAATGCCATCCTGATCAAAATTCCACTCGCATTTTTTAAAGAGCTGGATCAAAAAATCCTAAAATTTGTATGGAACCAGAAGAGACCCGGACTGCCAAGGAAATATTGAAAAAGAAAAACAAAACTGGGAGCAACATGTTCCCTGATTTCAAGCTTTATTACTAAGTTGTGATCACCAAGACAGCATATTACTAGCACAAAAACAGACACAGAGACCAGTGGAACAGAGTACAGAGCTCAGATACGGACCCAAAACTCCATGGTCAAATAAGTAAAGTCGACAAAGCAGTAAAAAATACCCAGTGGAAAAAAGATAGTCTCTTCAATAATTGGTGCTGGGAAAATTGGACAGCTATAAAAAGAATGAAAAAAGCTATAAAAAGAATGAAACCTGACCATTCTCTTACACCATACACAAAGATAAACTTGAAATGGATAAAAGATCTCAATGTGAGGCAGGAATCTGTCAAAATCCCAGAGGAGAACATAGTAACCTCTTCGACATCCGCCACAGCAACTTCTTTCAAGACCTGTCTCCAAAAGAAACAAAAGCAAAAACGAACCTTTGGGACTTCATCAAGATCAAAAGCTTCGGGGCGCCTGGGTGGCTCAGTGGGTTAAGCCGCTGCCTTCGGCTCAGGTCATGATCTCAGGGTCCTGGGATCGAGTCCTGCATCGGGCTCTCTGCTCAGCGGGGAGCCTGCTTCCCTCTCTCTCTCTGCCTGCCTCTCTGTCTACTGTGATCTCTCTCTGTCAAATAAATGAATAAAATCTTTAAAAAAAAAAAAAAAGATCAAAAGCTTCTGCACAGCAAAGAAAACAGTCAACAAAACAAAGATGCAACACACAGAATGGGAGAAGATATCTGCAAATAAAGGGCTGATATCCAAGATGTATAAAGAACTCCTCAAACTCAACACACCCAAAACAGATAATCACATCAAAAAATGGGCAGAAGACATGAACAGACACTTCTCCAAAGAAGACATACAAATGGCTAACAGATACATGAAAAAACGTCCTCGTCATTAGCCATCAGGGAGATTCAAATCAAAGTCACATTGAGATACCACCTTACACCAGTTAGAATGGCCAAAATTAACAAGACGATAAACAGCAAGGGTTGGAGAGGATGTGGAAAAAGGGGAACCCTCTTACACTATTGGTGGGAATGCAAGTTGGTGCAGTCACTTTGGAAACCAGAGTGGAGATTCCTTAAGAAATTAAAAGAATAGCTACCCTATGACCCTGCTATTGCACTACTGGGTAATTACCCCAAAGATACAGATGTAGTGAAAAGAAGGTCCATCTGTACCCCAATGTTCATAGCAGCATTGGCCAATGTGGAAAGAGCCAAGATGCCCTTCAACAGATGAATGGATAAAGAAGATATGGTCCATATATACAATGGAGTATTATGCCTCCATCAGAAAGGATGAATACCCAACTTTTGTAACTTTTGTATCAACATGGTTGGGACTGGAGGAGATTATGATGAGTGAAATAAGTTAGAGACAATTATATGGTTTCACTTACTTGTGGAGCATAAGGAATAACACAGAGGACATAGGGAGTTGGAGAGAAGTGAGGTGGGGTAAATCGGAGGGGGAGATGAACCATGAGAGACTGTGGACTCAAACAAACTGAGGGTTTTAGAGGGGAAGGGGTGGTGGGTTGGCATGGTCTGGTGGTGGGTATTAAGGAGGGCATGTATTGCGTGGAGCACTGGGTGTGGTGCATAAACAATGAATCCTGGAACACTGAAAAAAATTTTTTTTAAAAGAACAGTTGTAAATATGTTCATTTTTTAACAAGACTAAACTCAATGAGAAGAGAAATTAAACTATAAAAAAGAATCCAATAAAAACCCTAGAGTTGAAAAATAATAGTATTATGTATTATGTATTTCAATTAAAATTAAAATCCTCACTGCATATTTCTGTTACTACCTGGAAAAAGACAATATTTGTACAACAAAGGACTGCCTCTTATGAATGATATGTACAGTAACTCAAAAGCCTAAACTCACTTTTATCAGTTTCATTTTGCTCCTTTTGTGAAAAAAACATTTTGTTACTGCAGTGTTCTCCCCTGACTCCTCCCCTACCACCAAAATTATCTGAGTAAAGATTTTGAGAAATACCAATGCCCTCCAATATAGGTTTCAGTTTTTAGACACTAAAACAATTTTATTTTAATTTGGAATACTGTCCCACAAGGAGGCTTGTAATATAAATCAATGGAAGCACCGAACAGTGATTCTACACTATCTAATTAATTTGAATTGACTAACAATATTCAACAGCACATGCCATAAGAAAGTGGAAAGCTAGCTGTCTTATTCACACTCAGTGCCAAGTTATACTTATTTTAGTAGACCAAAAGCCACTAGATACCATTTTTGCTATGCCTAGAGACCATTTCTAACAGTTTTATGATAGTACACAAATAAGATATCAGATATTTATGTAGTGGGTATTTATTCTTCACACAACACAGTTGTAGCCATCTTAATCAACTACATCAATATGAGAACACTCCCACAGAACATATTACTATCTGAAACATGTCTACTCAGCTCAGAAGCACTTTCTTTTTTGATGTGTTCACTTTATTACTTCCCTAAACTATTGGAATCCACTTCAATCTTTATTTCACTGTAAAATAGGAAACATCATCACTTTGGTACTTGGTGGATACTACCAAAAAAGAAAGTTTATAAATGATAGAATGTATGAAACTTCAATAAAAGCTTTTGAAAGTTAGGTCTTAAAAATGGTATTTCAGATTACTTTGAAGGATGTTTCTTAAAGGGTGGAGATTTTTCTCTCTTTAGCCTTATGTGGGTGAGGAATAACCTGTGTAAGAATTAGAGACTGTCAACACAGTGGTAAATACTTACTCTAGCTCTATAGTGAGAAAAGTGTCTCTTAGTCAGTCATGGGGAATTACAACAGGTAAATACATCAACATTTGGATCCTATAGCAGACACATCTATATAGATAGTATAGATAGATAGATTGTATTTAGATCTAAAATGAAAAGCTATATTTTTAAACACAGCTGACCTCAAAGGAATATGGATATTTTAAACTGGTGAGCATCTTGCTGAATTTAGGTAGCAAATATAGAATTGGTACTGAAAAAGGTCATGGATTGATCTATATGAAAGTAAAGAAAATAGAGTTTCAAGGGCAATCAAGTACAGATTGAAATTAGAGAAGTGAGGGAGAAATGGAGTGAAATCAGAAAAGTAGAGAAGGGTCAGCAGCATATGAAGTGAACGAGTAGGGAGATGTTACAGAGAGTGATGTGGCTGAGACCTTTTTCATGAAATGCAAGCTATCCCAGCCCTACTTTCTTTTCAGTGCAGTATAATAATGGCAACCATCATAATGACGTGTCCAAGTTTTATACTTTTTAAAGATATTTATTTAGAAAGATTGTGAGGAGGAAGAGGGGCAGAGAGAGAGGGAGGAAGAGAATCTCCAGAAGACTCTGCACAGAGCACAGAGCCCTTCATGGGAGTTTGATTCCATGACTTGGGATCATGACCTCAACCGAAATCAAGAATCCAAGCTCAACCAACTGAACCAACCAGGCACCCCCTCTGTATTTTTAAAAAGTGTTTGAAACTTCAAAATATGAAATTCCGTAATTGTAGAAAGTAGAACTAAAGTCCAGTGAAGACCATGATAGAATCAGTCCTGAACTGATTATATTTATATAAGGCTTCCTATTTCCACATGTGTGGAATGGGCTTGAGCCAAACAGGCCTAGATTTCAAGAGACCAGACAATGTCATTCACAATGAGTGTCACACTATCAAATGGTTTTTTTTTTTTTTTAAGATTTCTTTTAACAATACTTTAATAAATATTTTATAATGTTTTACAATTAGGAAAAATGCTTTCACATATGTGTGCATATGAAACTTCATTTAAATAATTCCTAAACTGTATTCCAAATTAGGAGTCACCAGAGTAGGATGACTATGGCTCTTCACAGTTAAAAAAGGACAGCTCCATTTTCTTCTATAATTTTTTAAATTTATTTTTTATTTATTTTCAGCATGAGAGTATTCATTGTTTTTGTACCACACCCAGTGCTCCATGCAATTCGTGCCCTCTGTAATACCCACCATCTGGTACCCCAACCTCCAACCCCACCCACCACTCTTTGGTTATTTTTAAAAATAGCATTCAGAGATCAAGAAACAATGTGGAATAATAAAATAAGGTATATCAAATTTGGGGGCATCTATACGAATCCACAAATCTTAGAATGTTAGAAAATTACAGAAAGTCTATTAGTGTGGAAAATGGCATAATTCCCCAATGATGATCTGGTATAATTAGATGAGCTTCTCAATTAAGGAAGAGAAAATAGAACTGGATGGCACAGTTGGGGCAAAAGAGAATGATTCGAACATCAGAGTTTTAAAAAGCCATTGTAAATAGTGATAAAGTATCCAAATACCATTATTAAGATGAAAAAAATAAAGTATTTTTTGGTCTTTTTAAAATTTAGATGTAAATGACAAATGAAATGTGGTATTACTTATGTTGATTCCGTGGCGATTTTCAAGAATACAGATTTTACATGATCTCTGAACTTCTATAGTTTTAAGTAACATACCAAACTGGTATTTTAGTCTTCTGAGGTGTTCTCATGGGGTTACTAATCCTACTCCTTATTTTTCTACTTGAAATGTAACAAGGCGATGTGGTTTCTTTTGACCAAAAATATTGTAATTTTTACATGAAAGTACTGCTAAAAACATTGAGTACTTACTTGCTATTGTGACATTTTGCTACATATAAGAAAAAATATATTTTATACTACTTTGTTTTCTAAATTGCCAATGATTTCCCACCATTTTGTTTGAAAAAACTATATTCTCTTGCAGTATAATTCATGATAAGAAGCTTTTTTATGTTAATTGAACATGGAAGAGGCGGAGTCTAAGCTGATGGTATAGAAAGATCCTGAACTCACCTCTGCCCTTGGACATACCAAATATATAGCTACATGTGGATCATTTACCTTTGAAAACTCTCTGAAAACTAAATAAACTGTTTGCCACAACAAAGAATAAAAGGACTACATGAAGATGGGAAGGAGAGGAAGAGATGCATTTAAAACAGCAACAACAAAAATCCCTGCTATGGTGACGCATTATAGGGAAGGATCGCACTGGACAGACCATTCTTTTAGAAGACTGAAAGGATAATGCCCCATATGATAATGCATCATAAACCTGGGGTCTGCATGAGAAAGGTGAGCTGATATAACATCTGGCTTGGATAATCTATGGGACTGATGTGAGCAAGTCCCAAAGTGCTCCAGGAAATTGGGATTCCCTGCTTAGAGAGGGCTCATGCATATATCTGTTGTCCCTAAGACCTAGTGGAAAAACAAAAAACAAAAAACAACAGCAGTTTGAAAAGTACCTAGACTAAATGTGAGAGAGATTCACTTGCTGATCTTGGGGTATTAGCTAGAGGGACAGGAAAGAATTGAGATGATCCCCATATGTGAAGGTCCTGGAAGAAGCCATTGTTGTACTCCACATCTCCTGCTAGCGCGCAGGTGTACAAGCTTGGACAGAGCATCCTCCCATCACCTTGACTGGCTGGCTTAGGGTGAGCAATCCCTGTACTTGCTGGGGCAATCAAGTGTGAATTATTGCAGAGTTCTCTCTAGGTGGAGTTTGTGAGCATAGGGAGTTGTGACACTTCCCCACTCCCAACTAGAGATGATGAGCATGAACTGTCATGACATTCTCCCACTCCTCGACAACCCAGCATGCACACGGGCAAGACATTTTGTTCTGCCTTGATGAAACTGACAAACATGCGCCACTCACTGCACTCTCCAAGCTGCCTTGCTAAAGCCAGCAGAGGTGTGTCATCCCCACCAGTGATACCCTTTCATTACCAGGCCCTGGTGGCCAAAAGGCCTGGCATTTGAGTATTCCATGGGACTATAACAATTAGACAGTTCTTGGCAAACTGCCACCTCAAGGACTCTGCACAAACCGTAGACTGAACAAAACCTGTCTTTGTATGAAAAAGGCCTAGTCACTTAGCCTGGCACTTCAACTTGCGGGAAAAGTATGTTTTCTGGACATCTAGAGGCAAAGGAATTGCTTTCAGGGAACATTGATGGGGAAACACCTCTCTGCACAGTCCCTTGACCTAGTTACGGATCAATGAGACTTCCCAGAAAGGTGTTTATCTGTGGAACGTAGAGTTTTGCTATAATCACACAGGACACATTTCCAGATCTCCTGGTCTGGAGGTCAACAGAGATTATAATCACCATCCCAAGGACTGTTTATATTTTTATACTTTAAAAGTTTCTGCCAGAGGATCTGGCTTCCACTTAGCCTGAATATCAGTGGTAAATGAGATTCCTCTTCTTGGATTACTGACAGATCTTGGCACATCTTTAACAATGGGAGCACATCAAGAATAAATCAGGTGGTTAAGATATTCATAAAGGCTAGAGAGGCAACCAAGAGCTAGGGAAAGGTTCAATGAGTAGAACCATCAAGCTACACATGGTCACATCTTGAAAAACAAAGAAAAAAAAATATATATATATATATATATTTTGCACCTAATACACAGAAATGCAGAGAGTCAAGCAAAATGAAGAAACAGATAAATATACTCAAAACAAAGAAAAAGATGAAACCTTAGAAAAAGACCTTAATGATGTAAAGCTAAGTAATGTATGCGAAACAAAAGTTATGGTCATAAAGACACCAGAACTAGAAAGAAGAATCAATAGACCCAGAGAAGTTCAACAGAGATAGAAAACAAAGTACCAAACAGAAGTCACAGAGGTGAAGGACATAATAATTGAACTGAAAAAATGAACTAGATGAGTTCAACAGAAGAGTGGATAACACAGAAGAATGTACTAGGGAAATGCAAGAAAAAGCAATGGAACACACCCAAACAGCAGCAAAAGGAGAAACAAACAAACAAACAAACAAACAAACTTAGGAACTACTAGGACTACATCAAGTAGAATAACAACTCCAATATAAAGGTCCCAGCAGCAGAAGAAGATACAAAAAAGGACAGAAAGTTTATTTGAACACACCATGGCTAAAAGCATTCCTAACAGAGGGAAGAAAACAAATTGAGGAATGTCAGCATCAAGGAATGTCAGAGATGTCTAAGTAAGATGAAGACTAAGAAAGCCACAGCATGACACATAGTAATTAAAATGTCACAGTTAAAGAATCCTAAAGGTAAGAACAACAATCTTTTATATACAAAGGCAACCCCATAAGGCTATCATGTTTCTCAACAAAATTTTGCAAGCCAGAATAGAATGGTTTGATGTATTCAAAGTGCTGACAGGAAAAAAAACTCCAATAAAGAATACTCTACCTGGTAAGGGTATCATTCAGATTTGAAAAAGAGACAGAATTTTCCAGAAAAGCAAAAGCTAAAGAGTCTATTACTACTAAATTGGCCTTACAAGAAATATTAAAGGGAATTTTTTTTTAAAGATTTTGTTTATTTACTTGAGAAAGAGAGAGAGAGATCATGAACAGAGCCAGGGGCAGAGGGAAAGGGAGAAGCAGGCTTCCCACTGAGCAGGGAGGCCAGTGCAGGACTTGATCCCACAACCCTGCGACGAAGACTTAAGCTGAAGGCAGAGCCTTAACCCCCTAGCTACCCAGGCATCCCTAAAAGAATTTTTTTAATCCAAAAAGAAACAGACGGGTGCCTGGGTGACTTAGTTGGGTGAGCATCAACCTTCAGTTCAGGTCATGATCTCAGGGTGCTGGGACCCAGCCCCGCACTGGGATCCCTGCTCAGTGGGGAGCCTGGTACTCTCTGTCCTCTGCCTTTCTTCCCCATTCATGCTCTCTTTCTCACTCTCTCTCAAATAAATAAAAATCTTAATCAAATAAAAAAGAATGGAACTAATTAACAACATATGAAAGCAAAATTCTCACTGGAAAAAGTAAATACGCCATAAAGTAAGTGAATTAATCACTTAGAAACCTAGGAAAGTTTAAATTCAAAAGTGGTAAAATTAACTAACACTAAAAGAATTAATTAAAAGATACAGATAAAATTTAAAAATGACATCAAAACCATAAAATATAAGGGAGATTTAAATATACATTTTAGAATATGCTGAAATTTAAGCAGGTCAACTTAATTCAGCAGGACACTGATCTATATCACTGATCTATATGTAGGATGATAATAGAAACTATACAGCAAATATTTACAGGAAAGAAATTTACCTTATTTCTTTATGCAAAGAAAATGAGAAAAGAATCAAACACTCACACTGATCAAAGTCATCAAACCAAACAGGAAGAGAGGACAGAAAGTAACAGAAAAGAACTACAAAAAACAGCCACAAAACAATGAACAAAATGGCAGTTTACATATATACTTATCAAAATTTCTTTAAATTAAAGTGGACTGAAGGGGGCGCCTGGGTGGCTCAGTGGGTTAAAGTGGACTGAATGTCCTGATCAAAAGACAGAGCTGTTGAATGGATTTAAAAAACAAACAAACATTTATTTACTGAATATAGGAAAATCACTACAGAAGTATGGACACACACACACAGATATTCCATGTGACTGGAAATGAAAAAGAAAGTTGATGTAGCTACACTCCTGTCTACATTAATGAATTAATTCATTCATTAATTTTAAAACAAAGCTTGTAATAATACACTAAGTAGGCAACTACATAAGGATAAAAAGCTCAATTCAGTAAGAAGATATAACTTTTATCCTTATATGAACTCAACATAAAAAGACCAAGATACATAAAGCAAATAATAATAGGCATAAAGAGAGAAACTGACAGCAATACAATAAACATAGGGAATTTCTAGACCCCATTTAATCAGTGGATAGATCAGCCTTATATGATACTTTAGACCAGATGGCCCTAACAAATATGCACAGAACATTCCATCCAGAGTAGCAGAATACACATTCTTGTGAAGAGTACAGAGAAATTCTTCAGGATAGGTTACATGCTAGGCTTCAAGTCTCCATATTAAATCCTATCAAGTACCTTTTCTGACCATGATGGTAAGAAGCTATAAATCACTCAAAAGAAGAAAACTGGACATATTACAAAAACACAGAGATTAAATTATATGTTATTTAACAACTACTGGATCATAATCAAAAAAAAAAGGAAAAATTTCAAAAAATACCTAGAATCAAATGAAAACAGAAATAGTACATACCAAAACCTATGGTATTCATCAAAAGCAGTTATAAGAAGGAAGTTTAAAGTGATACAAGCTTATCCCAAGAAAGAATAGAAATCTCATATAAACAATTTAACTCTCACCTAGAGAACCTGGAAAAACAAGAACTAATCTAACATTAGAAGGAAGGAAATAATAAAGATTAGGATAGAAATAAATGATAAAGACACTGAAAAGATAATAAAAAAGATTACTGAAACTACGAGCTGTTTCTTTGGGAAGAAAAATTGACAAAGTTTTATAAAAATCAGAGTACAACTGAAAAATGATACCAAAGAAATAGAAAGGGTCATAAGAGACTAGCATGAACAATAACACTAGAAATAACTAGAAACCCTAAAGAATTGGAATAAATGCCTGGAAATTTACAATTTTCCAAGACTGAATAATGAAGAAATAGAAAATCTGCATAGACTAATTACTGGCAAAGAGAATGAATCAGTAGGGGAAAAAAAGAAAACAAAACCAAAACAAAACAAAAAAATAAAACAACAGAAACACCTTCCCAATAAGCACAAGTCCAGGACCATTTGGTTTCATTAGCAAATTCTACCAAATTGTTCAAAGGAGATTTAATAATGACATCTTTCTCTTCCAAAAAGCTGAAAACAAGTCAAAGCTTATAAACTCTTTTTACTAGGTCAAGTTTACCAACATTCTAAAATGACACTAGCAGGGGGGAGGAGTCAAGATGGCGGAGAAGTAGCAAGCTGAGACTGCTTCAGCTAGCCGGAGATCAGCTAGATAGCTTATCTAAAGATTGCAAACACCTGCAAATCCATCGGCAGATCGAAGAGAAGAAGAACAGCAATTCTGGAAACAGAAAAACAACCACTTTCTGAAAGGTAGGACCGGCGGGGAAGTGAATCCAAAGCGACGGGAAGAAAGACCCCGAGGGGAGGGGCCGGCTCCCGGCAAGCGGCGGAGCAACCGTGCACAAAATCAGGACTTTTAAAAGTCTGTTCCGCTGAGGGACATCGCTCCAGAGGCTAAACCGGGGCGAAGCCCACGCGGGGTGAGCGTGGCCTCAGGTCCCGCAGGGTCACAGAAGGATCGGGGGTGTCTGAGTGTCGCAGAGCTTGCGGGTACTGGAACGGGAAAGCCGGCTGCAGAGACAGAGCCGACAGTAAGCTCGCAGCTCCGTGTTACCTTGAACCGGTCGCAGGCTCGGTGAGCTCGGAGCGCGGCCGGAGGTCAGGCAGACGGGAGTAACTGGGCGCTGTTCTCTGAGGGCGCACTGAGGAGTGCGGCCCTGGGCTCTCGGCTCCTCCGGGCCGGAGACCAGGAGGCCGCCATTTGTATTCCCGTCCTCCGGAACTCTACGGAAAGCGCTCAGGTAACAAAAGCTCCTGAAAGCAAACCCGAGCAGATTACTCACCCCGGCCCCGGGTAAGGGCGGTGTAATTCCGCCTGGGGCAAAGACACTTGAGAATCACTACACCAGGCCCCTCCCCCAGAAGATCAACAAGAAATCCAGCCGAGACCAAGTTCACCTACCAAGGAGTGCGGTCTCAATACCAAGGAGAGCAGCAGAATTCCAGAGGAGGAGAAAGCCAAACACGGAACTCATGGCTTTTTTCCTGTGATTTTTTTTAGTCTTGCAGTTAATTTAATTTTTTCTTTTTCATTTTTTTTTTTTCTCGTCTTCGGGTAAAATTTTTTTTTTAACTGTTACCTTTTTCTTTTTTAACGATTTTTTACTAGTTTATCTAATATATATATTTTTTCTTTTTTACATTTTTCTTAGGTGTTTTCTTTTTTTAAAAATTCTTTTCTTTTCTTTTTTTTTCTTTTCTTTTTGTTTTTTTTTTTCTTTCTTCCTTTTTGAACCTCTTTTTATCCCCTTTCTCCCCACTCACGATTTTGGATCTCTTCTAATTTGGTTAAAGCATATTTTCCTGGGGTTGTTGCCACCCTTTTAGTATTTTACTTGCCCCTTCATTTACACTTATCTGGACAAAATGACAAGACATAAAAATTCAACACAAAAAAAAGAACAAGAGGCAGTACCGAAGGCTAGGGACCTAATCAATACAGACATTGGTAATATGTCAGATCTAGAGTTCAGAATGACAATTCTCAAGGTTCTAGCTGGGCTCGAAAAAGGCATGGAAGATATTAGAGAAACCCTCTCGAGAGATATAAAAGCCCTTTCTGGAGAAATAAAAGAACTAAAATCTAACCAAGGTGAAATCAAAAAAGCTATTAATGAGGTGCAATCAAAAATGGAGGCTCTAACTGCTAGGATAAATGAGGCAGAAGAAAGAATTAGTGATATAGAAGACCAAATGACAGAGAATAAAGAAGCTGAGCAAAAGAGGGACAAACAGCTACTGGACCACGAGGGGAGAATTCGAGAGATAAATGACACCATAAGACGAAACAACATTAGAATAATTGGGATTCCAGAAGAAGAAGAAAATGTGAGGGGAGCAGAAGGTATACTGGAGAGAATTATTGGGGAGAATTTCCCCAATATGGCAAAGGGAACGAGCATCAAAATTCAGGAGGTTCAGAGAACGCCCCTCAAAATCAATAAGAATAGGCCCACACCCCGTCACCTAATAGTAAAATTTACAAGTCTCAATGACAAAGAGAAAATCCTGAAAGCAGCCCGGGAAAAGAAGTCTGTAACATACAATGGTAAAAATATTAGATTGGCAGCTGACTTATCCACAGAGACCTGGCAGGCCAGAAAGAGCTGGCATGATATTTTCAGAGCACTAAACGAGAAAAACATGCAGCCAAGAATACTATATCCAGCTAGGCTATCATTGAAAATAGAAGGAGAGATTAAAAGCTTCCAGGACAAACAACAACTGAAAGAATTTGCAAATACCAAACCAGCTCTACAAGAAATATTGAAAGGGGTCCTCTAAGCAAAGAGAGAGCCTACAAGTGGTAGATCAGAAAGGAACAGAGACCATATACAGTAACAGTCACCTTACAGGCAATACAATGGCACTAAATTCATATCTCTCAATACTTACCCTGAATGTGAATGGGCTAAATGCCCCTGTCAAAAGACACAGGGTATCAGAATGGATAAAAAAACAAAACCCATCTATATGTTGCCTCCAAGAAACACATTTTAAGCCCGAAGACACCTCCAGATTTAAAGTGAGGGGGTGGAAAAGAATTTACCATGCTAATGGACATCAGAAGAAAGCAGGAGTGGCAATCCTTATATCAGATCAATTAGATTTTAAGCCAAAGACTATAATAAGAGATGAGGAAGGACACTATATCATACTCAAAGGGTCTGTCCAACAAGAAGATTTAACAATTTTAAATATCTACGCCCCCAATGTGGGAGCAGCCAACTATATAAACCAATTAATAACAAAATCAAAGAAACACATCAACAATAATACAATAATAGTAGGGGACTTTAACACTCCCCTCACTGAAATAGACAGGTCATCCAAGCAAAAGATCAGCAAGGAAATAAAGGCCTTAAACGACACACTGGACCAGATGGACATCACAGATATATTCAGAGCATTTCATCCCAAAGCAACAGAATACACATTCTTCTCTAGTGCACATGGAACATTCTCCAGAATAGATCACATCCTCGGTCCTAAATCAGGACTCAACCGGTATCAAAAGATTGGGATCATTCCCTGCATATTTTCAGACCACAATGCTCTAAAGCTAGAACTCAACCACAAAAAGAAGTTTGGAAAGAACCCAAATACATGGAGACTAAACAGTATCCTTCTAAAGAATGAATGGGTCAACCGGGAAATTAAAGAAGAATTGAAAAAAATCATGGAAACAAATGATAATGAAAATACAACGGTTCAAAATCTGTGGGACACAACAAAGGCAGTCCTGAGAGGAAAATATATAGCGGTACAAGCCTTTCTCAAGAAACAAGAAAGGTCTCAGGTACACAACCTAACCCTACACCTAAAGGAGCTGGAGAAAGAACAAGAAAGAAACCCTAAGCCCAGCAGGAGAAGAGAAATCATAAAGATCAGAGCAGAAATCAATGATATAGAAACCAAAAAAACAATAGAACAAATCAACGAAACTAGGAGCTGGTTCTTTGAAAGAATTAATAAAATTGATAAACCCCTGGCCCGACTTATCAAAAAGAAAAGAGAAAGGACCCAAATAAATAAAATCATGAATGAAAGAGGAGAGATCACAACTAACACCAAAGAAATACAAACTATTATAAGAACATACTATGAGCAACTCTACGCCAATAAATTTGACAATCTGGAAGAAATGGATGCATTCCTAGAAACATATAAACTACCACAACTGAACCAGGAAGAAATAGAAAGCCTGAACAGACCCATAACCAGTAAGGAGATTGAAACAGTCATTAAAAATCTCCAAACAAACAAAAGCCCAGGGCCAGACGGCTTCCCGGGGGAATTCTACCAAACATTTAAAGAAGAACTAATTCCTATTCTCCTGAAACTGTTCCAAAAAATAGAAATGGAAGGAAAACTTCCAAACTCATTTTATGAAGCCAGCATCACCTTGATCCCAAAACCAGACAAGGATCCCACCAAAAAAGAGAGCTATAGACCGATATCCTTGATGAACACAGATGCGAAAATACTCAACAAAATACTAGCCAATAGGATTCAACAGTACATTAAAAAGATTATTCACCACGACCAAGTGGGATTTATTCCAGGGCTGCAAGGTTGGTTCAACATCCGCAAATCAGTCAATGTGATACAACACATCAATAAAAGAAAGAACAAGAACCATATGATACTCTCAATAGATGCTGAAAAAGCATTTGACAAAGTACAACATCCCTTCCTGATCAAAACTCTTCAAAGTGTAGGGATAGAGGGCACATACCTCAATATCATCAAAGCCATCTATGAAAAACCCACCGCAAATATCATTCTCAATGGAGAAAAACTGAAAGCTTTTCCGCTAAGGTCAGGAACACGGCAGGGATGTCCATTATCACCACTGCTATTCAACATCGTACTAGAGGTCCTAGCCTCAGCAATCAGACAACAAAAGGAAATTAAAGGCATCCAAATCGGCAAAGAAGAAGTCAAATTATCACTCTTCGCAGATGATATGATACTATATGTGGAAAACCCAAAAGACTCCACTCCAAAACTGCTAGAACTTATACAGGAATTCAGTAAAGTGTCAGGATATAAAATCAATGCACAGAAATCAGTTGCATTTCTCTACACCAACAGCAAGACAGAAGAAAGAGATATTAAGGAGTCAATCCCATTTACAATTGCATCCAAAACCATAAGATACCTAGGAATAAACCTAACCAAAGAGACACAGAATCTATACTCAGAAAACTATAAAGTACTCATGAAAGAAATTGAGGAAGACACAAAGAAATGGAAAAATGTTCCATGCTCCTGGATTGGAAGAATAAATATTGTGAAAATGTCTATGCTACCTAAAGCAATCTACACATTTAATGCAATTCCTATCAAAGTACCATCCATCTTTTTCAAAGAAATGGAACAAATAATGCTAAAATTTATATGGAACCAGAAAAGACCTCGAATAGCCAAAGGGATATTGAAAAAGAAAGCCAACGTTGGTGGCATCACAATTCCGGACTTCAAGCTCTATTACAAAGCTGTCATCCTCAAGACAGCGTGGTACTGGCACAAAAACAGACACATAGATCAATGGAACAGAATAGAGAGCCCAGAAATAGACCCTCAACTCTATGGTCAACTAATCTTCGACAAAGCAGGAAAGAATGTCCAATGGAAAAAAGACAGCCTCTTCAATAAATGGTGCTGGGAAAATTGGACAGACACATGCAGAAAAATGAAATTGGACCATTTCCTTACACCACACACAAAAATAGACTCAAAATGGATGAAGGACCTCAATGTACGAAAGGAATCCATCAAAATCCTTGAGGAGAACACGGGCAGCAACCTCTTCGACCTCTGCCGCAGCAACATCTTCCTAGGAACAACGCCAAAGGCAAGGGAAGCAAGGGAAAAAATGAACTACTGGGATTTCATCAAGATCAAAAGCTTTTGCACAGCAAAGGAAACAGTTAACAAAATCAAAAGACAACTGACAGAATGGGAGAAGATATTTGCAAACGACATATCAGATAAAGGACTAGTGTCCAGAATCTATAAAGAACTTAGCAAACTCAACACCCAAAGAACAAATAATCCAATCAAGAAATGGGCAGAGGACATGAACAGACATTTCTGCAAAGAAGACATCCAGATGGCCAACAGACACATGAAAAAGTGCTCCATATCACTTGGTATCAGGGAAATACAAATCAAAACCACAATGAGATATCACCTCACACCAGTCAGAATGGCTAAAATCAACAAGTCAGGAAATGACAGATGCTGGCGAGGATGCGGAGAAAGGGGAACCCTCCTACACTGTTGGTGGGAATGCAAGCTGGTGCAGCCACTCTGGAAAACAGCATGGAGGTTCCTCAAAATGTTGAAAATAGAACTGCCCTATGACCCAGCAATTGCACTATTGGGTATTTACCCTAAAGATACAAATGTAGTGATCCAAAGGGGCACATGCACCCGAATGTTTATAGCAGCAATGTCCACAATAGCCAAACTATGGAAAGAACCTAGATGTCCATCAACAGATGAATGGATCAAGAAGATGTGGTATATATACACAATGGAATACTATGCAGCCATCAAAAGAAATGAAATCTTGCCATTTGCAACAACATGGATGGAACTAGAGCGTATCATGCTTAGCGAAATAAGTCAAGCAGAGAAAGACAACTATCATATGATCTCCCTGATATGAGGAAGTGGTGATGCAACATGGAGGCTTAATGGGTAGAAGAAGAATAAATGAAACAAGATGGGATTGGGAGGGAGACAAACCATAAGTGACTCTTAATCTCACAAAACAAACGGAGGGTTGCCGGGGGGAGGGGGTTTGGGAGAAGGGGGTGGGATTATGGACATTGGGGAGGGCATGTGATTTGGTGAGTGCTGTGAAGTGTGTAAACCTGGTGATTCACAGACCTGTACCCCTGGGGATAAAAATATATGTTTATAAAAAATAAAAAAATTTAAAAAAAAATAAATAAATAAAATGACACTAGCAAAAAAACAAATAATGAAACAAAACAAACAAAAAAAGAACAAAGAAACCAACAACAAAACCAGCCAAAATCCCTGATGAACACAGACTTAAAAATCTCTGTAAAATTATTAGGAAAGTGAATTCAACAATACCTTAAAAGAACCATAAATTATGACTGAGTAGAATTTTGCTAGGGAGGCAAAAATCAACTGATCAACATCCACAAATCAATGTGACATACCACATTAACAAAATGAATAAAAATCAAGATCGTCTCAACAGATGCAAGAAAGCATTTGACAAAACTCAACATTCACTTATGAAAATAACTCAAAGTGGGTTTAGAAGGAATGTATCTCAACATATTAAAGTCCACATATGATAAATGAACAGCTAATAAAATCAGCAGTGAAAATCTAAAAGCTTTTCCTAAGATGAGGAATGAGAGAAGGATGCCCTCTACTGCCACTTTTATTTAAGATAATACTGGAAGTCCTAGCAACAGCAGTTAGGCAAGAAAAAGAAATAGAAGCCATCTAATTTTGAAAGCAAGAGATAAAACTGTCACTATTTCCAGATGAAGATACTATATACAGAAAACCCTAAAGACTCAACAAAAATTATTTAGAACCAATAAGAGAATTTAGTAAAGTTGCAGGACAAAATTAAAATATAATTTAAAAACTTAGACTATGTTGCATTTGTATATACTAATAATCAAAAGACATAAAAAAATCCATATTTGCAATTGCATCAAAAACACTATGTAAAGATACACAGTGATAATGGCTTGGAGGGATTAAAATTGTTAATATTGTTAAAATATCATACTACCCAAAGCAGATTCAGGATAACCTCTATACAAATTACTATGACATTTTTCTCAGAACTTGATCAAATAATTCTAAAATTTCTATAGAACCAGAAAGGACCCTGAATAAACAAAACAATCTTGAGGAAGAAGAATAAAACTAGAGGTATCATGCAGCAGCAAAACAAAACAATCTCTTCAAAAAAATTAACTCAAAATGGATTAAAGACTTGAATGTAAGACCCCACACCATAACACTCCTATGAGAAAGCATAGAGGGTAAGCCCTTCACAATAGGCTTAGAAGTGTTTATTGATATACACCAAAGTCAAGGGCAACAAAAGCAAAATAAACAAAGAGAACGACATCAAAATAAATATTTTCCGCATAGCATCAAACCCTTCACAACATCAAAAGGGAACCTTCTGAATGGAAGAAGATATTTTCACCTCATAGAATCAATAAGAGGATAATGTCCCAAGTCTATTAAAACACACACACACACACACACAAGAAAGTATCAGCAAGGATGTTCAGAAAAGCACCTCTCATGTCCTCTTCATGGGAATGTAAGTTGATGCAACTACCACAACAGACAGGATAAAGTTTCCTTAAACAATTGAAATTGGAGCTACCATACCATCTAACAATCCTAGTACTAGCCAAGATATGGAAACAACCTATGTGTGCATCAACGAAGGAATGGCAAAAGAAGATATAATATATATGTACAATGGAATCCTACTCAGCCATAAAAGGAGATCTTGACATCTTCAACAACATGGATGGGCCTTAGGTGTGTTATGCTAAGCAAAGTAAGTTAGAGAAAGACAAATTTATAATTTCATTTATATGTGGAATAAAACAATATCCAGACTCATAGACGCAGAACAGATTCATGGTTGCTAGAGGCTGAGTGGGAGGTATAAGAAGACAAACCTCCAGTTATAAGTCATGGTAGCATAACGTATACCATGGGGAATATAATCAATAATACTGTATTAATTTTGTAAGGTAACACATGGTAAGCAGATTGACTTTGATAATTTCTCTCTGTATACAAATGGTGAAACACTATGTTGTCCACTGGAAACTAATATTGTATGTCAATCATGCCTCAATGAATAAATAGGTTACATTATTGTTTATATAATTTTATTTAACGAGTCCTCTAATGCCATATCAGCATTACACACAGTATAAGAAGTTCCATAACAAATTTTAAAATATTTGAATATTTGCCTGTTTCATTTTTGCCTGTCTTCAGTTTTTGAGCTGGTTCATCCATTCTCTGTGCCAATCTATCCTCTAAATACTGTATTCTTTTCATCTCTAGCCAAGAATACAACATATTTACATAATGACATGTTATCAAGAAATTCACATTCGTCTGAACTTTCCCAAGCACTACTTTGTTCTAGTAACTTCTTCAGGGGCTGTTGAAACTACCGGGAAATGGTCCTTTCGAAATAGGTACAGATTCTTCAAGTTCTAAAAATCTCAGCCCTCAGTTTGAGTCCAAGCACTTACTAAATCAATGCCATACTCCCAATTGGAAAGCATGTTTCCTGCTAGCCCTGTTTTGTGTTATTTTAGCTCAGTCAAAAAATCAAAAGCTGTAGGAAGGAGTTCAAACAGAAAGGCAGGGATCTGGAGTCCCAGTGCTGTAAAACGGAATGGGGAAAGTGAGGTTCTAAGATAACATACGAATTAGTGTGTGCAGGAAACTGGTAACCACCTGGGTGTTTGGAATGGGAGAGAAGAGGCGGGATTAATGACAAGGTGGGTGGGGGCAGTGAGGCGGGGCTGGGAATCTGGGGCTTCTTTCAAGGAGGGGAAGGTTCTTTGTGCAGATGCCAGAAGTGAAAAAGCAAGCTGGGAAGAGGAGTAAGTAACATTTGTGGCTATTGAGCTAATTCTTACCTGAACAATATAAAAGAAAACCCAAAAGAAGCTAGATCTCCCGTCCCCCAATTTCCCATTCCCCTGCAGTATTTTCATCTAATTGGACATAGGAGGATATCGTGGGAAAATCCTGATGGCCAGAGAGTCTGTATCAGCCCAGGCATCAGGAGGGAATGAAAGGCTGGCATGGAGGAAGACTGGCATGAAACTGAGAGGCAACGGATCAGCAAGGGCAGAGCGGAAGTCTCCCAAGGGCAGAGTAGAGTGGTCGAGGAGAGGCAGAATCGGATTTGTGAATAGATTACAAAGAACGAGGGGAGAGAAAGTAGCAGCAGTGCATTTAGATGACTATTTTCAAGGATTTAGCATCATGAATTACCAAGAAATGGAGCAGTAACTGGAAGGTTATTTTTTGTTTTAAATCATCTTTACTGAAAGTCTAATTTACTATGATAAAATGCACCACAATCAAGATATAAAACATTTTCCACCTCATAAAATTTCCTCCTGCTCCTTTTCGGTCAGCCCCTCCCCCACCCCACCCCGAGCTCCACAGCTGGCCGCCATTAACCAAGTAAACCTAATTGATATTTATAGAACACTACCCTCAATGACAGCAGAATACGCATTTTGTTCAAACACTCATGAACATTCCCATATATCCTATTCTGCGCCATTATACAAAGGTGAGTAAATGTAAAAGGAATGAAATCATAGTGTGTTCAATGACCCCAGAGGATGTGAATTAGAAATCAATTCTAGAAAGTAATCTGGAAAATGCCCCAAATATGGAGGTAATTAAACAAGAGACTTCATGTGGAATATGAATCAAAGAATAAACCACAAGACAACTTTCAAAATATTCCAACTATACAAATAACAGTACTTCCTGGGATGCATTTGAAGTACACATATATATGTACATATACATCTATATATACACACATACACATATATGTATACACACACACGGAAACTAAGAAATGGCTTAATTCAAGGATTTACCTCCCACCTTGAGAATTTGTTAAAAATTTGGACAATACAAAATGAGTAGATGTTTTTAAAACAATATTATGAATAAATTCAATTCCCATAATTTCTTGGGGTAAACATAATTAATTCTTATTAGTATATTTAGCATATTTTTAAAAAAATAAACATTCTCAGAGGGGCACCAAGGTGGTAGAGTAGAAAGGTCCTGGGCTGCCTGGGTAGATTAGTCGGTTAAGTGTCTACCTATGGCTCAGGTCATGCATGATCCCAGCATCCTGGGATGGAGCCCCGCGTAGGGCTCCCTGCTCGGGGAGGAGCTGCTTCTCTCTCTCATCCCTACTTGTGCTCTCTGTCGCTATCACTGTTTCTCTCAAAAAATAAATAGAACGATCCTGAGCTCACCCCTTCCACCAATGCAACAAAATTATACCCATAGCCCAACTTCCCCCTCCAAATGACTTGAAGAGTCGCAAAATAGCTCTACCAGAACTCAAGATAGAAAGGAAAAGCCACACGAAGGTGAGTAGGAGGGTCAGAGATATGTCTAATCAAGATCCATATCCCTGCATCCTGACACACACGTGAGAGGGGTAATGCAAACGCAGAAGTCTTCCTTGAGGAACTGGGGTTTAAGCTCCACATTTGTCACCCCGACATTTGGGAACTCCAGTGGGAGGATGAGCCTCCCCCACAAGGTCTTGCTTTGAAAGCCAGTGTAGTTAAATCCCAGAGAGCCAGAGGACTGTAGGAGATGAGATTTCACATTTAAAAGGCCCATACCCAAACTCACTTGCTCTGAGTCCCTGTGCAGAGGCAGCAGTTTGAAAAGTGCCTAAGCAGTATGTGAAAGAGAGCTAATTTTAGGGCGTGTTCCGGAGAAGCAATGATCTGTACGAATTTCCCCCGGGGGAGTGGGGCATGAAGATGCCTTTTTTTTTTTTTTTTTTCTTCCTCCTCCCGCCTAGCTAACCCAGCACGGGCAGGTGCCTTTTCTGACACTCTCCATGCACCCTGCTAGCTGGCACTGCATGCCCCACTCGAGCACTCCTCTGTGGACCAAACCTGCCCACTCTGGCACGTGTTCCCCCACACTGGCTCCTACCCCGCCATAATACCTGGTGAGGGATTTTGGCTGGGGCTGGTACCCCTCCCCAACTGGCTGCTGCAGAGCCGCACCAGGTGGATGGCCTTGACTGAGACCAGCACTGCCCCCGAAGGAGCTCCTCACACAGCACAAGCCAGCCCTTCCACCACCACACTCGCAGCAACTGCAGCCTGGCCTCAGTCAGCCATGCAAGGTGCCAGCCCTGCCCACTTGTGGCAATTGCAACTGGGCACTGCTCCGAGCTGGGCTAGGGACCAGCCACACCCACCAACGTACCTGCAGCTTCTGCAGCCCAGTCACGGCAGGAGGGCACAAACAGATCTCACAGGGGATCCCCTAGAGTGCTCAATTCTGGTGACCAAGAGGCCAACTTCTATATAACACCACTTCTATATAACACCTTCTATATAATACCACTCTGACAAGACCAAGACACATAGCTGATCGACTTAATATATGGAAACAAACTCAGAGTCATTCAAAATGAAGAAAGGGAGAAATTCTAAGAATCTAAGAAAAAAAAAATAGAAAAAGAACAAAATGGATATAATAAACCTAAGTGATGAAGAGATAATAGTAATATAAAAACCAATTAGAGTTTAATATAATTGCTGAAATGAATACACCAGAGTGATTCAATAGCAGATCGTATGATGCAGAACAATGGATCAATGACCTAGAACACAGGAGAGTGGGAAATCCTCAATCAGAAAGCAAAAGAAAATACGACTTTTAAAAATAAGGACAGAATAAGTGATCTCTGTGACAGCATGAAGCATACTTAAATTTGCATTATAAAGGTCAAAGGAGAGGAGACAGAGAAGGGCTAAAAGCATTTTGAAGAAATAATAGCTGAAAAATTCCCTAATCTGGGGAAGGATACAAACATCCAGTTTGTATCCTCTTTGGGTTCAAGATGAACCCAAAGAGGTCCACAGCAAGACACATAATTAAAATGTCAAAAATTCAAAATAAAGAGTCTCAAAGCAGCAAGAGAAAAACAACTGGTTATGTACAAGGGAACTCCCATAAGGTTGTCAGCTGATTTTTTAGCCAAAAATTTTGCAGGCCCGAAGAGAGTGGTTTGATGCATTCAGAGTGCTGAAAGGCGAAAACAACGACCAAGAATACTCTACCTGCTTCTCACTCAGAATTAAAGGGGAGCTGAAGAATTTCCCAGAATAAAGAAAAATTAAAGGAGTTCATCACTGCAAAAACAGCCTTACAATAAATGTTAAAGGGGCTTCTTGAAGTAAGGAGGCGTGGGGAGGACATAACCACAAGTGAAAGAGTCATGAAAGAAGTACTATCACTGGTAAAAGCAAACACATAGTAAATGTTGTGGACCTGTCATTTCTAATGCTAGCATGAAGGCTAAAAGAAAAAGTAACAAAAAATCAATCACATAAATAATATTTTAAGGGATACACAAACTAAACAGATGTAAATGAGGACATCAAAAAACATAAAAGCTGGAGGAGGCAATAAAAATGTAGTGCTTTTAGAATGTGTTAAATCTTACGGGACCAACATTTAAACTGCTATATTTATAGGTGGTTATGTAAGGACCTTCCGACAACCACAACTCAAAACCCTGTAACAGATACAAAAAAAAAAGAAAGCGAGAGAGAGAAGGAAATCCAAACATGACAAAGAGTGATCGAATCACAACAGAAAACAAACAGAGAAGTGAAAAAGAACCAGAAAATAATGAGCCAAATGGCATGAAGTACATACCTATCAATAATTATTTTTGATGTTCATGGATTACAAGCTCCAGTCAAAAGACACAGTGCGACTGAATGGATTAAAAAAAAAAAAAAAGGGGGGGGTGGGGGGCCCAGGTACATGTTGCCCTCAGGAGACTCACTTCAAACATAATAATACCCACACCAGAAAGTAAAGGGATGTACATAAGAGATTCTACGCAAATGTAAACAAAAAGAAAGCCAGAGTTGCAAAACTTACATCAGAGAAAATGGGCTATAATACAAAAACTCTAACAAAAGACAATGAAAAGAATTACATAATGAAAAAGAGCTCAGTCCAACAATAGGATATACAAATAGTAAGTGTCAATTCACCAATCATAGGAACACTGAAATATATAAAGCAAATATTAACAAATATAAAGGGAGAAACTGATGGCAATCCAAAAATAGTAGGGGACTTTAAATCCCACCTACATCAATGGATACATCATCCAGAAAGAAAATCAGTAACAAAACAGTGGCCTTAAATGACACATTAGACCAGAGGGACTTAATAGATATACACATAATGTTCCATCTAAAAATAGTGGACTACTCGTTCTTTCTAAGTGTATATGGAGCATCCTCTTGGATAAATGACATACTAAACCAAAAAAATAAGTCTACATAAATGTAAAAGATGGATGTCATATCAAGCATCTTTTCAACCATAGTATTACGAAACTGTAAATTACAAAGCAAAAACTGAAAATAATAAAAATATGTGTAGGCTAAACAACCAATGAGTCAACAAAGAAATCCAATAAATATCAAAAATAGGGTACTAGGAGTGCAGATGTACACACAAAATTTTTACATCTATGGGACGCAGCTAAAGCAATTTTAGAAAGAAGTTATAGTATTGCAGACCTACATGAAGAAATGAGAGAAAGTCTTAAACAGTGTAACTTTACACCAAAGAAACTAGAAGAACAGAATTAGCAGAAAAAAGGAAATAATAAAGTTCATAGCAGAAAGAAAAAGAGACTAAAAAATTAGGAAAGATCAGATGTGTGTCTAAGAGGTAGGTACTTTGAAAAGATAAATAAAATCAGAAGTAAAAAAGAAGTTTCAAATGGCACATAGCAATACAGAGTACTATAAGAAACTACTGTGGACAATTAGACATCAACAAATTTGATAACCTAGAAGAAATGGATGAATTCCTAGAAATTTACAACCTTCCAAGACTGAAACAGGAAGAAATAGAGACTAAAAAATTAGGAAAGATCAGATGTGTATCTAAGAGGTAGGTACTTTGAAAAGATAAATAAAATCAGAAGTAAAAAAGAAGTTTCAAATGGCACATAGCAATACAGAGTACTATAAGAAACTACTGTGGACAATTAGACATCAACAAATTTGATAACCTAGAAGAAATGGATGAATTCCTAGAAATTTACAACCTTCCAAGACTGAAACAGGAAGAAATAATAAGCTTAACGGATCAGTAAGTAGTAGTGAAACTGAATCAGTAATTAACATCTTCCAAGAAACAAAAGTCTAGCATCAGAGGACTTCACAGGTAAATTCTACCAAACATATAAAGAAGAGTTATACTTCTCAAAAAAATTCCAATAAATAAAATAAATTTATAAAATAAAATAAAGAGGAAGGATTCCAAGCTCATTCTATGAGGCTGGCATGATGCTGATAACAGAACCTAACAAAGACATTACATAAAAAGAAAATTACAGGCCAAGAGTCCTGATAAGTAGATATGCAAAAATTCTCATCAAGATAGTAGCAAACTCAGTTCAATAATACGTGAAAAGAATCATAGAGTATGACCAAGTAGGGTTTATTCCAAGGGTGCAAGGACAGTTCATTATCCAAAATAATATACCATATTACCATAATGAAAGATAAATAGCATATGATCATCTCAACAGACACAGAAAAAAACATCTGGCAAAATTCAACATCCATTTATGATAAAAACTATCAGGAAGGATACCTCAACATAAAAGAGACTATGTATGGCAAACACACAGCTAACATTGTACTCAGTAGTGAAAACCTGAAAACTTTTCCTCTAAAATAAAGAACAAGACAATGATGCCTACTTTCACCTTTATTCAACATAGTACTGGAAGTCCTAACCACAGTAATCAGGCAAGAAAAATAACATACAAAGTGGTGAGAAAGAAGTAAAACTTATTCTTTGCTCATGACATCGGACTAAAGAAAACCTTAAAGACTCCTGGAAGAAGAGAAACTATTAGAATAAATGGATTCAGTAAACTTTCAAATTATAAAATTAATATATAGAAATCTTGCATTTCTGTACAGTAAAAATAAACTAGCAGAAATGGAAATTTTAAAAACAATCCCATTTATACTTATAACAAAAAGTAAAATACCATGATTTTTTTCAATTCTTCTTTAATTTCCCGGTTGACCCATTCATTCTTTAGAAGGATACTGTTTAGTCTCCATGTATTTGGGTTCTTTCCAAACTTCCTTGGGGGGAGGGGGTTTGGGAGAAGGGGGTGGGATTATGGACATTGGGGAGGGTATGTGATTTGGTGAGTGCTGTGAAGTGTGTAAACCTGGTGATTCACAGACCTGTACCCCTGGGGATAAAAATATATGTTTATAAAAATAAAAAATTAAAAAAAAAAAAAAAGTAAAATACCTAGGAATGAATTTAACCAGGGAAGTCAGAAAACTATAGGACATTGAGGAAAGAAATTGAAGAGGACACAAGTAAATGGATCTTACTGTGTTCATGGAGTGTAAGAAACACTGGTAAAATGTGTATACTATCCAGAGTAATTTCTGTCAAGATACCAATTGGTAATTTCACAGAACTAGAACAAATAATTGTAAGGTTTGTATGGAACCCAAATAGCCAAAAAAATCTTGAGAAAGAACAAATCTGGAAGTATCACATTTCCTGATGTCAAACTATACTCTAAAGGTAAATAATCAACATGGCATAGTAGTGACACAAAAACAGACGCACAGGTCAAAGGAACAGCATAGAGATCCCAGAAATTAACCCATACTTACATGTTCAGCTAATCTACAACAAATGAGGCAAGAATGTGTAATGGGGAAAATACAGTCTCTTAAATGATCGATCTTGGGGCAAGTGACATGTACATATAAGAAGGAAAAACTGAACCACTTTCTTACACCATATAGAAAAATATACTCAAAAGACTTAAATGTAAGACCTGAAACCTTGAAACTCGTATAAGGTTTAGGCTCTTTTACATGTCTAAGCATTATTTTGGATCTGTCTCCTTAGGCAAGGGCAACAAAAGCAAAAACAAAAGAAATGGGACCACATCAAACTAAAAGCTTTGGAGAGCAGAGGTAACTGTAAACAAAATAAAAAGGCAATCTACTGAATGTGAAAAGATACTTGGAAATGATGTATCTAATAAGGTGATGATATCTCAATATATAAAGATCACAACTCAACAATAACAAAAAGAAACAACTCAATTAAATATTGGGCAGAAAACATAAACAGAGATTTTTCCAAAAAAGACACACTGGTGGTGAATCGCCATAATCATCTGGGAAACCTAAATCAATACCACAATGAAATGGTGCTTTACACTTGTGAGAATGGATATTACCAAAATTATAAGAAATAACATTAATTGATGAGGATGTGGAGAAAAGATAACCCTCATGCAATTGGTGGAAAAGTAAATTGGTGCAACCACTGTGAAAAACAGTCTGGAATTTTTTTTCCACAAATTAAAAATACAACTACCATACCATCCAGTAATTCCACTTCTGGGTATTTATCTAAACAAAATGAAAATACTACTTCAAAAAGACACATGCACTCCATTCATCATGGCACTGTGTACAATGACCAAGAAATGGAAGCAGCCTAACTGTGTACTGATAGATTAATGAAGTCCGTATGGTAATATATACAGTGAAATATTAGCCATGAATTCCAACAAGAGTGGAATCTGGTTATTCGCAACAGGATGGACAGACCTAGAAGGTATAATGCTAAGAGAAGTTACACAGAAAAATACTGTATGATTTCACTTAGATGTGGAACAAAAAAACAAATGAACAAAACAAAACAAAAACAGACTCATAAATACAAAGAACAAAATGGTGGTTACCAGAGAGGAAAGAGTTTGAGGTGATGAGTAAAGGTGATTAAGACATTCATTTCATAATTTATATGAACATTAAATTATACCGTAACCTGAAACTCACATTTCATGTCAACTATACCTCAATAAAATATAAAAACATTTTAAAAACTTAAAATTAGTGCAGAGGTATATAAATACTAAATATCTGTAAATCATATCTTGTCCTTCGGGGTTTTTTTTTATATGTAATATATCCTGGAAATTGATTCACTATAGCACATACATGCCTACTCATTATTTAATTAATGGCTCCATGGTGCAGGTGTGCTACAACTGACTTAGATTAGATATAAGAGTGACTAAGTCAGTTGTCTTAGATATAACTTTCAATCTTTTGCTACTGCAAACAATAAATTGAAAGTTATAATGCTTTTACTAAATCAATACAATACACGTTAATATATAATAATGCTGATATTAATTTTAACCTAAAAAGTTAAAAAGCAATAGTGACGTAGATGGCTAAAATCAATAGTGAGTCAAATGGCTAAAATCAAAAACACAAAATGTGACAAGTGTTAGCAAGGATGTGAAAAAAAGGGAAAACCCCCATGAAGTGTTATTGGGAATGCAAACCGGTATAGCCACTGTGCAAAATAGTATTGATTCCTCAGAAATTTAAAACTAAAATTACCATATGATCTAGTCATTCCACTACTGGGTATTTACCCAAAGAAGACAAAAACACTAATTCAAAAAGAAACATATTTATTGCAGCATTATGTGCAATAGTCAAGATGCAGGAGCAGCCCAAGTGTCCACCCATAAGTGAACCAGATAATGAAGATGTGGGATAGGGTAATCTAGGTAAAATAATAATAATAATAATAATGAGGGCAAAAAAAGACAAATACTGTGATTTTACTCACATGAGGAATTTAGGAAACAAAAGAAATGAACAAAAAAAGAGACAAAAGCTGAAATACATAAAGTACTTGTCTGGACGAACACTCAGAAATACATGGAATTGTTGAATCACTGTGCTTATCCCTGAAACTGCTACAATGCTGTATGTTGGTTATACTTCAAAAAGAAAAAAAAAATTAGAAAAGGTTAAAAGAGGCAATCGGCAGTTGCAAAATCAGCCTCTCTGGATAACCTTCTATATTCGTAAGAGAAATACGATGACACTATATCTGAAATACCAACATTTTTAGTAAAAGACACAAGAGAATCCACTATTTGGAGAAACTAGAAACTGTGACGAGGTGACACAAGCCATTTATTTTGATAATTCAGGTTGCCCATGATTTGGCATTTTCTGTAGGTAGTATTTCTGATGACCAGTCTGCGGACTGAACCGTCTAGTGAGCATTCCCGGTGTTTAAACTCTTTAATGATCAATTTGAAAACTTCCAGATTTGTCTCACTTTAGTGCTAAATTAGATACTGGAAATTGGCCAGCACCTCAAACATATATTCTCCCGTAATTATTAGACTGCATATGTCAAGTTGTAAAGTTTCTGCCTTTGTTACTGATTGAGAATATTTTACTCTCTGCTGGGTGATATCATGAGTATGACAGGAGTTTGGTGGAGGGATTGCTAGGATATGTTAATAATGGATATTACCTGAAATCTCTCAGTCCTAAAGTAAACATCACACTGATTTAGACCCTTCTTCTATGTCTTTTGGTATATCTGGCACTATCTTCCTTAATATGTTGCTTATTTTTAAGGAAACATGTTCTTAGAGTCAGTTCAGTTTCTGAGAATCTTTTTCCTCAAGTGCTGTTTCTATGTTATGATTTTTTAATACCTTGGGTACACTAATTCAGCATACACACACACACAGAGAAGGCCTGTGTATCTAGGTGTAGTTCACCAATTAGGAAAAGCATCCATTTGAACCTGGATTGGAACACTCCCTCTCTCTCTCTCTCTCTCTCTCTCTCATGGTCCTCAGTCTCCTTCCTCTCTATAACAGAATGAGAATAAAAACCAGTATTTCAGAAACTTAATCTCACATGAATAGAATATTGGAGAAATAATGGTTTTTTTCCGAGTGAAAACTGAGGTATAAATGGCATCATCAAAAACCGATGGGGGAAAGGGGCCCGGCCAACTTGACGGCCCAGCTGGAAACAGACACTCTCTCCTCTCTTGGTGACATGACTGACTTTCATGACTTCTAGATCTCCTCCTGCCCCCATGTAACAAATTTCTTTGAAACATGTTCAGTGTACCACATACAGGGCCAAAGTCTTAAACCACTTTAATGAGTAACATATATTCTCTGTTTTCAAGGACTTCATTCTTCCAGAGGGAAAATTAAGAGGTGGGCAGTAGAGAGTGAAATGCATTACAGAAGGAGAAAAAAGAAAGAAGGACAAGGACTGAGGTCTGTAGGAGCCTCAAGTCTACAAGGGATGAAGAGATGCGGGCCGACCAAGTGATACCTAAAGGGGTTATACTCGAGTTGCCGGTTTCTCTTCTTTTTCAGAAAACAGTGACTCTCCAGGGTGGAGTTGTTCCTCGTTTCCCATGTTACTAATATGCACAACTCTACAGAGGTTCTTCGAAAAACAGCCACAGAGCAGGTACATTCTCCCCAGAAATCAAATTATTCTAGTTGATTCAGTTGTAGAAAAACTCAACCAACAGAACTTCGAAGAGTCGTGCAGCCTGGTTTAGGGGAAAGGTATGTCCCGTGATAGTCTTGTGGGATGAGATTCTACCAGAAAAAGAGTTCACCTTTTATGATATAACCTTATACATAACCTTATCACTTTGTATCACCTTGTATGATATAAACATATCACCATATAATCCAACATGAAGGACTTCTCGATTTCTTCAGAAAATAAATACTTTCTTCCTTTTTTGTCTGCATTTTGACATTTATCCCAGGCTACTTTTCCAGCAGCAATTCACTATTTTCCTAGTGATATAATTTAATTTTTAATTATTTTTGTTTTTACAGTCAGTTTAAGAATCTATAATTCTTTTACAATCAGTTTAAGAACCTATAATTCTTTTTTTTAAAGATGTCGAGAGAGAGTGTGTGAGCACAGGCAGACAGAGTGGCAGAGGGAGAAGCAGGCCCCCTGCGGAGCAAGGAGCCCGATGTGGGACTCAATCCTAGGACCTGGGATCATGACCTGAGCCAAAGGCAGCCGCTTAACCAACCAGGCATCCCAAGAACCTATAATTCTTAATTTTCAAATAACTCACGTAAATCATTTTGTAAGACTAGATTCAAAACATTTCTGAGTATTCCCATCACTCTCCTCAAATAAAATAATAGTCATAAAATGTCTGATGGTCTGCCTTCTTTTGGCCCTCGTAAAGTTTGAAATTTTCAATTCTGAGCCTTCAACAATAAAAATAAGTATATTAATATATAGGAAAGCTAGGGTACCAAGCGCTTTCTCCATTCTGTTTTTCCTCTGTGGTTTTCTCATTGGAGAGAAAAAAATGCAGTCTATCCAGAATCAACACCCAGAAGGTCTGCCATTATTTGTGGACATGGAGGGAGCAGAGAAGCATGTGAGTTACCCAGTAAGCCCTTTCCCAACTTCGTCCAAACAAGGCAACAGACACTCTGTTCAGATCTCATGCTGTATTTTTTTTTTTTTTTTTTTTTTGGGAATATACTTCAGGCCATGATCTTTTGAAACTTTGTTAATTTTTTTAACCCCCCCCCCCCCCGATCTTGTAGCACTAAAGTGCTGCATTAGTGCTCCTCAATGAAGGAAGGCTGTGATGTGTCCTCTGAAGAAAATACAGTTGACCCCTGAACAACAGGGGGTCAAATATGTTGACCCCCTGCACAGTCAAAAATCCATGTATAAGTTATGACTCACCTAAAATATACCTAGAACCCTTACTGATAATATAAATAGTTGGCTAACACATATTTTGTATGTGATACATATTATATACTGTGTTCTCTACAGTGAAGTAAGCTCAAGAGAAGAAAATGTTACTAAGAACACCACGAGGAAAGGAGAATACATTTACAGTCCTGTACTGTGTTTATCAAAAAAAAATTAAGTGGACCCACATAGTTCCAAACCATAATGTTCAAGAGTCAATGTACACTGGTTAGACAAGCTCTGTTCAGGAATAAATTAACAAATTAACAAATTATATAAGATTTCTAAACAGAAAAACACATGAAACAAGGTCATGTATTGTTAAGTTGATGAAAATGTGACCAGAGGCTCACAGGAACCTAACTGTGTATGTCCCCTAAGAGCAATGGTTCAGTATTCACAACTTCAGTGTTCACAGACACTTTGTAGAACATAACTACTTCATATAATGAGAACTGCCTTTGTGCATATATTCGAGACTTTAAGTTCTATAAAATTATCAAAATAATAAAGAGGGATAAAATTAGAACACATTTTCTAAATATGTTGTATACCCTAAGCTCTGCACAAAGCATAAAACAAATGCAAATTCATTTGATCTACACCACACAATTATGTAAACAAATAATCATGGATGCCAGATAACTTAAAGACCATGTAGCTTGTAGGTGACACAGGAGATCAGGCATTTCTTTGTCTTCAGAGACTTTTTATGACAGCATGCTAACAAACCAATTTCTAAATTCAGCACTGCTATATTCCTAAGAGCGACTCACAGATTTTTGTGTGAAATTCAAACTCAGTGCTCTTCCTATCTCCTCCCTAAATGACCCTGTACGTCATTTTTCATAATAACTAAAAAAAAAAAAAAAAAAAAAAAAGTCTACCTGTTTTACCATATTATTTTTGGATTGAAATCCTGATTAAATAATCTTCTCATTCCATATTCTGATCCCTAACTTTTCAATTCTTAATACCAGTTTTTAAGTTATTTTTCCTATTTTCTTATTCAAAAATCAAATTCTGCAGCTGCTTATAATTCCTCTGCAGGTGCCACTGATAATTATTCCCTATGGGTTTCTAGTACAATTCCACCAGGCTCATTTATCACATACAATTACATCTATTCTACTTTTTAAATGTTTTTTGTTTTGTTTTGTTTCTGGTAGACTTACAAGAAACACCATTATATCAATTTTCAACTAACATCTGTGGATAAAAAGCAGTATAATACAAAAGACATGTCTTCAGGGTGCAGCTCAACATTGTGTTTCTTTCTTCACTGCTTAAATAGCACTACACTCATTTTATTGTCTTGAAATTTTGGAGGAAGAAAGAAAGAAACAGAGCTTATTTTACCATGATAAAACTTGATAGAGTATGGTTTGCTATTAAGGACTTAAGGTTGGCAAGAGAGAAACTAAAGAACAGTGATTTCTTGTACAAAGTTCTTACAATAAAAAGCAGCTGGAGTTAGCTCTTTTTAAGTATAGAAATAGGCAAGAGAAGAAACCCCTTCATAAACTTCCAGTGACTCTAGGGCTTGCTCTGTGTTTGTATACTGTTTTTGAGGATGATGGATAATGACACATAGGAAGAGATTCAGGAAGAGATTCATGAGTATTTATGTCAGGTCTGCTGTTAAACGTCAAAAAACAAACTACTTCAGCTTCATATGCTTATATGGAAATTTTTCTGTATAAATTGCTTTACGAGCCTTGTTTTTTTGGGTGTTTTTTTTTTTTTGTTTTTTGTTTTTTTTTTTTAATCCCAAGCTAGCATATACCATTTTAAATTGGTCAGAGAAGAATACTGGTTGAAAATGTAACTGATTGTAAGAATTCATTCTGATTACAGATTGACAATGTAGTTTTATGAGTTGCTCAGTTGAATCAGCAGGAGAAATTGTGCATCAAGATATCCTGAGAACTGAGAATCAGGATTAGAAAGAGAACCCCTTTTACAGCAGAATGATAAAAATTGAGAGATGTTGGCATAAAAGGCTAATACAATTGTTCTGTATGTGTAAATTCAAAATCAAAGGGTGAATGTGAAAAGTTCTGTTGCCATGTTGGAAAAATTATTTTAGAGCAATTCTGAAGAGCCAAAAGGAAAATGGAATTTAGGACTTTCAAAATTAAGACAGGTGTATCAAGCTGACGTCATTATAGAAAGAATATAAGTGTTTCCAATTAACTGGAAAAGATGGAGAGCTAGAAGCAATTTGTGTAAGTTAGTTTATGAGAGACGTTTTGGAAAATACAGGATGTATTTGTGAAGGTTCTTGAGGTGCATGGGTGAAGGGCAGAAATATAAAGGAGTAGGAAACAACCCACACCCAACACTGTGATGCAGAGTTTGAGACCAGTGGAGAGAGGCTACAGGAAGAAGCGGAAGAAATTGTTATAATGAACTTCCTTGGGAGGGCACCAAAAAATGACCCAACGCTCTGAATCTGACGTGACAGAGTATGACAGACTGTAACAAGTGGTATTTTGCTACTTATGGATAATTTAGAGGATGCATTTATTTCCAGAAATTCTGGTAGAACTTCTAGACACCATCCTTATTAAATAATTGGTATACCCATGTTAATCACATTATTAGTAAGAGTGAGAGGGAGCACTTGAGCAGATGTGAAGGGAGCATCATTGAGGGTGGCAAGCCTGAAGAAGAGAATATTGCTGGCAATCTGTCTCAGCAATTCATGGCACAGTTCCTGTGGACAGTCCAAACTTTGGTGGGGAGGACTGAGGTAAGAGAACTAGCATACTTAGGTGTCTTTCTGCTCAAGAGAGTTGCCAGGTATTTGAGGAATTATTGAAGTTTCCCTTTGATAAGACTGTAATTAATGAGAACAACTGATCAAACACAGTTGCCAGAACTCAAGGAAAGATTAAGCAAAAGCGTATGTGGCTTGGAGGGACAGTTTTCAAAATTACATATCACAGGTAGCATCTAAAGCTCCAGGAATTAAAATAATTTCCCTATGATGATCTAATCTACATTTGTAAGTTCCACCACTCTAACTACCAGTAAAAACTGTGCTGACACAGGTGAAAACCTAGACAGCTCAGAGGTCAACTTGTCTATCATATTTCAAAAAGGCTATAGCAACTTATTTTACTTCATTGTTGATTTAACTTTGTGTCTATTTTATTTTTCTCCAAATTCCTAATTATTTTTATCTTAATCATCGCATGTACTTTTCTGTCTCCTCAAATAACTCTATAATGCAGAATAACGTACAAACATATTTTAATTCTTCTTGTGTATTTTCAAGTTCACACTCCTCTAACAGAATGTAATATGCTAATGATGCTTGGTTATATTTTAACAAGGCAAGAGTCCTAATGATTTTCTGCACCACGGCATTGAAGTACGATAATTAGGTACTATACCTAATTACAACTCTGCATTGCCACCTGGTAGCAACTTCCAGGAATGTTAGTCCATGTCCATAAGGTGATTTATATACTCAATCAGGTGGCAAAAGCCACATCCACTACTTAGCACACTGTAGCTGTTTTGATGCATAAATGGTTGCCACAAAGCAAAACCAACTAACCACTGAAAAGGGGGACATTAAATTTAACCTATTGAACACTATCCAGAGTCATTTGGAAAAGAAAGGCTGTAGCCCACTACTGTATTTTCAGGTTCTAATATACATGGAATGAAACATTTTGTATGAAGTATAATTAAAACTGTTTTCAATTTTAATAGCAATAACATTTCTCAAAATTGCTGTGATAATTCATCAAAAAGAAAACAAAAATTTTTTACCAAAGGATATTTTTGCTTCCAGTTAAAAGGTAGACATTTTGGATATACATCACTCCTAAAGTAATTAGAATATCCTGGATAAGCTATGAAATTATAATTTTTAAAACCATCAGAGATTTTAGATGCAAAGTGATCTGGGTAAGTTGAAACCAGAAATAAACAAGATGCATCACTGGCTTCAGTCACTGAGGAATAGTGGAAAAAGGGACAAATCTGCCACAAATTGGGATAAGGAGAAACCATACACACTTAGAGTAAAATTTCAGTGGCTGCATGTGGGTTGTATAACGAATGAGAACCCAAAATGGAAAGAGAGAAAGTCTGCCTCTACCCACCAGTTTTGTCCCACAGGGTCTCTACTGTATCTGTGAGATAAAGTGGAGATAGAGAAGAACTGGATGGAACCACAGCAGGCCACATCTCAAAGGCACAAAGCATCTTCCTGAATGCACTAACTGCGAGGGGAGAACATTAAGGGGAACCCAATCCCCTGCATGTGAGCCAGGCCTCCACCTCCAGTGGAGGTGGAAAAAGAGCCTTCACCTGAAGGCTGGGGCAGAACACTCACATTAGAGAGCAAAGAGAAATACTTAGTGATCCAAAAAGCTGGGAAGTGTGCTCTAAGCACAGAGAAAACAACCATCATTTGGAAAACTGGCCACTGGTCTCTAACACATAGAGAGATCTCCAGAGCCTTGTCAATACTCAGGTCCTAAGGCTTACTTTAAAGAAAAAAAGTTTAGATCCTGTCCTGAAAATAGTCAAATCCAGTGGTGAAAAAAATGACTCTAGCTAAAGCCAATGAAGTTTAATAATAGCCCAACTATTGATTGGATTGACTTAGCTCCTCCAGTAGTGATCTGACATTTTCTTATCTTGGATAAATATCATTTACTTTTGTCCCTACCATTCACTCACATATACAGTGGCAGGAATGAAGTCAACAATTATGAAACATAAAGAAGCAAGGAATACGATTCATATTCAAAGGGGAGGGGAGGGACAATGAGAGGGAATCCTCACATGGCCTGGAAGTAGGACCTGGAAGGTCTCAGAGTGTGAGAGGACGGCAGGGTAGGAAAACCCTAAGCCTGCCTCATCCCACGGATATAGCTGGGTTATCCTCACATCGGTGTGAATAACCTCAAGTAGTAAAATGACCTGAAAACTGGCAGAAGAAACTCGACAATTAAAGGTAAAGAAGAGGCCACAGAAAAGAAGGTAAGAAGAAAGGTGGAGGTCAGGTTTGGGAGCAAAATGGACTGTGGCCCTCCGGAGTGGGGAGGAAGGTGGGGCCACAGAGAAGGGTGAGAATCAGAGTATCACACTGGAAGCCCGCAGGGAGTTAGACAAATTCCCTAACAGTTGGCTTTGAAAGAGAGACAGGCTAAATTTCATGAGTTCTTACAACCAGTGGGACTTAAAGCCTGGAATTTAAAAACAACAACAACAACAACACAGGACTCCACTTAAGGAGTGCCCAGAGGGCATTAAGAAGCTGAGTTCTGCTCTTAAGAAAGCAGAACGACAAGTAGCCATGGTAGATACTGCATGGAAGGAGCAGTTTGGAAAATGCTCAGGGCACGTGGGAGGGAGAGTGATTTATTCATCTCAGAGCCTATCCTGGGGAGGCAGGGGATTATACACAATACCGCCACGAACAAAGGGCCTCGAACAACCCTTTTTCCACCCCCACCCCTCTGCAAAAACACAGCCACCTGTGAAAAGAGCGTATCGCCCACATGCGCTACCTAACTCGCTTAGACGAAGCCTCACCCCCATGTTCTTTGGCAGATCTTCACTTTATAGCCTTGTTTGCCTCCAATCCAGTATTATGAGTTCCCTCCTACAGAAAATAGGTGCAGACTTCACCAGCACCATGGTTCCTAACCCACGGCTTCTGTGGGGCCTCGGTTCTGTGGGGCAGTGGCAGCAGTTCTCATTTTTCAAGCAAACCAATGCACACTTTGTTGAAATGCACCCTACCCAGCCAGGGACCAAACACTGCCGACTATAGGCAAGAGGAATATGTCCCAAATTAAAGAACAGGACCAAACCAGAGCAAGTAACCTACGTGAAACAGATCCAAATAATATGCCTGATAGAGAATTTTAAGTAATGATCATAAAGATACTCACTGGATTTAAGAAAAAAATGGAGGACAACATGAAACCCTTAACAAAGAGATAAAAAAGAACCAATCACAGTTGAAGAACACAATAAATAAAATTAAAAATACATTTGATGGAATAAATAGCTCACTAGAGGAAACAAAAGAATGGATTAATGGCATGGAACACTACATAATGGAAAGTAACTAAGTCAAGCAAATGAGAATAAAAAATTATGCAAATTGAAAATAGTCTTAGGAAACTCAGTGACTTCATCAAGTATAATTACACTGGTATTATAGGGATCTGAGATGCAAAAGAGAGAAAAGGAGGCAGAAAATTTAGTTGAAGAAATAATAGCTGCAAACTTCCCTAATCTGGGAGAGGAAACAGATATCCAGATCCAGGAAGTATAAAGATTCCTCAACAAAATGAACCTAAGGAGATCCACATCAAGACATACAGTAATTAAAACTGGAAAAAAAAAAAAAAACCTAGTGATAAATTTTAAAAAAATGTAAAAGCAACAAAAGAAAAGATAGTAAGATGATCTTTAGATTCCTCAAAAAAATGAACCTAAGGAGATCCACATCAAAAGACATACAGTAATTAAAACTGAAAAAAAAAAATTTAAAAACGAGTGATAGATTTAAAAAAAATGTAAAAGCAACAAAAGAAAAGATAGTAAGATAGTTACATAGAATGGAATAATTATAAGGCTATCAGCACATTTTTCAGCAGGAAATTTCCAGACCAGAAGAAAGTGGCATGACATTGCTTAAAGGGAACAGTCTGCAGCCAAGAATATTGAGGGCTATCATTCAAAATAGGAGGAGAGATAAAGTGTTTCTCAAATGAACAAAAACTAAAGTAGTTCATAACCACTAAAGCAGACCTACAAGAAAAATTAGAGGGGACCCTTTGACTGAAAAGGAAAGTCCATAGGTGAAAGTATGAAAAGTCAAAAACACAAAATCAATAAAAGTATTTCTGTAACAGTCAGTCAATCTATAAAAAAAGGTTGTAAACAATCCATAAAACAAAAGGATGTACACAATTTCTCAATCCATTAAAAAAAAAAAAGAGGATGTAAAATATGACACCACATACCTAAAGCGTGAGGGGGAGAGGAGTAAAGAACAGGTTCACACTCAAGTGACCACAAACTTAGTAAAGACTACTAGATGCAGCAAAGTTTATATACCAATCTGACCAGTAACAGATATGCAAAGAATAAAAAGAAAAGAATCCAAGCATATCACTAAAGAAAGCCAACAAACCAAACAGAGAGGGAGAGAAGAAAGGATCAGAGAAAAACCAGAAAACTACCACAAAACAAGTAACAAAATGGCAATAAATACATGCCTATCAAAAATTACTTTGACTGTAAATGGACTAAGTGTGCCAATCAAAAGAAATAGGGTAGCAGAGTGGATAAAAAAATAAATAAGGCCTACTTAGATACTACCTACAAAAGACTTATTTCAGACTAAAAGACATCTTCAGATTGGAAATGAAGGGACACAGAAACATTTATTATGCAAAAAAAAATGGTAGCAATACTTATCCTGGAGAAAAACAGACTCTAGAACAAAACTGTAATAGGAGACAAAGAAAGACACTCTATAATAATAAAGGGGACAATCCAAAGAGAAAATGTAACAATTGTAAATATGTATGCACCCAACATGAGAGCACTCGAATACATAAAACAGTGACAAACATAAACTAATCAGTAATAATACTCGTAAGGGATAGTAATACTCCATTTACACTGGTGGACAGATCATCCAAACAGAAAATCAAGGAAGACTCTGGATCAGATGTATTTAAGAGATATATTCAGAATATTTCACCCTAAAACAATAGAATATACATTATTTTCAAGTGCACATGGAACATTCTCCAGGATAGATCACGTACTAGGACACAAGTGTCAACAAATTCAAAAAAAATCAAAGTTGTACCATGCATCTTTTCTGACCACAACGCTATGAAACTAGAAATCAATCACAAGAAAAACTATGGGAAGACCACAAATTCATGGAGGTTAAGTAACATTCTACTAAATAATGAATGGATCAACAACAACAACAGCAACAACAAAAAACCAAAGAGGAAATAAAAAATATACATGGAGACAAATGAAAAAGGATGTAGCAAAATCTGTTCTGAGAGCAATACAGGCCTATCTCAAAAACCAAGAAAAATCTCAAATAAACACCTAGTCTTACATCTAAAGGAGAAAGGAAAAGAATAACAAATGGAACCCAACACCAGCAGAAGGAAGGAAATAATAAAACCAGCAAAGAGATAAATGAAAAACAACAGAGCAGAACAATGAAACCAGGAGCTGGTTCTCTGAAAAGATCCAAAAAGTTGATGAACTTTTAGCCACACTCATCAAAAAACTGAATGAATGAAATAACAAAAAAAAAAAGACTAAAAAATTAAAATCAGAAATAAAAAAGGAAAAAATAACAACATATATTGCAGAAATACAATTTTAAAAGATTATGAAAAATTACATGCCAACAAACTGAACAACGTAGAAGAAATGGATAAATTCCTAGAAACACAATCAAAACTGAAGTAGGATGTGCTATGGCGAGTGCTGTGAAGTGTGTAAACCTGGGGATAAAAATATATTGTATGTTTATAAAAAATTAAAAAAATAAAAACTAAAAAAAAAAAAAAACTGAAGTAGGAAGAAATAAAAAATTAGGAGAGAATGATTACAAGTAATGAAATTGAATCAGTAATCAAAAATTCCCAATTAATACATGTATAGGACCAGGCAGCTTCACAAGAAAATTCTACCTAACATTTTAATTTTACCTAATATTTACCTAACATTTTAACATTCTAATACTATTCTTCTGAAACTATTTCAAAAATATAAAAAAGGAAGACTTTCCAATTCATTCTATGAGGCAGTATAACCCTGCTACCAATACCAGAAAGACACCACAAAAAAATTACTATAGGCCAAATCTGTGATGAACATACACAAAGAAATCCTCAACAAAATATTAGCAAACTGAGTCTAAAATACATTAAAAAGCATTCACCACAATCAAGTGGGAATTATTCCTGGAATGCAAGGGTGGTTCAATATTTGCAAATCAATAATTATGATAGATAACATCAATCAGAAAAAGGATAAGAACCATATGATCCTTTCAATAGATGCAGAAAAAGCATGAACAAAGTATAACATCCACTCATGACAAAAATTCTCAAGAAAGTACATCTAGAGAGAATATAACTCAATGTAATAAAGGCCTTTATATGAAAAACCCATAGTAAACATCAGACTCAAAGGGGGAAAAGCAGAGATCAGTTGAGAAACAAGACAAGGATATCCACTGGCCCCCTTTCATTCAATATAGTACCAGAAGGCCTAGCCACAGCAACTGGACAATATAAAGAAATAAAAGGCATCCAGATTGGTAAGGAAAAGGTAAAACTTTCCTTATTTGGAGATGACATGATAACATATGTAGAAAACCCCAAAGACTCCACCAAAAAACTTACAGAACTGATAAATTAAATAGAGTCGCAAGATACAAAATCAATGTGCAGAAATCTGTTACATTTCTATACACAAAAAGGAAACAGCAGAAAGAGAAATTAAGAAAACAATCCCATTTACAACAGCACCAAAAACTGTAAGATATCTAGGAATAAACCTAACCAAAGTGGTAAAAGTCCCATACTCTGAAAACTGTAAGACACTGATGAAAGTAATTGAAGATGACTCAAGGAAATGGAAAGACATTCCATGCTCATGGACTGGAAGAACAAATATCATTAAAATGTCTCTGCTACCCAAAGCAATCTACAGATTTAATGCAATCCCTATCAAAATACCAACAGCATTTCTCACAGAACTAGGATAGACAATGCTAAATTTTATGCAGAACCACAGAAGACCTTGAATAGTTAGTGAAACTTGAGAAGAAAACCAAAGCTGAAGGCATCACAATTCCAGACTTCAAGTTCTATTACAAAGCAGTAGTGATCAAAATAGTATGGTACCAGCTCAAAATAGAGGAATAGAACAGAGCAGAAAACACAGAAATTAACATACAATTATTTGCTTAATTAATCTTTAACAAATCAGGAAAGAATATCCAATGGAAAAAAGAGAGTCTCTTCAACAAATGGTGTTACGAAAACTGAACAGTTGGACACTCTCTTACACCAGACACAAAAATAAATTCAAAACGGATTAAAGACCTAAATGTGAAATCTGAAACCATAAAAAATCCAAGAAAGCCATAAATTCTCTGATATTAGCCCATACCAACATTTTTTCTAGAGCTGTCTCTTGAGTCAAGGGAAATAAAAATAAATAAGAAACAAAACAAAAAACAAAAACAAAAAACCCTAAACTACTGGGACTACATCAAAATAACAGGCAAAGGGGTTAACCAATAAAACTAAAAAGCAACCTACTGAATGGGAGAAGATATTTGCAAATGACATCTGAGAAATGGTTAGAATCCCAGCTATATAAACATCTTATAGAAATCAACACCTCCCCCCAAAATAATCCGGTTAAAAAATGGGCAGGAGACATGAACAGATATTTCTCCAAAGACACACAGACAGCTAACAGACACATGAAAAGAAGTTCAACATCAGTCATTGTCAGGGAAATGCAAATCAAAACTACAGTGCAGATCACCTCACACTTGTCAGAATGACTAAAATCACAATCACAAGAAACAGTAAGTATTGGCAGGGATGTGGGGAAAAAGAAACACGCATGCCTTGTTGGTGGGAATGCAATCTGGTGCAGGCACTGTGAGAAACAGTATGACGTTCCCTCAAAGAGTTGAAAACAGAACCACCATATGATACAGTAGTCAAACTACTATGAATTTACCCACAAAATACAAAGCATTAGTTCAAAGGGATGCATGCATCCTATGTTTATAGCAGCATTATTTGCAACAGCAAAATTATGGAAACAGTATCCAACAATAGATGAATGGATAAAGAAGAATGGTAGAATCATACAATGGATTATCACTCAGCAATAAAAAAGAATGAAATCTTGCCTTTTGCAACAGAATAGCTGGAGCTAGAGAGTATAATGTTAAGTGAGATAAACCAGTCAGAGAAAGACAAATACCTCTCACTCTATCTCAAATAAATAATAAATTTTTTTTGACAATTATCATATGGTTTTATTTATATGTGGAATATAAGAAACAGTGCAGAGGATCATAGGGGAAGGGAAGGAAAACTGAGTGAGAAGAAATCAGAAAAGGAGACAAACCATAAGAGACTCTTAACTCCAGGAAATATAAAATATTTTTAAAAACACATTGTGATAGGCAGAATAATGGCTTCCCAACAATTTCCAAGTTTTAATCTTCAAAATTTGTGCATATATTTAATTGTATGGCAAAGGGGAAGTATGGTAGTAGATGGAATTCAATCTGGTAACCAAAAGATGATGAAACAGGATGATCTGTCTTTGGGCTGATCCGTGGTCGACGTTTTGAGGGCAACTGACCCACAGCCTGCATACCCCCCACCGTCTCCTGTGGAAGCCTGAGCCGGCTGCAGCTGCATAGCTTTCTCTCTTTGTCTCATCACCGCTACAAAACCACGAAAATGAATCTGTATGCAAAGCTTCATTAAACTTGATTGAGAAGTGTTTCTCTGTAGAGGAAGAGGGAGATCAGAATGTTGTGCCAGAAACGACCTTTGAAGGCTCTCCGTTCCAAGTTCACGATGGCAGTCCTGATCAGATTGTATAGTGGAGGCAGATAGTTGTTTTGTTGTATACTCTGTTTGGTAGAACTTTGTCTTACTGATTTTCTACTAACAACTCTCTCTCTCTCTCTCTTTTTTAAGATTTTATTTATTTGTTTGACGGAGAGAGAGACAGTGAGAGAGGGAACACACGCAGGGGGAGTAGGAGAGGGAGAAGCAGGCTTCCCAAGGAGCAGGAAGCCAGATGCTGGGCTTGATCCCAGGACCCCGAGATCACGACCTGAGCCGACGGCAGACACGCTTAACGACTGAGCCACGGAGATGCTCCAACTAAGAACTCTTTTTAAATGTGTTTTGTTATGGTGGCACTTTTTACAACAAAACTGTATTTGACCAGTTCTAAAGTGTACAAAATGTATGAAGCTCTTTTTCTCACAGGCTTCTTATTTCTCTGTGGGATCTCTTATTTCTATGTGGGATCTCTTATCTTACCATGTTTTGTAAATAAAGCTTAAATTCCACCCTTAAAAAAAAAATAAGCAAACAGGATTATCCAGGAGAAGTCAATGCAATCACACCAGTTTTTAAAGGTGTAAGAGGTGGCCATGACAAGATATGATATGAGAAAAACTTGACCAGCCATTGCTGGCTTTGAAGATAGAAGCAGGGCAAGGTCACGAACTAAGATATGCAGGCACCCTCCAGAAGCTGGAAAGGGTAAGAAAAAAGATCTTTTCTTAGAACCTCTAGAATGAACACACCCTTGATTCTAGCCTAGAAAGAACCCATTGAGGATGTCTGACCTGACATCACGATGTGATGGATAATACATTTGCATCATTTTAAGTCACTAAATTTGTCCTAGTTCATAAGAGCAGCACTGGAAAACAGGTCTGTGGGTGTTTGTTAGGACCATAGCACAGAAGGTGGTAGGAAGATCAATAAAATTATACTACTATAAATTTCTCCCTTGCCATGTGTACAGCAACATAATATCTGAAGGTTGATATTTTGATAAGTTAAAGATGCATACCATAATGCATAAAAGGGGGCAGGTAACCATAACTGTAATAAATAAGTCAACTAATTTATCTTAGAAGGCATTGAGTGTTACTGGAAAAAAAATTGGTATCCCAAGAGAAAGGGCTAGAAAATTCTAAGGATAAAGTTTGTAATTTTAAATAAGGTTACCAGAACGGGTATTGTGGAGAAGTGACATTTAAGCAAAGCCTTAGAAAACGCTAGAATATTAGCTCTGGGATATCCAGGCAAAAATCCTTCCCGATAAAAGGCACAGTCAGTGCAAATCCATAAGGCGCATGGGGCCCTGGCATGTTAGATTAAGAACGAACAGGCCAGGGTACATGAACTGTAGTCAGAGAGGACCAAGAGTGGCTGGAGAGGGGGCCAAAGGTTACTTAGAGGTCAGACTGCGGAGACCCATAGAGGCTTTTTCTTCCCTGCTATATTAAAAGGGGTTACGCTCCCTTAAGAACCAGACTTGTGCGCCAACAGGCAGCTGGAAACTTGGCTCCAGGTCTGGGCTAGAGCCCAGGGTTAGATACAGGAGCAAACCAGAAAAAATGTGAGAGCTAATTAATTGTTAGTCATCTCGTAAGTTACAGTCCCATGGACAGAACAGCTCCCTTTTATGTGTATGGAAATATCTTTGCAAGCTTTTGATGGCAGAATTATGTCAACATATAAGGGTCCAAACGTTTTGAGATGGACTGTTCTTTAATGTATTTTCAATATTGTTCTTGTGAGACAGAAGCTCAGCCCTTAGTAGCAAATATCTTAACAAAATATTCAATAGTAATAGGTAAAATTTCACAAAGATGATACAAATTTTCATGCTACCTGTTTCCTAATAGATTGTGAGGTAGTCACGGAATACAGATAAAGAAATGTTTTAGGCATTTTTCTGAATATGTTGTTAAATCATTTAAAAAGTATCACCTTCTGGGAGACTAAATGAACACTCATCATCCTAATCTAGCAATACTGAGTAACTCTCCTTTGATGGACTTTTTTTTTTTTTTTTTGTACTTAGTAGATCAATTATCTTAGGAGTAATTGTGACTTTTACCCATAGTCTGATGTTAGGGGTGAATCTGACAACATAAATCTTTTGTATAAGAAAAATTTCCTTCTTCAGTTCTGGTTTTTATAACATTTTCATTTTCTCCTGAAATGCACTGGTTTGTAAGTACTGCCTTCATTCATTTGGCACCGCTCTAGGCTGCAGGAGTACAACAATGAATAAATAGGGGTCAGGCCTTTTCCCTTTCTGCATAATATGTTTAGGTCAACTAGTTTAATAATCTGGCTATCAAAAAATCACAGAATGCACCAGAGAAGGATGAAGCTGATGACTACAACACTAATGGGTTAAACCATAGGAGATACAAAGGCTCTCTGTCACCATACTTCTGCCAATTAAATAATTAAGAACTGAGAAAATAAGTTTATATCAGATCTAAGGTAAATAAACCAGAAAAGTAGTAGTAAAGTGATCATCTCACTGGAATAGTAAAGCCAAATGATGAAAATGTGTTAATGTACCCTAGTAAAGGTATTCATCAAATAAAATTAAGGAAGAGAGAGGAAAACCCTGTAAAGGAGATGAAAATCTGATATAATCCCACTAGGCTAAGATCTATTTAAAACTGGTAAGATCAGTAGCAGTCAAAATAAACTAGGTGATGCTGTAAGTAAAATCCCACATCTTAGGGGCTGAAAATCACAGGTTTCTCTGTTTGTCATGCTTTATATCTATTGCAAGCCAACTCTTCTTCCGAGATGGGCTGTACATTTGTGTCTGTATGACTGCAGAGGAAGAAAGAAGGCTTATGGTGAACCACACACTGAATGTTAAGGTTCTATGCAAAATTAGTGTAAGTAACTTCCACTCGCACGTCATTCGCTAAAGCAAGGGGCAAATTTACAGTTCAAGGACTGTAGGCAAGTTCAATACTAGCATCAGTGCTAGACCATTTGGTGAACACCGTGAATGACTCCCCATGACTGTGACTGCCAAACTTTGAAAATACATATTATCTTTATCTTGAGTTTTCACTGGAAAATACTAACCACCATACCTCTACTGAAGCAAGGTTAACATATCAAGGTTAATATTCTAAGATGTTTCCTCTATTTCTGTAAAAAAAAAATTACAGTTAGAGCATTTAACATGAGATCTATCCTCTTTACAAAAGTTTAAGTGTACAATACAGTACTGTCAACTACAGGCACAATGCTGTACAGCAGACATCTAGAACTTTCTTCATCTTGTACCACTTAAATTTTAGGCCCATTGAACAGCAATACCCCCCCTATTTTCCTAATGAACAGATGTAAATAAACACATTTATTTTTCTTTCTTAACACGCTGGATAGTTGTTTTTTATTATTGTTGCTGTTATTTTGTTTGTTTTTTTTTTTGCATTTGTGTAATTAAAGATAATATTGCATGTGTTTTACCTACCTGTTATCTCTATAGAGAATACTAGATATAAAATTGCTAATGTTTTTGTTCATTTCAATTTTAAACATAGAAAATAACTTTTAAAATTTTTAAATTAGTTTGACTATCAGCAGTAAAATAGACATGTTTCCATTTGTTTATGGAAAATGTATGTCATTGTCATTCACCTTGGTATTTTGAAATTTTGAAATTGGAAATTCTAGTCTTAGTTGTGTTAAGGTTAAAAACCAGCTTTCACCCTTTTTTGCTCTGTTGGAAAATTAAGGGCAAATAAATTCCACTAACAAAACAACTAACTGAAAAATACCTTTTTGGTAACACTGAAATCTACACATTTAAGGTTTAGAAAAAAACTAGATTTGGTACAAAAAATTAATTAAAGAGCAGTGTCTGAAAAGTATGATCCTATCAAAGCAAATATATAGTTACAGAGCTTTTAGTAATTTATTAATTCACTATTTACAACCCATACACTTTCCAAAAAAAAAACTTCCAAAACATTTTTTTTGTAAAGAAAATACTTACTTCGAACTGATTTTTAAAGCCTAAATAATGACAATTATATAAAATTGGTGTGTAAAGGTTTGGAGCTTTTGCTAAACTAAACTAAATGTTTATCAACTAAATGTTTACTGTTAATATTATCTCTTCTGTTCACAAGTTCTAACTCTGAGAATTCGGGCAAAGACAAACTGAGTTACACAATTTAATGTTCTGACCAAAATATCAAACCTGCTTTTTAAGATGATCAAAGTTTTCAACACTAAATTCTGAAAGTACTGTGTTTCCTGGGTACTCATAGGAATGACAAAGAACAGGATAATGGACAGTGTCTTCAGCTGCAGCTTATCAGCAAAGGGAGAAGCATTCTTCACCTGCCCATTTATTGAATCTAACCTTAATAAAAGCCAACGGCATAACATTAAAAATCATTCAATGAAGGCATTTCTGCCAAAGCTTGAGCCCGTCAGGTAAGCATTTTTATAATCCAACTTGATAAAATGGTCAAGTTTACACTAATTTGAGAGGTGATGGATAGAGGTCCTATAGTTTGGTTATCTTTGTTGAGTACCAGTATTATCCTTTACATGCAGAAAAATAATTTCAAGTTTAAACTCCTTGACTTGAACCACGAGCACAGGGATTCTGGACAGCAAGAACAGTGCAGGAATTTTACAACAGATTGAGAAGCATAATTTATATGCTCCACAAATAGAGTGTGACAGAGAGGAAGACCAGCATCTCCTTAGTTTTAGATCATTTTTCAATGTATCCAACTGAGAGCACGCATTGCAGATGAATATCTCAATCGCACACAAACTTCAGAGTTGTTCCCATGAAACTTTTCTTCTACCTACAAAACTGCCAATTATTTTTCCGAATTCCATATATCATTTGCTGGAAACAGCCTCCCATTAGATCCTCAGGTCGTAAACATGATAGATATAATTTAGATTTCTAAATTTCCCTCTCTCTCATTCACTACTTCTAATCAATAATCAGTATCTAACAAGTTCATTTCCCAAATACATGTTTATAATATTTCTTCTCTTTTGTCACACTCAAACAGTCCTCAGAAACCTTAAATTACAGTTACCTGAGACTATCTGTGTTCCATTTTTCCCATTAGAGATCTCTTGAAGACCTAACCATTGATCAATACTCACGGAGGTAAAACCTTTGATGTATTTCCCCAGCCATCAGGCAAATGGCTAAGGTCATTGTCCTGGTGCAGGAGGAGTTAATGACATCTGATAATATCTTCACTCTTAAACCCTAATTCTATCTACTTAAGTTTAAATACAAACAACACACAAACTATAGAATCACCAGTGGCCAGCTTTTTTTCCTCCATTTATATGCACAGCCTGTCTTTCTAAAAAAAAAAAAAAAAAAACTCCTATAAATTATTAAAGACAATACTCAAATGATTTCTATGTGTGAGACCCCTTTTCTGAAATCTCAGAGTCAATTGTGTGTGGTTAGAGTACCAGTAAAATAATGGCTGTCACTCGTCAAGATAAAGAAGGCATGGCTTGTTTGATGACTGTTTGGTAAGAAAGATTAGGAACTTTTCATAGATGCTCACATGAGGAAGGAAAAACTCAAGGCTAATTTAGATTAAAGTGGGATTGGATTTTAGTGTGATAACAGAGATAAGATTTGGGAAGAACAGCCACTATAAGTAATATTTATCAGTTAATGGAAGTGGGGACTAAAGAGATTCTACAACCGGGGAAGAATTTTCAATATGCTTGACTCTGGAAGTCGAGGTAGATTTTCAATAAAGCTGATTATGTGTAATTTCTAGCACCCAAGCTCCACCCAAAGCCCTAATTTTTCATTTGCAATTCTGGGCTCTTTTCCTTAAAAACAGTCCATAAATCTGTGTAAGCTTCAGACACTGATAAACCTTGATAAAAAATCGATGAGCCCAAACAGAAAACTACAGGAGGCTTCTTTTCTACATGTTCGCCCGTTTCCTTGGAATGACTGCAACTTGGGTCATCATAATTTTATTTTTTTTTATGATATAGAAATTTGAGTAGAGGTGAAGCAATATAATAAGGAGAATCAGAACATCTATTTTTTTTTTTTAAACAGATGTGGGGGTGACTATGGGTTTCTTTGCAACAATTTCTTTCTCCTTCTGGAATGTCATATGAATGTCCCTGCATGGATTCCTGTATATGTGTGATGTGTGTGTCTGTGTGTATATATATATATACACACAGACATACACATACACATGTGTATGTGTGTTTAATATCCTAAAATATTCTCTTATAAATAATTCAAGCTCTTGCCAATCTTCACTTAAATTCCAAGCAAAATGGAGAAAGGAAGATTGTCCTCAAAAGATTTAGTTAATTAGAAGGTAAATAATAAGATGATGATACTCTATCAATAACGATCACTTACATATATATATTATACTTCATTTATTTTTATTCTTTATAAATCTGAAATATAAAGGCTAAATATTATTTTACCTTGGTCTTAAATCCCTTCAAAGAAATTAACTTCTCACAGGCTAGTAAGAATATGTGCAAAGTTAAAACTCACTTCACATGGGTTCATAAGCCTAATCTCTTTCTACTAGCGCACCAGACTACTCAGTTGGAAAACAGCTGCAGCATTCTGGCACCAAAGAAATCCTGGACACTGATTTTGGATCTTCTGTCATTTACCTTCCAAGAACGAATCAGCACATTCAGAACTACTTGGTTATTTATAAAAGTTAGATGCTATTCTTTTTTTTTTTTTAGAAGCTCTTTACCATAGAGTTTTACACCCTGGATAGGACTTCCTTCCACAAAGGATTGTTTTGTGCTATTACGGACCACTCACGATAAAATCAGATCAGATGCTGCATGTTTTCGGAAGGAAACTGGCCTGTTCATAGATAAGGAGATAATAGCGTTTCTTCCATGGCTAAACGCTAGACTACTGATGTCAGCTGCGAGTTGCATTCCAGCACCGCCATTATTGTTCGCTAGCATGGTGACTGAGTGACTTATGAGTCTCATTTTTACTGTTAAATGAGAATAATGAAATCGCACACATAGTACTGTTAAAAAAATTATATGTGATCATGCATTAACACGTTTAGAATGTCTCCTTCCCTCTTGCCTTCTCTTCCTGGCTTATTATTTATTTATTTGAGAGAGAGAGACAGAGAACAAGTGTGGGAAGGGGCAGAGGGAGAGGAAGAAGCAGACTCACTGCTTCAGCAGGGAGCCCCGTGTGGGGCTCGATCCCAGGACCCTGGGATCATGACCTGAGCCTAAGGCAGATGCTTAACCAACTGAGCCACCCAGGTGCCCCTCTTCCTGGCTGATTTTTGGGGGAAGACTTTTCAGTCATACTGCACTATATAGTTTAACAGGTGTCTAATATTTCACTGAAGCTGATTAAACTATCAAAGAGTTCACCTAGAAGAAAGAGAGAGGAAACAGGTGTATGTTCCTGAAGGAGCCTGCCATGGTTCTGCTTCTCTCCAGTCATTCGGAGGGTTAAGTACGTCCTTTTCATTATTTAGAAATGAGAACGATAAAGTACATTAGTTAAATACACAAACCGAAAGTGGATAAAGTGGTAAGATTGCAGTGGCAAACAGCATAAATCCAAGGGCTAAACTCCACAGTAAGGAGCAAGCAGTATTCTCTGAGCTAACAGATATCATCAACAACTCAAGTGTACTCTGGTAGGGTCCTCATCCTGGGGGGTCACTGTCTCTTTTGAAGAACCCGAATTGATACCAGGTAGAGAGCCAAAGTCTGAAACAACCTAAAGTCAGTGAAGTCCCTAACATAGGGTAGTGTGTTCTCAACAAACCTGAAAAGCTCAGCTGAGCTCTTTGTTGGGGAGTATTTTAAATAGTTCAAGAAACAGACTCAGCATTTATTCACAGAACTTTCCTGATTTTTGGAGACAGATCCAAATTGTCTTGCTCTGGTATTGTAATTCTCCAAAGAAGTCTACTTGGCCAAAAATGAAGAGCCAAATAAGTTAAGTTTGTGTTTTCTTTTTTCTTTTTAAAAATTATGTTCAGTTGGCCAACATATAGTAGTTTATGTTTTCTCTTGAAATTTGAAAAAAAAAAAAAAACTGTAGCTCCAAAATTATGGAGAAAGTATTTATTTGTATCATGAAGAATATAAAATTATGCATGCATCCATTGAAATATACCTCTGAATAATATGGGCCAATGTTATTTTCTAATTTATTATAAAAATTAATACAAAAGATTTATGGTCTTATAATCAGAAAATAATACCATTATTATTATCCATACATGTAGAGTACTGATGTTTATCCCAATAATTATCTCGATTTTTTAAACTTCCATCAGAGTGTGAAACACAGGACACTTTCAATTCCATTTGAAACCCATATTAATAATGTGCTATATTTTATGACTTACCTTTAAAAATTTACAGTAGGCCTATAAAGTATACATATGCCTTAGTAGCTATCGATTATTTCTTCTGATATGAAATAGTACTTTAATCAGAAATGTCTTCTCTTTAAATTAAGGGTATAAACCTTGCCAGAATTTTATCCCGTCATCATACAGAGCCATCACATTCATTGTTTGATGAATAGCAGTATACTACTTGGAATTTGATAAAAAATGAAACTTATTTCAGATAGATGTGCTAAATAGTACTAATGCATTTTCCAATATGTTTTCTTTATATGAAGTGATGTGGAAAAAGTGATCTTAACGTTAATCAGTAATGGCCCAGTTGGAGATGTAAGAATAAAGAAAATTGTATAAATTTAGGAACCCCTTTTATTTGTTTCAGCTGCATATTTTTTACTGTAATAAGATTAAAGTCACTTTAATTAAGATTAAAGTAGAATTCTAGCTTAATAAAAAGGAAGTTTGTACATTAATTTTTTTCCAAAATAATTTGGAAGTTATGTCCATTCATAGACTAGGAAGAAGCCTGTGCTGGAATTATCTGAATATTACCTTATATTTTTGAATCATCAACAAAACAAAGCAGGTCCTTCGCGGACTGAAGTAGCTAAAATTATAATGAGGTGAGCAGCACAACACCTGCCACAGCAGGAAAGGGCCTTGTGTCAACTCCAGCTTAGTGTGAACAGCAAAGTGAACTAGAGTAGGAAAAAAAACCACAATCTGAAAACAATTACATATATTGGATTGAGATATATGGTCTTCACATAATCATTCTCACATCAGAAGAAGGGGCTAATGACTCTCTAGATGTCTGCTACAGGGCACAATTTGAGAATCTCTTAATATTTACGTTAACAAACGCTGTCTAAATTGATTTCACAAATGTGTGCATTACTTGTTTTTGGAATAAAGGGAAAATTTATGAAACCATTTCTGTTAACTTAAGGATTTCCTAGTATTTTTATTAAACCCGAGAGTAAAGCTGAATGGCAAATGAGGAGTTTATATGCCAATGTGGTATTCTGTATCCAAGTTCTTTACTGTACTATCTTCATGAGTATAAGAATAGTTTTATAGTATTTCTATACATGTAGTTTTATGGGTTTTCTATAAATTCTCCTCTGATTAATGGAAACTCAAGGTCAGTCTACTCCTACATAATAATGAGTGTTGGTTTCATTTATGGATAAATGTTCATATTTGATATTTCAGATCTCAGGACAGAAAATTCTCAAGACCTATATTTCCTTTTAGTGTTAGCACAATCTGCAGTTGCTAGGAGAGCTGTCAATCTCTTCTTAATACATTCAAGCCCTTTGGAGAAAAGCACAGGCCAAAGGGAAAAACCCACAGTGGAAGAATTCTGAAGCTGATTATAGAGAAGGCTGAATGGTAGTCAAAAGTAAATTTCCAAAGGGATCCGATTAACATGGCTCTATCAAGTGAGAACTGGATTAATGCCATTAATTGGATGGCATTTTGTTCTCCTACCTGGTTTTTCATAAGCTGGACTTCCTTCCAGGCTAATTAACCACTAAACATTTTACCAGCAATCCAAGTGCGGAAGCAGTAAAAGATGGATTGCACTTACAAAGTAATTGAGGAAAAGTATATTGAATATTTTAAGCAATGATGGCGTGCATCCTCATACCGGAAGAAAGGCTTATGCACTGCCATCTGACAGGTCATTAGTTAATCTCAGACCTCAGCCCTGGATAAGAGAGGCTCAAGGATCTGAACCTCAACACACTGGGTGGGCCTATCCTAGTGCAAAGAGCTTCTGAGGAAACACTTAGTGTTCTTGCCTTGGCTTTATCAAAATACCCCTGGTGTTATCTCCGATGAATTCCCTAGTTATTTTATTTCCTTTTGACAGTAAAGTCAGAACTGACATACCCAGGCAGTTCTCAAAGAAATTCAATTACTGAAATGTCTGACAGCTTGCTTTGCTTCTTCCTAAAGTTTCCAAAGTTGCTTGCGGCACATATAATCGAGTTTGCTTTGCAAGACATGCCCTGCATCTTATGAATAACTTTTTTTTTAATTTCTAAAGAAAGATAAAATCTAAGAAACAAAAATATTGGTTAAAAGAAATAATAAATTAATAATAGTATATTTGGAAACATTTATAATTTTTTTTTTTTTATTGAGGACATATTAGCTTTCCTGGTATTGTGCATGGCAGTCAGGAGATAGGATACTAAATTGTTTCTGTCATTAACACTGAAATCTATCAAACATTGCCAGGAAAGCTGAAGTCACTGGAATAGTATGAATTCAAGTGGTGCATTTCAAAATTTAAATTGCTTTTATTTCTGAGGAACACTAGATCCATGTGTTGAGTGAGTGCGTTGAATGACAACTGGAGCATGTTTAAGTAGCATCTGAATCATGTGACCCTTTTTCCAAAATTAAAATATTGGATGCGCTAAAGAACACCATATGTGTCTGTGTTATTATGCCATATATAATCTATATAAACTGCATTATTAATATATAATTGCTATATAAAACAGGTAATTTATATTTATATCACAAGTGTTAAAAAGGATTAAAAAAAAACATGCTTCTAAGCGAAATAAGTCAAGCGGAGAAAGACAACTATCATATGATCTCCCTGATATGAGGAAGTGGTGATGCAACATGGGGGCTTAAGTGGGTACGAGAAGAATAAATGAAAGAAGATGGGATTGGGAGGGAGACAAACCATAAGTGACTCTTAATCTCACAAAACAAACTGAGGGTTGCCGGGGGGAGGGGGTTGGGGAGAAGGGGGTGGGATTATGGACATTGGGGAGGGTATGTGATTTGGTGAGTGCTGTGAAGTGTGTAAACCTGGTGATTCACAGACCTGGGGATAAAAATATATGTATATAAAAAATATATGTTTATAAAAAAAAAAAAAAAAAAAAAAAAAAAAAAAAAAAAAAACACCAGGAATAAATTCAATCCTGACGTCCATTAAACAAGCGAATCTTGTACCATAAAATACATCCAGCCCCTGGTCATTTCTCCTATCTCCACTTCTAGTATTTTGGTGTAAATCACCATGTCTCTTGCCTGGATTATTTTACTTTCATGCTAAGATGTTTTTCTGAGTTGGCACTTGCCAACTCAAGTCTATTCTAAACAGGCAGAGTGAAACCAAATCCAGTCTGTTAAGGTTAAGCCCTGCATCTCCACTGCTGATAGCCCCAAAGACCCATCTCAGTCAACAAAGTGTCAAGTTCTTATCAGGGCTTAGGGTGCTCAAAGGACTGAGCCCCAACACTTTTTAAATCTCATCTTCTCTTCTCTCCTCTTTAGCTAGGATTTTCTCTAAGTTCCATACCCCAAGATGCTTGGCTTTAGAACCTTGACTTGTTCTAAAGAGATTTCCTCATAGACACCCTCATTAACGTGCTTCCTTGCCTCATGCATTAGAGGCTTGAATTGCACTTTTCAGAGAGCACTTCCTGAAAGTGTGCCCCATCCTTCTCCTTCTCTGATTTAAAATACTTTTAAACATTTATCACCATCATGTGTACATGATATTGGTTTATTTATAGGTTTATTGTCTATCTCCACCTCCCCAATTGAAATAGAAGCTAATTAGAGAGGAGACTTTACATGGTTTTGTTCACTGTTGTGTCCCCAACAACTAAAGCAATGCCTACTGCACAGTAGATGCATGATTAATACATGGTAGATGAATATATATGAGCTACAGTCTATCTCATTGAAGACTCAATGATCAAAAATTTGAGGGAAAAGAAGGCACATCTTATTCACCACATGTTTGTTTCCCATTTACCAGAAACCAATTTTGAGGCATTTGATTCAAAATATAAAGTAATCTATAAAATAATGACACATAAACATAAGATTATATAAATCTATAGCTAGACTAAGAAAAATGTACAGTTTTAATCTGTCTCTGTACAAAGAAAGATTAAAGGTATGATACGAATTTGAGTTCTCAATATTTATAACAAAGAATATTTTTCTGTAACACTGTGTAACTTGAAATTTGAAATCTGAACAATAAATTAGTGAAAGGACATTGGGAATACTTTTTCATACAGGAATCCCACTTCTGCCAGGCGCTCATCTAACTTCTGGTAGAAAAGTTTTCAGTAAAAGAGAAATTTTAAATTCTCTTAAAATAAACCAATCCTACTATTAGACAGTTATAATGATTAGAAAGATTTTTTTTTCTTTTATCAAAACTAAATCTGGGGGTGCCTAGGTGGCTGAAGTCAGTTAAGTGTTTGCTTTTGACTCAGGTCATGATCCTGGAACCTGAGGATCCAGCCCCACATCAGGCTCCCTGCTCAGTGGGGAATCTGCTTCTCTCTATGCCTCTTCCTGACTCATGCTATCTCTCTCTCTCTCTCTCTCTCGTTCATTCTCTCTCAAATAAATAAGTAAAATTTAAAAAAAAAAAATCTGCCTCCTGGTCACCTTGTTCCTTTAGAGTTCATTTTGCTACACCAGGTTTAATTTTTTAAAATAAATATTTCAGATATAGGAATTTTTTAAACATTTTCTTCTAAGCAGAGCTACATTCCTCTATTTTTTTTTTTTTGCATTATGTATGGATTTATGTACTTTTTAAACTAAGTTACTTTCTTTTGGCTCTACTAGAATTTGTTAACATCTCTTTTATATTAAGTTTCCCAGTATTTGCTGCACTACATTCTAATAATAGTATCTAAATTCACTAATCCAAATTGGCACTGAAATGACCACAAAACTATAAAAATAGCGAACAGCTGTACCAGCACTGGAAATTAAAGTAGCATGCCATGCTACTTTAGAACTCTTCAGAAGCTTGAATAAATTTATTCTGAATTTAAAACAGGTGATACTAGATAAAAATATGTTTTCACTACCTAACTTGGAAATTCTACTTACTGAAAAAGACTGCACCATGTCAAGGTACACATACAGCTATTGTCAGAATCACAGCCTTCTGCAGGAGTGGAGCTGAGATAAATGCCAAGATACACACAAGCTGGGGAGGTCATTATTCAGGACTCTGACTGCTAATTCGAATAAAAACTGTTTGAGCAGAAATGCCAGAAAACCTTACCTATACATAATTGTAGTTGTTTGGCAAGCAAAATAGAATGCAGGGCTAAAACTTTCTAACGACCAGGTGTGCTTGTCAAGCCAAATGGGACTCAGTGCTTCGATGGTATAGACAAGGAACCATGTTGAGCAAATACTCCTATAGACTACCAGTAACCCACTGGGGTTCGTTACCTTGGGTCGCCCTATCACTTGACAGAACTTCTGTCAAACTTGTATCAATTATCTTTCCGGCTTCAGGTCTTAAGTTAAGAACTTAAGTAAGTAAGAACTTTAGTAAGACAGACAAACAAATAGAAAGTGAGGGCCTTGAAGTCATTCCTCTTTGCTATTGAGAGAATGGTTATAAAAAATGATCACAGAGGGGCGCCTGGGTGGCTCAGTGGGTTAAGCCGCTGCCTTCGGCTCGGGTCATGATCTCAGGGTCCTGGGATCGAGTCCCGCATCAGGCTCTCTGCTCAGCGGGGAGCCTGCTTCCTCCTCTCTCTCTCTGCCTGCCTCTCTGCCTACTTGTGATCTCCCTCTGTCAAATAAATGAATAAAATCTTTTAAAAAAAAAAAATGATCACAGAGACAAAAGAGTCAATCTAAAAAAAACCTTGTAAATATTTCTGAAACAATTGCTCAAAAACTTCTTTTAAAAATTATATTCATTTTATAGGTGAGATGTATCAAACATCAGAAGACCCATGATTCCCTAGGTATTTAAACCATGTTAAAAGAATGGTTGATAAAATATTCCCAATTATTTGAACCATTTGAAGTAACTTAATTCCCAAATTTTTCAATGGTAGCTCCAACAAACAAATTAAAGACTAATTCTGTAAATACAGGTGCAAAATCTTAAATTGAGTATTAGAAAAATTAAACTTGTCAAGGTATTAAATAAATAGACCAGGAACAAGTAGCGATTTTTCCAGAGGCATAAAGATGATGCAACATTAAGAAATCTATTTAACTCCATTAACAGGGCAAGAAGAATAAATTTAATGGCAAAGATCTAAGTCCTGAGGAGGGTATTTAAAAAAATTTTAATATAATATTAGTATTAAAAATTTTAACCATGACAGGGTAAAGTTAATTTCTTAAGTTTATAAGAATATTTACACGAACTATAAAGCCAAAATCCTACTTAAAAATGTAAGACTAAATACATTCTTTCAAATTCAGTACAAAAAATATATATATATATAGTTAAGATTCACTATTTCAGCTTGCATCATTTTACATATTTTTTGCCAAAAATAATTAAAAGATAAGATAACAGGAAGAAAATATATTAATTTCGGATGACATTACTGTTTATCTGGGAAACACAAATCATCTACTTATCTATAAAAATCAGTAAGACCACTCAGTAAGATTTCTAGATACAAATCAATAGGCAGTAATCAATAATTTATAGTTACAAAGCATATTTTTTAAAAAGAGTCCATTAACATTAGCAAAGATCAATATAATATGAAAAATCAACTGAAATATTCAGGAACAATATTTTTCAAATAATACTATAGATCTTTACTGAGAGTCAAAAAAGTTTTGAATGGATAAATTCAATAATACACAATTATCAGTTCTTTCCAAAGTAAATCTTTAATTTGATGTGTTCTCAATGAAAATACCTGATTTTTGGACAGAATTGTATCAAAAATATTGATATGTACTCAATAGAGTGATAAAGGTAGCTAAGAAAAGTGAGAGAATATAAATGAAAGAGTAACTGCCTTCCAGATTATCAAGAACTACATAGAACAGATAGATCATTGAAAGATAATCAAATTTCCATAAATTTCAAGAATTTTAAATGTGCTAAGTATAGCATAATTAAAAAGAAATTAAGAATTAATGAATAGGTGGCATTGAATTACATGTCAACCACCAAGAAAAAATTGTTTACGATGGGTAAAGAGTCAACACACATTCCAGAAGAATTAATTAAGGAAAAAAAAAAAAAGAACAATGAAATCATTAGAAGAAAATTATTAGTAGACACTGATGTAATTTAGGATGATGAATGATGTTTGCTCAGGTGTAAAAACAAAGGTAAAATGCAAAAACTAAAAATTAACAGTATTTTCTAGCAAATTAAATCTGTGTAAGAAAATAATTCCAAAACCTTAATTATAAAGATGGAAATTTTAAAAAGTGTTTTCAGCCTATTTGGCCACCAGATGTTCTAGCACAGGTGTGTTAAAATTTAGGTTCATCAATAAAATGATTCCTAAAAAAAAAAAAATACATATATGTATGAACAAAGGGAATGAAGAGGCAGTCACCAAAATGGGAAAAGGAATGTATTAAAAACAGTAAAAAATTAAATTCAGTAACAAAGGCAAATGATCCAAGTTGGATGAAGTTTTAAAAAAAATTTCTAAAACCAAAAAGGAAAAAAGCAGTCCATGATCATGAGAGTAAGTAGAAATTGCTATTTGCATTTATGGTAGCGTACTTGTATGTATACAATCTGCTGATAAGATAATATGGCCATATTTACAATAACCTGAGTAATACACAATTAGATTTCTTGGAGTTAATATTAAGAAAATAATTGAAATGGATATAAATATATATTTTGTAGTAATATTTTGAGTAGTGAAAATTCAGAATGTCATAACAACTTTTGATTTGTTGATTAAAATGGAGTACATAATTATGGAATGCATTGACTCATGACATTTTGAAGAGACAGTATTTCTGGGTAGAGAAAATAGAGTGAAGCTGTATTATTTAATCTCCTTCCAACAATACCTTACCAAATATCAAAATAGTAACACAGAGATACACATAGATACGCAGGCAGCAGAAATCAAACAATAAAAGGAGCATCATTTCATCTGATAAATATTGAAAGGTGGTAACCAAGAAAAAAAATACCAACCCCACACCATTTTCCACAGGCAGTTTAGAAGAATAAAAATCAATTAAAATGTAATTATTTATGAACAGAAATGGCCTCTAATATCTTATGGGTGATGTGTAAACCTCTATAACTTCTATGTCTTCTTTGTCATGCTGCCACAGGAAAGAGTTGAGACCATGGGTGCTATGCTAGCATGGATCTATGAGTGACTTGTAAGGAACAAATTAACCCACGTTAATCTTTGATAGTGATATAGTAGAAGCAACATTGTTAGCACCATTATTTTGCTGGTGTCTATTGCAAAATGATACCCAGCCTATTCTTTTTGATACATGGATAATTGGGGAAGCAAATGATATGAATGTCTCCAAGAACCACTTCACATCTGCTGGTGAACTGTATCAGAAATATAGATTTCTTATATAATGTGCATCAGCATTCAAAACAAAAACAAAAACATAATAGAACAGGTTCTGGGAATTCCATTGTATCTGGCCATGCTGTTCCATGAAGTCCAGAGAATGAGTAGGAACGTGACTTTTTCCCAAAGTTACTTTGCCTACCATGTACCTGGTTGAGTAAATTTGCTACAAATTATGTCACGCACAAACCCAAATGCTGTGGAAAACTCAATATTTTCACTGCTGATATAGGGAAGTCACTCTGCAAACAATGGACAACGGGGTTGACTTAATTTATCTGCCACAAAATACTGCTTTGACCACACAGTGTCAATGCATAAAAGTCTTATCATTCACTTTTAAGAAGAGCAATGGTAACACTTGCCTGAAGTCCAAATGCTATTATAACATTTATAAATAAAAACGGACTACTGTCTCCTCAAGTCCATTCATTGACTTCAAGCGAGGATACTTTCTGTGTTTAGGTCCTACTATCTAGTATGAAGCAACTGCAGCCAGCAGACTAAGTCAACAACCTTATGTGGAAAGATCAATGTTACAAAAAAATTGAAAACTATTTACACTCCTAATTATATACAAGAAAGAATATGACAGAAAAGTGGAAAAGAAGGAATATTCACATCATGATGCATTTTCTTCTCCATGGACTTTTACTGGGTACTCATGATCAGGAAAATGATCAGGAAAATAAAGGATTAGCTATGCCCTAAAGGCACAAAGCATTGCTAGAAGACTTGGATAAAGACTCATTATAGTTGGAGGAAGAGAAAAGTAAAGAAAAAAAAGTAAAACATGTCCACTCTCAGGACAGAGTCAAGAAACCTATCTGGGCTCAGACATAAAGAGGCTGGAAGTCTAGGAACCATTATAAAATTTCTACCAATTGCTGAGTGGGATTTCTACTACAAGTAAACACTTGGGAAATAACAACAAATGGGTACATTAGGGCTCCTGGCTCATTGTAAGACCAGCTTGGGTTTACCATTCAGACCAGGATAACCCAGTCAGAGACTACAGTAAACATGGAAACCTTCTACGTCCCTTGGAAAACAACATTACTTCAAACTCTTGGTTCATTAATCCACACAAGCTGAAGGTTGTCCTTTTCTCAGATTGCAAAAGTTTTAATGTATGAACCCAGATCACTTTGAGGAAGGCTGGGAAGGAGTTACATAGCATGAACTTGTGGTGGTAAGGAATTCTGGCAAGCTATTTTATTTGAGAGATGCTGGCTTCGTTAAAGGCTGTCTGGAAAAGAGGAGAGGAGCTATGATTATCTCGGCGATTCAAGATAGACCTCTGTGCCCCAACCTTGTCCTTCATTACTTAGATCAAGAAAGGCCTTAGCTAGCTACCATGTTCTTTTGGTGGGTCAAAATACTTGTTTTTCACTCCACTCTTGTTGCCCATGGTGATAATCAGGCTTATCTGTCTATGTCAGATAAATTGTGTAATTTAGCTAGTATGCCCCAAATTTCCTCTTTTACTTTAAAGTCAGGGAGCTCATTTTAAGGCAGAATTTTCCATTTTATACCTAGTCTACTGAGGACAGCCACTAGGGAGTTCATAAGGATTCTCCCACACCATCGCTGATTAGCTTTATAACACAATGGTAAAGGAGAGTCCCCTTCATAGGACAGAGTATTTTTCAGTGCACTCCGACATTCCTACCTCCTCCATTTCTATCTTTACATTCTTTTTTTTTTTTTTTTTTTTTAATATCATGCCAGGAAATTTCTTACATCTCATTTTCATTCAGCTAACAATTTGTTCAGAGTTTAGTCAATTAATTGTTCAAGTTGTTTGATCTGCTATTGGCTGCTTGAGCTAACACATAAAAAACTGGAATCCTTGGTCATTCTACCTATATGATAAGCTTGGCCTTATCTCCAACTGTATTTCTTTCCCTCACACTGCCATATTTAAGTTAATTCCAACATGTATTCTCCATATTTTTGCTGATATACATTAGTCAAAATCTTGCAATTCTACTGCTCTGTAAGCATTTTCATCTGGGTGTGGCATTTTAGTTCCCCCCTTAGCTGTCAGCCTCCGCTTCAGGTCTGTAGGGCTAACTTTGCATAGTAGTGTAGTTCTAACTGAGCACATAGCAATCCAAGTAGGCAATACTTCTCCCAGCCTCTCTTGTTGCTGGCTGTGCATGTGACTAAGTTATCAACTAAATATGATCAGAAGTAATAGGTGCACATTTTGTGTAATTTGCTTAAAAATTGTTTTTCTTCCAATTTTACTTCCTCATACTTCCTTGAAGCAGGAGCCAAGATGCAGAGCCTGAATTAGTTTCTACCACATAGAAGACATCTCTTAAATTTATAGAAAAATAGGATTAGGGATGCCTGGGTGGCTCAGTTGGTTGGACGACTGCCTTAGGCTCAGGACATGATCCCAGAGTCCCGGGATCGAGTCCTGCATCAGGCTCCCAGCTCCACGGGGAGTCTGCTTCTCCCTCTGACCTTCTCCTCGCTTAATAAATAAATAAATAAATAAATAAATAAATAAATAAATAAGATCTTTAAAAAAAAAAGAAAGAAAGAAAGAAAAATAGGATTAAAAGAATCTGAGGGGTGTCCCTTAAAAAACCTGTTGGAGCAGAGTTACCATGCTAGCAAATGGTCATCATTTTGACCTTATCTGAGAAAAAAAAATACACTTAATTTATTTCTGTGTCTCTTTATGATGTCACAAGGTTTATATCCTCAACTACAACATGCTATGGCATGTAGAGTCTGAAGACAATGAAAGTTAGCAAGGGCAGGTCATAAAAAAATGTGTATCTGGGAGGAGGGTAACTACCTCAGGTATAGTTAAGACAGAGCCATTAACCAAGCCAAGACTTATTGAGAGAAAATTTCTCTTGATGTTCCTTTTCTAGAACTCTCAAACAGATGCTGTGTTGAGGGGAGATAAGAACTTCAAAGAAGGCAATCTCTAGCTTTCTAGATTTTGGAACATAGTAAGCCATCTTCCAAAGAGATGAAAATCAAGTAGACTCAGGCCACATACCTTTCTGGCTCCCTCATCAAACTCTGAGAAGAATCAAAGTTTTTTTGTTTTGTTTTTGTTTTTGTTTTGTTACCCTTCCATATGAAATGGAAGGAGAAAATTAAGTGTAGTATAACCCTCTCCAAAGAAACATTTAAAAAAAAAAACTATATAAAAAAATTTTAGTAGCCTGAGAGGAAAAAAGAAATCCAGGGATATTATACTCAGAAAAGATGGGGATCAAGCATAGGCAAGAAGCTAATAACTCTGCATGTGTGAATTTTAAAAAACACAGTAAAATAACCCTACCAAGATATGACTCAGAATAACTCAGAAATGGAAACCATAACAAAGGGATTTGTGGTCAACACTGAATGCAATTAAGGATGAAACAAAAAATACCATTTGTGGGATTTAAGGATTAGTTCAGGGGATGGTTCTAACTCTAACGATTCTTTGAGATCTGTGGACTTTTCTAGTGTTTTCTCTTCTTCATAGCATTGTTTGATTATTTAAAATAATAATATTTCTTTTTAAGAAATATAATAAAATCATTATTCCAAGATTAAAGAAAGAGCTATTTCACAAGAATTATTAGTAGCAAAATAATCCATATTGATATGGAATAATGGATTCTCTATAAAAATACCAAATCTCATGTTATCTATTTTAAAATGTGATCAAACTGGCAATTTATAAAAACAGATGCTTATAAATAAAAGGAAACACTTACATTTTCCCTAACATTTATCAAAATCTCAAAAATTTGAGACTTCAGGCTTTCTCATGAAACAATTCTTCATGTTTCACGTCATTCTTTTGGATTTATACTTCACTTAATATGCCACTGGGAGTGAGGGGAAGAGTCCCTGTACAGCTAGGAAAAGATTAACTGCTCTATGGTGAGGATAAATAACCATCAGAAACTGCGAAAACCTGTTCAGGCGATCATTGACAACTCAGCTCAGTGAAAACTCTTTTTGCAAAGCAACAATGTTAGAACCTAGCTTCTGAAGTCAGCGATAAGAAACAGAGTAATTCCATGAACACAGCCAAGTGTCATTTATCACCAGCATCTTACCTGAGTAACAACTCTACACATAACGTCCACACACTTTACCTTCTGAAAGCCTGACAATCCCTGCCGCCATGATTCTCACCAATCTTTCCAAGACTGTCAGCCTGCTCGAGTCAAGGAAATAATGTCTGACTCTACTAAAATAAGAAATTCAGAATCGCCTTTTAATTTCAGATGTTGAACAGTAGTTGGGTGATCTTGTTTTAAAGACATTGAGCTGACTTACTCTAAGCAACAGGGATACTCACTGCATTCGTTACGCCAAACACCATTTTCCCTTTAGATCTACCAACCCAACAATGATCTAAGCTCTAACTAGTTTCACTGAGCAGTGCTGCTAAATTCATTCTGTTATCCTAGAATTTATAACCAAATAGGTTATTGTATGAGGTCCCTAAACCTGGATTTTTATACAACTTTTTTCAAGCCTGGATCTGTTTATAAAGTAACCCTGATTTGGGTATATCACTTGATCAATTAAACTTAAGTTTCCATGCAAAAAAAGTCATCAGATTTGAAGCTGTACCATTTGAAGTTGTACTGTTATTTGCAATTAATATACTTACTCTGCTGCTTACAATGCATTTGCTTTTGGCTGTCTACACATGTAATGTTTTGCACAGGCTACTCTTGTTTTGTCCTTGATTACCTTTTTCTGCCGAACACACACAGAAGATGCTTCCATAGAGAATGGATGCAGTATTCCAATAAATTTCCATTTCAATATAAGCAGACTCTGTGCGCTGATGGTTGGAAACCAGAAGCCCAGGGAACAGTCATGAAAACGCACTAGCCAAGATTTGTTCTAGGTCCCTTTCAAAACCCTCAGGAGCACCACCTCTGTTCAGTCAGTTTGTGAAAGAAGGGCCACTTGTCAGATGGTTGATCACAGGACCCCCTCTGAGCATGTCTTGTCTGGGGAGCCCAGACAACGTTCACAAGTATACACACTGAACAAATGCAGTGGTTCTGTTTTCTTACCTGTCATGGGTTTGTCTTTATAGAAATTTCCACCTCTTTCTTAAATAAAATCTGATTTCTATTTAAAGTCTCACTTTAATGTTAGTTAACTCTTGTATTTTCCTTAACAGCCAAAAATAAAGTTAAAATAGAGTATCAAGTGGTTCTTAGAGTGGAGCTTTTGACATATAATAATTAATGAACTAATAGACTTAGAAGGAATTCTGTAAAAATTAGAGGACAAAACACTACATCTTCAAAAGCCAGACTATTTAATTGAAGAACTGAGCCTTGAAGTAGTTTTAACTTCAAGAAAGTCTCTCAGGGGCACCGTGGTGGCTTAGTCAGTTTAGTGTCCAACCAGATTTCAGCTGAGGTTGTGATCTCAGCACTCCCCCCTGCTCATGCTCTCTCTCTCTCTCTCATACATAAATTCATAAAAAAGAAACTTTCTCCAAGATATAAAACTTTTGAAATTTACCCCCCTTCTGTCTCATTTTTAAAAATCCTACTTTTTATTTATTTTTATTTTTATTTGTTTTGTAGTTTCAAGTTTTATTTCAATTCCAGTTAGTTAACATGTAGTGTAATATCAGTTTTTGGAGTGGAATTTAGTGATTCATCACTTACATTCAACACCCAGTGCTCATCACAACGTATCTCACTCTTTTTAAAACCCACATTTACCTCATGTTCTAAAGGAACTAATTACTTTAAGCTTCCTTCAGAAAAGAAAGGCCACATTTTAAAATTGCAAAGTCAGAAGGTATTGTGAGATTGCTACACCCTGGGTTAGAGCCAAGTTAGTTGTACCAGTTTTGATGTAATTTTAGCTGATATTTGCTAGGATAAATAATACTAAATAATATGTATGAAGGCCCTACAAGAACAAAAGTCTGTGCTATGACAGAAACCAAAAATTAAGCACATCGATTTTACTGGTCGGTGTTTTTCTTTTTTTTCCCCTTTCTAAAATCAAGTATATTTTAATATTTCTCTATAACCCTTCAACTTTTTAAAAAGATTTATTTATTTATTTTAGAGAGAGAGGCTGACAGCACCAGCAGGAGGGGCAGAGGGAGGAGAGAGAATCTCAAGCAGACTCCACTGAGCTCGGAGCCCCACACGGGGCCTGATCTCATGAACTTTTCTTATTTCTATATTTTTTAAATATTTATTTATTTGACACAGAGAGCACAAGCAGAGGGAACAAGAGAGGGAGAAGCAGGCTCCCCGCTAAGCAGGTAGCTCAACATGGGGCTTGACCCTAGAACCCTGAGACCATGACCTGAGCCAGAGGCAGACCCATAACCGACTGAGCCACACAGGCGCCCCTCTTACTTTCATATTTGATCTGAATTCTGTGAATATGTTTTAACTGAGTAGACGCCAAAACCAAAATGAATTTAAAAAAAAAAAAAAAAAAAAAAAAAACCTCTACACATGTAAGAAAGAGAAAGTTTGTATTCAAGAGGTTTACATTTCAGGATATTAGCGTTTTGTTTGCCAGCAATCCTGTCTCTTTCCTCTAAAAAAAGGCCAAATTTTACATTTCACATTCTCATCTCTACATTTTAAAGGCCTGAATTGTTTTGACTATTGCAAAGCAACCAAGTAAAGGAAGAATTAAAGGTTGACTTAGTGAAAAATTCTGAAAGTTTGGGGTATTTCTAAGGTGTCAGATGTTTCCATCAGCATTCTTGCCTATCCTACTTTGTAGTTATGAGCATTAAAAACCTAGAGAGATCAGTGTTTCCAGAAACAACATCTGTACCATCCCAGAAGAAGCAGGCATGAAAGTTATTCCAGACCATGTCCCAAAAGGATTCATAACATCACTGGACTTATGTCCCTAACATTTCTCCAACTCCTCATTGTGTTCAATGGCTTTTTTTTTTTTTTTTAAGATTTTATTTATTTATTTGACAGACAGAGATCACAAGCAGGTAGAGAAGCAGGCAAAGAGAGAGGAGGAAGCAGGCTCCCCACAGAACAGAGAGCCCAACACAGGACCGGATCCCAGGACCCCGGGATCACGACCTGAGCCGAAGGCAGAGGCTTTAATTCACTGAGCCACCCAGACGCCCTTTTTTAAGATTTCAATTTATTTACTTATTTGACAGAAAGAGAGATCACAGGTAGGCAGAGAGGCAGGCAGAGAGAGAGGGGGAAGCAGGCTCCCCGCTGAGCAAAGTGCCTGATGTGGGGCTTGATCCCAGGACGCTGGGATCATGACCCAAGCTAAAGGCAGAGGCTTTAACCCACTGAGCCAGCCAGGTGCCCCTGTGTCCAATGGCCTTTGGATGCTCACACAATGTTCCAAGAAAAAAAAAAAAATCAAGAGAAAGGTAAATGTATCCTATTAGGTTCTATCACCAGTGATCCAGAAGGATCCCACTTCCTCCTTTGCTTAACTATTTCTCTCCTTCCCAGATGAGGGATGAAAACTCACATCATGAATTTGCATCAAATTAACTTTTATTAAGGAGGAAAATGGTGCAACAGAAAATGAGGCAACTGACTGAACATCACAATCACTTCTTATCTTTGTATCTTTTCCTCCTTGACTGTGATCATGAAAAGCGACCATTACAGTTATCAACAATGAGAAAATTTGACCTCAATTTCATTATGAGGAGGGAAACTTTGCAAAGATGCATATGTAAGAGCATATTATTTGTAGATAAGATGAAAGATGTAGCACAAAATGAGAGCATTTAATTTTTGTTAAATTTTGAAACCACTTGACATTCTAAAGAAACATATTTCAATGGAAGCATTTATTCAATTATAATCATGTTCTCCCTCAAACAATAGGGAAAAAAATAGAGCAAAATTACCATGTCAGGGACTACACTGCTGTCATTACTTAATATTTGAGGGATCAAAAGAAAAACCTAAAATTCTGTTCTTGTATGTAGACTCTATGATCTTTTCTTTTTAAATCCCTTTGTCATCAACATTACCCTTGCCTTTCCTTTATTATTTGTGAAGAAAACCTCACTAAGAAATGGTTCTCCATCTTTGTTATTTGAGAGTACACTTTTCTTCATTACTTTCAGTTTCTTGAGGAGAAACGTATTAAAGCCACCTGAGCCCGAGTTTTTGATGGATAGATTCTCACACAATCTTAGAATTCACTGATTTAAAAGAAGTCTCTATCAGGCCATCTAGTTTCTCTCTCTTCACATAGCTATTTATTTTATGATACCTCTTGATCATTTCTAAGGTAAGCACAAATTATAATTCTGTGATTATAGTATTACCATTGATTTCCTTTGCTTATTCAAACAGAAATTTTGCATTGCCATGTTTTTATTTAATATTAACATGCTTTCAGGTCAGGTCTATGTTACCCACCAAGATAAAAAGAATCAATTTTATCAGACATTTATAATTATTTGAGTTCTGCTATAATTCAGTCATGCTTATCCACCTAAGTTACATACTTTTTACCTAGACGGTATTTTTTTCTGTATTTGTATTAAATATCATATTCATAACTTACAACCTCATGGCCATAATGCCCTAAAAGACAAATGCTAATATGCATCTGATAAACAACTAAAATGTTTTAACATAGCATATTGAGAAATTAAAAACAAATTATTAAAATATCCACAAAGTGAATGTTAATAGTGTTGGTATTATAACTTAAAAGATTTCAAACTAGCTTCCAATTCCACAGAAAATGATGTAAACAGAATTACAATGTGGAAATCATAAATACAAAATTTTTTGAAGAAATGGTGCCATTGTTGAAAAGAGAAAAAGAGAAAAAAGCTGAGAGAAATGGTGTGTGTGGAAAGAGGAGAAAAAGACTGAGAGTATAAGAAAGAGCTAGAAACACAGGGAGAGACAGAGAAGGATGGTCAGACAGAAGAGAAGAGAGGATGATAATGATGAAAACTGACAGAGGAAATGAGCAAGAAAGGGAGGAAAAAAAATCAAGGAGAGAGAGGAACTAGACTTCAGAAAAGATATCTCAATAGCGCATGCAAATAACTGGTTCCAACTTACTCAAAATCTGTGAAACACAAATTGAAACCAAAGTGAAACACCAAAACACACAAGCTTGAACAGCTAAAATTAAATGGATGGAGAATGTCAAATTTTCTTGAGGATGTGCAGTGACTGTAGCTCAAATTGATGTAATCTCTTTAGACATATGGGTGCCATTATTTAGGATTATATAAGCACAAGCAAGAATTTAGCAATTTTGGGGCACGTGGGTGGCTCAGTGGGTTAAAGCCTCTGCCTTCGGCTCAGGTCATGATCTCAGGGTCCTGGGATCAAGCCCCACATCGGTCTCTCTGCTCAGCAGGGAAGCTGCTTCCTCCTCTCTCTCTCTGCCTGCCTCTCTGTCTACTTCTGATCTCTGTCAAATAAATAAATAAAATCTTTAAAAAAAGAATTTAGCAATTTCATATGTAGAAGAAATACATACATATGTGCATCAAAAGGCATGTACGAAATCATCTGAGCAGCACTCCTCCACATAGATGAAATTGGAAAAAATACTAATATCCACAAACAATAAGATGGGTAAAAAAAAAATCACGATATTGTTATAGGAGAACAGTAAACAGTAATCAGTAAATATGAAAAACAAACCCAAAACAAAAACCCTGTAGTTATGGCACAACAGAGGAAATTTCACAAACACTATGTGGAATACAAGAAGCAATACATGAAACTATTTACAGACAATACTGTTAAATTCTGTATGTATAATTTTCCAAAGAGACACAAAACTAAACTATGGTGTCCGAAGTCAGGAGAGAAATAACCTTCGGGGTGGAGAGAGGGGGAATGAAGGGAATCTGAGGTTTGATAATCTTCTACTTCTTGATCTGGTAGAGTTCATGTGCATGGATCTACTTTATGATCATTCATTGATTTGCATTTTATGATTTTGACACTCTGCATGTGAGTATATTTCAGCAAAATAGTGTATGAAGTAAAACAAAGAAAGAGAACGTACACACACACACACACATATGCACCTGGAGTGTGTGTCAGAAGGGAACATGCATGTATTGTGATATCTAAATGTATAGAAATTCAATGATAAACCACCTGAGTTACAGTAAGTTGAAAAGATGAGATCAGTGAAGTTAAAAAAGAAAGATTTTATAAAATTTTAACATACCAGGAAGATGTTTTTTTATAAAAACTTTCTCTTTCTCAGACACACACAAACATACACTAGACAAACACAAGGTAGGTTTTTAAGAAAATTAAAGGCTATCTATGTGTTTCACATTCCACTACGTCTGGCTCTATAAAGTGGAGCTTTAAGATAAAGGACACACTTTAGTGATGGAGTACATACCAGGAGGGCTCCCAGGTAGGTCAAGAGGAAACGTGACATGGAAGAGTGAAATGAAAATGAGGCTCAGCTACTGAATCATGAAATGGTGAAGAAAAAGACGGAGTTACACAAAACAAGAAGCCTGACCGTGTCCCCCAGGAATTTAAAATAATTGGAGATGAGCTCTGCGTAGAGAAAGCGGGACCAGAACGCGGGGGGTATCGTGTTCAGATGCGTACTGAGGAGAAAACATTTCAGGAAGAGCTGCTCAATGGACGAAGGGAGCAGGACGTTCCCCCAGCAATGCCCGCTTGTTCCTGTCCCATACAACCCCCCTCTCTGGGTGACCCAGGGAAAATGTGTGTAAAGGGTAAGAGGTCTGGTGCCTAGAAGAACTAAGAAAGACGTTGCTTTTAGGATGTCTGCCTCCCCTTTCTGTGACCCTTTTCCCTCCTTGAAATTCAATCTCAATTCCATCACTGAAATCTTTTTTTTTTCTTTTTTTTTTTTTTTTTTAATCACAGCAAGGGGCTCTGACTTAATGTGTCACCACTTACTTGAGAGTTTGAATTTTTAAATATGACAGTAATTATGGCAGGCTTGGGACTTATTAAAATAAATAAGTCATGCTCCTTATCCTTGAAAAGCTCGTGACCTACTGAGTTTGGAACACCAAGAGACGATTTTAAAATGTCTAAAGTAAGAAAGACTGTTGTCCTCATGAATAGGTTGTAAGACCAGAAAAAGAAGTATTTCTGGGCAGGACCATAAGTTCAAATCACAGCACATTCTTTACAAAAACAACAACAACAAAAATCATGCTGGGGGGAAACGGTTCTGTGCAATTTGGGGCCCCCTGGATATGGTCCTCACACCTCTGGAGGAGTTCATAGACAAGAACGGTTATGGAGTAAGATTTCAGGGAGTGGCGGGTTTCCTAGCCTGATAACTGGGATGTTTGTGGTTACAGTTGTTCTTGTTGACTGGTCTGCTTTGGCTTGTTTCTTGGGAACATCATTCCAAAACCTCTTCACCTGGACCCTTTTTCTTTCTGCCTGAAGCTACTTTCCATTTAAGAAAAGAGCTCTCATCCAGGATACGTACGCCTGTCTTTCCCAGGAAAAGCAGGCTTTGTGGCTCATTTATATCTGGGTCCAGTTCTCCAGGGGTCTACACCCAAGCTTGGTGGTAGTTGCACAGACAGATCTTTTCCAAACTGTCTTCACTTCTGGGCTTCTAAGATGCAACCTACAGTGACTGCAGACGACTGGCCAATAGAGCTTTGCTTCTTGAAAACACAAACAGCTAACTGTAATGAACTTTAAACTTTTTTAGATAGGCCTGAACATCAATGCAATTGGCTAAAAATTAAATGTGCTCCATATATTAAATAATAGCAATTAAATGTGCTCCAAATATTCACCACAAATGGGTCTACTCTCTTGGTAAAAAAGGCTAACAGGACTGAAAATGGGAATCACTTCCATAAATGAGATAAAGTACAAATAAAAACACTTCCATCGACTGCAAAATTCTAATTTTAGTCAGGTACGTGGATTTATTAATTAACTGGGATTGAAATAAATTCAACAGTTACTTCCTTTATATTTTGGTTTAATTAAATGCAAACCGAAGTTAAACTATATCCCCAAAATACACACTTGTACTCATAGCAAAGGAAAATATTACTTAAGAGAAACACTTACATTTGATGGATGGCATTTAATTGTTTTTCTAAAATATCATATGCTAATGAAACTTTTTTTCTATCACTATTTTACATCAGTGATATATTCAGGCGGTATTGAAAAATCACACCCTTACTGCCTAATTTACAGTAGCTCGTTTGTTCTTCCCCTAAGCTCAAGTTTACAGAAGACAGAGTAAGATAAGCTAAGTACATAAATTAGGTAAAAGACATCCAAATGTATCTCAAAATAGTTATATTGCCTTCATTAATGCTACTGAATGGAAAGTTTTAAGTTTGAGCATCAATACTAAATCCAACATACGATGGCATTCAGTCACACTCCGATATTCCCACAAAGAGTAACAAAAAGACATTTATATCCAAATAACAGCTAATTTATTAAAACTGCAAGATACAATGACTTCATACAAAGCCAATACCAACTTTCTCCGAGATTTACAATGCAGTTAGCAAGCACTGTACTCCTGTTGAAGCAACTACAGAGAGAAAGCCTGATTCAAGGGTCAGAGTATTTAAAATCAAGACACAGCTTTCTAGATTTTGCCTTTTAACTCAACATGAGCTACCAAGAATTTGATTGCATTGCTTTCTTCTTAGAGCATTCAAAAATCAATTGCACATTTATGCTACACATCTGGAATTCCTGCTTCACTGCCTTTCAAAGAATGAGTACGATGATAGTAAAAAGAAGCCAAAGCGCTACAACATATATTTCCTGTCCTTTATTTTCACCTTATCAACAGAAATCCCATCTAAAAATACTGATCATGACAGGATAGCTCACCGTGAGAGAACCTAGTAAACTTCCAGTAGATTTCTAGAAAAATGTGACAGCCAGAGTAGAAAGTGGAGAGTTCCACTGCTGGGACAATTGGGAATTATCTTCAAGAAAAAGGATAAAACTAAATATTAATAAAAGAAGCCATAAGAGAAATCTGTTATAAAGGAATGCAGATTTTTTTCATTTTTAAAAGTCATATATACAAAGCTTTTTTTTAAAAAAAAAAAGATAATTTCTTGCCAACTCTACCCAGTGACATATACATAATGTGTGTATGTGTACATGTGTGCATATATATACACATAAACCGGCATGATGTTCATGAAAACAGGAGCAATTTACAGAATCATAAAATATTGGAACCAGTGTTCAACTATGCCTCGGCTATATTTAATCTAGCATCCCACTGTCATGGGAAGAATCCTTTAAAAAGACACCAAAAAAAACAAAAAACAAAAAACAAAACAAAACAACACCAAAAAGGTGATCTCTATCCTCTATCTTCATGCTTTTGGGATGACTGAGGTCAGTTTCTCCCAAGAAGCTGACACCATTGTTGGATCAGTCTCACTGCTACAGGGAACTTAACACAGGATTAACTATTATATTCATAGAACTTCTTCCAATCAGCCTTTGCTCTACCCTCAAAAATCCAAGTTCTCGTAAAAATGAGTTAGGATTTGCTATACAATATATTCTCTAGAATCCTATAATTTCCAAGCTTAAAACGGACCGTTATCTAAAAGTTTATTTATCAGTTATTTACAACGGAAGGTTTTTCCATAAAATAATGATATACACGATGGCCACATGCTTACTTTTAATCCCCATAAATAAATGCATACCTACATACAGAGATATGCATGTGTATATGTTAATGAATGAATAAAACTATGCTAGGAGTTTAGTTCTAGAGAGTCTAAATGTATATCTATCCATTGACCATGTATTTTAGTCTTTCACATACACAGTAGAATATCAATAAGATTTACAAATTTCTTTTATAAATATCAATATCAATAAAGGCATTATCAATAAAGGATAATATCAGTAAAATCCTAAATCTCCTCTGTGGAAGAAAATGTATGTTGTAGGTATATATAGGAAAATATAGGTGTATCTATAGGAAAACATATATCATAGATCTAATTTATCACATATGTATTGTTTATATTATATTACAGATATCATGTCACTCTGGGAAAATACACTTCATAGTTAAATCATGGATGCTAAAACAATCTTCTACAGAAAAGTACCCAGGATCAAAAGTCAATAATGTGAGGTATTAGAAATATCATGTTAAGATATCAGAGTAATTGTACTGGGCAACTCCCCAAAGAAGTAGTTCCTTTCCTGTCTCTGTGAAGAGCACACCTGTCCGCTGTACAGTGTGCAGCTGCTGTGATCCTGAGGCTTATACCAAAGGATACTCAGAGAAAGGGGAATATCTACAGTTGATTCTCCCCCGAGGAAGCAGATAGGCTCTGGAACGACACATACCTTTGTTTCAATCTTGGTGACGGTACTTACCAACTAATGAAACCAAGCAAGTCAATTAACAGTTGAAAAATTCTTACCTTTAAATTAAATACACACTAAAACCTACCCAGAAAAATGTGTCAGATTAATCATCTGCATAGCCCTGGTCTTCCCTGAATAGTCCTCAGTGAAGGCCATGGAGAGGACCACCAAATGACCCTTAAGCTGCGCCCAGGCAATCAGAGTCTCCTTCCTCCCCCACTCCCCCAACCCACCCCCATCGTTGGAATGAATGTTCTGCCCGCAGCTTCCACAACAGGAGCCATTTTCCAGGATGCAGCCTTCAAGAGAACAATGTTTTGTTGAGACCATCTGGACGGTACACACTGACTGAACCCAAGTATGGTCTCTCTAAAAACTTTGAAGATTCTGGCACACACGTGTGGAGCTCTACTCATCTCCGGGCCACTCACCTGTAAGTGCGCTTGCTTATAAAACTTCCCACCCACCAATCCAGACTGGCCCGCCTCTTTGTTCAGATTCCTTTTGCCCTCTGTGTGGGGGGGCCAACTTGCAAACCAGCTGTGGTTGAGGAGGGTCAATGTCTGCTCCAAGAAACAGAAGACTGACCATGCATGTTCATAGCAGAAGGGAACCATCAAGAAGTACAGGGTTGGCCACGCTGGACAAGTCAATGTGTACATGGAGACTAGGATTGCTCTGTGTTTTCAGAGATGAACGAGGTGGTGCTAGGAATTCCTTCCTGCAGGGATCTGGTATGACTGACACACAGTTCTATAAATGTGTGTGCCTGTCTCATGCTTCTTCTTCTTCTCCCCCTTTTTTTTTTTTTTGCCTAGTTTATGAAACTATTAACATGATTTTGAGAAGTAAATTTGTTAGGTTATAAAACTGATTTCTCATCTTTATATAATTAAAAAAACAAAGACAGAATTTGAAGAAACCAAATAAAAAGCTATGTATTTGGAGATTATATAAAATAAACTATTCACATCCTAAATAGAGCCCCTTTAGCCAACCCACAGGAACTGAGAGCAATATTCACTTTGACTTTAAAATACATCAAGAAGTGGAATCTTTTCTTTATCTTCATTTATATTCAACACGATGCTTTATCTTCATTTATATTCAATATCAATGACTCAGCATTTTAGCTATCTTCTTCTCTGCTCTTTAAATCTATCAATTATTTTTAAAATTTTTTCCCAATCATTTAAGTGTATTAGTACAATTCTTTTTTGAAGGATTAAATTTTAAAAAAGAGTGTCCTTTGTTAATGCAAATCAATGTACCTGAACTTAACCTTCTAGTAAATTTGATGTTTTTTATTGGGTTATTTTATGAAGGGTATGCTTGTAATTAGTAACAGCTGTGAATCTCCACTTTGTAAAAGTGGGAAGGATAAGTTATCAAATTAATCACATTTGGACAAATCTCAAGTTTTTATAAGAGGAGAGATTTGAGTAGAATTTTTGGCAACATTTTGAAAATACTAAGAAAAAAAGGTACAAATATTTTAGCTAACCTTGTTATAAAGGCAAAATATGAATTATCTTTCTTCCCAACCCCAAGTTAATTATGCCATTCACCCCTTTACCTCCTACAGAGATTCCTCATTCTCTGGAACTATTCTAAACATTTATTTTATCACCTCTGTATGTCTTTAGATGCATATCCCCTGTTCCAAGGGAAACTGTAACTAGATCACCCATTGTCTGCAGAGAGCTGGGATTTCAGATGAGCCCCGGAAAATCATCTTACCATTACGCTATAAGCAATTTTGAAAATGGAAAGTAGGGCATATTTACTACACCTGGTGAGTCTCTAATTACAATAGTCTATATTCATCATTTACACACATTTGTCATTTTAATTAATTATTCGGGGCTCAGCTCTATCCCTTTGCTGCATCCTAAAACTCCCATTGATTTAAAAGGTGTAATTGTTGCACTAGAGTCCTCGACATTTTGGAATCAGTGGTTTTTATACAACCAAGAACTATTCTCCAGCGTCCATTCACTGTGGAGTTCAGGTTCCTGTCACTTGAAACCATTCTGCCTTTCTTTCTCCTGTTACAGGTATCTATTTTGAGTATTTTAGAAAATCATCCAAAAAAGTCTGTCTTCAGTCTTACAAGTCCCATGTTTAACATCATTATAAATAGGTACAGGAATTATATTATCTTTTGTTAATAACTGCTGTACGTAAATAGTAAAGCCTTTTCAGGTAGGCAACATGTTTGCTTATGGGTAAATTCAGCCACAGGACTATCAAGGTTAGCTCTAAAAGGTAAGGCAGACATTCTCAATTATTTAAAACACCTTTCCTTCTTGAACTTTGTTGTTTTCATTTTTGTTATATTTTGGGTTTTTAGTGGATTCGATAACTTTAAAATAGAGATTTAACTAATGTCATGAAAAACAGTCACTCACAACCACATGATCGAAGATTTCACATTTCAGTAATATGAAATTCTCAAGAGAAAGTACATCTTTATTGGCCTCAATTCACCAAATTAGTATCTACAATATAATCAAGTTGACTTAAACTGATTATAATTGTGCTTCCTTCATGTATCACCCACTGCTATGAGGCAGGGGAGGAAAGCATGGATACGGCCACGGATAATTTTGAACAGTAATTGTGTTGTTTACTTAGACTAAAGCAGGTGTTGTTTTAGGTGTTTTATGTGGAGAAACAGTTTTGTCACCATTGCGACAAACTTGTCAATAACCTATTTTTCCCTCCGTTTTACGTGAGAGGAAACTGAAGCACAGAGGAGTTATGTAATTTCCAAAGTTCACACAGTAAGGAGCACAAATAGAACTTACACCCCAGACACCAGAGACCACATGCCTAACCGCTGTTTTGCACCGCCACCGCATCCTAATATCTCCTTTTACTATAAAAAGTTTGATAGTCCAGACCTATTCTTACCCATCTTTTCTCTCTCCCACAAGGTTATTTTAAAAAGAAGCTCTGAATATTTCTGGTTTTCACTGACACAGCACATCTTATTAAAACCCAGCTCAGCTAGTGGGAAATTCAACATAGGAACCGGGACCCTAGGTCTAAGACGTGGCTTCCTTCTTTTGTTTGTGGAGTATTAAGTATATTCATAATGACCACAACCAAGGCATTCAATTGTACTAATATATCAAAAATCCCCAGGTGGGTCTGTTGGTTAAGCATCTGCCTTTGGCTCAGGTGGTCCTGGGATCCAGTCCTGCATCAGACCCCCCTGCTCAAGGCAGAGCCTGCTTCTCCCTCTCCTGCCTCCCTCCACCTCGCTCCTGTTCTTTCTCTCAGATAAATAAAATCTTTTCAAAAAATTCCCTCATGTCCCTTTACAATCAACTCCCTTTCCCTGAACCCTAGCTATCATGATCTGCTGTTGGTCAGTATTATTTGCTTTTTTTCCCCGTAGAGTATCATATTAATAAAATATTGCAATATGCATTACTTAAAATTCTTTACTTCGCATAATGTTTTGAAATTCATCCAGACTGTTATATATGCCAACTGTTCTTTTTTATTGCAGTGTGTTCCATTGCACGAGCTCACCAAAATCTGGTGCCTGTCAGTGGATGCACATTTGCATCGTTTAGATTATTTCTAATTTTTGGCTGCTATCACCAATGCTACTACCAACATTTTGTGTACAGGTCATTGTGTGGACATGTATTTTCATTGCTCTTGGGTGAATCTCTTAGATTCCTGGGCCATATGCAATTTTAGATTCTATCTGTAGAGTCTATGCTAATTTGTTAGCATATGTTAGCAAATGCTAATTTGTTTTCTAAAACAGTTGCACAATTCTGCATTTCCATCTTCCAAAGTAGGAGAGTTCCAGTTGCTTCAAATCCTCATCAACACATCTTCCTAATATTAACCAAAATGGATGTCAGTAGTATGTCATTGGCGTGTTAATGCTAATCTTTCTGATGACTAGTGACTTTGAATATCTTTATATGCATATTCATCATTCATTTATCTTTTGTAAAATAACTGTTAAAAATGTTTATCCATTTTGGGTTGACTGTCTTATTACTGAGTTGGAAAATCTTCCAGATATTTGAGATATAAATCCTTTAAAGGCTTATGAAATTGTCCAGGGAAACCATCTTTTGGCTAAGCTTTTTTTTTTCCAGTATGGATATTATTTCTTGTTAGGTAGATTATAGAACATTGGGTCCTTTAAAGATAGTGTTAGCCTTGGAATAATGTTCATAAAACTCCTTTGTTATCCCTTTAATGTCTGTAGGATCTAGACTAACAATCTCCCTTTTATTATTGATACTGTTTATCTGTGTGTACTTTTATTAGTCTCAGAGTTTTATCAATTTTATTGCATCCTTGAAAAATCAGCTTTGATCTTGATTTTTGTATTTTTTTCTATTGTTGATTTTTGCCTTGAACTACATTGTTTCTTCTTTTTACTTTATGGATAATTAGTTCTTCTTTTTCTGTGTTTATGAAAGAGACACTCAGATCATTAAATAATGACCTTTCATCTTCCCTGATATAATCAGGGAGAGAACTTTGCTAACTTCATCTCATACATTTTGGTAGGCTGTGTTTACATTCCATTGAATTCAGAGTATGTTCTCATTTGTTGTCCTTTCTTTCTTGACCTATGGATTATTTAGGCGTTTTTGTTTAATTTCAAAGTTTTTGGAAATATTTTAAATACCTTACTGTTTTCTCATGTAATTCTCAATGTAATTGGGAATTTCAGTGTATTTTAATTTATTGATACATAATTTTTATGTCCCAGCATATGGCCTACTGTGGTGAGGATATCATAAGCCCTTGAATGTGGTCTGATTGAACATAGTGTCTATAATAAGTATCACATAGGTCAAAGCAATGAACAGTGTTGCTCAGCTCCTCTATGTTTTTAGATTATTATTTTAATCTAGTTATTTTATCAATTACTGAAATAGGGATGTTAGAATGCCTCATCTATCATTGTGGGCTCCTGCAGTTTTTCCTTCTACTACATCAGTGCTTCTGTATGTATTTTGAAACTCTGTTATTTGTTATAAATATACACATTTATAATTGGCATGACTTCAAGGTGACTTAAGTATCCTTAGGAAATGTCCCACTTATACAATGGCAATAGTTTTTAAAATCTATACCTCTTTGGTACTAAAAGATTATTTTTTAAAGATTTTATTGATTTATTTGATAGAGACAGACACAGTGAGAGAGGGAACATAAGCATGGGGAGTGGGAGAGGGAGAAGATGGCCTCCCACCGAGCAGGGAGCCCATATGGGATTCGATCCCAGGACCCTGGGATCACGACCTGAGCTGAAGACAGTCACTTAACCAATTGAGCCACCCAGGCACCCCATAGTACGAATAGATTAATAAAAGGTATGCTATCTTTTTTATCCTTACTGTTGGCATTGTATTTTCCAGTCACTCGTTTTCAACCTATGTCTTTTGTACTAAAACATGTCTTCTTTATCTGTTATGACAGTCACTGCCTTTTAATTGAAGAGAGTCTATTTACCCATTATGACAATCATTACCTATTAATTGAAGAGTCTATTAAGGAGAGTTTAATGTAACTGTTAATATTGTAGCATGTTAGCGTAATGCTTCATTATTTGTTTTCTCCTTGGCACCTCTATTTATTAGGACTCTGACATTAACTGACCTTTTTTTTAATTGAAATATTCTAATTTTCACCTGTACCTTTTTTCATTGTTTTTAGTAGTTTTTCAATGACTCCACAAGCTATGTCAAGTTTATTTTATGCCACTTTACATAAAATGTAGAAAACGTCAAATCATAAAAGTGAACTTATTCCTAGGAAGATGTTGCTGCGGCTGAGGTTGAAGAGGTTGCTGCCTGTGTTCTCCTCAAGGGTTTTGATGGATTCCTTTCGCACATTGAGGTCCTTCATCCATTTTGAGTCTATTTTCGTGTGTGGTGTAAGGAAATGGTCCAATTTCATTTTTCTGCATGTGGCTGTCCAATTTTCCCAGCACCATTTATTGAAGAGGCTGTCTTTTTTCCATTGGACATTCTTTCCTGCTTTGTCGAAGATTAGTTGACCATAGAGTTGAGAGTCTATTTCTGGGCTCTCTATTCTGTTCCATTGATCTATGGGTCTGTTTTTGTGCCAGTACCATGCTGTCTTGATGATGACAGCTTTGTAATAGAGCTTGAAGAACGGGATTGTGATGCCACCAACGTTGGCTTTCTTTTTCAATATCCCTTTAGCTATTCGAGGTTTTTTCTGGTTCCATATAAATTTTAGAATTATTTGTTCCATTTCTTTGAAAAAGATGGATGGTACTTTGATAGGAATTGCATTAAATGTGTAGATTGCTTTAGGTAGCAAGGGAAGCAAGGGCAAAAATGAACTATTGGGATTTCATCAAGATCAAAAGCTTTTGCACAGCAAAGGAAACAGTTAACAAAATCAAAAGACAACTGACAGAATGGGAGAAGATATTTGCAAACGACATATCAGATAAAGGACTAGTGTCCAGAATCTATAAAGAACTTAGCAAACTCAACACCCAAAGAACAAATAACCCAATCAAGAAATGGGCAGAGGACATGAACAGACATTTCTGCAAAGAAGACATCCAGATGGCCAACAGACACATGAAAAAGTGCTCCATATCACTCGGCATCAGGGAAATACAAATCAAAACCACAATGAGATATCACCTCACACCAGTCAGAATGGCTAAAATCAACAAGTCAGGAAATGACAGATGCTGGCGAGGATGCGGAGAAAGGGGAACCCTCCTACACTGTTGGTGGGAATGCAAGCTGGTGCAACCTCTCTGGAAAACAGCATGGAGGTTCCTCAAAATGTTGAAAATAGAACTGCCCTATGACCCAGCAATTGCACTATTGGGTATTTACCCTAAAGATACAAACGTAGTGATCCAAAGGGGCACGTGTACTCGAATGTTTATAGCAGCAATGTCCACAATAGCCAAACTATGGAAAGAACCTAGATGTCCATCAACAGATGAATGGATCAAGAAGATGTGGTATATATACACAATGGAATACTATGCAGCCATCAAAAGAAATGAAATCTTGCCATTTGCGACAACATGGATGGAACTAGAGCGTATCATGCTTAGCGAAATAAGTCAAGCAGAGAAAGACAACTATCATATGATCTCCCTGATATGAGGAAGTGGTGATGCAACATGGGGGCTTAAGTGGGTAGGAGAAGAATAAATGAAAGAAGATGGGATTGGGAGGGAGACAAACCATAAGTGACTCAATCTCACAAAACAAACTGAGGGTTGCTGGGGGGAGGGGGTTTGGGAGAAGGGGGTGGTATTATGGACCTTGGGGAGGGTATGTGTTTTGGTGAGTGCTGTGAAGTGTGTAAACCTGGCGATTCACAGACCTGTACCCCTGGGGATAAAAATATATGTTTATAAAAAATTAAAAATTATATTTTAAAAAAAAGCGAACTTATTTTTATCCTCATGATTTATACAATCTTAAATTATACAATCTATAAATTCATGACTGTCTTATTTTTTGGAAACAGAAATTAGCCATTTTTTTTTTCAAGCAGTTTTTCTGCCCCATTTTTTGCTTGCTTCCCATATTAGTTGCTAGGCTAACATAGCGAGGTAACACAAGCTGTGGGGACCTAAGTAACAGAAATTTAGAGTCTCATAGTTTTAGAAGCAGTAAGTAAGATCAAGGTGTTAGCAGGGCTGGTCCCCGCTGAGGGCTGTGAGGAAGTCCTCACCTCTCCCCTTGTACCTGCTGGTTTGCTGGTAATCACTAACTAATCCTGTTAGTTAGTTCCTTAACTAACAGGAGCATCACCTGACCTTAGCCTTAGTCTCTATGTATGTTCTCCCTACTTGCAGATCAGTGAACAAATGTCCCCTTTTGATAAAGAAACTGGTCATATGGGTCATATGGGTCATATGGGTCCACCGTACTCCAGTGTGACCATCAGCTTTACTCTAAATGTCCCCTTTTGATAAAGAAACTGGTCATATGGGTCATATGGGTCATATGGGTCCACCGTACTCCAGTGTGACCATCAGCTTTACTCTAAGTGCTCAATAAGTATGCTTATAACAATTTCAGTATTAAATAATCCATGGCCTCATTTAAACAATTACGAGGATCTGATTTGTAATTTTTTTTTTGTTCTTAGATACGAATAAAATAGATGATTTATGGAAGTTTCAGAAATTCATCTCTCATCTAATGTTTCACTCATCCATGCATTCAAACTATTTTATACTTTTAAAATTTTCTGCTCTTGTAAAAGAAACCAAATTCAAATTTCCAACTTTACAGCCAGGTCAAAATAAGTGTGAATGTGTGGAAGGAAAAAGAGTTCAGAATGTTCTATCTAGCTTCTTGGGATGTAGTATAAATGTCCTTAGGGTTGAGAAGAATCAGCAATAGCAGTCAAGAGCAAGGCGGGAATATGGGACCTCTGTCAAATGAAACACAAACCCTGAGGCTAAAAATATTTTAAGTGGTGGACTGAAAGGTAGTATAGCTGTTGAATCCAAATGTTCTCTCAGAATTAAGATTTCTTTCCCGCAAACTTCCCACAAACAGTTTTATAAACACCAGTTATTCACAACATTGAGGACAATTGTGATCCTGAGTAAATAGTCAGGTTTTAAACTAAATGGTACGTTTTCCTCTCTTTAGTAAAGAAATAAGTATGTCAAGAGTAAATGTTCAAGTTGACAATGGAAGTTCCTTGGAGAAATAGTTCTCAACTTTCTTTGCTCTGCACCATTTATACCCACACACACAATCACAAACACAAAGCTTTAAGTATATTTTAGTAAGAATTTGGGCATGCATATAACTAAACTAATTATCTGTGATTTGAGGGTTTTTTTTTTCTTTTCTTAGTAACCCCAATTCACTTTTGTTTCCTTCTTTTTCTAGCTAAGACCAAGTCTACCGATTAAGGACAACAGCTAACTCCAATGCTAGGGGAATACAGCACATAGAACCCATGGTTTTTTTCCCCATGATTCTTTAGTCTTTTGAAGTTAATCATTTTCCAAAATCATGCATCTGAAAGTGTCACATCAATGGTCAGGATCCACTGAGGTGGCTTCAGCGATCTAGCATGCTGTGACAATTGTTTTGCATAATCCTTTCCTCCTCAGTATGGGAAAGGTATGACTCGGCCAAACCAGTAAAATACGGTTAAGGTAACAGAATGTCACTCTCATGATACACCTGCTTTCAGTGAGAGGTTATCTCGCTATCACACTCTCTCCTGCTGGCATTGAGGAAACAAGCGAACGTGTTGCAAACTCCTTACAGCGAACACCACCAATGAGGGAACAGTGGGTGGTTTTCAGAAGCTGACGATAGCTTCCAGATGATGAGTCGCGAAGATCTGTCTTCCTTAGTCCTACCATCGTCAAGAAAGGGATTCTGCCAGCAACCTGAACGAGTGTCAAAGTGGATTCTTTCCCCCGTTAACACTGCAGATAAAACTGTAGCCGACCTATTCCCTGGAAGACAGCCTTCCAAGACTCTGAGTGTGGGCAAAAGCTAAGCCATGAGGAGATTCCTGACCAGCAGACAGAAGCAAGATAATAAACCTGTGTTTACTAACGTCACTACGTTTGTAGTACTGTTTTATGCAACACGGCATTATTTTAAAATCATATTTTATTAAAAAGGCATTCTTTTTAATGCATTCGTTTCTAATTGCCAAGCTATTGAGAGAATACATGTTTTTTTAAAGACTTAATTTATTTATTTATTCATTCTTTCATTCTAGAGAAGACAGAGGGAGCATGAGGGAGGGGCAGATGGAGAAGGAGAGAGAGTCTCAAGCGGACTCCATCCTCAACAAGGATCCTGCTGTGGGACTCGATCTCATCACCCTGAGATCATGATCGGAGCCAAATTCAAGAGTAGAACACTTAACTGAGCCACTCCGGCACCTCTAATATGCTAATGTTTTATTGGGCTGTTTGCCCTGAGGTGACTGGTAATCATTACTGAATTAATTAAAATTATTTTAAACTTTATTTCTTGGGGTGCCTAGGTGGCTCAGTTAGTTAAGCGACTGCCTTTGGCTCAGGTCATGATTCTGGAATCCCAGGATCGAGTCCCGCATCGGGTCCTGCTCAGCAGGGAGTCTGCTTCTCCCTCTGCCCCCCTTCTGCTCTCTCACCTTCTCTCTAATAAATCAATAAAATCTTTAAAAAGATGTTTATTTCTTTTATTTCTTATCTATGGCTTGGTTTCTATAAAAATTTAACATCTTACTTTGATACAAGTATAGTGTATGCAGCCAAAAAATACATTATTGTATGGCTGCATAGTTATGCATTCATATAGAACTATATACCTATATATCTATATTTGTATATAGATATATATATTTCTTTTTCTAATTCAAAATTACATGCATTCTTGATGTCATATATATGTATGCATCTATACATACAGACATGTTGTGCAATATTCATTCTGATAATTTAACCCACGCCTAAAATATTCACGAGGATCTTAAATTTGTAAAATATACTTGGAGTGTTTCAAATTCTCTTAAACAGATTATAACTGGTTAAAACCTGTATTACCTTTTGCATTTATAATGAGCTATTCATCCATGTAGGTTTATTTGTATTCAAAATACAGCAGATAAAAAAACAAAAGCATACTTCTGAAAGATCAAGAGCACAGGGATGTTTTGTCAACAACTAGTAAAGCCAGATAAACTGTACGGTTACAAAATCACATTTTTTTAAAGGTTTATTTATTTATTTAAAATAAGCTCTATACCCAATCTGGGGCTTAAGCTCATGACTCCAAGATCAAGAGTTGGATGTTCTACTAAGTCAGCCAGGCACCCCCCTCCCCGACCAAAATCATATTTTTAAAGCTGTCAGTGAGCTTTCAAACCAAGAAGAGTGGATGGCCTCTGTTTATAGAGGGGGCAAACTGTTCGGTTGTGAACTAAATATTCACAGCTACTTTTTTTTTTAATTTCTTAATTTCATTTGCGCATTCAGCATGCACGCCCACAGTGGATGAAACCTCTGTGCATGTGAGATCAGAGTGGGGAGAATGAGAGAGGCTTTTAGCAAGTGTATAGGGCTGTTCGAACAGAATATGGGCTTTGACAGGGCTCAAACTCAAGCCTGTTTTCCCCAAAAGCATTTTACCGAATGCTGAGGATGTTACAGAAGATGCAGGATTAGAGAGAAAGTTTCTTAAAAGCAAAGTGAAAATCCTCTCTGTGCTGTCGTGTATAGGGACAGACACCTGCTGGAACAAGTGATCCTAGAAAATTGAAAACCTGAAAAGAAGGCTGAATTGGCAATAACAAATTCATCTGCTTTTTCATGAATAGTTTGCAAACACGGGTATAATTAGAGGCCAAGATAACAGTCTTGGCTCCTCGCAGAGGCCCACCACTAAAGGACAGAGAAGCCGCAGAGACTGCGGCAGTTTCTAAATTGGAAACACGAGAGTCCTTAAAGACAGTGTTCCCCTTGAAGATACGTGACAAAATTTTAATCAAGAAAGTAGGCTAAAAAGAAAATATGAAATACTGTGAAAGGCAGAAATAAATTGCCAACAGCCTTTCAGAGTTAAGGATGCAAAGTCCAAGCAAGCAATCTACCGGAAGCTTCTGAAGGACACATTCTGGTAAGAGAAGTAAACCACAAGTAAATTTAGACTTACAAACACTGAAAGCCAGACTTGACTCAGATCAGCCTCTCACTGAATTACCGTGCAACACCCCAGACTCGACGTGATAATAGCAGCATAAGCCCTCTCCTGTGGTTTGATCTGAAACTTCTAAGCTTCTTTTCCACAGAGTTCGGCATACAATGAAAACACACACGAAAGAAGCAAGAGTACCTAATTAATAAACAAGACAAATTGCAAACTGTAAAAATGAACCCACAGGTGACCCAGACAGGAGAGCAAGCAGACAACAATGATAATGAAGTTGTCACAGAAAACAAAGAAAAGATGGATGAAATAAATTGGTGAAAGGATGGAAAATTCCCTATAAAATTCTAATTTTTAGGAAAATAGGTGATTTGCCAAAATATACGTGTATTATAACAAATTAAATACATAAAGGGTGGGTCTCGCAATGGATTGGACACAGCAAAACACAGGTTAGCAAATGGACAATAGATCAGGAAATAAATCTGCAGCACAGAGAAAAACAAGAGTACAAATGTGGATAATAGCTTACAAAATATATGGGACACACACAAATTCTAATATATATGGAATTTAAATTAACAGAAGGAGGAAGTAACACATGGGGAAAAAAATCAAAATCTGATGACACAATATGCGAAAACTTTGCCAAGTTAGTGGAAGATACCAATCCAAAAGGGTAAAATGAAGAAAGCAACCCTTAAATACCCCACTGAAAACCAAAACAAAGAAAATATCTTAAAAACATCAAATACCGATATGGATTCTCTTACAGGCTGAATTGTGTCCCTGCAAAATTTCTATGTCAAAGTTCTAACCCAAGTACTTCAGAGTGTGCCTCTATTTGCAGATAGGTCTTTGAAGAAGAGATTAAGTTAAAATGATACCATTAATCTGGCTGATGAGGTCCCTTTAAGAGGAAGAAAGGTAGACATGCACATGAGATCACAGAGCAAAGACATGTGAGGGCACAGTACCACCTCTTCAAGCCACCAAGAGAGGCCTCAGGACAAACCAACCTTGATGACCTTGACCTTGGATTTCCAACTGTGAGGAAATAAATTTCTGTTAAGTCACCCAGTCTGTGATATTCTGTTATGGCAACCACAGCAAACTACCCCATATGCCTTCAAAGAAACAACATTGAGCCTAACTCCTGACTTCTCCAATGAAAAGTTAAAAGCCAGGGTGCCTGGGTGGCTCAGTGGGTTAAGCCGCTGCCTTCGGCTCGGGTCATGATCTCAGGGTCCTGGGATCGAGTCCCGCATCGGGCTCTCTGCTCGGCAGGGAGTCTGCTTCCTCCTCTCTCTCTCTCTGCCTGCCTCTCTGCCTACTTGTGATCTCTGTCTGTCAAATAAACAAATAAAATCTTAAAAAAAAAAAAAAAAAAGAAAGAAAAGTTAAAAGCCAGAAGATAATGTAATAATATACTTTCAATGACTGCTAAATGAGAGTGATACTTAACCAAAAGTCATTTAATTGAAGTACAGGCCAAAGTATTTATACATTTCATATACGTAATCTTTTTTTTTTTTTTTTAAGATTTTATTTATTTATTTGACAGAAATCACAAGTAGGAGAGAGATGCAGGCAGAGAGAGAGAGGAAGAAGCAGGCTCCCCGCTGCGCAGAGAGCCCGATGAAGGACTGGATCCCAGGACCCCGGGATCATGACCTGAGCTGAAAGCAGAGGCTTTAACCCACTGAGCCACACAGATGTCCCTCATATACATAATCTTTTGCAAAGAAAGTCACATACAAACAAGTAAAATACTGTATACTTCCAGTTACAAACAGCACAAAAACAGGCAAAACTAACATTCAGTTAGAGCACTCATTTTGGAAATTATCTTTGCTAGATGTTGGTTAGACAGTAATGTTCCCTTTTCTGTCTATATTTAATTACAAACTATTTAAGGAGAAAAATCGTTCTAGTTTAAAAAGAACTGAGGTAGTTGCTCACCTACGAAACTGAATTTAAAGTAGAAATTTTGAAACTAAAGAAAGCAAAAGCAAAAAAACTTGCATATAGAAAAATGAAATGCAAGAGGAAATGATGAACCCCAGAAAGGGAGTTAAGTCTCTAGGTGTCTTGTGGCGTTTAACATTCCCTTAAACAAGAAAATCAAGACAATAATCACGCATAAGGTAAAGCATCGGAAGGTAGATCTCATATTCTCACGTTCTAGAATTAAGTAAGTAGCTGCATTAAACTGAAACAGTCAAGGAAATGTGATGCAATTTTTGGAATAAATTAATAAAAGAATACTATATTATTAAATGGGCATAAAAAGCAATTAAAATATTAATTAAAAAGAAGACAAAGTAGGACTTTTAAATAAATCTGTTAATAGAAAATACAACATTACAGGTAAAAACTGAACAACAGCAGTGATTACATGGAACATGAATTAAATTCTCCAAGTTAAACACTAATATCATACAATTAGATTTGATTTAAAACCGGCCTATGCTATTCTCAAGAGATATGTTGCAAAAATAAAGATACAGGATGGTTGAAAGAAAGGTTTAGAGAAAGAAATATCATGTAAAGTCTGAACGAAAACAAATCCATTGGGGTGCCTGTGTGGCTTAGTCATTAAGCATCTGCCTTTGGCTCAGGTCATGATCCCAGAGTCCTGGGAGGGAGCCCTACATCGGGCTCCCTTGTTCAGAACCCCAAAGGATTTGGGGGATGTGGGAAGATATATTTACTAATGACATATCATGTGCTAGAGAGGCAGGATTCTGTAAGAAACTTCCTTAAGAACAGAGGAGTGGGGGTCTCATTTCCCTTGCCCATCCTCCAACCTAGATCCACCAACATCTGTGGGAACCAGGTCAGCTAGAACACTCCACCTAGCTTGCAGACAGTGCTTCCTGAGTTCCCACTATTCTGTGGATCTGCACCCACCCCCAACTCACCCACGGCAGTTTTCCAAAGTAGCTATAGGTCTCCTCCCACAGGAGTCCAGCACAAAACTTGCAAACACCATGCACCACCCCATGCCTGTGGTCTCCTGGGCGCCCACCTCCTTCAACATGCCTTCTTCAGGAGCCAATCAAAGCAGAATCACAAGCCTGGCCGTGTGCAAACAGCTCCAACCAGGGTCAGCTCCACTGTAAACTGACTCCCGGCCCAGGGCCAGGGAAGGAAAACCACACACACCAGCTCCAAGGGCTGCTGCAGCAGTGGCCTGAGGGCACATATCTGAGCTGACCGAAGGCCCCACCCATCACCTAAAGCCTCTGAGGGTATAACACAGGGAAAACAGCCTGTAGTTCCCTGCGACCACAGCTCTGGTAGACGCTTGGTCTGACAACTCAAGCCCAAGATGGCCCCAGAATGGCCCACTCACAACACAGGAACCAAACCCTGCCCATAACAGACAAAGAGAACCATTGCAGATGACTGGACTGAAAGCAAATGCGGCTTTGCCATAAGAGTAGGGTGTTTACAATATACACAGAAGACACCCTTGTAGTGCCAAGTTCTGGAAAACCGGGGTCACAGCAACACAGAGCTTCTTTTTCATAAGGCCACTACTTTCAGGAGCAGGAGACATAGCTAACTTTCCTAACACACAGAAACACAGAGAGACAAAATAAGGAGGCAGAGGAATATGTTCCAAATGAAAGAGTAGGACAAAAATCACAGCCAGAGAGTTAAATGAAATGGAGATAAGTAATATGCCTGATAGAAAATTTAAAATAATCGTCATAAAAACACTCAATGGACTTGAGAAAAGAGCGGAGGGCCTCAGTAAGACCCTCAAGAAAGAGACAGAAAACATAAAGAAACTATCAGAAATGAAGAACTTAATAAAAGAAGATCAAAAAAGTTGATTAAAAGAGAAAGAGAGAGAGACAGGATGCAAACAAAATAAAAAATGAAATAGGAAAAATGCAATCCTTTTTATTTCTGTGGTATGGATTGTTAAGAGAATATGAATGAAAATTATATGCTAACAAACTGAATAACCTAGAAGAAATAGATAATTTCCTACAAACATATAAACTACCAAAACTGAGTTAGGAGGAAATAAAACATTTGAACAGACTGAAGACCCGCAAAGAAACTGAATCAGTAATCCAAAAACTCCAAAAAATAAAATAAAATAAAATAAAGTTCAGGAACAGATGGCCTAATAGGTGAATTCTACCAAACATTTAAAGAAAAGTTAAGGGTGCCTGGGTGGCTCAGTGGGTTAAGCCGCTGCCTTTGGCTCAGGTCGTGATCTCAGGGTCCTGGGATCGAGTCCCGCATCGGGCTCTCTGCTCAGCAGGGAGCCTGCTTCCTCCTCTCTCTCTCTCTGCCTGCCTCTCTGCCTACTTGTGATCTCTCTCTGTCAAATAAATAAATAAAATCTTTAAAAAAAAAAAATAAATAAAGAAAAGTTAATACCTATTCTTCTCAAACGACTCCAAAAAATAGAGTGGATGGAAATGTTCTGAATTTCTTCTGGGAGACCAGCATTATTACCCTGATATCAAAACCAGATAAAGACACTGAAGAAAAAGAGAATTACAGGCCAGTTCAATGTATTTAAAAAACATTCACCACAATCCAATGGGATTTATTCTGAGATTCAAGAGCCATTCAATGTTCACAATCAACATGTTATATCACATCAACAATAGAAAGGATACAAACCATATGACCTTTTCAACAGATGCAGAAAAAGCATTTGACAAAGTACAACATCCATTTATTTCCAAAGTAGGTTTAGAAAGAAGGTACCTCAACATAGTAAAGGACTTGTAATGAAAACTCACAGCAGAGGACACCTGGGTGGCTCAGTCATTAAATGTCTGCCTTTGGCTCAGGTCATGATCCCAGAGTCCTGGGATGAACCCCAATCCACATGGGGCTCTTTGCTCAGCAGGAAGCCTGCTTCTCCCTCCACACTCCCTCAGCTTGTGTTCCCTCTCTTGGTCTGTCACTCTCTGTCAAATAATTAAAATCTTAGAAAAAAGAGAAAGCCCATAGCAAACACCATTCTCAATGGGGAAAAACTGAGAGCTTTTCTCTAAAGGTCAGGAAGAAGACAAGGATGTCCACTCTTACCATTTTTATTCAATACAGTACTGAAAGTTCTAAATACAACAATCAAAGAAATAAAATACATCCAATTGGTAAGGAAGAAGATAAACTGTCACTATTCGCAGATGACATGATACTCTATTTAGAAAACTGTAAAGATTCCACCAAAAAACGACTAGAACAGATAAATGAATTCACTAAGTTCAAAGGTTACAAAAATCAATATACAGAATTCTGTTATATTTCTTTTTTTAAAAAGACTGTATTTATTCACTTTAGAAATAGATGGAGAGAGATAGAGCATGAGCCGGGAGTGGAACAGAGCGAGAGGGAAAAGTAAACCCTGTACTGGGCACAGAGCCCAACATGGGGCTCGATCCCAAGACCCTGATCAAAAGCTGAACTAGAGCCGAAACCAAAAGTTGGATGCTTGACTGACTAAGTCACCCAGGCACTTGTTGCATTTCTACACATTAGCAATGAAGTAACAGAAAGAGAAGTGAAGACAATAGTCACATTTGTAGTTGCAACAAAAAACGATAAAATACCTAGGGATAAACTTAACCAAAGAGGTAAAAGATTTATACTCTGCAAACTATAAAACCCTGATGAAAGAAATACAAAGATAACACAAATGGGAAGTTATTCCAAGCTCACGGAATGAGAGAACAAATATTGCTAAAATGTCGTCCTTCTCAAAGCAATCTAGGGATTTAATGCAGTATTTATGAAAATGCCACCAGCATTTTTCACAGAAGTGTTACAAATAATCTTTAAATTTGTATGGAACCACAAAGACCTAAAATGTCCAAAGCAATCTTGAAAAAGGAAAACAAACCTGGAAGTGTCACAATCACAGATTTCAAGATATGCTACAAAGCTGTAGTAATCAAAACAATATGGTTGTGGCACTAAAATAGACACACAGGCCAACAGAACAGAATAGAGAGCCCAGAAATAAACCCACAATTATATGGTCAAATTAAAACTTTACATAAGAGGCAAAAATATGCAAGGGTGTGTGCTATGGTGAGCGCTGTGAAATCTGTAAGTCTGATGATTCACAGACCTGTACCCTTAGGGCCATAATACATTATATGTTAATTTTTTAAAAAGACAATAGTTGAAAAAAACTGATCCATTTCCTCTTTGCACTCAACAAATTCAGAATTTGTGAGACTAAACAGTTACAAGGCAATAAAATATGCATGCCTGCCTTATTTTGTTTCAACTTTTTCTCCATAGATCTTAAATGAAATCTCTGTCATAGCATAAAATCTATCTAAACTCAAAAGTGTTAATTTTATCTAAATAAAATGACCTTTCCGTTTTGTTTATGTTATTTTGGTTTATGACAGCCAAACTAATTATATATGTAATACAGCATGTAGAATATGTAACAATCTGTATCGAACCTTACAATATTTTGTGTAATATAATATTCATAGATGCATAGTACATATTCTATTTTATATATGGTATAGTATATATTGCCTATTACATAATGCATTCTTTTGAAATTTAATATTAAAAATATATAAAGCATAGCAAATATTGTCTTATTTGTTGTGGTTAGTACCTAAGAAAAATTGGATCCTGGTTATTTACCTATACATATACAGACATACACATCTTATATATATGAATGTAGAAAACCAATATATATATATATATATAGAGAGAGAGAGAGAGAGAGAACTCTACCATAACCATACATTTATAGATATAAAAACTCACAACCAGAAAATGTTTGTTGAGATCCTAAAAACAACATTAATGTATAATTTCCAAAATGACACCATATACTATTTACAAAACTAAGAATGAACCAAAGTAAATTTTGCAATAGTATTTTTTAATTTGCCAGGTCTTTTCTTTTTCTCCCCTGGAGGAAGAATGACTGGGGAAGTCTTTGTTTTTCTGTGTTTCTTGAATAAATAAACATCTTACTGTGGGACAATGTAGGTGTTACATGTGTAGAATACATTCGCATACCTTATAAATTACCCTGACCATCTGTAAATGCATTTGAAAGTTTCTTTTGTTTCACATGTTTCAGTAATACCAGTTTCCGAGATAGCCATAGTAACAAAACCCTGAAAATCTGCCTGGATATTTAATCACATTTTTTACAATTTTGAAGGATCAGGCAAAGCTTATAGTCTTTGCATTTTTGTTGTTATGGTTGTTTTTTAATTAACCAGGATCACCTTGAAAATAGCACAAAGGTGGAGTACTTTTTTTTTTTTCTCCTGGACACATTGAATAAGTTGGTTTATACTTTCTTACTCATTTATGTTGATCAACAACTATCTGGCCAAGCATAGGGCTTGAACTTGTTTTTGTTTTGTTTTTTTTTTTTAGTGTTGATTATTTTATTCCTTTAAAAACTTTTTGAGAAGAGTCAAAGTCAGGGTCATTCCAATTTTATGGAATGAAAACTAACATAGTTAAAAACATCATTTTCTTTGATGTAACTTGAAGAATGAGTGCTTCACAAATGTGATTTTATGAACATGAAGAGTAACAGAATAAAACTAGGCTAGAAATATTTTCTTAAAAATCATAAATTTCTGTCCCCTAAATCCAATTCCAGAACATATGCTGCTATAGTTTAAGGCCATTCAAGTAATTTTTTAATAAAATTTTCCTCTCGGTCTTTTTGGTTTTTTTTTAAACTTAAATCTAAGATTAGGTCAGTACACTAGGCTTTGGATCCCAAAGAAAATTAGGAGTAAAAACAAACAACAACAAAAATGAAAGAAAAGGAAAAGTGAGCATAGCATTACTAAGTCAAGCCCGAAAATCTCATGAAACTCAGAGCCTGTTCTGCCCCTTTGATACATCCTTAGGCTTAACAACCACATCACAGAACAAAGTCTGCTCTAAAGAGAGGAAACGGACTCCCCGAGACAATGACCTTGAATTTTTCTAGTTAGCAACACAACACTATCTCACCAGTTATGTAGAACAGGGTTCCCTTGTGACAGAAACTTTAATGTAAATCATCTAAATTACTAAATTATCAGCCAGTCCTTTTTAATTTTTGCAATATTGAAGAACATTGATTATGAGCAATTTTTGCAGAACTACACTATGTGCCTTTAATTTTACTCTTACTATTTTAAAATCTGTATTAATCCTGCCCTTGCCCTGGTAATTATCAAGTATAATTCACACGCGTTAGAGTTCATTTCTACAATAGTAAAAAGTTCTGACCACTCAAGAAGGAAGGGTTTTTCTATTTTTATGGCTTCTGTATTAAAGTATCAAATATTACTTCATTCTGTGGAGAGACAACACATATTTTCTAAAGCATCATGGATTTTATGTTTATATTATGTTCATGAAATTTTAATCAGATAGGTATCATTATTCTTATTTTAAAAAAAATACAGTTAAATATAGTTTTGAATCAAAGGAAGTCAGAGATACCTTCCTAGAGCCCAACATTGAATGAAGCATTTTGAGTGGATTCAGCTTTGCCTTTGGAACGAACTGGGTTTCAAGCAGAACTAGATTGACTTTGCATATGGAACTGGGAATTCAAGGGCAGAGAGAGTTTGTCTCAATTCTTAATTTTACTTTTTACTCTATCTCTTCATCAACTCGACTCTCCCACCATCTCAGACATGGACAGCAGTGCCCCACTTTCCCACTTTCATTGCTTTGATTTTTGACTCATGCTACTGCTCCCACCATTTCAAGAGCTGCATCGTCTTCTCTACTCTTGGTCCTACGAACCCCCACACTTCGCGAGATTTACCCCCTCCCCAGCAAGCCTTCCTCCTTCCCTCGGGTTTATTTACCCACTTTTCTGTCACACCCACCTTACTGGTGTAACCATTAGGGCAGAGCATTGACTTCATTCTCCTTGATTACACAAGTAAAATCCAGAACTACAGTAGAAGTTTTATCCAGTGAAGAATAGGTCTTCACTGGATTTAGCAAAATGTAAGACCTCAACAAATGTTTATTCAAATGAAGCTTTTTTGTTTAGTAAGCATCCTGTCAAAGGTGGGACTGGATATTGCCCTAGCCAACAAAAATGAAAACAGCATTTCCTGAGTTGCTACTTTAGAACAAGCCCGGCACTGTATTAAGTGCAGGTTCTACCTCACTATTGCTTTTAATTCCAGCACAGCAACAGCGTCCCCAAGTCTCCTCAAGGCAGGGCTGGCAGTCGCTCAGATCAGTTCTGCTCTACTCCCTCTTGTCTCAAAACGACACTATGCTTCGTGTGGAGTCAGAGTTCCAGGGCTAAAAGAAAGCATCTATGTTAGGTTCTACTAGTTTCAACACAGAATTACCGAGTTTATGACCCACTCAGAGACAGAACCGTGGATCTCATCGGTAAATGGTTATGTGTCATCAATGTTTAAGTTCATACTACTCGGAATTTTAGAAAGTGATTCAGATTCAAAAATAGCATTCTCATTATCTCAGAATGATCTTTATCTCTTAACTACCTTTTATGAGTAAACAATTTTTAGAGCAGTTCTATGTTGATAGAAAAATTGAGAACATACTACAGAGTTCCCATAGTCCATGCCCCTAGTTTCTCCTAGAGCTAATGCCTTACATTACTAATACATTTGTTACAGTAAGTGAGCCAAGACTGATACTGATACTTTTTAACTGAAGTCCAGACTACACAGATCTCAGTAGTAGTTTTTACTTAGTGTTCTTTTTTCTATTAAAGAAGCCCATCCAGGACACCACTTAAATTTAAGTGACAGCTCTCCTTTTATCTCCTCTTTGTTATGACAGTTTTTCAGTCTTTCCTGTTTTTTTTTATGACCTTGATAGCTTTCAGGAGTAATGGTCAAGTATTTTGTACGCTGCCCCTCTACTGAAATTTGTTTTTGTCATGATTGGATTGGGGTTGTACACTTAGAGGAAGAAGATACGAAAAATAAAATGTCATCTCCATCTCATCATACCAAGAGTACAGACTAGAGACCTGATTTATGACTGTTAATGCTGACCTTTATCATCTGGCGGAGGAAGTGTCTGTCATATTTCTTCACTATAAAGTTGCTAGGCTTTTTTTGTTGTTGTTGTTACTATTTTGTGTATTTTTTTTTTTAACCTGGTTGCTGCTATGTTCTCTTTAGAAAGAAATTGCTATGTGTAGGCCACACTCAAGGAGGAGGGAATTTTGCTTCTCTTCCTGGAGGGTGGGTTATCTACACGAGTTAGAATTCTCCCACAGGGCAGACTTTTCCTGCTCCACAATTTATTAATTGATTAAATCAATTCCTTATAATTATATGGACTCATGGATATCTGTTTTTTATTTTGGGTTATAATTTAAAAATATTTTATTCCTCAAATTAGTCTAGCATTGGCCGCTAGGAAACCATTGGCTCCTCCTGACATAACCTAATTAGTGTGTGTGTGTGTGTGTGTGTGTTGTGTATGTGTGTGCACATACCTAGCACCTCCTTATCGTGGGCAACTACAATGCTCTAAGCATATCTCGTGCATTTACTATCCTAGCCCAACAATTCGCTGTTGTTCTAGGTGTCATAATTCATTTTACTGGAGAACTGGAACATCCAGGGGCTAGCAGTATGCACAGCTACTGGTGTGTCTTTTCTCAAGGCTCTGTCAACTCACGGGACAAAGAAATCTGTGTATCTCTACTAACCCGTGTACTATAAATATTTTTATATGTAACCATCTATCCTAGGCTGGACCAGTTCTTACTTTTGTCTCCAATCAATCTCATCGCCACATGGCTTATTCTAGCTCCCTCCCCTCACTTATCTGTAACCTCAGACCCAATCCGACAGTGGGATAGATTCCTGGCTCCCACCATCTGCCCTTCAGAACTGGATCATTTATTTATTCATTCATTCATTCCCTATTATTGGGCTTTAAGACTTTTCTGGCTCTTCTGAATATTCAAGATATGTGCTTTTTAAACTGTAGGAATATAGCCATCATACACTTAAAATCATAGGCCAGGGAGAAGTCCCTACTAGTTCAGAGTCTTGTGATGGGCTAATAATTCAAGCTATTCTCTATTTACATGTATCTTTTCAACTGCTTTGGTAAAATATGTTGCTCTCCCCCCACACACACACATATTACCTTTTATTCTTTCTTCTAAGAGACTTATAGGAGAAAAACCACTATGAAACTAACTAGATAGTATTTCTTCTCTTTTTCCCAGGAATAAAAATGTTGCATTCTCTGTTGAGTTTCCTTTACTATTTGTATAGCCCATTTCATCTCCTGTGTTTACCTCTTTGGGGACTAGAATGTATTATATACCTTCCTAAGGCCTTTTTAAATTCTATTGTTTCTTCAAAATGTAGTAGATGGATATAGTGCTTCAAGGTTATATATAAATACAAACCCATATATATGTAAAGCCTAAAAATAACAAATAACATATAAACTAGAAATGTCATTATAGCCTCAAAAAGCAAAAAATATATATCATATAAAGTTTTGGAAAAGTGTAGGAAAAATATCAGTGGAGGTCTATTCTATTTTTCCATAGTTTAATATTTACTTTTGCCCCATACGCCAGGCATTTTTCTGAACATTAGAGATAGAGAACAAGGCAGAATGGGAAATGCCCTAACTCTCATGGATCTGTTTTATAAAAGGAGACAGAGAATGAGACATTTTTTAAAAATGTCAATTAGTGACAAGTGGTATCATAAAAGCAAAAAAGAATGGTAGCTACCAGCGAGTATTCCCCAATAATTCCAATTTGTAATTACTTTTATAACTACAACAATTAGCAGACTAAAAATAGCTCTGTTTTAATGTCACAGATTTCTCATTTTTTAGCTATATTCATTTATACCAAACGTTAATATACAGGATGCACTGGCCTATAACCGACCCTATTTCTTCCGTATCAAGATACAGGATTCCTTTGCAACGCTGTGTCAGTATCACTGTTCTTGTTATCAGAGTTAAATTTTACAGAGTTTTTCAGAGAGGATTACACTACGAGAAAGTATTAATATGTAAATACGTATTCCAGATTTTATTATTTTGGAGTCCTAACACCCAAAGATAAATATTTATGTGTGCATAAGGGATTTGAAATCACATTTTCTTATCTGAAGGCTCCCCTTATAGCCTTTGAAATAGAATGTAATGTCCCAATAATTGCATACACTTATACCTCTAAAAATAATGATTTATAGTGTCATCTATGGAGCTGTGCAGTACAGCCCCATGGCTTCTATCAAGGACAGTCTGAGGGCTGAGTGTGTGCTTGAATGCTCTTATAACTGAATCACATCCCCTGACACAGCCAAGTCCGCGCACGTGGCCCACCAACGCGCTGGTCTGTCACCAGTTACATCAATCACATGATGCCTGCCTGATTTTTAAAATTAGGGATGAAACGCTTGTAAAGAAAAGAGCTACGCCTGGATATTCCTAAAGAATAAGGAAAACTATAAAAAAAACTCAGTGTGTTAAGTGGGGGGGGGGGCATGTATGAACACCAAATTAATATGTGAGAAAATCACCATGTGGAGAAATAGAGATCGATCACAAAACAAGTATCATGACCTGACACAAACATGTGCCACATCAATTGGAAGGACTGGCATCACAACATCGATAGGGACTTGGAAGTGACAGGGGAAAAATGCTCCTTCAGGTGCATGTTCCTTTCTAGAACTGACGCTAAAGGCCTAATATTTTCAGTCGGAGCCATTCACATGCAGGGAAGTTTTTATTCGTTCGAAGGAGATGCTTCTTGTACTGAAATCAGTAAATGATAACAAATGTTGCCACAGGCCCTGAACCAGGTTTTAAAAAACATATTGTTATGAGGTGATAGGTTGGAAATTAAAATGCTTTGGGTGAAGCTCAAATTTCAAGGGTAATCTGTCATCCTAATGCAGAAAGTTGACCACAAAGCAGTGATAAATTTGTTTTAGGGACTCCCAATGATTTGGTTAGTTTACTCTTGGGCTCTAAAATGCTTGAACAGTGGCATATCACTTGCCTAAAAAGTGGATATTGAAAAACAAAACAAAAAAAGTGTTCCCCTGGATTGTAGGTCCAATTGCTTTAGATATTTCCATCAGGGAACAGGAATCTGAGGCCCTTATATTTAGTGGAAGGTGGGGTAACATTCAAGTCCGTATCTCCGCTGAGGAGATACTACCAGTGATTAATTATACTAGATAATTGGGATTCTCTTATTTCTCCCTTTCAAACCATATGTTTATACAATGTCTTATGAATATTATTTAACTACAGGTTTGAGAGGTAGGTAAGGAAAAGACACTGCCTCATTTTATAAACGTAAGCCAACTGGTCTCAAAGAGATTTAAGTGCCTGGCTTTGAAACAAATATCCAATAAATGAATGCCAGATACACAGATGGGTCGTCTGTCCCCAGCCCGTCAGCTTCATACCACGGACGCCAGGTTAAGACAGGGAGGATGGAGGTCCGGTCCTGCTCTGCCCGGACACTGTAGGGTAGCCAGACAATACGACTGATATTTTAGTTGAAATATACATTACTAAGTGAGAAAGTCATTTTGTTATTATTGACAATTTAAGGATTTTCCTTTATATGATCCTCCTCTTACACTTGCTTTTATTTTTAAATGATACAACCTACTACAGCAGAAGGAACGTTAGCTTGGATCTGAAGATAAGTCTGGCTGGGCTAGTAACATGCTAAATATTCATGGGGCATTTCTCCATTGATTTAGCTTCAACTAAATAGATTTAGAAAAAGATGTGCTCCCAGATACACTTTAGCTATTAAGTGGTGTGATTCAAATACAGACGAATTATTCACTTCTATAAATCTTCTAAGGCTACAAACCCAACGTGTTAAGGTAAATTCGGTAACTCACTATTATCATTGTTTCTTTCTTTTTTTTTTTTTTTAAAGATTTATTTATTTGACAGAGAGAAATCACAAGTAGACAGAGAGGCAGCCAGAGAGAGAGAGAGAGGGAAGCAGGCTCCCTGCTGAGCAGAGAGCCCGATGCGGGACTCGATCCCAGGACCCTGAGATCATGACCTGAGCCGAAGGCAGCGGCCCAATCCACTGAGCCACCCAAGCGCCCCTCATTGTTTCTTAATTCAGAAAGATTTCATTATCTCAGGCTTCAGCATTATTGAGGGTGCTACGAAGCTTGAATGTGGTGCTTTCCAGAAATACATCCATGACACACATGTGGATGGTAAGAATATTCTAGGGCTACAGCAGGCACGGTGGCCAGAGAGCCCGGGGCTGATTTTCCTCTCTCAGATGCATTTCCACGCGATACCATGCTCAGAGCCCTCCTTGGTCTGATCACTTGACTGAGGAGGCTGCACCTCAAAGGTTGTGGCTTTTAACTTTACAGTTTCCAAGAGTGGCAATTTCTACAGCAGGGGTGGCTAAACGAAAATTGCTCAATTGTTCGCTCTTCCAACTCTTGTTTAAAAATTCTCTGGACAACAGCAGTATTGCTTACTTAGGACAGTGTGCAGGAGAAATGAAGTACATTCTGTGGGGGAGAGGGTGGCCGCCGAGGGAGAAGACGCTGAAATCACCACGCTGGGTAAGGCAGGTCCCCTGCCCTGCCGGAAGCCTTGAATTCCAGATCTCAAATCTGCAAATATCTTTGCGATCCAAGGGACAGCAAAGCTCAGACTTTTAAGTGGAGAAAGTCCTAATTAAGTTGAAGCAAGGTAAATATTCAATTAAAAGCCTCTACATGTTCTGACTTTTTAAGAAAAATTAAGTCCCGAAGACTTGAAACTAAGAAAAAAAATGTTGGTCAAAGACTGAATGTGTAGATGGGAAAAGATCATTTTTCCTAATCACTTCTACAATCTCAATACCCTTTCCACTTGGGAGAGCTTTCAGTGGCACTCTCCAGAAGAGCTATTCTTCAAAAATCCTTTCAGAAAATTCAGTTATGGGGTCTGTCTTTGGCCGAGGTCGTGACTTCAGGGTCCTGGGATCGAGCCCCACATGGGTGTCCCCGCTCAGCGAGGACTCTGCTTCTCCCTCTCCCTCTGCCCCTTCCCCGACCACCCCCGCTCTCTCCCACATGCTTTATATCCAATAAATAAAGTCTAAAAAAAAGATAAAATCCAGTCATTTTTTCATCTCTCACACCATCACGGAAGATTCGCTAAACCATGTTTTATGGGTATTAGGAAGAGTTCCAAAACTCACAATGACTTTTTATTTAATGAGAGATACAATTGATTTTCTCCTGCCCCTTAAAGAGATGTACTCCAGTAAGCTTTGATTCTAACCAGAAATCAATGCAGGCTTATTTTTATGCATTAAAAAAAAAAAAAAAATCCTTGAGAAAAGAGCAAACCAGCAAATCAGTGAATGACTCTTGTTCCCATGGGCATGTTTGAGTCACTGTGCTACAGGCGTCCTTGGCAAGTGTGAAGAGCTGTACTGTGCACAAGGAATTCGGGAAGAAAGAAGGAAAAAAAAAAAAGAAAAGCAAGTCTAGCAAACAGAAATCAAGGGGATTCAATCTTCTCCAGATAACACGGATTTTACAGAAAATACACGTTTTGGGAAATTCATGTTCCTTATCTATAGGAGACCTGACTTGAGACCTGAGGACAAAATAACTGTATTTAAATATCAGCTGTCCCCTAAGGAATGAGAGTTATTTGTATTATTGGAACTCGCTTTTGTCTTTAGCTATAGTGGTGTTAATGATTTCTCTAGGTCCATATTTTATTTAATTAATTAATTTTTTAAAAGATTTTATTTATTTATTTGACAGACAGAGATCACAAGTAGGCAGAGAGGCAGGCAGAGAGAGAGGAAGGGAAGCAGGCTCCCCACTGAGCAGAGAGCCCGATGTGGGGCTCGATCCCAGGACCCTGGGATCATGACCTGAGCTGAAGGCAGAGGCTTTAACCCACTGAGCCACCCAGGTGCCCCACTAGGGTCCATATTTTAGTGATAGTCCTATACTGTTGCATCTATTAGTGACATAGTTAAAAGTAACTCTTGTAGCTTAATAGAAGCTAATGACAAGCTGTACTTTATAAAGAAACCATCTTGTGACAAATATGAAAGGTATAAAGAAAAAGTTTGCTATATCCATGGGTGTGTATGCATCTGTATAAATGTATAGTATTTTTATTTTGGACTTCATAGGAAAAAAATAATTATCATCTATTTGTCAAAGATAGGTCCAAAATTTATTGAAATGAAAATTTATTGAAGTGACATTCATGAAAAAAATTGATTATTGAGTCTTTATGACTTATTATAGGCTTATTACAGTGGGATAAAACAAAATGTATGGCTCACACTTGTTTTAATAATATGGGGATATGAGGGGAAATGTCCTCAAAAATTTACTCTTTCCCAGACAAAATCAGTGTGAGCAAACAATAATCATATTTTATGCAAAACCATATACTCAGTTCACTTTTATAACTCTCTAGTGTTGCTCTGACTTTCAATAGTGGATAACTGGAAAAGGCACTATGTATTTTACAAATGTTTTCCCTTGGATTTCTGAAAAGGTGACTTTTTCAGAAAGTACAAGCCAGCGCATTTCTAAGTCAGAGAAATCTCATGTAATTAAAGCCTCTAGCTGCATGCATTTTTAATACGACACACAACATAGTAATTGACATATGTGATTCTGGATCACACTTCAGATTTTAAATTATTTTAGTCTTCAGAATGTGTTTAAGTGCACTAACCAGATACACTTTCAGTAATTCGGCTTTTAATGACTATCTTTCTCTTCAGAGCTAGCTTTGATGTTAAAATAGTCTAAGAAATAATGTAATTTCCCCACATGCTGGTTGGGTTATAGTCAGATGTTTCTTAAATATTTCATGTAAGAACTCTCGCTGACCCCTACCACTGTGAAAATGTGAGGAAATTTTACTTACAATAATTTTATATCTTGTAGTTCACTAAATTAACTGGAATGATCAGGACCTCAACCAAAATTGATTGCTGAACCAAAAATAAGATCAAAGCAATAAATCAAAAGGATATAGCAGTTGGAAAAATACAAATTACAAGAATAAGTTCAGAATAATTAATATTTGCAAAACTGCACTGCAAAAAGACCTTAGAAGGTATAAAGCTCATAGCACATTAAAATCTAAAATTTTAAATAGGCCTCTGAACCCAGAAAAGACGACTAATTCCTACTTACTTGCTGTAAAGCCAATAGGCATGATACCACAGAGCTTTCACAGTAACTATACTGACTTCTCTGCTCAGCTTCTAGAGTTCCTTCAACGTCTTGCTACCAGACTATTTAGAAATACAAGAGCATTCAAAAGATTTCAATCACCTTTCATATGTATCAATCAACATCACGGTTTCTATATACTCTTCTCCCTACACTGTTCAGACAAAATGTGAAGATGCATAAAAGAAGAAAGTTGTAGAAGATATTACTTAACTCATTAGATTCAATAAGCATTCACTGAGCTCCCGCTATGAAGGAACTGTCAAATTGGGTGGGGGGTTTATAAAGAAATGAAGTCAAGTCCATCATCCAGAGATTTTCAATCTAGTACCTCAGAACATTACAAAATAAGGACATGAAAAGATGCAGTATGCGAAGAACAAGATAAATGACACAAAGAAAGCAAATGTTATTATGTAGAATTTAAAGAAGCTGGTTTTACATAGTTGAGATAGTAAGGAAGCATTTCATGGTAGTGGCAGCTTATGACACGAGCCTCAAAGGACAGAAGGAGCATTGGCAGCCAGACAATGTGTTGATAAGACGTGAATTAAAAATCTGGGACAGAACCCAGATTGACAAGCAGTCCAGCCTGACGGTGCCCCAGCTGATATTTGCAGAAACAGCAGCAATTATGACTGAAGAGGCAGATGTTTGAGCTTTTGTTGTTCAACCAAGACCTGCACGATTCAAGGCCTGTGGTTCTTCGACTGAATCATATCACCTTTCCATGGTGGCATATACAGAAACTAGACTGGAGGAGATGATGATGAAGAAGTCTTATAGTAGGGGCACCTGGTTGGCTCAGTCAGTTGTACCTCTGTCTTCAGCTCAGGTCATGATCCCAGAGTTCTGGGATCAAGCCTCACATCAGGCTCCCTGCTAAGCCTGCTTCTCCCTCTCCCTCTGCCTGCAGCTCCCTCTGCTTGTGTGTTTGTTCTGTCTCCATCAAATAAACAAATAAAATCTTTAAAAAAAAAAATGCGAACATTGAGATACCACCTTACACTAGTTAGAATGGCCAAAATTAGCAAGACAGGAAACAACAAGTGTTGGCGAGGATGTGGAGAAAGGGGAACCCTCTTCCACTAGTGGTGGGAATGCAAGTTGGTGCAGCCTCTTTGGAGAACAGTGTGGAGATTCCTCAAGAAATTAAAAACAGAGCTTTCCTATGACCCTGCCATTGCACTACTGGGTATTTGCCCCAAAGATACAGATGTAGTAAAAAGAAGGGCCATCTGTACCCCAATGTTCATAGCAGCAATGGCCACGGTCGCAAAACTGGAAAGAACCAAGATGCCCTTCAATGGATGAATGGATAAGGAAGATGTGGTCCATATACACTATGGAGTATGATGCCTCCATCAGAAAGGATGAATACCCAACTTTTGTAGCAACATGGACGGGACTAGAAGAGATTATGCTGAGTGAAATTAGTCAAGCAGAGAAAGTCAAGTATCATCTGCTTTCACTTATTTGTGGAGCATAACAAATAGCATGGAGGACATGGGGAGATGGAGAGGAGAAGGGAGTTGAGGGAAATTGGGAGGGGAGGTGAACCATGAGAGACTATGGACTCTGAAAAACAATCTGAGGGTTTTGAAAGGGTGGGGGGTGGTTGGGGGACCCAGGAGGTGGGTATTAAGGAGGGCACGTATTGCAAAACAATGCAGTGTGTGCAAAATAATGCAATACATGCCAAAACAATGAATTCTGTTACACTGAAAAGAAACTTTAAAAAATATGTGAACAATAGCATTTTTTTAAAAATATGAATAACGGAGGGGGTTTGGGAGAAGGGGGTGGGATTATGGACATTGGGGAGGGTATGTGCTTTGGTGAGTGCTGTGAAGTGTGTAAACCTGGTGATTCACAGACCTGTACCCCTGGGGATAAAAATATATGTTTATAAAAAATAAAAAAATAAAAAAATATATGAATAACGGGAGGGAGAGAAAAAAAGAAAAAAAACAGTAGGTTAAAAAAAACACAATGAATTCTGTTACACTGAAAAAAAAATAAAAATATTTTATCACTCTAAAAAAAGAAAACAGAAAAACAAAACACAGTAGGTTAACAACATTAGGTCCTAAAAGCATTTCCCAGTATGATTAATCAAGATAAAATAATAAAAGCTTAAGACAGTTTTATAATCCAGCCACACTAAAATGACAAATAAAAATGATACTTTGATCACAGGGAGAGTTAGGTTGCAAAGTTCGTCTGTAATACATTTGGAGGATTAAATGCGATGCTTTTTAAAATTATTTTAAATTTGTTAAAGAAATAATTGGAAACCAACGCTGAATGTAAAATGAAACAAATAAAACCTCTAAAACCAAGAAAAAAAACAAAAACTGAGCATGTGTAATGTGCCAGAAACTAGGTTGTTATGTAGTAACTCAGTGAGAGATCCTCATAATTTTAAAATGATAATATTACTTTAATGATAATTTTTCTTTCTAGTATGTGTAGGAAATGAGGCTAAAGACATTAACATACTATACTAGTCTAAGTTTGCATAGTTAGCATTTTACAACATGGTGGTTAAGACTTCAAGTTGTCTTTCCTACCATAAAACATGAATGTGCGTGGTATCTGGGAATGAAAAGCAGGAAAGAAATCAGAGAAAAGTCATTCTACAGGTAACAAAGAATCTCTGACAAGAGTCAAGATATAGAACAGTAAGAGTAGGAATTGCAAAGAAATGCAAGAATCAGAAAATAATTTTGGATAATAAATTATACAAGCATTACTAATCAATATAATAATGGAGAGGAAGAAGAAAGATGCAAAACATATTTGGGTTAAAACGGTGAGACATCAAGTAAATGGTTATTAATGTGATAGAAAAGTTCAAGAAATAAAAAGGAGGACATGAGGAAACATTTGGATGGTTATGACCTCTTAAAATTGTATGCCCCAAATAAGAGAGGATTTTTCTATTTTTTTCCCCCAGGCAAAATTTTAATTCCTAGTTTTGAAAAATGTTATCTGGTCATTAAATATAGATACTAAAAGATGGAAATGGCATGCATAAAGCTCACTGGTTTGTTGCCTCAGGATAAAGATCTGTTGGTAATTCATATGGAATCTTATGGGACCATAAATAGCCCAAATTTGATGAAGAAGAAAAAGTTGGATGACTCAACATCTCCTGACTTGACTTCAAAGCTTGCTATAAAGCTACAGCAATCAAAAGAGTATGGTCTGACAGAGACATACATAAGGGGCAATGAAATAGAATAAGGAGCCCAAAAACAAACTCTTTCACGTATAATCAAATAATTTTCAATGAGGGTGCTAAGACAAATTAATTGTGTAAAGTACCGTCTTTTTCAATAAATGGTGTTGAGGGGAAAAAATGGCTATCTACATGCAAAAAAAATGAAGTTAGACCCTTACCTTTTACTGTACCCAGACATTAACTCAGAATGGATCAAAGACCGAAATGTAAACACTAAAACCATTAAAACTCTAAGAAGAAAACATAGGGGAAAAGTTTTGTGACATTGATTTCACCGATGATTTATTGGATATGACAGCCAAAGCACAAACAATAAAGAAAACAAACAGATTGAGGTACATCAAAATTTAAAACTTTTCTGCATCAAAGGACACTGTCAAAACACTGAAAAAGGAACCACAGAATAGGGAAAATATTTGCAAATCCTTTATCTGATGAGAAATATATAGCCAGAATATACAAACAATTGCTATGACTCAAGAACAACAAGACTCAATTTTAAAGAGGTCAGAGATTTAAATAGAAATTTCTCAATAAAGATATGTGGATAGCAAATAAGGACATGAAAAGATACTCAGCATCACTAATCATCAGAAAAATGCAAAGCAATAGACAACAATGTATCTATTATAATGGTTATTATCAATTGAACAAAATGCATTGGTGAGAATGTAGAGAAATCAGAACCCATCATGCCTTGCTATAGCCACTGTAGGAAACAATATGGCAGCTCCTCAAAAAACTAAACATAGAATTACCATATGGTCAGATAATGCCACTTCTAGAGATACACCCAAAGGAACTGAAACCAGGGAAAAGATATTTGTATACCAATACTATTGTTACTCACAAAGACCAAAGAGTAGAAGGAACCCAAATATCTATAAATAGATATATGTTTAAATAAAATATTCTTTATACATACAATGGAATATTACTTAGCCTTAAAAAAGGAAACTCTTGCTAATACTGTACCACAGGTCAACCTTGAAAACTTTATGCAAATGAAAGTGAAATAAGCCTCACATAAAACAAATAATACTGCATAATGTTACAAATATGAGGATTTCCCACACAGCGAAGTTTCTATAGGGAAAGAAGGAGATACGGATGATGAAAAGCTTTTTGAAATAGATGGTTCCATAATAATGTGAATGTATTTAACGCTACTGAATTGTATGTGTAAAAAAAGGAGCTAAGATGGAAAATTTGATATAATTTAACATAATGAAACAAGAAGATTAAAAAAATAGTCTGTTGGGGTAAAAGTAGTATGCTTCACAGAGGAGGTATCGAGCTGCAATGCAGTCCCAACAAAGGCCTCTGATCCTCCAACTTTGCAGGGAGCTCTGGAGCTCGGATGTCCCTGCAGAACTGACCTATCTTGAGGACAAGGTCAGGAATCTTTATACCTTCACATTCTGGCAGACCTTGGATAAAGGAAATTCCAAAGAGGTAGCACATACCTGAATGAGGCTACTCTGCCCTTCAAAGTGTGCAAGGGAGGAACTTACCAGTGTTATCAGCCACCAACAGTTCCTAACAGCTGGGGGCGAGTGCCTCCGACCTTCAGGGAACACTGGGGAACAAACCACACCATCCATTACAGCCCATACTATTGGATCCCTTACTTAATCTGCTACCATAACAGTGGTATTGCTCTTTAACCCTGGCGGTCCGTCCATGGTCTAAGAGCCATCCTAGACACGTGGTGGTGGGAAATCTTGTAAACAGTTGAAAGCTTCCATAGCAATAAGAGACCTGATACCCTGCCCATCCTGACCCAGCACCCCTGGAATCCTATTCTTTTCACATTCCTCGTGTTCTTTTCACATTTTCACATTCATTCATATATATATATATAATATATATATATATATATATATATATATATATTATATATATATAAAGCTAATAAGTAGTAGAGGAATAATTTGACTATAAAATCTTTACCAACTACTTTATTACTGGTAGTATCTATGAAAGTTACCATTTATTGAGCATCTACTATGTGACATACATTATCAAAGTCACTCATACCTTAAACTTAACACTTAAAACCACCATGTAGGAAATAAGAGAAAGTAATATTTTAAACTAACATTATTTCTATATTACAAGTGAGAAACTTAGACCTCAAGAGTCAAAACTCCTTGACACAAGGAGTCAAGGAGTGGGTGCTCAGTTGGTTAAGCGTGTGACTCTTGATTTCAGCTTGAATCATGATCTCAGGGTCATGAGATTGAGCCCCCACGTTGGGCCCCATACTCAGCGGGGAGTCTGCTTGAGATTCTTTCTGTCCCTCTCCCTCTGCCTCTCTCACCACGTGTTCTCTTTCTCTCTCAAATAAATAAATCTTAAAACAAAACTAACCAAACTCCTTGACACAAGTTCACACATTTTCTACCATCTTTGTTCCTGTTCACTCTATTTCATATCCCAAATCACTCTTAAAAACCTCAGGAGTTTTCAAAACATCAAAGAAATACATGCATACTACAACACAGATGTGCGTGTGTGTGTGTGTGTGTGTGTGTGTGTGTATGAATGGAATCATAGGGGCATAAAATATCCCTTTTGTGGATGTCTAGTACCAGTATCATGGGAAATATTTCAGTTTAGCAAAATAAAGTCACAACAGAATAATAAGCTGGCAAATTTAAATGCTATATTCTCCACCACAAAATAGTTGGAATGTATAATTTTTTAATTTAAAATGAAGCAAAGTAAATCAAGTAATATTTAAAAGTTAATATAATATATATGGTAACCTATATTGATTTTAGGCTACTCAGGAAAAAATAAGAATCTCCTTTTTTGGGTACACTAAGTACATTATATGTTTTCTCAAAAATCCCTAAAGTTGCATGACAAATAAATGGAATTTTACTACTGTTTTAACAAGGCTAGGATGATTTAAATTGGTAAGCCCAAATCACTTTATTATAGCAAATACTAAA